>NW_026542596.1:97583254-98839469 GCF_028750875.1 Macrosteles quadrilineatus
CAGCATTACGTGACGAAGAGAATGGTGGGTGCCAGTGACGCGTGCTGGCGTTTATTAAACTTTCCAGTATCAGAATCTGAGCCGGCTGTTGAATGTCTTCCCGTCCATCTGGAGGGCAAGCAGTCCGTCCTGTTTAGACCTGGCCAACTGGCAGAGGCAGCCGCTAGGAACAGCTCCAAACTCACCATCTACTTTGACCGGCCTCGTATTTCACTGTTTGACGACCTGACTTATCAGGGGTTCTATGAAACGTTTGTGGTTCATGTCAAGCGCCCAAAAACTGCGGAGATATACGAGCACCCCGATGGCGTCCATTTTATCACTGCCTGACAGCGTGGCGAGAAGGTGTGCAGACTGTTTTGGGTCTCACCGAGCAGGACAGAACAGTATTACCTGCGTATCCTGCTTATGACTGTATCTTGCCGTGGTTATGCCGACCTCCTGTCCCGCGGTGGACCAAACTGCCGCACTTTTCAAGGGGTCGCGCGGCATCTTGGCTTGGTGCAAGACGAACAGGAGTACCACTACGCACTGCGCGAGGCCGCCACTTTCATGACTGGCCCGAGACTTCGTTCTTTCTTTGTGATCCTCTGCAACATGGGGGCTCCTGCAGCTCTCCTGTGGGATGCTTTCCGTGATTCCATCTGCGAGGACCACATAGAGCGTAATCCTCTCGATGTTGAACTGGCCTACAAGCTAGGTCTCATCGATATTGATCGGAGTCTTCGTCGGCAGGGTTCTTGCGTCGCAGATCATGGCCTCCCCGATGTACACGATGACACGACGGAGTTGGGCAGAGAACTGCTCTTACATGGTGAAAATCAACAGAGAGTGTTTGTGGAGGAGTGGGTGCCAAAGCTCTCTGAAGATCAAAACCGCGTATTTGAGTACGTTACCTCCGTTCTCAATGCCCCTGCCAGCGGAACGTCGTCGAAAATCATTTTTCTTGACGGCCCGGGAGGCTATGGGAAGACCACTCTGATTCGTGTCATTCTCGCATACGTGAGAGGTTGTCGTCAGGTTGCACTGGCAGTCGCTAGCTCTGGGATCGCCGCGGGTAACATGCCTGGTGGAACTACAGCTCACAGCATGTTCCGGTTGCCACTCGACTTCGGTGACGGCACCGGCTTTTGGAACATCACCAACGGCTCCCAGCGAGCAGAGCTCATCAGGGCCGCAAGGCTCATTGTCTTTGATGAGGCCCCGATGGCACATCGGTTCGTTTTCGAGGTTCTTGACAGATCCCTGCGAGACCTCATGCGTTCCAGTGAGCTATTTGGTGGTAAAATATTCCTCTGTTGTGGCGACTTTCGCCAGATCGCGCCTGTCGTTGTAAACGCTCGTACTCCAACTGACATTGTTTGTGTCTCACTTCGGGCTTCCCATCTGTGGCAGCATTTCAAAATTTTTGCCCTGACAACAGCTCATCGGACTAGTAGTTCCACAGCCTATTCCGAATTCCTTCTTAGGGTAGGCAACGGAACTGTCAGTTCGACCACTTTCTTGGAGGGACGGAACGAACAAAGTCTAATTCCGCTGCTCGGGATTAGACAAGTGACGTCTTTGACTGATTTGGTCGATTCCGTCTTTCCCGCAAACGTCCTACTCGACTCTGATATGTGTTCGCGACGCGCAATCCTCTCGACTCTGATAGTGAACGTCAAGGAGATCAACGACCACATCTTGAACTCCCTCGACGGTCATCTGTACGAGCTGAGGAGCGCCGACACAGTCGACAGAGAGAACGACGATGGCCTGGATGTCGACGTTCAACTCCTGAACACGGCTACTGGCAAGGGCGTACCAGACCATGTTCTGCGGCTGAAGATCGGTTCTGTTTGCCTCATTATGAGGAACCTCAACATCGCTGAAGGACTCGTCAACGGCACTAAAGTCATCGTAATCGGCATCACCAACCGCCTGATTACAGTGAGACTTCCCGGACAGACGCAACCTATCGGAATTCCCCGGATTACCTTTACTTTTGCGTTTGTCGAGGGTTCGCCGTTACGTGTTCGTCGACGTCAGTTCCCACTGATGTTGGCCTATTGCATGACCGGACACAAGAGCCAAGGTCAGACAATAGATTCAGTCGGTGTTGATTTACGGACCGATTGCTTCACGCACGGGCAACTATACGTCTTGCTCAGTAGGGTCAGACATCCAGACCATATTGTTGTTCTCGTACACCCCGAACGTGTCCGAGATGGAATCGCATACGCAAAGAACATCGTGTATGGCGATCTCCTTCTCTAAACCTGATTTGACATTAGCAGTAGGCTAGGGGATCTGCTTAATCAAAACTCCCCGTTGTGACTTGACAACATCGGCAGTACGATAGGGGGCCTGCCTTATCAAAAGTCCCCGTTGTTGTATAAAGTAGTTAGTAAAGTTTACTAACTTGTACATTTGTAAATAATTGTAAATATGGTTCCGACGTTTCCTGGCCTCCCCGTGGCGGAACTGGATATGCCATAAATTGTATGGCTAACCGACAGGGAAACAAACATTACTTGATCTATTTTCATAAATATATACATGAATATCTACTATAATCTATTTAATTCATATGATACTTTACTATTATCAACTTATTCACTTATCAATCGACATACTAATCAATCTACTCATCTTATACAACAGTTCTCTAATTTGTACATTTGTAAGTAATTGTAAATATGGTTCCAACGTTTCCTGGCCTCCTCGTGGCGGAACTGGATATGCCATACAGTTTGTGGCTAACTGACAGGGAAACAAACATTACTTAATCTATTTTCATAAATATATACGTCATGAATATCTACTATAATCTATTTTCTATTTACATCATATATACATGAATATCTAATATAATCTATTCACATCATATAATACTTTACTATCATCAACTTATTAACCTATCAATGAACATCAATATAAATTTACTTATCTTGTACAAAAGTTTACTAACTTGTACATATTCAAATAATTGCAAATATGGTTCCGACGTTTCCTGGCCTCCTCGTGGCGGAACTGGATATGCCATAAAGTTTATGGCTAACCGACAGGGAAACAAACCTTACTTAATCTATTTTCGTAATTATATACTTGAATATCTACTATAATCTATTTACTTCATATAATACTTTACTATTATCAACTTATTAACTTATCAATCTCCTCTAATAAATTCATGAAATCGTTATTACTTTAATGTCGATTTTTACTATAACGAACCCTTCTCTCCTCATATTATTACTTCCTTTGACCAAAAACTCAATTGTAAAAATACTTGACTAACATACTCACTTACCGCAACTTAAAAAATAATTTTTTTATGAGGTGTTCCTTAAGCTAGAAGTTATCTTACTCAAAGTTAACTTATATAACTTAATATTGACGGTTTCACTTCTTGCTTTGTTACAACTTAACTCTAATCTACTAATGACGACTAACAGCTAGGGGGCCTGGGGGCGGAGCCCCCAGCGAGCCAAAGGCGAGTTATTATATTCTACATTGGTTTATCACTGAAACAGAAAATAGGCCTATAGTTTAGTTTAACCCTTTCGATGCTCTAGAATATTTTTTTGCAATTTTCCGAAAAATGCTAGATTTATTAATTTACTTATTTTGTCCGAAAAGTGCTAGGCTTGCCTCGGGGGCAAAGTCTAGTGTGCAAGAAAAAAAACGGTAAAAATAAAATTTTTCATCTCAAAAGTGCTAAAGAACGATATATCGGGCTTTGATTGTATGAGGAATCGAAAGAAACCATCGCTGTTTCGAAACAACAGCCGAGTCAACCGATATAGGCTACCCATTTAATCTCACACGGTCGAAAGTCGTGCCGGCACGATATATCGTCGCTTAGCGCTTTTCTGATGAAATGCGAACAACGACATATCGTGCTTTTCGGGAAAAAGACGCACAACGATATATTGTTGCAATGGTTTGACTTTGTTGATTTTTGTATGTGATTAATGCTAGGTTCAATGGTCTGTAAAACTTACGTTAATGATATAGGAGTTGCCTGTGATGCTTATGTCCCTCAGATATTGTCTTCTGTCCAAGGGGTTTCTTAGAGTTCTCTTGCAGGGCTGCAATTTAATTGATTATTAAGAAACTAAAAATTGTCAACATTACATGAACTAGGCTATATTTTAATATTCAAATAAAATATTTTGATTGATTTCAATTGAAGTACTCTTTGATGAATAGGATAGGCTATGCTTAATTTATATGAAGACTTTCTTAACAATTAAGCAAATAGGCTAATAATAACAATCCTGTCATGGGTGAATATCAGTTCAAAGCATGTGAATAATTGCATCAGTATCACAGTCAAATACATTTAATATTGTTGTATATGCTTATTAGTATGTTTATTACAGGCTTTTCTCAAGGTTGTGATGTCAAAAACTGGCACGTAAGTTACTCTACATTCCCTTAAGTCAATCAATCAAATGTAAATCAAAGATAGATGTGTACTTAGCTTATTATTACTTACCTATGTTATTGACTTTATATGGACTAACTTTAAAGTTTTGTTTTTGGATAGGCTAAGTTACGTACATACCGGTAGCCTAATATATATTTCTTAGAGTTGAAATTTTGTTTGATAAAGGCCTACAATGTTAACTTAGTTGGATATCAGGGTTTCTAATCCAAAGATTTTTAACCTTAAGTTTCTGATTAACCTAACTAACCAAACGATAACTTATTTAATCAAATGAAATACCCAATAGGCCTAGAATAAAAAATATTGATCGATAAGTATTTTCATTTGGTTGTTTTTGACAACAGATATGAAAGTCTACCTGTTTCAGTGAAAAACAATCACTTTTGGAATCAGCGTGAAATTTTGACCATTTTGAAAAAAAATATTAATTTTGGGTGAGGTCCGGAGGTTGATATAAATTACCTTAACTTATCTTTATACAAATTTTACCAACTTAGGACTAGGCCTAGGCCTACATTGAATTTAGGCCTAATCTAAATGTTGATGCGATTGCAACACTATGCGAAGGACCTATGAAATTAACATACCAGGCCATATTTCATAGTTATAACTTAGGCCTACTATAGACTAGGCTATGTGAGTTTTTTAATGATAGGCTACATAAGTCAAGTTGGGAATAGATAGGCCTATAGGGCCTAGGCCTAGTTACTTGCAGCACTAAGGAAACTTAAGTTCTAGATGTAAACTAACTTATCTGGCTCTCTGAAAAATGACTAGGAGTTAGGATTCCTAAGTTGGAATAGGTCCTGCCTACTCTAGTCCTATGTAGGCCTAATTGTCACAACTAAGTTAGGAAGTTTACCGTTCATAAAGTAAGATATTAGAGGTGTTGTACAGTAACTTGTAGTGTAAAAAAAGGCTAGAATCAGGTCCTAATAAGTATTTATCGAGCATAAGATAAGGCTTCCAAACATATACTTACATTTCCATTCTGGAAGAAAGATTGTACATAGTAAGCAACAACTGGAGGGGCAGCCAACAGTCCGGTCATTATCCCAAATACTGGAAGAATTTCGTACCACATTGTCTGTCTCTTTTACAACGGTTTCTCTAACTATTAAGACCACTTAGGCCTTGTTTGAATTGCAAATAATGAATAGGATTAAATTAGAACTTGGAAGTTGAAAGGTCGAACCAAAGTTTTTTGGGAATGGAATAGGGTTATAGGTTATGTAACTTTTTTATAGCTCAGCAGGCAGCAAGGTGTTTTCTTCATGTAGTCATTCAATGGTATAGTAGCTTTTATGTTTATGTAGCTTTTCAAGGGAGTATGTTTTATCTATGATAACACTAAGTAGTGTTATTTAGTCAATGACGTAGTCCAGCCCAGCCAAGTACGGGGACAGCTCACTTACTCTACAGATCATAGACTATACGAGCTTTTTAAATAATATTGAAGGTTCACTTGCACTACAGGCTCGTATACTATACGAGCCTATCGAAAATAAAAAATAAATGAAGAGGGTTCACTTACTCTACGAATCATTGTGCCTATGAGCCTCGTGTATTATATTTAAAAATACAGTAGGAAGGTTCGCTTACTCTACAGATCATAGTGACTATGAGCCAAGCTTACGAATTATTTGATAATTCAGGAATCGGCTCGTATAGTATACGAGCCAAAATAATGAATAATATAAATTATAGGAATAGGCTCGTATACTATACGAGCCTGCAGAAAAATATTAGATGGCTCACTTACTCTACAGTTCATTGGCACTATGATCCGTAGAGTAAGTGAACCCTCTTCAAAATATTAGATGGCTCACTTACTCTACGGCTCATTTAGCTACTCGTTGCGCGGTTTGCGTTCGTGAAACTTTAGGCGCTATGCCCGTATTCGACTGCTGCGACTGCCTACATAAGTGTATTGCATCACCTCAATTATTTATTAAAACGAAATAAATATGTATGCACAAGTAAATTTATTACATTTTTGGACTGAATACTTTAAAAATAGAGGGAGCATGACTTTTATGTTTAATTAAATTAAACGTTATAGAATAAAACATATTTTGACTAATATCAGGTTATATAATACACACTTGTATGATCCAGATACAGACCTACAGACAAAACCTGTGGTCCGATTTAGATTAAATTCTGTATCTGGATTTATCCACGAGTCACTAATTTTTTAAGCACGGGATGAGAAATAATGGCAAAAATTTATAAAAACAGTTCACCAGTTTAGAATATTTCTCAGTTACTGTGAGTTGCAAAAAAAGTGTATACAGAAGCATTTGTGTACATAGAAAATATAGAGGACTAGATGTATACGCACACAACTATCAACGTTTACATATGTAAAATTAATGAATTTGTTGTATTGAGTATTTTTAACATTATGACGAAGCCTTAACAAAACATATTTTTTTAAGGAGTTCTAGGGTGTTAAACTATATTGTATTTATCTTTTGTGGAAGATTCTGTCCACGATTTATGATTGCTAACAATTTAATACAAAGATTTAAGTCTCTGTACGTGAAGACTAAAAACACGAAACAAACTTTAAAGTGATAGAAAAGATTTGATCAGGAGCTGGCGTTTGATACCTTTTGGGAATAAATATAGCCTCTACTTCAAAGGTATACATGGTGAGGTAGCCTCTGGAGGACCATCTTCAGGTTAACAAAAACGTCAATAGGTCATCTAACCAATTTGGTTATATGACCTATTGACGTTTTCTGAAGATGGACTTATTTTCAAGTCCGAAACTATAGTAGTGTAATACTGAAGAAGGATCACTTGACGAAGCCAGGTAACTTAAACCATTTAGCTTAAAGTTATACAAGTTGGTTTCACACCAACATTTCATGCACATATGAAATCTATATAATTAATACGCGAACACGAAGTTTGTCGGTTGAATCCTCCACCATTTCTTAACCGATTTTATCCACTGACGAGTCATTGGAAAGAACGTGTTGCGTAGATTTGCAAACTGGCCTACAATTTTTGAAAAAGTCCCTTGGCCTCTGCCACAGTGGCATTTTAAGTTCCCATGTTATCCTTACGAAGAACATAATATTGTTTACATCAGCTGTTTAATTTAATTGTGTTCTTTGTTTTTCAATTCAACGAAACGCATTGGTTACATTAACTGATTTTGTGGAAATTAAATATCTATCTATATATATAATTCTGTAAGACCTAATTTTTACCAGAAAATTGTGGACGTCTGGTAAGTCGCAGAAAAGTGGGAGGGGTCTTAAATTAAAGGTATTGACCCCAGGGACTCGGGAAAAATAGCAGAATTCCCATAAAGCTACCAGAAAACGAGATATAACGTAAAATATCCACCCTAAGAAATGCATGGGGACTGAAAAACGTCTGCATTCTATCAGCTGTTACTTATTTATTTGCAATTTATTCCGAAAGACAATGTTGGTAAATAATGTTTCAAAAAAGATTGTGTTTAATTTTTTTGTTTTCCGTTTTTATAATGAGTGAAGTAACTAGACAGGGTAGGGGAAGACCTGCAAGACGTGGAAGAGTGTCCAGGAATTCAACAGACTTAAGAAATGCAAAAGAGAACGTCATGTAGGGCCTAATTGTGAAAGAAATCCAGAAGCCGTTTTAGAAAAACGCTGAAAAATTAGTTGATTGTTGTTTCTCACAATATAGGTCCTCTTAAAGCACTTGCATGCATTGTGGCGCATTTCATTTTGCAGAGGAGGCCACAAATGGACATTTCAACGCATGTTGCCACAATGGACATGCCACAACCACAAGCAAATGACGAACTAAAAGAACTGTTTTTACATGATTCGAACTTCATTTCAATTTGTGTATTTGTATGTAAATTAGCCAAGCGCATGAAATTTAGTAGAATCGTGGGAGATGGTTAAAATCAAATTAAATGGAAGTAGAATGGCTGAAACATTTAATTAAGCTTTGGTTTTTTAAACATATGTTCACGAAGTTTACAAAATTATTTTACTTTGATTACATTTCTTCACATTTGTAGGTTATTGTTGTGCTGAAGGAATGTTTAACATGAAATAGCCCCGTTGACTAAATAATCAACGATGCAAGATTAGTTAGAAAACTTCTGTTTTGTTTTTATTTCAAAACATATGTTGAAAATTTATTCAAAACTTTTGTTTTAAATTTCATAACATTTAATTTGACACGTAATTGTAGTGTTTAATCTATACTTTGTATCGAGTGGAACAACCTTAACAGTTACTCTAGAGAATAACCTGGGAATAAAATTTGAAATAGGTTTGTACAGGCAATACATATATTCCTTTTATTAATTACTATAATAAATTCCAATGGGCGGAAAAATAAAATTGTTTGGAGTAGATTTTAACCAGGTATCTACTGTCTGTTGCTCCAAGGAAAAAAAGGTTAAAATAATATAGCCCAACATGCATTGTATATATATACAATCTATGTAGATAGTAAAGAGAGAATCTATAACAGTAAACCCTAGAGGTAGTTTCCTATTCTTTATGTTTCACTAACCAAAAATATGTACCTATATCAATGCTGATGAATTTGTTTTCTTGATTGGTTTCATTAACATGATAATGGAACCCTAACCAGTGGCAAAAGAGTTAGTAATCAGTCGATGATTAGCTTTTTTAACTGTAGGCTAAATAAATAATATAACCGGTAAAATGTTTTCAAACAAAATTTACATCCATTGAATGAAAAATAATCTACTATTAACATGACTATAGCTGACATGGCTTAGCTGTCGGCTGTCTGTACATTGCGTCATAACAGCAGACAGCGCTATGTTATTAACTTAAAAATTATAACGGATTAGCAAATAAATACTTTACTATGGTCTTAACAAACTATGAACCCACTGAACGTTTAAATTGGCCTATTTTAAAGAGTGTATAAAATCAATCACAGCTTTAGGAGGAATACCACCACATAAGCTGACACAGAGAGTAGTTTATATTTTATGTTGATCAGAAACGAAACTAGGGCAGCCTTTACACTAATTCAGTTGTGCCTTTACAAAAGGAGTAGAGCTATAATATTAGAAATAATAACTGGGCCAGGGTACTAATATGAGTACATGTAGTATTGTAGCACTGTATCGATTCTGACACATAGATAATTTTATTCTGAGTTTGTTTAAATATTACAATAGTTTGTTTTACATTTGAGCTTTTTAGGGACTTATGTCCCTACAAGCCACTAGTTGATCAATATAAAGCCCAAAGTACACATGAACTTTGGTGAAAACTACAAGTCACACCCCCATAAACCATATACTTAAAATGTTCGTCGTGACGAGAAAACTAGCGCAAAACTATCCATTATTTCATAAACTGCCCTTAAAGGTCGTAATTGCTTTCCAAGGAAACATAGGAAAGTCATAGAACGCCACCAAGTAGCAGAAATCGAGACTTTTTAAAAATATTATCGTTATCATCCTATATAAAAGAAGAACGCCTACAATATGAAGATTCCCACAAACAATGAACAAGGATGTTATCGGAAGTGCTACTATTTTGTAGGAAACACGGACTTAACTTTATGATGATTTGCAAAGGAAACCCCTCTAAGGCCGAATTAATCCGGTACGGCAAGGACATTATATATGTTTTCATAAAAGTCAAGTGATTTTAAAATAATATGACTACATCCAAGAAACCTTAATAAAACTTGCATTGCAGGATTCGCATTATTCACATTCAAGGGAAACAAAAACCCATCTGAACAACATTAGGCCTTACAATTCTGCATATTTTCAGGTAAATATAATTTACGTTATAACAGTAACTAGCCAAATTAATGCCAATTGAGGCAAATAAAATTGTGACAGAGAGGTTATGCAGAAAATCAGGCAGTTCTTAAGTACCTATTGTAAACAAAATTGTATCTCTATAAAAAATTACTGAAATTTGTAAACGTACTGGTGACAATGGGTAGTACCATGCTGACTACGTTATCATTGACGAAGATCAACATGGACTACCTAATGTGGCTATAAGTGGGAAATATTTGTAGAATACACTAAAAACCAGATCAGCTTTTGAAAAATGGTAAAATATTTACAAGAAATGTTTAGGCCATTATATGGAAATGTTAGGTACGTTCCATCTATGAGTTTAGTCTTTTAAACTCATCGGAAATTATTACTTTTATTCGTTTTTAAATAAGTTAATAACTGTTTTTAAATAACTACTTTACTTCTTTGCAATTGCTCGATTTAGAGCAACATGTACACTAGTCGTTAACTATACTACTAGTGACTATACTAGTACTATATACTAGTGTGTATACTAGCACATTTTTGACGTGAGATAATAGCACGTTTGAAAAACAATGCTAATGACATCAATACACACAGTAGGAATTTATTCGATAAGAAAACTCCTTAACGATCTATTTTTAGCCTTTAAATACTACCCTGTGTACGCCACTATCTGCCCTTTGCTCATTTTCTTTACGCTGCCTCTACCCTAATCACTAATTCAACTGAACAAAGTAAAAATATGTGTGTTATAACATTTTGGATCTATGGTATTGCGTTTTCAACCATAATAAAAGCTAAAATACAATTTAAGAGTGTTACTGAGAGAAAGTCACGCGACCCTGTAATTTTTCTACCTTTTTTCTATCCCACCAACACATCTTACGCTAGTTCTAGCCCGTAACAGTTGAACAAAATATTTCAGGCAAGTCCGATCGTACTAAGAAATAATGTAGAGACAAAACTCTAATTTTATTCATATAGAAGATGTCTCGTGTTCACATAATCTCTCAGTGAACTGATAATTTGTCACTTAGTAATGCTATCATACTTCATTTAAATATTGATATCAGTAAACCAAACTATGAACATCGGTTTTTATATGAAATTGTTTTGGCAGAGCTTTGGTACTGCTAAAAAAAAAGAAGTTTCCCTACTTCTATTTATTTCAAACTAATTAATAAAACAAATAATAAATAAACACTAGGGGAAACCCGTCGAAATCGACGGTTACTTTCAAGGCTTACGTTAATTCATCTAACTGCGATAAATTGGGTGAAATATACATATTTTGAGCATTTAGCATTGTTTAAAGGGTAGTAAGTGTGAAAACAATAATGATTTTAATTGCGTTAGTTGCCAAATTTGGTTGATCATTCAATGATCAAAATATTTCCCATACCGTACGTCATTTGACTCATCGGAGTTATTATTAATATGTTATATGATATCTCTTCCTTTGGAAGAACCTTTAAATAGTATTAAAATCGTATTGGTGGGTCTTTTGTAGTTAAACACTTCTGTGATTTCATCAGTGTAATATGATTTTATTTGAAAAGAAAATATTTTTTGGGAAGAAATGTTCTAACTTCGAAGGGAGGTATATCCGTTACAGCGTAAGTTTGATTTTTCCTTCGTCACGTCGCGTCCGTTCATATCGTACTTCTGTGCCATGAATGAACCCTCTAGCATAGTTGAGAAATTTATTGTGGGGTTACTGTTAAAGCTGGAATTCCTTGACATGGGGGATGTCAGTTAGTTGTCTCAGCCTTATCAATAACATAAAGTTGTCAATATAATCTCTCTACGGAATGATAGGTGTAGTGGAATACTTGAAGTGAAGTTGGCTTTTATTCTTAAACTGTTAGGGACCTCCTAGTTTATATGGTCTTGCGGCTTCATTGGCAACAAATAATGCAAATGACATAGCAATGGGACATTTCCAAAAAGAAAAAATACTGTAAATTGGCTGTTGCGTATATATTGACGTTTACATATTGTAAATCAACGTATCTTATAAAGGATTATGAGGTCTAGTTTAAAAGGAATATGACCTTTCTGTCATGACAGTAGCTGCTAAAATAGTATTTTCTCTTTGTACCATATTTTACAGCCAAAATGTCGTGTTATTTTCAATAATGTTACCAACCCAGTGCGCCAAAGTCCGTAATATAGGCAGGTGCAAATAATTTGTCAAGATGGGTACCATTTTAGGCAATGTTTCTATGTTTGGATTTTATTAGACACGATAAGAGCAGATATTTCTACATGAATATTTGATATGTGTAGAATAATATGATAAAATTTAGGCAAAAGTGGTGAAAAAGGCAGACACCAACCCGTACAATAGATATAAGATAGTTCAATAAGAAATAATTTAAGAATTTCTGTTATCAAAGGATTTTCCACTGATTTCGTAATAGAACGTTATATTGCAAAACATGACATGATAAAGAGGAAATTTAATTTTAAAATCAGAAAATAACATTGCAAATACTTATTTGGTAAAATTCAGTAACCCAACAAATATGTGTGGTTTGAAATACTGGGTGGCCCATAAGTCAGTTGACGCTTGCAATTTTTTTTTAATTTTAGCAGTTGGTACCATACACAGCTGTAATACCACAGCTGTTGGGAGTTGTTTTTAGTAATTGTTGTTGTTTAGTTTAAGGTTATGTTTGATAGTTATTCATGATAGTGTGTTCATTGTTATTCGATAAACAATAAATAGAAAGTTAACAACAGAACAGCGTGTATTTGTTTTGCAAACATGGTGGAAACATGGCCATATGGTGGGAACCAATGGACTTTTCAGTATGGGGAATTCTCAAAAATGAAGTTTACTCAGTCAAGATTCGTGATGTTGAACATTTAAAGGAGCGAATCGAATTGGAATTCGAAAACCTACAATCAAGGAACATTTCTGGCTTAATTTGTAAAACGGTGTTGAAGAGATGCAAAGCATGCATAAAAGAGCGTGGACACCACTTTTAACACCTTTTGAAGTAAGATTGGACATAAATTAAATAAACTTATAATGCAGTAAATGTTGTTTTTGAGTTATGAATTAATAATAGACATGTATTCCATTTTGTTGTGTATAATTTCATTAAATGCAAATTTGTCAACTGACTTATGGGCCACCCAGTACAATTTAAAAATGAACAGCTGTTTTATTAAAAAGTATTATTCACATGGCCAAAATGTAAACAACTCTGTGCAGGGATCTTTAAAGGCTTCTGGGGCAGAGCCCTAAGGGATTTTGCTTAGTTTTTCTTTTGATATCTCATCTACAGACCAAGACCTTTCTTTGGACACCCCTACCAAGTTTCTACGCCCAGCCGTTCTCTAAAATTAGTGGGGACAAAGTTTCCAATTAAATATTTAAATTCCCCCATGTTAATCTTATGGGAGAAAATCCAACTTTGATGGCCTGTGGGGCAAAGCCCGAGGATTTTTATTACATGAATTGGTGAAAGGGGGCGTCTACACAAAAAATACTTTATTTTGACACGTCGTTTGTAAAAATCCGTCCATTATTAACGGAGGAGTAGTGTTTTCAAGAAATCGCCTTCACGTATTATATACTTTAATGTAAGCATAGATTGATATGCACATCATTTTAAAGATCTGGTCAAGTGGAGTTCATTGCCGGAAACCGCGTCAAAAAAGGTTCATCCGTTACAAAATGGCGGCAGTCCAAAGTTCTTGAGGAATACACATACACAGGCTTAGTATTGGTAAATACTCATAGCCAACATTAGCCGGGAAATCTGAAACCCGGTAAAATTTGTTTTGAAGATTGAATAAACTTAGTCTATGAGCTAGTTAACTTGTAAATACAATTTCAGCTCTCAAGCTGATGTTTAATACGAGTATTTACCAATACCAAGGCCTGTGCAGGTATTTTCCGTAAGAACTTTGGACTGCCGCCATCTTGAAACGGATGAACCTTTTTTGACGCGGTTTTCAGCAATGAAGTCCACTTGACCAGACCTTTAAAATGATATGCATATCAACCTATGCTTACATTAAAGATTATGTACATACTCCTCATGGGCCGTCCCCTGGTAGAGGTAAAAAAATGATAATTCTCGGAAAAAGTAGTTTTTATACATGTAAGTTGGTGTGAAAGGTTTGAATTTTCTAACGGATTTAGTTAAAAAGATATTAAACCGTTTCCAGACTTTTTTGTCACCCTGTATAATAATGCCTTTATTTATCAAGCCGTTCTCTCAAATTAGTTGAGACAAAGTTTGACATTAAACATTTCGAATCCTCCATGTTAAACTTGGTGTGTAATAATATCAAATGTTAATAAAAATATCTTATGGTACTCCTTATATATATATAATACGTGAAGGTGATTTCTACGAAACACTACTCCTCCGTTAATAATGGATGGATTTTTAAAAACGATGTGTCAAAATGAATCGACATCATTCAGTTAGTCTATATAATTTTAAGTACTCGGACTCCTTTTACCATCGGCACAGAAAACATACTACTATCTGATTGAACCGTTAATACCCTCTAACATTGAACCAAAGTATGCCCAACTTTATGTATACGACGTAAACACAGCTGTTACTTACAGAATGGGCCACAATCCGTGAAATGCGAACAACTGCAGATGCTTGATCTAAGTGAATATATATTAATAGGCAAGCAGAAATCTATATATAAAGCCAAAAGTACCCATGAACTTTTGAGAAAACTACAAGTCACACCCCCATAAACCATAAACTTAAAATGTTCGTCATGGCGAGAAAAACCTTGCGCAAAACTATCCATTATTTCATAAATCACCCTTTAAGGTCGTAATTGCTTTCCAAAGGGAACTTTCCTTATACATAATGTTAAAATACCCCCGTCGCAGCAAACCTGCATACTAAGCGAATTTCCATTTACCCGGATTGATTTCTACTAAAATATTCCCTATAAATTTTCAGATTTATTTCCTATTTAAATAACATTAATTTTAGTGAGTAGTTAGGTTTGCTGCTACGGGGAAGATGTTGAGGTGTGTTTTTTTCAATTGAAATATTGATAGCTTAGTATGAAATAAACCAAATTGCCAAATTTGATTAAAATATATCCATAAACAAGCAAACTAGAACAGTTTATTTATTCTCCATAAGAATAACATGGGAATTTTAAATTTACAATTTTTTTAATTTTCTCCGTAGTCAATGAACATTCTAAAACACTCCAATAAACTAAATTATTTGTTTTTTTAAGCTCTTCAAAATGGTCTAGAGAGAAATTTAGAAATTTTAAGTTTTTAGGGTCAAAAATGAGAAAAACCCATTTTTACCCCATAAAACCCCCCATAAACCCCTGATCCCATGGTCCGATTATCTGGTTCGCGAACTCGTTCGAATAAACGTAGGTTTACACGTTTGTACCAAATTTCATCAAAATCGGATCAATTTTGCTCGAGTTATCGCGCTAACGGACACATATATAAATATATATATGTATATATAAAAATATATATATATATAAATATATATATATAAATATATATATATAAATATATATATAAATAAATATATATATATATATATATATGAATTTGAACGGATGGTGTTTTTGGCCTCTGGGGACCTCAAAACGAAAAAGTAAATCGGTCCCGGGTCTAGGTCTTACCATGAGACCTACGGTAATAGCTTATTCCCTATATGGGAAATTCGCTAAAAAACCTCTGCTGTCCTCATTTGTATGTTATTCTTTCAATGTATTTCCTTATTAAAATCAGGTGTAATTATTTGTTTGTATTCTGTTTTGTTTATTCAAGTTTAACTTAACCAATCAATAATTTTATTAATACTTATGAATTAAAACGGGGTGAAACCCGTGGGTAACAGCTAGTATGCTTTAAAACCTGTTTTCTCAGCTTATGTGCATCGCAGGGAAAATCTACGCATACTGTTAGAAAGATAGTTTCCTGTGGATGTGCATAATGCCTTTATAAATTAAAATACATATAGGCTCAAAAATAAGCACAAAATTATAAGTGCTTCGCTCAATAATATAAATGGGGTATTTGCATTTTTGTGACGCTTAACAACACGCACACTGCGCCTCTGTGATGAAATCAAGCAGTAGTGAGTAGACACAGCAAAAAACCGCCAACCGGGCGCTCGAAGGCTTGTACAATAGGAAACAATGCCATTGTTTGCGCTTCCGTTGGTAACGCAAATGTTTAGAGCTCGATATACTAGGAGCAGCACACTACTAAAGCAGGGTTTATTGAAATCGTATTGGTGGATCTTTTGCAGTTTAACACTTTACCTGCTCTGGTTTAAAAAAAATGCTAAATTTGTATAATTTTTTAGTAGTGATTTCTATATGTCCGCTATTTTACCAGTGTAAAGCAGATTAATCTATGATTTTATATAAGAAAAAATATCTGTTTGTTGAGAAGACACGTTCTAACTTCAAAGGGATGTATATCCGTTTTCGATTTTTCCTTCGTCTTGTCGCGTCATTTCATATCGTACATATGTACTTCTGTGCCAATGAATAACCCTCTATCATAGTTTTGAGAAATTTGTTGTGGGGTTACTGTTAAAGCTAAAATTCATTGACATGGGGGATGTCATTTAGTTGTCTCAGCCTTATACATAGGCTACATAAAGTTGTCA
This sequence comes from Macrosteles quadrilineatus, assembly GCF_028750875.1. Lineage (NCBI taxonomy): Eukaryota > Metazoa > Arthropoda > Insecta > Hemiptera > Cicadellidae > Macrosteles > Macrosteles quadrilineatus. The sequence goes on from NW_026542596.1 coordinate 97,600,125, forward strand.
ATTAATCTCTCTACGTAATGTTAGGGGCTTCCTCGTTTATATGGTCATGTGGCTTCTTTTGCAACAAATGATGCAAATAAAATAGCAATTTGGCATTTCCAAAAAGCAAAATAAATACTGTTAATTGTCTGTTACGTAAATATTAATTTGTCTGTATACGTAACTAGCCAAATTAATGCCAATCTATCTATCAAATATGACAATATGTATAATTTTACACTACTTTTTAATGAAACAGTATGTATTTCTTGTAATTTCAAGCAATACATAATGGTAATTTGTAGGAAATTTTATTCTCTTTCAGAATATCACGCTCCACTTTGGTCGATTTCCTCGCCATTTCAAAGTTATTTGCAAAAACGTTAAGCAACCTCCAAATGTATAGTAGTGAGAAAATACTGAATTAAAGATGTTGTTCTTAAGCTTTGTACAATTAAATCTACAGTTCTACTGAACCGATTTTATTAATTAATAGGTCATTGGATAGCCTAATTTGTGAATACACTGTATTTGCACTGTAATATGTCTATCACTAAGACTCTAGTTAACATTTGTCTATTAGGCAAACTGAAACTTGCTTAGTGTGCAGGATTGATGCGGCGGGGTTGTTAAATTTACTATCAAATTGTCTTTACCCTACTCTCCTGGGTCTCTTGAAAAATGTTGGTAAAAATTTATTTCACGTGTGAATGAAGCGACTTTCTCGCTTTGGATAAAATTGCCGTACTCCACTACACGATGCCCAATAACAGTTTGACTCAAACGAGAAATACCCACATGACAGTGCTTTATACATAAAAGTCCTCACATAGTTATGAAGTACTCATTTTAACAGTATTTTGTGTGTGTACTCACTTGGATGATCAAAAACAATAGTCCTCAGATAGTCAGTAATTATTCAACTAACGGTCATTTTGTATGTGTCCTCAGTGCGTTGGACTATTTTCATGGTCCTCACAAAGTATGGTCCGTAAATATATGTAGAATTGATGTATGTAGAAATTGATACATTTGCGGATGATACTGCAATTTTGTCTGTTCATCGTGATCCAGTTCAAGCTTCTCTAAATTTACAGCAAAATCTGAACATAATTACTGATTGGTTTAAAACGTGGAGATTCAAAATTTAATGAAACTAAATCTGCCCACATTCCTTTGACTCTAAATCAAAATTCTTGTCCTCCTGTCACAATAAACAACACCCAACTTCCTGAAGTAACTGAGGTTAAATACTTAGGTATCCATTTACATAGGAAATTAACTTGGAAAACACACATTTGGAGAAAACGGCAACAACTAAATTTAAAATGTAATCAGTTAAATTGGCTCATCAGAAGAAAATCAAAACTTAGTCTAGAAAATAAATTATTGCTATATAAAACGATATTGAAACCAATATGGACATACGGAGTGCAACTATGGGGTTTGGCGAGTACTTCAAATATAGAAATTATCCAAAGATACCAATCAAAAATACTGAGAAAGATAAAGAAGATAATAAACTAAAATTATGCCTTCGACATTCCTTAGTTCTCAAAATTTTCTTTCTTTCAACACAAAAATCGTGAAAATCCGTCAAGTGGTTGATTCAGAGTCGTGAAATAAAAAACCCTGTCACGTTTTAATATTATAGATAGACTAGGTGAAACCCGTCGAAATCGACGGTTACTTCCAAGGTTTATTCATCTAACTGCGATAAATTGAGTGAATAGCATTGTTTAAAGAGTAATAAATGTAAAAACAATAATGATATTAATTGATTTAGTTACAAAAATGGTTGATCATTCAATGATTAAAATATTTCCCTTGCCGTACGTCATCGGAGTTATTATTAGTATGTTAACTGGTATCTCTTCTTTTGGAAGAACCTTTAAATAGTATTAAAATCATATTGGTGGATCTTTTGTAGTTAAACACTTCCGCGATTTCATCAGTGTAATGCAGATTAATCTATGATTTTATTTGAGAAAAAATATCTGCTTGTTGAGAAGACATGTTCTAACTTCAAAGGGAGTTTTCCTTCGTCACAACGCGTCAGTTCTTATCGTACTTCTGTTCAACAAATAACCCTCCAGCATAGTTTTGAAAAATTGGTTGTGGGGTTACTGTTAAAGCTGGAATTGCGTGACATGGGGGATGGCAGTTAGCTGTCTCAGCCTTATCATTTTCATAAAGTTGTCAATATAATCTCTCTACGGAATGTTAGGTGTAGTGGAATGTACTTGAAGTGAAGTTGGCTTTTATTCTTGAACTTTTAGGGACCTCCTTGTTTAAATGGTCGCGCAGCTTCATTGGCAACAAATAATGCAAATAACATAGCAATTTAACATTTCCAAAAATAAAAATAAATACTGTAAATTGGCTGTTACGTAAATATTGACGTTTACATGCATTGTTAATCAACGTATCTTATTAAGGATGATGTGATCTAAATTAAAAGGAATATGACTTTTACGTCACGACAGTAGCTGCTTAAATAGTACTTACTCTTTATGCTATTGTTTACAGCCAAAATGGCCACGGTCCGTAATATAGGCCGCTGCAAATAATTCAAGATAGGTATGTACCATTTTAGGCAAGGTTTCTGTGTTGAATGAATACATCAAAGTAACCTCTCTGAAAAGTCTGCAGTAAATTGAAGTTTTCCAGCTTAATGACTTTCTAAATCATACACATATTTCTACATAAATATTGTAAAATGTTTTATCCAGTTGCTCTAAACTATTATTAATTTAACAAAATATGGACACGGCTCATATGGGCAACGTGTCCTTTTGCACTTGTATTATTGTGTATTGTATTACACAATCGAAGATTTTTCCAACGTTTGAAAACATGTATGACAATAATTTCATAAACCTATGATGATCTGTCTAGAATAATATCATTCATAGTCAAAGATAATATGATAAAATATAGACAAAAGTGATGAAAAAGGCAGACAGCAACCCGTACAATAGATATAAGATAGTTCAATAAGAAATAATTGAAAGAGTTACTGTGATAAAAGGATTTTTAACTGATTTCGTAATGAAACGTTATATTGAAAAACATGACATGATACAGAAGAAAATTAATTTTACCTAACCCGCCATGTTAAACTTCCCTATCCCAAGCGAAAAGGAAACAACTTCCTTACTTCTCGAGTGATGTAAAGTATCAAAAACTCACTCGGTGATGTAATGAAACCCATTTAAATAACATTGAGTGATTAACTTAAAAAATATACCACTATGGAGCCAACGACGTTCAACGCTAGAAATCAGCTGTGCTCTTGAATTTTATTGTTATGTTTTGAAGAATTTTCCTAACCTAGCTTTCGTTTGTAAATGAACGTTACTGTTAGAAGATGAGTGAAATAGATAATGATTAATATTGTTCGTAACCTCCTGTATACTGTCGGGTCAGGTAAAATCTTGTACGTTAGCGTGTTTATACATCACTTAAGTAAATTATGCAACTCGCTTCCACTCGTTGCACAACCTTCACCTGCGTGATGTAAAAACGCTCTTACTACACTTGTAAAGTAAATAGCTATTACCTAACCCGCCATGTTAAACTTCCCTATCCCAAGCGTGATGTATACAACTTCCTTACTTCTCGAGTGATGTAAAGTATCAAAAACTCACTCGGTGATGTAATGAAACCCATTTAAATAACATTGAGTGATTAACTTAAAAAATATACCTCTATGGAGCCAACGACGTTCAACCATTGACTATACACCTCTACGTTCAACGCTAGAAATCAGCTGTGCTCTTGAATTTTATTGTTATGTTTTGAAGAATTTTCCTAACCTAGCTTTCGTTTGTAAATGAACGTTACTGTTAGAAGATGAGTGAAATGGATAATGATTAATATTGTATTAATATTAATATCTTATTCCTACTTTAAACTTTTATGTAAACAAGTTTACGCCACACTACATTATTTTGATGAACTTTCCACGCAAGGATTTAGTCCAGAAAACAGCTGTTTGCCGCCAGCTTATTCAAATGGGGTTTCATTGCGTAATACTGTTCTGCAATGAGTTTTACCGGACACCAATCAGCTGATTATCCTGTATTTTCGTGGCAATTAGTGGTTATAAACAAAAACATAACCTCTATCAGAGGTTATGACTAGTGATTATTAGTCCATTAGTTGGTGGAAATATATAAGGATTTGTACGGATTAAGTAGTATGGCGTAAACTATCGTACGTAACTCGTCCAAAATGTGTGTACCGGACTCGTATGGTAATCCCGTACTCGACATCGTCTCGCACAGGAACGACCACACTCGTCCGGTAAACACTTACTTTCAGGACTAGTAACGTAATATACTATTACAAACAGAAAATAACATTGCAAATACTTCTTTTGGACAGTTCAGTAACTCCTAATAAATGTGTGTTGTTTAAAATACAGTTTAAAAATTAACAGCTGTTTCATTAAAAAGTATTATCCACATTACCAAAATGTAAACAAATCTGTGGAGGGATCTTTAAAGGCTTCTGGGGCAGAGCCCTAAGGGCATTTACTTAGTTTTTCTTTTGATAACTCATCTACAGACCAAGCCCTTTATTTGGACACCTCTACCAAGTTTCTACGCCCAGCCGTTCTCTCGAATTAGTGGACACAAAGTTTCCAATTAAATATTTAGATTCCTCCATGTTAATCTTATGGGAGAAAACCAAACTTTGATGAATAATCCTGCCCAAACTAATAAGGATTTCAAAAATTTAAAAACACTTTGCAAAACTACAGATCAGGCCAATTTTTTTTACACTTTAATCATTAAAATCGGTCCAAAAATGAGAGAGGAGTTCTGTTTACAAAAATCGGCTTAGCGTATTATGTATATAGATGATGATGATGATGATGTTTTGTTCTGCATCATCTGATGTTTTGCAATACTGTATAACGATCAATTACGAAATCTTTGGAAAATTTGAATACTACAATAACTCTTAAAATGATTTCTTATCGAATTATCTTATATCTATTGTACGTGTTGGTACAATAGATATAATTGTACTGAGATATAATTACCAGGATTACTATATATTTAGCTAAGTAAATTCCCTCATCTCATCACATCAGTAAGCCTCTCTTTGAGTGATTTTGATCTTTTTAAACCATGGATCTTTCATATAACGTAACACACTAAAGAAATTTACACAGTTAGTTCTTGAGGGTGTAAAACTCTCTAGCCTCTACTCCTCTGTAGGGGCTTGCCTTTACTGGGCACATGCGGCAACTGAAACACATACTTCTTTGTATAATGATTGTTATGTAAATGCAGTTGTCATCGTAATTTACAATTTTTTTTTTTTTTTACTTTATTTAATTTACAATCTGTTCAAGTTGAACAATAAGCAAATGATATAAATAGTAATACAAAAATAACTTGAAGAACATGAGCTAGTGATTGACCACCGTCAACACTAGCTAACAAAGAGAATTTTGATAACACTTAGCCGAATCTGAATGGTAGGTCCAATATCGTATGTCGCTTCGTCTATGTGTTATTTTTTCAATAAATGTAAATATCTTGTTTGGTAAACAAAGGATGTAATTGAATCTGTAAGTTAAGACAAGTATGCGAAAACTACAGTTTTCCATTAGCTCAAGCCTAAATTATATTGTATGTAATGTAGCTTGTTATATTTCGTTATTTTGTCACGTAAAAACATTTAAATTCTGTATGATGTATAAATATAAAAAAATTTAACAACAAATCCATTTGAAAGTAAAGTTTAGACATTGGTACGGTCGACATTGGTACATTATCATTGGCGAAAATGCACATGCACATTAACATTAATGCGGCTATGTGTATAAGTTGAGACACGTTTGTAGAAAACACTAAAAAGGCAATCTTCTAAACAATTTTAAAATATTTACAACTTTAATTATATAGAAATGTTCATAACACAGTAAGTAATTCCATTAGTTGCATAAGCTTTTACGTGAGTCTTTTTAATTAATTGAAAATTAAGTCTGTAATAACTCTTAAAATAGCTCCTGTAATACCGGTACTTGATAATTGCTTGATTCATGCAACGAGTACACAAGTTAAAAATTCAACAATGCATTAACATAACAAGCTCTCTTTCACGCTGCAAGACTAGTAAACGGCAGAAGTAAGGCAGAACGGCAGAACTGCGGTATTGGTTTACCATACACGCCTGCAACGATGCGCTGCAAACCGCGCGACGAGTAGCTAAATGAACCGTAGAGTAAGTGAGCCTTCTAATATTTGTAGAGGGTTCACTTACTCTACAGATCATTGTGCCAATGAACTGTAGAGTAAGTGAGCCGTCTTCTATTTGTGTAATAGTTATCATGAAATAGGCTCGTATAGTATACGAGCCTACTCCTGTAATTTATTTAAATTCAGTATTTTGGCTCGTATACTATACGAGCTTATTCCTGAATTATTCAAGAATTCATACGCTTGGCTCATAGGCACAATGATCTGTAGAGTAAGTGAACCCTCTTCATTTATTTGATATTTTTGATCGGCTCGTATAGTATACGAGCCTGTAGTGCAAGTGAACCTTCAATATTATTTACGAAGCTCGTATAGACTATGATTTGTAGAGTAAGTGAGCCATGTGTTTTAAGAATTACATATTTGGAGGCTCATTGTGTCAATGATTCGTAGAGTAAGTGAACCCTAACCCCAAGTACAATAGTTTAAAATTTCCATAAAAATTATGTAGAAAAGGAGGAATGATTATGTGTTCGTAACCGTAAACATCATTAGCTGGAGACAAATTAATTAGAAAAAAATTGTTTGTAATTAGACAAATTTTGTTTTGAATACAGTGTTCGCCTTAAAATCTGAAGGTCGCTAGTTCGATTCCAAATGAAAATCGTTAAAAAAAGGTCGAAGTTAGATGTAAACATTAGACTAGGGTTCTAACCACGGCCTCCTCGAGGCCCATATTACACTGTAAAATGTTTTATAACAGATCTTGTATAAAACATTTTAAAGTGATATTCTGGCCTAAACTCCAGGCCGCGGCCTGGTAGAGTTGGCAACGTCGCAAGCAGTGCTGTTTATAGCCAGGCGTCCCATAACGCCTTAACATGAGCTAACATGGCACATGTGACACCACTGAACTAATTTAATCGCGTATTATTAATTTAAACTTACATAATTTTTCTAAATAACTTCTTGATCAGCATTTTACGTGTTATTAAATTTACTGAAAGTAAATAAAAGATACGTCTTATAACACTTAAAACATATATCTACGCTTATACTGATACTCACAAGACTAAATATACAAAAAAGATGGTAAGTGGTGATCGATTTCGATTGGACACTCCAATCATCATCAGACCTAATAGGCCAATGGCGGTAATTTATCTCCACAAATTAATTAGAAAATTTAAAATAAAACAAGCAATTTAAGTGTATATTTAAGTGCAGTTTCCACTATGCCCTATTTTCTTGCATCTTGACTCATATATGCGCCTATAGGTGCACCGTATTGCATGCGTTACCGCATGCTACAAAATAGTTGCAAGAGTTGACACAAGTAGGCGCACGTTCCCTCGTTACAGACAGCGTGCACCGCTGTCTGGGACCATGGTGGAAGGCTTCCACCATGGTCCCAGACAGCAGTGCACGCTACCTACTTGAGCCTTGCTTTTTGACTAACATATGTTTGTTGTGTAAAAACATATGTTTTTAAATAGCATAGACTAAGCGTATGTTTTATCTATGATAATAGCCTAGTTATGTAGTGGATTTCCGTAAAAACGATAAAATGTTGCAATGAAATACAACCATTATTGTGAAAAGCAACTCGCATGTTGAAGTTTTGTAATATTTGTACAAGCAAGTTACGTAACTCATTAGTTTTGCACGCATCCAAGTGAGGGGTCATGAAGGTTAAGATAACAGCTTCCTTTTGATTGGTCATGTGTTAATTAGAACTATCTAAGTTCATGTTATCTGTTGACCTATTGTCAGTTGGAATAAATTTGAATATTTCTCTGACGTTTTTCTGAATAGTCGGCATTATCTGAGGTCATAAGGCTAAGAGTACAAATACTGTTGATAAAGAGATGAAAACTTAGTTTCCCGGTTACTTGTGTTTGGAGCTGTTCTTGAGGTAAGTCTTTTTTTAACTTTATTTTGACATATCTTGTAATCTTTTTGAAGCGTTATAATTGCATTGCCTTCCATTCTCAAGTCCAGTTCTAACAGAAATTAGTGTTTGCTTATTACGTAATTTATACATATATTTAAAATTATTAGCTTAGAGTTTACTTAACAATATTTTGCTGCTCCCCAATTTTGTTGTGTAAATGTGTATGTATTGTATCTTATTAATATCAAAGAATCTAGTTTTGAGTTAATTTGTTGTTGGTTGTTTCTCCGTGGTATATTTAGATAAATCTGGCTAACTCCCCTCATAGTCTTTTTTTTTGCCCTTTCGTGAGTGCCCCGTTATAGGACTCTGTTTTAGTGTTTAGTAAAGTGGATCAAGATACTAGCGTGTTTGAAAATTGTATTGTAGATTAGAGTAGTAGCACGGCCGCCTTTAACACTAGGCCGCGGCCTTCGAAGTGGCAATGTCGCAAGTGGTGTTGTAACAGCTGTTTTGTTTGGAAGCAGCTAATGGTATTTTTGTATTTACGGAAGATTGGTTACTGGACTATGACAATATAGACTGCGTCCAATATTATCTTATGGGACGTCTGTCACAAAACAACACCACTTGCGACGTTGCCAATTCTACCAGGCCGCAGTCTGTAGTTAAAGGTGGCCGTGGTAGTAGTTTAGGTGAAAATTGTAGAGTAGGTGAGGGAAGTATAGTGTATGTAAGGTTATTAGTTTAGAAACCGGTGGTAGAATGAAACCTGTTAATCTTATTATTTACTATCTTATCCTACTAATATTATAAGTGAGAAAGTTTGGATGTATGGATATTTGTGACAAGTAAAGGCGTAAAATACAGGTAGGATTGGCTGAGATTTGGTGTGATGATAGCTCACATTCCCGATTAACATATTGACGCAATCTTATCTCAAAAATCGTTTCGGGCTTTGCCCCAGTGGCTCTGGACTGGAGTTTCCCATATTAACGTTATGAGTCACATTTAAAAGGAACTAGCTGGCCCGACAGACGTCGTCCTGTCCTAATGTGGTTTTATGTCAAAAGCTCGTTCATTTTCAAGATGAACTCGTTCGCATGGCTTAATCACGTCCTGGTTGTAGTTCGTTCGCTGCGCTCACTCACCTTTGGGTTGGAGCTCGTTCGCTGCGCTCACTTGCCTACAGCTTAGCTCGTTCGCTAAGCTCACTCACCTTTTGGCTGCGAATTAGCTGTTTTCAAAAATTTAAAAAATAATAGTCCTGCACCCTGTTGGTAAACCTATTAACTTTTTAATACTATTGAACATCACAGAATCAAATTGTTTCTTTAAAGATTCTTTAATTCCATTTAATTATAAGTACTCATAAGGTTAACATGGTAAACCCCCGAGCCACTGGGGCGGAGCCCTTTTGGCGGATCTGCACTAAACTTTACAAAAACCATCCTTGAATAATGCTGAATAATGCCTGAAAGTTTCATTACAATCTGTCAAGCGGTTTCGGAGTCCATAAAGGACAAACAAACAAACAAACAAACAAATATACAAACAAACATACATTGGATTTTATATATATAGATAAAAGAATTTTGTCAGCTGTTTTAACTACACAAGTTTGTTCTATGATATTAAATAAATAGCATTACAAAGTTATAAGGTTTACCAACATCGTGCAGCACTATTATTTTTTTGCGTTTAGGACAACATCTAATTTGAACGCAAATTAAAATAACCACATTTTCTTAAACCGTGTCCTCTCCCATTGCAAACGCAAAGCACGAGTATAACTGCAATAATCATTTTGTTTATACTCCAACCCCGTACATGTAAAGATAAAAAATGTTTCTATTTCACGTCCTCTTACCGTTGCAAAGCACGGGTACAACAGCTAGTCAAACATATGTGAGCAAATTTAGATTTTATGGTTGTAAAACAGTTTTTAATTTTTTTAATCCTCCACCAGATACCTGTGAAATTGATTGTTTAAGACAAAGGTTTGCTGAGATTGAAAATGAAATGAAAGTCAGGCTTTTGAGAATGTATTTACTCTACAAAGCTTATATTTACAAACTAAAGAACCAGGTTTCGTAAATCTTCGCCCGGCTAGGGAGATAAATGAGGATGTTTTTTGGAAAATATTTGATAGGATTGTACATAGTAATTCAGAAACAATTAAAATAATCCACTGATACTCTTAAGGTTTAATGTACACGAATTAATCTTCCCGTAGGCTCTAGCAGATTGGGGTTTCAAACATCTGTTCTAGCTATCAAACCATATCGCCACCATGTGTTGAGGAGCATGAAGGTATAATTTGTATGAAATGCAACCAAGGGGGCTAGCCTAGCAAAAAATTTCAAATTTTTAAATTTTTTTAAAATATATTTTTTTATTTTGTGAGTTCTTTCTGAACAGTTTGGTACCAGAATTATAAAGATATCTATTTTTTTTGTTGAGATATGACCAAAAACATTTATCAGTGCACATGCCTTTTCATTGTTAGTCCAATACTTGTCCGCGACTTGTGGCAAGTGTCCGTCGATTTTCCGAAACTAGTGTTTTTTTCTTACTATTTACATGATATCTTCTAAGCCAGTTGAGATATCATTACCAAATTTTTACAGGATGTTTATACCATCAGTACCTATGACCTGAACTAGAATTATAGCAGTAGGTATGGTTTAAGTAATAAAATATATAAATTTATCAGAAAATAAAATAAAATATGTTTTTATAATCTAAAATGTTAAGCCAACTAACCAATTTCAATTATATTAACATAATCTTAGTTCAGGCTATAGCCCTAGGCATAAGGAAAAGAACCATACCAAATTTATTTGTGTAAATTAAATACAAAAAAGCACAATGTGTAAAATGGTTACCTAGGTTTTTACAAATATAAAATTTAATTTTTTTATCATAACTCCCGAACTCATCAACATTTTTCAAAATATTTTACATGATTATATGCCCAGATTTGTGCTTAAAATGCCCTGAAAAATTCAAAATCCTAGGTCAAAAAGTGTATTCACAGCAAAATGTTTTCTATAAACGTGCGTTTTTAGCTAGGCTAGCCCCCGGTTTAATGTACACGAATTAATCTTCCCGTAGGCTCTAGCAGATTGGGGTTTCAAACATCTGTTCTAGCTATCAAACCATATCGCCACCATGTGTTGAGGAGCATGAAGGTATAATTTGTATGAAATGCAACCAAACTTCGAAAAAAACAACGCTTTTTCATTGCTCATCAGGATGATAGGTGCAATGCAATAAAGAAATGTCTAGACTGTGAAAAGCTTATCCGTATTTGATAGCGGTCAACCCCACACAAGTGTGGAAAAGTATATTGTGAATCCTGCTACTCATACAGGACCCCAACCATAAATATTTTATGAAGCCTGACACTAGAAAACCAAAGACCAGAGACTTTCTTTTAATATTTTTTTACTTTGAAACTTGCCAGGATGAACCCTTATCATCAGACTCAGACGCCAAAGTACACAATGTTAACTTGTGCGTATCAAAACAATTCTGCCACCAGTGTGTCTATGGAAACTATTGCACAACTTGTGAGAACCGCACTAAGGGGTTTGAAACTGACCCAGTCAGACATTTCATGAACTATGTTATGAATGTAAGGAAACCTTTTAAGATGTACCTATGTGTTATAGCAAACAACGGCCAGGGTTTTGATTTTCAGTTTTTGTTCAAGTATGTTCTGGAAGAGACCAGGCTCACTCCACACTTGATCATGAGGGGAACTAAAATTGGCAAAATGAAAATGGACAACGTCAGGTTGATACTTGATAGATTCCTTGAGCTACTTTCCTATGTCTCTTGTGGCACTCCCCAAGGCCTTTGATTTGCCTCAGAGAAAAAGAAGGGATATTTCCCACATTTATTTAATACTCTTGAAACCCAAAATTATGTAGGACCAATGCAATGCCAGCAAATGAGTTTTACCGTCCTGATTCAATGTTTGCAAAGTCTCATAAGGACTTTGAATCTTGTTACGCCGCTCAAGTAGAAAATAACTACTGTACACATTTGATTTAAAAAAATCCTAGAGTACTGCATATCAGATGTTGAAGTCGTGGCCCAAGCTAGCCTTAAGTTTTACCATAGATAAAACATACGTCTACATATGGTGTACCGTTTTACCTAATTTTCCTACAAGAGTGAAATGTTGACCCTTTCCTTATTGCTTGCGCATGTAACTTGGCTTTTCAAGGAATATTTTTAAAGCCAAACTCTATTAGTCTTATTCCAAAGAATGGGCACAGGCTAATAGATGCTCAATCAGCAATTGCCCTGCAGTGGTTGTAATGGGAGGAATAGAGGTGAGGAGTTAAAATAGAACAAGCAGGGCGGGTCAAAGAGATTAAGATTAATGGGAAGAAAGTGGATGGTTTTGATGGTTAAACAGTGTATGAATTTCAAGGCTGCTACTGGCATGGTTTCCCTAAATGCTTCCTCTACCATCGTGAGGTTTCGTTTAAAGAGGATCCCTCTGAAAATTTGCATCAGCAATACGAACGCACCAAGTAAAAATTGCATAGATAGGCGACAATATAATAGAAATGTGAGATTGCGATTTCAGGAACCAGAAAAAGACAGAAAACTTTAAACATCTACTAGACAGATTTCCGATTCTTTACCATTTGCTTTTCAACCCGAGGCAGGCGTTTTTTGGGGGCAGAACCGGGAATAAAAAATCCTAACATAAATGTACATATTAGAGACTATCCAGTATGTTGACTTTGCTCACTTTATCCCTGGATATGTAAATATGGCAAGTACCTTGTAGGCGATCCAACAAACTATGTAGGAGACAAAGAAAGTAGACAGAGAGGTATTAATGTTGAAGGCCTACTCAAATGTAAATCTCTTCCACCTTGTGAGCTTTATCACCCCGTACTCCCCACTAAAATGGATGAAAAATAAATATTTGTTTTATGTGAACTTGTGCAGCTTGTGAGGGTGTCCAGATCCAAGGCGATTTTAATAATGAAAGTAAATATATAGTGCGCTGGTTGGGATCATGGACGAAATCATAAACTCTATCGACGAAGGTTATGTATAACTCTACATGTGTGAGCTTTTGGAATATGAGGTGGCCAAATATGAAAAAAGAAAATTGTTTACTGACTTTATCAATAATTTTTTAAAAATTAAACAAATTAATGGCATCTGAGTTCCCTGGCTGGTGTGACACTGAGGAAGACAAAGACAAAATATATTGACGACTATTTTATAAATAGGGTGTCCAACTAGAAAAAGAAAAAAGTTTTCCAAAATAGTGGACTTAGATCACTAGCAAAACTTTTGCTCAATTAATTTGTTGGTAAGTTTGGACAAAGAGAACCCCAAACAAAAGCAATTATAATAAGGTATCCAAAGTTTCCTTTCAAAATGCTAACCATTCCAGAAATAGATGTCAATAGAGTCCAGATAGTAAATGATGATGTTGTGGTTGTTATCCGGGAGTTATATTGAGGAGGTTGGGGAGCCGATGCAAAACGTCATAATGTTGTGATTGCAGCATACACTACAGCTAAATCTAGGCTTAAATTGTATGCGCACCTAGATGCCCTGGGTGGTCAGGTAGTATATTATGATACTGACTCAGTATTATCTTACTAATATTATAAATGTGAAAGTTTGTGTGTTTGTTTGTTTGTTTTAAGTTCAATCACGCATAAACTACTGGACGGATTGAGCTGAAATTTGGCATGATGATGGCTCACATTCCCGATTAACATACAGGCATATTCTTGTCTCAAAAATCCTTTCGGACTCCGCCCCAGTGGCTCTGTAGTTCCCCATGTTAACCTTATGAGTATTCATATTTAAAGGTTATTAAAGAATTTAGTCAGCTGTTTCAACTAAAAAAGTTGGTTCTATGATATGCAAAAGCATTTAAAGTTACGATTAAAGTCAAGCATTAAGTTTAAGATTTACCAACAGGGTGCAGCACTATAATTTTTCTTTTTGCATTTATGAAAACAGCTAAAACTAAGCAGCAACAAAAAACTTAAAAAAGTTTAAAAGGCGTTTTGGAAATGGTACTCATTGGGAGTGTTATAAAAATAAACAACGTGTATTTACTTTCACAGTTTTGTTAATCTTAAAAATCCACGACAACTTTTGCAGTATTTTGGTGATTGTGAAATGTACTATAATACAAGCGGAAGCAGAGTTTTACCTCAGCCGTGTGTGGTCACTTTTGCTTACCTTTTCTCAGCAATGTTTAGTTTGAGTGACAGAGGTTCGCATATAAAAAGAGGCTATTTCCCACCTGTATATGTTAGTGAAGGTGAATAAATGGAAGATTGGACTTATTGATTTGATGACATTTAATGTAATCCCAAATATTGATGCTGGTGTCAATGACAAGTTTTGTTGTAGTAACAAATCAATCACAGTGGATGAAGGGGCGTATGAAATTGAAGATTTAGAAACCATTTTAAAATCAAAAGTAGGAATAGATGTAGAACTAAAACTAAAAGCAATGAATAATAAACCAAAGTCTGAAATAAAGTGTATCCAAACTATAAATGTTACAAAAAGTGAAACTTTTACATCACTCCTACATCCCTACACCCCTCCTACATCCCTACATCCCTCCTACATCCCTACACCCCTCCTACATCCCTACACCCCTCCTACATCCCCTAATTTAATAATAAAATATTGAAAGCAGATGTAAAACACATTTCTGACAGACCATTCAGTATTATAAAAGTTAATGTAAAACGTGTTGAGTGTAACATAGTTCGTGAGTCGTTTGGTAACGACACAGAAGGACATTTCATACACGAGTTCTACCCAAACGTAAGACCTACGTATAAAATAGTAGAGGTACGCAACACAATCATTTATTCATTTTTGTTGTTTTTGCCTCCTCATCACAAGTAATAATTTACTTAATCATTTATTGGCCCGTGAACGTTAAAGGGAGAAACAAGGTCACAATCCACCTGAGGGATCACAATGGTGAAAATATTAATTTACCTAACCCGCCATCTTAAACTTCCCAATCCCAAGCGTGATGTATATAACTTCGTTACTTCTCGAGTGATGTAAAGTTGAAAAAAAACTCACTCGGTGAGGTAATGAAACCCATTTATAGCTATTTACATTACAAGTGTAGTAAGAGCGTTTTTACATCACGCAGGTGAATGTTGTGCAACGAGCGGAAGCGAGTTGCATAATTCACCTAAGAGATGTAAACACGCTCTTGCGCAACGTGTAACGTACAAGATTTTACCTGACCCGACAATATACATGGGTTTACGTACAATATTTTTCATTATCCATTTCACTCGTCGTCTAACAGTAACATTCTTTTACAAACAAAAGCTAGGTTAGGAAAATACTTTAAAGCATAACAATAACATTCAAGCGCACAGCTGATTTCTAGCGTTGAACGTCGATGCCTCCATAGAGGTATATTTTTTAAAGTTAAGCACTCAATGTTATTTAAATGGGTTTCATTACATTAGTGAGTTTTTTTCAACTTTACATCACTCGAGAAGTAAGGAAGTTGTATACATCACGCTTGGGATAGGGAAGTTTAGCATGGCGGGTTAGGTAAAATAACATTTAGTGCTTAACTTCAAAAATATACCTCTATGGAGCCAACAAAGTTCAACGCTAGAAATCAGCTGTGCTCTTGAATTTTATCGTTATGTTTTGATTTTTTCCTAACCTAGCTTTTGTTTGTAAATGAGCGTTACTGTTAGAAGATAAGTGAAATGGATAATGAAAAATATTGTTTGTAACCTCCTGTATATTGTCGGGTCAGGTAAAATCTTGTACGTTACACGTTACGCAAGAGCATGTTTAGCTCATGCTAGTCCATTCCTAGCTAGTTTAAACATGTTTAGCATGTTTAAAAACGCTCTAACTACACTTGTAAGGTAAATAGCTATTACGAAACGAGAGCATTTCCGTCAGGTTGCATATAAGGGAGAATAAACGGTATCAGCATTCTGACACATACTTTCTCCCATAAGTTTGTCAACAACCTTTATCATGTGTAAGCGGTGAAAGTAAATATACGGAAATGTAATTTGTAAGATTTTGTTCAGAATTTAAAGGACTACATACTAATTTTTTTCAAAATCGTTCGGGCCATTTTTGTGAAAATCTGATTTTTCCGTTATTTTATGGGGTTTTTATGGGAAATAACATAATTTACAATAACCTTTGAACCATAATTTTTACAGAAATGGGATTTGTACCATTTTGTTCAGAATATAAAGGACTATAACATACAAATTTTTTATCAAAATCGTTCGGGCCGTTTTTGGGAAAATCCTATTTTTCTGTTATTTTATGGGGTTTTATGGGAAAACTACCATTAAAAATTAAAATTTTTAAAAATGAAATCAGCAAGTGTCAAGACACAGAAAGGTTAACATCGATGGTGCAAAAGCGGGTTTTAAAAGTTTTTAAGCTCATTGGGATTCAAAGTTCAAGATGCTGGTAATATAAAATAGCAAAGAGTATAGTGATGTAATAACAGGAATTGAGTTTCACACGCATTTAATCCATATGCGTCATCAAAATATTTTTAAAATAACTATGAAATACGTATATCCATCAGTCAACAAGACGTAATAACTGCCACATTTAACAGTGCTCTTCATATCGTGGGCAAGGTTAGTGGTAAAAACATGATAAAACTGCTGCTGATGTCAAGATGCGAACTTGACTTGCAAACAGCAATCTGAAACTTTGTCAAGATACGCGAGTGGTGGTGTTGAGGTTGATTGAACCAAGAATGTTGATATAGAAACCACTATTAAAAACTTACATACAATAGAGCGAGGTAGAAAGCTTTAAAAATGCCTGCTGGCTAGGACCAGGTAAATCGGAAAAAATAAGGAACTTTCATTTAGCATACCATTGCACATGCTGTTGGTATTTACAGAGGATTACTAACGTGTGGTGGTGGTGGCTAACGTGAGGCAAAAGCTTTCACAAACGAAA
This sequence comes from Macrosteles quadrilineatus, assembly GCF_028750875.1. Lineage (NCBI taxonomy): Eukaryota > Metazoa > Arthropoda > Insecta > Hemiptera > Cicadellidae > Macrosteles > Macrosteles quadrilineatus. The sequence goes on from NW_026542596.1 coordinate 97,617,219, forward strand.
ATGCTGTCTACAGTGCAGACGCCACTCAAGTTATTTACAAATTACACGCTTGTTTTGGAGAGTACCACACATTACCGTATCTGACACATCTAAATTTGCTAACAATGATTGAAAAAGATACAAAAGTTCATTTTTTATTCAAAACATGGGACTACACGAGTACCCATCACTTCCATAGACAACTTTTTAATCGTGGACTATTAAAGACATCAAGTCAAATTGAAAAGTCGCGCTATATAGTCGTTGGTTTTCAAACCGTGCGAAGGAGTTGTTTAAGATAGAACTAGAGGAACTATATTGTGAAATTTCGAAATTTCGTGTTTTAAATGTTCCGTGTCCCGTGTTGTATTTTATGTAAATTATTTGATGTTTTTGACGTAAAGCTCCAACGATGTTGCAGTGCAACGAAACATGTTAGCTTTGATCAACATTTTTTGAAATAGAAAACGAAATTTTGGACTACTGACCTTATGTAAGCCTACAAAGTCATTATCCGTAGTCAAGGGGCTATCAGAATGAATAATATGAATACTGTAATTTATCTATAACTTGTGTTTTTGCAGCATGTAATCAACTTTATTGACGTATCCAAATGCATGTACATGTCTAACGGAATAAAATATTGATTCTTGAATGCAAGACGCATGTTGTAAGCGGCAAGATTCGTGCAACGCTGTATGCAATTTTTGCACGGGAACGCGCCAAGGCGCCACCACGTCAACCCGCCACCAAGTCAACCCGCCATCAAAAAGAAGAAGAAGTTTGCCACTTTGAAGGCCGAGGCCCGGAGTTAAGGCTGGTTGTTCTAACTGACCTTATGTAAGCCTACAAAGTCATTATCCGTAGTCAAGGGGCTATCAGAATGAATAATATGAATACTGTAATTTATCTATAACTTGTGTTTTTGCAGCATGTAATCAACTTTATTGACGTATCCAAATGCATGTACATGTCTAACGGAATAAAATATTGATTCTTGAATGCAAGACGCATGTTGTAAGCGGCAAGATTCGTGCAACGCTGTATGCAATTTTTGCACGGGAACGCGCCAAGGCGCCACCACGTCAACCCGCCACCAAGTCAACCCGCCATCAAAAAGAAGAAGAAGTTTGCCACTTTGAAGGCCGAGGCCCGGAGTTAAGGCTGGTTGTTCTAACTGTTCACTATCATAAAATGCCAAAGTTGTCGACATGCACACAAAACAAAAATGTCAATAACCTCAGCTGTAAATGATTAACTACTGTTTCAAAGGTCAATTGTGACGATATACAATATTAATAGAAGTCAATGATTGAACACAACGTGAGGCATTTTTAATCGATGCCACATTCCCAGTTCTTAATCGATGCTACATTCCCAGTTCTGGTTTTCTTTGGTCTGTTTTCCACCAAGTATTTTCTGTTTTACTACTCTTGCCTGAACCTCACTTCGACTCGACTTCACTTCACTTCGTTTCGTAATTCGTTTCGTATTGTAATTGTCATGTCTGTGCTTTCAAGTGTAGTGCGTCTAAGTATTATCATTGACTATATTATATTATAGAAGAAGGAATTTTAACCATTTACTTTACTAGGAATTAGGAATTCCAGGACATTGTAAGGTATGCAATGGTATATATCTAGTAGTTTAATTCAATAGTTTATAACTGAAGTCATTATTTTCACAAATTACCATTATTTACAAACCGATACCGATAGAAGGCGCCTTTGTAAACATGGTAGATTGTAGATTCCGCAATGCCGGCAATGTCTCTGGTAGGCATATGAAGAAGATAAGTATCGAATCTATTACCTTGACTCCCTAGTCCCTACTCTATTCCGATCCAGATAATATAATATTAACTTACTTGAACAGAAGCTAAGTTAAAATCAAATTGCCACTTGTAAACTTAGTTGTAATTGTATCTAACTTATAACAACAAACCTGTTTTAAAATGTGTCTTCAAGACTGTCTTGTGTATAAATTTGTATGCTTAGTAAATGTTGGGTTGCCATATGGTAATTTAATTTGTAAAAAAAGAGGACATTTTAGCTGGCGGCCCCCACTTAAGGAAATAAAAGTGTAAGTTAGGCTACGGGCTAGCGAAGTTGTATACATAGCCTTACATAAGAAGAGCTACCATTAAGGTTATTGTTCAGTTTCCACAACTCACCTAAAACGCACTTAAAAACGTTTGTTTAAACTGTTCTTTGAAATCAATACTACAACTCGCTTAAATAACTTTTTTGTCGCCGAGGCTTCCTTACTCGCTAAAACAATTTAACTCGCTAAAACATCGAGACAACAGGGTAATTGTTATCAGCAATAATTCCTACTCACTAGGGGACAGAGTGGAAATCCGGGGTTTTGGGTGGGGGGAAAAAGTCGCTTAAACATCGAGACAAAAGGGTAATTCCATGGGAAGATGGGTAATTTGTACAATGAATATGGGATTTTTTTAATTATGCGGGATAAAGTACCTAAAACGGGATAAAAATCAAAATTAGTGGGGATAATATCCCCATTTTAGGGATTTTATGCACATATCAGGGATAAATGGCTAGTACCAACCTAAACAGATGTCGATGTGGCAATGACACGTCACTAGGTTTGTTGTCGCGTCGCTATTGGCCAATGCCACGTCACTTGGGTTGTTGACGCTTCGCTATTGGCCACTGGTTATGAGGTCAGCAAGGCAAAGAGTAATAATTTTCATCATACCACTGGTTTGTAGACTATGTAAAATAACCTCCAAAATACTTTATTTAGGCATGTGGGGAAGGGGAGATGGGGATTATGCGGGTTCGTGGCTGCATTAAGTGTTTTGAAGTTAGGTTAGATTAGTAAGGTAAAGTGCCTATAGGTTATAGTTGGCCGGGTTGTTTATTTATGTAAAATCTACAACGTTTTATCACTACCGTATTGGAACATTGGCTTAAACAACGAGGCTACGATTTCAAAAATGCTTGCATTTTTGAAATGGTACCGTTGTTTAAGCCAATGTTCCAATAGTGATAAAACGATGTAGATTTTACATAAATAAACAGCCCGGTCAACTATAACCTATACTTTAACTACACTAATCTTAACCTACCTTCAAAAAACTTAATGCAGCCAAGAACCCGCATAATGTCCGGCCCCCTTCACCACATGTCTTTTCATATTTGTTGTATAATGAGTTTATACAGCAAGTTTGGTTAGGGTTGGTTAGGGTTGGTTAGTTTAGAATAGTTTCAATACAAAATACAAATATGAATACTATTACAGCAAGTCTGCATAAGTTTAGTTACTTAACAACAGTTCTGCCATGGCCGCCTTAGAGGCCGTAAAGGCGGCCGTGGTTCTGCTGTATAGTTTCACTTTCAACCAGCGCTTGTCACTTCTGCTAAGTGGTTCGGGACGGTTGTGCTAAATGGTAAAAGTTTTTGCGCTGCAATTTGGTGTACTAATAGGGAGTTTGCGGGATCACATAGCTATTTTGGAGGGGATTGCTGGTAAATCCTGGGGGTTTTGCGGCTGATTCCTGGAGGTTTTGCGGGTGATTCCTGGGGTAATTAGCTGTAGTGCTTCGTCTTTGTTCGGTCAGTTTTCGGCGTTTTCGCCAGTTTTAGTAGTTTGTTCCGAGATGGCTGACGAAATCGAACCTCAGTGCGATTCTTGTCAAGTGAAGTTTTCGGACAGTGTGCGTAGATCGCGGACTGACATTGTCTTGTTTATGGTTAATCACGGTTTCCTGGGGTATTTACCTTTAGTGCTTCGTCTTCATTCGGTCAGTTTTTGCCAGTTTTAGTAGTTTGTTCCGAGATGGCTGACGTTAACGAACCTCAGTGCGACTCTTGTGAAGTGAAGTTTTTGTACAGTGTGCGTTGATCGCGGACTGACCTTGTTTTGTTTATGGTGAAGCACGGTGATGAGCCGGGAAAGTGCATCCACCATTTTTTCAAAGCTGCCGGCAAGCTTTACCCTCTACAGCGTTGATTGCGTCATTGACTCTTAGAAGGCATTGATTGCGTCATCAATTCTTAGGCATTGATTGCGTAGGTGCTGTTGTGTCCCGGAGCTCACATAACGTACTTCCTGAATTGTGAAACTGTGTAAAAAGGGTATTGAATGAAGTTTTGGACTTTATGGAGGGGCAGAAAAGGAATTAAAAACCATAAATGGAACAGAAAATATTAATTTTGTAAATTACGATATTAATATTCCCGGTCATAAATTAATTAGCCTATTAGGCTATAACTTAACAGAAACATAGTATGAGTCATAGGTACACATGGAAAAGAACTATGTCACTGGCCTGAAAGTAAACACTTTTTTATTAATAAATGAATGGAACTGTCAAAAAACTTCAAAAAACCAGTTGTTACGACTAACTTAAAAGTTAGACCTATTGACATTCGGGCCAGTGGTGTCATTCGTTTATGTTAATTAATCCATACCATTACTGTTCAATATTCGTGCTACAATGTCAATATCCAAATATGGTACGCGAAAGCATAATAAGTTATTCTTATCTTGCTTCAGTTTTATCACTTCTCACTAAAAATAACTTAACGAATACCTACCGTACAGTAGAACCTCGATAACAAATCACCCTTAATAACAAGGGTCATTTTCAAAACCCCTTGAAATTAGTTTAACTTACCCCTATGCCTAATCACATGTTATTGAAAACCTCGATAACAAGTCTATTTTATAATCCATAACTTATGAGAGTCTTGTATTTAAGGTTCTACTGTAACATAAACAAATTACTTTTTGTCTGCTAGACTCGGTTAGGTATTGGAAGTGAACACGATACCTTCGGACTTCGTACTGGCCGGCAGACGCTAATGGAAGGACTGGGAGCAATGAAACAGACGATAAACAATTAACTAAGAATGTCGTTGGCGACCGGAATTAATTTTGAACGTCAAAACCCGGTAATCTCCGTGGAAATCCGGGGATATTGCAACCCTAATGCTCAGGCCTATTCGAAGTGGACGATTAGCCTAAGTGAAAAATATTCCCAGAAACAATTTAGGCATAGTTTTTTTTTATAAGCAGAAGGATTGCAAACATTTTTTTAAAGTTAGCCTACTTTAGCTTGTTGCTCAAGGTTCTTAGGCTAGTTTGAGAGCTCAGCACTGCATCTCATACCTCATCATAGAGTAGGCTGTACATCATAATGACAGGGCCTTTGTTGTTTCTCCCTGCCTTTAGGATAATCTTCCTCCCTCCATAACAGTGCTCGATAGTACCGTAGCTTGTGTTTTGGCGGCATTAATAATAAATTATTTTGGAGAATTTGCCTTCGAACGCTGTTTTGTCCTACTTACCTAACTTAGAACTGTGTTGGCGCTTGCATGTTGACTTAAGTTAACACCATCACTGCTTACCTTAAGTGTTGGTATTTATTTACTATTTATACTATACAGTCCAACCTCGGTATAACGAATCTAAAGGGACCAAACTGAATATTCGTTACATAAAGGATTTTCGTTAAAACGAGGTTCGTTATATTCTGGTTAGGTTTGCAGGAATTTCGCTAAGTCGAGGTTCAGAACCAGTATCGGTCAATATATAGGTCGGGATTTGACCTCATTAGAACACAATTAAAGAAACCTAGGCTACAATACTTTATAGTAGGTACAGTGTTTACATTTGAAAGTAGAACCTTGATTATCCGGGGTACTAAAGGGGAGGGATCTTTAATATTGCGCAATCATGACATTTCTAGTCATTGGTACAGGTTGCAAACTATATTTTTAAAATCACAGCTTACTCTAACCTAACCCACCTAAAACCTAGCCAAACACTGTAGGCTATTGTATAGCAATAAACCACGTAAAGAACAAAACAAAACAGTAGAGAGTTTAGTAAGCTACTGCTCGTGATAGGCCGGTAGGCTACAGTATTGCTTTAAATCACAACAGAGGAATGTCGATACTGTAATAATCATCAACTACAGCATTGGTGTTGCCTTAGTTTAAACAATTGATTGAAAATAATAAAAATATTAGATAAGTCGTTTTAAAGTGTATAGGCCATAGCCAACTTAAAGATAAAAAAAACACTACTTGTAAAAGGAATGTTAAGATGCTCTTTGGTTTGTTCTTCTATTCTTTTTCTTTCTTAGGTTTCTCTTCATCCAAAAATTGTACAAGTCACCCTAGTTACATCACCCAATAACAGCTTACTAAACATTCCGTCGTCATCAGTCCTCAGTGAATGAAATCAGTTCTCTCTCAGTTGTTGTAACTGTTGTTAGCGGGTAGTGACAGCAGACAGAGATGTGTAGGCCTAAAGCCGCGTTTACACCGGAGTTTCAAACAAAAAGTTGCAAACTTTTATTGCAAACAGCAGTTGCAAACAGTAGTTTAAAATAATTGTTTGCAATTTTTATTTCATGATTTGTTTCCATTTTTCATGAAAATGTTTGAAATAATTTCGACCTTGATTATGACTCGCCTCGTTCTGGTTCCTCGGATCAGTCCTTCCGAGGATGTCAAGTGTCGAGGATGTTATTTTAGCCGCGGCGGCGTAAGTCGTGTTGTCAAAGCAATGTAGGCCGAGACGATGCTGGGTGAACATCGGTGATTGTATAAATCATCAAATTAGAATTATTATTCATTTTTAAAGATTACAAGGACTTAATTAGGCCTATAACCCTTTTAATTCACATGAGACGTTATTGTTCTTTTTTAAATTAGACGACCTTGTCATTTGAGGTTAGTGTTAATTCATTGACAGTCAAACATAATTTTTCCGATTAATTTAACACTGAGTCGAGACACAGGGTGGTGCGAGTGATCACGCTAAATATGACATTCTCAAGTGGTTACAGAAACATTTTATCCAAATTGGACTCGTCAACATGTTACTTGAAATACCAATGGCTTTTAACTTTTAACAAATACAAAATGGAATTTAAATTACTAAATACTTTAAAAAATGTTAGTTTTATGTGGTAAGGGGTAATTGCCAAGTAAATTGGGGGGGGGGGGGGGGGTTAAATAGAAGGCAGCATGAAATAGAGAGAACTGCTCCTCTGGATTTGGGGGGATCAATAGATTATCTAAAACAAATATGAAAATAAGTTGTTAGGTATGTTATGTTATTCTATTCAAATAATAATTTTAGTACTAGTCAACTCAAGTCAGACGAACTCCAACTTGGTTGTGAGTTGAAATGTGTAGATTTTGATTTATGGCTCTGATGATTGGTTCGTGTTTAATACTAAGGTAGCCACTTAAAAAAGTTCAAGTCGCCTCTACTCAAGATAGCTAGTCAGCACAGGTCACACTTCCGAGTGATCACCCCAGGTCTGCTGATACTCAATCCTATAACTTAACGATGAGTTAACTCACACACAATACATTGCTTCCAGGCAAGGTTGTATCTGACTCTACTAACAAATCATTGATGAGTTTATACACTCAATTTGGCTCTAATCTTACTTCTTACTACAGTGGAACCTTGATAAGAAGACCCTCGATAACAAGTCACCCTTTATAACAAGTGTCATTTTCTAATACCCTTGAATTTTATCTTACCCCTAATCACATGTTATTGTAAACCTCGATAAGAAGTCGACCTTGATAACAAGTCTTATTTAATAATCCCCACGAGAGTCTTCTTATCGAGGTTCTACTGTAATATTATAAATGTGAAAGTTTGTGTAATTGTTGTTTGTTTGAAGTTCAATCACGCATTAATTACTCAACGGATTGGGCATGATGATAGCTCACATTCCCGATTAACATATAGGCATATTCTTAAAAATCCTTTCGGGCTCCGCCCCAGTCGCTCTGGAGTTTCGCATGTTAACCTTATGAGTACTCATATTTAAATTTAATTAAAGAATTTAGTCAGCTGTTTCGACTAAAAAGGTTGGTTCTATGATATGCAAAAGCATTAAAAGTTATAAGATTTGCCAACAGGGTGCAGCACCATTATTTTTTAATTTACGAAACCAGCTAATTTGACTAAGCAGCAACAAAAAAACTGTGATACGCAATGAGAACTGTCTGTTTACAGTTATGTTTATGTTTTTAATTTCACGAATAGTTTATCATATTTTGTGAATCTTTAATAATTTGTTATTTTCTATTGTTTGGGTGAAGTAGTAGAACATTATGGCTATGGTAAATGTGTAATACTTTAGTATACCGTAAATTTAAAGAAACAAATTTGATTATACTGTGTCCTCCCCCATTGCAAACGCAAAGCTTGAGTATAACCATAGAAAAATAGAATAAATATAGACTGTCAAAGGATGGTTCCGGCGCCCACTGCTAGGAGTGCCGTGTAGTTATGCTGCAGGCGAGGAGCGCAAGAGCCGTATGCTACCAGCAGACGCTGCAGCGGTGTGCGCCGTAACTACACAGCACTCCTGGCGGTGGGCGCTGGAACCTATGCTAACCGCAGCACTGCTGACGGTCTATTTATTCTTTTTGTCTAGATGGTATAACTGTACCAAGCATTTTATACTTATATGCCAATCATGTTCGAAGGACAAGTACTCTGCTAGTTAGTAATAATACTAACAAGTATTCCAAACTATTACTTTTCATTTGTTGTATCCCACCTCTCCATCATCTATGATGTTGTTTATTTCTGTTACTGTTCAATCATTAAGCCTAGACATTCGCTTTAATACTTTTACTAACATAATTTATTTTTTGTTTCAGGTCTTAAAGAAGATACCAGTATAAATAATGTATTAGAAAAAAGTTGTGTTATTGGAAATGACTAAGCCTAAGTAAAAGGTTTTTGATTTTTGTAAACTAAGGAAGTATATTTTTTGCCAAAACTATGGCACGCAAACAAAGTAAACCCGCTAAAACGACTAAAAAAGATTCTTCTGTTGGTGTAAATGCAAAGAAAGGCGGTAAAATTACTAAAAAGGTAGCAGAAAGCAAAACGAAGAAAAAAGTTGAATCCCAGCTCAAACTAACTGTGAAGACACAAAAAAGGCAAACTAAACCTGCTGCAAGTTCTCCTGCCAATTCAGGTAGAAGAAGTAGCCGCACTAACAATGATAGTACCAGGAATTCTTTGACATCTAATGCTCAGCGTTCAAGCCCTAATAAAAAATCTACTTCCAAGACAAAAATCCCTTCAAGAGCTAACAACGCACAATCTACCAGCAAGCGTAAATCCAATTCCACAGAACAAACAAAATCTAAAAAACAAGTGGTGGCTAAAAAGGCTAACGAGTCTCCAGTTAAAACATCACCAGCAGTTAAGAAAAAGCCTGTAAATGAAACTAATGGTAGAGGTAACAAAAGGAGTTATGCTCAATCAATAAGCAGCAGTAACACAGAAGTAAACAATGAGGCTAAAAGAAGGAAGACTGATGATTTAAAAAATATTACTTTGACTTCACGAAGAAATAGGAATATCAAACCAACAGTCAAGGGTTCCGAGTGGAAAAAAACAATCTTGCAAAAGAAAGCAATTGGTGCCAAACAAGAAAAACCTAGCATAAAAGTTAAGAAAACAACTGTGAAAAATAAATCACCCAAGCAAAATAAGAAATCGGTTTCTCCTAAATCGATTACTAAGTCAAAAGCTGCAGGCAAAACATTAGCAAAATCACCAAAAAGTCAGATTGGAGTCAAAACGCCGACTGAAAAGAAAAAAGCTGTATCACCACCTAAGAAGAAAGTCAAATCTACTGTTGAAAAAAATACTGTTTCAAGTAAATCTCCATTGGTGCGTAATTCATCAAGAAAATCTTCTTCCAAACCAAAAGAAGACATCAATTCTCCCAAAGCCAACACCTTGGCGACATCCATAAAGAATAAATTCAATTCTTGTATTTCAAAGAAAAGAAGTTCAAGCGGTGCTGGGATACAAGAAAATGTGTTAGTTGCTCAAGGTATTTTAGACGATATTCTTTCTTCAGTTGGCATTCCCAAGGACTCATCAGATTTAGACAAAGCTGTCTGTAGTGAAGATGTCAACTTGATCACATCCAAATCACAGACTACATTATTAAAAATGGATAAAGAAGAAACTGACCCATCGTCTCAAACATTTATCACTCCTGTAAGTGAATGTGTTAATATGGATACTGAACAGGAAAAGAAAATCATGGATGGTAAAACTAATGATAAAATTTGCATTGAAACCACAACACCCGCAGACAAACCCACAGACAATGAAAATGATTTAGACGAGAACCTAGAAGAAGAAATGGAATTGCGCTTATCAGATACATCAGTAACATCTGTAAATGAAAATGACACTGCCTCATCTGAACAAAGTCCCAGCATTAGCACAAATACTGGAAATGAAGTAAAAATAAACAGTAACAGCAAGTGTGTTAATGAAGTAAAAAGTAGTCTAGATTCTGACAATAAAGTTAAATTGGAAGTAACACAAGAACACTCTGACTGCCAAAATAAATTGACATCACAGGAAAATGACCATAATCTTGATCCACTTGTTGACCTAAAGAAATCCACTTCTTCATCTCAATTAAAAAATAACACAAAAGGTGTTTTGCAAGAAGGTATTGTAGTTAAGGACATTTCCCATTCTAGCAATAAAAAAGTTGATCTTGCAAATGCTGTAATAGTGGATAAAACTGTAGATAATGTTAAAGAAAAGAGTAAAGATTCCTCAAGCAAGAAAAGAGAAGATATAGAACCCAATGAACAAAGTACGAATGGGAATACTGACTCAGCAATAAAATCTAATACTATTCAAGAGATTTCGACTTTGAAAGAAAATCAAGAGGGTTCATTAGGTCTGGACTGCAAGAAAAACACAGCAAATGATCATATTGTTGCTGAATGTAAGGTTATTAAAGAATCATCAGCACACCAATCACTACAAGATCATGATGTAACCAATGGAAAATACCCTAATTTTGACAAGATTGACGAAAACAAAATAGCCAAGAGCAGTTTATCACCAAGCAAGGTTGATTCCTCCTGTGTTATCAAGCCAGAAAATAAATTATCCAATACAAAACCTCCATCAACTCAGCCTTTAAATGGTGAACACAAAACTGTAGACCAGAGTAGAGATAAAATCATTCCTTGTGATACAAGTTTGAAAAAACCACATGAGATAACTACAAATGGAATAAACAAACAAAAATTGAAATCATCAGTAAATGACCCGCACTTATTACAGATATCCGAGGATAAAGAAGAACAAAAACACCTTGAAATCGTGCAGAACGAAATCACAAAAGGTTGTCAGAGCTTGGCAAGTGAAAAAAGCGATGTGATAGAAGTTAAAGAAGATTCTGCTGATACCGTTAGTAAGCGAAGCTTGGACTCTGTTGAAGTTGTGAAAGTCAGTTCTACAACTGAAAATGTAGAATCTCAGGCTTTAGAAGAAAAAAAACAAACTTTAGTTTCAGAATCAGTAGAATCAAAGCGTGAAAATTGCAGTTCTACCGGCATAACACAAGAATTTGATACAATTTTGAAAGTCAGTAATACATCGAACATTGTAGAATCTCATGCCTTGGAGGTTAAAAGTGAAACTTCACTTTCAGAATCAGTTGACTCAAAGCTTGAGAATGGCAGCTCTACTGGCATAACACAAGAATTTGACACAATAACGATAGAAGAACCAACTAATTCTAGTGATGAGCATCGTTCTAAGGAAGAACAGTTGAACACAGAAGAACCAAGAGAAAACCTAAAACATGAAATCTCTACCATTGTAACTGAAAGTAAAGATTCTTCAGTCAGTCCAATCAAAACTATTGCTTGTGGAAAAAATAATATTGAGAACCAACTGGAAAACTGTTGCCCCAAAGAAAAACCGATAAGTACAAACGTTGAACTGCCAGCAGACAATATTACGAATGAAGAAAAAAATGGAGGAATACTAAAGGTTGAAGAGACCTGCCAAGAAGAAAATGCTCAAAATTCTATTGTTGGAACAAATGGAGAAACACTGAATCATAGTTCTGACACTCTCAGCAACAAAATGAGTGTTGATGAAGAATATTCTAGCATGGAAATTGAATGTGGAGGAAAGGAACGTTTGACAACTGCTCCTTCTAGTATGGAAGTTGACGTTGATTTGAGTTAGACTTTTAAGATTAATATACATTCTGTAATATTTGTGAAGCTAGGAATAGTGTAGATTTTTTTTCTCTTACTAGCTGCAATGTTTGATTGTGTGTCAAAAGAAAGTTTATTTTAACATTAGATCTAAGAAATTTTTATATAGGATAGTTTTTTTTAATGGAATGAAAGTTTTATTTACTGTTTTACTGTCCACATAGTAGGTATACTCCTCATTTAAAAGGGGAAATATATTTAGAGAGATCTCAAATTTGTTGGAGGTTCTGACTTTAAAAATATCTTCACTAAGGAAAAATTAAAGTTAACAGAGGGTAATTTAAGTGAGTTAATGCTTATTTAATGTAAGTGGGGTAACTTTGCTGGAACATCAGGTAACTAAAAGAAGCGAGGCTTGCTTCCCACTATCTCACATAAACTAGGGCTTAACAATGTTTTTATACAGGAGCAGAATAAAAAGTATTGAACCTCTGTGTCTATATAAAAAAATAAATGGTATATAAAAGTGCAATAATGTTTACTTTTAAAATTACTGAGAAATAACTACCTACCTATGGCATCAGCTCATACAGTTATACAAACTGAGATATTTAGTATAAACCATTAGAACCGTATAAATAATTATAAATAATAACAATTAAAGAGTCCAAGGGAAAAACGGGCTAACCCTAAAAAAATGCAAAATTTAGTTATGAACGGTTTTAAATAGATCTTTTAAATCTAAACAGTTTGCAATAATGAAAATTGACAAAAAAAGGCTCCTAGTAAGAGTAAATCATCTTTGAAATAAACCATCCAGAGGAAGAACGGGGCAACCCACAATGAGTGTAGGCAAGAACGGGGCAACCCTCAAGCCGCGCATGCGCTTATGGTTTGTTTACTTCAGTGGTGCTCGTTTCATGAACCAACAGGAAATTTGGGTTAGCCCGTTTTTGACAAGGAAATTACTTAGTTAGAGTGTTTAACTGTATCATTCTCTGTAACCCAACCGATTTAGAACTATTTCAATCAAAAATTATTAAAATACATAACATTTACTTCAAAAATCCTTCATAAAAAAACAATTAATAAAGCAATGGGCTGGCGGGTATATCCTTGAAAAACTTTTTGCTCCCCTGGAAAATTTACTTTTGTGGGGTTAGCATGTTTTTCCCTTGGACTCTTCAATTAGTACAAACAATATGTTAATTTACTATAAGTATTTCATTTTAGATGGGTGACAGAAATTCCTTATTATCCTTGTTTTTCTGGTTGTAGTGAGACATAATAGCTTTTTGAATTTGTTTTTGATTGTAAGGGCCTATGTGTACAAATAAGTACTATGATATTGTGTACATAGATTAGTCTAAGTTCAATTATTACTCAGTAAGTCTGTATTAGAATCATACTAAATATGTTCCATCGCTAAAATTGTTTTCTTTTATTGACAATATTAATTCAGAAGCATCCGTCTTAAAAATATAAAAAAAGAAAATCAGGTGCAGAATCTGCAGTGTCCCATAAATGGATAAAGGACTTTTTTTTGGAAAGCGGTAGGGTTGAAATCTGCATACCATGAGCTGACAGACTAAAAAAAGGTTTCATAAGAGTGATATATCGTCCCAATAAAGGACTTTTTCAAGTAGATTGATAAAATTATCAGTGTTATGTTATGTGGACTGTTTGTATATATATTGGCTCCTGGACTTATTTTTCCCAAATAGGCTAGGAGATCTCCACCTCTTTCCAAAATTCCCTCAGCCAAACAGCTTCCTTTCATATTAATTAGATGGTGCTCTCTTTCACCTGTCCACTAATCCATCAATAAATTTCTTTTAAAAATGCATGTATCTGTTTAGAAAATAATCTCTTTCTGCAATTTACAACTATTTTTTTTTACAAAGAATATCTAATTTTTTCCAACTTAAAGTTTACAACGAAGGGTTGTCTAATCTTTACTAGGAGTTGTGTAGTTCATACTGGATATTTATTTTGGATAGGTTTTACTAAAGCGATCACAATAGAATAAGGTAGACTATACTTTCGTTAAACCAGCTAAATCATGCAAGCATTTAGGTTTAAAAAGCACAGACAGAGTATGATATTGATCCAATATTTGGACAACTACTGTTCTGCATCCGTGGGTTTTCATTCTTACAAGGTTTTTTTTATCAAGGATTATATTTATGTTTTTTATATATATTTTAAAGCAGTTATGTAGTTGTTAGTATTGTAGTTAATTTATTTCAATGCCAACTTTCTTTAAATTTACTCAAGACAGTAGTTTTGATATGGAATATGTTGCATGCACAAAATAGAATGCTATTATCAATATTAATACCAACTTATTTGTATCAGTGGTTTTCTGTTTTAGTAAACTATTTAATTTTACATTTTTATATCTAGACGATAAACAATCTTGCTGTTGTATTTTTATTGTCTTAGTTAAAAATGCATTGCTTTTAACCAGTTTAAATGGAAGGGATTTTGTTATTTAAAGATTGTTTAACCACATGAGCAATTGAATTATTTATTTGATTAATATTTTAAAATATTACATTACTATACTGGTAATCCTCTAATTATACAGGTTGGTTTGATATTACAGTCATTCAGGCCAACTTTGACCCCTTCACACAGGTTTTCGCTGCATATTAATAGCTATTAATTACTTATTATATTTTATATTACACTTTACTGTTCCAGAGATTTTTGTATTTACTAAATACAGACAGTAGTTTTAGTTTGTGATAAATTATAAGTTTTTGTGAACTATTTTAATGACATTGAATAAACTACCTCTGAAAAGAAATACTTTCCTGTGAAAACTGATGCATTTATCATGTCACTGTAGCAGTTGAGATGAATCGTAGGGATGTTGATTATGATCTTATCGGTTACATTCATGTACTAGTTCCTGTGTATTACTTAAGTGATTTTCCAACTAAATGTCTGATGTGAAGAATGTCTTTTTATTATTCAATAAACATACGGATCATAATATCGAGAGTTTTTATTTTATTTTTCCTTTTTATAAGCTGAATCAACAACTTTAGAGTTAAATACCAATCCCTGTATACCTATTTTGCCATCTTAAGTGTTTGAGTTGTCTATATTGGTTAACATTCAAAGTTATGTTTAGTTATTTTCATATTAAATCCATTAAATTATTAATAAGTTAACCATGTGCAATTATTAGCCATGACAGATTTAAAACAAAAATGCATCGGAATGAATGTGAGTGAATCCAAAATAACAGGAGGAAATACTTTTCATATTTTACAAATTTTAGAATCATTCGCTTAACCCTTCCCGGACGGGTGACGGATATTTCCGCCTAAGTCTTTGGCGATAAAGGGCGGGTTGCGGATAAATCCGCTTATGGTTTTTGATGTTCCGGACGGGAAACGGATACACCCGCCTTCTCTTCAGACAGACCGGCAGGTGCTTGAGCAGTAACCAGATGTTTCGCAGTACCAAGGCGCCACTTTTATTTATTGTTTACATATATTGTTCATTTTTTATTGCCTAATGTTGTCATGGTCATATCTTCAAAGGCGGTTGGCGGATATATCCGCGGACGAGTAGCGATTTTATGTATACGTGTATAGCAAAACACAAATAAGGAAAATTAGTTTTTATTTTTTCCTATAATTTTTCCCCATTCTATTTCGCCTGTCCGGGAAGGGTTAATATATTTAAAGAGACAGTAACATCATTTGTGTAGTGCATAACACATTTTATGCTGTATAAGAATACCGGGTGAGTGAAGAATAAAGTGGGATAATCTTGTGACATTACTAGGTGTAATTTAATCCAAATTTGATTAATGGATGAGTTTAGAAGCAAGATGCAAGATCAGCTGGTTTTTAGGAAGAATAATTCATCAAACGACCAATGATCAAGGACAGCCATTGTGGACGATCGATACTATAATATAAATAATTTGTATATTAATACTTAGGTGCAACCGACGGAGGGTTAAAAAACTCCTTATCAATCACTTGACCTTCCATTAAAATATAACCTCAAATTTAGTTTGGTAACCCACACCTGTGTTGAAGACTCCTGGAGTCGTAACAATCAGAGATCATATGGTCAGTTGGCCAGGTGTGTATCATATGTACAAGGTCACCTCCAGTCTTATAAACTGATGTTTCCAGCTTGCAGTACTTGTTGATCGTTGTATGCACATTGTTAACACCTGTTTCTAAGGTAAGAAAATAATAATGATTATAGAGTTAATTGTTGGGATATAGAACGAGTATTTCTTTGATTGTTTAGGAAGACATTTGAAGAAAGTTTTAAATATTGATTTGATATAATGTAACCTTTAATATTCTTTAATTTACTGTTATTGATTTACATTTAACACTTTTAATTACTAAAGCATGATTATGAATTTATAATACACTCATTACATAAAAAAGAGGTATTCTTTGTGTACATTTTTTGTCATCATCAGATATATAAATTTGTCCTGTTAAACATTTTACTGGTTAAACATTTGTTTTTATAAAAAGGCAACAGAGAAACTGATGAAGTAGAATATCAGGCTGATATAGGCCTAATGATGGCCCTATAGTTTTGAGGGTTATTTTCAAAACAGCTGAAAATACATGTTTTATCAGTGTTTTTGAGGATGGTAGGGTTAGAGTAAAATATCAAATTTCCACTACTGCATTGGAAGGGAGGAAGCTGGGAGGATAGCTTACCTTAAAAATTATAATTATATTAATAAATTAGCAGAGGACCCGTCCTTCGTCCGGGGTTGATGTATGTTTAATAAAAAGTTATTCATTATTAGAATAGAACGCGAAATCTACAGGAAGTGTCAAAAGTTATAATATAGATAGGTAGTAACTACCTCTGGATTAGAAAACATCATAACTAATCTATAAAGTAATATGATATTATGATTTAAATATGTGTGAAAATGCAAATGGTGTGAACAACATTTCTCTCAAAATGGCATAAATATACAATTAATTATCTCCTTGAGAAAAATTTCAATTTTTAAGGTGTGTGTGTCCTACTCTAAATACATTTTAAGTGTTCACAAATTTTAAAATGATTCAAGTAAATGTGACTTCATAATTTCACTATTTTTTACACCAAAATCTTTCAATACAATCATTCACATTAGGGAATTTTAAAATAATTAATTAGCGTTAGATACAGAAACAGATATATAATCAATAATCAATGAACCATCAAATATAAGAATAAATAAACATGTCACATGATTGTAGAGAATATTATATGCCTATTTATAAACCAGCTGTGGAATTGTGAATTAATGTGGTTTGACGGTTCAGCTTGTTTACATTTTAGTGGCATAGCAAATTGCAAACATTGTATGTGTTCTCATGGCAGCCATGGAGACCAATCAATATTTACTTTTAAAATCCTCACCTCAGAACTTTTAAAGCCAAAGGGGCAAAGCCCACGGTCACAGTAACGTAGCCAGGATTTCAAAATAGGGGGGGTCGACCGACCGGGGAGTCCAGGTAAAGGGGGGGTCCGGGAAAATTTTTAAAAATATAGACCCTAAAACGGTCTTTTTTAGCTCTCTTGGCATTGAAAATAATCAACCCCAACGTCAATACAGTATGATTATATAATTCTACATTTAATTTAACAAAAAATATTATATTTAAGACCTGAAGGGGGGGGTCCGGACCCCCAGGACCCCCCCCCTGGCTACGTCACTGACGGTCAGTATCGAAGTGTGAATAGTCCTATAAAGGTCCTTGGTATATGGTAGCTATATTTTTGTAAAATTTAAGCCCAGTCAGTTCAGTAGTTTATGTGCCTATTAGTAACAAACATACAGACATACACCACTAGATTTTTATAATATAATAGTATAGATAAACAATACAATATTTGATACGATGGTTATAGGTCTATTGATATGGGTAAGTTATATCGATACGCTCCCGTGTATCGATACAAAATATCAATATTTTTCCAGTCCTTGTATCGATATTAGTATCGATGATTTTTTATCATTTGATTTTATAGTGTTTACGCATTAGTTAATTGGGTAAAAATATTCACAATTATGCTTTTGTGCTCCAAGATGGTTTTATTGCTTAATAGTGTGGTGGCTTAGCAAAATGATCGTGACCTGATGGATTAAAGCTGCAGCTTTTGCACATTTCTTCCATACCCTAAATACAAACAATTTATGGGGGGGTGCCCGACTTTTAGGTCCGCCATCTTGAAATACGACGCCATCTTTGTTTTCCTTAGAGGAATTGAACTATTCATTGAAAATGTCCTAATGTCATCCAAAAGGACACATTTACGCCATTTTGTATATAACATGTTTTGTTTACAATTAAATTTGCTATAAAATGATATAAAAACCACTTCGATAACTTAAATAGTCTTGAAGATATAAACTGTTAAAGTTGAAAATTTGATATATTCCTCTACACTACATATATAGTTTTAGCTATATGTCACCCAAACGGTCAACGGTACGTGTCTGTTATTATGATATATTTTATTCGTAATTAAATTTATTTGCTACAAAATGAGATGAAAATCTCGAAATTAGCTTAAATAGTTCCGAAGATAGAAACCGTTAAAGTTATAAGTTTCTTTAATTTCTGTATGCAATAGGTCCGTGTTTCTTAAAAGTCCCCGCGCTTTGTTTTTTCTGCACGTATTGCGTCAGAAGACTGCAACTTCACACATCAATACTGGACCTAAAATAGTACTTTTTAAAGTACTTCTGGACTTTTTTCCCCCAAGGGGGTCGGCCCACAAGGAGTAAGTTGAAAATCTTAAATAAAAGCATAGGCCATGATGCATATCAAATTAAAGGGATTTACCTGTAGAACGCGTTACCACCAACTGCACTTTAAAAGTACATGTGGTTCAAAAGTTATACAATTTTATAGTTTTGCTTATTTATTTATTAATTAACGGTCAACACCATTTCATCTCATTGCATATATATGGATATAACATACGTAACGTAACTTAACAACAAGGGTTATACATAACCAACAAGCAAAAATGATTAACTAGAATAAATGTATAACAAACTTAACACGAATTGAATAAAAAAGATGTAAATAAATCTGGAATTCCATAAATTGATCGGTTTAAAGTGATAATATTTAGAAATTCTATCAACATGCATCAACATTTTAATAAATATGAAAGCAAACAAAAAATGCAATAACAAACCTGATCATAGGACCACTCTACTGTATAATGCACCAAGGATTATGAAAAACAAGCAAGCAGCTATTTCCTAAAAGTAATAAAACTTGAGGAGAAAAAGTCAAGATTTTTAGAAATACTGTTTCCCAAACGATGTAGTCTTGGTAGCGTGCTGTTGTAGGCATATGCTGTAGAATTATATACTCTTTCAAATAGGTCCTGGGATCGGGATGGTCTGGAGCAGTGAAATAAACCCTGCTCAGCAGCTCAGGAGAGTCAAGTTCTGTAATGTGAATCTTCCTCAGGAAAACCAGGTCAGCAATACGCCTTCGAGAACTCAAGTGGTTTAGCCGAAGATGCTGTCAAAGATCCTCAAATGGGTACATCCCTGAATGGGTATCCCAGACTAAGTCCTACGATTCTAAAAAAAAGATCTGCACTCTTTCGATGTCCTGTGAAAGACCAACTTGGGGAAAGAACAAAATGGAGACCATACAGGAGAACAATATTCCAACAAGGGGGTCACAGCCCACACAGAGAACCCATTTCTGGATAATATCAGAATGATACCAAGGGCTGAGTTTGCTTTCCTTGTTAATCTGTTAACTTGATCATCAGGGTTGAGAGATGATGTAAATGATACTCCTAGGTCGTTGACAGAGGTGGATCTAACAAGTGCGTTCCCATTTATTGAATGGTTAAAAAGAGTGATAATATTTAACAGTTGAGGTCCTGTTGAATGAAACTACCATGCAGTTGAATTAATTCAAAAGCATTCCATTTTGCATAAACCACATTGAAATTTCATTGATGTCCTGTTGGAGGCAATTTGATTCTGAGAAGAAATTTCTACATGATTTGCGTTTGGTCAGAGATACAATTGTTCGTAAAGCCCATTTTTGGAATTTAAATAGAAATTTAGTCTTTAAAATTTCATAGTTCCATATAGGTAGGCTATAGCATCCGCTAAATGAGGATATATTAGTCCGTAATATACGGATATTAGAACTTCGAAGGTAGATATGTTCTTTAAACTACGTAGAACAAAAATTCCAGAGCTGACTTTTCTTGAAACCTGCTTAATGTGATCTGAGAAATCAAGATGTTTATCTAGTGTCAGTCCCAGAAACCTTACACTGTTAGTTGGATGAACTGTTGTGTCGTCCAGAAGTAGGCTGAATCCATTAGAGAGTCTCTTTGAAATAGAAAAGTGCAAAAGTTGGGTTTTTTTGGCGTTGACCTCCAGAAAGTTTGAATCAAACCACTCAATTAAGTTACTGGCTTCCCAAAAGGTAGTGAGCTCCAAGCTTTCAATGTTGCGGCTGGAAATGGAGAGTGAGGTGTCATCAGAAAATAGTGTTGGTTTGGCGGTTGATATGCAAGATGGAAGGGTGTTAATGAAGAGCAGGAATAGGGTAGGTCCTAAAAAAGAGCCCTGAGGCACCCCTCTCAAAATGGTGGTCTTATCAGAGGAATAGGAGTGAATGAACCTGGTTGTCAAGAATCTTTGACAACGTCAGCCATATATTATTGAATATTGAAAATAAAATTGGTCCCAGTAGAGATCCTTGAGGTACACCAGAAGAAGCTTCAAACTTACAAGACTTCGCTCCAGCAAATTTCATGGTTAAAAAGTGATTCCACAAATCGTCCTCAAATCACACGAGTATGATTCAGTGATCCCCAATCCACCAAGCTTTGCCACGAGATAAGTGTGACTTACACGGTCGAAAGCCTTGGATAGGTCCAAATTGACAGAATCGTCCTTATGGTTGAGAGAAAAGGCTTGCATAATGTCAACCTGGTACAGAACCAAATTGGTCGAGGTAGATCGCCCTTTCTTGAAGCCATGTTGACAGGGCACGATGACATTGTTCAAAGAAAAAGAGAGTATATGAAGTAGAATTGCTGGAAATATCTTAGCCAATGCAGGTTGTACCACCACTGGACGATAATTTTTGACGGATGAGTCACCTTTCTTGAAAATTGGTAGCACATTACCATTTTTAAGACCCCGAGGGAACTTTCCAAGCTTCATTAAGATGAGATGAAATGGTGTTGGCCGTTAATTAATAAATAAATAAGCAAAACTATAAAATTGTATGACTTTTGAACCACATATCCTTTTAAAGTGCAGTTTGTGGTAACGCGTTCTACAGGTAAATCCCTTTAATTTGATATGCATCATGGCCTATGCTTTTATTTAAGATTTTCAACTTACTCCTTGTGGGCCGACCCCCTTGGGGGAAAAAAGTCAAGATGTACTTTAAAAAGTACTGTTTTAGGTCCAGTATTGATGTGTGAAGTTGCAGTCTTCTGACGCAATACGTGCAGAAAAAACAAAGCGCGGGGACTTTTGAAACACGGACCTATTGCATACAGAAATTAAAGAAACTTATAACTTTAACGGTTTCTATCTTCAGAACTATTTAAGTTGATTTAGAGATTTTCATCTTATTTTGTAGCAAATTTAATTACGAATAAAATATATCATAATAACAGATACGTACCGTTGACCGTTTGGGTGACATATAGCTAAAACTACATTTAGTGTAGAGGAATATATCAAATTTTCAACTTTAACAGTTTATATCTTCAAGACTATTTAAGTTATCGAAGTGGTTTTTATATCATTTTTTAGCAAATTTAATTGTGAACAAAACATGTTATATACAAAATGGCATAAATGTGTCCTTTTGGGTGATATTATGACATTTTCAATGAATAGTTCAATTCCTCTAAGGAAAACAAAGATGGCGTCGTATTTCAAGATGGCGGACCTAAAAGTCGGGCACCCCCCCATAAATTGTTTGTATTTAGGGTATGGAAGAAATGTGCAAAAGCTGCAGCTTTAATCCATCAGGTCACGATCCTTGCCGATATTGTCTCTAAGCCACCACACTATAAGAAGATCAACAATGATGCCATTTTAGGATTGTTTGTCGGAAGGTGTTTAGTGTAAATTCAGTATTCTTATCAAAGTTTGATAATTTATTTTTGTTTCAGGTAAACAAAAAACAATTACTGCAATTTCGATCCCTAGAACTGCGTTCAAAAAACTTTGTGAAAGGGAATACATCAGCCGAGAGAAGACAATATTTGATGAATAAGAATGAGTAGACGATGTGAATTGAAATTGATCGACGTGTTAAAAGAAGGCAATCTTGATATGGCTAAATCCAAATTTAATAGTGTTAGTGGTACAAAATCAGATACACCCATAGAAAGTAGGAGTTCAAGAACCAGGTTTGGTAATACGTCTACTTTGAAGAAAAAATATGATTCTGGAACTTTAAAGCAGCAAACAGAAATTACTTCGAAGAAGCGTAAGAAACTTAATGATGTGAGTGAATTACCAAGCAAGAAAATCTTTACCGGGAGTAACATTATCAAGAACCCAGTTAAGCCTGATAAAGAAATCAGCCAAAAAAAGAAAAGAAAGACTAAATCTCGCGAATCTTGCTGGGAAAACAAACTGACGGGAGCAAGACGTGTGAGCAAACGTCTATCAAATCTAAGAATATCTTTAAAGAAATTGGAATCATCTCTTGCTACATCTTTTGTCACAATTAAAACAAGGCAGCCAGTTGCTTTTAGTGCCAGAGGTAAAATGAAGCAAAATTATTGTGATTTAAAACCACCCAAAAAGAACAAGACTTCACAGTACAGAAATTTTCCGGAAACACAGTTTAATTTTGGAAAACTGGGCCATCCTAAGAGGCTACACCCAAAAATAACAACTGCTAGAAGACCTGAAACTTACACTGTTACTGTAAAATCTACTGCTTCAGCTTCACACTCCAGAAGAAATGACAAAAAGCAAGGAAACATAACGCATAACACATTTGATGAAGATTCGAATGACTCAGATGTAAATCTTCTAATCGAGAGGTGTGTTGAAGATATTCAAAATGATTTAAGTGAACCTGAATCCTACACTGAAGAAGACAAAAAAATATCTAAAGCATATCAATTGTTGAAATCCAAAGAGACGATTGAGGAAAACGAGGAGAAAGCTGCTCAAGATACAAAAGTTGAAACTCTGATTTGTGAACAAGTTGATGAATTAACTGATGATTCTACAATTCTCATTGGTGTAAATGTTGAGTAAAACGTAAATATCGAGCGTGAAACGCTTACTGAAAGTACAAGTAAGAATAACAGTGAATCCAAAACTGAATGTAAAAACATTCAGAACAATGAAATACCGGTAACACAAGATGAAACTTGTGTTTCAAATGAAATAACAACTACGGTAGAAGATCTGCCAATAATCGATTTGGAGCAAGACAACTGCCAAGGAAACATAGACGAAGTTGTTGATAACGCAAGTGGATCTAAAGTGGAATCTGGAGCCTCAAATGGAACTACTGCAGAAGATACCAAGGGTACAGCTGTTGGTAAAGATGACATTAGTGGATCAGCTGATTAACCATAAGCCTAGTACAAGGTACCTGTTTTGTTAGTATAAAAAGTACAATTTTCAGTATAGCTTGTAGTTAAGTTAGCAAAATCTGTAGTTTAAGAGCAGTTTAAAAGGCACAATCATAAATTAGTAAATTAATTCAACAATAAAGACAAAAAATAAATTGTATTTAACAGGTATGTTTAAGTGTGTATGTTTATTTTACGTCTGTGTGCTTAAAAAAATTCTGTGTGGTTAAAAATGCATTCATTTTCATTTCAAATTCATTTAGACTATCGCAACCGCCCGGCCAAGTCAGCTGACGGAGTGAGACGAATCAGCTTAGAGAGAAAGAGAGATAGAGGCAAATCTTATTTCTGCGAAAAATTCCAGTCTGACTATATTCTCTAAAAGCTTTTCCTTCTTATGGGGTATTCATTGGTATTTGTATTCATTGTAATCATGTTAAAATAAGCAAAGCAGCGTCAAAGAATTAGATGGATTTAATTTTGATTAAGTTTTAACTCAGAAGGGGGGGGGAAGGTAATATTAAAATCAACAAACGTGATAATTTATAAATAAATTCTTTTCATTGTGACAAAATAATTACAGTACAATATTACACTATATTCCCATATGAAGCTTACATTACATTTGAAAAATACAGTTACAATGTTTCAAACTACACAGATCTTGAATAAACAAAAATTTTGCAAAGTGTATTAAAATTCATGAATTATGGTCCTCAATATGTTAAGTTCAGTACCTGTCTACAACATCTGAATCTACGTCAACAGTTTCTACATAAATATAATATTTATAAATCGTCTAATCAGCACAAATTTGATTGTTTAAGGCCTCTTAGTAGATAGAAATGAGAAAGATTATTGTGGTACATCTACAACTGGGTACTTATAAAATAGATGTAAAATTTTTATTCACTTAAGTTTTAGAAAAATAAAATTACTAAACAAGTGGTCTTCTGGATTTGAGGGACATTTATTGTTTATTTGCTTCTGAGTGGATGCCACATGGCGATGGGTTTACGAAGGGAAGTTAACATTTGAGTCCAGTGAGTTAAAGCTTTGCCAGTTGACTGACTTCCTACAATGACGTGGCCGATGTTGAGAGCTCGGCCTTCTGACCCAGTCTCGGACACTGTCACTCGCAGTTGGATAGTCTACAACATAAGATACACAGGTCAACAAATGAGTATAGTGGGTTAAAGCTTTGTGAGTTGACTGACTTCTTACAATAACGTGGCCGATGTTGCGAGCTTGGCCCTTACTTTGGTTGTAGATTGTTGTTGTAACTCAATTTAAGTAAATTATTTTGAAGTTTTCAAACTCACCTAATGGTTTTTATTACTAAATTTAAAGTTCCAAACACAATTTACGTAAAAAATTAAGTTTATTTTGTTAGCAATAAATTCTGTTGCTCTGTCAATATATTTTCAGTGATGGGACACTTTTTGACTTTTGCTCTATGGAGGGTTGGGGGGTAAAGTAAACAATGATCTAAATTAAATGGTTTATATCACCTGTCCGTCAGTGATTTTATTGTAGTTTTAGGCGACCAGTTTAGGGATTCAAATCCCATCATCTGGCTGTTAAAAATATCATTTCACTCAAATTGAGGTCGTCGGTAAACACAAAAACACGCACATAAAACATGAAATACAAAAACACGGAAGGAAATTGTACAAATATTGGTAACTGGCCAGTACAAGACACTACGACGCGGCATGGGTAGATGCGTGGTCATGACTGAGGTGTCCTTGCTCCTCTCCCGTTATCTATGGAATGCCGGTGGTATTGTTGTCCTATTCTAATTGTGTTTCATGTTTTATGTGCATGTTTTTGTTTTTAATGACAACCTCAATTTGAGTGAAATAAAATTATTAATAGCCTGAGGATGGGATTTTAGTCCCGAAACTGGTCGCCTAAGACGACAATAGGACCACTGACGGACAGGTAATATAAACCATTTAATTCAATAGCATAATGAAAAATGATCTAAAATAGAAGTTAACACGAGAGAGTACTATTATAATGTGAAAGTTGATATTGAAAAAAAAAACATTCAAGTTAATTAGGTAAAATACTAAAATGACAGGTAGTAGATTCATAACCTTATGAAGGTAGAAAAAGGAAACAATGTTTTATTGTGGTAAAATTTGTGGAGATTTTGCTATTTTCATGTAAATTTACCTTGATTTGAAAATGTGAGGTTATACAAAATAAACTATAGAAATGGTTTTTAGTAATCAAGAAAAAATGTAACAATCTTGGTCTTTTATGCACTAATAAACAGTTATCTTCATTACAAACCTGCAACGTATGAGGAGGAACACTGAACATCATAGCTTCATTGTAGATCGGACTTCGCTCTCCTCGTTTTGTCGAAGTCTTCTTCTTGTGCGCTTTTTTACCGTGTTGTAATAGATAAACCTGTACATACAGAAGTTCATGATGAATATAATTTATTTATTTGAACAATTTCTATGACAATTTTGTAAACCACAATATATAGGCCTACAGCTCGTGACACATAAGCTGGCACTTGGCCTAGCGCGGGCAGTGTAGGCGAGAGGAGGGTGGAGGTAGGGAAAAGACCGGACTGCAAACATTTCCGCTGCCTCACGGGGTTGACTCCCCTTGCATTGTACTTGAGCGCCATCATATGGGTCGCGAGGACAGTTGATGCTACCCGCATGACGAGACATAATGTTTTTGAAATAGGTACTAGTAGCGATAGGCCAAGTGCCAGCTTAGATGTCACAAGCTGTACTAGACCACCAAAATTATCAATTAATTTCAAATCTATTCCTCAGGGCCGATTTACCGAATAGGCAAGGTAGGCACGTGCC
Organism: Macrosteles quadrilineatus; assembly: GCF_028750875.1. Lineage (NCBI taxonomy): Eukaryota > Metazoa > Arthropoda > Insecta > Hemiptera > Cicadellidae > Macrosteles > Macrosteles quadrilineatus. The sequence continues at coordinate 97,643,671 of NW_026542596.1, forward strand.
TAGGGCGCGAGGCAATTGGCTTTTTTTGGGGGCGCCAAAAAATTGGAAAAAAGAAAAAAAATTGTGGCCGTTTTTGCATGCGATCGCGGTAAACTGATAATCCCTTGCGGCCGTGAAGACACCTTAACAGTCTCCCACAATTGCGGCAAGATGTTAATTATTTACCGCGGTTGTATATACGTCGTCATCGTCCGTCTCCCGCGATCTCGTCAAAGTTCTGATTATTTCCAGCGGATGTGTGGACATAATTATCGTCTTCCTTGATCGCGGCAATATATGAACACATCCCGCGGTCGTGATGAGATTATCACCGTCTACCGCGAATGAGGCAAAATTGTAATCTTTTCCCGGGGTCGTGTGGACATTATCATCTTCTTGCGTGATCACGATAAAATTCTTATAATCCCTCACAGCCGTGAAGACATCATCGCCTCCCATGGTCGTGAGGCATTGTCATCCTCTCCCGCCATTGCGGCAAATGGTAATCATCTCCCGCGGTTGTTTGGAGATCAAAGTCAAGTCAAAGTCAAAACATTCTTTATTCATTATAGTTTCACATTACATGAACTTGAATAGAGTCATGAGCTAAATTCAAAATTGCTTACTGCTAATTAAATACATAAAAAGAGTACTAAAATTACTTTACTTTAACTTTTAACAAAATCATGACTTTAAGGATTACAGTATTTGGAATTCAAATTAAGTTAGGCCTAACTGTTTTTTACTAATACTAAAGAATTCTGTTACTGAGTAGCAGGGAGTTCTTAAAAAATATTCCTTTAAGAGCTGCTTGAATTTATTAAATTTGGTTTCTTTTCGGATGTGAGCAGGTATAGACTGGAGAAATTTTAGCCCTATGTAAGATGTCTTTTTAGTGTAAAATTCAAGATTATGCCGAGGTAGGTTAAATTTTAATCTGGTGTTATATACTAATTGTTCTGTTGAGCTGGATGATAGTTGGATCTGTTTTGCATAAATTATTGTTTCATAAATATAAAGACTATAAACTGTTAATATTTGTAATTCACGAAAGATGCTCTTGACTGGCTCTTTCTTTTTAAGATTTTTCATCACCCTGATAGCTTTTTTCTGCTTAATTAGTACTTTATCTAAATTAGTTTTTGTTGTTGCCCCGTATAGAACAATTCCATATGAAATATGTGAATGTATTAATGAGAAATAAACAACTCTTAGAGTGTCTAAACTGCATACTCTGAACATCTGTCGCAGAGCATGGATACCGGAAGATACCTTTTTAACCACATAATTCACATGGCCCTCCCAAGATAGATGTTTATCGATAATTAGACCAAGAAATTTTGTTTGCTTTACGTGGTTTATTCTTTCTGATTTTATGCAAATGTTTGGTTCAAAATTTTGTCTACGTTGTTTAGTGGAAAATGATATAAAATTGGATTTTTCTGTGTTAATAAGCAGATTTTTTCGGTCAAGGAATTCTTTAGTGGATAAAAGACTCTCCTGAGAAAACGTTTCAATCTGTTCTTTTGATCTTCCCGGAACCAGCACATTACAATCATCAGCAAACAGACACATAGACCCGCCGTTTCCAGGAATCGCTCCTGGCATACCTCTAATATAGCAGAGAAAAAGTAGAGGCCCCAGGATCGATCCCTGCGGCACCCCATATTTCAGCGTCTGATGCTGAGATCTACATTTTTCAACGTACTTAGTGCTTGCATGCTCCACAACATAATCCAATTCAACAAATTGTTTTCTATTTTCTAGATATGATGTAAACCATGCAAGCTCTTTTCCATAGATTCCCATTTCTTTTAGTGAAGTCAACAATATACTATGTGACACGCTGTCAAATGCCCTACTAAGATCCAAAAAGATTCCTACAACATTTTCTCCTCTGTCAACAGCATTTATTATAGATTCTATGAATTCAATACCAGCTGTTATTGTTGATTTGCCCTGCCGAAAGCCATGTTGTTCTTTATCAAATAGTTGATTATTTTCCAGATATTTATAGACCTGAATGTAAACAATGCGTTCAAAAATTTTTGAAAAAACAGGTAAGAGAGAGATAGGGCGGTAACAGGAGGGATCAGTTTTATTACCTTTTTTAAAAATGGGAATTACTTTAGCCAATTTTAATTTTGATGGAAAGATTCCTGAAATAAGAGAAGAGTTTATGATATGTGTTAGTGGTTTCTGGATAATGTGTATTGATTTTTTAACTATGGTGATTGGAATTTCATCAAAACCTGCAGAGTACTTGTTTTCAAAGGAAAGGACCACTTTAGTGAGGTGTTCTTCTGTTATTGTGTGAAACTTAAATGACTTATCTGTAGGTAAAATATTTTTCTGGATATCTGTTTTTTGTGTAAGTGAAGGAGAAATGTGTGGCAATATAAGCTTTTCCACAGCTGATACAAAGAAATTATTAAAGTTGTTACTGACAGCTACTGGATGCTTAAGGAGTTTACCATTTTGCTCTATACATATCGGAATGTTGCTGGTAAAATCACTTTTTGAGTTAAGCTTTATTTCACTTTTAATTATGTTCCACGTTGCTTTAGTTTTATTAGAAGAGTGTTTTATTTTCTCATTATAAAATGTTTGTTTGGCTTGGTGTATTGATTCTTTTAGTTCCTTTTTCTTAACCTTTATCTTTTGATATGTGTCAAAATTTTGTCTTATCCTACCTAGCTTTTCCAGTTCATTTAACTCACTCCTTTTTTTAAATAACTCCTTTGAATTCCATTTACATTTACTATATCCACCATCTGCACTTAAAACTTTGGGAAAATTAACATAAAAAATGTAACTAAAAATGGAAAAAAATGCATCATACTTTTTATCTACAGATGACTGGCAAACATCATACCAAGTCTCATTGCCTAAATCACTGAGAAAGGTTTTTAAGTTATTCTCTGTAAATTTTCTGTGCCTTTTCTTTGTTTTCTTTTTATTCTTACTTTTTAAATCCACAATTTCAAGAAGTTGTGCATCGTGATCAGACACATGAGTAATGATTCCGGTTACAATTAATTGCACATGATCTATATTAGTGATAATATTGTCTATTGCTGATCTAGTTTTTAGTGTAACCCTAGTAGGAAAATTTACTTTATATGACATATTATACATTCTCAAAATGCTCAAAAATCTATAATACAATGAGTTATGATTTAAAATATCTATGTTTACATCTCCAGCTATAATGATGTTTTCATATTTCTTAGTCAATATATCTAGTGTAGTTTCTAGTTTGGATAAAAAAGGATCGTTGTATTTATATTCTCATCATAGATCTAGATCATAGATATATATCATAGATTTATAGATCATCATCGTCTTTCACGAATGAGGCAAATTTCTGATTTTTCCCGTGGTTGAGTGGACATTATCATCGTCTTACGTGTTTGCGGTAAAATTCTGATCATCCCTCGCAGCCGTGTAGAGTAGACATCGTTATTGTAACTCCCGCGATCCTGTAGACATCGCAATCGTCCCCCGCTGTCGTGAAGACATCATATAATCGTCTCCCTCGGTCGTGAAGACATCGTAATCATCTCCCGCGATCGTGAAGACATCGTAATCATCTCCGCGCGATCGTGAAGACATCGTAATCGTCTCCGCGCGATCGTGAAGACATCGTAATCGTCTCCGCGCGATCGTGAAGACATCGTAATCGTCTCCCGCGGTCGTGAAGACATCGTAATCGTCTCCCGCTGTCGTGATTCATCGTAATCGTCTCCCGCTGTCGTGAAGACATCGTAATTGTCTCCCGCGATTACGGCAAAATGTTAATAATATCCCACAGTTATGTGGATATCATTATCGTCTTCCGCGATCGTCTGACTGTTTTCCGTGGTTGTGTGGACCATGATCATATCCCGCGGTCATTTAGTCATTATAATAGTCTTGCGCGATCGCGGTAAAATCATGATCATATCCCATGGTCGTTTAGACATTATCATCGTATCATGCGATCGCGGCAATATTCTGATTATCCTCTGTGGATCTCATTATCGTATTGCGCGATCGCGGTAAAATCATGATCATATCCCGCGGTCGTTTAGATATTATTATCATCTCATGCGATCACTGCAAAGTTCTGATCATCCCTCGAGGCCTTGTGGAGACATATTATTGCCTCCCGGCTCCCGTGGTCACGGAAACGTCACTGTTGTAAATTGACAATTCCAGGTAGAAAATTAACACATAATTCCTGGTTCAAAAAAATTCACGCTTAGTTTCCGGATTTCCCGGTTGGTGGTCACCCTGTTATATATTGCAAAGGGGCGCTACTATTAGTTGTGCCTAGGGCGCTGACATGGTCAAAAACGGGCCTGCTATTCCTCCCTTACGCACGCACACAGTAAACAGTCTCCATAAGATTCTCTGCTGGAAAACAGTAGAAACTATTTGACAGTCAGGTTAAAGGATTAAATTTTAATCTTATTTCCTTTCATCATCAAGGTGAAAGTTAGGGGAGCGATCTGGTCCAGTGGGAACCGGAGTTTTGCCAACGGGTGTCAGGTAGATGGGGGATGCCTTCGGCCACCTCTTGGTGCGGAGATTTGCCAACGGTGGTGGTGGGAGAAAGAGTGTGACGTCCGGAAGGAGAGCGATTGTCAGGGTTGTCTACGCTTGGCAGTTATGCGCTTGTCGCGGTGGGTTAGGTTAGGTTAGGTTAGGTTAGGTTAGGTTAGGTTTGGTTTGGTTAGGTTAGGTTAGGTTAGGTTAGGTTAGGTTAGGTTAAAAATTCAATACATTTCCTTTCACAGTCAGAGGTGCATAACTGCATTACATACTTTGAACACAGTCAGCATCCTGCCTGGTTTGTCCACCCATAGCGGAAGCCACCCTCACGGTCACGTGTCATCTCTCTCCCCCTCCCCCTCTCGCGCAACCCACAACCGTTGGCAAAACTCTGCAGTATGTGGAATTCATGGATGGGGACCCTTTCTACCTGATACCCGTTGGCAAAACTCCTACACTCGGTCCAGTAGTTAGAGCGCGGGACTTCGGTGGCTGAGGTCCCGGGTCCAAATCCCGCCAAATCACCAATGGATTTTATCCAAGTGATAATGCCGCAACCCCTAGGTCTAGCCTGAAGTAATGTGAAAAACAATCCCTGGCTCGTGCCTAGCGTCTTACAAAAAAAGGGCAAGTTAATTATTTAATAAGCAGAATCGGTGTTTTTGACATTATTTGAGCCAGATTTTAATTGACAACTAGGGGGACCTGTGTGATTTTGCATGAAATAAAATTGAACTTTCTTCTTGTTTGAATGAATCCATTCCAGTTTGTGTGGTAGCTTAGCCAATATTAGATAAGTAATACACATGTATACAAGCTGAAATACACCGCTTACGATTCTCTTTGAAAACAATGTTGGTTAGGGCTACATTGCGTTTGTCATTATCTCTCATTTATAACAATCCTTGCTGCATCAATAAGGATGCAAATATGCACACCCAGACATGTGTTTTGATAAGTGGGGCTAAGTTTTAAAACAAAAAAGCCTTATTAGGAACAAACTGTCAACGAAATAGCGTATTAAGATATGCGAGGCATGTTTTTTTAAGTAAGCACCGTTTATAAATTTCTCCGTTCCAGCGCTGTGATTGGCATTTTGGATATTTGTGCTGTGTTGGCTGTGCATCTATTGGCAAGCCTGCAGCAGAAATATAAAAAAAAAAACATGTCTGGTATAATGAGCTCCTGATTTAATGTTCACTTTTACACACAACACAGAACAAAAAGAAAATTTGGACTTTTGGAAATTTGGAGACTTTGGACTTCACAACCCAAATGTAGTTTAAGTATAAGTAAATACCTTTACAAATGGGTCGCCTGATTCCCTGTGAAACTTGAGATTCCTGGCCTTCACCAACACAACTGTAAGACGTTCTGCAGTTGGCAGGTAACTTAGAGAAAACATCACTTCACCCAGCTCTGTACTCGTCTAAACATAACAAACAGTTTTATAACACTTTGCTTCCACAGTTAACTTAACTGTTTACAATCGGTTGGCCAGTCATAGTGTGTAGTCGTTAATATAAACAGCTCAGAATTGTTTCAACATCAGCCACCCCAGCCGCTTGCATTGCCTGTTCAGCTCGTGACATCTAAGCTGGCACTTGGCCTAACGCGGGCAGTGTAGGCTAGAGGTGGGTGGTGGTAGGGAAAAAACCGGACTGCAAACATTTCACTGCCTCACGGGGTTGACTCCCCTTGCATTATGTTCTTGAGCTATCATATGGGTCCCGAGGACAGTTGATGCAACCCGCATGACGGGACATAATGTTTTTGAACTATAGATCCTAGTAGCGATCGGCCAAGAGCCAGCTTAGATGTCACATGCTGTACCTTTCTCTACAGATCAGCAGCCATTATGATCAAACTACCATTGCAATTAAGGTGGCACTTCATTCTACCAGCTGTAAATTATTTTAGTTTCAAAGTAGGTATCACAAACCATGTGGAATTTTGGCTGGTGCTACTCACCTTTGATTGTTTATTTAGAGGAAACTGGCCAAGTAATTGGCAGAGACGAGTGATTTGAAACTAATTTGAATGATTTGGAATGCAGCATTGGTCAATTAAAAGCCCAAAGATAGTATAGTTCTAAAATTGACTGAGACTTTTTTGATCACATATGTCACAAATAGCTTTTGGTGTGATATTGTTAAGTTATACCAAACTCAACAATGGCCTCATAAGTTTTCTCATATGAAACTTCAATACACTAAATATCCGTATTCACAAGTTCATGTATTTAATCGTGCTTATGACGACACACCACAACACCAATGATGAAGAGGATTGGTGTTTACAACTTTGGTATTCAGCTTGATAATGAGCCTTTACCTGACGAAAAACAGGTTCACTAACCTTTTTATAAAAAAATGTTCATTTAAATCTCATCTTGTAGTAACACACAATACTGCTTGTTCCTGACCTGTCCGGTGTCGGTCAGTGTGAGCCAGGTGGTGACGGGTTGTCGAGCGTTGACGTCGCACAGCCGTAGCTCCGCCTCCCCCAGTAGCGAGCTGGACGCTCGGTCTGTGGCGTAGATGTAGAAAGACAAAGATCTCCTGTGATACTCCGTCGGCTCTAGAGCGAACAGGAATCTCTCCTTGTAACTCGGACTGTTAGACTTCCTGTACACCTAAATGAGCAGAAAAGAAGAATAGATATTTAAAAAATATTAGGATTGTTGTAGGTTGTAGACATGCATGAGAAAATAAAAGGGAACAAGTCAGAATCCATCAACCAATTGAATTATAGCAAGGCAGCTGAGTGGTTAAGGTGCCATTCAATCTTAAGGTTGCCAGTTCAATCCTGTAAAAATCTTTTTTATCCATTGAATCTAAACTTAGCTGTTTTGCTGTTTTTGATCATAGGTAGTATGAGTTTATAATAAATGGTATTGATGGTAACTTATAAGCAACTATTGTTCGAAATCAAGGAATTTTCATATTGTCAACTATTTTCAACAAGTCAATGTATTTTTTTCCATTTTTCAAGAGCTGGACCTTTTTTTTTTAGTGTTTTCAACAAATGTTTTCCAGCTTACCCAGCATAGCCGCGTAATGTTCTCCATGTTTATCTTTATTATTGATAGTGTAACCAGGATTCTCAACTTTTTTGATTAGAATATGTACGCAAACCCAGATTTAAATTAGTAAATATTTAATTTCAGCTAAGTCAGTAAAATGTGTGTAGCATGGGCGTTTTCTTGAATTGCAGTGTTAACAGCAATTAAATAATCCAGCTAATCATAAATGTAAACAAACAATGATAACATGGAAAATTGAAAAGCCACTATGGTACTGAGCCCAGGGGACTTTTTCCAAATGTGAGACCTTATTAGATCAAAAAAATAATATGACCATAATAGTAATATGACATCCACTCAATGAGATCTTTTCAATGAGCCATGAACCAACAAAGTTGTTTGAGAAACCACGGAGGAGTTCTGCCGACAAAAATCGTGCTTGCCTATTTTATATATAGATCTGACACAATAGGCATATACTTTTTCCCATTTGCTTGTCAGAACCTTTATCATTGGTTGGCGGTCGGAGCTGGTAGCTCTGTACAGAAACACACACACACATTCATACAGATACACACAGACATCACTCCAAAAACAATAACTTTCTCAAACTCATGGGGACCCAAAATGGTTACTTCCACTCAAAAAATACACCGTTCACGAAATTCAAACACTGTTGACGAAAATAATACTTTCTCCATACTAAAGGGGAAGAAACTAAAAAACTAAACAAAAAGCTCTGATTTTAGTAACAATGCTGCCATTTTGTAAATATTTGGTCTTTAACTGGTTTCCCATATGGTCCAGTAAAGGACTCACCCTGGTCTGCATGTTAGTGGTCTTGTCAGGTAGAAGGTACACCCTGACATATGTGTCTAGAGGTTGGTGCTGAGGATGGTTCACATCACTGCTTACTAGATCCTTGGCCTCCAGCACGTTCACCATCAAATCAGCCACCTCGCTAACAACCAAGAAGTTATATGTAAAAGATCATGACCAGTTTGAAATCTAAAAGACCTTTTTAAACTGAATGAAAATTGAAAACTTAAATTCAACTCACCTGTCATATTCAAGTCCCACACAGAGATAACCAGTTACGTTGGGTTCTTGTAGGTCTGCTGCGGAGACACTTGTGTCAGAACACACAGAGTCACAGCTCATGGCTCTCTGTAGCTGAGGTACAACTCTCTCCGTGACCTCCTCTGTCACCAGTGGTGGAGGTAGCACTACCACAGGCTCCATTATATCTGCTAACTGATAACAACAATAAATTGTGCAGAAGTACGAACAATACGGTTCATCACATTGGCAAAAAAGATCAACTTTTGCTTGGACCAAAAAAGTCACTTCAGAAACTAGTGAGGAAATACTATTTAACCTAATGTTTGCAATACTTACAAAGGGGTTGGTTGAGATAGCTGGTGGAGCTTGAGGTGTTAGTGGTGGAGGAGGAGATGGTTCCACAGGTTTGGGTGATGGCGGGGGTACGGGGCTGGGCGCGGGGCGTAGAGGCTGCAGGGGGATCTCTGGGGCCACTGTGGTGCTGAGGGTAGAGTCCACGGGTGGAGTCCACACCTCACGATCTACAGAGTCAAAGTGCTGGAAACTGCCTGTACAGTCCAGCTGTATATCAGAGTCTGACGTTATCTGGAAGATGGAACATCGGTAAAGTGAAGAATGTTTAAGGCGAGCTAACATCTTCGTTTATTTTTTTAATTACAGTTGTGGTTGGAGGTTTGCAGCAGATTTGAAACCTAGGAGCATTCATTGATTTACCTAACATAAAATAAAATGAAATTTCAAATCTTTATTCAAAACATATTATTGAGGAAGATGCAATATTTTATTTTATTTGGTTTCAACTCTGACTGTCAGTCAGGATTATGAAAATATTTGTTTTAAATTTATTTTTCTTACTGCAGTGAACATTTCTATATGTATAAGCATTATACTTTAACTACGGTAGTTTTACCAAATATTTCTTGTTTATTTTTTTTTTACACATTTTTTCACCAGATGAAGTTTCTCGGTATCTCAGTCACTTTTCTAGTTGTATTTTATACATTCCTATATAAATTAGTCCTAAATAAAAATTAATGAAAAAACGTAATAATATGTCCCACTGAAATTAAAATAAATTTAAAAAGTTATAGTAATATAAGAAAGGTTTCCCAAGTGGTTTGTTAACTTAACTTAAACATCAAAGGGACTGCTAACAGAAATCACGAAGCTGCTTAAATGTTTTAAAGGAAAGTTAAAAAAAAAATTGGAGTCTTACGCAAGTTAATTGCTTTTATTAATATTTCTTCTAAAGAAACAAATCCTGTAGTCCACTATGGTTTCAACCTTGTTTCAATGATTTGGCTACAGATGCACTAGGAATGCTTTTGGTAAACTCTGTCAAAAAATATGGGGTGAACATTTCCAATAGGAACTAATCAAAGTTATTTGAAGTTAAATTTTGTAAACTGGTGTTGAAAATGAGATTAGTGAAGTTTTTCCTATAGACTTTCTTCTTAACTATACCCAATTAAGACACTTACAAAACAAATTATAAATCCAAGCTTAATGTTGGATGAAACGGTGGTTGATAATTAGACTGGAAATGATAGTTGAAGGAAGCGACAAAGTTACCAAGTATCCATTGGCGTTGTAATGGCCCTTGAGTCTGGTTAATGACACCTTCTCCTCTCTGTTGGAGAATATCCATGCAGCCGTCCATGTCCATAGACCGATGGATCTACAGCCTGCCAACACCAGTATCAGCACCAGCGCAGTGATCAGCAACACTCCTACACCCATATCAGCTGCCTGCAAACCAACACAAACTCTTAACAACTCCATGTGTCTAGTGGACCAATCTTTTGTGGAGGGTTCCACCCGCTGGCTGTTACCACGTAAACATGGTCCTACAAAAACAACCTCGTGGCATTTTGATCGAGTTGAAATAACAGTAAAATATTCACAAAGATCCAAACTATGCACTGGATGAGATAAACTGAAACTTCATAATTGTTTCTTTAAGAATTAACAAAATCATTTTTAAAATCCGTAAATTAGTCTTTTTAACATGTGACTAAATAATAGTTACAAATTAATTTTTCCCCATCCATTGCAAGCTCTGATCTGTTAAGAACACAAAAAGCACACAGTCATTGGAAACAAATTAGTTTTAGAATGTTGAGTGAGAGCTTTTACAATAGAGGCATGTCCAATTCTGAACTATATTTCAATCCATGTAATCCGCCATCTTGAATTGAAATTCAGGCTGCCGGGTAGAACCCTTTAGGTGTAGACAATAGATATTAAAAGCTCGACAATCAAAGGTCACATTGTTTTAGAAAAGCCAGTTGCTGTGATGGCCAAAACTGGCCCAGCTGTCCTTGATTAATGATCCTTTTTACCTTTGTACTGTGTTTATTTATTGTGGATATTTATAGGGATTCTCTGTGGATGCGATGCTCCCTGGTGTGGATTAACGTCCGCACTAGTGAGCACTACGACTATCCGCAGTACTATCCTAATAATTAGACCAATTCGTAAATTACAAGGAAAAAATGTGGTTCGGATTCCACTATAAACTGTAGGTCCCTTAGTTGCCATTAGCTGTATGGGCTATTAAACAGCTGTGTCTAAGGAACATGTCGGCCTTAGTCACTAACAAGACTACAAGATCGCGCCACTCATCCTACACGCATCCTTCACTCATATTTGGGTTAAAATACGCACATAGTGGCGTCCCCATCTTAAATAATTGATAATTGATAATTGATTTTAAGTGTGGCTTGATTTTTTTAGTGTTGCCTTGTTTTAACATGCTGATCCTTTGTTTTGTACATTTACTTATTTTGTAACCATCATAGCAACCCATAAGGCCAGTGTAAAATTTAAAAAAAAAACTTTGAGTTACTTTTAAATTATATAGGCATTATCAAATATTGAAATTGGTTAGTCTAAACCTTCAAAACGTTTGACAAAAACAACTTTGGTAAGTTTGGCTAAAATATGATCAGCTGTTAATGTGTTAGAAAGTTTGCATTGAGGTCGATCGCAAAGAGCTTCGCTTCGCTCTGCTCAACAATGTATTTGTACAGTTGAAAATAATAATATTAGGGTTTAAACCAACAAAAAAATACTTGTATACAGAGAACCAGTGAAGAAATTGAGAAAAGTTATGTTATTACAAAAGGTAAAAATACAAGTTTGAAGATGTAAGGTGTCCATTAAAGGGATAAGAGAAGTCTAAAGATTCACTGGGACCTGGAAGTGATCTAAACTTAAGACATAAATCTCTTCTCCATTTGCTCTTTTAAGGATAAACAAACCTTATTTATTGATCAAAACTTTATCTATTTTGCAATAAATTGAGTGGACTTAGTTCGATAAAAACAAGATTGTACACATAAATTTCCCTCTCTTCTTTTTACCCTTACAAATATATTGTTTCCCGGATGTAATGCTGTGCTACTGTACTACTTTCTTTAGTTTCTTTACACTTCCACAATATAACCACTGTTTAGTCAAAATGTTTGTATGAGAACTGTTTGTGGTGATGATTATAGAAATATAATGCTTTAAGGATTTTGTTTTAATAAATTTCAGATGATTACATCAGCAGTAATATTCACCTATTAATATATTTCAGAAAATTTCCCATATAATAAGGTATTACCCATGTTAAGGTTAAGATTATTTTAAGATCTTGACCCGGGACTGATTTACTTTTTCGTTTTCATACCCCCAGAGGCCAAAAACACCATCCGTTCAAATTGATGAGTCCTTTTGCAAGATAACCCGAGCACAAATTACCTAATTTAGTATACTGAAGCGTTATTATATGCGCCTAATGGTTATGGAGAAAATTCCAAAAATCTGTAAATTTAAAATTCCCATGTTATTCTTATGGAGAATAAGTAAACTGTTGTACATAGTTTGTTTGTTTATGAACATACTAGCTGTAACCCGCGGGCTTTGCCCCGTTTAACTTCTTAATTTTCAAGATTATCTCGTTCGCATGGCTCAATCACGTCCTGGTTGAAGTTTGTTCGCAACGCTCACTCACCTTTAGGTTGGAGCTCGTTCGCTGCGCTCACTTGCCTTCAGGTTAGCTCGTTCGCTACGCTAACTCGCCTCCAGGTTGAAGTTCGTTCGCTACGCTCACTCACCTTTTGGTTGCAAATTAGCTGTTGTCATAAATGTAAAAGAAATAATAGTGCTGCACCCTGTTGGTAATCCTTGTAACTTTAATGCTATGGAACATCATAGAACAGAACCAACTTGTTTAATTGAAACAGCTGTTAAGATTCAATAATTCCATTTCTCATAAGGTTAACATGGGAAACTCCAGAGCCACTGGGGAGGAGCCCGAAAGTATTTTTGAAATAAGAATATGCCTATATGTTAATCGGGAATGTGAGCTATCACCATGCCAAATTTCAGCCCAATCCGACCAGTATTTTTCGCGTTCACTTGTCACAAACATACATCCATACATCCATCCAAACTTTCTCATTTATAATATTAGTAGGATGTTGATCAAATTTGGAAAATGCATTCATTTCATACTAAACTATTAACATTTTACAAAAACACCTTTTTACCCTCCCTGTTGCAGCAAACCTAAGTACTCGTTAAACTAATGTTATTTAAATAGGGAATAAATTGAGACATTTTAGTGTAAATCTAATCAGGCAAATGGAAATTCGCTTAGTCTGCAGGTTTGCTTTGGCGGGGGTATTTTTTATTTATAGGAGCTATTTGGGTCTGTGCATTGATTAAAATTTCATCAACTATATGATAGATTCATTCAATAGAATAATTCTCAATATTTCTTAATACAAATTGCAATGTTGCTTTACTTTACGGGTAGTAAAATATCTCAATATTACAAAAATAAGATATAAAATTATTTAGACACTTCTTATAAGTTGTTTTGTTTAAATCATAATTAAATTCACAAAAGAGTGGAGTGGTCTTTTGATGCGCTTGACTCTGTAAATAAACCTACAAAGAGGTTGATAGATTCAATAATGTTTGCTGAGCTGAAACATTCTTTTGTTAAGCTCCTCTTGACATCAAATACCTTCACCAACCATAAAACCATCCTTTATGACAAAATAATAAATTAATACCTTCGTCGCAGCAAACCTGCAGACTAAGCGAACTTCAACTTGTCATGATCACATTTTTACTAAAACATTTCCATAAATAAGACATATTTATTCCCTATTTAAATAACATTAGATTTAACGAGTGCTTAGGTTTGCTGCTACGGGGAAGGTAAAAAGTGTTTTTTGATCATTCGTCAATAGTATAAGATGAAATAAATAAATTTGCCAAATTTTATTAATATATCCATAAACAAGTAAAATACAACAATTTTCATTTTCTCTATAAGATGTTCGTTTGCAGAGTGAGTTTTCAGTTTCGATAACTGGAGTGGAGTGATTGGTTACATTATCTTTGAATCGACTCTTTTAAGTAATCGGTAATGATGACTGTAATTCGTTTTGAAATAACACCTGTGATACTTTGCAATTGCTCGAATTCGAGCAATAGTTGCACTAGTTAATGTTACATGGAGCTAGTCCTTTTTAACTATGGGCATTAATGGTCCCAGAAAAACAGTTGGTCTAATTCTGTAACAAAGCTAACCTCTGGTCTGGTCAAGAATGTTACAATCAGTAAGTTAATCTTTACTCTTTCTACTCTGACGAATTCATATTCAACTTAATATGTGCAACGAAGTTTGTATCTGCCTTAAGAACCAATTGATAATCGATTGATTTAGTTTTTTTAATTTATTTACACATCCACCATTTATACATTTCTATTGGTGTTGTACCTAATGTAATGTAATATAGTTTTGATGGTTGAGAACAAGACAGAGTGAGAAAGCAAAACGAATGCAATATCATGTTGTATCAGTTTCGAGATTCAATCCCTCTCAGTTTCCTCAGAATGAGATGTCATTGGTTTATTTTACATCCTAACAGCGTTTTCATCTAGTTTGTTTTGTTTTGATTCCATATTTTGTTTAGTCATTGTGTCCTTATTGGTGTGAATGGTACAGAACCACTTTTAGGCCTACTGTTTTACAGAAAGTTTAAAAGCTTTAGTTTAATTTTTTTGTAATTGGGTAGGGACTGTTCTTTAGTTATAGTTTTATTTGACTGATCTATTTTTATAAAATAAACCAAATTATACTTACCTCGATCCAAATAAAAACCGTAGTTAATATATTAAACATTTTGAAGTATACCTACCTATAAATTGTACATAGTTACTGCTCCTTAATTACTTTATTTAAGCTCTAAAAGTGGCATGAGCTTTGCCATAAAAGGGTTAATAGAGTATATATAATATATTTTAAATTAAAATAACTAATGTTACCAAATCATTATTTTTTGATAAAATTAATGTGTAAAATATATTCTTTTACAATTCAAAAGTGCTCTTCGTTGAATCTATTGTTAGAGTATTGAACATATAACTAGAAGCCTTACAGAAACAAACATTAGAACCAGCTTTGACTTTCACTTATGAGTCTTTGTAAAAGCCAAAAGCTTTTGTAATTGTGACTTCCTTTCACTTAAACACAGTCTTGAAACCAAACTTCACAAAGGTTGTTCAGACAGATTTTAACCGTGTTACTTTAAGACTTTCACCCTTTGTCTGTCATTTTGTGAGGGTAGAAATACTCTCATGTTGCTCCCTCATCAGGGTATTGAGTTAATTTTAAAGTTTATTTAGTTATTTATTGTATTGCAATGCTACATACCAGGTTGACACCCAGTTGCAACGTAGCATTAATGTGCTACAACAAAAAATTTGCCAAGCATCATAAATAATAAATTAAATTAATGTCCATCTTGCCGGAAGTTTTTACTTCAATATACTCACTACAATAATAACTATAAACGAATAAATAATTATAAAGAAAAAAATAACAATAGCGAATAAATATCAATAAATAATATCCAACAGATACATTACAAAGAACCAATGGTTTTTAAGAGCAAATTAGCAACATGTGCAATGAAATATCATGCACAAATCAACATTTATTTGCATAAACCTTCAACTGTACTTGGGCAATGGTTGATATCTAAAGTTTTAATGTTTTCTTTCAGGACAATTGAGTTTGTTTCAATAATAAATGACGGGTGGTAACCGTTTTATTCACGCATGCACGACCTTATACTGTGTTGCAAAGCAACTGGAAGGGATGAGATAAACACAAATGTTCAAATAACACTGATTAACATTGAAGGATGGAAATTATAACCCAAGAAATTGTACTAAACCTTATAATGTGATAGCAAATTAAACATTTTGAACGATCATAAATACTGTATTTTGCTTTTCCTACTGTCACTTATATCCATTGTAATATTTTACAAGTTTTTGCAAAATAGTGTTTTTAACCTTAAATCTATATATATAAAATCCAATGTATGTTTGTATGTATGTTTGTTTATTTGTCCTTTATGGACTCCGAAACCACTCGACAGATTGTAATGAAACTTTCAGGCATTATTAAGCATTATTCAAGGATGGTTTGTGTGAAGTTTGGTGCAGATCCGTCAAAAGGGCTCCGCCCCAGTGGCTCTGGAGTTTCCCATGTCAACCTTATGAGTACTCGTATTTAAATGGAATTAAAGAATCTTAACAGCTGGTTCAACTAAACAATTTGATTCTGTGATGTTCAATAGCATTAAAAAGTTAATAGATTTACCAACAGGGTGCAGCACTATTATTTTTTTTTAAATTTATGACAACAGCTAATTTGCAACCAAAAAAGGTGAGTGAGTGTAGCAAACGAACTTCAACCTGGAGGCGAGTTAGCGTAGCGAACGAGCTAACCTGAAGGCAAGTGAGCGCATCGAACGAGCTCCAACCTAAAGGTGAGTGAGCGTAGCGAACGAACTTCAACCAGGACGTGATCGAGCCACGCGAACGAGCTCATCTTGAAAATGAACAAGCATTTGATATAAAACCACATTAGGACAGGACGACGTCTGTCGGGTCAGTTAGTACTTGATAAAAATAAGTCAGTCCAATTTTTTGTACCATGGTGTTATTTATTTTATCTTGTTATTGACATTTTTATTGACTTTTTTACTCTAATTGTTGGCTGTAATTTATTTTAGTCGTGGTACTTTTTTTAAGGTTTCTGAAATATAATAACGTAGGCCTACCAATTACTGATAATTTTAGAGTTCATGTTGTTCATGTTCATATCATATTATTCATATTGTATCTTGATGTCAGGTAATATAAGCCAAGTGAAAAAAACAATATATACCGAGTTTGAAGTAAGTAATATTCCAGAAACCCCTAAGAGATATTTTAAATAAGAGAGAAGACATATACCAGTCAAAGCCAGCAAAGACAAATAAGACGCAATAAGTCTCATTCACGTTGGCTGCAAGCTTGCTATTGACTTTTGTTGAAAAACGGAGGAAAACAGGAGTTTTCAAAATTGTTTCTATTTCGGTTCAACTTTAGAGTTTTTTTTATAAAAATATTTTACCCTAAAGTAAAAGTTTATTTATAACGAATTTAAATATGATTTGAGTTTAAAAATGAATTTTATTTGTTACCTATCATCAAAAGTAACAAGAACTTAACTTTACGCTATGTACGTTATAACTTGCATTGTATTAACTTACTTTACTAAAAACAAAAATTATATATACATAAATTTTTTTATAGTGTGACAAATTAAATACATATTAAAATACCCCCACTGCAGCAAACCTGCCGACTAAGCGAATTTCCTTTTGCCTGGATTGATTTTCAATTAATCTATTAAATTAACATTTAATTTACGAGTACCTAGGTTAGCTGCTACAAGGAAACTAATAAAGTGTGTTTTTTTATTAAAGTATCAATAGCTTAGTATGAAATAAATAAATCCACCAAGTTTGATCAAAATATATCCATAAGCAAGCCGCCTACAACATTTTACAATATTCTCCATAAGAATAACATGGACATTTTTAATTACAATTTTTTTAAATTTTCTCCGTAACCAATCACCGTACAGAAACACTTTGATATACTAAATTATTTGTTTTTTAAGCTTTTTTAAAAGGTCTAGAGAGAAATTGGGAAATTTTGTGTTTTGAGGGTAAAAAATTTGAAAACCCAATATTTACCCCATAAAACCCCCCGTAAAACCCCGTTCCCATGGTCCGATCATGCTGGTTTGCGAACTTATTCAAGTTCATCCCGCCTTACACCTTTAAACCAAATTTTATCAAAATCGGACGAGAATTACTCAAGTTATCGTCCGGACGGACATTTATATATATAGGCCTATATATATATATATATATATATATATATACATATATAAAAATTTGAGCGAATGGTGTTTTTGGCCTCTGGGGACATCAAAATGAAAAAGTAAATCGGTCCCGGGCCTAGGTCTTACCATGAGACCTACGGTAATAGCTACTTCCCTATAGGGAAATTCGCTAAAAATGTAAACGCTACACTTTTCTTAATTGTGAAGCATTATTATCGCCGTCTTTAGTACGAAGGGAATAAGTTCAATTACTAGTGTAAAAGATTTGAGTAGTTTGCAGTTTTCTTTTAAAATAATTAAATTTTCCTTTCACATAATTTCAGCATTTACAATAAAATAATTCTTTACTGGTAGAGACCAGATAGTCCAAGTAACCATAAATCTTTGCCCAACGTTAAAAGAGGTCTTAAACGTTATCAAAACTGCTTTTCAGGAAATAAGCCATAAAGTATGATGAGGCTTGAAACACGTTCAGGTCGTATATATCATCAGGAGAGCTTGAGCTTATGATACGCCGAGCGTCTGCATTTTATATCCGTCTGGCCTATTGTGGAACACAGACTACTTCACCACTGTTCCCTACACACTGTTTCAGGTGTACTGAGCTGTATTTTTATTTATCCATCCACGTCAATAATATCTTTCTATAATTTTAATTAGGGTTTTTATATGCACAATTGGCGTTTGTTAACAGTTGTTTTGTTAGGGAGTGGTCGAAACCGTGGTTTTGTTACTATCTAACGTCGACCTTGTAGCGAATTTCTTATATAGGACCGTACTATTGCGTTTTGATGTCCTCAGAGGCCAAAAACACCCGTTCAAATTCGTATTCATATATAATTTCATATAATTTGGTACAAACGTGACATTTACATGATCGAGTTCACGAACCGGCATGATCAGACCATGGGAACGGCATTTTATGAGGTTAAAATGTTTTTTTTTCAACTTAAAATTTTACAATTTCACTCTAAACTCTAAGCCCAAAAACAAATAATTCAGTACGTTTAAACATTGTATGATTGGTTGCGGAAAAATACATAAAAAAATCATAAATTTGTAGTCCCCATGTTATTTTGATGAAAAATAAGTACCGGCAAACTGTTGTAGTCTAATCAGGCAATCGGAAATTTACCTAGTCTGCAGGTTTGCTATGACGGGAGTATTTTTGATGTAACTATCGTCAACCCCAATGACAAATGGCATATGAGTCCACAATGGGACACGCTTGGGATCGGACCAACAACCATTAGAATTGAAGGTGAGCACTATGACTATTCGGATACTCAGGTACCTATCATATTTACAGCTGTGAAACTCAAAAATGCTTATTCCTTGCTCCGTATGGGAAGTAAATGGCTCTATGGAGTAAATATAAACTCAGAATTAAAGTACTCTCCTGGTTATGTGGTTTAACAAGAGCTCGTTTTCCAAAATAGTCACAGGTATGATATTGTAAAATCCCAAAACATAATTCAAAGCTTAAGTGGTTCAACACTTTTCCTGGTAAATATTTCAGTTTGTTTGTGTTAATTTTCATTATCATCATTATCATCTTTGTTTTTGAGACAGCAGACAGCATGGACAGCAACCCCCCAGTTGCGTATTATGAATGTAAGATTATGTAGACTGGAGTGGTTGATCGGTGCAGATACTTACTAAGATCAGCTGTGGACCATAAAATATGCCAACTGTTATCAAGATGGTCTACTGATTCTTAGACATTTTTAAAGTATTCATTATGCTACTTGTGGTATTTTTTTGGGTTTATAGCATTCCTTGTCAACATAAAGTTACTTTCGGTAAAATTTGATTGTTATGTAATTCTACAGAACATCCTATAAAATACCAACTTAACTTTATATAATCAACAAGTTGTTGATAAACAAGCGACATAAAGGGGATGATGTCTGATCAGCTGACAATTTATCTTGTCTCTCAGAGGGGAGCAATTTGTTACTCACCCTGTGTTCTAGCTTACGCAGGACTAATCTATGTCTAAAGATATTATATGTTTTCTCGGTACTTTCCTGTTAAAGGGACCATTCATTATTATCGATGATTTTTTCGATCTATCGATATTTTTGTTTTCAGATCCATTACAAATTGACAACTGATCTTGTTTAGGCTAAAATAGTCTATTATATGGATTACTAGCAGAGTACCTGTCCTTCGTACGGGGTTGGCAAATAAGTATAAAATGCTTATTGCAGTTATACCCGATCTTTGAGTTTGCGATGTGAGAAAACACGGTTTGAGAAAATTTGCTTCCTCAAATTTACGGTATGCGATAGTATTACACATCTACCATAGCCATAATGTTCTACTACTTCACCTACACAATAGAGAAGGATAGATTATTAAAAATTTGCAAAATATCATAAATTATTCATGAAATTAAAAACATAAACATAACTGTAAACAATCCTACTTTGACAGGGCGCACATGAAAAGAGCCCAAAAACTCAGGCAGACGCTTGAAAAGCGCCCGGACCTCCAAGGTCCCAACCAGGACGGTGCGAAAAGAGCCCGGTCTCTTTCTAGAACTTTCACAACGGATCTTCAAAGGATAAAGAACCAATAACACAGTTGAATTACATGAAATTATTTACAATATTAAAAGATACACTGTTAAAAGATACATTAATAAAATATATATTATTCAAAGATATTTACATTACTAAAAGATATAGCCTGTTTACCTAACCTAACCTAACCTAACCTAACCTAACCCAACTTAACCTAACCTAACTTAACCTAACCTAACCCAACCAAACACAACACTGTTTACTAAAAAACTACTATATATACAAACAATTTATAGTCAGCTTCCTCCTCCTCAGGTACCTGTGGAGACCCGGGCTCTTTCCATGCTTAAGATTAGTGAACCTTTTTGGGGATTAAAATTTCGGGCTCTTTTCATGTGCTCCGCTTTGACAGTTCTTATTGTGTATCACAGTTTTTTGTTGCTGCTTAGTTCAAATTAGCTGTTTTCATGGATAATGAAAAAAATAATAGTGCTGCACCCTGTTGGTAAATCTTATTAATTTTTAATGCTTTTGCATATCATAGAACCAACTCTTTTAGTTGAAACAGCTGGCTAAATTCTTTAATTCCCTTTAAATATGAATACTCATGGGGAACTGCAGAGCCACCGGGGCGGAGCCCAAAAGGATTTTTGAGATAAGAATATGCCTATATGTTAATCGAGAATGTGAGTTATCATCATGTCAAATTTCAGCCCAATCCGACCAGTATTTTTTCGTGTTTACCTGTCACAAACATACATACATTCATACATCCAAACTTTCTCATTTATAATATTAGTAGGATGAAATGAACCTGTTCTAAGCTAATCTAACATAACCAACCAAACTTGTTGTACTATTTAAAAATTCCTTTTGATAACAGAAAAGGCAAGTTAAACACGGAATTTTTAAATGTTACACAGCAAGTTTGGTTAGTTATGTTAGATTATTTTTTTAAACAGTTTCATTTCATTATTGTTAGTTGATACTGAACAATATTTATCGTAGTTGTCAGCTGATATGTTTCAATTTGTTAATATCGATATATCGAGAAAAAAATCATCGATAGTAATGAATGTTCCCTGTAACAGGAAAGTACCGTTTTCTCTTTATGAGTCAATTTAATTACACATAAAAGGTTCAAATACTTATCACCGAAGTTAGGTTGGGTATGGTCTGGGATAGGCTATACAGAGTATTTCTTTTAAATGCAACCCAAATAATAACAACTGCTGTGAGACACTTTTTGACAACAAAACCATCTCATATGATGGTATCCATGTTTTCTTTACTTCATTGTATCGTTCCAGTTATCTTTGAGGTTCAGTTATTGATGATTGATTGTAAATAAGAGGTAATATGGGGGTTTTCGCACGCTCAAACAAAGCTTGCGAAAACGTCAAGTTGAGACTTATTCATAATAAATTGCCAATAACACAAAAGTCATGGATAACTATTCAACAATGCATATCAGCTGATTTGAAATTAAATAAATATTACAGGTATGATACCAAAATGTGAGCTTGTTTTGTCGTGTCTTGAGGTACTTGTAATTTCGGTTGCGTAAATAAACACCCTGTTTAAAGAGTAAATAAAACACAGAACAAAGCAAAATCACTGTTGTACCAATTGATTTACACCAAACAATCCTACTAGACAAAACTCAGATTTATATTAATTTTGGGGGCGTTGGGCAGCATAATTTGAATTTAAATTGGAGTTCCAGCATGTGGGGCGAATGAAGTCGATTGACTGATGTAACAGTGTCGTCATGAAACTGACTTTGGGTACAGTTTCTTAACTAGGCTACCCTAATCTTGATTGAAAATATCGATTCGATTAGGAAACCTTCATTCGATTATTTTCACTATCAGTTTGGGTAGTTAGGTAAGGTTATAACAGTTTCATTTTATAATTTTTGTAAAAAATATCAAATATATGCATCTGACATCTGTCACTGTCGAATCAGCCAATCAAATCACTCCATCCACCCTATATGCCGGAACTCCAATTGAAATGACAATTATGCGCTTGGCCAATTACGATCAACTTTATGGATCAGATGAAGTCAACTTTAAGGTCTGTTTTTGTCCGGAAACTTTCATTACACTTCAATGTTGATTTTCTCAACTAAACATTAATTTACTATAAAAAACCTTAAGCTTAACATACCTACATGAAACCCATAACTAGGAAACCAAAACTTAGTTTAACTGAGTCAACTTAAAGAGTTATTTTTAATAAAAAAAAAGTTCACTATGCATATTGAATATACTAACACCTGACGATTGTTAAAGTCGACGGTAGTGCTTACTTAATGATATCGATCCCAACATAACTTTGTGTGTCAAATTATCCTCAGTAAACTTAGTTGCAAACTCAGAGAATGTGAGACTTTGCGTCTTTTCGATTACTTAATAATAGACTTTCGGGTACCGGTTTAACCAAGGTGTGAGTGAAAAACGCAGTGTGTAGTATCATAGATGAAACATACTAGTATCAAAGATAATCTTTGCTATTATCATTGGCTTTTAGAAACGTTAGTCCGCATTGACCAGCTGTAGCCAACTCTATATTGCAAATATAACATTGTTGGAACAGCTGATTATAGGTCATATTGAGTGAGCACACAGAACAGTTAACCCTTTCAGTTGAGCTTGTTTAAAATGTCGGTGTACAATAAGTGTATAAATAAGTGATTCGCAGCAGCTCGCAATGTAGATGTTTAAATTCAACTGTATTTAATTTAATTCAAAAACTGGACACCTATAAATGGAATGCCTCGTTCTGTCCATAGTCAAAGGTAGCCTATTAAAACTTAGCGATCGCCATTTCTGCGTTCTATTACTTATCATCCTCACTGATATGAACAACGAATTCAAAACTAAATTAAATTAGAAGTTTATGAATGAAATGATCCATTATAAATGATTTAACAATTTTTATAAACATAAAAAGGTCGTCTTAGAGAACATAATACTGAATATTCAATTGAATTAAAACTATGAGCATATAAGGTATATTTTAATTTTGCCATTCATGGCATTTTTAGTGTATAATCCATTTAGTTACGAATACACGAAATCGTTAATTTTTCAAAAGTAAATTCGTGTTGGTAGTATTTTTAAAGGGATTGTAAGCGTTAAAACATTGACTACCTTTGTCATAATAACTTTTATTTAAAGATAAGCTTGAAACTGCATAACAAATATATTATGAAGTACTTTGTGGGGTATTTAGCTATACAATTGCCAAAAACAATATTCTAAAGGTTTATGATGTCCTATTGGCAACGAGGTTTAATTACTCATAATATATTGAACTAAACTATATCGATACACCTTTAATATTATAATTACCAACTTAGATGCTAAACATTTTAAATATCGCAGTAATTTTACCAAACATTTTACAGTACATTTGGAATCACAAATTTTACCCTAATTGGTGCAAATCTCAAAACATGAAAATCAATAAACATGACAAAATTACAACACCGTTACATTACCAAAACGTCCGAGATGACTGTTGTAAAATGACGTAACCACACTAACAATGATCAGCAATATGTGCTGATCGCGATCTAATGAAGCTGATAGTAGTGAGATCAGCAACACAAACCACTTGTTGCTCTGCACGCGCAACCCCGCGCACGCGCGCAACCAATCAATATCAGTAGGTCCATGTGGTTATACTTGTGCAACATAGTGATGTACCAGTAATGTAGTTACGTGCCTATAAACATTTACTTTGTTTAATTGAGATGGTAATATTTTCCGATATTTGATCGTGAGAAAAGTAAAATCATAGATTGCTGGTTCGATCCTGAGAAAAGTCTGTAGATTTTTGAAGGTTTGAACTTACAACTAAACCCAGCTGCACTTAATTATTAGGATCAATAACATGGTCTTGACCAAAGTCATAGCACGAAAAAACTTACAGCGAAATATGCGTACAAGGGGAACAGTGGTATTTGACGAGGGTAAGTGGTAAATATTATAAACGAAAATGCGTACAAATCGCCTACGCCATCCACCCTAAAATGTTTGCTTGTACGGTATGTATAATACTCTTATATGAACAATGTTTGCTTGTATGTATGTATGCTTGCATAACGATCTCGTCAACGGCCTTCAAATGTAGTAATTTTATTTTATTTTATTTTATTTATTTATTCACGGTAACACCATTTATACAATAGTAGTTAGCATAATCAATTACAAGATGACAAGTAATTAATTTATTACTTGCCTAAAAACGTGTTTACTGCAGATAAAACTGCCAACAAAAATCTAATTATGTAAAAAAGATAAATTGAAAGTCAAACATTTTCAACATTGGCCTTATGAGTTGCCAAGTAACCATATTGGTTGAACAAAATTACAAGGAAAAGGTAAAAAAAAATTGTAACACGTGTTCATAACAAGCCATCAACAAGCAAATTACAAAATACAGTACAAAGGGAAAATCAGTTGTCACTATTGAGCAAAAATTACGCTGAAGATTTCTTGATATATGTGAAAATAGTTCCGATCAAATACTGATTAATTATTTTACTTTGCTCACCTACCAAAACTTAATCCCCGAAGTACTGAGGAAATATTTAGCAAACTTTGGTTTTAACAGTGAAATAGTCTTGGCTCGGTCCCCAGCTACTTATAGTCGAATTGAAGAAATTAGTTCAAGTCGCGTGACACCATTTAATACATAACTTTAGAATTAAAGTTTCAAAAGTCCAGTTGCAAACAGACTTAAATCGATTGGGTTTCATAAATAAATAACAGCTAAAACGCAATTAATCCAGATACTGCTCATGGTAAAACAATGTTATTAAGCTGTTAGTCTGTAAAACAACCCTGAAAAGAGGGCAATACGTCCAATGTAATTAAAGGATGTTATATGGGACAGTTAATAGCTTTGAAAATAGAAAATAATTTATAAATAAAAATACTTTTTAAAAATGCCACGTTTTTAAACGCACTAAAAAGTATAAAATAATTTATAAATTGTTGAGAGAATAAATACTTGTAAGATTTAAAACGAAAAACGTGGGGCGCATGCTGATTTGCAATTAACTTCACCTATTGAACTATTATGATCTATTGCATGCGCCCCACGTTTTTCGTTTTAAATCTTACAAGTATTTATTCTCTCAACATTTTATAAATTATTTTATACTTTTTAGAGCGTTTAAAAACGTGGAATTTTTAAAAAAGTATTTTTATTTATAAATTATTTTCTAGTTTTTTGTCTTTAATGTGTAAATATGTTAAATCTATTTTATATAGCCTCTTAATACATAACAAAAACCCAAAACCTTATTATCTGTAATCAGATGTTTTATCTTTACTTTGAAATTATTGTTTTATATTTTTAGAATATCTCGGGAGCAGAACCTGTACCTCTTAACCTCTGCTCTTCTAACTGTCAAATTTAAGTATTTACAGCTGACTTAAATTAATTTATATGTTTACATTATTTTAAAATGTAAACATGGAAGATTTGGAAGCCAAAGGGGCGTAGCCCAAGGGAAATATGAAAATTAAATGATATAATATTGCATTGTCATCCATTTGTGAGCTATATTTCAAGTTTCAAGTCTCTAGCTCATCGGGAACTTCGTTTAAAATTGATATCAAAATTTGTAGGAAAGCGAGCTAATAAAAACAAGCCCATGGGGCGTAGTCCAAGGACAATTTGAAAATGATATAATATTGCATTGTCATCCATTTATGAGCTATGTTTCAAATTTCAAGTCTCTAGCTCATCGGGAAGTATCAAAATTTGCAAGAAAGCGATTTAATAAAAACAAGCCAATGGGGCGTAGCCCAAGGAAAATATGAAAATTAAATGATATAATATTGCATTGTCTTCCATTTGTGAGCTATGTTCCAAGTTTCAAGCCTCTAGCTCGTCGGGAAGTTAGTATAAAATTGATTTCAAAATTTGTACCGGACAAAAAAGCGAGCTAATAAAAACGTTTTAATAAACTAGTGTTGGGAAAGGTAGCAGGATTGAGAAATTAAAAAAAAAAATACCCCCGCCGCAGCAAACCTGCCGACTAAGCGAATTTCCATTTGTCTGAATTGATTTTCAGTTAAATATATTTTAATAACATTAGGTTTAACGAGTACCAAGGTTTGCTGCTACAAGGAAACTAATAAAGTGTGTTTTTGAGTAAAATATTGATAGCTTAGTACAAAATAAATAAATTTGCCAAGTTTGATCAAAATATATCCATAAACAAGCATACTACAACATTTAACAATATTCTCCATAAGAATAACATGGGAATTTTAAATTTACAATTTTTTTAATTTTCTCCGTTACTAACAATCGAACAAAAATACTTTTACATACTAAATTATTTGTTTTTTTAAGCTCTTTAAAAAGGTCTAAAGAGAAATCGGGAAATTTTGTGTTTTGAGGGTCAAAAGTGAGAAAAAACAATTTTTACCCCATAAAACCCCCCGTAAATCTCCGTTCCCATGGTCCGATCGTGCTGGTTCGCGAACTCATTCAAGTTTATCCCGCTTTACACCTTTAAACCAAATTTCATCAAAATCGGACAAAAATTACTCAAGTTATCGCGTTCACGGACGTATATATATATATATATATATATATAAGTCTATATATATATATACATATATAAAAATTTGAACGAATGGTGTTTTTGGCCTCTGGGGACATCAAAATGAAAAAGTAAATCAGTCCCGGGTCTAGGTCTTACCGTGCCACCTACGGTAATAGCTACTTCCCTATAGGGAAATTCGCTAAAACACAAATTAAATCATATTTTTAAGGGTATCTTTACAGGCCCGTATTATGTTTTGTCTAAAAGCAAATCTACTTATTCTATATAATGAATAAGCCAACACGAAATTTGTCCTTTGAACCTCTCCGCCATTTCTTAACCAATTTTGGCCATTCACGTCTCATTGGAGTGTATCACGAAGATTTGCAAACTGACCTTAAATTTGTGAAAAAGTCCCTTGGGCTCTGCCCCATTGGCTTAGTTCCAATTTTATCCTTAAAGATCATATTTGTCGAAAAGATAATAAGTTAAAATAAACTTATATCACTCCATTATTATTATCAAAAGAGGATGCTATCAATATGAATTTTAACCCAATTATATTTTTTTATTTATTTAATATAAACGAAAAATGCGCGTCTAAGAGTGCACAGCTATGTTACTGACTAAGATCAGTTATTTATTAAGACTTTATGAACAATTTTTAGAATTCTTAGTAGGACAGCATGTACAGTAATACGAAAACAAAATGTGAAAGAAAAGGAGAGGTGTAGAAATAACTAAGTTTCAAGCTCTTGACAGCCCCAGATACCTGATACTGCCATTTTATCTAGAGACAGAAATAGTTCCTCTAAACGTATACTTTTTAAATTTGGTAAATAAATTTAGGGTTTAACCGGTATAGTTCAAAACTAAAGTAGTAGTAGTAGCTTCGCAACAGAATGATGGAAAAGTATATTGTTAAAAAAATATTCATATAAGTTTTAAAGCATAAGCATGTTTTACTTCTTCGTTTCATAGCGATGGGATATACGGTTAGTATCCTAATACATAAGGGAATGTTTAGACATATGTTGGCACTGGTATAAAACAAAAATTCATTCTTACAACGAATACAAAAAAATGCAAATGGTGATTTTCAAATGTATTTTTTTTAGCAATAAATGACAACTACACAAAATATGAGCTGATTCGTTGGTAAAACTTTTTGAAAGTACGTAAATATCGATTAATTTCCAAATAAATAAGAGAGACTACATAAACCTTCTTAAAATTCCTTCAATATACGTTTACTTTTTTCAAACTTCAGCTGTTACCAATTTTACCCTGCTACACTCTGATTATAATTATACCCTTGAAAATTATGTAAACTGTGAATTCGTTTAACCAATAGTAGGTGTGACTTTGTTTTCTATTGTACGCAATATATACTTAGGTTTATTGTTTAAGTACCAGGAGGACCGAGTGTTGGTTTTTCAACCCAATAAAATCAGCTGGACCACCGGATTACTACCTCACTGTCCTCCAATCATAAATTAAAAACCTCTTTGGTTTAAGGGTTTTTTTATAATCAGCTGTTATATTTATTTATTTTCTTCTGTTTATGTTTACGATTTTCGTTGTTATTTCGTTGTCAAAGTACCCATTTGGCTCACTGATAAACATTTTTTACTTTCATTTAACATTTTCAACGTAATTAGATATTTGTTGGGAGTTTGAACTGCATGAAACAAGTTATTAGGCCAGAAATAAAATATTTGCAATATTTGAAGTAAATCGTTGACACCATTTTCGAGATCTTTATGCAACATACATACAAGCATACATACAGACAAAGCAAACATTGCTCATATAAGAATATAGGATTAAGTTATTAATTTTCTTCTTCTCTTCATCTGATTGAACTAGAGAAAAAATGAATAATTAAAATTAATTTAAATTTACTTATGAGGAGTGTTAAAACCATGTGTTCATCCTTTTTCATACATTCAATTATTGCATTGTAATAGTTTCCTAATGTAGATAAAAAACAATCTTTGAAGTCCTTACGCCAATAGAGAGAATGGGTAGGCCTATAGCAACATGATATAGCTAACCATTTTATTTAAACTAGAGGTCATCCCGTGGTCAAAAACTTGACCAAAAATACTGTGCAAACTTTTCTATTTTCACCCCACGCTGTAATTAAAACATGGGATTGGAATTTCCATTTGTTTTGATTTCTGTTTATATTTCATTGTTATTTCGTTACCAAAACAGCAACCCATAAGACCAATGTAATTTTTTTTTAAATTGATGGTTATCCTTATTTTTTAGCCTGTTTTAATTTATAAATGGATTTCGCACATCTACAGGCAAATATCTTTCTAACAGAATGGGTAGATGTTTCCTGCGATGCACATGCCTTAGGATACAAAGTAGAGTCATACTGTATCCATGATTTTTCATATACAATTTAGTGTGGTATGCTTATTTTTGTTGAACGGATTCTTATAGATCACCTACATCTGTTGAACACTTTTATTCAACCGTACCGAAACCAACGTATACGCTATGGACAATTTAGAAAGCGCTCAGAAGACTGATGCCAGTCGATTAACTTCCCCAACGTTCACGTTTCAATATGTTACATTCGCAACAAATATCGAGGGTTTGTTCATTTTTACTTTCTCTCCCTATACCGTAGTAAGTATATTATGGAAAAAGTATTGATTACGTCAAAAATTTCGAGTTTGAATTTTGAGTCCCCTTGAAAGTGATGTCTGTCCGTGTACAGAACTACAGACAACCCTTTCAATCCGATTTTGATTAAATTCGATATTAGTAGGCTATCTCCAGGCCTTTTTTTATATTTTCTTTGAAATTTAGATTTTGGGGATTTTCACAAAAAACCCCCATAAAATAATCTAAAAATCGATTTTCTGGAAAATGGCCCTAACGATTTTGATAAAACGATGTGTTATAGGCCTTCAAAAAAGATACAACTCCCATTGCTTAAAAATTTACGGGTCAAAGCTATTGTAACATATGTTAACATCCCATAAAAACCCATAAAAAGTTGGATTGGATTGGAAAAAACCGGTTTTGATTAAAATTATTATGTTATGGTCCTTATAATTCTAAACCGAATAGTGCAACCCCCATTGCTGCAAAAATTATAGTTCAAAAGTTATTGAAACTTGTGTGATTTTCCCTATACAAAATCATAGTCCCACGGCTTACCCATGATTAAGGTTGTTAACAAGAGAATGGGAGAAAGTATGGGTCAGATTGATGATACCGTTTATTAAACTTTAGTACAATGCCAATAAGTCACACACTACAACTTGATTGTTCAAAGCTGTAATTTCAATGTTTTTTTTCAACAAATAGGAGTAACGGAAAACCACCAACTGTCATACTGTTGAAATTAACAGTCTGCTATGATTAAAATTATTTTGTGTTTAATTGATGAAATAGTTCTGGTTTGGTATTTTACGTGTTATTTGTAAATGTTTTTGAACAATTTTTGAATTTTGTTTACTTGTTTAGTTTGGGCAAACTGAACTTAAAAGTAATGTTAACTTATACAGTTTGTCCATAAAAAATGTTTCAGGACTTTGAGGAATGAATCCCCATACTAAAAGGAAGACAATAGTTTATGTGAAGGTATGTCCGAAATTGCATATTTATCTAGTTACCCGCCGTTTTGTTTTTTATACAAAAATATTTTTATCTGTGAAGTTTTTAATTTGATGATTATGAAATTTGGTAACCAAGATAAAAAAAATCGGACGACAAATAACTGAAATAGAACCTTTTTTAGCTGTAAGACCAGGCAAAATTAAGGGTTCCCCGACTTCTTATTTTCACACAAAAAACGTAATATTTCAGTTTTTGAGTTATTTGAGTTACAAAAATTTAAACAGCCGCCTTTTTGAAATTTACAATCGGAACAACTTTTTTATTTTTTCTACAATAGGTCTTGTGTATGTTAACATGGTTACCACATGTCATAATCATCAAATGAAAAACTTCACAGATAAAATATTTTTGTATAAAAAACAGAATGGCGGATAACTGGGTAAATATTCATTTTGAAGATTCATTTCTCAAAGTCCTGACACGTTTTTTATGGACACCCTGCATGTTAACAAACAAGCCGCTAAAAACATACAATAATTTGTTAACTAATGAAGCACACACAAGGTATACCAGTTTCACATGAAGGAATATTTAAAGAAGCATCTTATTCTCAAAATATATTTGCTCTAAGCAGCTTTTCTACACCGCACAATTCGCTAATTTACCGCAGATGAGGTAGCGAAGAGCAGTCTGGTATTCTTAGTTAATTTTCCACACTCCCTTGATACACCCCCCCCCCTCCCCCACCTCTTATCTTGACGTGAAAAACTAATCGAGTAAGTGTGACAGAGCCCCGACGCTACGATGGAAAACCATTTGCGAAATTAATATTTCGAATTATGTGTTCTGGACAGCTTGATGAAAATATTGTTTGACGAAGGTAAAATTAATGGGTAAATTATTTCTTTACCAAAAATTAGGCTATTTAATTTATGTGTGGTTTTTTGGCCCATTATCATCACATTCATTCCAAATATTTGAGACCCGGCAATGCATGCAAAAGGTGATAGTTCACTGCATACCCATTTTTCTGAACCCGTCCCTACTTGTACTACCAAGGGTTTGCTCATACTGTACACATAAAATGAGATGGGGAGGGATAAGACGGATATTAAAATATTTCGTAAACTACTGCCACCCAATATTTAAAACTATGCTTTAGCGGCAGACATTTAAAATATATACCGTATTTAAATAATAATTCATGAGAACGATATTTAATGTAAATATAAAGTGAGTCCAAGCCCAGTTTCATCTAATTATCGCTTTTAACAACTAATAAACATTATAAATCATTATCTTGATGACAAACTTTAAGGCATGCATAATGTAAGATTTATCCATAAACTATAACTCATAGGGAATGTTAGACTACTATTATTTGAAATTTCAAATCCTTAGAGACGTCCATATTAGTTTTTTTTAAATTGTAATTGTAATGGGTTTCCTTGCAGAGTTTTTGTGTTTTTAGCTAAGGTCAATGTATTTATTTCAGTGAACTACATGTAGAATTAAGTGACTTTTAAATTGATTCATTTCCCAAACAGACGAATTGAATTGCAAGGAAAATTACCATTATATTATTATTTTCTGTTTTTAATACTAGAGGTTAAAATAATGTTAAATTAAATTTGTGTTCAAGAGGCAAAAAACTACAGAAATTACTTATTTTTACTTGTAAATATGTATATTTTTGATCATGCATCTTGAATATAAAATATCCCAAAACTAAAAATCCAAATAAAAAAAAAATGAAATTAGAGACTTTACACATTTTTAATGATTAGAAGGAATTCTATTAGTTATTGATGGTGTAGGAATTCCATTTTCTGCACCGAGAGCAGTTTAAAAATGCATCCCTGGGTTTTCATCCTTCTCTTAAAACTATTTTATACTCAGGTTCACGTTCACTATTTAGTATTATCGGGTTTGTTACAATGCATTTGTAATTTTTCTCGTAATCTATACATTATTACAAGACGTTTACAAGTTTTCAAGACATTATTACATATTTGATATGTTATTGCTGTGTTTCGTTTATATCAGTTAATACCTTACCTTTGAATACTGTATTAACTTTACTGGATGTAGAATATAATCAAAGGTAAGTAACCGTTCATGCAAGTGATTTTAGTATATCAACACTAAGTAGTTTATAGTATCGTTTCTTGTGCCCTATTTTATAAAGAACCAGTAAGGTGGTTTGTACGGTTTTCAATAGTATTAAATTTTTTAATTTCTATTTGGAGAAGTAATTATTACAATATCCAGTATGATTAACACTTGATCCCGGACTACAGTATACTGTCTCGACAGCCCCTCGGTTCGTTCTAAATTTAAACACATACGTATTAATATTTCCTTATGCACAAAAAATCTTGAAAAAGTCCAAATTTTTTAAAAATTTTAGACAATTGCCATATAAATCCCAAAGTACCCATGCACTTTTGAGAAAACTACAAGTCACACCCCTATAAACCATATACTGTACCGAAAATGTTCGTCATGACGAGAAACCTTGCGCAAAACTAAATAAATTGCCCTTTAAGGTCGAAATTCCTTTTTGAAGGGAACTTTCCATGTAGGGATAAAAATACCTCAGCTGTACTTATTCAACCAGGACGTGATTGAGCCATGCGAACGAGATCATCTTGAAAATTAAGAAGTTAAACAGGGGCAAAGCCCGCGGGTTACAGCTAGAGGTCTCTATCTTAACACAGTGAAATATGGCTAAGGCAAGACAACGTCTGCCGGGTTCAGCTAGTTATCTACAAGTATAAAAGAGGATGTTTGTATATATATTTGTTTGTTTGTTTGTTTGTTTGGCAGTGATAAACTCAGACACCGCTGAACCAATTGCCACGAAACTTGGTACATACGTGTAGAATGTCATGGAATAGGTTTATACACCATCAATTTCGTGATCCGTCCAATCGGCTCCGCCCCAGTGGCTCTGGAGTTTCCCATGTTAACCTTATGAGAAATGGAATTAATGAATCTTAACAGCTGTTTCAATTAAACAAGTTGGTTCTGTTCTATGATGTTCAATAGCATTAAAGTTACAAGGATTACCAACAGGGTGCAGCACTATTATTTCTTTTACATTTATGACAACAGCTAATTTGCAACCAAAAGGTGAGTGAGCGTAGCGAACGAACTTCAACCTGGAGGCGAGTTAGCGTAGCGAACGAGCTAACCTGAAGGCAAGTGAGCGCAGCGAACGAGCTCCAACCTAAAGGTGAGTGAGCGTAGCGAACGAGCTCCAACCTAAAGGTGAGTGAGCGTAGCGAACGAACTTCAACCAGGACGTGATTGAGCCATGCGAACGAGATCATCTTGAAAATTAAGAAGTTAAACGGGGCAAAGCCCGCGGGATTATAAATAGTCAAAAGCAAGACAACGTCTGCCGGGTTCAGCTAGTCTTATTTAAAATCAGGTGTGATTATTTGTTTGTATTAATTTTGACTATACACTTACCAATGCACTGAGATATTCAAAACGCTAATGAAAGTCCATTTTCTCCACGTTTTCCTTATACACAATCAAATTTACTCAAGTTTGCTTGCTTTTGGATCTTCATTGCTACACCAACAGCAAATGTGTTTTAAATTTCATCGTGGGCTTTTGAATTCAATCAACATGATAGCATTAGTATTTTTCGAATCAGTAGATGTTAAGTCCTCACTAGCCAATACTATTGATAGATGCGAATTTAAATGTAAAACGTCTACCATTATAATGAATAAAATCTCAAATAATCAATAACATATTTTTTTTCTAACGATTTGCTGCATCGTGAGTATTTTGGTTATGTGTTATAAAATCATCCACAGAAATCCAAAGACGAAACACATTGATTTTCCACTTTAACGTGTTAAACAACTCCACGTTTAAGACCAACGACGTGTGAAGTAGTTAACTTCATCCCCTAAATGCCTTCGATACCCTCCCAATGTGCATGGTGGACCCCAAACTTATTACTGTACCGGCAAATGACTGTCGTAGCAGAGTTGACGGGGAATTTTAAACTTCCCGTTTTCCCTCGTTCGATGGCGTTTACCTGGTCGAGCGGTTGTGCCAATCGTGCCTTTTCCAATCAGGCGAGTTGACCCTACTTATTCCGCTCAAATGATTGTGCCAATACTGCCATGGGCAGAAGATCCAAAAATGTGTGCCAATCGTCCCGTTCCCAACTCCCCATTGCTCCACAACTTATCACCACCCAGGGTGCCAACACAATGAATACCTTTTAAATTGAAACGTACATAGTAAATACTCTTTTTGAAGTTCATGATATTATTTTAATTTTACCATTTGGAGTCATATCTTTTGCAGGTAATGTAGTTTAAATTACATTTATGAGCAGAAATAGTATTTAGTGCGGATTAAATTAATGTTTAAACCAGTTGACTTTAAACGGTGTAAGGAGACTTCTCATCCTGTAAAATCTGTTTCCTGTTCCAGGTATATGGTAACCGTTAGACTGCGCTGATGTAAATTAAAGTAAAGTTAAGATC
The DNA here is from genome assembly GCF_028750875.1 of Macrosteles quadrilineatus. Lineage (NCBI taxonomy): Eukaryota > Metazoa > Arthropoda > Insecta > Hemiptera > Cicadellidae > Macrosteles > Macrosteles quadrilineatus. The sequence goes on from NW_026542596.1 coordinate 97,678,733, forward strand.
ACAGCTTTAATCTTTGGTTAACAGGTTCAGTCCCAGCCGTCACACTCCTCTGTATGTAAGGTCTCTCTCCACCCGGGAGTGAGTGTGTTAAAACACCAGAAGAAAACCAGAGGGGATATTTTAAACAAGGTCGATAGTCTTATTTGGTTGAAATAGTTAAAAAAAGAGTGACCAAAAACACACAATTAAAAAACTTACACATAAACAATACAGTTACCCCAAAATTGTCTTAAGATGTTCTATTAGGATGATAAATCTGTAAGGGGTTATGTTTATTATGGTTTACATGAGCATTCGACTCCCTTGTAAAAAACCATACATTCTGGGGGACTTAACGTCAGTGCAACATTTACCACTCAAAATAAAATATTATGTAAATTTAAATTAAATGTTTTTTTTTGTAAATAACAATTGACGCATTCAATCCGATTTGTTCAGTCAACGTACTCAAGTATTAACATATTGTAGTAAGTAAACATTAAATGTTGCAGTGGATTCCTTGAATTAAAAGACGCAGCGATGCGCCTCAGACGAACGGATATTTAAAATTTAAAACCCCTCAAAGAAGGCCGCCATCAAACGCGCCCTGTCGGAGGGTTCGATCAATGCGGGGCCACAGCTGGTGGTCTAATTTGTTTACGATGAGACTCATTGTCATGAGTATGTGATGAGTGATTGGGGTAGGGGATGGTGGTAATGAGTAGTAGAGGTTGTGGTATGAAGGCGGGTATTGCTTCGTACTTCGTAGCTAATGGTGAGGTGGCAAAAGAGAAATAAGTCGCCGAAACTCATGTGCAAAACACATCTTTTGTTTACTATACAAGCTCAAGAAAGTCATAATAATGAACTCTCATACAAATAATTGATAACATAAAATAAAGTTCTGTGTGATTTCTCATAGTACAAGAGAAGTAGACTTCTTATTCCATTTTAGAGCTTAAGTCTGTTTTAATGTGAGTGTCTTTGTTATAATATGGTAGATTTACAATTAGTGAACCACTCTTTGGTTCCCTATATTATTGAAGGACGAATGGGTCTAACCCTGGGCACATGTTCATACATGGGTTATTGGATTTAGATTGGAGATTGGTTAAATAATATACAAATCCTACAACGAATCATCCTCTACATAAACTGGGTGGAAAATTTTTTTCAAAAAATTGTCTTTGGCTGATCCACAATGATGTATAAAGATAACAAAGAGTTAATTAAATAAGAAAGATAATTATAAAGGTTGACTAATTTTTCAGTTAAAGTGGATATGTTAATTTTAGCATGTGCAATCTTTGATTTAACTAACTGTAGAGTACAAGTAAAATCAAATAAATAGCTATTTAATTCTGATAAAATAAAAATAGTGTAAATTTTTTAGAAATGGTGATTTTTTCTGAGAGTAAACGACCACTGTTTACTTTCAAAATCACTTCCAGGAAAACCTGATCAACGACTGAACGTATCCCGAAGGATTTTAGGGGTTTAAAATGGTCTATATTATGTTGGTCATGTTCATAGTCCATCTTTGTGTGGTATTACAGCACAGTCGGTTTAATGGTATGCGTTGTCTATTTTGTTCACATAGAACGAAAAAAGTACATTCGAAAAGATAACATCTTCTTTATTTTATAATCAAATAAAAGTAAACAAAATTAAATAACATGCTTCAGGAGGATCCCACACCAAACCTTAAACTGATAACTAAGAATATAAATTCACTTGAATCTTTACACCTCGAGGTATTTTCCAGCGATTTTGTTATGCGTATTTATTGTGTATTACCACTAAAATTCAAATCCCTTAGAAGTAAATTACTATAGACACACGGTAAACCAGTAGCAGTGGCAATGAAGGGCGAGCATGCCTAATATGATTGTGGTCGGAGATATTGGTAGTGAGTAGGCCTACTAAAAAAAGTAGTTAGTAGTAAAGTAGTTAGTAGTAGTTGTAGGGGTGGTGGTGGAGAAAGGGTAGAAATGCCAGCGGCTGATGTCTACCCCTTGAATGTGACATTTTATGGTCGCAGTGTGACTGCAAACGCGCCCTTTCACATAGAACAACGATTCTTAATTCGTTCCTCATTTCAGTGTGGCAAGTTTATTTCAACGAAAATTAACCTTTTTAAAACACTGATAAATAATAGAACTTTAATAGTGTATATTGTACCTAGGGCCGAAAAAATTTCGGTCCATGGTACGAACGCTATTTTTCACCACACTATACCCTATTACCACTATTCACCACAATAATAATGCACACTGATAGTCAACACAACTACAACTTTAAGGTTACGTGAAGAAATAATATTCGAGGAATCAGCAAAAATAATAATAAATAGTTGCTAGGCAACGGTGACAATAACACAATTCTATTGCAATGATATGGATACCGATTGTGTATTTAATATGCATTCATGTTTTTAGGGATGTAAAAACCTGCTCGGTCCCCAAATGACTTTGACAGCTGGCATGGCCAGCAAAACGTAGTAACTTTCAGCCACAAATTAACGTATATAAAACAGCTAAAAACATCATAGTGTGGTAAAAAAATTCTTAATAAGCCATGATATTATCCAGGCTTAATGACCACTATAGTATTAGAAAATTCATTTAGGATAAATAAAGAGGGCTTGTGTACATTGTTTCTTATAAAAAAAAACCCAATTTCATGTCATGAAGATATCATTTTGACTAAACAAATTTAAAAAAAATCAGTTTGATTTTTTTAATACTAGCCTATCTCAAATTCGCTCGAATGAGTTCCTCAAGAAATAATTACTTAAACTATTTATCTATTTCAGTTTCAGCATCAACTTGTTATGAAAGACTTTTGACTAAATGTTCACAAATGATTTGCGTTTAGTTTTGTTAATCATTCGGAGTAATTATGAGACTCTTGCATTTTAACTTTACAAATGACTCGGAAAGAGTATTCAAAATGGTGAGGGGTATCTATGTAATGACTTCTCTGAACTCATCAATTAGTTTGTTTAACTTAAGTCTCTAGAGGCTTAGGATTAATTGTTCAGGAACGGTGGGAAAGATCGAATACCACAGGATCTGAAATCACCCTGTTGTTCATTATTTAACAACAATGAGAAAATAGTATACGTACTACATGGACGATTGAACCAGTGTGCTAAGGTTTAAATGTTAGGATAAGGATTATCAAATGTGACGGGACTTAAAATTATTTTCTTTTTTAATCAAGATCTTTATTCAAGGAATTTCTATTGGAGTAAATATCAATACTGTCGCAGATTTAAACCATCGGAATAATAAGGATTTAAGAACAAAATCTTATGTACCTTTACGATCTATATTTTATCTACAAATATTAAAGGGGATGTGTCAGTAATAAAATAGTAAATCTAATTTAAAACTTAGAGATATCACATAAATACATAATACGACGAACACCAATTATACGTATTAAATACATTCATCAAATTATATAGACGGTTATAGCGAAAAGAAGCTTAAATAAGTTTTACAAGGTTGAAAAATAACAATGTAAGTTAGTTTATTATTTTTTACAACAACATTATAGTTTTGGAACGTAATGTATGTGATGTTTACAACTGGAACTGACGTAAACTGAGACGAGCAAAACAAGTAGATTTGTCAAACTGTTGCCAATAACAGAATCATGTTAGTTGTTAAGCTCTTTCATCAAATTTAATCTTACGGTTTCCACCACCTTATTAGTGAATTTCACTTATTGGAAATAAGCTATTACCGTAGGTCTCATAATAAGACTTAGCCCCGGGACCGATATACTTTTTCGTTTAGATGTCTCCAGAGGCCAAAAACAACATCCTGTATACCAAAAACGTGTAAACCTACGTTTATTCGAACGAGTTTGCGAACCAGCATGATCTGGCTATTGGAACGGGGTTCTATGTGGGGTTTTTAAAGTAGAAATAGGGTTTCCAATTTTTTGCCTGTGAAACATATAACTTTGCAATGTCTTTCTGAACCATTTTATAAAGCACAAAAACAAATAATTAAGTATATCGAAACGTTACCATCCGCCAAATGATAACGGAGAAAAATTATTTGATTAATTGATTAAAAATTAATTTAAAATGTTTATGTTATTCTTAAGAATAGCAAGTAAAATGTTGTAGATTGCTAGATTATGGATATAGTTTGATAAAATGTGGCAATTTCCCTTATTTCAAACTAAGCTGTAAACATTTCGATAAAAAGACACGCTCTTACTCTCCCTATGGCAGCAAACCCAAGTACTCAAAATTAATGTTATTTGAATAGGGAATAAATCTGACTACTTAAGGGAAAATATTTGATTCGCTTTGTCTGAAGGTTTGCTGCGGTGGGGGTGTGTTTAAAATGTTCCAACTCCTTTTTTTGTCCACGCTATTCTAGTGGCATTTTTAATTTTTTTTAAAGGTCCTAAGGAAATCTGGTCTTGTTAATGGTTTTTTTTTTTTTTTTTATAGTAGGTCTATGATTAATAGATAGTTAATTAACAAATGACATCTGGGTATGGTGATGATCACTTGGAATCGAACCAGCGACCTTTAGAATTGAAGGCGAGCACTATAACCACTCAGCTACACAGACAACACTTTCTGTATTTTCATTTTCTGTACAAAATGTAACAATAGTAACGTCATGTAGACATCTTCTGGGAGATAAAAATTGATATCATTGCTGAAGGTAGGGTGCAAATGATCCCGTATATGTATAATAACTTTTGGTGTTGATATTTAGCTACTTACTGTAATCAAAATTTTAAATCCTTTGTAAAATTTATAAGCAAATACATACACAGATATTTTAGGGATATAAAGACAGTACATCTATAATTTAAAATTCTGTGATAAGCTTCGCAATTTGGAGATTTCATCAATATCTTAATATAAAAATCCCGTATACGCTGTAATCGGTATAGTTTTGAATTTATTCTATTTTAACATAAAATCTTTAAAAAATCGGAATTCAAAGTTTTTAAACCTCCCCCTCTTCTAACACTACATGAAGATTTGTGCTACAGGACAGGTATGAACAAAATTCAAAATCAAAAATGGTGAATCAATTCAAAGCTACCCAGAAACTAAAAATATATTAGTTAAATGATCGCAGTTTTATCTATCTAATATCATTTAATCAAACTAAACGTTAATTTATCGCCATAAAACCCACATAAACAAAGTAAGCCCGTTACGAAACAGATAAGCATTTTTAATTACCTGTTGTCACACATAATGCGTGGATGCACACGCTACTGTGAAATTGGAATTCAATTATTTCAGAGCTGCTTTCAAACATGCATTGATAAAAAACTTTATAATCATGTATTTGCAGTAGTATGGTAGAAGTGACATTTTATTCATATTAATATTTTTTAATTTTTTATTTTTAACTTAAACGGAGGAGTCAAAAGAGGAAACGTATATGCTTAAAGAAACAAAATTACTTCTTCGAGTTCCAAATTTTCGTATATCATTCAGTTTATTTCTGAAAACGTTAATATTGATCTATAACCAAACCAGATATTTAAAACAGCCCAATCAAGTATAGATTTCAATTTATTACATGACACACCTGTATGCAAAGCAGACTGAGTGGTTCATCAACCCATACCCTGGGTACGGTATGGATCAACAGGTGAACCAAACCACGCATCGTAACCAAACTTAGGAAACGTAGATTTTTGACTTAATTAGGCGCAGTGATGTTTAGTTTTCCTCAAATAAAATACAAAATTTATCTAAATACTAATTACACATAAATAAACCGGTGAATTACTACAAATACTTTACACTAAGATAAAACTTAATTATTATTATTGGATATGAAAAAGGTGAAAAAACTTACCAATTATAAAAGATTACACAAAAATCACAAGAAGGAAGATCGGTTCCGGTTCAGCCTTGAATTTCACTATTTGGCTACCATTTTGATTGTACTAACAAGTCGCTAGTGAACGCACCTATTGGACTGTAGAGTTTCGCACAGTCGCCGCTGGCAGCGCCACTGTCAGGGGGTGTGGGTCGATATTGGGGGATGATTCCTCCCCCACCCCCGCCCCCACCTGATTCACCCCGGTGTTGATAATGGATTCATTTTCATAACTCCGAGTGGCGTTGACAACTGCTATTGATAGCGTTTCCCGTCTCCGTGAACAAATAAGGACGGTGAGTTTTTGTTTGATGTAGGAAAGTGGAACTTGTCAATCAAGCAAAAGTTTTTGTAGTGTGCCTTCAAGTCAAATGCTGCTGGTTCGATGTTTTGATCGATTATGTCTGATTGTCATTGGGTCATCAATTTGTCGTCGTAAGAAAGCGCGAGACTGGAATTATGACGAACGAAAATCAGAAACTAAATTCTGTAATGACAAAATCTAGGATTTAATACAACACAAGAAATAAGCTTGGGCTCTTCACAAAACTAAACAACAAACTAACTTGATTATATAAACAATCCAAACACATAACAGTAAATTGAAATAGGTGCTGGAAACAAACCAGTCTTTCAGCAATAAACAGATGCCAGACCCTCAACAAAAGTAGAAGATAGAGATTGGAGTTTTAAACTTGAACAAATTCCCAAATATTAGTAGTTTTATCTAATAAAAGATTGACGTAACAAAACCAGGATTAGCGAATAGGCCTATATGAAAAAAGCGCACAACGAATAAAGCGCACTTGTGCGCTATATATATATATATATATATATATATATATATATATATATATATTTGTGCGCTATATATTGCCATGCTCTTGAGCCGATATGACACTTCTGCCAAGTTCCTGTTGAATTGTAGAATTGCTATATTAGGTGACACAAACGCTGTAAGCACAGACAATGGAATAAACATTAAAGTATTATATTGTCTGTGCTGTAAGGTTGGCACAACAAAATCAACAATCTTCTTGGACGAGGACCGAGGACGACACAACCCCAAAGTTAGAGATGCCATACTTTGTTTAAATACTGAAGCGGAAGAATATCTAGGATTTACATGAGGATAGATCTGGATTGCTAGAAAAAATATAAAGGAAACTTACGTCGAGTTAGATGAGAAACTGAAAAGGACTGTAGAAAATTACGAAGAATACTTTAACATGAACGCTTGTTTCATACCTAAAGACCTCCTGTCACGAAGAAGAGCATATATATAAGGAATATGTATATAAGGAAAGAATTTAAATAGTTAACAAATACATTTACGATGCACTCTAAACTGTAAACATATTTAAAAAGTTAACATTGGTGAAGCTATACTAATGCTGATTGTAACTCCAAAGGATTAACTGTGAGCTTACTTCACAGTGCGTTTTTTACGCTGAGCGCTTTCTTCGCACCCTTCTTTTAACGTAAAAAAACAACAATGACGTAGGGGAAAAAAACAAGAAATAAAACATAGAAGATTAACAATTTACAAGGCTTAGGAATAAATGAAGAAACAGCTAAATATCTTAACATTAATAAAGCTAAATACATTAGTTATATTACATTTGGTTATACTGTTATACCTAATGGTTATTAACTTGTCCATAATCTAAAATACCCAGAAAATATATTAACATATTTCATAGTTCATTATTTATTACCTAAATTAAACGTAGTAAAAATTTTGTATTTTCAAAAGCAACAAAAGACAGCAGAACAAAAGTAACCAGTAACACCCAAGTTTTCCCGGCTTTATTTCCACGCTCGGGTTGTACGAAGTTGGCATTTTATTGGGAAGGACAGAATAGTTGAGAGAGTGGGTTTCGCTATAAACCACACTTACCTTCAGCCAGATGCTGGATAAACTTACTAAACCTAACTAATGTTTTAGGAAAGTCTATCCACTAGCTGTAAAGTAGTTCCAGTATTTTGATATGGAGCAGAACACTCGCAATGTCCTGATTTTTAAACTCTCTATTAAAATGTTTACTACTTTTAAAATCATAAATCAGGAAATAATGACAATATTTTCACATATTTAAAATAAACACAATCATCATATTGGTTTTTAAAACTAAGTAAAGTCGAACGTGGTTTCATCAAAACAACTTTGAAAAATGGTTGTTTACACGCGGTTGGGACACGAAAATAGCTGGACGTAATCTTGTTTTCGAGCTATCCAATAATACAACTCGGTTGTGGAACTTTCCATTTTATTTCTAACTTCACTGCTAAAGTCAAATTTTTATATAATCTGTATATTAATTGGCAAGCGTGTTTCTTTGAAGCATTTAACTCGTGTGCATCGCAGGGAAAATCTGCGCATACTGTTGGAAAGATATTTTTCTGTAGGTGTGCAGAGTCCCTTTAAAAAAATGAAATAGGCAAATTATGAATTTTAAATTTTAAAAATAAAATGAGCTTTACGGGTTGCTATGCTGGTGACGAAATAACATCGAAATAAAAAAAATCTATACAAATGGAAGAAATTCAAATCACATGTTTTATTTACAGCGTGGGGTGAAAATAATAAAAGTCTGTACATTACATACTTTTGGTCGAGTTTTCGACCACTGGACGACCTCTAGTATTAGTTTATGCACGCCATTTTGGATAAGGATCAGCTGAAGAAGTTTCAAGCAATGTTTCTGAACTGTAACGTGGATTATGTTTTGATAACTACTATATATAAACTCGAAAACCATTGTATTTACTGGGCTGACATTTTGCACAAATGTGATCATGACCTCTTCCAACCTATACTACGTTTCATGTTTTTAAAATCTCTTCAGGCTAAGGTTTTACCATTGTCTATTGGATACTGAATGTTTTACAAATATGATGAGATTCGAGAATTTGTTGGTAATATTGACGAGTTGTCATGGGAAGTTAAATGAAAACCATGAATATTTATATTTACGATATTTACCTTGTCTTACTGAAGATTGAATTATACAACCTGATTCCAATTTTGTCAAATGAAATGGTACAATAGTTTGGTTTTGTTACTGTAGTATAAGTGGTGGAAAATTTGTTTTCTGCAGATGAAAAACTATAATATTACTGTCTGTGTCTTCACCCCGTTGCGATGCTCGGACAAAGCTAGTTTATTTACATTTCACTAACCTTAAAACTTTTTTAAGTGAATAAATGCTATTTGTACAATATTTTTATACCTATGTAACCGTACACGAAAGCCGTCAACAGGATTACATGTTACAGTAAAAAAAGAAGTAATTCTTGCTTTAGCCAAAGTCAATGATACCGTCATGTACGTGTTTTGTATGTTTGTGTATATTTACAATGTGGTATACAAAATACAATTTTCATTACACTGTCTCAAAAACAGCCGTCACGGATCGTTTTGAGTCCCTAAAGATAGCTTTTTGCGGACTAGTCCTTAAATTTTTACGACTCGAATCATATTGTTATGTCAAAGCTTATCTCAAAAACAAATCAGCTGTTCTGATCCTTTAAAATGCTTCAACAATATACAAACAAACTTTGTTTGTTTCGTTCCCTTTTATAATCAAAGGGTTTTGGCTATATTTTTTATTTTCTGCTATAATATAAAATGACATATAATGAAAAATATTGTTCGTAACTCAACCTAAAATGCTTGTTTTGTGACTTAATCGAATCTCACACGATATCGTCCCAAAAAAGCCTACTTTAGGTGACTAGTAACGAAAACTACTATTTTCGATTTTTTTTTTCGTGTAAGCCATAAATGGGAAAACAACTACTGTGAGTGTGATCCGTCTGAGAGACTATTTCACGTAAACGAACTTTTAGGGACCAACACAACATTGTAAATGGTAGATTAAATGTGTAGCATGTAAACTTTTGGTACCGCAAACCTATTAGAAATGTTTTGCTTTGGAGTATCCGTGCGTAAAGTAAATCAAAGAAAACAAACAGAAGTGTTTGTTATGAAGTCTCTTGAGGCCGCTAACATTTTTCACATTTTAGCAAACGTTTTCTCCTGTTTCTAAGATCCGGTTTGCATTCGACGTGTGAACGGTTTGTCAGTTAGCACAGAGTATATAACAAGACCAGTGAGAGTGCATAGAGTACAGTGTTAAAGAGAAAGATGGGGCGAACATTGTACTTACTCTGTGTTTTTCTTCTCGTCACCTGTGTTCGTGCGGCCTCACTCCATCAAGACAGCTTAGGTACAATTTATTTTTCTGTAATCAATAATGTGTTCCAAGTTAAGTGATTTCTTTGTACAGTTGGATTTTTTAGCTAGAAGTGGTTAACCTGTGGTGAAATATCCTTGAAGATGAACCTTTTTGGCTCTATGCGATCATTAGTTCATACGTGTCAAAATTTGAGGTTAAATAAAAACAAACAAACTGGCATGTTGTCAATTAGTCATATAGGGCCGTGTTTTATTACTTACGAAAGAATGCTCATTTAAGATAAAATGAATTAATTTACTATATTTCATTGTATATATTAGAAAACATTCAGTATTTAGGCTGAAGAACATTCAATACTAGTATTTTAATATTTGCTCATATAGTTAGTTATTTTCAAAGCAACCATCACTTATAATTTAGAGATAGTAATTTTATAACACCTTATTTTTTTGTTGATTTAAAATTAGGAATCACGTCTCTATTTCACAGTAAATACTCTCTAAATGTCCAAGTACTTTAAGTAGGCTAGAGTAAGTTTAAAGTAGCCTATATAAACTATTGCCAATTCCAAGAATATGCTAGTTTGTTTGTTTTGATTTAACCCAAAAAGGCTCATCTTCAAAGATATTCCACCACACCTTAACCACCTCTAGCTAAAAAAATCCAACTGTACTGGCTAGATCGTAATATTAGTTTATTTTCACTTTTACACTATAAGAAATCCAAAATGACTATACAGGGTGATTGATATAAGTGTGCCAGCCGTTTTATTCGAAAACTATAAGAGATATCAAAAAAAGTTAAATGGTAAGTGCCTTGGATTTTTTATTTAAAAAATTGTAGTCAAGTCAAAAAAAATATTTTAGCCGCCATTTTTCCAATATGGCCGCCAACTTTGATTTTTCTTACGGAACACCCTGTATTTTATGATGTATTCTGGTAGAAAAAGTAATTTTAAGACGATTTTATTCTTGTGATTTTTTCATAAACCTAACTGTTTTAAAGATAATTCGATAAAGGCCTAAGCAAGCATGCCAGCTGTTTTGTTCGAAAACCATTCAAAATTTCACAACTTAAACCATTATTATCTTTGAAACGGTTAGGTTTATAAAAAAATCACAAGAATAAAATCGTCTTAAAATTACTTTTTCTACCAGAATACATCATAAAATACAGGGTGTTCCGTAAGAAAAATCAAAGTTGGCGGCCATATTGGAAAAATGGCGGCTAAAATAATTTTTTTGACTTGACTATAATTTTTTTAATAAAAAATCCAAGGCACTTACCATTTAACTTTTTTTGATATCTCTTATAGTTTTCGAATAAAACGGCTGGCACACTTATATCAATCACCCTGTATATAGAATTCGATAAAAAAACGTTCTTGTAAAAGTATGTTACCTTTTTTTGTTGGTCACCTTGTGTTCATATTCGTCCATATTTAGTAATTGTGTATTTCATAACAGGTGTGGCATCTTCTGATTTGTATAATAATTTTATTCTTATAGACGGTAGACCGTACAAAGGTGGTTGGGTTAAATACGAGCATAACAACCTTAGAAACATTCGTATTAGAAATACATAATTATTAAATATTTTACTGTAACAATATAACCTACCACCACAGAACTTAATTGTATATACGTGCAATTTCTTAACACGTGTGTTGTGCAAAAATCAAAACAAACGTAGACCTCTCATAAGTTTTCTTTACAAAATACACTAGTAATTATTGTTCTACATGGTGACTTGGAATTGTTGGGGCCATAATATGTACACCCTATACATTTTACAAACATAAGAAACACTCTTGTTAAAAAAAAATTATATTTACATTTCTTGAGGAAAAATTTAGTTCAAACGTAAAATATTTAATGCGTAATTACGATTTTGTATACTGTCCGTTGGCAAATGCATTGCAATATAAGGGTTAGAGTGGTTTGGTAGTGGAGTAATAAACGCGTAACTCATGAAATAATACAAACATAAACTGAATAAAAGAAAACATAACTGATTTATTATTATATTATGTATATACATAAAATACCACATTCATCAATCACAAAGCTCATCATTTGGAATTTTAATTGAAAATCAAGTACATTTGCAGGCAAGAAATATGTCCAAAAAGTTTAGTGGTTATGTTAAAGTTGAGGGCAGAGTTTACTTAAGTAGTTATCGTCCAACGTCCCAGAAATTGACGGATCGCTTGGCTGTGTTGAGTTGTTTATTATTCAAAGCTTTGCCTCCCAATTTCGAGAGCAAACAATTTGTCAAATAAGTCATCGTCAACTTAGTTCTTATTATTCGATACTTTTCTCGTAACTCCTTCTTTACCCTCTTTATTCTGTAACAGATCTTTGGACCAGTATGGATAGCTACTGAAAATAGCTTTGAAAACTATTCTGTATGTGTGAGAATTTGTAAGATGTATATATAATAATGGTTCAAGTTTACTTTGTCGGTTGCGTAATATATTTGACTATCCAATAGTCAATGGTAGTATGTTAAAATTAATTATGTTTCAATTCGTGATGACTTGAAGGGAACCAATTTTATGTTTTGCAATAAAACAACTTACCGTAACTTTAGCAGGCCCGTATAAGTTTATGTACTTTGAGCGTCGAAGTTTTTATTTTCTTCCGTTAAAGTTCCCAAAAAACATAACAACAACACATTCGAACACAAAAACACATTCAACACATTTGAAAATACAAAATCTCCTAAAATATTTTGTAAATAAAAACATAAAATTAAACTCAATTGTTATGTAGTGAGCATAGCAATGAATAGTGTAGTTATATTTTTATCAACAAAATTAATATTTAAGATTTATTTTTTAAGATTAGCCAAATTTTGTTGATAAACACGTTAGGGAAATAAAAGTATCAGAGATATAGCTAATTTTTTATCATATATATTATCATGATTTACAATATTCATAAATTCAAAATGGCATCAAAGTCGTATATACCCATAAATAATACCTTAATGCTAATTAAACGCACAGTAATACTTGTTGATAATCATGCCTTCAAATTCTTTTAAGAAACCTGATAAAGCAATTATTTAATACCACAAGATATTTTAATGAAGAGTAAAAAACCCTAGTTTTTGCAACAGTGGGTTTCTATTAATACCCACAGACAGTGAGAATACTTAGAACAATATGTTGTATATTGCTTCTTAGCTAAGATTTATTCTTAAATATTTAATCAAATAATACATTTAAATTAAAATACAAATTTAAACAATTTTCACTACACAAACACGATTTTAGTATAGTGGCCAGTTTCACCTCTTCGCAGTTGAAGGTAAAATTTAATCCACATAGATTCGAGATTGTCATCCAATATTGGGGATTATACGTACGAGGGATCACGCGGAACGCAGTTGGCCTTTCAATAAAGGCTATCGACCAGCTGTTCGGCAAAGTACCACCCTTTCAGCTGGGCTCGTGCCAACCCAATTAAATCTCTTCATAGATTTGATACAAGTCGATCAAATCCTTCAACTGAGTATTTGATGGTCCATTCGGTTAATTTTGGCACGGGCGTATATTTAACTTGTATTTGTGTATCTTGGGTGTCCCAAAAACTACGCTAACGATTTGGATGAAAATTATTATACAATATCTAAATTACCGTGAATTATCATTTTTTAATCGACCATATTATATGGTTGGGTAGCTGAGGGGTTATAGTGTCCATCTAACAACAAGAGATTAGGTCTTGAAAGGTACGATAAGCATTTGGTAATTCGAAACTGGACCTAGCTGTCCTTGATCAAAGGTAAAAAAACCTCTTCTGCATTGGAAAACTTCTTCAACCAACAGTCATTCAGTAAAAATCATAAGCTAGGGTCAATCAACGAGAACATAATAAAGATAATAATTTGAAGAATATTCATTCTTTAAATCCGAATTTCAGACTTTGTATTCATGGAAACAATTATATTTAACCATATCTCTGCAATCTAACGTCACTAGCACTACCCTTATTATTTGAATCAAATCTTCATATTTATATGTCTGTTTTGAAAAAAAAGTTAAAAGAACTTCACGGTTTATTTAGTGTTGATTCCACTAATTTTACTAATAAAAGTTCACATTTTGTATAAGAAAATAGAAGGTAAGTTTTGATTAAATCACAATCTGTAAGTAAACATAAACAATTCAACAGGTAAACAAAAGAATAATTTGAACACATGTTAGAAATAAAATGTAAATAAAACATATGTTAACACCTCCTCCTCTATTTAATTATTTTAACACATGTTAGAAATAAAATGTAAATAAAACATATGTTAACATTTAGTAATTAGTGAGTCAAATGAATGCAATCAGTTTATCTGAAATATGATTACCTAGTTTGAACTGCTACAGTAGTTGTATATCAAACCCTGATAAGAGCCCAAGCTCGCATTGTGATGCTCTATTGTTTGTTGCACTGATTGTACACAGCAGCAGGTTGTTGTAATCGGTCACAAGCTGATTACAAGTTTCAATAGACCATTATTGTACATTACTAGAAACTGGTAATGTATTAATATTAGGCACTCCTCTAAATTACTCTGTGCTATGTTTCATACAAAATCCAACTTCGTCTATATAAAAGTTGATTGAGAGCATTAAACATTATTTGAAACAGTTAATAAGAGAACTCATAGTGGTTGAAGCGCGAAACCTCTGTTGGCATATTGTTGCTTGGGTCCAAAAATATTATCCTAGGATACCTTACGTAGACTATGAAAACCTGGCTGGGTGAAACCAATTCCACACTAAAAAAACACAACTAAAAAAGGTTTTTTAGTGTAACCTTGGTGAAACTCGATATAGGCGAAAATAGTACCAAATTCCAATCAAATACTCATTATTTAACTTGGCTCTCTCCTACCAAAACTTAATCCCCAATGTAATCAGCTGTTTTAATTTCAACAAAATGTCAAAACAATGTTTATGCAAGTATAGACTACAGCTGAGACCAGCAGGCAGCAACTGGTTGTGTGCCAACTGGATCCCTCTGGGTGTCCAGGCCAACATGTGTAGAGTCTTCTGCTTCGTGTTCCTCAGATTACCTTCTCTCAAAGATTTACACAATGTTGTATGTTCCAGTGAGAGTAGAAAGACAGCTGAGACCAGCAGGCAGCAACTGGTTGTGTGCCAACTGGATCCCTCTAGGTGTCCAGGCTAACATGTGTAGAGTCTTCTGCTTCGTGTTCATCAGATTGCCTTCTCTCAAAGTTTCACATAATGTTGTATGTTCCAGTGAGAGTAGAAAGACAGCTGAGACCAGCAGGCAGCAACTGGTTGTGTGCCAACTGGATCCCTCTGGGTGTCCAGGCCAACATGTGTAGAGTCTTCTGCTTCGTGTTCCTCAGATTACCTTCTCTCAAAGATTTACACAATGTTGTATGTTCCAGTGAGAGTAGAAAGACAGCTGAGACCAGCAGGCAGCAACTGGTTGTGTGCCAACTGGATCCCTCTGGGTGTCCAGGCCAACATGTGTAGAGTCTTCTGCTTCGTGTTCCTCAGATTACCTTCTCTCAAAGATTTACACAATGTTGTATGTTCCAGTGAGAGTAGAAAGACAGCTGAGACCAGCAGGCAGCAACTGGTTGTGTGCCAACTGGATCCCTCTGGGTGTCCAGGCCAACATGTGTAGAGTCTTCTGCTTCGTGTTCCTCAACAGAGTTCCTTCAACATCAGGATCGTCCTACCAAGGCTGCGTGGATGGGTCTTGCAACTGTGAATGATATAACGACCATCATTCTACCCACCGTGAAAAACGTCTGCAATATTCGACAATTTTGAGAACCGAGCATTCCACTCTCACAAACACTGAGTCTGATACCCACAGAAATCTTGTTTATTTGGCTTGGTTCTCAATTGTGTACCAACGAACAAAACTCTAACATCAGCACACTCCAACATTGGCCCTCCAGATGATTGTTTCACATTACTTTCATTGAATTCCAATCCACACCATACTTCAAGCATATACATGTGTGATTTTTTTCTTGAAGTCAATTTAGCATTATGTATTTTTTTCAAATACTTAAATCAAAATAATGGTGTATCAAACATTGTCACAAAATTTTTATAGCTTACAATAAGGAGTTCATGGACGTATACTAACAATGGCGGACGGAAACAAACGTTTAAATTGTTATTTATGTTATGGTTATAATAACGTAAATAACTCAAAGCTTTTAAAAATTACCGAACTTATGGCTTAAAAAATTCCTTACACCATATAGTGCATCCCAAGAGACCAACTTAACTACATCAGCAAACGCCTATGGAAAAAGAAGCTTATTCTTGTTTGAAAAACACAAATTTTTATGTTTAGTATTTGATGTTAATTAAAAATGTTTTGTACTCTTTACTCAATTGTAATCAACGGATATTTCCTTTTCTCAATGTGCTCGGTTTTGTTTGCAATTGTTTATGTTACATTAGAACACATAATTTAATTGGTTGCAATTATTTCACCACGATGAGCCAACCCCTAAGTCTAAGAATCTTGAAACGTGTCACTAACTTTGAACAGAGCAAGTACCTATACACATAGCGGTCTATTTGAAGGCCTTGAATTCTCATCAGTGGTTCAGGGCTAGAGATATACTTATCTCTAGTATGTATACATCTATATATCTCTAGCCCTGGCAGTGGTCTACAGGGATGTCTGTCGATGGTCTGTCGCACATCTGCATCACTTGTAGTATTCGTGGTCTGTGGATATGATGATTAGTAACGTCATATGTTAGTTGGCAAAATTGTTTTTTTACTTTGCTGCATCACTGGGCCTTCAAGCCACATCCGGGCTATATGTGCAATATTAAAATGTAGACCTCGGTCCGTGGGAATAACCACAGCATCGCATGTATGTGACGATCGGTAGCGAACGTGTTTTGGTTTAATCAACGAGCACATAACGTTGGGTTTAATCTATGATACTCTATACTTGGAATAATTTGGTTTGGTAACTGTTTTCATAATATTTTCTTAGTTGAAAATCATATGTGATTTGTTTATTTTAGACTAGATCAAATACGGATCCTTTTTTTTTAACATCATATTTAATTTACAACCTGTTTAACAAAAATAGAACAATAAGCAAATATGATAAAATTTAAATACAGTAGTCTTTATCCAACAATAAAGCTAACACACAAACTTTGCATATTGGTACAAAGAGTAAAGTCCATAATTTTCTAAACACAGTTAAAATTAAAGCAAGGTAGTTAGTATGGTACTCTAATTTCTTTAAGTATTTAGCACTTAACCTGCAAACTTCTTCTTTGACCGTTGGGGTTCGACTGTCCCTGTGAAGCACTTCGTTAACCATGGTGCCTGGAGAAAGTGCCTTAGAACCTTAGATTGGTAACTTTGGATGATGTTCAGATTTGATTCACTGGATGTCACCCACAGTTGGATACCGTACGTCCACACTGGTTTTAGAATAGTTTTGTATAAAAGTAATTTATTTTCTGTTGTTAATTTTGAATTTTGATTTAATAGCCAAGAAAGATTAAAGTTAGCGAACGTGCTTTGGTTTTAATCTACAGTATCTTGTATCTTGTATGTATTGTATCTTGTATCTTAGTATCTTGTATGATACTACAGTACTCTATGCTTGGAATAATTTGGTTTGGTGAAATCTCCCTTTAACAACTGTTTTCATATTTTCTCATAACACTAAAAAAAATAGTTAAACATCATATGGGATTTGTTTATTTTAGACTCGATCAAATACAAATTTTGAAGATTCAAAATGTGTTATCAATTTCGGATTTTAAATTGTTCCAAAAGTGTATTTACATGAACACCAAATAACGACAGGGAGTAAATTGAATGCGAATTGTTTGAAAGTATTTGTGAAAATTCTGTGAGATTTTAAGTGAGGTATGGTTTTGTTGAGGTTATGTTTCTAAAAACAAACTGCAAGATTTAAGTTTTTGGTGAGTAAGGAATTTAATAGATAAATTATTTTACGTTTAGACCATAATAAGATAAGTATATGTTCTGTTTTGAGAATAGAGTCTCATGTGTATTCAAACCGTATAGAACTATTCAATCATTGCATATCATTTGAAATTGCTTAATAGGAATGAAATGCATGGCTGACTTTGAATGAACAGTAGGTTCCGTAATTAGCCTGTACTAAATACAATCTAATATTGTCAGCTTAGTATGATTGATAAAGATATAAAGAATTTGTTTTTAATCAATTATTTTCAGTACCTGAGTTCTTCATTGGTGTTTACTTGCCAACCAAATTTATCTTTGTATACAGGTCTTTCCAATGTTAATTTGTTTTCAACCTTTATTGTGGATGGCTATTGATACGTGTAAATGAAGACTAGCGTAGTTAAGTTTTAATCTTTGTCTGCAGCATGGTAACCTGATTATTTAGTCCTTGACGAGGTGAACTTCCCCTCTGGGTACCATCCCTCTGGGATGTTGGTAGTTAGTTTTAGACTAGTACGGCATAGGTTAAAAGCCGTAAGTTTAAGTAGTGCAAATTTAGGCCTACTGGGGCTAAATATAGTATAGATATACGTGGAAATGGTACTGTCAGGTAATCAAATTTCTTTCTTGTAGTCTGGAATGGCAACGTTCCAAAATCGGGGAAGAAATCCTTGCACCAGCTACAAAAGAGAGGGTAGAACTAAGCAAAACGTTTTTGAATGTTTGCCTTCATCTGGTGGTAAGCTTTTGCATTACAACCTACTACAGTATTTGTGCTATATTAGACATAATAATAAGAAAAACAACTGTATGATTAATCTTCTTAAACATTTAAAATATATCACTTACATCAACAGCTCGTCATCATAGACTCACAGGTCTTGTGGTTGTCTAAGGATAGAGAACTATTTTTATTAAATAACATGGGAAAGCCAAATAGTATCTGCAATGAAAATAGTGCATGTGGTTGTCGGTCTTGCGCTATGTATACCACTGAGCTACCAGGCACGGGGAAGATTCTCGCATGCGAAAACTAAAATAGTAAAATCAAAAGATTTAAAGATGCTCTTCTTATGACACTTCAGTGTACATGAAGATAACGCTACACTTACGAAGTAAATCATATTAAATGTATTAAGGTATATAAAAAAGCTACAACTTAAGTGCCACAAACAACTATTATCTTTCACTCATTTCTTCATTAATTGAGAAAATATCACTTCACAAAAATTAATTCAAGTTTATTTTCATCAAAGCTATTTTAGTCTTTCAAATGGTACTTAAAATGGCTCGACGTCTAAAATCCTTAACACATTGGCTATGCTGAAAGTTCTACATGTTTAAAGGTGTATTTGGTCCCTGAAAACTTGTTTAACATATTTGTCAATGTGACACCTTACAAACGAGGATATTCTTGATTATTATCAGTGGAAGAAATCTCCAACACAACGGCAGGTAAACAGTACGTGCTTTTACTATGTGTTTCTGTAAATATATTCGTTTTTCGTGTCACCAAAAGTAGTTTTACAACAACTACTGGACAAATTTTTAGAATGTTCTCGTTTATTGTGAAGACACACTGATGTGTTTTAAAATTATAATACCGCTAATAAAAATTATTGGTTTTATTCACCAATAAAACCAATAAACTTCGTTTAAAGCTGAGTCGAGGTACTTGAATTAATTTAATTATTACACCTCACTCCATGGCATTAGTTAGAAATAATGAATCAGCTAGTTTTTTTTCAACTGTAATTGTGTCTTTTGACAGAATACCAGGGCGGATGTGAGGGGAAAAAATTCAGAACAGAGGGTAGAGCTAACCAAGATGTCTACGAGTGCTGCCCGCCAACACCATGTAAATATTACCATTACATAGAATTCCAAACTACAAATGTTGTTAATTTACACCTAAGGTGGATCAAAAGTTTACTTACGGTTCAAGTTAAAACTGGATTTGTAACCACTTGTTGACTGGATTTAAAATGAGGATTGGATGCATGATGAAAATTTTCAATTCCAACTGTCCCCACTCTTTCTCTTCCTAACCTCTCTTCTCGACCGTTGTACAGTACAATACCAGCATACGAAAAATACTTGTCATCTTGCTGAGACTATCAAATCCCTGTTTGACATCTAACATTCATTTGACTCAGAATAAATTCTCAACGTATAGTTAATATGCATCCCTTATCAGAATGTCTGTGTTTGTCCATAAATTAACAAAAACGTCCTGAAAAGTTTCAACTCAAATTTCATAGTGTGGTAAAGATATAAGAAGAGAGTACAGATTAAGTATTACCCATATATGTTTTAAATTGAGCTAATATCTGCTTATGTTTGTACAAATGTTGAACTTAGTAAGTAGTTTCGGTAAGTGACAACGATAAACTTATTTTCATGTTGAGGTTTAGGATAGCTTTTTGATGGTTTAAAATTGGACCCCTGATCAATGGGCTATAAACATGATACTGGCTAATGAAACAGCTGATCATAGCCAGTAATAAAGGATCACAGTTCATCTCGCACCATTATACACTCTTCCTTTACACATATTTGGCTAAAAATACGCATCTACGTCCCCATTTCAAATTATAATGACAGAATCGCCTTGGAACCAAAGCTGGCTGCTGAGTGTAATTTGTGGGTTGCCATAAACCAGTAGTGTATTTACACTTAAAATTAAACCTATTATCAGATACCACGAATAAATTAATCGTGACACTTTTTTGCCAATCCAGTTCGGGATGACTATCCTATTCACAACAAATGATAGTAATGAATAGATGATGCAATTTTCACCGATTCAGTTTTCAAATATGGAAAAGCTTGCTGGTATACATCCTTCAAACTATATGGGCTAGGTGAACTGAACAAATTTCTGATATAACTCTAAATTGATTCAGTCGATCATAAATTAACGTTTATTTACCCCTGCAGTAGAGCTGAGATGCAGTGTGTGCTACACAGCTGAGAGGGATGGTTGTAACCTCTGGACTTGTGTACCCTTCGTGTCCTACTCTGTACTCTGTGGACCAACCCTGGCCGATCTGCTGGTCCTGCTGCTCAACCTGCTGCCCATGTCCTTCCTCGCCTGCCTTGGCATCGCCCATCCGCGCTGCTGCAAAGGTGAGAGCAAAATACTAACAGAGTAGTACAGTTCAAATCCATAGGGTTGTCTGTTCCAATTGTTGTTCCAACAGGTATTCATCTGTTCTGTCCTGAGATCGAATGTAACTTCAAATGGTATGAAACTGGATCCAGCCATCCAGCTGTTCTTGATCACTGAGATTTTAAATGCTCCTGGAAAAAGAACGATTTTATCTTAGTCAGTAACAAAATTATTTCAATCACCCATTCAAAAATCGTCCATTATTAATCTTCGCCTTGAAAAACTCACTCAGAGGTGCCTTGTATGGATCCAAATTAAAAAACCCCACTAGTCTTTGATATTAGCGAATTTCCCTATAGGAAAGTAGCTATTACCGTAGGTCTCATGGTAAGACCTAGGCCCGGGACCGATTTACTTTTTCATTTTGATGTCCCCAGAGGCCAAAAACACCATCCGTTCAAATTCATTTATATATATATATATGTATATTTATTTATTTATTCATGTTTATTATGTTTATTATAATAGATTAATAATTAAAAATCAATCCAGGTAAATGGGAATTGGCCAAGTCGGCAGGTTTGCTGCAGCGGGGGTATTTGATTTATTATCGTACCAACCAAGTGTGTGGCTATTACTGGTGTGTATTGTAGCTATGTTACTAATCAAGATGAAATATTCTGTTATGAGTGAATTTATGAATTTAGGAACTTCACTTTGAGGTTATTTACCAAGTTATGATGGAAAGTTTGTGCATTACTTGTTCAAACAACATATGGAGCTTAATAATCTATGTAATTTCTAATAATTATCTTACTCTTGCCTCATTTTCTTTTTCTTTAGAAAAACCCAAACCATTCATCAAGAACTGTAATCCCGAGAAGAAGCCTCCGCGGTGTGTTCCAGTCAACAGGTGTGGAGACAGGCGAGAGGTGAAGAGAGCATCTTACCCTAAACCTGAGGCTGGCGACACAAGCTCTGGTGTGAGTGGTTTTATGGTTGTAAACCATAATACGTAATTTTGAGTTGCTAAAATCTAGATATTTTAAAAAAATGGTGTGTAGAGTGATCTATAACAATGACCACAGTATTTATAGCTGGATAAAATAATTGTCACTGTTAACGGCCCTGAGAATGCTAGTAGCTTTTTGTTGGTTCGAAACTAGACCGAATTTTCCTTGATCATTGGGTTAATATACTGTATTGTTTGCTATGTCAAAAGAAAGCTCTGTAGACTCATGTTTTACCCTCATTTTGCCCTCAATGTCTGACGACAGCCAAAAGTTATATTTAATCTTCTGTATCCAATAGTCAATGATTTAATCAATAAATAACATATGATTTATTTATATAAATAAAATTACAGTTTTGTCTGTACATTGCTTAGAATCATGCATTTTTTGGTTATTTTTACGTTTCATAGCCCAAGAAAGCCGAAACGAGTCTTATCTCAATTTCTGTCTGTATGTCTGTTTGTCTGTTTGTCCATTCTGTGACTGCGTCTGTAACGCCAAAATGTCATTTTACGCGGCCTACTCCTAGAAAACTAGGGTACCGATCAAGGTTCTAATCATTTTTCTGTATTTACTGGATTGGCGAGAGTGTCTTTGGCTATAAAAACATGGCCTCTCTTCTTTGAAAACAAAATAACAAACCACCAAAAACCCAATTTTGATCGATTTTTAAAACGTTTTTATTAGCTCGCTTTCTTGTCCGGTACAAATTTTGAAATCAATTTTATACTAACTTCCCGACGAGCTAGAGACTTGAAACTTGAACCATGGCCCACAAATGGAAGACAATGCAATATTATATAATTTAATTTTCATATTTCCCTTGGGCTACGCCCCATGGGCTTGTTTTTATTAAATAGCTTTCTTGCAAATTTTGATACTTCCCGATGAGCTAGAGACTTGAAATTTGAAACATAGCTCACAAATCGATGACAATGCAATATTAAATCATTTAATTTTCATATTTCCCTTGGACTACGCCCCAAGGGCTTGTTTTTATTAGCTCGCTTTCCTACAAATTTTTATATCAATTTTAAACGAAGTATCCGATGAGCTAGAGACTTGAAACTTGAAACATAGCTCACAAATGGATGACAATGCAATATTATATAATTTAATTTTCATATTTCCCTTGGGCTACGCCCCTTTGGCTTCCAAATTTTCCATGTTTACATTTTAAAAGAATGTAAACCTATAAATTAATTCAAGTCAGCTGTAAATACTTAAATTTGACAGTTAGAAGGGCAGAGGTTAAGAGGTACAGGTTCTGCTCCCGAGATATTCTAAAAATATAAAACAATCATTTCAAAGTAAAAATAAAACATCTGATTACAGATAATAAGGTTTTGGGTTTTGGTTATGCATTAAGAGGCAATATAAAATAGGTTTAACATATTTACACATTAAAGACTAAAAACTAGATAATAATTTATAAATAAAAATACTTTTTTTAAAATAACACGTTTTTAAACGTACTAAAAAGTATAAAATAATTTATAAAAAGTTGAGAGAATAAATACTTAAGATTTAAAACGAAAAACGTGGGGCGCATGCAATAGATCATAATAGTTCAATAGGTGAATTTAAATCAGCATGCGCCCCACGTTTTTCGTTTTAAATCTTACAAGTATTTATTCTCTCAACATTTTATAAATTATTTTATACTTTTAGTACGTTTAAAAACGTTTTATTTTAAAAAAGTATTTTTATTTATAAATTATTTCAAATTGTCTCCCAATGTTTACTATTACATTTTATGAAATAACGATCAGCTGTTTGGATTAGTTCTCACTTCTAGCTGTCACTGATATGTTTACATTCAAAGTTGTTTACAAATACCGCAACCATTTCCGATCAAGTTTTGTCAGCACATCCAAACCAAGTGAGATTAAAAACGTTGTGCCTTACTTATCAGCTTTAATTAATCGCAAGTGCAACGATTGTTCTTGAGTTTTGATAACCGGGGAAAATACCGTGAATCAGTGATGTATTAGTGCAAGGAAACTTACATTTTTTTAATCATCGTCACCAATACCGTAGCTTACAAAGGTTTCCACTCATTGACGGCGCTTCAAGGACAGTTGTGTTAAGTGCAAAGTAAAAAATCACAACTGCAGTCAGTGGGTGATCGTGGATGTTGCTGCGATCTTGGAAGATCTTTCTGATTTCGCTGTGATCGTACCGTAACAGAGGTTTAACTTAACAGATGTAGCTAAACTCGCTTTTCCAATGTGTCACTTTTGGTTTCTACTTATTTAAATTTCGACAACGATATCGGTACTTTTCCTACTTAGGAAATAAAACTACAAACGTACAAAACCCCAGATTTGTGCGTTTTTCTTCACATTTCCTCCGAATGTTTGCTAGATATATGTACCGATTATTGTTTAGGGATTACGTAATCTTTTAAATAAGAAACCTTTGTTTGGATAAAGGCGGTTTCTTCAAACTGTCGTTAATATGTTAACATTAAAAGCTGCTTACAAATAGTGCTATTAATGGGAAATAACTTTGATTTTCGAAAACTAAAAAAAAAAAAAAATTAAAACCAAAGGAGATTAATAACTTCGGTACCGGTACTGCACCACATAAAGTGAAAGTTTTTTTTAGCAAACCATAGTGATTTTTCAAAGCTTTACGTTGTTAACGTTACATGTTACATGTTTTGTGGCCTGTGTATTTATTTATTTATATATTTGCAAACAGATTAACACCTATAATACAGTTTGATTAGAAGGACAGTTTGAATTAGTCGTAAGTACTACAGTTATTTTCTCAAATGTAAACGTTGGTAGCAGTAAGAATCATTTTTACATACAAACACATCACTATTTTCACTATTTATTTATAAACACTGCACCTTATTGCTTATTAAATTTAATTGATGTCTTACTGTATAATTTTTAGCGTTTTCTGTCTGGACTCCAAAATGTTGTGTGGACTCAATTCTGTATTTGTGTGTGTATGTCTATTATTGGTAACGCATTAATGTCCTTATTTTTCGTGGAAAAGACGAGAGCACCATTGTTAATAGAAATTTCAACCCGAATAAAGTGTGCAGTAGTGAGGTTGAGGTAGTGTTTTAACTACTTTTAACCAGTGTGAAAAGTAACTTTCAATTACAGGCCTACCTTAGGGCTATGCCTCATAGATCTATACTGTAAAGCAATTCCTTTCATCATTAGATATCAAATATGGACTAACACGATTGGGTGACATTTAATTGCGAAGCATTCGTTTTGGCTTTGAAACTGTCTGATATTGTATTTGAGAAGGTTTACCTATATGAATTCCTAAACAATTATAGTTTTGCCATCATATCTGGAAAAATTCACCCTAAATATGCAAACCAACTCCTGTTCTGAATATAAGGTTTTAACTTACCACAAGATTCCCTTACGTAGAACGGGCAAACAGCTAGTGTTGAAATAAAACTATGACCCATTCCATTACTGTATGAACGATTGAACTTAACTTGTAGTTTTAGCGAATTTCCCATACAGGAAATGCCAGACGTATATCAGCTACTACCGTAGTACTCATAGTAAGACCTGGACCCGGGACCGATTTAATTTTTCATTTTGAGGACCCTATAGGCCAAAACGCCATCCGTTCAAATTCATATCCATGTGTCCGTTAGCACGATAACTCGAGCAAAAATGATCCGATTTTAACATTTACGTAACACACGTGTGCAAGTGGAATAGTGTACAATATGTAGCCTAACCTTTTTTGATGCGTGTTTCATATTGGCTGAGATCGAGTCCGTTGATGGTGACCAACTCTTTGAGGAGATAGATCGCTACATTTCGGACGATTGAATAACAAGAAAAAAATTATAAAAATAAAACTAACTGTACATACAAAATACAGGGAACAACACTGATATTTGTGTTCAGCAGATGCCTAAGGACTTTAGATCTATACGAGTGTACCTTTAATGTATCATTGAAGACATTCACACACCTAAGAGTTGTGAGGTTATAGACGGAGTTGCATATCAGTCTCAGATTCAATTACTTGAGTATCTCTCCTCAACTTCCGACATTGCATCTGTCACGCTTATTTCTCGCTGTTATATCACAGACATTTCTCTCCTGCTTTGAATATCAAATATTTGCAGATGATTTGGATTTCTTTGCGGTGTACTCTGTGCAGTTTTAAATTTGTTTACGAAATTGAACTTTTGATTGAAAATACTTTGTTCGGTAAAAGTTACATTGTACAACAACTTCTTTACCAAAAATGATTTACTTAAATTTTTTTTGTTCAGTGTACCTATGTCCTGAATAAATTATTTTTAATATTACATCACATCAATAGTTGTTATTTTGTATCACTAATATGAAATCGTGTGTGAGGTCGGTTAAAGCATGGGACTTTTGTCAAAAAGACCAGGGTTCTTAAGGGCAGGGTGGGTGGGATGGTTCTTCACTCTTTGCTAGTTATTTAGCCATCGTCACTAGCTATAAGCTGTGACACAATTTTTATTGAAGTTGCAAAACATTTGGTAGCTGTGGAGTTTCTATGGAATATATTGAAACATCGTGATTATGAATATATATAAAACCTCATAACATTATTTGCATAGCTTGTTTTATAAAGGCCAACAGTAACGTTCGAAGACTAGTGGTATAAATAAGTCGTGGACAAGTTAAGAATATTGGATACTACGAATAACTTTCTTCCATATGAAAGCTTCGCAGCACAAAAGGATTTCATACACGAAAAAGTCTCTTAGACAAGGAATTTCCCTCTTTGTAAGGGATCTCCATCAACAAAAACACAATTTTAGATTTTGCTAATTGTTATGGCAGAACGATGACATCTACGCTTGGATGCACGGAGAGTACGAAGCTCTGGCCCAGGAGTTGGCTGAGATCAAGAGATTGACGACGGAAGACAACGACACTGACAACAGAGACTTGCTGCAGGCTAGGAACTACGTGCTGGACAGACTGGCGGAGATGCTGGCTATGCGAGAGGAGATAGAGAGGTTGGTGTCTATTTTTTTTTTTTTTTTTTTTAAGGGGTAGGAGGGAAAATGTTTTTGCGCACAAAGGTAGCCAGCTTGTAGTGTGAGACTCCTGAATCTATCACAGACTACTCACTAAAAAAACCCCCTCTACTCTGTCGGACACAGACTTGGAATTGTTTGTCACATTACTTCAAGTCAGGCCAACATGTGACCTAAGCCCTCAGGGCTCTCACCATTTTTGGTATTTAGATACTTTATGACCTACACCGTATCCCGGTCAAGATCGAGCTTCTTGGCGCGGAGAATACCCTGGATGTAATGTGACACACAGGTCCTATTAGTGTGAGGTTGGTGGCTATTAGTGTCATTGTTATGATACTATAATCCCTAATAGTGCTACATTCAATGTTAGTATATACTGACTGACTTCAGGGTAAACACGTATCAGTTTGTCAGTGATTCACAAGGTACAACCGCTATACCTAGTACGTGCACGGGTGGTCTGATTCACCCTGTTAGCAGACTGGTGATTTTGTCTCACATGAGCTGATATCGTTATCTCCTGATAATTACTGTGCCATCAGAGAGGTGGTGCACCTACGGGACGGGTGGCGTCGTCCTATAATCCAGCTACTAGGAGGTCACGAATTGTGGATATTTATAGGGATGCACTGTGAATGTGATGCTCCCTGGTGTGGATTAACGTCCGCACTAGTGAGTACTTACAATTATCCGCAGTACTATCATGATAATTAGACCAATTCGTAAATTACGAGGAAAAAATGTGGTTCGGATTCCACTATAAACTAACTGTAGGTCCCTTAGTTGCCATTAGCTGTATGGGCTATTAATTAACAGCTGTGTCTAAGGAACTTGTCGACCTTAGCACAGAAAACATACTAAACCTTAGTCACTAACAAGACTACAAGATCGCGCCACTCATCCTACACTCATCCTTCACTCATATTTGGGTTAAAAGACGCACATAGTGGCGTCCCCATCTAATTGATTAATTGATTAAACATATACATACTCACGATCAATATCAGTTGGCATGATAACCGGTCTACTCCCTACTCAAATGTCAATTATATTGATCTTAAATGTCTTCACTTCTTAAATCTCTTCAATTCTATATTAGTTTTTGTAATTCGCATAGTATTTTGGTTGTCGGACATATTTTTCTAATTTATAATCTGCTGTATGTTTCCAGAAAGGAGAAAAAGAAGCAGAGTCGATGATTTGGGATATTGCATATCTAATACGGCAAAAACTAACTCTCAACATACTCTTCATTAATTTTTTCTTTTGTGAAATTATAGTCCGTATAAAATTGTGTTTGTAAAAAGCTGTTTCGTGGTATGTATTAAAATACAGCCATAACCCTTGAGTAAACCTTCGAAGATAAGGGATGATTGTATCACGAAGTAAACGGTTAAGATGGAGATCTGTGTAGCTTCATTAATGACTAAGATCAGCCAATGCTAAAGGAAATTTTTATAAAAAGTCCTGTGATGAAGGACAACAACTGAGTCCATTTAACCATTGACTTTTGGAATACTGAAGTACACGTCTAAACTATATTAACCAGCTGTCGCCAATTTTTGTAATTAAAATAACATAGTTGTGTAGTCTAGTCACAGATTGCACCAGTGTCTGAAATTCTATGTTCTACCTTATAATTGTTGTTTGTTGCTACCAAGTTATAACAGCTGCTATAGCTCACAGTAAGTTGGTATTTACTCAGGGGAGGTATGGAAGAGGCTACGATGACGGCTGTGGGCTTCTTATTAGCTGAGGAAACGCTATTACTGTAACAAAACAGTCGGTAGCCATCGGCCTCGGTGGTCTAATGGTTAGCGTGCCGGGCTGATATACTGTAAGTCCCGAGTTCGAATCCTGCTGATAGATTTAACTTTTTGTCCAAGATTTTTTTATTATCAGCAAGTTTGGTTGGTTTGGTTCGGTTATTACATTTTAATTTGATTATTAAGTCATTACAAAATTTTAATTGAGCAAATTCTAGTTTTATTTAATAAACAGAATTATTTTTCCGATTACTAAACTTTTGTTATATTATTTCTTTATCAGCAAGTTTGGTTAGTTCGGTTAGGTTATGATAGTTTAATTTTATAATTAAAAAATAATAAAATTGAATTTCAGACATTTATAATTTTATTTTATGAACAGAACTATTTTTGCGATTAGTAAACCTTCATTGCCAAAGTGCTCTCTACTACAGCGCTGTTCACGGAGGAATTTTGAACTAAATGCCTCATTCGTACCTCCCCTAAGTCAGACCCCAGTAAGTTCCATTAGTTTGGATTGGTAAAAACGTTGGTGTTGGACAGAAATCAGTAATTTAGATCAGCACAATCTGTCGGTGGCTCACATCAACTATGACGATTTCGATTTAAAAACTGGTGACAAATTTAACATGTGGATGGAATGTCTAGTTGTATCAGTCAAAGATATGATATAACTTTAAAAACACTGACTTTTCATAGAATCAAACCGACAACCTTTTGATTACTTAGTCGAACATTACGACCAAAAGGTGATCAAGCTTTTTTACCGTATTAAATTTTCCTATGTTGATTTCTGTGTCAGTGGAATAGACACAAGAGCTAATTTACATGAAGCCTATATATAATCAAACTGTTCTTGGTGTAGGTAGTAACCCAACTACAGAGTGACTATAGACAATGTTGTTGTAATAAACCTTGTTATTGTAGCCAACCCAGTAAATATAGTTCATATCCTATGCAGCACCTGCATGAGGTGTTACATAGCTATTGTAGCAATGATGATGCAATCACAAGTATCATTTGATTTTTTACTAAGATAGTAATTTTTGTTTTGATACCATCCGTACACATACTTTTACAGTAGTACGTTTTCACCTAGAAACGCAAAATAAAATTATTCCCCCTAAATCACATACGAAAAATCCATTTAAAATAGAACATGATCCAAGCACAGGGTGTTCCAGAAATGAAGGTTACGGATTCGAATCTCGGAATGTCCTGATGACAACATATATCTCATTGTACAGTTTTAGAAAGGTCTTGAGTTACATTTTGGTTCAAATAGAACTCAATTATCTCAATTAGTTTTAAAATGGCGGCTACATTTGTGATTTTTTCGCGTATTGACGTAATACCCTGTATTTTCAAAACCACTAAACATGTTTCCGTCCTCACAGAAAATTCTTTATCCTGGTTAACACAGATTTACGATGACGTGTCACATGTAATAATTTTCAAACTGATCATTTTTTACCCAAATTTGTTGTAATGTAAGTAGCACTGTAAATAAAAATTCAAATAGCAAAATATTTAAAATAGGATATCATTTAATAAGTCTCTTGTTAAGATTAACAACTTTCCAATTTGCATCTAATGTATATTTCTTTTAGTATTTGAGTAATAAACCAACAACTAAATTTTCCCATATAAAATGCATGTTAATTTCAAAAACCTAAAACTAAAAAATATTGTTTGGTAAATACGTACGATTACGGATGGTACGCCTCACCCTGTATTTTAACAGTACTAATATTTGCATTTATTCATTTTGTTTAACATGCATTACATTTTTTCTTAGCCCTACCATGTATTTGAACATAAAAACTGCGAAAGGAACCATATTGTTTTCTGGCTAGAATAAAAAAAAGTTATAAAGATTTAAGAGATGTTTTCTTACTTGTTTAAAGTACCGCGCTATACTATACAACTTATAGCATGAATGATATTTCTTACGTGAGAGGACGAATTAACTTTATGCGATTACCTAATTACTATTTGAAGGGGCATCTACTACAAATGTTAAAACACGTACTTTATTTGAAATTTTATTGGATGAATACTAAGTTTTTTTTATGTATAATTATGTAGTACCATTACATACATTAATATGTTAAAGCCTTGACCACGGGGATAGAAGATCATTTTAACTTTTAATAACTAGTAGCTATAATTAGGAATTGCCTCTGTGTAAAATCTTTTCCGCGCAAAAAATATAGAAAGATTTTTTATCTAGTTAATGAATGCTAAAGCTTAATGAGTTTTGAAACTTGGTATTCAAGCAGAGTGGGTCATGCTCTTTAGAAAGGAATCTTCAGTCACGTGCCACTGCATTTCACGCATGTTTTATAAGTTATAATGACATTTAATGATCAGTGTATTGGACAAGAGTTGTAGTTTGTTGCAAGTTTGTAATTCTTTGTTTAGAGGTAATTGTTATAATGATAGTAATTTAATGGGGAATTGAGGAATCCTTCAATAAAACCCCAAACCATGTTGTTTTATTGTAACAATGGTCTTTTCTCAATTGTATTGATGATTATTATTTTCAAACTTGATTGATTTTTTTTATAAAAGAGGTTGGCTCTCGGATTGCAAACATGTTTTGAATTTAAAATTCCAAATTTTTTCCAGTTTGAAATAATTTAAAGTATTAAATACTCTATACGCAAATAACCCTTGCCGATTGTATATTTGCAAAAACTAAAAATAATAGTCGATATGAATTGACCTCTTTTCACTGCATGTTGGATTATTATATTTATATTATGTTTGGTTTTGTCTCAGTCATACAAAATTAAAACTATAATAATTAATTATTGCATTTTAGTGATGATTAAACACTCGAACATATAATAAAATCTACAGTTCTGCTGGACCGATTTTATTAATTAATGGGTCGTTGGAAAGCTCATCCCCTGCAGATTTCCAAATAATTATGAAATATTGTTTTTGTTAGTGTTTGTGGTAAAAATAAAAATAAATGTTTTCCATAAGAAATACATAGAAAAGAGGGGTGTTCATTTTTTTTTTAAGGCATGTTTTGAGTATTTTCATGAAATGAAAATATTAAAATATTAGAAAATATTAGATTTGTAGGAGATTTTATTCTCTTTCAGAATATCACCTTCCACTTTTTGGCCGATTTCCTCACCATTTAAAAGTTATTTGCAAAAACTTAAACGACCTCTGAATGTATAGTGGTGAGGAAATACTGATTTAGGCTATATATTTTTTTTACTTTGTACAACTAAATCTTCCATCCTTTGGGCCGATTTGATTAATTATTAGGTAGCCTAAATGGAAGGAAAGCTTCATCCATGTAGATTTGCAAATAATCATGAAAGTTTAATTTTTTTTTACATTATTAGGGTAGTAAGGGGTTTGCCGGTATGCATAAATTTGATCATATGGAACTTGTGTTAATAAAACAGCTGATTGTTGTATTGTTGTTTCCTTGGGTTTTCTTGGTTTACATGTTGTAAATAAATCATATATTATGTACTATGTTGTAGTATTAATAGTCAATAGTAATATTTTAGAGAATGTTGTATTCAACCACAACGGGCTCTGTTGCTAATTATACATACATATAAACAAATAATACAAAATAGTGCTTCAAACTCCAATTCCACTACTATACTTCTTTTACATCAAATGCAAATAGTTCACAAGCCTATCTAAAGACAGCACTGACAGCGCACCGTGTTCAATCTACCCTACCGACCTAGTTTCAAATGTCGCCGACAGGAGCTCTAGTGTACAGGACACAGTGAACTGCAAGGAGTTCATTCCGGTACGGGTACATCAGCTGTAGTGTAGTAGTTGTGTAAAAGTTGCTAGCGCGCGGTTGTTCTCAAGGACGTGGTTGTTATCATCAACAATTAGCCCTTTAACACAACTCTGATAACGCCGTTATCGTAGCCGTAGGATGTAAAACGTGTAAAGTGAGAATATTTGCATCTTTAGATTTTTAAATTTAGAAAATTAGTTTGCCTGCGAAGATTACGTGATGGATTTATAGTGTGATTTCTGCTTGTGTGCTTGAAAAGGAATTCTTCAACAGGTAAGATTTTTAATTTTTTAAATTTAAAAACGAATTTTAGGAATAATAAAATGTTTATTTAGAATTTTGTTTTATTTATTCGTACATTATCACGTAGATTGTAAAAGACAATTATGTGAATTATGTAGTTATTACGGTTGCTTTTAATTTTGCATATTATTTGATGTTATATGTTTACCATTTTGATGGATCGTATTTATTAATATTTAGGAATATGTACCACGACTCCGACATGGTATATTATTTAAGTGTAGTAAACAGATAACGTCTTAAAATCTTACGCAAATAAATATATAAAAATAATACGATGAATATAATGAGAATAAGGTTTTGATAAAAACTAGATCAGGTACTTCAACTTTGTTTCAATTTGATAGGAAAAGAGATACAACTTTGAATTTTATTGGATTTATTAAAAGAAGTCTTTTCTTGTTAACGCTAATATTCTATGATATATATGTTCACTGCCAAATTAATAATTTGTTAGTATTTTGATGAAAGATTGAATATTCTACTATAAACTATTAGTTTAAAATTTTACAAAAAAAATATACACTTTTAAGGAGTTTAAAATGAATATAGCTATGCTATAATGTTAAATAACTCACCAAAAGTGATACTGGACCATTTGTAAAGATTTAAAAAATTGCGTTGCACAATAAATTAGATTTTGGCGTAAGACAATCTACTTAAATTAAGTATCATGTTCACATGTTTGGTAGTCATTAAAAATGTTGTAAAAGAAAATTTTTCAATTTATCGGCAAAGTTTTATAAATAATATTAGTATTCAAGATAAATCCTAATTTACATTGTTGTACGTTACTTCGCTAAACTATGTTTTGTTTTTAAAGTAATTTCACGTATGTTACAAATCTACAATGTTATTGTTGTTGTTATCCGACAGTTGTCCATTTCAATATTTTTATTCAGATAGAGCATTGTTGAATAAACGTTCTTTTTTCAGTAATTAGACAATGCAATGCTACCGAAGTTATCTTCCTCATATTCTGATTTGTGATTATTGTAACGGTTATTTAAAGTAGTGCAGGGTACAAGTTGTTTTATCTTTAGCCTGGTATTTTTTTACACCGGGTGCAACGGTGCAACTGCAAATACAAAATTTGCATCTTCTTCAGGCCTTTCTTATAATTTCGATTAACCTATAAGCTCAAGGACAAAATCAACAGTTTCAAGTAAACAGGTTCCCTTCTCTGGACTCGAAACCAAGGCATTTTTTGTTTATGGAATACAATGACTTCCAGGTTTATTATAATTCATTATGTTTATGATGTTGTTATTATTATTAGCTGTGACATCGTGATTCCTTAGTCAGTGCCTCAAAAGCATTTAATCCGGAACTATACTTCGTTAAACTTTCTTATTGCATTCCTTCATGTTTGATTAGGGCTTAAAGAAGAAATTACAACTGCAAAAGAAAGCGTAAGCGTGCTCATGATAGTTTGATCCTCCCAATAAAGACTACAACATATAACATAGCAAGTAATCCTTCTGTTTAATTTATATATCTTAACAACTTCACGGAAGTTCCCATACCTTCATAGAAGTAAATTATTATATTACTGGTTTTTTAAGACTATCTACAGCCTTAACATTGGGATCAGAAGTCTACTTCTATCTGTAGTCCTAGGTTTTAGCCTCCACTAAGGTCTAGTTCCCTTTGTATCTTTGTCAGCTCAGCCTCCCGTGGACTCCAGACTCTCTCACACCCACACACGACGGCCCGGTACACCCTAGTGGGCGTAGACCTCCCACTATCCTAGACCCTAGACGTGTTACTGTGTCTCTAATAACATCTGTGATTAAATATTGTAACTTTATTGTTCTTTAGTCTCAACTGAGGTAATTGACATCCTTGACTAAACGTGTTGAGAATTGCTTCCAAAATACAATTTTTTGTAAAGATCGTTCATATAATTTCACTAGCATTTTACATTGTAATTGTTTCACAACAGACTTACGTTGTTATTAAAACAAAGTGTGAACAAGAACACTATTTTTTCAATAATACAATACAATTTGAAGTTTGATTTCTTTTGTGTTGTAATTAAACTAGGCCTATAACAGAACTTATCCAGTTGTTATTGTAGACCAACGTTATTTTCCACTTTGCATGATCGTCAGAAGTTTACATTAGGCTTCATGGAATTGCTATTCATTTACTTTCTCAAGACAACAGTTCAACTGGTGTTTACAACTGAAATTGTTGGCATCGCATCATATTGTGAAATATAAACTCTGTTTTTAAAGTAATAGTGTTTTTCATACTAGAAAATTTTAGGGTGGGGTATGTGAGTAGACTAAATGGCAATAAGTTAATTTAAGGTAGATTTTACGAGTACCGTTTGGTTGAATTGCCAAGGAAAATCTTTTGCTTATAGTCTGAACATTTATTTTGGGTTGGGGTAGTTTTAAAGAAAGTTAAGCGAGAGATAAAATGGTAAACAACAAAATGCCTCTTAAACTGGACGATACAAACTCTAATATTGAGTTTAGCTGATCGGTGACTGATAAATCTGCAAAAGAGTATGTTTTGAATAGTATATAACCCATGCAGCATCACATGATGGTGTAGTATGATTAAACACACTTGTAAAACAATTAGCTTAACATTTCAGTTAAAACAGCTGTTTCGATGACGATCATTGCCCTATTAACTCCGGGGTTATCTGTTCAGTTGCTTTCGTCGATTTATCATCTGGCAACGGGCTATTTCGTTGTTTTCAATCGAAATCTGAAAGCCTTTTGTTTTATTTATTGTTTATAAATCTTCATGTAGTTTAACTTTTTGTAACATGGATTGCCCTAGAATATATCTCTTCAGCCACTAAACAAATAACTACTCTCCTGCACACGTTTTGCTTTGCGGTGGCCTAATTTAGAGTTTGTGTGTTGTTTACAACATGTATAATGAAGTCTATTTCTATTAGATTTTTGTACATTTTGTAAGGCTGTTAGTAGAGAAATCTCTTAAACATAGAGAAATCTCTCTTAGCCTGAAAAATACAATTTTCGAGTGATTTCTTGGTATGACGTCACCACGTAAACAACGCTTAACACCACTACTATAGGTCGGCCGCTTAGAAAGCGACCTCCTCCAGTATTGGTTTAGCATTAGCGCGCAGGTCGTTTTCTAAGCGGCCGAACTATAGTAGTGATTGGGGAAGAAGCACGGACTTTGGTTCCCAAGTCCCAAGTTCATATCCATCCAGTACATTTGATGTAAGGCCTACTCTCAAGGCCTAGTCTATGAACGTGAAACGGTTCTGGGTGTTGGTTAGAGCTTGGGTGGGACAAAAGACACAAAATAACCGATTGGCAAAATTTGAGCCCCAGCTCAGAACCGCTCTAACCTCTATCCCAGCCACTACCGGAAGTTTTCACACTAGCGCCTCCGCAAGGTTCTCCGAAGCCTATTCACCGTCCCAGACGCTGAGAGATGTTCGTGGCCCGAGGTCCATCAATTACTCTAACTGATGGTCTAGAGGAAGCCGTCCGTGCCGACCAGCGAGTCTTTGTCATTAGCAGACCTCTGTGAAATTGGGCTTCCATGTTACGGACCCACCTCTCACCTCTACTCCGGTGAACGGGTTCGTAACATTTTGAGCGACGCGATTCTATCGAAATTGACACAACTAGAATATAGTGTTTAATTCACTAACGTTAATAATTCTGTGAAGCTTTGTTCAGTTTAGAACCATCACTACTGCTCTTTCTAAGAATCGAATTATTTGTACTTTGTGAGCAATAAACCCTCTCAGCTAGCAATGATTCTCGATATAGACCTAAATCTTTATTTATTTCAAATCTGCTAATAAGACCTCTTCAACAACTATTTATCCAAAATACACTTTTGTGGTTTTGTGACTGATTGTCACTCAACATTCTGTATGTGACAGCTGAAACATATGTTAAGTGACGATCACAAAACCACAAGGCAGGCATAAATAACTGTACTTTGCAACACTAGCCTGCCTAAATAGTATAAACTGTCAAGTGAATTAATTCCTACGTATATGAGTGTAATAAGATTTTAAAATATTTAAATTTTGAAGATGATATTTTGTCAACATGTAAAGTGATGTATATACAGTATGCAGTGGTACTATTCATATTTAGTGAACACGCCTTAACTTTGGGCATCCTTATAAATCGTGTAAAGAACGTAAAATAATATTTCTAAACACCGACTATATAAGTATTTCCATTTTCACCCACTCCAAACAATATTCGTGTCCCGAAATCTTTAAATTTTCATGAAGGTGATTACATCGTTCCACTGACACCACATATACCATACCAAAAACTCACGGGGAGTCAAATACTTATAATGATAACAGGTGTTTGCCGTAAAACCCAAAACGGTTTAGCAAAGAGTAAAAAGAGAAATGGACATTTCAAATGTGAAATAAGTTAGTGACATTAGATGACGGAAGTGTCTGTTAAGGGTGCCGGTTGACCAGATGGTACATTATCTACGGTATCTGCTATCTTCTGGTAACGGAGCAAGTCACCAACGTGCTGAAACCGGTTACTGAAGGTGCTTAACATCAACTATCCTCCGCTCATTACACCGCGGCCTGAGATACTGTACACTGTACACAATATTGTACAATGTACACTAGACACTGTACACAATATTGTACATTCTACTACACCATACACTAGACACTGTACACAATATTGTGCACTCTATGCCATACACCAGACACTGTACACCATACACTAGACACTGTACACAATATTGTGCACTGTACACCGTACACTAGACAATGTACACAATATTGTACACTGTACACCGTACACTATACACTGTACACAATATTGTACACTGTAAACTGTACACTATATTGTACACTGTACACCATACACTAGACAATGTACACAATATTGTACACTGTACACCGTACATTAGACACTGTGCACAATATTGTACACTGTACACCGTACACTATACACTGTGCACAATTTTGTACACTTTACACCATACACCAGACACTGTACACAATATTATACACTCTACTATACCGTACTCCAGAAACTGTACACACTATTGTACAATGTACACCATACACTAGACACTGTGCACAATATTGTACACTTTACACCATACACTAGACACTGTACACAATATTGTACACTCTACTACACCATACACTGTAAACAATATTGTACACACTGTACACAGTAAACAACGATTGGTGTACAGCGCCGTTGGGTTGACAGTTCCCGCTGTACAAAGGTAATAATTCTGATGAGATCAGCTCTATACATCGTGCACTGTAAACCTATTACTATACAACCAGTATTGCACGATTCCGTTCACTTATAAACGGCGAGGCCAGTTTGTATACGATTCTTTCGACAGATACATTTTGAATAAGAAAATTAAATTGTAATCATAATGTTAGGTAAGCGAGTGACTCCAAAACTTCGCCTTAAACGATCTTTTTTAGGAGCTTTATTTCGATAAAAGAACGTTTTGCAAGAACATCACATTACTATCCTCATTACATGATGGTGATTATTGAATATAAACTATATACCGATCTTAAGCCACATTCAAATGTCTAGTTAAATATCATTTTTATCGTTTATGTAACATAAAGCAATATAAACCAATTTTTACAGCAATAACATTATTTTGTGGCAAACTTTTGTGTCAGGCGCTCCATAAACATTTTCCGTTCCGTGTTTGCATTTTATGAAGGTCACGACGAACAGCTGTTTATGAATAATACAAGTGACACACAGTTGAGTTGTGTTGATGCCTAGACCAGCCTGGTACCAGATCTCTGTATGTGTTTGCTGTGCACAGAATGTTAACTGCAGTAGTATTGCATCGCAAGGCCGTTTGCTCTGTAGTTTGCGCAACCACCCGCCACTTGCTCCAACGTCAATTAATTTCTGCAGTTGCGCAATCTTCGAACTCGTTAAACTAATTGCCTTTTACTGAAATTGCTTTTTGTATAAGATAATGTTCTGCAACTGTGTATACTGTGTTAACATACTATCACTAAATTGGCATAACTGTTGGTGTGTTTGAAGCAACCATTTACTTTAAAGAGGACTGCTAGATATTTTAAATACTTCTAAAATCACTTGTGTATCCACACACCCCTTCTCAAGAGTTAAAACCAATATTTAACGCAGTAAGGGTAAATAATTCAAGTTCACATTTTGTTTAACCTATGGTACAATCAATCAAACACTAAGCCTAATAGAGATTAGTGATGATGAAATGGGATAGGTGAGACTTTTCCATATTGATCGTCAATTGAACAATTTTTTGCTAAACATTTCTTGTCGTGTAAATTATCCCATATGATTGGATGAATGCTATATAAAAATAGTTCTATGACTCACTTTACGATAGTATAATCGCATAACATTGCCAACGCATGAAATGCTAATCAATAATTTACGGAGAGAAGTCGAATAACAAGTCGCGAAGTTTAGAAGGCACCGAGGAACGTATTTTATCTATTCAATTGAACTGTAACTGGTATTGTAATAAACATACACGTACGAGTTCCAGTGCTGACCAGCGGCCACTAACAGTGGATCACATATCACATCAGTGGGCGTCGACCTGCTTTCTCTGGTTAATGTATTCTCTCTAAACGTTCAACCCAAAACGGTCGTGAACATCACATTAATCCGTCTGTTTCAAAACCTACGTACCACGGTCTGAGCGTAGGCGGAACATGTAAACAAACTTACACTTGGAGCAAACTTCGAGGAACTTGGATTTGATCCATTACAAACGTTAGTAAGCTCTAAGTCCTAAACTGACAAGAACATTAGAAAATTAAACCATTTGAAAAAATCGTTAAACTATTTAAGAAAAAAATCAAGCGAGATGGTAGGCCTACATTATTTGGAACTCGGATGAAACTTTGAGGATGAATTTAGTTACTTTTGTAATCATTGTAAACGTTCTAAAACTGAAGCGAATATAATTTATTCCATTGTTTGAAATCTGACGTTCCAATTAGTAAATTCATTGAGACGGTGACCCATAATTGGGTGCGTATTTTTATTTTATGCTGAACATGAACGCAAGATAGCTCTGTTACAGAGACACATTTATCAGCTGTTTCATTAGTCACATTTATTAAAAGCCCAATCATCTGGGACAGCTAGGTCAAGTTTTGAACTATACATAAAACTACTGACATTTTCCAGGATCACGGTTAGGAACAACGGGGGATAAATGTGTCGACAAACTTTGAAGCTATTTACTCCAACAATATATCAAAAATTAATCCTGAATTTCACGTTTTAGCAACTTCTTCAAATCCTTCATCAACTCGGGAACGGAATAATGCGTGAGCAAATTTGGAATCTAGATCAATATTTTAAAGGAGACTTGGATATTCAATGTCAATGCTGAATCCTCTTAAAGATAAATACCTCATTGAACTGTTTCATACCAAGGCCCAACTCTAGTGGGGCCTTGTTCATACCCGATGTTCAGCAGTGCATAACAACAAAACAGACAAATGTAAAGACACTTTAAAAGAATCTTTGAGTATACACTAATGCTATTTACCCAGAATGTTGAAATAATACAGCTGTGTTCTTGACATGCCATATAATAACTAATAGTTTTAAAAAGAGGAAAGCGTCAATAAAAGTGAAACTTTGGACCAGCTTTGTGAATGAGTGGCAAACATCAGGTGGGCCTGTAGCCTGTAATGCATGGATGCCCAGTGTTATAATAGGTGACCTTTTATGTAGTGGGTGGAGTACATGCGCAATTAACTATAATTGGACTTTCAGAAGGTTCGACGGTTGGTATGAAATTACGCTTGCAAAGATGGTTGAAATAACATTGGTTTCGGTTATAGGAAACTACTACTGTACTGTACTTCTTTGACAATGCAATATTGAATACTCATATTTTAAGATAACCATTGATTAAAAGTGTAACACCGTTAATTAGGTGTAGAAAACACAAATGTGATTTTTCTATCATGAATTTTTTGTGATGATTTACTTATCTAAAATATTAGAGTTCAACTTAGGCATTTAACATTTCAAATATTTTGTGAAGAGTGTAATATTTTCAGTGTATTTAGGTTATATACACATTGTAATCTGTCCAAATAGGTTTACCTACGCATGGATTATATTTTTGGTTAATTCTTATTTTTACCCAAAAATAGTTGTTGAATGTTTAAAAAAATGTTTTTTATAGAGACCAATTTTACTAGAAACGGATACCACAACATTAATAATTAATAACTATTTGATCAACTTTAAACAATCAGTAATAGTCCTCCTTATGTAAAATTCAACATCACTTTTACAAGATTTTATTTATATGTAAATTTTCGGTTAATTTTTTTAACAAAAACCTAGCCCTCGTTTTT
Source organism: Macrosteles quadrilineatus (assembly GCF_028750875.1). Lineage (NCBI taxonomy): Eukaryota > Metazoa > Arthropoda > Insecta > Hemiptera > Cicadellidae > Macrosteles > Macrosteles quadrilineatus. Next base: position 97,720,140 of record NW_026542596.1, read on the forward strand.
CACCAAAAGTTCAGTTACAATAAAATAAAATAAAATGCTTTATTGTTGTTAAAACTAAGTACAAAGTTCATGACAATCGTCAAAAGATTAAGAAAACTATAACTAAAACAATATAACTACAGCTGAAAACAGGTATAGTTTCCAAATCATTCGACGAAAGACTTTTTGGACTCTGTACAAAACACAGACACACGTGTTTACAAATATTACAAACACAAACGTGCTACTGTTTTTCTCTGCCAACGTAACATTCAACAATGAACATCGCCACAAATAGAGGTTATGATCTAACAGGCACTGGCGAATGTCCATGCAATTATATCAGCTGTTTACTCGTTACAAGAATATCTGGAATGCAAGATGCAACGAGCGCTGTGGTCATGGCTAAACTGGACTAATGGATTCAGCCAACTATTTTTAGAGACTTCAGTTTAGCCAGTTTTGTATTTTTGTGGTGTTAATTAACAAACTACGGAATTTTCATATAAAATCATTAAAAAGAATCGCAAAGGGCAAAATGTTTGATTTTGACGAATAACATTTTTTTTTTTAATTAGGATATATTTGTTTCATAGTTTCATTGCTTGGCTTTGTACAGTTTTTAGCTACGATATGAAACTTAAAGTTAAATTAAAATTAATCAAACTTTGGATTGCAAATAAAAACATTAGGTGAGTTGAATGAAATGCTTACAGATCTATCGATGACAACTATCATGGGATTTAAGATGCAATCAAAAGGGTATTTTAAGTCAAATTAAAGTAAATGCAAGAATAAGGTTTTGAGTGAGATGGTTGTGTAGAATTGTTACTGAGTAATATTATCTGTTTCTTTAACTAAGATTATTTAAGCTACACAACAAACAGTAGCTGGGTAGGTGAGTAAACATCACGCTCATCTAAAAATCACAATATGTTTAGTCCTGAGAAAAATCAGAGGCTTTTGATGGTTTGACACTGTACCCAGCTGTCCTTGAACTTTGAGCTTTTAATAAATGGTTCTAGCTAAATTACCAGCTGAACTTTCATCGGAAAAGCTCATTTCATTCATTTAACGCTCAAATATACATACACCTTGTATGTCGTTTGCCTACAACTCTAATCAAATCTGATAATATTATTTAACAACTTACAGAACCGCATTTTTGTGTACTACCGGTATATAATTTTATTAGCAACTAATCATTCAAGCTAGACATTGAACGAATCTCAATACTTGCAAGTGAAGCAACAGCAGTTATCAACCTTGATAAATCAATCCGCCAGCATTCGCAACATTGCATACAATGCAGGTAGTACTGCATACTAATTGATAGCATTGAATATATAAGTTGATACTGACATCTCAATATTTATCACGTGATTATTCTTCCATTACGAAGGTTGACAACAGAAAATGTCAGTGATTATGGTATTGTTCTCATTAAATCTAAACTCACCACTTTAAAAGGAATTTTAGATAACTAAAAGTTTGCAACAACTTCCTGATCCTTATTTGTGGATTTGGCCATTGCATCAAGAGAAAAATAAATTTAATAAAATATGAGGATGGACCGAAGGTGCTCAGTTATTCATAAATGTTTGTGTATCGCATTTACAAAATTCCTTAATAACTTAAGATCCGTTCGAGCTACAAACTTGAAACTTATTATGATTACTATACTGTGTACGAATTACACTTCATGTTTCTAACATTTACAGTATTTAAATTGCGAGTCTTAGTATTTAATTTTGACTTCGATATTTTAGTTTTAAAACGTTAACAATCCGCATTTTTTTCATTCCATCCTTCGGTAGTTGAGGAGGTCCACGTATGTATGGGTTACAAAAATAGTTCCTAATTTTAAGCGAGAACCTATTCCCTATTGAAGAACCGCCTCCGTCAATTGAGACTTGGGTATTTAATCTCTGCAGGAAATTACTCAAACATCCTCCAGTTCCAAGAATGCAGACCCCGGGTTCATGGAGGAACCACACACGTGGTATTCCAAGAGTTCGCACGCTGTCCACGAACCACTTCCAAATATCGACCACGTTTTATCGGCTGTACGTTGTGTGGTGCCAATTAGTAATTGATTTACTGTCAGACGTAAAAGGCACGTTGTTTGGAGTATTGTGGTCGGAGGAATGCTCCTAACAAGCGGTGTATTTTGATTCTACCGGACCCAGCGACTCGGAACTTGTAGTCAATTAGCCAAATTTGGTAGAGAATACTCGCAGAGAGGCAAGACGTGTAGATACAGGCAGGGGCTGTCGTAGAAACGTATGTCGGTATTTCCACAGAACAAATACTAGACACTGTATACTTTATTACTTTCTCTACTATAACTGAATTTTCAAAAAGCTTCTTATAAATATGGTTAAATTGAACACCAGATTTCTACATTGGTTGTAAAAGTATTCTAAAAGAAATCGTTTCAAAAAGACCCAAGGAAAAAAACTATTTGTGATATTTAAAAAAGATTAAACATAAGAATGTTTGTGTGTGTTCAAGGATCTGAAAATCGTTTAGCTAACACGCCTACAATTAAGTAAAGAAGCAAAATTGATCAAGGTTTTTCGTTCAATAATTTAAATGGCATTTAATTCCTCAGAAAAGTAGCATCGTAATAGATCACGTACATTATTTATACTTCTATTTCTTAATCTATTTACAGATTTTACATAGGTTATGTTTTGTTCTGTCGAATTGGCGATGTGTTTTAATTTTCATAGATAATATTTTTATTACAAAACTCACGGTTCATACAGTACTAAGTTTGAGCTTGTGAGAAATTTTAAATAAAATCGGCAATCTTCTGCTGAAGAACCAAATTCCAATCCCCCAAAGTTCATTAACGAACCATACGAGTGCATACCGAAATTGCCATCACATATCACATATGGCCGAGTTATCACAATCAGAAAGCGACGCACTCACAGAATATGTGATAAGAGGCGTCGTCTGCGATACTAGCCAGCTGTCTATGCAAATCAAAAACAGAACATCTCGCAGCACCAGCTGTTTTACATTAGGAGCTGTCAACGACTCTCAACACTCGACACGAATATCCTTCAACACGGACACGCGGACGACGCTCGTGTTGCGACCGCTTTGACGACACGGTCGTGTCCTATGTGTAAATAATAAATAAATGTATTTTAGTGGCTTAAGTTCTCAAATAGAGTTTCCGGTGGACCCCAAGGGTCAAAGGTCAAGGGTCAAAGGTATTAAAATAGCTAAAAGTCATGATTAACGTGATTTGAACCTAGCCCTCTGGTCCTTGCACTACATGGTGTTTCCATTAAAATTCATTTTTGTTACTTTGGCAGCAATGCACGCCAACAAGCTTATTTTATACTAAATATGCAGGGTGAATGTAGAATGGAGTGATGACCTCTGTTGCTTTGTTACTGACTAAGACCAGAATTAATTGATAAAAAAAGGACAAGGGCAGCTTGGTCATGTTTCGAATCAACCAGCAACTGATTTATCTTAAAATCGAACTAGTGATATTTTGCCTTTTAGGTGATTACTATAACTATTGAGCTACTTCCCGCTATCACACACAATGTTGTCTATGCAGCTTTATAAGAATGGCAACAATTCAAAATGCATAAACGTATTTGTTAACACCAAGGTTATGTCCACGCTAAAATATATGTATGTGACAATTTACTACCAACCATATTTACACATTTTTGTTTTACGTTTCATCCCCTACAATCACCTTGTTACGTAATTGACGTAATTCAAAGGCAGATTGCAGTGTGTTCTATAGTAGTTCTCCTAAACGTTGACTTTTTCGACATTCTTTTTAATCTGCTGTTTCAATTGTAACGGTACCAGGTACCAGTTACAATAAGTTCAGTTTAGGTAATAGCTTTGTCTAGAACGATACCCTACTGAGTAGAATAAGTATTAATCTCATTGCACATCACGTGATCTCTGTAAATTCACAGTCGCAACAATGAAGATAAGAAATCAGCTGATTGAAGATCAATGACAGCGACAAGAGGATGATGTTTGTAAACAGTCAAGAGACGCCCGCTGGCCCAGATAAACATTGTATATGTCAGCTGAGAGAATATAGGAGAAACGATGCCAACTAATTCCCTCTCGTAAATGGTTTTCTTAAAATAAACCATCCGTATTATTAGTTTCTAACGTTTTGTGTGTTTTAAAAACTAAGTTGCCTTATTGTAAATTAAATCACTGTAATATTTTTACTAAACCTTAAGTACACTTAAAAGTGAAGCTTTGGTTAAGTAATTTTTAACAGGTTTTTACCCCGTGATAGTACAGTGTGTTTCAAATAACCCTTAGAGAGACAGGTTAGATTATGTAAGTAGAAAATTACTTACAGACATGATTTTTCTGTCACTTTTCATAATGTGTGAATGATTTTACATGTAAGCTAAGTAGCTATCGTGTGGGCTCCAGCTACAATGCAGTAGCCTACAGAGTGCGGAAATGATATTTAGAAAAAAATTCATAAGTGCTTGTAGCTTGTCTAAACACAGATAAGTCACATTTCTTTGATCAAAGGTGTCTCTAAATTTATTTTCCTTCTTGGACATGGAGGAAAAAACTATCCTGCCTTAAATAAGAATTTTTATAAGAGCCATCTTAGGTAGGGCTTACCCGTCTTAAGACTTAAATTTTTATGTAAGACAAAAAATTTCTTGACATTCATATCGCATCACCGGTTATTCAAAGGTAAACAATCTTTCAATATTTCATTATTTTTACACGTGAAATGAACAAACCTACAATTTGTCAATACTGCAATTACCTTTTGCAACACCCAGTGTAAGTGAAATACTAAAGTTACCTAGAAAATGTCTAACTTTACTTCGGAAAGTTGTATCGTATAATCCCTAAATCTGAGCCACGACTTGTACCGCGAGGTCTCGTGTTTTATAGGCTATTAGCCAGATTCGACATCTCATCTCCATCTCGGGAGTTGGAGACGCCCTGATGGTAGATAGTGACCACTACTCTTTGAGGCGCACAATGTATCAAATCGTTCATCATGTCTAGCTTGAAAATAACCAGGAGTATCTCCTCAACATTATCGCATGCTAAAGGGTTCGTTACTCGTATTTATGACAAAAGAAAAATATTTGACTAGAGGTTGCTCAGTCGTCATAGTGCTCATCGTCTATATGAATGATGAACAAAAGTTTACCAGTCGATTAGTAGATTGAAGGTTAGAAATTATTGTACCCAGCTGTCCTTAATCTGGACTTTATGAATGATTCTGGCTACAGAAACAGCAATAGTCACAAGCTACATAAGACATCACAGTTAATTCTTGTTAGGCTATATTTGAGGAGTTATAAAATAATAATTTAATAAGACTATTTCAATTTTCAATATAACCATTTTAAACTTATATATCCATCTTCAAACCATTACAGTGCCACAATTATTTCATGGAAAGTAAATAAAAGAAACGTCTTGTAACACTTAAAACACATATTTACGCTTATACTGTTACTCACAAGACAGTAAATATACATAAAAGATGGTAAGTGTTGATCGATTTCGATTGGACACTCCAATAATCATCAGACCCAGGCGAATGTAGACCCTAACAGTATAAGTGTAACTATATGTTTTGATGTTATAAGACGCTTCTTTTATTTACTTACCGTAAATTTAATAACACGTACAATGCTGATCAAGAAGTTTACTATTCCATGTCGAATCTCCAGATTGAAAATTCATACTTTCATAAATCACTCAACTTTTTATGGTGGTGATTAAATGTGTGATAACTGAATGATCAAAAATCTTAAACTGATATTGTTATTTATTCAACTGTCAACATTTATTTTTTGAACATAAAACGTGGATGTATACACAGTCAATACAACCAATCGATAAAAGAAAAGTATTATGTATTCTCTTTTAAATTCAAAATCATCACTGGTCAAGTAGAAAATTTGGTTATGAAAAAATATAAATTTTTTGTTAACCAGTTTTCCCACGGAATTCTCTAGGCGGCAGTCGATCTGTGCTCGGCTCTTGGCAGCCGTCTTTATATTGACTATTGTTTCGGACGAGAACCGATTATGTTAAACAATAACATTGAGTAGCGCTTGTAACCGCCCACTAACAGAGCCAAATGTTTCTGTATCATTCTCCTTTTCTTCCATGTTCAGGTTCCGATCAGGATAATCTAAAATTCGTAGGCGTTTAAAATAGATTCATATAATGCAGGCTGTCCCGGAACTCCTTGATCCTCTTGTTGCATATTTCTTAATTGCATTCAGACAAACAGATTTTAAAACAAACACGGACCACAAGTGTGTAGGTGTGTAATACATCTAGACTATGTACTGTATAGGTATGCAAATGATTTCAAACGGGGAAAAACTAGAATCTGGTCTGCCATTTTTTATGGAAAAAGCTACAATTTACCAACTAGAGGAATAGTTTATATATTTCTAAATAAATATCAAGAAAACATCAAATCTTGGTACACACTCAATTAAGCAAGCGTTATGCAAGCGCAAAAACGATTGGAGGACGTACCATCTGAGGTTTAAAGCTAGAAGTGAAACTTTTGAACTGGAGTCTAAAATATAAAAACTAACCTAGAATAAATATAAAACATTTATGGAAGAGGAGAGAAGGAGAGATTTTGAAAATTTTATGGAATATATTTCGTCTATTGGTCTATTTACATAATAAGTTTCCTCCTAGCTCTAGGTGTATAGTGATAGTGATAATGGTGCAGATGGTATTTTATCACTAACCCCTCCTTGCTCCTTATCACTGCTTGTATGGCAGGCATCCCATGATAACACAGGACAAATATACCCACGTTCGTCTCCATAAGCCATATTATCGTCTAGACTTCCATGGATATAGACGGCTTTAGACGCCTCGACGGATGGATTAGAGTTATCCACTTTTATCCTCTGAGATATCTCCGGCGTCAATAATTGCTCTAGGTATACTCAAAATAAAAACTATAGTTTTTTTTCTAGATAGTCCTGCTAACTGGTTACTGTATTTTTTTATTGACTGCAATGAGACAGGAGCTAAATGTTGTCCTAACTACAAGCTATTTACTTAGTCACTACCATTTATCAAAAGCACAATTACTATCACTTTATTACTGAACCATGAAAGTGACGTAATTCCAGGGAGCACAGAATTTTGTGCTCGTTGTGTAATTCGTGCTGAGTAGAGATAGAGATTACTCACTTCGGTTGATACGCCAGGGTGTAGAGGTGAGGAAGTCAACTACAGTTTGACTTTTAATGATCAGAAAAACTGACTTTCCTCAAGCTTCAACCGACCTTCTACTAAATGTATGTGATCAACTTTAACCACCCAGCTACCCATGGAGAGAAAGTTGTACAACATTAAACTTTTGCACATCTGCTTAAAAAATGGCAAAATCTCAACTAGCACCTCCTAAAAAGCATCTCCTAAGTCTTCGTGAGGCAGTAAAACGGGTAAAATTATTTTTCATGTCAGGAACGAAACTTCTACAACTCTTTACAACGAAGTAATTACTGACGTCGGAAATTCCAGGAGATTTGCCATCAGAATTTCCAAAACTCACGTAGTGTCAGGTCATGATGTCTCTCTCACTCATGATGTCAGTGATGGTGATGTCCACGAGAAACGTGCTATGACATCATCTACTCTGACATTCACCGTACCTCTCCCACCGCCTTCTGAATTGCAGATCATCCGCCACAATGGGGCTTCGTTTGTCAACTTTTCACCTTTTAGGAAGAAGTCGGTTTGCTTTTTTCCGAACTTGTCGGCAAATAACAGTTTTTTGAGTGGATTTTATGGCTATAGAAACATTTTTGGACTCAACTATCAAGAAAATAAAGAAAAAACAAACAAAAGAAACAAAAATGGCAATATTTAAATATATTCATACATTTGACATTATGTTATTCGTTAAAGAAAATGATGCTCAAAAACTATTTTATTCACACTTAAAATAATATACAAATACACATACGCAACAAAAAAATTTCTCTTCAATTTTTTCCTTAAAAATTGGTTTTTCTTTAATTTAAAAATACAAATCGATGACTCATTAGGAAATTTAAAAACTCTATTAATGCAAGGAATAGACAAATATAAATCAATAATAACCAATAAGTATTGTTTTAAGGATAAATTCATGCAGAGGATGAACAAGTTGGAAGCTAAGTCTATATTTGGATCAACTGATATTATTTTACAGTTCACGTTTTCTTGACTGACGTAGCACGTGCCTAATATCCCGCGTCGAATAATAACTCTGCTGAAGACTCAAAGTACGACAGACCTATCTCTGTTTATTTCTCAACCGATTTCAAAACGTTGTTGGTACCAAACTGCTTGCTGCGTATAGTTTGGAATAAGACGTTTTAGGATCCGAAACCTGTGGCTTTGGACGTTTTAAAAAGCTTAGAGATATCGATAGATGAATAAAGGGGACCTCACACCTTCATGACACTAGAAGTTGGCATTCACAGTATTATTTTCCGATGACGACCGCCAATAACCTTGTCATGACGAAGTTATAGCAAACTTTGTGTTGCTCTGTATGTGCTGAAGAGTTATCATTGGTATCACCGGAAACTGACAAGACTTCCAAGACCCACTGGAGATAATAACTCTGTGTTGTTCAGTAATTTAGGACAGTCATTGACTTTGTACAGGACAAAACCTTTTTATCCTATTCCGAAGTTTTTCCATCCTGGTTTTGTAAATTGTTTATTGTTCGTTACATCTGAGTGCGCTGATGTTTGAAATGTAGATATTAAAATTATTAAGGAACGCGGCAGCGTTCCGCCCCGCCAAGTCCCCCAGCGGTACACAGCTGCTGCAGTGTATATATACTTGACGTGACAAAGTGGCTTTTTCACTCGTCTATAGCTCTGAAGAAACAAAAGCTATTAAAATAATTGTTCATCTATTGGATAGGGGCACTCATCCTCAACAAAATAAAAAAAAGAATTTAAAAAACTGTTGTGTTTGAGCCAAGAAAAACTAGTTTGAAAATTCACAAATTTTCCGTGTTCTCCTTCTCCTCCTTCTCCTTCTCCTTGAATGTTGACGGACCTACAGCCCAAACCACTGGCTCAATTTTAATGTTCTTTATGTTGTTTGAAAGCCCTTAACGTGTAGATGTGCCTTTTGAGGGTCTCAAGTCGGTGAGTTGAACCATAAACCCTTGGCAAGCCCTCAAAGTACGATTTTGGCCCATTTAAATAACATGGGATTAAAATCAAAACAAAAGAAGGACCAGCTGCGATTAAATCGCAATTAATTTAAATGTTAGAGAAATTCATAGGAACAGCTGAAAAATTATTTTAAAACTTTCATAAAGTATTTTTTCAGGTATACCGAATGATTTGAACTACTTACTATATAAAATTACTTAGAGCAGTGATATTCCCCGATACTTTCCATTGAAAAATGCAGTGTACCGATGGTACACTGGTACAGCAGTTCGTCATTTTTAACAGTTTAATACTACTTATCAAAACATATGAAACCTAGTAACTTGAAACTTAGTACTAGTACTAAGGTTTGTTTTATGTTTTGATACACTAAAACAAATAAAAGAATCGGGAAAGTCACTTTACGTATGTTAAACCAGCAATTACAATGTAAATATAGGATTAATTAGTTTTTCAATATTCGTTTTGCCTTATGCTATTTCCAACAAACCTAAACTGTTTGATTACATTTTTACTTCTATAATAAGGGCTCAATTTACACTAGTCTTTAGATATACGGGTTTAATTATCAGAACACTTATGTAACACCAACGCATTTTATGTTGTTCAAGATGAACATTGCTGAATTTACAGCCCCAGACACAGAACCTATATTAATGGATGATGACTAGATTATACAGTTTCAAAGTGTGTGTTTAGTTTAAAATAAACATATTCTTGACAAAATCATAAATAGAAACAACCACCCTGTTGACTATACGTTTAACACATGTTTTCAAAAACTTCCACCACCATGTTCTATTTCTTATACAAGAATATTATTCACACATCTTGCTTGAACAAACTCTATTTTCAAACTAAAACTAATGTTTACAAAAACATCTGACAACAAACATATTTAAACACATGATAAAAGAACAGACTTAATACAACATCCCGCTTCAAGATGTCCACATCTTTATGAATCCCAGTACCGCCTCGGTTTCTTAATGGACCTTCCGTAACGGGTTACTGTGCCAGCTCCTGGACGATCACGTGAGTTGCATGGACGATTAAGGACCATGGATGAACAGTTTGAAAGAATTCCATCTCCTCCGTAGTACGGTGCAGGAACTAAGAACTTCCTGTTTCGGCGAATAGTTCTCTTGTCAGTTTCCACAAGGTAGGAACGTGGTTCGTTCAATTTCCTGACTACCTTACCGTGTCGACGTAGATCTGTGATCCATACCATGCTTCCAACTTCTAATTCACTTAAACCACTCGCTCCATGTCGTTTATCAAATTGTATCTTGTACTTATTCTGGTACTTATTCTCCCTCTCAAGAAAATTCTTATTTTCCACAGGATTTCCAACCAATAATTGATATTGGGGAGTCCATATTTACATGTGGCCAATCATATGTTGCCTTGTCACGAGTGACTTCATTAGAAGGGCTTCATCTTATTAACTTTAACCCAAGAGATGTGAAGCCTCAGAAATCCGCCATTCTCGAATACAACAGACTAAGGCAGAAGTACAAATCTGATCTTCCACTTTACTTTCTGTTCCGTACATCAGAGAGATAATAAAGAACTCGGAACTAATTTGTCCTCAGTTAAAACAACATCTTCATGATTACGAAGTGTCTCCCTCGGAGGTTGTTTTAGATACAGTGATTTTAAGAAACCTCCCTAACAACAATACATATACCCTGACAGAGCAGCAAGACTGTGCTTTGTTCTTGCTGGACTTATTGGAGACCAACAAGGGCATTATAGAAGCCATCTCATACAGCACGGTGAAAACCACAAAATGCCAGCACTGTCATTACACATTCACAGGGCAAGAGGAGACAGGCAATATAATCAGAATCCCCGTGGTGGCTGGTAAAGTAACACTACGAAATCTGTTAAGCCTTACGATGAACGACCACTGGGAGCCCTTGTTGGATTATGTGTGCAGTAATGCTGAATGCGGCCAACGAGGATCGAGCCTGGGCAAAGTACACGTCACGAAGTCAAACCGCTGTGTTCTCTTACAGTTTTTAATATTCAACAACAACTTACAAAAGATTACCACAACAAACATAGCAGGAGTCCCAAGTGCTCAAGTGACTATAGGTACTAAAACATACAGACCTACAGCAGCAATCTTTCATCACGGAGATACAATATCACGAGGCCATTACACTTGTACCATGAAGACAGCTTCAGGTTGGACAACAGCCAATGATGAACAAATATCAAACCAAAGATGGCCCATTGGTTCAAAGAATCTGTACATGCTGTTATTAACAGAACAGTAGAGGCAGCAGTTACAGTATTACTTTGTTACTAATAAAATTTATTTTAATTTTTTTTTCAAAGAAAATAGAATTTTTATTTTAACTGTTAATTTTCTACAAAAATAAATAAAATCTAACAAAAAACCACTAAGTGGTAATACTTTCCCCGCCAAGTCAGCAATCCAAAAAAGATAATAAATCATTGTTTTTTTCCGCCAAGAAAAACAATGTAATGTATGGCTTGTTAAATACTTCAAAACATCAATGGCATCTTTGCAATGGCAAAAGTTTACTGTTAATTTATTTTCTGTAGTAAAATTACATCATTTTGTTGGTTTCTACTTTTATTTTTTATTTTTAAAATCACCAAGTTTGGCAACTTGGCGGCAGACTTTTGCTCGATCACTTTAAAAAATACCATAAAATTAGTTTCATTGAGCAAGTATCTCTCCCATTAGTACATTGCTAGGTGATAGCTTATTTTTAAAAAAAGACCTTATTTGAGCCACATTTCATAAAATCATAATAATGATGGTTTTATATTTACTGATTACCTCGAAATTATTATACTTAGTTAGTTGGACTAATTAATTAGAGAAGTTGATTTATGAAATTATCCTCAAACGTAACTTTAATGAAAAAACCAAGCAAAAGTCTGCCGCCAAGGTGCCAAACTTGGTGATTTTAAAAATAAAAAATAAAAGTAGAAACCAACAAAATGATGTAATTTTACTACAGAAAATAAATTAACAGTAAACTTTTGCCATTGCAAAGATGCCATTGATGTTTTGAAGTATTTAACAAGCCATACATTACATTGTTTTTCTTGGCGGAAAAAAACAATGATTTATTATCTTTTTTGGATTGCTGACTTGGCGGGGAAAGTATTACCACTTAGTGGTTTTTTGTTAGATTAACAATTGGTTATGTGGCATAAAATATTCTCAATTTATAATGCTGAACATTCTCGTTTGTTTGTATTGACAACAATCTTTCCTTGTTTCAGTCCATTTGTGTAAAATACAGCCTACTCTCTCAATGTAAACACATTTTTACTCTATAGGGGACTCTTTTACTCTAGACTTGTCCTCGAGAATAATTATAACATCCAAATACAACCATAGACCAACGGTGCAAATGGACTGTTACGGTTCAAATAGTTTAACAGCTGGTTAAATATTTAAATTTGGAAAGAAGCAAACGCTAATCGTAATGAATCTACGAGAGAGCAAATTTAATCCACTATAACGAAAACAAACTCGGTAAAATTGTTAGTGGACAACACTATATTAATCACGAGATAATTTATAATCCAATAAACGTGACGTCGCGTCCCTCGGATGTGAACGTCCCCTCAGCCCTTGGAGGTGTCAAGAATGAAGAATTGAAAGGAGCCGCCAGGTATTGTGGACTCAGGCTGGCCAGGCCTAATTGCTAGGTGATACCTGAGTTCGTAGAATCTACAGGGTGTCTCACAATAGAGTTTAGGAAAGATGGGGACAAGGAAAGTTAGGGACACGGAAAGTTAGGGCCAAATAGGGGTTCGACCGGGGGGAGGGAGAGATTAGCTGAACTAGGCTCTGAAACGACTCTTTTAGAACGAATCGTTCTCCTGTTTCAATTCACAGAGAGCTACAGTAACGGGATTGACTTCAAAATCATAATTTGAATATTTCCAAACAGTAAACCTAAAAAAATTAAGAAGTATTTTAAGTAGCCTAAAATGCGATGATACTGTGTATTAGGAAGGAACTCTTTAACAACAAAATAATCGTTTCAAAAGTTATTTGTTTGGACGAACCTTGACTGGGCACAAGCCAAAAAGGGTTCACTAATCCTCGCCTTGGCTGGGCACATGGTCCACGCCAGGCAGACGGCGCGCGGCAATGAATTCCTAGAAAATCCCGAGTGACTAGTGAAAGTGCAATGTTACATGTTAATCAACGGAAAGTAAATGAAAGAAACGTCTTATAACACTTAAAACATATATTTACGCTTATTCTGTTACTCACAAGACGGTAAATATACAAAACAGATGGTAAGTGGTGATCGATTTCGATTGGACACTCCAATCATCATCAGACCCAATAGGCGAATGACAAGAATCTTAATGGCGTCCATACTTATACCCTATTGGCTACCGGAAGCACCGGCCAATACATTTTTATAAGTACAACTGGAATCAAAATGTATTTGTTCATTAATCAACTTATTTCTATTTTTACATTTTTCCTTATAAATATACAATTCTTCCCAAGCATTCATTACATATCCTTTCTTACAATTCTTTAAATTATCTAGACTATCCTCAATTTTTCCTAGTGAGTGGCCATTTTGTAACAGGTGTTGTGCGACATTTGATCTTTCCGGTTTGTTGTTCCTCCACGCAGATATGTGGTTTTTGAAGCGGTTAACGAAGTTCACAGTCTGTCCAATGTAGAAGTTATCACAATCGTTACAATTAATTTTGTAGATGCCCGAAGCGTCGAATTTGTTGAAATCTTCTATTTTCGGATGCAGTATTTTACTCATGGTGTTCTGAGTCCTGTAGGCTATTGAAACTCCGTATTTCTTGAATCTGTTAGCAGTCCTTTGTGTCGTAGTCCCCGTGTAGCTAAATGTGATATATCTGGTGTTTTCCTCTTTTATCTCTTCTAATGTTGTTCTGCTGTGTAGTGTATTCTGCCTATCGATTTTCCTCCTCGTCTTCCTTGCGATGTCCTCTATCGTCTTGGTTCGAAATCCATTAACTTGAGCGATCTTCTTAATGGTGTCCAGTTCTTTCTTCCTATTAGCTTGGCTAAGTGGGATCTTATAGGCACGGTACAGCATAGATCTAAAGGCTGCGGTCTTGTGGATTGTCGGATGGATAGACTTCCTGTTGATTGTAGTGTCCGATTGCGTAGGTTTCCTGTAGATGTCAAACTCTATCTTGCTGTCTTTTCTCTCTAATGTGAGGTCCAGGAAGTTGATCTTTTTGTTTTCTTCAAACTCGTTGGTAAAGGTGAGGTTTGGGTGGTGGCTGTTTAGTGTCTGCATCATCGTTTCGTGCTCTTGATCCTGGGCTTGTCTGAAGATAACAAGAATGTCGTCTACATATCTAACATACAGTTTTACATCATGATTCTTTCTTAAATTCTTTAACATTTCTTTTTCCTGATGCTGTAAAAATATTTCTGACAAAATTGCCGAAAGTGGACTTCCCATAGCTAAACCATCTGTTTGTTCGTAACATCTATTGTTAAATCTAAAATAATTTTGTTTCAAAACAGTCACAAGCAATTTTACAATCTGATTGACATATTCATCGTCTAAACTATTCTGTAAAAGCCTACATTTAACAAGATCTACAGTTTCAGATACAGGTATGTTGGTGTACAGATTTGCGATATCAAATGAGACTAGCCTACTTTTCGAATTTATATCTATGTTCTTTACACGTTCAACAAATGTTAATCAAAACAAGGGTTAAGTTAATTCTAAAATCCCAACATTAGATAATTTTTCAAAAGCTAAAATATAAGTGAAGTGATTTGATACACAGCACACATTTGAAAGACAGCTGGCAACAACAATGAACCTCTTGTGTGAAATCTATATAAATAAAATTACAGTTTTGTCTGTAAATTGCTTAGAATCATGCAGTTTTTGGTTATTTTTACTTTCCATAGCCTAAGAAAGCCGAAACTAGTCTTATCTCAATTTCTGTCTGTCTGTCTGTTTGTCCATTCTATGATTCCGTCTGTGACGCCAAAATGTCATTTTAAGCGGCCTGCGGCCTACTCCTAGAAAACTAGAATACCGATCAAGGTACTCCAAATCATTTTTCTATATTTACTGGATTGGTGAGATTGTCTTTGGCTATAAAAACATGGCCTCGCCTCTTTGAAAACAAATTAACGAACCATCAAAAACCCAACTTTGTTCGATTTTTGTCCAATTTTCTCCCAATGTTTACTATTACATTTTATAAAATAACGATCAGCTGTTTGGATTAGTTCTCACTTCTAGCTGTCACTGATATGTTTACATTAAAAGTTGTATACAAATACCGCAACCATTTCCGATCAAGTTTTGTTAGCAGTGTTAGCACATCCAAACCAAGTGAGATTAGAAACGTTGTGCCTTACTTAACCGGTTAAATTAATCGCAAGTGCAACGATTGTTCTTGAGTTTTGATGACCGGGGGAAATACCGTGAATCAGTGTTGTATTAGTGCAAGGAAACTTACATTTTTTTAAACATCGTCACCAATACCGTAGCTTACAAAGGTTTCCACTCATTGACAGCGCTTCAAGGACAGTTGTGTAAAGTGCAAAGTTAAAAATCACAACTGCAGTGGGTGATCGTGGATGTTGCTGCGATCTTGGAAGATCTTTCTGATTTCTCTGTGATAGTAACAGAGGTTTAACTTACAGATGTAGCTTTGAAGACTTTGAAGGCTTTGAAACTGTCAGATATTGTATTTGCGAAGGTTTATATGTATTCCTATACAGTAATAGTTTTTCCAGCATATCTGGAAAAAATGCACACTAAATATGCAAACCAACTCCTGTTCTGAATATAAGGTTTCAACTTACTATAAGATTCCCGTACGTAGAACGGGCAAACAGCTACTGTAGTTAAAAAAATCTTCGCTTGTCTATCAAACATGTCAGCTCAAGCACAACGTTACTAATCCTGAAAATAAGTGTTTACTGGACGACTGTGGTCGTTCCCGTGCGAGACCAAGTCGAGTGCGGGATTACCATACGAGTCCGGTAAACACATTTTGGACAAGTGACGTACAATAGTTTACTCTTGTTATACTATTTCAGTGAGGGTATCATCCATAAATATATTTTCTACGGTAAAAGGTTATAAAAATATATCTATTAGCAATAGAAGAGCAGTGGTCTATATATTCTTTTGTTTTTATTAAAATTTGTACTGCCACATCAACAATTCACGATAAGCCACTGTGAATAACCAAACCTGGTAAGAACTTTCAATTTTGTGATTATCAGACCTAGACATCTGATGAAATTTATCAAAGAAACATTCTTAATTTCAATCTATCAAACTGAACATCAAATATCCAAAAGTACAATGTTTGAAAAACTTTCTACAAAGCATCAAGAATAATAAAATACACCCGCCGCAGCAAACCTGCAGACGAAGCGAATTTCAACTTGTCTGGTTAAATTTTTTTCTATAAATAAGACATTATTGATTCCCAATTTCAATAACATTAGATTTAACGAGTGCTTAGGTTTGTTACTACGGGGAAGGTAAAACTGTCTATACTCATTTTATCTATGGTAAAACATGTTGTGCCCCACTAACAGACAGGAAAACGAAACAAAATGTGCGTTTCATAAATCAACAAATTGAACTACTTAACGATCGTGATATTGACAGCAGTGTATCTCGTACAAAGTATCACGTTAACATTTGTGTTCATCGGATCTAAGCATTGTAGATTTTGTAAAACCTATCTTTTTGATATGCGATATAAAACCTGCACATAGGAGAAATGCATTTATTTTTTTTTATTAGTCTTACGTTCATTAGTTACGTCTTTAGTTCACTGGCTACGTGAGTTATTCCTGGAACCAATGGGGGCAGACCCTCCCTGCCAAAGATAAAGGATGTGCCCAGCCAAGGTGTTTAAGTTGCCGCATGTGCCCAGTAAAGGCAAGCCCATTTGTTTAAGCACATAATGCGTTGGAATAGTGATAATTAGTTTGATTTTTTTTGCAATTTTGAGGATGAAGCAACCCGGCATAATCCTGTCACTATCTAGTTCCCACGAAATCTATCTACTGACTATATCACTGATAGACAGTAAATCACATAGTAAATGGAATACGGAATACCTGGAGACTACAACTGATTTGTCAGTTTGTAATCACCTTAATATATTAACGGATGTCTCGTAATTCTTGCGTACACATACAAAACTGTCTACGGCCATATTCACAAACAGTAAATTGTAAAATAAATATAACTATGCCAAGAAGCTGTAACGTTGATGGTGTTGTTATAAGTCATACGGCGACGAGCATATACATAAAAGTGTAGCAAATACTCCTTAGCAGCAAACCTAAGTACTTACTAAAATTAATGTTAATTAAATAGGAAATAAATCTGACAATTTGTATGGAATATTTTAGTAGAACTCAAGCCGGGTAAATGGAAATTAGCTTAGTTTGCAGGTTAGCTGCGGCGGAGGTATTTTAATTTAGTTTCGCGCCTCGCGGCACTACCGGATCGCACAGCGAAAGACATACGGTAAGAAGATTATTCCTATTCTTGGCGTTATAACTATATGCCTACATACTTTTGCCTTATCCAACATCATACCTTGCATGTTAGGCTGCCAACTAACAGAATTCGTTGTTACTCATGGTTTTGGCATAAACAATGTTTTAAATGTAGGCCTACTGTTCGATGTTTTTTTATCTTAAAATATAATTGTTGCTGGTTAAATTAATTTGATAGTTTCATCCTGAGATCATTAGTTCACCTTATTTAGATTAACAAGTTATTGTCAATTGACCAAAAATTTATCAAAATGTATTACTTTGTTAAGACTTAGTACTATTGATTCACTCTGATTCGGATTCCTTTGACCCTACTAAGAGTTATTCTTGCCCGCGAGTCTATGACATGAGTTAGTTATGTACCGATTGTACTGGTACTTTGAACCATAAATACATTTTTTTCAAAAACCTGTACCGATAACGAACGTGTAAAATTTGTCACTAAATTAATTGTCCTGGAAGCGATTCCAAAACACGTCACTGATTGTAAATAACTTATAACTTAAAGATAAAAGTGGAAGTTTGTAGGAAGAACACGTTTCTAAACAGATCGGCATTTGTTTTCAGACGAAATATTATATCGTCACATTATTGGTATTTGGTAAGTGACGTTTGCAGTAAAGAATTAAAGAAAACGTGTCCAATATCATACAAATCAGTGTTTGGATAATTTTTTTTATAAATATTTCAATCAGTATATACTGACGACGAAGGAATAAATTAGGCCTAAATTACTACCACTTTTAAGAATTCACAAAAAAAATAGTTTTATCAACAGCTGATCCTTAGAGTTCCTCTTTTGCGATTGCCACGTAAAACCAAAACAATATTTAGGTTGGGAATTGGAGGTCAATCAAACTCTCGCAACTACACAAAAGTGAACTGACCCGAGTGACCCGACACCCCAATAACTGGCCTGTTTGAAAGGAAAATCTAAGAAATTGCAAATGTAGTCGATTCGGAGAAACGTGCGAGGGGATTAACGGGACATCGCTGTATTCTGTTCACTCATATTTCCATTACCTTTCCAAGTACTGAATGTTTATGGGTTTGCTTAGATTAAACAAAAGGTGGAATACTTTGTACCAGATGCCTACGACTACATTTTACAACAGGTATTTCTTTAATCTTTCTCAGTAATAGCTAGTCACGGGTTGTTCCTGAATTATATTGTATTATTGTTCTAATACAAACGAGAGAAATTCGTCTATGTTCACGGTCGTATAACATAAATTGGAGGCTATAACATCCTCACGAAGTTGAAGCTACTGTTTTAGAAATATTCAAGTGTATTTTTTATTTAAAAAATGTATGCTTGAATAATCATTTACAATTCGAGTTTACTCCGTGATTAATAAAATAACCCTACAAAAACACTTCAATGTACTAAATCTGTTGTCCCTAAGCTCTACAAAAGTAACCATTTAAACAAGGTGAAAAATGTAAGGGGAGATAGAACTAGATATAAATACAAGTCGTAGTTACGACTAGACCTAAGTACAATAAAAATAGAGAACGAGTCGATTTAAAGAGTCGTTCTCAGAGCTTAGTCAGCCTCCGTTTGCCTCCCCCTCGGCTCAAAACCCGATTTGTCCCCAAGTTTCCGTGTCCCTAAGTTTCCTCGTCCCCATCTTTCCGGACACCTCACAATAAACCTCCCCAACTGAGGGTCGCCCTTATGTTGCCACTCCAGCCATCACCGACTGTCAACCGTTAGGCACTCAGCTGATTTCAAGTATCGCGTTAAGTACATCGGCAGTTAGGAAGGGTTGAAAAACCCAGTTGCTCTGCATTGATTAGCGTATTAGAATAAGCTGTTAAAACAGCTGTTACGATATAGATGGCATTATAGTAGGTTAAATACGCTCCAGAATTACTTTCGTATCAGAATTAGTATCCTCATGGATCAAATTAATGCAAAGTGGTGTTTGTTTGTTTAGAGTTTGTAGGCTTTTATTGTTGCCACGACCCAATAATTTGCAAAATTATATTTGTAAATTATTGCTTGTCCAATGGCATAGTCAAAGGTATAACTCAAGTAAAGTAATTGTAGGTGTAAATTATTTTCTTCCTTTGGGAAAGTAAAAAATAGTGCAAAGGGAAATGAAAATAGCATAAATAAGCAACTTTGTGTCAAAACAAAATAACAAATTTGGTATGTATGTAGTCCTAGGAAAAAACACATTTTTCGTAAGGGGATAAAACACATGGTATTGGTGATTAAATTTCATTGGGAGGACCTTCGCTACTGGGCAGGGTTGCCACTTTAGGTTAGGGAAAATGGGATATTGCCCCCCTCCCTCTAGGTGTCGAAAGAGATCTACTTCAAATTTATGTTTATAAGTTTTTCATCAACAATTTTACATTGCCAGTCAAAATTTCACATTTCTCTCTCCGTCATGCCTGTCGTCGTGTAGGCCCGAGGCACAACGGTCCGCTCACCGCCAAAGTGAATGCTGATGCTGAATGTCCGCGACGCGACGCCAGCCGCAACTTTCTACGAGTTCGCCAGTTTAATCATGGCAGTCGTGGCTTTACCACTTTCTATCCACTTCCGCGGCTCGGCACCCGGAGAAATCTTTAGTTAAATTGATTCGAAAGTTCGTGATTGTCAGTTTTTTTGTCGCATTGAAATGTTGAAACGTTTTCACTCGTAGTAAAAGTGCGATTGTGAAGTACTTTTAAGATGATAAACCGTGAAATGCCTATCAGAAGGGTGATAAGCAATATGAGAGTAACGTGTGAAAGTTAAGTGGAGATTGAAATGAATCAGACTCTGTAGTTTTTCTGACCAATTTGCGGTTTCCTGGAGCATATTTAGTCATTGTAGGTCGTGACTAGCTGTTGATTCATAATTGAGTAATGTGGCTGAATGGTACATAAAACATTTGATAAAACATTCCATAAGTTCAAAACATTCAGAAATTCCATAAAACATACATTTAATTTTACCCAAACCTCCCTTATTTTTCCTCAAATAACGTATGTACGAAATAGTGTAGATCTTAGATAAAAATAACCAGACAGAGATCTTATACTCCGCATATACTGAGACCATGGTAAGACGTATTTTGTGTAGGACTCTATAGATTTATATCAAAATCAGATAAACTGAAATTTCCTAAAAAAAAGTAACTAAAAATCTATCGTGGACCAGCGTGCGTTTGTACGGCTTTTTTTGGCTTAAACATGAATTTATTTCGTGTTCAATACATGGTGTAGATGAAGTCCATCGCCATAGTAAATATTATTGACAATGGTTCAATGTGTCTAAATATCTACCTCAATTCCAATCTAACCATTCCAGGCTTTAATAAAAACATTTGGTTGAAGTGGTCGATTGAAGACATCTGCATAAGTATCCATTTTAGCACGCAGGTTTACAAAAACCTTCTATGGAGTATATTTGATGAAGTTTGGTGACGGACATTACTGACCCATGGAAACGTGACCAACCCCGTATAATGAGTGAACTAGAGAAGCTTACGTTGACAAGTAAACGCACTCTAAAACAGTTAGTGAAGGTGTGAGATTATTATCTGTTTTGTTGCAGAGAGATGATGATGAGATAACGGCATGGCCACCACCACCCCCGCCAAGACCCGAGACTCCGACTTCTGCTCTGTCAACTTCCTCACCTACTTCTTCCACATCTTTAACATCGTCTTCTTGGTAAGTAGATTCGACTGCTTGCAATGTTAAGTGAATTTAATTCGTTGTTTAAGGCCCTTTTATCATAATTTAGACTTGGTAAGTAAAGGTGTGACTTGGTTGTGATGTGTAATACAATTTTTGAGCACAGGAGTTTATACAAGCAGCTACGGAACTATGAATAACGATCAAAACAGCCTGTTAACCCCTTAGTATTTTCCACCTTTAAAACGATGGATTTAAAAAAGTTCAAGCTCACTATAGTTTTAACCGTCACATTTCTCTATTGGGGGAGGTCCTTTAAATAAATTTTCAAAAATATCAAATGTAAGCCACCTTATTTACAGAATAACACCTTATTTTAAAGAAATTGGTTGAAACACATTGATGCAACCCTAAATGAAAAAAAAAAAAAAAAACACCTTCAATTTTAATCGACATTTTTAACACTTCCTCCACAACACAATACGTTCCACTACAGTGAAAGGAGAGGGAAACGGTTCCAAGTTGCAAAAACAGTTAGAAAATACAGTATGAACGTAATGCTAGAGTTTCATCGGTTTATGGTTATTCGCAAGAGGAATACTTAGAAGGTTTTCACACTTTCCGAACACCCGGTAAGTCTCGGCAACGACTCAGCGCAGACTCAGTACTCCTATCACTACATACATCAGCTGATTCAACACCTGTGCTGATGAGAAGATTGGGTTACAGACACGTGCAGCTTCAGCACAGCGCGTGCTACGAACGGTGGAGCACACGAGCGTAGAGTGAAGTTCTGGCATACGAGATCACTGGAGTAGGCCTAGAGTAGAGTACCATTCGGGTCTTAGGGCGCTGATGTAGTGGAGCACGAGCACTGAAGGATTAGGCTGGAAGACTGCTGGAGTTCTAAAGCTTCCGGAGCGCTAGAGAAGCGTAGCACTGAACAGCAAGAGTTTGGAGCAGTGAAGACCTTTGGATAGCTCTAGCCTTGGAGGAATGCTAGTGTAGAATTGCTGGAGTACTGTATAGTGGAAGCTCTGGAGTGGCGTCTGCTGGAGAACAGGTGTGTCCAGTGGCTCTTACACGCCCACACTGTCTTCGGAATGCGGCGAACCCACCGTGAAGTGGATCTTGTATGCAGGTCTGACCAAGGTAGAATGCAGGCTGTTGGAGATAACAGTCTGAAGAGAATATTTGATATGTTTACGTATTTTGTACCCACGAGTTGTCTTTATGAAATTAGTGTACGCAATTTAAGATTGGCAAAGAATCAGATCTCGAGTTTTCAACATTTAAAAATCATCCAAGGAGAAAACTACCTCCACACACAAAATGCATGCCTATATGCAGAGTTATGATTTTAATTAGACTTGCTGTACCACAAAATAAAGCTGACTCACTTTATATCTTTGACACCATGCCTCAACATGCTCTGGGGAATAAACTAAGAGTTAATTTGAACAATGCATAGTGAGCCACATATTGTTAGCTATCCATGTTTCGATTTTCATTAGCCTACTTCCGTACAGCGTAATCTGTTCTCCCCTGCCCCCAATACAATCTTAGTTCTTCATCTATGTCAAACCCCCAATAAACTTAACAATTTTTTCTCACCTTCTATTGCAAAGAAGAAGCATTTTCATCAAGACACAGTTAGAAAGCTATAATATAATACTAATACATAGCACATGGTTACTAATACGGCACACGTTTTAACACGTATTTATTACTGTGGGAATGTACGCTCATGGAATGCACGCCTGAACGACGTTTTGAGGTTAGGTGTCAATGTTTACGGCACTTTGCCGCGGTTTACAGTGCACGTGTGTGGCCGCCATGTTAGTAAACATTCCCGCCATCGCGGTCTCGGCTCGCCACTTCAGACACGTTCATTTATTTGTGGCAACTCCAATGTGTATTTGTGTTCAACATGCAACGGGTCAGAAATAGGCCAATGCTTTCATCTGTACAAGTGGAGAAATTGTTACCTGTGGCCGAAATATAAAATTATATCTTTCAAAAACTTAGATGAACTTGCTACAAAGCAATGGCCAAGTCAAAACTTGGACGGAATTGATTAAAATGATGATTCACTCTTAAATTCATCTGAAGGACCTTCAAAAGAAAGAAACTTTAAAATTGTATTTAATGAGTTAAAATATATTAAAAGAATTTTAGCTAATGCAGTAGCTTTGGCTGTATATAAACTACCACATTGAAACCCCCATGTACAATCGAGATTGTTGATGTAAAATAAATGTCTCCTTCTAATAATGTATAGGCCTACCTACCATTCCAAATAATGTGAAACTGTGAAAGAGCATTGTATTCTAAACAAAACCAATAATACGACCTTAACGTTTCCTTGGCTATCACAGTCAGCATAAACATCTGCAAGAGGAAATAGAACTTCAATACAGTACCTCTCTTTATGAGAGGTTCATCCAGCCATGTTGTGTAATGTCTTTCAGTAAAAACAAATGCTGCAACAGGATTTCGACTTCAGTATCCAATGTCAATGGTTAACAGGATGTGGGTAGGAGGAAAATTATAATTTGAAGTACGTATTTAGAGGAATCGAGGACTATATCAGGTATTGAAGAAACATTGTTGAAAACGGGTTGATTATACAAAATAATCTTGACAAATACACATTCTCATTTACAACTCAAAGAAGGTTTTTGCATATTTGTAAATGATAGTGCACGTAGTATTGTTTATGTCTCTATTGTCCGTCGAAACATGCCAATGACGTTTGCATACATTCACTTAATTGATTTTGACTTATGGTGAACATTGTGGGATCTGAAAAACTAAATTATCATGAATCTGCACCTCAAATAAGCCGTGTCAACCTTAATCACATACGCAAGTGACAATAACCATCAACTGCCCCACTAATGCTTCTCGTATCAAATCTTGCTCGTGAATAACAAAATGAGAAAATAGCCTCAATTCAGTAAGTGGTGTAAATCCTAATTCCACATTGGGAACAAAACGGCCAACCACAATATAATTCTTCTCATCTCACATCAAATGTTGTTCACAATTTGAAAAAATCAGACTACTGCACGCCGATTACTGATGTCTTAATCAGACACTGGTGACAAACAATCTGACCTCTGTAAAGCTGAAGAGGGAAAAAGTCCAAAACAGCCCCAGAAGACTCAACACCCTGTGAAGTCATTATCACTCTACGTCTTGTAGAGTGAATCCAAATCATCCGAATCTGGAATCTCAATAGGCTATGTCAGTTTTAATAACACACCCAAGTGACAAAAGCCATCAACCACCCTTGCAATTCATCTTGAAATCTCACCCATGTATATTTATGACGAGAGAAATAATTACAGCATAGATCAACTCTGACAGAGACAAATGTGCTGTTTACACTTGCTCAGACCTAAATCGACTCCGACACTCAAGACTAATGTTGACGAACAACCAATTCACTCAATTACCGCTGAAAGTCGACATTAGTTTAGCGGCGTGATTGAAGACGGCCCGCATAGCTGAGAGTGTGTGTGTTTGATACGTGCCAAGCATAGCTTCTGGGGCCCCGCTACTGAAGGGCCCCAGTCAGGACGTCACTACCCAGATGGGTCGAGTGGGTGTGTGTTTGACACGTGCCAGGCATAGCTTGTGGGGCCCCGCTACTGAAGGGCCCCAGTCAGGACGTCACTACCCAGATGGGTCGAGTGTGTGTGTGTGTGTGTGTGTGTGTGTGTGTGTGGGTGTGTGTGTGTGTGTGTGTGTGTGTGTGTGTTTGACACGTGCCAAGTCTAGCTTGTGGGGCCCCGCTACTGAAGGGCCCCAGTCAGGACGTCACTACCCAGATGGGACGTCATTACCACACAATGCCACAGCCCGGAGTGAACCATTGTCTCACGGCTCGGTGATCCTGGATCAATGGGGATTATAACAAGCGTACAACTCCATTGCTGAGTCATTCCACGCTCAAATTGGATCCGGATGATCATGAGTCATTTTGAAAGTTACATGCGGGCTCTTAGACAAAAGTTACTTGTAAGTAGGATAAAAGTCACTGAAACAACTGGATTGGTTACAAATGTGTGTTACTAGAAGAGAGCTAGTAGGCCTTTGCACTTTTTTTAGTAAAAATAGTGAACTCTATACCTACTATTGGTTATGGAAACAAAACTTTATTCTTCAACTCCGATTTGATTTCTATTCTATTCCATGTAATTGGCTGTAGCATAATGAAAACTTTAGGAACTTAAGAAACCAAACTTATAGATTAACTAAAGACAGTTGAGGATTCTTTTTGATGTCTTGGACTCATACTAATGTTTACTAAACAAGTGTCGATTTTGACTTAGGGCGTTCATGGTAAATAATTACGAGATGAATAGGCTGTTTGTTTAGCTGATCTCGTAATAATTAACTAAAAACAATTCTGTAGTTTGTGCGTTTACCTGATACAGACACAAAGTCAGAAACAATAATTTACTAATAAATATTGATTGACAATAAGTTAATTTGATGCAGTGATTTCTTGGTCTTCGACTACTTAATCGTATAGTGGGGATAGACATTATATTATGATCAATCCTATCATTTAAAATCATTTAAAATCACTCGAAAATTGCTGCCAATTCCAAGACTACCTCCGATATTACCTTTAGAACATGGATAAATAATTGTTGCTTTCATTTTTATCTCTCCTTGGCGAGGTTTCCAATCTGAACTGAGGAACAGTGAAACTTTAGATTTCACTATAGACAATTATCATATCATAATTTATAGAAACTTCTTGCACATTATACATTATACTTCACTTTATTTCTTTTTTAAAGGGTTGGTCTCCTCTTTTAACCCAGCAATTAGCTAAAGTCACAAAGAGCTGTGTGTGGAACTTGCCATGGATGAGGTGGTAAAGTAAAGAATAAATTGTAGTGGTGTATTTAAATTCGCTGTCATTTTTGTACCGTCTTTCAATCTACTAAGCATACTCACAAGTCACTCTTTGATCATGTTTCTGTTTATACCTTTTTTTTAAGTATGAATCTAGAAAATGTATGTGAATCCCTACAGTTTTATCTAAGCTATCTAAACGAATTTGTTCTTGTATTCAGGTGTACTTCTTAACAGCAAGGGATCAAGGCTTAGTGGCTTTGTTAAGGAAGAGAAGAAAATCTGAAGAAGTTTAAAAGTTGGTTCTTCATGGGTTCTACTGTCCATGAAGATGTGTCTATAGCCCAAATGCATTTTCAGGAGGGTAGATGCAGTGACTTCCCAGCTTTTACCATTCTGAAAACGTATTTGAGCTATCGATAGCATAGCCTCATAATAATCCAGGAACTTTTTGCAGATCTCTTGGAGTTTGGGTTACGTTTTTTATTTGGGACCTCTCTCTAGAATGTTAATTACACCTCTTTGGTTGTTCCAGCTATCAGGCTGTGGAGTGTTGGCTGTAGGTCTATGGTCAGTGATCTACAAGCACCAGTACGTCTCCCTGTTGACAACATCCACCTACGCCCTCACAGGGTACGCACTCGTCCTCGCCGGAGCCCTCGTACTCCTGGTGGTCGTCCTAGGATGCTGCGGAGTGTGGCGAGAGAACAGATGTCTTCTGTTGGTGGTAAGCCGTTGTTGGTGGCCATTGCTCTAACGTTTTGCATCCCTTCCATAGGTATAATGGTATATCGAATTTCGGTTAAGTTGTGAATGAAAACGACCAATCTGTAAGGCTAGCAATTTCTACTTGCTAAAATTGCTAAACTTCGAGCTATCATATCAAAAAGGTTCACTCATACATTTTACTTACTTGAATATTTTTTTTACCTTGAATAGATTCGAAATTTGACTATTCAACATGATTTGTCCATACAAATCGTTAGTTGATTCTGATTGGGAAAGAACTTTCTACGAAAAATCAACTGAAAATAACATTATATTGTTGAATTATTGTGATCTTTGTTATTTTCTTAAACACTTGTTAATTCTCTTAACTGGTCAATTACTCACAGATCTAGATCTATATGAACTAACGACGGCATAGTTAGTAATCGTATAACTTAATAATGAGAGAGGTTATCCATGTAGCTTTACTGGCCAAGATCAGATATTGTGTATGTAGTATGGATCAGTATTTATTAAAACAGATTTCATCAACACCTGAAAACTACTGACTTTTCTCAAGATTAAACCAGAGATCTTCTGATAGGGTGAGCGATCTCGGTTTAGGTGTTTTCCATTCGTTTTGCAAGAGACGAAAGATATTTTCCACAGCAATAACTTGAGTGTACACATCTCTTAGACACACACCATCTCGTTTCTCTACTTTTCACTGGCTAGCTGTTGTACATGTTTTCTACCTGTTTTACAAGGAAGATATTCTCCACAGTGGTACTGTATAAGTAACTACAGCATTTACTGCAAAGTATCTCGTCACTATAAACTACTTCTTTGTACTTCCTAGATGTTTTACTTGTTTTCAACTGGTTTTACAAGGAAGATATTCTCCACAGTGGTACTGTATAAACAGTAACTACAGCGTTTACTGCAAAGTATCTCGTCACTATAAACTACTTCTTTGTACAGCTTCTTCCTAGCTGTTTTACATGTTTTCAACTGGTTTTACAAGGAAGATATTCTCCACAGTGGTACTGTATAAGTACCTACAGCATTTACTGCAAAGTATCTCGTCACTATAAACTACTTCTTTGTACAGCTTCTTCCTAGCTGTTTTACATGTTTACATCCTGTTTTACAAGGAAGATATTCTCCACAGTGGTACTGTATAAACAGTAACTACAGCGTTTACTGCAAAGTAACATCTCGTCACTATAAACTACTTCTTTGTACTTCCTAGTTGTTTTACTTGTTTTTCGAGGGGTTTGCTGACGCCACGTCTAGACCGGATATTGAGTAACCCATCTTCTACTTCCGGTGCTGAGAAAGTGTTTGGTTTCTGTTGAACGCTGAGTCTCATCTTGCTTGGTTTGAAGGTCGACGCAGAAACCTTATATGATTAGGAATGCCATATTTTGGCTAAACAAGATGAAGATGGAATAACCTACTACTGACGTGGTAGTAGAGATTGGAGAACGTTCTCTACGAATTATCGGGACAATAATTCTATCTTTAAAATGATTACGTTAAATATTATTTAATTTTAACACCTATCTTTATTACAAAAAGTCGTGATTTCCCCCCTCTTAAGCATCGTTACATTTAATAACTTTTAATTGTAATTGAATGAAATGTATTAATGAATAAATACACAAAAAACTTCTATGTATCGTTTTATTCTTTGCAGGGTTGTAAACCTGTATTCAAACTCGATTAAAATAATTCCATGCATTTTATTCCCGATTGAAAATTTAAACCAAGTCTGTAACTGTAAATGAAGATTGTTAACTACAAGTAAGAATTGAAAATAAGATAAGCATCTACGAGAAGGAATTAGTTGGCATCGTTTCTCCCATTTATTCTCTCAGCTGACAACAATGTATATCTGGGCCAGCTGGGCGTCTCTTGACTGTTTATAAACATCATCCTCTTGTCGCTGTCATTGATCTTCAATCAGCTGATCTCTTATCTTCATTGTTGCGACGTTACTCACGAAACAAACAAACAGCTGATCGATCACCTCGTTAGATGTTGATAGAAGCGGCTCTGCACAAGAGGGTTGCTCATAGTGTGACGTTTTTGTTTAGTGAATGCCATTCAAAGTGGTGGATAATACAGCAAATCAAATAACAAAAAATATGTTTATTATAAATATGTCCGTTCTTAAACAAATGTTACAGCATTCAATAGCAAAGACATATTTTTTAATTAACAGTAAAACTTGGGCATAATAAACTTGACAATTTTACCCTTGCTTTTGATTAATCAAACAAATTTATAAACATTACCAATAGTTGACTATTAAACATACTAGTGTAACATCTAAAAATTGTAACATTATCAATTATCAATCAATTATCAATTATCAATTAGTTAAGATGGGGACGCCACTATGTGCGTATTTTAACCCAAATATGAGTGAAGGATGAGTGTAGGATGAGTGGCGCGATCTTGTAGTCTTGTTAGTGACTAAGGCCGACATGTTCCTTAGACACAGCTGTTAATTAATAGCCCATACAGCTAATGGCAACTAAGGGACCTACAGTTTATAGTGGAATCCGAACCACGTATCATTAAAGCTTGTTTTGATAAACGTTTTATGTAAAAGTGCTCAAGTCGACAAAATTTTTCCTCGTATTTTACAGTAGATGTTAAATATGCATTAAAGTCATTCTATTTGAACCATGAGAATTATAAATCCATAAAATAACATGTTTATCAATAATCATTGTTTTCAATTCCGTCCATTAAATGGGAAAAGGATGGAAGTCTAAAAAAGAAAATTAACCCCACTATTGATCCAACAGAGAACAGACACAATTAATTAAAAGTCACCATAAATCTTGATGAACCCATTGATTAAGACTTTTAATAGATTTGTTGTTGGACAACTTTGTTTCTACTTTGTTTCACGAGAAGATATACAGTGTTGAGACAGAACATTAATTTAAGGTTATAATAGAAATTTACGTTGTAATTGTTGTTGTAATTCGTTTGTAAATTAAAATACTCCCTGAAGTAACCCACATTCGTAAAAATAAATTCCAATGTCACGCATAGTATGTGATGCATAAAAAGTATGAAGTAATGACATGACATCATATTTCATACTCATGAGGTTAGGTCTAAAATGTTTTTAGATTCTGCATAATTTGTATTTCAATTGGAGTTCCAGCATACAGTGCGAGTGGAGTAATTTGATTGGCTGATCCAACAGTGTCAGATGGCAGATGCAGATATTCCACATTTTTAACTAATTATAAAATGAAACTGTTATAACCTAACCTAACCAACCAAACTTGCTAATAATGAACAAAATCAAATGAAGGTTTACTAATCGAAAAGATATTTTCAATCAACACTAGGGCAGCTCATAAGAAACTGTACCCAAAGTCATGACATCAATATGTATTTTAATATGACCGTTGATGAATAAATAAATGACGTCACTGTTAGATCAGCCAATCAAAAGACTCCATTCACAAGCCGGAACTCCAATAGAAATAAAAATTATGCTTCCTGGCAGAGATTTGCACCCATAACCCATCATAACAGAAAGTAACTTAGTGGAATAAGTGATAGCATAACATCATAAGACTTGTTGTAAGATTTGTGAGGTTAGTTCTATATAGTCTTAACTGTTTCTGAAGGATATTTTCGCCCAGTGTCTGGCTATTATCACAGAAGCCGTTATCACAAATCCTTGTGAGGTAATCCTCAGACAGCTCAGTCTCGTGTGTTTAAATATACCCACCTTGCCTCATATAAATTACTAAGCACTCGAGATATCACTGGGTTAATGACCGCACATTGTGTTCTTATCTACCTAGGTTTAGTAAGAATGAGGAAATCATTGTTGGGCAATATGTGAAATTAGCATAGCTCTGAAACGTAGCAGATCATGCGATCATACGTTCTAAGAGTGTGAACTATCGTGTGGTAAATAATGTACATTTACTAATGAAGAGTCGTATATATCTTTGCAATATCTTTGAATATCTTTGCAATCCTATTGCAGAATGATACAACTTTTAATCCAAGACTGGATGACAAATGGAGTCTAGTTTGACGGATTTGTATTATCTTCATAATAACGGAAACCAATTAAGCCATTAACACAATTAAAGTACACTGGTCATTTTGCCAGGATGATCAATACAAAATAATTCACACAACTTAATCACGTTGGTTAAGCCAATTACACTATCTGTGAGGCAAATGATTTTCTGCATACCAAACAACACCTCTAAATGAACAGGAAATTATCAAGTTTTCAAAGCCAACAAAGCCGGTAAAAAGTACGTAGTAAAATTGCTATACCTCAGGAATATTTGGTCAGAGTTAACCCGTAAAGGGAATGGTAACCTTGCCGTTTTACGGTAAACGTTTTTTCATAACCGTACATTTCGCAGATGTACAGGGTGTTTCAAAAGGACTCCACAACGGTAACTCATAATGGAAGTTTAACCAGATATGGTTTTCACTTTATCAAAATACCGCTCTTTTCCGTTCAAGTTTAATAGTTACAATACTACAATATGACTTCCAAGTATGATGAAGCAAGTTTAATAAATACCGGTAGATTTTAGAAAAACTGCAGCGCTTTTCTGAATCACAATTATGGAAACCTTAAAATTTAGAGAACTGTCAAGAAGACCATCATGTCCTAACGAACGTTTCTATAAAAGGTTAATTCTATACTTTACCCCACCTTAACGTCGGTGGGGTAAAGTCTAGCATTTAAAACTTTGTAGTTGTTTTAGGATGTGTCCTTTTTGAAACACCCTGTATTTTCTCTCGCAATGTCTACCAGAATACGTCTGTTCGACGACATGTTTACGGTCCTCCAGATATATCTCGGTCACAGTGCACGTGTTCAAAGACGTGGCGACCAGAGATGTGGGCGTTTTATGGCAAGGGTTCCGAAGAGTTTTATAGTGTAGTAAAATCATAATTAGCTCCGTTCAAAAGTGAACAGACTGTTCAGAGATGAAGCGGTTGAAAAATGTAGTCACCTTACCAGCTAGAGTATTCTTGGTGTTCAAGACTGGAATCTCTATGAGATTTAGTTTATGTTTAAGAAAGACGAAACACTGGATTCGGTATCATTGTAGGTACTGAGTACTGACTTGTTGATCACTTAAATGTATTTTTCAGCCGAGAGGACGTACTCCAGAGGAAGGTAATTAAAATGGCCATTTACAAATTTTAACTCTAAGCATAGGAGGGACACGTTGCGTAAATGGCTACTAAAATAAGACCATTCGTTTGGAAACGGTAGTCACTAAACGTTTGTTTTATGCTAAAATTGTTAAAATACGAATCAGTAAGTATTTCATTCCGTTCAGTACGTTATTTGAAATTACATTAGCACTAAAATAAAACAAACTTTGGGTGGCTGCAATGTCCCAAACGAATACAGAATTGCTGGATACCTGAGGGAATAAAGTGTTCGCCCAAGAATCTTAAGATCGACTGATCCTGAAAAAAGTCAGTACCTTTTAAATGATTCCCAACTGGATCCCTTTTGGCTTTGAATAGCTTGAGGTGGAAGAAACAGTGTAAATTAGCCAGTATCAAATTGTTGGTACACGCTGCATATCCTTTTGTCGATCAGGAAGGTATGCAAGTAAATTAAATGACACTTTGTATCTTGCTTTATGAACCGTTGAAATCACGTTTAGAACAGAGCGAGCGAGAAAAGAGGTCGAAAGACTCACGGTTTGAAGCGGTTCACTTCACATCTGCAACGAATCCGTAATGGGCCATCGCTGACTTGTAACCACATTGGACCGCTCAACTGTGGAATACAGCTAAGAAAATGTTCAGATGGTACTTAGTAAATGTAGACGGGGCAGTAGAAATACCCCTGGCTCAGCAAACATGTTTTACCACGTTCCTAGTTGATAGAAGCACTCACATTTCACTCATATTCAGGTTTGATACATATAATTGAGTCTCTGTTTCAACGGAAAAGTGATAGAATAATGAACATTCTCGTAGTTTGCGTTCACACAAAATAAACACACATACACAGATACTTCGTAAAGGAGCCAAATCTCAACAATCCCATGCAAATACAGCCAAATACAGCTAATTGACTACAAGAGATACAGATAACCCAGTTTGCTGGTTGGATGTGGTGATGGCGGGGATGGTGGGGGGTCAAAGTAAAAACCCCGCTTGTTAAGGGGGCATTCCGCGTCGCCATATCCCCCACAAAGCCCCAACGCGCCTTATCCGCACAACAATACATCATTCGCTAATTGGCTCGATGGGATCCACAGGCAATAAACCCGAGAGCTCAATATTATGGAAATGAAATCAGCTGCGGTCGTTCTGCAGAAATGCAACGGCCTGTGAAATGTTTATGTGCCATTCCAGGGGGATGTTGGTCTACGGGAACGGTCCAATTCGTTTTTCAGCTCGTTTGGTTCTTTCTCTCGTGTTTGCGGTGCGGTTCCGAGCGATGGTCGGTCTATGAGGTTGTGATTTCATTGGATTACGCTAAATATGTAATTGCCGTTTGGGGCTTTTTCTCCAAGTTTATATCATATATAATTCATATCATGCATGTTTTCTCAACACGCATATTCATTAGCTTCTCCAAAAAAGCGAGCATAAAAGTGGGCTCCAAACAACTGGGTCGAAGAATCATCACATGGTGGGATTTACATAGTGGTATAAAGTAAATGCTAAAAGTTACTGATGGATTGATGTTTAATGGGATTTTTTACTATTGATTACTTTCAAGTATTAACCATTGATGTCTGGTGATATTGACCCTGTATTGCAAGCTATTCCATTGCATTGATAAATAATGTGTTAAACCAAGACATCCCAAACGGTTGGCGTATCTTCACCAGCGTCCGTCTATTTGTGGCAACACTTTAGTCGGTTATCTCTGGCACTCTTGAGCGTGTTCGTGAACGTGTCGAGGCGTTCAAGCGTGTACTCTCATTTGTATAACCACAGCCTTCCTCATCTCATCAACGTGTGTTAATTAAGCCATCGAGGAGGCCGTGCTACGGCGACACCGTCAATAATTAACATTAATTAGACGCAGAAAAAAATACATAGAAGCTGGCTGAAAGGTTTTGCGATTTTATGTTTTACATCATACAGTAGGCTACTTTTAATAAGAACTTTATCTATCCGTGATTATGATTTCTGTGACGCAATTTTGATTTGGCAATCATGTAGGATTCCTTATCACATGATTAAACTTATCAAGTTGACGTAATTTTGCAGTCATCGGTTTCATCAGAACGGTTACGGAATGTTTGGAATCGAGTGTCACTGTAGTTGGCTTGGAATCGAGTGTCACTGTAGTTGGCGTGACAAAATGGATGAAAATAAAGATTAAGACTAGCTTTACAAATACTCGTATTGTATCCTTCACATGAAATTTCTTAGGGGAATACGTGAATTGGCTCTTTACTTACCAAGGCGAACACAATTAAAATGTATCACGCCTTGCCTGTTGTTAGAGTGATTTGAGATACAAACATAACTTAGTATGTAGTTATTGTGCTCTTTAGTTATCAGAAGGCTACCGGTTCAATCCCTAAAACAGTTGATCTTAGTCAGTAAGCAACAAAGCTATAATCTAATTCATTTAAAAATCATCCTCATCTCAATCTCAATTCAGGTTAAAATATGCATAATTTAATGGTGTGACTGCAAATCTAATTTAATCCTATTTAACCTATTGAATCTAATTTATTTTGTGGTACAGTACACGTTCCTGTTGCTGCTGATATTCCTGCTCGAGGTAATGGCAGGACTCCTGGCCTACGTCTATCAGGCTCAGATAGATGACGAGTTGTCTCACACGCTCAACGCCACCTTCCTGGAGACGTACAGGATCAAGAACGAGCAGACGGCTGCCATAGACAGAATGCAGCAAGAGGTTTGTGTGTGTGTGTATTTTTCTTTCAACTCATTGAGTTCTGGGCCAATTTGTCAGGCAGAAGAGTAATAACTTGCCTTTTGTTACCCCAGACCCCCTTGGGTGTGGAGGTGGCGTCTTATTAGATTACTTACTACATCCTTGGCAAATTTCAAGTCTCTAGCACGTTTCTAAACGGTTCAAATCAGCATTCCAAAGTAAGCAACTTTCAAGTTTATTCCCCATGTCTCCCCAAACCAGAGAAAAGTCTGAATTAAGGGGTTGAGAATGATAATTTATTTAGCCAGTAAATATTTCATGCTAATTCGGCAGTATCGGTATGTCAAATTACAATCCCGGCTCTGTTAGTTCAGGTGGGCAACTCATTACGAATTTACCTGCCTGTATATGGCAGAGCTATTGCTGAAACATTCACACGTTATAAGTATATCTTAATTTTGTTTTCCTCATTAAGGCCATGAAGGAATCAGAGAATTTAGATGCTTGATAGTTCGGCTGGGCGCACACTGATCCAGCATTTCACCTGAAGCAAAATGTTGCACAACGATTTGCTTGAAGCGTTTTGTTTATTTGCTTCTCCAGTGTGCGGGAGGTTCAAGCATGGTTTCAAGAAAAATTAAGAAAAATAAAAATTAGAATTACATATTATGTCTACTCGTCTTATACTGCAGTATTGTTTTAACATATGTGACAAGGAAGTCGACTATTGCTGTATGTCAGTTTTTGCAAAATGCTGGACTAAATAGAAAGACAACATTGGTTTCCCCCAATCAATCTGTTGATAGACAGCTTTCCTCTCAGAAATTAAATCAGATCCAGGGAAATTTTACAATCATTGTCGAATAAATGCTATACTATTTTATGGAAAGGGTTTTAAATACCATAAGAAATTATTATTAGATAGTGTCGTGATGGTTAAATAGGTAATGATTAATGAACTGAATAACCTTGATAATTTCTTAATTATTTTACTACTTTGCATGACAACCAAAATGTTAGCAAGAAAAATTAACAACAGTATTGTTCAATATAAATTCAAAATATAATTGTTAAGTTATAACGCAACTTCTGAATTCATTTTTCAAAGAAGAGTTATTTTTTAATCAACAAACGGTCAATTGAATTTTGAAAGCCACTTAAGCTTTACTAGCTAGAAAGGATTTGGCGCATGCGCAGAACGTTTTGCTCCTTGAAACATCAAACATCGTGCTGTATGGGATCCATTCGTCGAGCAACTGCTCAAATGTTTCAAGGCGTTGCGAGGCGCCTCGCAACATTTGCTTGATCAGTATGCGGCGTCCCATTGAAATACATGGGGTGCTCGTACCCAGCGAAACATTTTGCCTCGCAACACTTGCTTCAGGTGAAATGCTTGATCTGTGTGCGTCCGGCCTAAGGGAGGTCTGATATACAACTGTGGGCAAAAATAAGAAAATATGTCTTCCAACCTGAAATCCTCCGCAAAGATGCTCCTCCCTGTTAAGAACAGGAAGCTTAAGGCTTTGTAAATGTTATGGTCTATTCCTCTTCACAGTTGGAGTGCTGTGGTGTCAACAGCTTCGAGGATTGGCAGTATTCTGTGTGGAAGCGGCAAAGTTCTGAGGCTCCTGTGAGAGTTCCAGACACTTGCTGCCTCAGTCCTAGTCCAGGCTGTGGCCGAAGCATCAACCCCAGCAACATCTTCTATGCGGTACGTAATACACCAGTAAACAACTTGGAGACACTTACATGGTGTCCCACTTTATCGTATATTGTATACTCAAATAATGTCTATGCTATAACAAAATATCATAAAGGCTACAACCCATGTCTGAGGTTTTAGGAGGAAAGCCACAGGGAATGCTCCTCCGAGAATACTGTTCTGGAGCCGCATCTGGCCTCAACCAGTCAACTTTTGATGTTAACTCAAGCTTTTTCTTAAAGGATAGGCCTAGTTACTGAACATGTTCAATTGTGCTCATGAAAAAAGAGAGATCTTTGTAATAGCATATTGCGTTACTAGTCCGGACTGGACGAGTGTGGTCGTGGGATTACCATACGAGTCCAGTAAACACATTTTGGACGAGAAACGTAGAATATTTTTTTCCTACAGTCACCCGACAAAGTGAGCTTCCTTGCACAGGTTATAGTACAGAAAGCCTTACTTTGGTGCACAGTTTTTACTTTGGCGAACACCAGTATTCCAACCAAACAACACAAAACAGCGTGCTTTTATTAGGCACGTAATACGTGAACGCTTGAAAATAAGTTGGCAACACTTAAAGATATTACGACTACGATCAGCTGGTGCAGCGTTTCCCTTTTTGTTCAATGTTTAGATTTCACCTAACTTAAAAACGTGTTGTATAGTGTTTGAAAAACTAATTATTTATATAATTGATAGAGTAACTGTAGGAAAAATATAATGTGTAACACGAGTGCAAACTGCCTTTGCTGCACTCGAGAAACTTTCCAAAAGTAAACATTCCAGTAAACATTTCACTCGTGTGCAGCAAAAAATGTCACTTTGTCCACTAGTTACACAAATTAACTTTTGCCATGCTACTCTATGCTGACCTAAGAATAAAAAAAAACCTGTTTAAGTTATATATTCGCACCGACTTAACGACCAACAATAACTACTGAGAGAGGTTAAGTTTTTGTTTATAACCACTTCTTCCCAAATATGATCAGCTGTTGTCCGGTAAAAGCTCATTACAGTACAATAAAACACAGTACAACCAGTAATAAAACAGTATAATGAAACCCTATTTGATTAAGCTGGTGGCAAAAAAAGCTGTTTTCCGGACTAATTTCATGTGTGGAAAGTCTATTAAAACAGTGTAGTATGGTGAAAAAGAATTATTTGATCACTATATAAAGCTTGAAAGACTTGAATGACCTAAGTTTCATATAGGAAACTTAGGTCATTCAAGTTTTTGAAACTAGAATTGAAAATAAAAAAAATATAGAAACTGACTCGTCCATAGGTTAGTTATTGATAAATTAATAACTACAGTGGAACTTTGATAACAAGACCCTTCTTAGCACGTCATCCTCGATAACAAGTGTCATTTTCTTATTCTCTAGAATTTAGGTTACCTTCCCCTAACATAAAGGTTCTACTGTAAATTCTTTGAGTGTAAGTATTCTTCAAGCTTTAATTATTCTTTGAGGTACAAGTATTATTTGAGGTACCACCGGCACAAGTACTCTTTGAGGTACCACCGTTACAAGTATTCTTTGAGGTACCACCGGTACAAGTATTCTTTGATGTACCACCGGTACAAGTATTCTTTGAGGTACCACCAGTACAAGTATTCTTTGAGGTACCACCGGTACAAGTATTCTTTGAGGTTTATGCCTTCAAGTGGTCCACTGTTTATCTATCTTATGATCTGCTTGTACAGGGCTGCAAGGACGGGTTTGTGGAGGTGTTAGTGGAGCAGCTAAACATCATAGGAGCGGTGGGTCTGGGTCTCTGTGTGATCCAAGTCTTCGGCATGATTCTGTCCTGCTGTCTCTACCTCAAACTTCGCTACATTACCGACTACGTCTGACTTCAGAATCTTCAAGATTCCGTCCACCTGTACTTAGTCAGTGGTCAGAGACATTCAGAGATCACTCTAATCCGTCAATTCTGTCATTGATGTTTGCTTTATTTATTTTCATTAAAAGATCTTCGCAACGCCTAGTGTATGTGTAACAGTTAGACTAATAAGGAAAATGAAGCTTGTTATCTTTGTTCCTTTATGTTTAATGTACTAACATGTAAGTTCTGTTGAAGTGTATATATGTAGGGAATATATGTGTAAATAAATATACCAGTAACTGAATTTTGTAGTATATGTGTTTTATTTTGTAATCTTAGTCTTTGAAGGATGGGTACTTGTGTGGTATCTTGGTGTTGTCTGGCAATGTTATAGAAAGAGCTCCCACCCTCGTCTCTTGAGCTACTAAGGCTAATTTATTGGATGCAACTCTACTTCCACTTACAACAATCTTTTCGATCATATCTCATCTAAAAATCTAAAATCTTGTACCTGACAAAACTTGTACTGCAGCCAGGGATTTTATTTAATTTCATTTTTGATTTTTTGTTTTTGATCACGGCTGATGTTAATATTCCCATGATAGCGGGAGATGTTGAGGGATCACGATTCAGCCCCGATTGTGGGTGGCGATAACAATGTCCCCTTAATAGAGGGAAATGTTCACAATTTTGCTTTGATTGCAGGCAATTCTTTTTGCATTTCTTTTCCACCCGCGACTCCTGGCTTGATCCACCACTGATATTAGACAAGACAATCAAAGTCTTAGCAATTATCACAAAGTATCATCTCAATTAAACACATTTGAGCAACAAAAACTCCATTTTCTGAATTAATTTAAGACGTTGGCTGCTAAAAATCAAGAAAAGATGAATTTTTTATTCTTATTGAGGAATTACAAGTTTTGAGAGCTGTATGCTTGTGACAACCAAATATTAAAAAAAATCTTTTATTTGTTCTTATAAAAATCGTACTTACATGTTTAATGGACACATAATAATATACCAATTTTTAAATTATTACGTTTTTAATATTCTAATATAAGTACCATTAAACCTTTGGGCCATTTTCTAAAAAATAAGTTTGTGTGCCTCGTGTTAAGAATTAATGTAAAATGCCATTGGCACTAAGAAAAATCCACAGTTGGGTGGTGAAAGGGCGGCAAATTTATAACTTGCCCCCTTTCCCTAGAAAGATTTGTAGCTGCTGCCCTGGTTGTTACAGGCTTAAGCTACGTTCGAATACTGAATTGTATACATAAGAAACAAACAAATAATCAAATCAATCTAATAGAGGAAACACCTAATTAATTGTGGTGATTCTTAAATTCTTAATATTTTGTCAGATTTGTTTATTTATTCTGTTTGTTCTTTGTTTGAAGTTCATTGTTGGTGATGGCGAGTTAATGTTGTTCAAAGGTTTATTGGGGACATTTTCCATCACAATGGAAAATACCATCATTTTTTTTACCATCGTGAATGTCCCAATAAACCTTTGAACAACATTATTCTGTTTGATTGTTATTTTAATTCTAGGATCGGTTTCAAATTTAATTTAGGTTTAATAAAATCTAAGTTTTCTTCTGAAAAGGTTTATTACAAATTTAGTTTAAGATGAGATTGGCAGGTCATATAATAAGAAAAGAAGACAACACTTTACCAACGGAAGTACTGTTGTAGAACCACCCAGAAGTAAGAAGTCCCCTAGGTACCAAGTAGAAAATGACATAAGAAAACTGGGTAGAAGGAAGGAGGATGCAAGATGCAGAGATGTATGGTGGCAGTGTGCTGGGGAGGCCAAGTACCATTTAGGGTACCAGTGGCCACAGCAAGTAAGTAAGTAAGTAAGTAAGTATTACAATATTACATGACTAGTGCACCTGTTGCTCGAATTCGAGCAATTGCAAAGTATTACAGGTGTTATTTCAAAACAATTATAAAAATAAAACAAAATAAGTAACAAGAACAAAAACCAAAAACTACTCATGTAATGTTACAATGTGCAAACCACAAGCAACAAGAGGTTGATCGTTAAAGTCAAAATCATGGTAAAATGTTCTGGATGTTGCCCTTTTGGCCAGGATCAAAAACAGCAACAGTGATTAAGAGTTCGATCTTAATGGAACTGCTATCTTTTGCAGGCAACTCAAAAGGCATGCAACTACTTCTTGGGCCCATAGCGCATCACATGCAGAATATGGCTGGGTGCTTATAGTGCTCGCCTAAGAATGAAAGGTTGCACAATTGATCCTAAAAAAGTCAGTAGCTTTTTGGTGGTTCGAAACTGGATCCAGCTGTCACCTGATCATTGAGCTTTAAATCAAATAACCCTGGCTAATAAAACAGATATTATTAGTCAGTAAAAAAGCTATAGATCATCTCACTCCATTCTATACTAATTCTTAATCATATTTATTTGGGTAAATAATATGCACGTAGGTGGTGTTTTCATCTCAATACTGTAATGAGAATAAGACTATAGACTAACCAACACAAGTAGACTTCTCACCCCATTGTAAATTTTGAAGCACGTTTTTCGTGTCTAGTTCATGTACAGTGACAGTGGGCGCTAGTGTTGAAAAAATTTTGTTCCTATTATTTTAGGGTTAATCTTTATTTGTGCTTTACTGTTTGGTTATATAACTAGGGGATAAGTTATTGTTTATGATTAGATCGTATTGTTTGGTTAAACGAGGTTTTGAATGACTGTAATAACGGGAAACAAATTGTAAACAAAACAGAACCTCTACATAGACCATACTGTACAGAACTAACAATAAAATTGTCATCAGCTGTTTCATTAGGATGAGAAATCTACTAAGGGAGTATGTTTTATCTATGATACTATGTCAAGTGCCAGAATATTAACACAGGCAATTGAGCATTATCTTGTTTTGTCAGTGCAAACCCCTGTACACTGTATAGGAGTTTTCCATTACTTTTATCTAATGGATTGTATTATCATTTTGTTCCCTTGGAAAACCTGCTAGTATCGATAAATGTGTAGTGTACTTTGAACATCAGCTTTTCTTTACTTTTAGAAATATTTGGAAGTTTTTAGTTTGATATTGTTCTTGACAAGTGCTTTGCAATGTTTGTATTTTTTATACTAACACTGGTTACTGTGCTATGTTTTATATATTGGTTTTTAACAAAAAATAACAACTATTGGAAGGACAAAGGTATTCAATACATTGAACCTGCTTTCTTCTATGGCAGTTGTAAAGATGAAGTATTAAACAAAGCATCATGGAGAGAATTTCCTAGAAAATGTTACAAAAAGTTCAAAAACCACCAATTTGGAGGAATATTCTATTTGAATTTTCCAGCATTGTACGTCTGTGATGTTAAGGTTATTGAGACAATTTTAGTAGAAGATTTTTCATTCTTTAAAGACAGGTGGGTGAAATTTAAAAACCCTTTAGTAGATTCGCTCACATTCGGCAAAGGAGAAGAATGGCG
Organism: Macrosteles quadrilineatus; assembly: GCF_028750875.1. Classification (NCBI taxonomy): domain Eukaryota; kingdom Metazoa; phylum Arthropoda; class Insecta; order Hemiptera; family Cicadellidae; genus Macrosteles; species Macrosteles quadrilineatus. The sequence continues at coordinate 97,762,034 of NW_026542596.1, forward strand.
TGAAAGACGTCTTAGAATTGCTCCAGCCTTTGGTCCTGGCAAAGTACGGGGTATGTTTCAGCAGATATTTGGTGCTACGGATGGAATACTTAAAGAAATTGAAGACCAAAATGCAAGAGAAGAATGTATAGAAATAGAAAATTTAGCAAACCAGTTCTCTATAGATGTAATGTCCAGTTGTTTGTTTGGAGTAAATATGCTTCACTCCCGTGAAGCCATTCTGATTAAAAAAGCCCTCGATGAAATGTACGTTGTTTCAAAAAGTCACCCGATAATAACGATGATAGGGTTGAAGTATCCAAAAATTTTTGATTTTCTATACATGATCAAGGGCTATCGAGATGCAATTATTTCCTACGTGAATGTAATCAATGACATAATTCAATTTCGGGCGACAAACAAAACCAAAAGAAACGATATTCTTCAAGTTATGCTAGACTTGGAAGATCAAGACGAGGAAATAAGTGAAAATGTGAACAAATCTAAAGCTGAGCAAACTAATGAAAATAATGCAACTGTTACCTCTCAAAAATCTAAACATATTTTCAGCCATGAATTAATTGCTGCAACAATACATAACTTTTACCACGCAGGTATCAAGCCAACAGCCGTAACCATTATGTTTGCTCTTTATGAAATCGCTAGACATCCAGAAATCCAGGATAATTTAGTAGAAGAAGTAAAATCATCATTGACAAAATACAAGGGATGGAACCCTTGTGCTCTTGAACACATGACATACTTGGATCAGGTTATTCAAGAGACTCTCAGGCTATACAGCTTCAACATTTCACTGTCTAGAGTCTTGACCAAACCCTACACCTTGCCTGGGACTAACGTAACTCTAGATGAGGGAATGAATGTTTTTGTTCCAATCGATGCCATTCACAGAGACCCAGAGTTTTATCCGGAACCAGAGAAATTCAGACCTGAGAGATTCGATGGTATTGATAAGTACTTTTATTTAATTTTCTATTAAACTTTGGTCCATTTCCAAGCTATCAAAAAGATTTTGACCTTTCTAGGATTGGGCCAACAATCTTCTGATTTTAATAAGCTTAAAGTACAAGTACTCCATAGATGGACTCTTTTAAACAATATGTATACCAATAAATTAGAATAGCCTCGTAGCTTAGTGGTTATGGTGCTTGCTTTGTAACAAAAAGATTAGCTGCTCAATCCTGAGAAGAGTCAGCAGCATTTTGATGGCTCAAAATAAAGATCACAGCTGTCTGTGGTTTTCAGGCTTTCCCAAAGGTCAACACTAAAGAAACAGCTGTTCCTAGTCGTAAAACAGACCACAAAGATTATGATACTCCATTCTTCTCGCTATGCTTCCATTCTACTCACCATACAGTTACTCACCATATCACATTTAGCTTAAAATAATACAACTAAAAAAAGTGTTCTGCTGCCTTAAAGGATTTTGATTTATTTATTGATTGAATTCCTTTTTTGAAGAATAAACTTCTTGTTGTAAATAATTTGAATTAGAGTAGCATCAAAGCAAACTCGTTATTGTCTAAAAAAATATTCTTCTCATTTAAATAAGACAGCCAAGGGTGACTACTGACTGACTACCTTACCTTTTGGTGACAATCATAAGCAGCCCACACACTACACCATGCCAAAAACAGATGAAACGTGCAATTGTGTCGTGAACACCGTACAAGCACGGTGTGCATTGACATGGCTCAGTGGAAATGAAAACGAGTTTGATTTTTGACGTGCCATTCCAAAACACGCCGTTTTGACGTGCCAGTGTGTAGGCGGTCCCGTGCCAGGTTCTGGTATTTAAAAAAATTTCGACAGGGATTGACCCTATAATAGTTATTCTTTCTTATTAGTTTTTTATTGTACAGCATTTTGTCTTTGGCATGACCATCGATATTTATATTATAACACAATTGATTCAAATCAAATCAAATCAAATCAAATTACATGATTACATGCTGTATGTGATGCGTGAGCCGAGATGCAGTCATGGTTCTCTATATTATATTATAGAGCACACATCCTCCACCACAGTCCTGTGAACCGAGTGCTGTGTTTGTATATCTGTTTGGCAGAGGTGTAAGGTCTGGACTAACCTAAGGCGGTTTAGTGCTGTGTAGTATATATTTTTTAATAATTAATTAAGTATGTTCTTAAAACATGCCATATGTGTGTGTTCTGCATTTAATTTTTACGAATAGACGATGCAATTTGGCAGGTTGCAGGCTTCACTGAAGATCAATTGTGAGGGCAACAACGTCCCGTGCTAGGGCACGACGTGCCATGCACGTGTAGTGTGTGGGCCACTTAAACGGTGCCAGACAGAAACCGCGTACTTACATATTGCTTGTTGAATAATGCACTCTGGTGAGCACAATATAAACTAATCTAATGGCTACAGGTCATCACTACAAGCCTACCTCTACGTTCCTTCCCTTCGGCCAAGGCCCTCGCATCTGTGTGGCTATCCGCATGGCTGTCACTACAGTCAAACTCTGCCTTGCTCGCATATTGGCTCAATACCAGGTAATTACTATAGTTCGGCCGCTTAGAAAACGACCTGCGCGCTAATGCTAAACCAATGCTAGAGGAGGTCGCTTTCTAAGCGGCCGAACTATAGCTGGATAGTCAGTGCTCAATTTGTGGGGGAACGTGTCGGAATGGAGTTCCCCTACCTCTCTTTCGGAAAGATAATACCCCCGCCGCAGCAAACCTGCAGACTAAGCGAATTTCCATTTGCCTGATTGGATTTACACTAAAATGTCTCCTTAAAAATATCACATTTATACCCTATTTAAATAGAATCAGTTTAACACATACTTAGGTTTGCTGCAACAGGGAGGGTATAAGTGTTTTTTGATGTAAAATGTTAATAGTTAGTAAGAAATTAAAACATTTTCCAAATTTGGGCAAAATATGTTCATAAACAAGCAAACTACAACAGTTTACTTATTCTCCTTAAGAATAACATGGGAATTTTAAATTAACAATTTCTCCGTAACCATTAGGCGCATTATAACGCTTCAATATACTAAATTATTTGTTTTTTTAAGCTCTACAAAATAGTTTGGAAAGAAATTACAAAATTCTATGTTTTTTTGGTCAAGAATTGGAAAAACCCATTTTTACCCCATAAAAGCCCCCACAAACCCCCGTTCCCATGGTCCGATCATGCTGGTTCGCGAACTCGTTCGAATAAACGTAGGTTTACACGTTTGTACCAAATTTCATCAAAATCGGATCATTTTTGCTCGAGTTATCGCGCTAACGGACATATATATATATATATATATATATATATATATATGAATTTGAACGGATGGTGTTTTTGGCCTCTAGGGACCTCAAAATGAAAAAAAAATCAGTCCCGGGTCCAGGTCTTACCATGAGTACTACGGTAATAGCTTATTCCCTATGTGGGAAATTCGCTAAAATTCCCTATATGGGAAATTCGCTAAAAATATTGGTATAAATAGGTACTAATTACATTAAATTAGTTACAGATCTGGTACCTCATTTTTTACAAATCAAGCACTGCGGACAACATTTTATGATGGTATTGTCACTAGGTGGTACCTATGGTATTTCAGATAGTCAAAAGTCAAATAACAATTTTGACTAGTTACTTACCTCTGTTAATTCAATAGCTTATATAACCATTGACAGTTTATTTTTGTTGGGATACAATAAGAATAACTAGCCTATATGTGTCATACAAAAGATTGTTTTACAAATTCAAGATGTGCTCTGACGTTGTTCTTTCCTTATAAGCAGACTATGCTTTCAGTACAGTATATGTTGACAATCAGGTAACAGCCAGGTGTCATGGTTTTTGGACTTTAATTCACCAAGGTCGATGGTCTGGTATGTAGCTTATGAGGAATTAACTCTGACTGAGGTAGAGACCCTCAAAAACACAGCCCAGGTATAAGTTGACGAGATGAGTGGATGTGTTACACTTCTCAGGGGTTTTGAAACTTTTACCCTCCTTTTCTCTGTGCCCACAGCTGAATTGTGATGATATTTGATTTTGTGTTTACAAAATGGAGAAAAGAATTAAAAATATTGCTCAACGCTTAATTGAACCCATCAATAATGCCTGGGAATTTGAGGGTTAAATTGATTATTTTAATAGTTAATTACTTTCACAAATTTCTTAATATTGATCAACACATTTTCCAGGTGAAGATTGCAGACAAGATGCAGCTTCCCCTGGAGCTGATTCCGAGTGAGTTCTACCCCAGACCTAAGGGTGGCATGTGGCTGCAGTTTGTGCCAAGAGAAAATGTCACACAGTAACTTATATGTTAATCATGGGACCATTGCTATCTGTAATTTATAATCCTATCCTGTACTAATTAAAGTATGATTTAACACACTCTATGACTTCAGATTTATGATTTTGGTACCTAAAGATGTGGAAAAACTTTCTACAACGTGCAAGGTAGAATAAGATTATTTTCCTACATATATCAATGTTCTGTGGTTTTTAAGTAATTGAAGGAAACTGTATATTTGAGTTCCAAACTTGTTTACATATGTAATTTGTCTTGTAAGGTTTATTTATGTGAATAAAATGTGGGAGCCTCTAAACCAGAGATCTATAAACCCTTTTGACATCCTATTGTTATCCAAATATTTTGTAGGTTGAAAATTCTTCCAAATCATTGTAGAGTTCATAAAAATGCACTAAAGTAGTGTGAATTCAGTAATTCATTTGACAGTATTATACCAGTGGAATGCTGCAATTGATAAATACCAACATTTTATCAACGCCTGCAACTAAACGACGCTAACCGTTCAATTGGCGCGTGTATTATAGTAGTATCATAAGTTTGGAAGGAGCTAAAAAATCGCGTTGGACACAGAAACCAGACCAAGGACGTCAACATGTCATTCAGCGAAAGGTTCATCCTTTGGAAAGTAACGCACCTACAACATTATCGGCATTGCCTTTAGAGGACTGGATTGCGATATGTTCGGCTAAATGACCGACACTCGAAAAGGGAATAGATACTAATTTTGTGATTGTAAAATGTAATAGTGGCATATAAACCATAGTATCTGGATTGTTGTAGGTTTATAATATAGATATATAATTTTTGCGTTAAGGTTTCACCTTTGAAACGCAAACTACCACAGATACGACAATAGTATTATAATAAGTATAAGAGTTTACATACTTATTCCCTTCTTTGTGGTATTACTGCTTTGCTTATACCTGCCGATTGCTTGGGGCAGAATTAAAAATGAAGGTTTTGCTGATCGAGATTGGTTTTGAGATTTTTAGTGCTTGCACAACGCTCAGAAACGCTTTTTCCTACAGTTACTAAACAAAGTGGGCTTCCTTGCACTGATTAGAGCACGCCAAGTAGTAAATTGGGGCATTTACTTGATTTTGCCGCACTAATTTTTTTGCCGTACTCATTTTTTCCCGATTTCGTTCAAAGCTTGTTAACCTAACCCAAAAACGTGTTGTATAGTGTTTGAAAGACCATAGTTATTTCGTTATTTGTATAGTTATTTGTATTTTGTCTATACAGTAGTTATTTGTAAAAACTAGTGGGCGAAGTAGAACGCTGCACACGAGAGAAATGTTTACGCAGGCGAGTGTGGAAAGTTTCTCGAGTGCAGCTAAGGCAGTTTGCACTCGCGTTACACGTTATATTTTTCCTACATTTACTATAAAGCATATAAATAATTGATCTTTCAAACACTATACAACACTATTTAGGTTAGGATGTTAAATCCAAACATTGAACGAAATGGGAAACGCTGCACCATGTGATCGTAGTCTAAATATCTTTAAGTGTTGCCAACTTATTTTCAAGCGTTCACGTATTAGGTACGTGCCTAATAAATGCACGTTGTTTTTTGTTGATTGGTTGGAATACTGGTGTGCGGAAAAAAACGGCAAAATTAAGTAGATGCAGCAATTAGCAACTTTCTGTACGGAACTGTAATATGCTTTATAGTAGTTTAACTGTAGGAAAAAATGTAATGTGTAACGCGAGTGCAAAGTGTCACTTCGCACACTAGTTAAGTACACAAATAACTATTTCCAAAACATGATGATTTGTTTTACATAATGTGATAAAATAATGAAAAATGTGTTTTTACAATTATTATTGTAGACATTTATACAGTGTAGCTAACTTGTAAAACAAAATATTCTTGGTACAGTACTAGGTTTTTAATATATTTGGCAAAGCTGCTAAAATTCATTCAACGTAGTACAAAAATCGTGATAAATAATGGTTTTAACGAATTTCTCTATAAGGAAGTAGCTATTACCGTAGGTGGCATTAGGCCCGGGACCGATTTACGTTTTCATTTTGATGTCCCCAGAGGCCAAAAACACCATTCGTTCAAATTTTTATATATGTATATATATAGATTTATATATATATATGTGTCCTTGAACACGATAACTTGAGTAATTTGTGTCCGATTTTGATAAAATTTAGTTTGAAGGTGTAAAGTGGCATAAACTTGAATGAGTTCGCGAACCAGCATGATCGGACCATGGGAACGGGGTTTTACGGGGGGTTTTATGGGGTAAAAATTGGTTTTTCGAATTCTTGATCCTCTAAACCCCAATTTCTTCTCAGACCTTTTTGGAGAGCTTTAAAAAACAAATAATTCAGTATATCAACTTTTTTTGTATAATAATTAGTTACGGATAAAATTCAAAAAATTGTTATTTAAAATTCCCATGTTATTCTTATGGAGAATATTGTAAAATGTTGTAGTTTGCTTGTTTATGGATATATTTTGCGACCATTCCGGCGACCCTTTTGATCAAACTTGGTAAATTTATTTATTTTGTACTAAGTTATTAATATTAAAAAAACAGATTTTTTCATCCTCCCCGTAGCCTATGTACTCATAAAACCTAATGTTAATTAAATACATTTAATTGAAAATAAATTCAGACAACTGGAAATTCACTTAGTCGGCAGGTTTGCTGCGGCGGGGGTATTGAGTTTAATTATTTACTTAAGACGCTCAAGTAGACAGTAGGCCTACGTCTGCATGAAAAATCTGAAGCCTATTTTCATCTCTCTCGTGCCCGGTTGACGTTTATAGTTTGTTACTAACTGGGACTCCAAGTGGTATGGAAGTTTGGATTAAATTAAATAAACTATACTGCATGAAAAAGTCTGTGCTACTCCGGGGCCGTTGGTAACCTCTTGAAGGCAATGAAAATTTACACATTAAAGCTTGATTAGTGTAATCTTAATTTTAAAATTAGTTAATACTGAAGCACATCGTAAACAATTTAGAAAAACACAAAAAAATTCAATGTGCTTGCTTGACTTGATTTATTTTATTTTAGTCAAAATTTACCCTAAGCCAATCCTATAAACCAAATGGAACCTCTTAAACCTGTCAAAGGTTTGGGTCCATCAGCATTCTTGTCTCTTTATTTTCTGATCCCTGTCTTCAGATATATTGCTCCCTGATGATCATTATTGTTCCCGCACCTGTCCAGAGTCCAGACCCTGATACCGGAAGCTACAGTGTTGTCCCGGTTGCCTGGGCAGCGACAACGACAACGCCACCTGGGGGAGGGGGAGAGAGAGAGAGAACACTACTCTGTTCTGTTTCTGTTCGTCTGTTTGTCAGTTCACCTGTCTCGTCTCGCACGCGAAACCAACGTCGCTGCGCTGTGTGCCGCGCCGGTTTTATAGTTTCATTGTTGCGTAGACTCTCTCTTGTGTTTTATTTGTGTTTTACCGTTTCATCCAGTGTTTTGTGTAATGTATCACCGTAGACTGGACGAGTATCTAGTAGCTTGTGTTGGATGCAGTGATCAGTGATCCGTGCAGTTCAATAACCTGGACTCAACATTGTACAGGTAACTTTTCTTATTTAATCAAATTATTCGTTGTTTGGTGTGCGAATAGATATTTTTGTTATACAATAATTCGTTACGGTACTGTATGGTCATGATTCGTGCTGTTTAGACTTGCAGTGGTGTTTACTGGTTTTTGCATGTTACTGCATAGGTCTATTTAGTTATAGGTTTTTTGTACTTTTACAACTTGACGTAGCCTGTCGTGACTTGCTCAAACTAAAACTGTTATCAACGGAATTGTTCAATTGTTAGAACTTTGCTATGAAAATCATCTTTATTTATCATTATGAGTGTCATTGTTATATTGTGACATGGACACAATGGTTTAGCATATTAACCTGATGATGGATTTGAGTGAAAGATAAGCGTTGATGAGTGAGAAATGCTTTGTTTTGTGTAGCTTTGTTACCTACCGTCTAACTCCAGTAAAACCAGATAGTTTATAAGCAGAACCATGTTACTAAATCAATGATAAAGAACAGCATGTTTAACCATCGAGAATAATAACAAAGTTAAATCTCTTTTCTCGGGATCGAACCAGCGACCCTTTGATTGTTGGTAGCCTACAGACCAACAGTAGCATTGTAACCACATGATGTTTGTATAGGCTACAGTAATATGAGATCAACTGCGAAGTGCGAATATGTGATCAAAAACCAAAGATAGAACCATAGATAAAACGTGTTGCTTAGTCTATGATAGAACGTGCATGTGCATGACGTTAGCTACCGTAACACGTTGATTCAGGAATGGCCAATGGGTACAGTTTATTTTATGAGGTTGATCTATTTATCTACAATCTTTATCTTTTGTATTTGAATCTATGCTATGCTTCGAAAAAGTTTAGACGGGTTCGTTTGGTGAGGTCAAGATAATCAATACTGAGAACAGATGGTTATGCTCTTTGGGAGTTGAACTTTTAACAAACATTTGTTTGTCAAGAAACAGCTGATGTTAGATAAACAAAGGTACTTGCACGAAGGACCATAGATAAAACACTACAGATCATCGCTATTTAATCCATTCTAAAAAAACCCGTACTGTGTTCATATTCAGATTATAACAGGTACTGTACGCATAGTAGGGCTACATGCTGTCTTTGTGAAATGTTACAGATGTTTTGTACTACATCTTAGCAATAGGTACGGTACTAAACTAAATGGTACTAAACAATCTCAGTTTACAATAAACAACCGGTTTATAATCTACCTTATATTCAAACAATGGTGCATAAAAAGCACGTTTCATTTAGAAGAATTGTTTGGTTGTTTACTTGTAGTGACCTAACGAACAGAAAGCTTACTTTTAGTAAAAAGTTTATTGTTGGTGATGTTGATTTTATGTTGTTCTGTTGCTCTGTGGGAATTTGTCTTCATTGATTAGTCAACTGGTTTTACTGACAAAACACAAAAGTCTGTGGTAAAACTGACAAGTCATGTTTTGGGATTTGGAATCTGATGCTCTTTAGTTGCGATGAAACCTATACCTATGCTGTTTTGTGGTTTGATTTATAAATTACTAGATTTGTCCAATGGCTATACATAATGTGTATATATATAGGTACAGTATATGAGTATATGCGTGTAATTTTTTCACTGATAACCTATTGCTATCCACTGATTCACTAGATTTGGCTAGTGCTTTGCTGTAGGGTGAGAAATCGTGGAAAGATATTATTTTTTAAACATTCTTAAAAAAAAGAAAAATAATTACACTTAATATATTATTTTTATCAAATATAATCTATCGTTTTTATCGGGCGTGCAGTATTACAAATTTGGTAACATTGGGAAACTTAGAACAAATATAGCCTATTGTTTATAAATTGCATGTAGGTAACGATTTTGACTTAATGTACTTGCCATACTTACTTTTATTCTGTAAACTACTTTCACAAGCATATCATAAACACCTTTCTATGCCTTGGGCAAATCCCTACAAAATGTAAAACATTGATATGTGATCTGTGTTTGTGATTTAGTGAAAATAATCTAATAGTTTACACGTGAACACGTGACACGCAAACTCACATAGACACATTCATAAGTTAGATAGATTAGATTAATTTGTCGCCATAAAGGGAAATGTCAGCTCAAGCCTGTCAAAATGTTATGACGTTTAAGCTCTTTACAATAAAACAGCTGATTCATAGAGTTTAATGCGTAATGAGTTAATGACGTCATTATTATCGCCTCGAGGGGTAGGACTAATTAAGGTTAGTCACTGTTACCGAACACTTTCCTGTAATGTTTAACTAACTTTTGACTTTGCCTAGAGATTAGTGCAGTAGGTCTATATGTGAGTCGATTAAAACTTAGTACTAAACTAATTGTTGATCTAAAAACGCTTTTGATTAAACCCCTAAAACAGTTTGGGTCAGGCTAGGATTATTGCATTTTATTCATGTAAGATATTATGAAATTCAATACAATTTATTTTGAAATTATGAAAATTGAATAGTTATCCTGATCTGACGCAACCTGTAAAAGTTAGGGTTAGTATCTTACAGATTTCGACCCTTAATGTATTCCCTAGAACTGTTCCATGTTAGTAATTTAAAAATATACTATAGTTTAAGATACTCAGTGACGGGTTCTGTTAAAGCGAAAAATTGGTCCTTCGAACCGGATTAACTAGAAATTAACCTTAATGTTAAAAGTTATATGTAATGTTTCTTTTTCTGAAAAATTGAATTGAATTGAAATGAATTTTGATTCCCATTTTTTATTAGTGTTTTTTTTTATTGAATCGGCTTATAGCGAACTGTGGACGCTAGGTTTTAGCTCGGGATTGTTTTCACATTACTGCAGTGGCTAAAGGTTGCGGCTTTATAACTTAGGCTAGATAAAATATTTGCGAATGGCGGGATTTGAACCCAGGACTTCCGAGACCAATGTGAAATCAATTGAAATGATGCCAGTAAATAAGCTTACCATTCTAACCTAACACAACTTGAATTTAAAATATTTAACACCGAATACGGGATTTCACTACGTGTTTAGGTACAAACAAAGACACCTCTTACACAAGCAGGTAACGTTTGCCCACTGCCATTCTCGGTTTCATTTACATCTTGTCATCCCAGGAACTCTTCTACAGCCTACTATTGGTCAGTTTTGCCACAAAAGGCATCACAGCTGTTTTGACCCAGTTACACAATGTTCTTCTTATTCGTGAGTTTACAGCTGCTCAGTTATAGTCTCCAGTATGAAGTCCTTTCGCTCCTCTCCTTCTTGGGATTCAGATTACAGGCTTGTCAATACTCCGTGAAGAGTTGTTATGTTTATTGCAGACTGACTCCAGACTCCAGTCCATCTGTGGACGATTTTACGAAGCAATTTCCTGCAAGTGTTGTTGGCGGGAAGAGGAGTTCTTTGATTGGATTTTGTGTTCCGTAACTGTTGAACCAAATGGATATTGGTATAGTAAAACAGTTTTGATTGCAATTAGAGATAAACAAAGATATTCCGTGCAGTTTATTAGTCTATTCGTGCTTAACGGAACATTAGTCAGAAATTAAAACGATGCATAACGGTTGCTACAAACTACTGTTATTACCAATGATTATGTATTTCTCGTTGACAAGGTACTGTGTTTTGGCTAAAGTCTACTAACTATGGCCATTTTATTTTTATATTACATTCTATTACCGTTGTACCCAGTATTACACTGGCTTTGTAACGGAAATAGAATGTCTTGTACTGTCCTTGGTTCAAGTTTCAACCATTTCACAGATACACAAGCCTATATGCATTTCTCAGCTCCTAGGTTTGTCTACCTTTCACTACGGATGGGCTAGACTTTCGATTTTAGTTCTATAGTTTCATGTAGTCGAATGAGCCAACTTTTTGACCAAGTCCAACTGAAATGACAACTTATCGTCGTAACCCACGTCAACTATCACAGCAACAACAGATAATATTTATGTACAACAATCTGCGAGTCTACCATCAACTGTGGTCTTTTAGAATAAAATAAAACATAGATGTCTACAAGTATCTAAAAGTCACTGCTTCTACTTTACCATGAATTTTGCTGGGTTTTCTATGGTTCAAAGCTTCAACTCTCTCGCAAAAAGCTAATGCGTTCTCACACCTCGACTTCCAGGTTTGTCCAGAACACGCTCACATACCAGGCCATCTATCATCCCTGTGGCTGCCTGAACCTCTGGTAGAGAGTGCGATTTGCCAGGAGAAAGTAGATTTGTTCACACTCAGCCACAGCCTCCGGACAACACGTGTGGGACTGATTGAATGTCCTTAGCAGTTTACCGTTGCCAGGACTGATCTTATCGCCGTGTTTGATGTGGCCGCTGTTTAATGGTATAGCACGTAGAGGGATTGTTCCGAAGATTGCCTATCACGATTAGTAAATATACTTTATCACGAAGATTTGGGATCTGGAATATCCGGTACTTGGGTGATAAAGTACTAAACCATAACAATGTTAGTACACAAAACTAGCCAAATCGGAAAACCATAAAAGAAACCCCGCATAGAGAAACGAGCCTACCATCTTGTGTTGACGTGTGGGCCTACATTTGTACAATTTGTCGTTTTTCTTTAATCTGGTTTGTAGTCTTCAATCAATGTGGTTTTACTTGGTGTTTTTCTACTTTTCCTGAAGTGTACTTAGGGAAATCTTGTTACCTCTGATACTTTTTCATCCGAGGCGATATCAGGTTCCAGATCCCAAAACCTTGTGAAACGGGTTTCGAAAATCATAACGAAAAGTTTCAGCAACATCACCTTGAATAACACAAAACTTATCATAATCAACAATTCACTTTATCAAAGGACATGTTTGAGTTTGCAACAATTACGAGTTAGGACTGTTATGTGTGCGATGTATCTTGACAAGACAAGACTAATCAATGCAGAGACCGTTTAGTTGTAGATGAGGAGTGATTGTGGTGACAACTCGCTCAAGGTAGGAAATCTTTAGTTAGGCATTCAAGCATTATTAGTCAATCTAGTTAGAACATTTTACAAAACTAGTCGATCTTACATTATGAGTCAGACGATTCCCACTCCCCCCATTTCCTATCCAATTCGGGTTAGAATTCTCAAATTGTAAAAAGTAAGAATCCGTGTTAGCTGATTCTAACTTCACTCTGAGACCACTTTGAAACATTGAGTCAGACGAAAGTCTTGTAATTTCCTTTCAGCAGACGTGAGGTTCATTAGGGACAAACCAGATCGGCGATCGTGCAAGAGGAATTAGCCGAGTTAGCCTCAAGGTCTTCGGCGTGGTGGACGTTCAGATACCAGAAGGCCGCGTGGCGAAGATGCGTGGGAAAGCTTACCAGTTTCTCCTCTGCACACATGTTACCGGTTACCACTTACCATATCCAAACACAGGTCGAGCTGGTATGCTCGGACATGCAACTCAAAGATTAGCATTTATCTGGGTAGTTGGTGTTCGTCTTGTAATCTGAATGTAGTCAGTAATGATGAATTATTCTCAAATAAATCTCTTCAGATTTAGCGCAAAAAACATAAAATTAAGAAACAAATCGTCGCACTTATTTTGTGTGAGTTGAGGTAAATTTCGATGATTTGGCTGGACTAATCTTCATGTACAAAATGTCGATCCACCCAGCTGACGTCGATCATTTGACGATCCTGGCCTGTCCAATGAAACAGCTGATCTTAGTTAGTACCAAGCTATATAAAGTATCTCATTCATCATACTCATTACCATATCTACTCATGCTTACATCCGCCATTCGTATTTCTAACGGAATATACAATTGCTTCTCGTGTATAATGATTGAATACTACATAAGAAATCATATTGGTTCTGTAACACCACCTTGTTTTATAGCGTTCTTAGTATTGTATGAATAAAAACGTTTTTTTGACGGAATTCTGTTTACGTATTTTCTTCATCTTGGTGGAACTCCCGATTCTGAAAAAAGGGTTATCGTACATTTAAAAATTATTTTTGCATGCAAAGAAGATCTCTGTTTTGTACTACAGTACGGTAGGTCAAGAAATGATGAATTTGGCATTCATACAATTGGCTATAGATACATTCCAAATTCATCAGTTGTTTCATCCTTGGTCGTTAGAGACATTTTTGTATTCGCTCTCGCTGTGTTTGCTTTGACACATTTGTCATGTATAAGACTTATAGAATATTTGTCTATTAAAATAATTTCCCATACTCAGTACATTGATAACAACATTGATGAGTCCCAAACCTAGTTAATACTATATCTGATGAAGCCTGTCTTACCCTCATCAACGCATTCTTGATTCAGTTAATTTAAAAAGTTTAAATAACTCAATTACTACCACAACTCAGTAACGGCGTAACGCTGGATGAACTGTAACGTTGCAAGCCAATTATTGCACCGGACACAGCCGAACGTAACTCTGGATTATCTAAGTATCGTTAATTACTGCAGCTTACATCACGCGGTTGAGTCTGTCGTGAGTGAGATGGTCGGTTATATAAAGGCAGAGCTTGACGCTGGTGGTCATTGACGCGTGACGGTCCAACTGTTTGTCATGCTACCAGGAGAAACTACCGTCACGCCGTGCCGAGGAACTGCTACTGTTCTGTAGCCGCTACAGAGTTTAGTGTCTGGGATTCTCACTGCTACTGTACTTACTGTACTTGCTAATCTATAGATTACTTGAACTTCAGCAGGTTTTGGTCACATCCTAGGACGCTAGGGTCTGTCCAGAAAGATTAGGCCTAGAGGGCGTTGTATATTATATACACAAAGGGGTGCCGCCAGAAAATTGTACAATTGGGGAGCAACTTACCAATGGGTATAGGGTGTGCAAAAATATACCCGGAGGCCTCAAAAATATTTGAACATTTTTTTTAAGACGAATCACACGAAAATTAATTATGTTGCTCGTATTAACAGAAATGTCGATGTATGATACAGAAAGTTGCCAATTTTATTCACTATTCCATGCTCTAGCTGATGAACTATTTGGTCTCTCCAGCCACTAGCCAGTCGTTGGGGTGCAGTACAGTAGAACAATCGCCAACTAAAGAGGATAGAAGGAGAAGACACATGTAGGTACATCACGTGTTAAACAAAACAGGCTACATCACTGGTAAATATACCATTCCTACACCGTATATTAATACTTATAGATTCGTTGTCTATTACAATACAGTACCAATATTCGTACACATTTTTAGCAAAATAAGATAATCGTTTCCGATACACCCAATACTGTCCATAAATGAATATTCTGTTCAATATTTGCTTGTGTAAATATTATGTACAATCCTAAATACTAATGTAGTGGCGTGCTTAACGCTTAATGAACAGTTATTCCTTCACTGTTACCCAGCACTGTGATAACAACAAACGTGAAGCTTGTCTCACTTTCCACAACTGTGACAATGCCAGTCGTGAACAGTTTAATTACAAGTATCAACTCCAACTCTCTACAAAGATGGAAACCTTCACAATGAACGTGTTTTGTCGTGTCGCCCTGGTTTTTGTGGTCTATCTGAATTTGACAGAGTTTTTACAATGAATATATTCGTAGTTTTGTTAGTCAACGTTACTGTAAATTGTTATGGATTCTATCACCATGTGGGAATACATTTGTTCTATAAATTGTTCATAAATAAAATACTGTGCAGCGAATATTGTAGTCGATACAGTTACCACAAAATACTCATGGAAACGGGAAACTATAACTAAGAACCATTCATACCTGAATAGGTTTGTTTATAATAACGTTTCCGGAAGAGTGACACATATGTAGATGAGCTTAAAATACTACAAAAACACCAAAATACATCCAAATCGTTAGAGACGTTTTCGAGATACCCAATATTGTATAGTTCTAAAAAATGAATGAACACTGTACAAGAATTGCTTTACCAGAATGGAGGGGTTTGACTAATCTTTATAATGAAACTATCTTGTTATTTTTTTTTTTTTTGTGACATTTAAGATATGCTATGGGCTATTGAAAATTTCATTTAGATATTACAGTACCAAGGTTGGGATTACAAAATGATATTTAAAAAATATTTGTCAAAAGTGTCACAAGAAGCATAAAATGTTAGGAGGTTAAAATTAATTAATGTGATCACAAAAGTCTTATTTTGATGAAAAACCTTATAAGTGCTCTAACATATTGTACATAAAGCCACATGTTGTTCTCATGATATAACAACTCAGTCATGAATTTTCTGTGGGAACCGCGTGGGAATTAAATATCGTAGTTATTTTTAGAGTGAAGCATAATACGGTTTATTATGAAACTATATCGTTGTTGTATAAGTATACCATGAATTATTGATATTAATAATCGATCAAAGTCGAAAACTAATAAAAATATAATGTACTTTAAACCCCAAAATATGAAATCAAGTAAGTACAATATTAATCATCTTAAATTTCTTTTATCGATACATTTCGCAAAAAAAAATCCTTAGACGTTCTGAAATGTTATTAAATTAGCTGAAGATTATTCAGGTCTACAGTTTATGTTTTAAACTATTTCTAGGTCATTCCACATAGTTAAACCAGGAAACGCAAATAGATTTTTTAGGAAACAGCTTATTGCCGACAAAGGACTCAGATACCTTTATGTATTGACATAACGTGTTTACCACACGCCTCGTTTACGTATACGACACCAAGATAACAGTGGGAGTGACGCAACGATGTAACGTAAGGAAAATACTCTGGCAGTTGAAAGTGTTTCATTTCATCACCTACAGTACAACCAACGAACTATGCTTATGCTAATAGTACTGTATACAGTAGTTTGTATAGTTGTATAGTTCGTAGCCTACAACATAAACGTGATGCATAGCGAGTTTTCTTGTTGTGCTATTTAAAAATAAAACACGTAGCTGTTTGATAATTGAGCTTTTTAAAAATGGACCAGCTTTAAAAGTGATCTTGGTCAGTTGTAAAGCTTCACTCATCCTACATATCTCATTGTATTTGGGTTATTTTGGAATCCACCTTTGCTGTTTGCAGCATCCCAATATCGTAACTGTGATATAGGTGGCATTAGGCAATGTGAGGGCAAACGTCTTGTTGAAATGCTTCTCAATGTAAAATAGTAAACTAAGACAAAACTTGTTTCGGCTTATAGATGAAACGTCAAACCACAAACTTCAAGGTTCTAATATAAAACACACTCCCAGTTCTACGCAACGCACATTGACAAAACTGTAATTTTATTTATATAGATAGTCTACACTAATATGTTTAACTAAAAACTGACCAAAAACACTTAAACCCTAACGCAGATAATCTATATTTAACTAGTCGACTAGAATGTAATACACTGTCTCGCGCCGAAATGGAACTTTCGTGACGAGTATTGAACGATATTTTTTATCACGATGAAAAAAACTACTTCATTAAACTTAAAAAAATATCTGATATTTCCTAATCTAGAAGTTTTTTTAGTTGTAACTTTGTTGATGTCAGGCAAAGTATTGTTTGTGTGGCGAAAGTAATGTTGTAAGGAAAAGTCAGCTGACCACTATTCAGAAGATCTCAGCTGTATGGGAATGGCCCATTTTCGAATAGAGAGTGATTCAAAATATTTTACACTTTAAAACTGAAAGAGAAAAATAAGTTGAATATAAGCGCAATCGAAGAGAGGCTGATTCAATTACGTTCTTTTTAGTAAATAAACTAGCTACAGCTGGTCCATGATGGCAAGTCTACCTATACGAAATCAATGCAACTTGAACATATTCCAACCTTTCACACACCTCCAGGTTAGTTTCTCTGGTGTCTTTAAATGGTCCAGATTGTTGACCTTTCGACCACACTGACATCTCATCTGATAGTACAAGTACAGTTATTGTTGATTCAGCTGCATCTATGGATCCTCGACATCGTTGGTATTCATTAGAGATCGATGCTATCACAGTTCCGACGCCGACATCCTTTCCTGTCAGACATCATGAGCGATGTCCTACTTGTCTCAAACTATGTCTTGGAGCTTGAGGTCTTGAAACGTTCTGATTATGTGATAATGATTAAACATACCGCATAGGGTGAAACTTTTTAATCGTTTGGTATTTACACAAATCGCATGAAAAACTTGAGTTTGTTAATTTGATGATGTTATAGAACATATGAGGAGTTGGGAAGGCCTACTATATTTTGTAGCTTTTCAAAGTACTTATTGAAAAAATACCAAGCTAAAGCCCAGAGATGCAAAGCACAGTTGGGATTTAGATACTCTAAATACCGTGTATTTATTTATTTACATTGTGGTTCCAAATGTCTGACATAGGACCTCTTAAAATCCTCTGGGGCGAAGTCCTTTTGACAGATCTGCACCGAACTTCACACAAACCATCCTTGAATAATGCCTGAAAGTCACTACTATCTGTTGAGTGGTTTCGGAGTCCATAGGCAACATACAAATATATACATACTTACTCTTTTATAGATTTAGATAGGGAAACTAATCAAACTACATGGAAAACGCATCCAGATTCAATATGGCAATAGGTAGTCAAGTGATTTCCTGTTAGTAAGTAAATCGCTTGTAGTATTCCGTGGTCAGATCACTTGAAATCCATCTTCCAGTCACGGTTGTTTCTGAAACTGAACTTGTCACTAAATAGAAGATAACTAATGAGAAATTTTATCATGGCGAGTAAATCTCTGAGTGGTTCCGCATGCCGTAGAGTTAAGGCTGGAAAGGTTTGCGAGATAACGTTAGATAAGGCTATGCCAACCCAAGTATTGTCTTAAAACTAACCGTGTTCCTGAAAATACCGTTGCCAGGAAATAGTTACTATGAATGACCAAACACAAAGATTAGGCCATAGACGAAAATAATTCCTATGATAAGACAATCAACGTTTTGAAGCAAAACACAATCAAAGTACGGTAGGCCTACTTTTTGATTGTCTCGTTTGTCAGTAGAATACACAAAACATATTTCCAATAATTTGTTGTTTAACAAATGATTTCTCATAATCTCAAACAACCATTTTTCGACCCTCATTCTATATCATAATATCATCGTACCATTAATCTCCAGAGCAACATTTAAATCCGCTTTCGCCTCATTGAGTCTGCTGTGGAACGGCTTGGCCGCAAAATCGCATTTTGGGCCAACTAGTTGCAATGATAATCAATTCTGCTGGGGCAGGATGTCATTAAAATAGGTCAAGGTGGTGTTTGTGGCTTACCCGTGTTAAATAATAACATACAGTTCAGTTAGGAATTTTTGAACTTAGTCAAACAGTCCTCCAACGTAAACCCATTTTACGCAGATTGAACGCAGGAGTGGAAAAGACCGTTTGTAAAAACTAACTGTTCCACCTTTAAAGAGCTTGGATAAGGTCTAACCGTAACTGTACAAGAACAGCTTCTCTAAGACACCATTACCATAAGGAACAACAATAACAAATGCACACAATGTTACATAAACACCATAAACCTCCCACGGTTATCCAACTATAGGAACCTCCGCAGATAGACGATCAAGCAGTACACACTGTGACTTTTACGAGTCAATGGGAGTATTATGGTCCTGAGAAACCGCAGTACCGCAGTACCGCAACGTAGGCCGGTGATTCCCGCTGATTGATGGCCGAGGAAGGCCAAGGTAGGACGCCATTGTTCTGGACTGTGTGGATGCCTCTAGGTATGAATGGCGAACGGTGACCTTATGTGGTGAAAGCCGCGGTAGACGCTGTGTTATGCAGATATTGTGTCGTCATCTCACCCACAACACGGGAATGTGACGCACCTGACTGTGGTGATCTGTGACTGTAAGTAGGTCATGTGGGGAAGAAGCTGAAGAAGCCAGATAACTAGAAGGCTAGAAGGAGATGTAGAATAACTGCTTTAGCTATTGTCTGTGTTGAGGCTGAAGATGGGTTCTAACCTTTTGACAGAGTACATAACTGAAAGTAGGTCATTAGGATGAAAGTAGGTCAGAAGGAGATGTAGACTTGAAGAAAAACTGCTTATTGTCTGTGTGCTAAAAGAGACTAACCGTGTGCAGAACTTGTTGAAACCAGGACTGCAAGTAGGCCTGAAGAAAAATATGTTTAGAATAACTGCGCTCACTCATTCTGTGTACTGAAAGAGGATTAGAACCTATTGACAGGATACATAACCCTGTGAGTTGGCAATTCTGTGAGCTGGAAGATGTTTAACAGTTTAATCGTCTATAGCTGGCTTATCTGAATATTTCATCTTGGCTCAAAGAAATATCCTCGAATACGTTTGAAAAAAATCGTAATGTTTATCTTTTGATGTGAAATCAAAAATATTATATGTTAAACTTCAAATAAATTTCACATAATCTGATTAAATTAACAATGTATTCTGAAGGACTCCTCTAAAATGAAGACTTTTTCAATACTTTATAAACATGGTAAACACACACGGGAGGAAACGATGATAAGCATTGAAGTACCACTAAGTGCCGGCGAGGAATTCTTGTTCTGTGTACGAAACAAATTTGTTCAGGCCGCATTCCTGGACCCTACACTTCCGACGACAAACAAGTAAAGATAACTGGGCATGTCTTTGTGGTTGAGACGGTGTAGAAAGTCGGCTTCTCTGGCTGTGAGAGAACATCACGTTTAGACAAAAACAAGATGTGACTGTGAGATGAGGAGAGCAACAAATACACAGAATCGTTCGACAACTCGCCTCTATCGTCCTGCGAAAACATTTAATAATGTTCATAGAGCATGGTAATCATAGAGATTATTTACCATGGATAAACATCATATCAAGTTGAAGTATAGTAATGCCACATTGAATGTAGACGTATTGCTTAGCGAGAGTAAAAGATAAAATAAATTGATCAAATCCTAAAAATCTTCGTAATTATGCACTTTATACGTTATATTTAAAGAGAGCAATCCTTTAGTTGTATATTGTATAGTATTCTAAATAAAGAATTATGTGTTGTTCGTTCATTATTACGATCCAATGAATGGCCATTCCATCATGTACAAATAGATAGTATGTTAAGAGCGGAACAGGTTACAATTGTTAAAAGGATCAATAACAACTTTGGATTCCGTTGCGTGGTGTGTGTCTATTCGATCAAACCAACCAAGGTCAAAATAAGAGAGTGTGCAATCGATTCGATTATTCTCGTACATCAACGGTTTTGAAAGCAGTTCTCAATTAGCGATAACCTTATTTGAAATTTCACAAGTTCATTATTGAAACCAATCTCAATAAACCACCAAATCGCAACATCCGATCTTCATCACTTTCACAACAATCGTGAATTGACAAACTCACCTCTCAATCCCACACGATGAAACATTCCGCGATCTCAGCACGAGAAAAATCTTTACGAGTTCGTGTTCCGGTTTAAATGACGCGAAGGAACTGTTAATAAAAGTCAAACAGAAATGAACGAGTTAGCAGTCTGCAGCGTGGTTATATTAAGCAAGAAACTATAAAGGTCACCGAGCGCTGCCGTTGCGTGGAAGTAATCAGAGAACAATCCGGGCGATGTACTTTCTACCTGCACTCCGCACTCTGGTTGACCTTTACACTTATACCGACCATCGCCTCTCGGAACTCTCGATCGTGCCCGACTGCAGACGACTCCTCGCCTTGCAGGATCCTGGATGTTTTTGTCTGTATGCTGATGACTCCTTTACTTGCAGGATCCTTTATCCGTAGGATGTAGACTCCTCGCCTTGCAGAATCCTGGATCGAATCTGTCTGTAGGCTGATGGCCCCTACCTTGCAGAATCCTGGATGTATTTGTCTGTATGCTGATGACTCCTTGCAGGATCCTGGATGTATTTGTCTGTATGCTGATGACTCCTTGCAGGATCCTGGATTGTACTTGTCTGTATGCTGATGGCTCCTACCTTGCAGAATCCTGTATCGTATCTGTCTGTATCCTGATGGCTCCTACCTTGCAGAATCCTGGATCGAATCTGTCTGTAGGCTGATGACTCCTACCATGCAGAATCCTGGATCGAATCTGTCTGTATGCTGATGGCTTCTACCTTGCAACCTTGCAGAATCCTGGATCCTATCTCTCTGTATGCTGATGGCTTCTACCTTGCAGAATCCTGGATCGAATCTGTCTGTAGGCTGATGACTCCTACCTTGCAGAAACCTGGATTGTATTTGTCTGTATGCTGGTGGCTTCTACCTTGCAGAATCCTGGATCCTAGATCCGTCTGTATGCTGATGGTCCTACCTTGCAGAATCCTGGATTGTATTTGTCTGTATGTTGATCGCTCCTATCTTGCAGAATCCTGGATCCTATCTGTCTGTATGCTGGTGGCTCCTGCCTTGCAGAATCCTGGATCGAATCTGACTGTTTGCTAATGGCTCCTACCTTGCAGAATCCTCGATCCTAGATCTATCTGTATGCTGATGGCTCCTACCTTGCAGAATCCTGGATCCTATCTGTCTGTATGCTGATGGCTCCTATCTTGCAGTATTCTACATAGAGAATGTATGTAGGCGGAAAACGCTTAGTTTTGCTGGATTCCTTGTGAAGTAGTTGACTCCTAGCATTGCAGGATTCGTATTGTGCCTGTGTGTAGGCTGTAGTCTCCTTGAATTGAATTAATAACATGGACTTCTTCCTATAAACACGAGGGTGTTCGTAAACACAACATCCGGGACACGAAACCATAGGGATTCAACACATCCGGATCCGTAATAGAACGCTCGTATCTCGTCCATCATGTGAAGTATTTATTTACATTGGCTGTCTGAATTGTGATTAAACTTTTGACATTTTAAGATCATTAGGAATGGGATGATCATTAGGCTTAAAAATAATAAACCTTAAGTAAAAATAGGTTACATTTTCAAGCTCTTTGTTTTGAGTTACCTAAGTGACTTTCACACGAATTATTTTGACTAAAGTAGTCTAAACAATGAGATGATTCACAATTGCCAGGGAGGTTGCAGATAATGTAATGGATGCACTCCTCCCACAACATGCAATTGGAATAATGTAACAATGGATGAGTTATACTTTGATATATTTTCAGCTGAACGTTTGCTTTTTGCCTTTCGACAACTGCAAGGCTTCTAAAATGGCATAGACGTGGTGGAAAGAAGTTATGCATTTTTTTCGTGTAAAATAGTCTTTAAAAAAATAATTTGTATGTGTTGTGATAACATTTTCCGTTGTATCAAAGTTTTGGTTTATAATCCACTTTTAATATGATAACATGAATTGTGAGATGGCATGCAATAAACTAGTTGTTTATAAACACCACAAAGAATAATCGCCGCTCTCCATAAAACACGTTTAACAAGAATTGCTTCGGTGAAAGACAATAATCTCCCGTCTTCCAGTTCAAGAGGACGTCTCCAATTAAGTTTGATGGAGATTTAGTCTCAGGCACGTAGATTGTTTTTCTTTAGAGGGAGAGATTTCGCGTTTCTTCTTTACATTCCCCAAACAATAGCTCCAGTGTAAAACTCAATACAAACCAAGACTTATTTTAGAATACCCTAGCAAAGTACACAGCACATCGGCATTCTTAATTTCTCTAAAGGTGGTTCAACTACGTGGCTTCCTTAATCCTTCAGCAATATTTATTTATTCCGACAAATATCTTAGTTTTCTTCAATATCAAAAACTCCAGGCGATATTCCCATCACTTCCTCGTCAGAACTTTCCCCCAGTGTTGGTCAGACAAGTGTTTCTATTTGCCATAGCAACCCCTGGATTGCCCGGGGAAGCACCCCACGTCCACTTCCCCCTGCGGAAGTGGCAATGACGTCATCGATGTACCTGGCACTGGCAATGTCACGCTTCAATTTACATGCGATAGATCCAATTATTCTGTTTGGTTTCCCCTTGGATCGTAGACAGGAACATTAATCTTACCCATTTCGAGACAGGTTGGGGTGAATCCTTTAAAGGGTGTTTACGTTGAAATGTAGAATTTAGTGATGATGAACCTTGGGGATAGCGTGATGGTAAATACAGTAGACATAGTACAAGGAGAAATTCCTAGATTACACTATATTATTGTATCCAATTTGAGGAAATTGGTTTGGTTTTGAATGTATTTTTCTTTAGTCAACACCATTTTGTTACAATGGTCAAGGACAACTCGGTACAGTTCCAGACCATCAAAAGACTACAGACTTTTTTAGAGTCTAGTCTTTGGGAATATGCACAACTCTTACTTTTAAATGCATGCGCATCTTACGAGTATACATGTATCCAACCACTGACACAGTTTTGAAATCATCACCGCAAATTAAATTTTCTGAAAGTCCTCTCTCTCCAGATTTAATTTCAGCCATCGAGCATTTTCCAATCACATCGAAATCAATTGGTTTCCTAATGAAGACCTACCTCGCGAAGGGAAGATTCCAATGGGTCGGTGGAAGGTTGGTTTATAAATTGACGAACAACTTTCTTGTTTCAAGGATATCATGATCATACACATGCTTCGCTTCACCCGAGCGGCCGGTGATTTCCGTTGCATCACTTACCACGACCCACCCATTTCCTTCAGACCGTCGTCCTCCTGCTCGGGGCGAGATTTCGCTCAAGTATTGATTTAAATAGTGAACATTATACTGCTAAGGGAAAAGTGTCCTTTCTCCGCTTTGTTAGGGTTGTTGCTATATCTTCGGGTGAGTATTATCATCATAGATAAGAAGGAAAATGGTTTGGATACGTATTAGGAGACCCCATGGAAATCCTTCGGGTCTCCTAATCCCTCAGGTGCCACGGCTCTTTAACCGCACTGTAGGTGGAACTACCGTGGGCGAAAATGTTCCTTTTCTTTACCTTTTATGTATTTTAACCAATAAAAAAAAAGTATTCTGTTGGTTAGTTTTGGCCTTTCGAATGCGTCGTTTCAAACATACACGGGACATGACTATAATTTAACATAGTTTGATCATCAAACTTTGACGATCATTTACACGGCATTGTTAGTGAACAATTCTGAACATATAACGGTATAACCTAAACCTTCAACGACCTTTCTGCCTCTCGTCATTGGAGAACAAAACAGTATTTACCACCCTTCCATGGACTTCAGAGTGACATTTTTAGTCGCTTATTCTAAACATCTCGAATCGTTACCTTCGAAGTTTCTACCAAACGTGTCTTGCTGTATTATCACGGTCGACACCTGCTCAACTTTACCAGTCAATCGGACTTTCTCCCACGAAGAAAGCATTAGTCCCACGGTGTTTGGACACTTGATAGTAATGGACGAGAGGTTCAACACGAAACACATTCACTCCCCATGAGTCACTGTTTACTGGGTCCCATAACTCACTTTGACATGCCTTTGCAGGGAAAATATGTTACAACTGGAGAAGCATTCGATACCTAAAAAATGGACGAAAATTTAACGCAAACCACATTTACTGACTTGAAAATCTTCACCGTTTATTTAGATGGTTATTCTTACTGACATAATTTGAAAGTTTATTTAGATGGTTAGCAAATTATGGCACGAAAATTAGGGATGGGAGCACTAAAGTCCTGCTGTGTTATTTGTTGCAAATCATAGGTAATCAGTTGGACCTTAAAGTTCTCATTCCTAAAAGGTAGATTGGCAGATCTGGTTCTATTTTATGCCCCCGCCCCCATCAGTCCATGTTTAGCCCTATACTTTCACCCTGTAACCTTTCTTCCAAGGCCATGTAGAAAACATAGTTTATTTGGAAAAATTCAACCGCGATAAATAATCAGTTGTGTTCTCTACTGTTAAAAGAGAGATGTTTTGCAAAGTATGGGGTGAAAGGGTGGAACAGACTATGGATAAATGTCTTGAGAATCTAAGAGTAACGATTCGTTGCCAAAGTTAAAAGTATTATTAATGTATCACAATTGGAACTCGTCAGATTCGTACAACCTTTATCATTTTAAGAGTTTGATAATCAACCCCAACCATATATTACAAAAAATAAGAACGGAGAAATACTTTTGGAAATTTAAACCCCTCACATTCGGGGGTTTGAACCTAACCACCGCAGTCTTCTCCAAATGAAGTATCTTCATATTTTCACTCAAGTGGATTTCTTCACAACATTCGTCACAAAATTGAATCAAAAGAACAATCAACTTTCCATGTAATTTTCTCAGCTGTTTTTGCTCATCAAACATTAGGGCTACAACCACACAACCATTGCATCAATTACTTTGACAGCTTCGCAGAACCACATTACCATTACCATCTCATAACCAGTAGGAAGTAGGTTCAATTTCGCTCCAGTACGATCCAGTCCGATGCGGAGCGACGCTAATTCGCTGAAAGGTAAATCCATTCTCTACGATTTCGCGACTGCAGTGGGTCGACGTCGACGTGTATGCGATGTTACCAGTTGTGGCTTGGACTCCTTACTTCCTCCGTCGTAACACCTCATTAAATATGGCCGAATAATGGGACACTAGAGGCTCCCGGTGAAATCGTAGACATCGAACAGCTGATTATATTGATCAGCTGATTGTCAGCGGCGTCTGATCAGCTGATAACCCTGGGTCAGTTGCTAACCCTGGGTCAGTTGCTGTGGTGTAATGCTTCTTCTGGTGATTTCTTTTGCTACAAAGAGGGAGATTTTTTAAAATTTATTATAGTTTGTAGTTTTACCCGAGTTTTCTGCTTTTCAATTGGGTGAACGCATAAGGGATGAATGTAGTGGTTTCAAGCTAAATGTAGAAAGTTTTTGCATCTGACCTTCAGTTATACCGTACACGATTATATAAGTTTACTATATTAGTTACCAAATTTCCTTTCGGCTTAATTCAGTCATCCATACACAGTAATAGAATATGTAAGTGGTTAGAAATGAAAAGTGCGAATGTAAACTTTGTGGTTACTATTTTGTGTTGCCAAGTAGTCTTTAGGTAAACACTCCTACAGTAACCCATGGTCTTCCGTGTGATAGTTAAATTTAATTTCAGCATTATCAATCTGTAGTTTTTATCATGCAAAGAGAACTACATGATCAAATTCCCTAGTATGAACTATTTTAACTTATTTCAAATTAATCCTTTTTATATGCTCATGGTGTGCTAAGCTTGTTCACAGAAAAGGAACAGTTTGAATAGCACACTAAAACGGTATGCTATCCCCATAACCTTACTGAATCAAATCGGGTGCGTTTTAATCTTAAAATCACATAACTGAATTCAACACAATTAAGACTTAAGTTTATAAAGCCGTTGAAATGTTACATTTAAGAAGTCTCTGCACGATCTTGATACTGTACCACAACAATACAAACATCAAGAGAGTTACTTAATATATTGTTGCTCGTGGGAAAGTTGAGATATTCTATTCAGCCGTTCCCTCCCGCCGTGATATGGTTGTGGACAGAGGCAGGCGATTATTTTCTCCATGCCAAAACAATTGTGACTTTCGATTCTTTTCAATCGTAACAAGATTGTTGATACATGTCGTTTTGTTATTTGTTTGTTTATATGACTTGCTTTTGAGCGATTAAATTATTTCTTAGGTGACAGCTTGAACTTTTCTTTTCAGGCTCCAATACCTAAAGTAGGTCAAGTAGGAGATAGACGATTTTAAGTTCTTGAATTATTGTTATGGAGTGGAGTGAAAACTATCTTTAGAAGGAGTATTGCGGGATAATTCTGGATAGGAAGGCGGGTTTTTTTTTCACATTACTTCAGGCTAGACCCTGGGGTTGCGGCATTATCACTTAGATAAAATCCATTGGTGACTTGGCGGGGATCGAACCCGGGACCTCAGAGACTGAAGTCCCGCGCTCTAACCACTAAGCCAGCTCGCTCCCCTGGATAGGAAGGCGGCGGACTGGTTCAAGTTGAACCTCTGTCCAGATGGCTCAGGTTTAAGCCCCGCCAATGACCAAAAGCGTTTAGTTGTGTGATTATGCCACTGCAAGTGAACGGAACCACAGTCTGCCATACCAGAGCACCTCTCGTCCTACGCATCATTCGAGGCCGGCATTCGGAAAAGGAAGTTGACGGAGTTGCAAAAAGAGGTTTTATGCGGTCACTACAGAAATAACCTACAAATTATCAAGCAATAAAAGTAGTGGACAACTTTCTTGGCGGCAAGTTTCCTGAAGAGTCGTGGCGACTTTCTATTTCTGCGGCAGAGGTCCTCCTGGATCCGTGTCACCGGGTCGGACGGGTCGTCGGGCGTCTTCGGACATTGTCGGACATTCTCGAGTGTTGCCGGACATTTCCGAGTATTGCAGGTTTCCTTGTGTGCCCTTTTGTTGTTGTAGTTGTATCATGTAGACAATGCATTTTCATTTATGCTTTAGATACTTTCTTTGGCTTTACATGCTACCTTCAGATACATAGAATCTGATCTTAGCAACAACGCTATAGGTCGAAAGACATCCATTAATTTTACACTCTTCCTGATTTAGCTTGGATATTTTCTGCTACCGTACCTCAAGATAGTATAGAAACTTATTGTTGATCTTAGTAAAAACACCTCACTCCACTACCTTTGTTTTCATCCCGCTTAAGCCTTACATGCCATCTGTTACCTCCAGATGTGTTTAAACAGCATCTGTTAACATCTTAGTCAACAAAGCTACATAGGTCACCTTTCTTCGTTCTACTATACTCCCTGTACTGTATCCATTTTTTAAATATTCAGCTTATATTACGAACACAAACGTGCACACGAAGATGTATCACTGTTTAAATCAAGTGTTTACTTTTTGAGAAATAAATATCAATTATTTCTGTGGACTATTAAGCTTAGAACTAGTCGTACTTTTATCCATCATTGTCAAAGCAGTAAAAAATAGTAATGCATATTTAACTCAGGGTGGTAAAATAAGATGGTAGAGATTCAAATAGATATAAGGGATTTGTTTGAGATTTAACTAAAAATTTAGTAGGTACTATACTTTTAAAATTAAATGTATACAATTGTATCTTACACATAATGACGTTATCAGTGAATTCAGTTATGTGAGTCATCATGGTTTTTAAAGAGTGAAACTGAAACTATTGTTGATAGCCAATCATAGCGGTTCAAGACTAGTTGATGAATTATGACATAAGCTTATAGGAAATCATGACTCGATTTATTTTATGTTTTGTATTGTAACAAACAACAAAAGAGATACAATACATGGTGTGACGAAAAGCAGTGACAATACGAGTATGCCTGGCTCTCTTTACAACATTATCTGCGTTATTAAGGATTGGAAACGGCAACAGTCCAATTATAAACCCTCGTCCCAGATGAATAATATGTCATTATGTACAACATAGTTTATATTTCTATCAATGTCACCCGTTCCTCATTTCACGGTTCCTAGTTTCGAAGTATTTGTTCAACGGTTCCAAGTTTCACAGTTCCCAAATACAGTTTCTCGTTCTACAGATATTCGTTCCACCATACCTAGTTCAATAATCAGCTGTTCCACCGTTCTCCATTCCTAAAATCTCAAGTTCTCCATGTCACAATTCTCCGTTCCTCAATCCTCCGTTTCGCAGTTCTCAGACTCAAAACTCTCCACTCCTAAACATCCTGTTCTGCTACAGTACTCCCTTGTGCAGTTCTCCATCCCAAAATTCCCCTTGCCAAAGTTCAGAGTCCCACAGTTCTTTATTTCACAGCCCCAAACTCAAAAGCTCTCAATTTCACCGTTCACATTTCTACAGTTTCCAGTTCATAATTCCACACTCCAGAGTTCCCATTTCTAGAGAGGCGACACCACGGATGCGTATTAATTATGTGTTCGTCTCAGAATCGTGTTGCGTGTCGCACGTGACATTGGCGGGAGATGATTTCTACATGAGCGCTACATGTTGTCAGAGAGAAAATGTTACAGTATGAGGAACAATTGTAAAACATTTAACAGAAGATGGTGGTAGAGGACAGAACTGTAATGAAGAATAGCTTTAGACTTTAGGGAAATAAACCCTACATTCATTACATCGATGGACTGCCAGACACATTTTACAGGAATGTTAAAATACTTGAACCTAACTAGAGTAATAGGTTTAAAAGGTAAAGTGGAAGTTGGTCGAATAAGATTATCTCCAAGCATTAAGGATTTTTTCTGACAAATTCCTTTTGTGGTTTTAGATAAACTAGTGGTCGTCCAGTGGTCGGAAACTCGACCAAAAATAAGTAATGTACAGGCTCTTTTTACCCTAGCTGTAAATAAAACATGTTATTGTAATTTCATCAATTTGTTTTAATTTTCTGTTTATTTTTTGTTGTTATCACAAGCATAACAACCCATAAGGCCCATGTAAAGTGTTTTGAAATTTCAAATTATTTTTTTGTGCTTATTCCTGAGCCTATTTTAATTTATAAAGGGGTTTGGCACATCTACAGGATCTTTCTAACTGTACGCGTAGATTTTCCCTGCGATGCACACGAGCTGAGAAAAAATTGTGTAAAGAAACATGCTTTCCTATTGAGACAAAACTCTAATTTTTGGAAAATATGAAATTGTCTGAACTAGTATAAAATCAAAGATTGCTTAAAATACGCGCCTTAAGTGTGCATCACATAATGTTATAAAAAACCCTGTGCCATAAATATACTTATTATTTCGGCATCTTAAACTGCAGTATTTTCTATTTTCAAGCCCGAAGTAAATTAAAATGAATACATTTTTGATACCGGAGTCGGGGATCAAACCAACTCAGATGTAGGAACCACCAATGGGGCTGAACCGGAGTCAGGGGGTCAAGTTAGTGTCACGTATTTGTTATTTATACTCTTCAGACCCTCATTTCCAAATATCTAATATTACGTTGTCATTCATCTTCTTTATCTCCGTATTCCCGAGGACCGGTTTCGAAACATACGTCGGCTGCTTTTATGTTACCGCTATGTCTGTTATTCCCAAACTACCCTGTAATCAAGGTGTCTTCTTTCACTAAGTATAATTTATGTATATTTTGGGTCAACGTAACTGGTTATATATTGTTTCTAAACCTTCGTTTGGTTTCTTTAGCATTTGATGAAGTGTTTTTTGGCATAACTATGTAAATCATTGTATTGTAAACCGGTATTTATGATTGAATGTGATTATACGTTTATTAAAACTTGTATTTTTATTACGCCCGTTTGTTATCGTGGTTTTATAGGACAACTAATTAATTGATTGTATAGTAATCATACCAATATAACGCCAGAAACAGCTGATGTTATATGCAAGACTTGTAGGAAGTGTCATCTTCCTAAACCCCTTGAAATCGTGTTTTCCCAGCTAATTTTGATTATTGGATCTTTAATTAATCAGCTGATCTAGGTCAGTAACAAAACTGCAAAAACATCTCACACCAATTTAGTATTCATTATTGGGGTTAATTTCTCATTAAAGTAATATCACTCACTGATCACTTAACGAAGTCAGCGTCATATTTCACCACGTATTTTCAGCTTTACAAAACGAGTGTAGGATTCAGGTAAGCTGTTTCTATATCCAGGAGCATTTAGCCACATGATCAAGGACTATAACAATGCTAAAATATCGGTACCGAACGTTTATCCCTTCTACTCAACACAATCCAATTTATTCCCAAACCATCTTATCACAAAATCTAACCACGACGCCATTGGGTTATTACCTTATCAGGTCTAATTCAGCCATTGCGTCTCGTGAAGCTATATTATATTACCATCCGCAACTATAACTTTCCATAAGGTCAGGCATGCAGCGTGACCCATGCAGCCTTGGAGTCCGTTGCGTTTACCGTTCGCATTCCCTGAGGAGACGAGGTCTATCCCGGTGTCCAATCGGAAATCGGAATAGTCAATGTGTGACAGGAGGACCCAGTTGTTTGGGTCATGCTATACAGGCTGTCCCGGTAGACCCTGGTCCCATTTGATCTGTTCGTTGCATCCAGACAATCATGTTGAATGATGTATACATGAGCCGACAGTTTGGTTTGTAAACTGGATTTAAACTTGTCCATCTTGCCCCGAAGATGGGTTGCGACGCATCCAAAACGTTTGCGAGTATTTTTGGTAGATCAACATAGCAGTCGTTTCCTGAAGATAAAGATTGGACAGTTTAAAACATCCGATTTTTAATATTGCGGTTAGGTTGATACATTTCTTTCTTTAATCATTTCCCTTTGACTCAATACGGGTTTTGATGGACAAATGCATAATTCATCGACCACATTCCTTAGTAATGTTTCTAGACAAAAAGAACTAATCTTAACCTGGATCAAGACAAGTAGAAGGTAGGTATAATCTCTTCTAGGCAGATCTTTGCTATACGGTGACTCAGTCATTCTATGGATTAACAAGCTTATCCTGTAAATATCGACCTTCGCGATGATTACGATTAGAGCGTAATCTGTTGGAATTTGACTCGAAAAAAAATGTAAATACACTTATAATGATGACTAGTGGTCGTCCAGTGGTCGAAAACTCGACCAAATTATGTAATGTAATGTAGAGGCTTCACTATTTTCACCACACGTTGTAAATACAACATCTACAGGAAAATATCTTTCTAAAAGTTTGCGTAGATTTTTCCTGCGATGCACTCGAGCTGAGAAAAATGTTTAAAAGAAACATGCTTGTCTTAATATGCAATTTCTGTCATATTCTTTCTGTAGGTTTAGTTGGAATGTTGAACTTTTTCTTTACATCAGTATGAATCTACTTACATCTCTATGAATAAAATTATATATTACTATATTATGATAACACCTGAGATTAGAGTTATCAATAGGCATACACTAACGCAAGAAAATACTAATTTTGTTTCGATATTCGCCGTAAATACATTGGAGACGAAAGACAAAGTCTTGCCTCTTGCTGGAATCCACCATCATAAAACCGCGAGTGGAACGCTTTACACGCTTGTAGTACCTGTAGAGCGTCGTAGTCTAATCTGTAACACTGTAGCAAACGATGGACGTCTTGCCATTAACTTCGTAACATCGGTTAACAACCGACAGTAGGGGGGGGGAGGGGAGTCAACGACCGACAGCAAATGAGTTTATTCCACCCGTATGAATCTACGATTTGGACTGATTGTATCGCAGTTTGCACCAAACGCGTCTTCCGTGTGTCGGTGAAGGTCTCGGCCGCCATTCATGTTAGAAGTCACAGGAAATGGTGGTCAAAGAAATGACTTTAAGGTCAACTTGGTGAGAACAAAGATAATTATTAATTTTGGAAAACGCTAACTAAAGAGATGTACATGTGCTTCTAAATTAATTGTTTATTACCATGACCTGTCAGTAGCACGATTATAGACGATTTTTTTTAATACTCATTCTAACCGCAGTGGACAGAGAAAAAAACCCTTACTTGGAGCATAGACAAAAATAATTCTTTTTTTCTATGATTGGAGGTTTGTTAAATTGCTCCATCTGGAAATTTACTTATCCCGGCAACCCTAACAATGATCATCAAGTACCTCAAACATTGAAATTATTAAACGTTTCCAATTGAAATTGCTACGTAAAATTGTCGCACCTTGGTTTGTTACCAACAGAACACTTCATATAATAATGATTTAAGAATTCGAACAGTCAAAGAAGAAATAACAAAATCTTTTGAAAAATACATGATCAAATTAGAAAATCATTCAAATCATTTTGCATTAATTTTATTGGACAATCACAACACAATTTACAGACTGAAGCGACATACGATATTGGACCTCCCATTCAGATTCGGCTGCGTTTTCAAAATTCTCTTTGTTAGCTAGTATTGACAGTGGTCAATCAGTAGCTCATGTTCTTCAAGTTAACTTTTTATGTTGTATTGATATTGCCTATTATTATACTTTTTGAACAGATTGTAAATTAAATAAAGTGAAACCCCCTTTAACGGAATAAGTTTGTTTGGCGTTTCTTAATAAAATAAATTTACTGCCTTAAACGAGATTGAATGAACCACATGGAGCCGTCCGTAAAACAACCGACAGTTATAAAAAAAAAAAACACATAATTTAATATCTATCTTACATTATATTCAAGTTTAACTTATACATCTACCTAATTAATCCCGGTGAATATGATGTAGATTCAAACCATCGGTTTACTTTTTACAGAAATTACTTTTCATGGCTGTAAACATGAGTATAGTTGTGAGGAGTTATTTTACACATTGTAAAAACAAACATTTTAAATTTAATCATATACCTTTTAACCCGTAATAAATATCTGTTTACCTTTATAATGCGTGGTTTAAATGCAGTAAAGTATATACATTGATCAAACACTTTCAATTTGGGTAGCTGAGTGGTTATAGTGCTCGCCTAGTAATCAAAAGGTCGCCATAGTTCGATCCTGAGAAAGGTTTGATGGTTCGAAACTGGACCCAGCTGTTCCTGATCATTGGGTTTTAAATAAATGATCCTGACTAATGAAACCACTGATCTTAGTCAGTAACAAAGCTACACAGGTCATCACACACCATTCTACACTCATCCTTCACTCATATTTGGGTTAAAATACGCACCTAGGGTGTGTCCACATCTCAATGATTGATAATTGATAATTGATAATCCTACATCAATGCTGATTCATAGTCTTTTTAGTTTAAACGATATTTTTATAAAAAAATATTAACAGGGCGAATGCCTAACAACATAACACAGCATAAAGTGATAACACTTTTATATATTGGAAATAAATATTTCCTATGAGAAACTAATAATAATGTAGGTGGAAATTTGATTTGTTGTATCAAGTTTTGTCAATTTTTCATGCTGTTGATTTCAAAGGCTTTCGAAAATCTTTTTGCTATCAAACTGTTTCTTACGATGCCCTACTGTTGTTTAAATTACAACAAAAACCGAAAGTAATGGATGATCGCCCAGTCAAAATATCCCTGTTTCCTCTCTGGTTAAAAGAATCCTTTGCCTATTATGACTGAGCATGAACTAGCATCTCATGATAAGATTCTTCATCACTAGATTTCCACAGCCAAACAAAACCACCTCAAAGACCTTCCAGGACCACAATAACGACACAATAGCTCATGTCCAGTGATAAGGGACTATTGAAGCTGAAGGACACATAATCACCGGGTTCAGTTAGTTTCTGAGGAAATTCAGCGTCCTGTAATATCCAGCTATTTTCACGCTTTCCATGTCTATCGGGGAAACTGTAATCTATGGAACACTCATTGATTGCCTATCGGGAAATTTCACATTATGTTTTCCACCGCGGGACTTTCTTTGTTGTAGATGCGTTTACTCGGTATTAAACGTTTGGGTGTTAGCATTAGTTTTTAACAAACGTATTTCTTATGTTTTTATGTAATAACATTTTCATTTGACCTTTTCATCCAATTTATGGGGTCTATTGAGTGCGTAATGCTCAGGATTTTCTTCTTGGAGGCGAATTTATAAAACAATTTATGGTTTTCATGTGTAAGATCAGTTAATCATCTAAAATCCCATCTTTTGATGTACATTTCTATTATTATCTTTATTAGTTCGTCATCATTAGAGGAATTCGAAAACGGAAACGCTTTCTACTTTCTATGGTAGATTTTTTGTTAACATCATATAATTGCTCGTAGCCAATCAACTTTGTGCAGAAGCAATAGTGCAATGATAATAGCACAGAGTAAAGAAAGAAGCTATAAAATGTATTTATCTTTTAACTCTGTGGTTGAAACTGAGGAGCAATTTTGACTCATTGACAATTTTGCCAAACAATCAATTGTTTCTACAGCTTTAGATAGAACACTAAACTATTCAAATGTTTAACATATGCTATCCATCAAAGTATAAAGAAACATTGGAATGTTCAGTAAATACTCTACTTAGCTTTGGTTTATGTACAAAACATTTTTTCAAAAGTAGTCAATTAAAATAAATTAGTTAAGTAGCTGATTGGTTATAGGGCGGGTGTGGTAATGAGGTTCCTCCGGTTAAACCTTTTGCTGATGAAAGTCAGTAGATTTTGGACAGTTTTACACTGGGTCCAGCTGTTCTTGGTTAAATCGTAGGATTTCAATAAAAGGCCCTGACTAAAGAAATAGCTGGCCCAAGTCACCAAGCATCCTACTCCATGCTACACAATACTTGATTTATGTTTGGGTAAAAATACTCCCATTTGCGTCCCAATACTAATTGGTAGTAGTAATAATAGTTATAAATGTCTAATCGATCATAAAACCAACTTAACGATTATCCGAACCAACACTTAAACACAATATAATCAATTATAATGTATAACTACTATACTACCACTCTATCGATTATATTTTGAATTTAATTGTATTTAGATCGAACTATTCGATTATC
Source organism: Macrosteles quadrilineatus (assembly GCF_028750875.1). Taxonomy (NCBI): domain Eukaryota; kingdom Metazoa; phylum Arthropoda; class Insecta; order Hemiptera; family Cicadellidae; genus Macrosteles; species Macrosteles quadrilineatus. The sequence goes on from NW_026542596.1 coordinate 97,798,060, forward strand.
CAAACCTGGCCATTCAACCCATCTAACCCATTTCATCGGTAGGCCCTATAATCTACTTTTCCTACTTATCGATTTTAAAATCAATGAATCGATTATTTAACTAATCGGCCATGTAAATATCTCATTGATTTACCAACTCATCGATTATACAAATCGACCCATCGAATCCGATTATCGAATCCGATTATCGAATCCCCTTTGAGGTGCATCAGGAGCAAGGGCGATTGTCGCATTACGCAATGGTTATGTCGGTAGCCTTGCGATTCGACGCGGGGATGATCAGTGACCAAGGCCTCTCTAGAGGTCCTTTGTAATCATCTGCTGATGACACAGACTAGAGACACACGGATGTCGAGGGTATCATCAATACTTCCTAAGGACAAGAGGAGGCGTACACATGTCCTGTATGGGCTTATGATGACAACTCATAGTGCATCATCAGTCAAAGGATAAACACAGGTTTCCAATCATGGGAAGGTTGAAGAAATACCAATAACGTTTTAAGCCGTAGGTCGATGAGTAGGTTAGGTTAGACGGAAAGTAGGAACATTGTGACATATATATCAGTGTGACAAGTGATCAACCGATCAACTACATCTAATTACATTACATTAACGAAGCATTCCAAGGACCGAATCAGTGATGATTAGCATTAGATGTCGAGTATAATTGACGTATTTACAAGTGATATAATTGTTAAAAATACATTTAAGATGTTTTTTTCTGTCATGTACTATATACGCGTTTAAAATGTTTAAAATTCTCGAAGTGAATAACTTAAGGAAATTGTATAGATAACGTCAACCTATAAAAACCCTCCACTTGTCTTCACAGTGGTAAAAAAGGTGTCACTGGGAAAGTTATGATGATTCTCAGATATTCTAGATTAGTTCATGATTTAATTCATGAGTTTTAATGAACTGACTCACCACAGAAGTCTACAGTTTTTCAAGCCATTTTAAATTTCTTCCAACCATTTCTCCAGATGTTCTTCAACCCCCTTGCCGTTCGTCAACGATTCCATTGATGGACTTTCGTCAACAAACCAAAGAGCACGCTCGTTAGTGCGCAATCCGGACCAGTTCACATGTAACCCGATGTTTGAGATGCTGAGCGCAAACGCACAACAAAGGCTGTGCCATCCCAGAGGTTTCCGTGAGGCGGTTTCTCTTTGTTGAATCTCGGTATTAATTCCCACTTATGAAATCGTGTCTCCAGTGGCAACTTCGGTTTAAGCGTGTCACCTCGCGCGAGTTGGTTCTCACAAACAAGACGGGGCTTAGAGTGCGCTCCTGAGGAACGCCAAATTCTTTCGCAGACGCTGAGGAATGCCATTGAAGGATTAGTTACTTTTACGCTAAGGTTTTGTGAAGAACTCGTGATTCTGGTATGACAATTCCCTTATTGGAATAGTTAAACTATAACTCTTCGGGGAGAGTTGGTTTCATCAGCTTAGTCATCGGAAGATGGTCAAATGGTAAGCAACAACATTAAGCGACGGAGGATTAGAATTTTTATTTGTTTACTCTTGTGACACACTTTTTGGTACTCATAATACAATATAGTCAACGTGTATTCCACTATAGTTAAACTGCGGTCTTCTTCAGTGAATGATGAATGTGCTTGTCTTCGGGAGATGGTTACAGTACTGAGCGAAGTGGCGCTGCTGCATGAATTTAACATTTCTGGACTGCTCACATTTAGCGAGGAACCGTATAACAGATTTTTCTTCGTGGATGGAATCCTAAAAGAATTTGGAAATTTTAAACAGTTTAGTGGTAAATTATCTAAATACAAAACACTACAACATGTTTATTAGTTGTTTAATGAATGCATATAAAAAATTCCAAGAATATATAATAATATTAATGTAGCAAAAATCCAGAACTAAGAAAAGTATTTTTTTTTTCAGAGTTACCTTTTTATATATGAACTTATACAATTTCAACTCGCATAACTATTCAAGGAAGGTTCGTTAACCAGTTGAACGACTGCGATAAGATAACAGGAAACGCAAGTTCAAGAGAAGTAATAATACCATTGTGTTAAACGATCAACCTTGCATAGCCTTCACTTGACATTAACAAGTTCTTCGCTTTCAGATAGTAACGTATCCAAACAGTCGATACAAAATCAAAATTCCTTCTGATCAAGCTTGCATAACTTACGATAGCAGTACACCCCAAAAGAGCACTATGTTTACGAACAATTATACACCAAATTCAAACAATTAACGCAAAATTAACTTGCTTGTTTAGTTTGCCTGACTTAATATTGTAACCGGCTGACAACGCGCCAGTGAAGTGCCAAAATACTCGTTGCATATGAAAGGCAACATTCGTGACCTCAGAAATAAGCGTGTAGACCACGGGCGAGGTGACGACATCTGCCATCTCCCTCTCTCAGATGCAAAACAGAAAATTACACCACAAACATTGCCTCATATCTAGTCTACGTCGAAGTCCATCATATGGTAATGGTGCTAATAGCAGTGCAGCGTCTGAGGAATCTTGAATGCTGTTATTCTTGACAATAAACATTCATGTTCTGATGGGTAAAACACGTGTTTGCTTTTCCGCATTCCTTGTGTAATGAAATTGTGTTATGTTTGGTGGCTCAAGATATTATTATTTATCGAATGGGTTATATAGTTGTGGTAGTTCTTTGCTGACATGTTCTGATTGTTTGAGAGTCGAGTCTTATTCTATAGATGAATCTACAGCATATTTAGATTTCGTTGTCTGACTCTCCACCTACTAAATGTTGGCGAGGAAGATCATAGCTACTTTAACTGTTCAGTGAAGACAAATCATGAGATTTTTCACTTTACAGCATTGACCTAAATGAGCAAATTAATTCTGTTAAAGAAATACAACGAATGGAATGAATACTAGTGAGATCAACAAGATTTACCACAACTACAGACACATCCAAAACCCCTCCCTTGAACCGGACCTTATGACTGTTTCTTCACCTGCCAAACACCGCCAAACAGCACTCTATGTTTGCTGTAGTTAGCTGTTTCACCACAGTTTAACCGCACTTTGCTACCATGGTAACAATGTCGCAATTAAAGTTTAATTGCGCGTCGCAACCACGCAAGCGACGATTGCTCGGTCCATTGCTTGTGGTTATATCACCTTTCATCGCAACCGCAGAACGTTATGCCCCATCTGTCACATGTTGAGTGAAAGTCCTTCATAAGTAGGTTAAGTCTTCTGATTCGGAAATTGCGCTGGCGATCCTAGAGTCATTGAGTTGTTATTGGAGGAGCACACAGATTATTGCCAATTTGGTTGTTTGGGATGCAGCTAGGAGTTGTTAAGGTGAACACATTTTTATGACTCAGATTTGCAAGTAGTATTTAAAATGAATGATGAACTTAGATTACTAGAGCATACACTGAACCAACATTTGTCTCTTTGAAAAAAAAAGAAAAAAAACAACATTAGGGCCCTGTGTAATTTGCTGTTTGATCAACAATTTCAACATTTAATAATCATAAAATATTTTTCATAATCTAAACCAATTCTATGTTCAATACGATTCAATGTTCAGTGCAGAAACTTAACATTATACAAATGTTTCTCTACATAATCGATAACCCTCTATACGATAAATGACCTTTCTTCTTTTCAACAAAATATTATGTATTTATTTTTAATTTGTTAGTTCTACATGGTTAACGTATGATTCATATTCCGTTAGCCTAGTTGATGAAACATTGCAGCCACACAGGACATACAACGGTAATCAGTACCAACACAAGGCCTCAACTGGCCCGGAACACAACCTGAATGGCTCAACATACCACATACCGCTGTTGTTGATGTTGACCTGTAAAATGACATACTATTGTTGATGTTGGCCAGGGATGTGACAAACCACTGCAATAAAGTGTTAACAATTGCCTGTTTAAGGTTTTGGAGTTGAGGGTCAAAAAGGTTGTTGTGAACTGCATTGAGAAACAGCGAATTTAAACGATAATGTTGAAGTCTCATCGATCTGTTCTCCTACATTACAACTGAGTTCTGTTCCTCCAAAATATTTCGTATTTCTTCATACTTTTTCAATGTGTTACAGTTACACGTTTTCCTTGTTACTCGTACAGAGTTGCGATTACAAGGGTGGGAACTACATAGAAAGTGATACAATTCAGGAGTGGACAATGCAAAGTTCACATGGTTGCGTCACCGAGGCTGGAGGCTGCACGAGCTCTGAGCATTAGCATATCCACGCGGACCGCATCAGATAGGAGGATGGAGGATGGACCGCAGTCCGAGGGTTGGGAAAGTAACAGAGCGTTGGCGAGTGTCCGATGTGGGATATGCGAGGTTTGGTCAGACGGTTCAATAGTCGTTTGGTAGTTCCATGTTAAAGGTGTTTTATTTTCAAAAGACAATCATCCATTGACAACAAAATCAGTAATAGAAAAGATTCTTCTCCTAGGCCAAAGTCTGAATTGGGAATAGTCCACTATAGCTCACAACTTAGTAATCCTACCTGGCAATAAGTGAGATATAACTTAATATACAGTAGTGATTATATCTCAGTAATAACTTATTTTACTGATAAATAGAACTTTTATTTAGCTGCATTATTTTCATCTTTTCAGGACATGATGGATTACAGTTAAAAGTTAGGATTAGTTTTACATTTAAAAATTATCGAGTATTTGGTATTTATGGATGGACAGACGATGAACAATTAACATTAGGAAGTGCCAAATGTTCAGTAATTATAAAATTGTATACACCAAAAATCATTTTTTCCTAAAGAGGATTATTAGTTTAAAAAAGCCTTTGTTATTATTTTAGTTTCAAATAACTTCTGGTTGTTTGTCAAGTAGCTACGACAATTTCCTTTGGTGTATGCAGAATCCTTTTTTGGGTACCCTGTTTTATATCAATGAATGCGCAAGAAGAAAGTTCCCAGTCTAATGCAATTTGACGAAATATTCTTGAATCTAAAGGTTTGAATGTTCAAGGGGTTAAATAAAATATCTACGTAATTAAGGATCGGTCAGAAATGATTCAGACAATACAGAGTCATCTCAAGAACATTTTATGCCGGAGATCAAGTCACAAATTGTTCATAGTCTGGAAAGGTACTTTTCTTTTGTATTCCTTCTCGATAAAAGCCCCCAGGATCAAGCTATTCAGCTATTGTGTACACCTGGGGTTTCGCAGCACCGTCGGTCGTCATGGTTCTGCCTCCAATTAACATAGTCTGGTGCTCTGCTATCAGTGGTCGTGTCCACCGGCGTGGTTCCGCTTCCACCGTCACCCGACAACGTCCACGACCAGAGGCTTCACACTCCTCGACGGTCAAGTCAAGACTGACTGGCAATGATTGTATTCGGTCTTGGAGGTGGTACATGTGGTGGAAGAACAACTCTGGAAACCATCGTGGAAATTTTGTATTCGTTGTACATGTTATGTGTCTCCAAATCGAGAGAGAATCCAATTCTTCTAATGAATTAGCCTCCTTTCGTCATGTAATACTAAACTTGGAATGTATCGAGCAAACTGGCAAGGTTGCGCTGTAGTTGTCAAATGTATTTGTTTCAAGTGTCCCAACAATGATAGAGAATTCCACACTTGCAAACACCTTTATCTGAAGAACAACCCTGAGAAACGTTGTTGGGTTTGTCCAATGTATATGCTACAGACAAATATTCCAATAACGTTAAGGAGTCTACTCTTCTAGGCAGTTGGCCTTTACTTGGGAGCTGTCCATGTGCAGAAAATAGCTATGGATAACATCGTGTATGGAATGGTTGATGGCGTTTTTAGACTGTATATGTTAAATGAATTTCAACAACATGTGGGGTATACTCTTTAAGCAAGTGGTCTTGGAGGAGGTCCATGTTGGAAGAATAACTTTAGAAGGTTACTAGATTTGTATATAATGTAAAAAATGTTCCTACCTAAAAGGCTAGAAAACCCCACTCTTTTGAACAGTTATCATTGGAGGAACTCCATGCTGAAGAATAATTTTGCAGAGTCAATTAAATGTTTGATTTTTTCTCTGAAGCATTTACGTCTAAAGTTTTACTTTTGTTTATAAAACTGTCTAGTAAACCCTCGTAATCACAATTACACTGGACCAATTAAAACTCAATGCCTTTCTTGAGCAATCGGGAGAATGAGCAAATTGTGAAGGGAATTACGTCAAAACTGTCACAGTGTAAACTAGATTGATCTTGTAAATGACATTCAATCACGACTCTGTAGGAAATGGTTTCTCAAGAGGTTTAATATGAAATAAGTTTTGTTTGTAATTATGGAATTAGTTGCTTAACCCTAGATTTTTTTAACCCTAGAGATGACGCAGGAGTATGTATTTCAATTTACCATGGTAAAAACCTTACCCACTTGCCATTGATTAAACAAACAAAAACTGAATTGTACCCTTAGTTCTTCGTGTTGAATACCATCACCTGTATTTGTGTAGCTGCGTAATAATACTAGTAGCTCTATTGGATAGTGTCTGCTAAAGACATTGAATAAACTTGAGCGATTTTATGAGAAAGCAGTCTAACCCTTGTATGCCGGGAATCGAACCGAAATTGCATCGAAATTCCAGAATCTATGTTACGCTTGTATTAACATTCGTCGTAATGTAAAAAAATCTTAAAACTGAATTCGGGTTTTTTGCTTTGGTTACTTAACAATGATAATTATTCCCAATAAATTCACAAATAAACCTTTGACGCCCACGAGGAGAAATCCTAGGGGAATCCAAAAGCAAGAAAGTGCCTAACGTTGACCGGGTCATATAACTGTGTGAACTATTAGCTAAGTCGGTTCGGTTGTTTTTGCAAACATCAGGAGCAAACACACAGGACTTCTAGAAATATTATACTTCGCATGAAATAAGTTTGGATAGACACAACAAAATAGAAAATTAAATTTTGACCAGAGTTCTCCCTAGTATACTCCAAAACCAAACCAAGATCAATTTATTTTTATACTGATCTGATTCAAAAACCATCGCAAACAATGTATCAGTGTGATCGCAGTTGTTCACACTAGTTTAAAACCGGACGAGAAGCTGGTTATCCTAAGGTAAGAAGGGAAATTCATTTTTCCCTGATTGCTTCAGACTTCAGCCTAGTCCTGCAATTATCCGACAATTCTGCGGACTTTCGCCGAGCGAAGATCCGTGAGATTTCGTGTGCGTGTGCGTGTACACCTACATTCGTGTTTGTTAGAGGTCTAAGTGCATGGGATGACAACATTTATGTTTTGTTCAGACGAGTCACCGTACTTACCAACACTTGGCGGCTCGATTAGATAAATTACAGACACCAAGAGAATTACTCACATAATTTACCGTTAGAGAGCTGGCATAGCACCATTGTAGAATGAATAAACTTACACTGCAGCAGTGTAAAACTGTAAAGTTAATAATACAACTTATTGTTTCCATGAATAATTTAACAATCATACCATGGGAATTTGTATGTCCAGGACATTCCAGTGTATCGTAAGATTAGGAATGAAGAGATACATGCCCAAGCTAAATTCTATTTAACCCATTACGATAAAATGTCATAAACTGTTGTATGTTTGCATGAGGATGTTTTATGAAAAGCTCTGATGGGTCGATTAGAATACATAAAGAAAATACACGTTGATTTTTGCCTTTCCTCCACTAAATTGCTAAGCTATGTTAAAACGGAATGTTCCACGGGACGTATTCATTGAATTTGAATTTCTGTAGTTTAGAATATTTTGAGCCATCGGTAACCACGTTCGTTAAAGTCACCTTCTTCATCGTCTAATGGAGAATGCAATAGTCCATCAGAGCTAAAGTGGGGAATATTTTGTCTGTCTACTATCAAAACTCAATAGTAGCATACATATCCCTGACTGTAGCTTAGTAGAAATAATGCTCACGTAACAATCTGAAGGCCACAAGTTGAATCAAGAGCATATTCAACATCATTTTGATTGTTCAAATCTGAAACCAGCTGTTTATGACCATTAGAACTTCAGTAAATGACCCTGGCTCTAGAAACATCTTTTCTAGTCAAAAACAATACCAGAGTCGTCTCACTCACTATATTCATATTTGGGTTAAAAACTCCTTAATTTCGTCTTCGTGGTCATAGTAATGCAATGACACCTCAATAAAACCCACTTAAAAAGATCTCTTTTGGAATTTACTTGAATTATTTGCAGAACAGTTGATCTTTAATCGCAAATACCTCCGGTGAAGATTAAGCTGAATTAAAATTTTAGACGTTTCATGACCTTTTTATGGACATCTATTTTTTGTAACTATTTATCATTGTAGTGAGCATATCTTAAAACTAAAAGTAAAATTTTCTGTTGTATTTATATTTTGTATGTGCCAGGGGACTAATATTGCCTAACAATGAGAAGTTTGCCAGTTGGATCTTGAGAAAAGCCAGTACCTCTTTTCTTCTGTAAACGGTACCGAACTGTCTTTCGTTAACATTTAACAGTGTATTTTTTGTTCAAAATCACTTTAGACACTCATTCATGTTGGGTTATAATACAGTATACCTTTGTTTGTACGTCCCATGATGGTGGTGTCTGCCACTCCCATCACATCCTCCACATAGGGACGTCAGTTGGACGTGCCCAAGACGTGCCAGTCATCAGACAGTCTCCCAGTTACAAGTCCTACATTGTTCTCGTTTCTTGTAAACACGACCTGGATCCCCGTTACATAAAGGCCGCCGCGGGACCCCGGGACCATCTCTCTTGTTTCCCTCTCTCTCCTCCAGACTAGACATAGCCTGTAGGCGATGGGCTAGGCAGGCAGAGCAGTATATCATAGGACTACGGCACACCTAGGGACGAACCTTCACTGGGCACAAGCCAAAAAGGGTTCACTAATCCTCACCTTGGCTGGGCACATGGTCCACGCCAGGCAGACGGCGCGCGGCAATGAATTCCTAGAAAATCCCGAGTGACCAAAGAAAGTGCATGTTACATGTTATTCAAAACAAGGGTTAAGTATATCCTAAAATCCCACCATTAGATGATTCAAAAGCCAAAATATAAGTGAAGTGATGTATCAAGAAAGAAGACAGCTGGCAACAACAATGAACCTCTTTTGTGAAATTCTTCGCTTGTCTATCAGACATGACAGATTAAGCACATTATAGCTTATTACGTTACTAGTCCTGAAAATATGTGTTTACTGGACGAAAAGTAAGTAAGTAAGTATTACCATACGAGTCCGGTAAACACGTTTTGGACGAGTGACGTACGATAGTTTACTCTTGTATTAATTAAACTAGGACTAATTTTAACTAGGATTAATTTTCTATTTTAGTGAGGGTCTCATCCACAAATATCTTCTAAAGTAAAAGGTTATAAAAATATAGCTATAAGCAATAGAAGAGCAGTGGTCTATATATTCTTTTGTTTTTATTAAAATTTGTACTGCCACATCAACATTTAACGATAAGCCACTGTGAAAAATCAATACTGGTGAGAACTTTCAATTTTGTGATTATCAGACCTAGACACCTGAAGAAATTTATCAAAGACACATTCTTATTTTCAGTATATCAAACTAAATATGAAATTTCCAAAAGTACAATGTTTGAAAAACTTTCTACAAATCATCAAGAACAATACAATACCCCCGCCACAGCAAACCTGTAGACGAAGCGAATTTCAACCTGTCTGGTTACATTTTTTCTATAAATAAGACATATTTATTCCCAATTTCAATAACATTAGATTTAACGAGTGTTAACGAGGTTTGCTACTACGGGAAAGGTAAAACATGTTTTTTGACCATACGTCAATAGTATAGAATGAAATAAATAAATTTGCCAAATTTTATCAAAATATATCCGTAAACCACAACAACAAAAGTAAACTACAACAGTTTTCATTTTCTCCATGAGACTGTGGTCGTTCCCGTGCGAGACGAAGTCGAGTGCGGGATTGCTATACGAGTCCGGTAAACACATTTTGAACGAGTGACGGACGATAGTTTACTCTTGTTTAAATGTTTAAATTTTAACTCAATCTATCTTGTCTTGGAAAAATATATAATTAAAAATATCGTTATGCCAATGGTTTTAATTATTAATTTTGTCTTAATTTTTCCATCTTTTCATAAATTGGGTTTAAATTTTGTGTTTGCATTATGTTAAGGATGTTGTTTTCATTTTTCTTGTTACTAGATATACATGTAATTCTTCTTTTACATTCATCCTTCCTCCTTTTTGTTCATATTCTAACATTTTGACACTATCTTTAATTTGTCCATAACTATGGTTATGTGATAAAATGTGTTCGGCGTACATTGATTTTTGAGTTGTTATTTTGTTGTATTTTACTGCTTGAATGTGTTCTTTGAATCGTCAAGAAATTGATCACCATATTTGTCCCATATAAAGTTTAGAGCAATCTTTGCAGTTGATTTGGTATGTTCCTGATTTTCCACATTTGTGCATTAGTTGTTCATAAATATATATATATGCAAATGAAAACATTAGAAAACAATTAGTACCCTTTTAACTCATTTTATTATCAAACAACTAGTTTCAACACTTGGGCCATAGTCATGTTGATATTTTATTCAAATATAATAACAAATAATAAAAGGAATAATTATAATCATATAACTAACTATACTAACTAAGAGCTAACTTAGAATTTAGAGGATATTGATTTATTCTTTGTTTAATTTTGAGTATATCATATAATATTTCTGTTTTATTGCAATTGTAGGATTTTTTCAAACATCGGATTTGTTTTGTGGGTGTTCATGGTATTCAGTAAATTTTGAGGAAATCTTTAGTAATTTGGGTATATTTATGAAAATCCTCTTTGACATTTATATTAAGATTCATTATTTTGTTATTCTAGAATTTCTAAAGTTCCATGTATATTTTTATATTTATGCCACGTTTCAATTAGGTGCTCTGCAAATTTTGATTTCATTGTCGTTTTGTTACCTGATTTTAATGCTTGTATGTGTTCGTGGAACCTTTTCTTGAATTTACGACTTGTTTGGCCAATGTAGGATTTATTACAGTCTGAACATTTTATTTGATAAATGCCGGATTTGTTCATACTGTGTCTTTAACTTGGTTGTTATATGTTTCATTAAAAATGTTTAACATTAACCCCACAACCAATTTCTCAAAACTATACTAGAGGGTACTATTCAATGGCACAGAAGTACGATATAAACTGACGCGACGTGACGAAGGAAAAATCAAACTAACACTGTGACGGATGGACCTCCCTTTTAAGTTAGAATGTGTCTCCTCAACAAACAGATATTTTTTTTCTCAAATATAATCATAGATTAATCTTTATTGCACTGATGAAATCGCGGAAGTTTTTAACTACAAAAGATCCACCAATACGATTTTAATACTATTTAAAGGTTCTTCCAAAAGAAGAGATACCAGTTAACATACTAATAATAACTCCGATGACGTACGGTATGGGAAATATTTTATTCATTGAATGATCAACCATATTTGGTAACTAACGCAATTAATAGCATTATTGTTTTAACACTTATTACTCTTTAAACAATGCTAATTGCTCAAAATATGTATAATTTTCACTCAATTTATCGCAGTTGGATTAATTAAAGTAAGCCTTGAAAGTAAACCGTCGATTTTGACGGGTTTCACTTAGTATCTGTCTATTCTGTTTAAGAGATTTAAAAAAATCTAAATTGTAAGAGTTTGTTAGCTCACAGGATCATGGGAGAGGGTTCAAATTACAGGTCACAGGGGGTTGGGAAAAATAGCGGATTATGTCCAAATCTACCAGATCATGAGAAATAATGAAAAATATGCTCATTAACATGTGATTACAAATGAATAATTGTAACTTTTATTCTACTTTTAATTCTGTTGGTAGAGTGTAGTTATAATAAATACAATAAGCCCAACAGTTTTAGTGGTTTGTACTTACAGTCTTACGTTCATTAGTTACGTCTTTAGTTCACTGGCTGGCTACGTGAGTTCTTCCTGGAACCGAGGGGGGCAGACCCTCCCTGCCAAAGATAAAGGATGTGCCCAGCCAAGGCGTTTCAGTTGCCGCATGTGCCCAGTAAAGGCAAGCCCACACCTAGATACGCCCGCTCACTGCATTGTTTTATACTTAACTGTTTCATTGTAAATTGTTGTTGCAAGAGAAGGAGTACTTAAAATATGAAACAAAGTAGATATTGTTCAAATTCGGTTTACATCAAATGCAAGCCAGCAACTATAGGTTAAACAACTTATAGGCCAATTCAGCTATAGGTTAAACCAGAGGTTGATCAAGTTATAGCTGTCCATGATGATTAGGCTAAGCACAAATTGCAAAATCCATCCTAAAATAAGGGACAAAAATTTTACTAAGATAAACACACTAATTCAACCAACTTAATATAAAATACTACAGCAACATGCTACAAATGCAAAAAACAAGTACAAAATACTAAGTCTATAACACTAGACTAAAAAAAAACTACTAAGTCATAACAAGTGTCAGTCAAATGTATAAAAAGTATTCTTAAACTACTTCCAAGTCAAAGGTCCGACATAAATAACAATTAAACACATTGCAACGGAAGCGAAACATTTTGTGAGACTCTCCCAATGTAGTATAATACTTAAGAATTGAGTGGTTATACAGTATTTGCTTGTCTAACAACCATTGAATGTGATCAGCACTTCGCCGGTTTGATCTATAACTGGATTTTTGATTAATAAATGATCCTGGATCAAGAAACTGACGATCCAATCAGTAAAAACCTCATCACACTCTATTTTACACTCAACAAACGATTTAAAGTTAGTTTTTTCACTAATTCTGAATTCTGCACCAGTTTAAATGTACGCACATAGTAAGTCTCTGTTTTAGTTAAGTGTTTTAGCAGTTTTTATGAAAATTTTAGACAATTTACTCTTTTAAAAATTTACAACACAAATCCTTGACAGTGCTAAATGTTGGAGACTTGACTTAATATGCAGCGAAGTTTGTGAGAACTTCCATACGTCAGTCCGGTGAAGTAGTTCGTGCGCCAACCGCGACTTTCAACTTTATATAATATCAGAATGTATTTCTATGGCCCGTCAAGCACAATAGATGAATACGATTCTTCAAATACCGTCCGTAACAAGAGAAATGAATCAACCGAATCGCGTTAGGTAACACAAAACGTGCCATAACGTACTGAACGACTAATTGAAGAAAAGCAGCTTATGTTGAATGGAAACGTGCGTGGTTAATAATCCCTTGTCATTATCGGCCAATGCGGAACTTTCCCTGTATAACTACGGAACCAATTAGACGCGAAACCTCAACAGCTGTTAACAATAGAGACATCAGCTGACCGATGTTTTACAGCTGACCGTGATGGTTAGCGCCAGACAAAAGGCGATGTAATTTCTGGTAATCCAGTGAATTTCTCCCCACAAACAGTATGGCTGTAACTCTCGTCTGAAAAAGGACGTAAGTAGTAGGTATTAAATTTGACTCGCGAAATAGCAGTCGAATGATTTCCTGGTGTGCTGAGAAAGCTGTAATTGCCGAGGTTTCTGCTAATAGTTTAAGCGCTTCTGTTTTAGGCTCGATGTATTCTTTTAGACGCCGTTACTACCCGGAGAACAATAGCACTATAGATAATTCCTGTAGTTTTCTAAACGGAATGATTTCCTGTATTCCTTCCGACAGTTCCAAGTTGACTGGACATCCGTAAAACTGAATTAGTAAGAATTCTGAATTACCAAATGTCTTCTAGTTTGATTGATATGATACAAAGAATTATTGGATGACCTAAAACGCAGCATTACCGGTTTTATCAATAATTAGGGCTTCTATGAGCCCTGAATATTCATATACATATTCACACAACCATATAAATGCTTCGTAGTAGTTTTGCTGTTTAGTTTATCCTGTATTACCGAATATTAGACAGTTCTGAATCAGCTACCGCAGCTTTCGGTTTCAGATATAAATGGTTTGAAAAAATGCATTGACGAACTCTGAAATAGCAAGAGCTATTCATGAGATCGTTATTTTGATTTGTTTAACCTTATTAAATATTGAGTTTTTATTATCAAGACTTTTGCCTTTTGATGTATCTAGTTTTTGCTGTGTCACTTGAGATTGTATAGTTCACAGGTCAATCCTCGAACTACTGTCTGTTCTAACGGGCTCTTATGGTTCAGTTTTGAATTACCAGTGTGTATAAATCGAACTTTGGAGGAACAAGAAATGAAATTGCCAATGCTTTGAAGTTATTGACATTTTTTACTAATAATAAGATGAATGGTCAAAAATAAACAAGTATAGGCTTTCTTTGTTGGCTATCGAACGACATATATTTTCAAAAAAACCCCGTCATGTCTTTCTCAGCTCCTTGCAAAATATCGAATCATGAAGCCGTGCCCGAACACTTTACAGATCTTCTCGAAATGCCAGTTGCATCATGGTAGTGACTCGGTATTTCACACTTTTCCATCATTTGACACTTCGTGCATGATTTTGCCAAACCTCAACTAGTGGTTTCCAAGATAACCTCTGCATAGAGGCTGTGTGCCACTTCCACGATAAGTGAGAAAATTGACGCAATCATGATAACAGTCATACCAAATTGGAAGAGTCGGGTTTGTCTAACCACTGTCATCTTCGACTGTCAGTGACCTCAGGAATTGCATCACTAATGCTTGTTGACATGTCTTGTTACTTCATATGTTGATGTTGTATACTGTTATTTATAGGTAATGTTTATAGAGGTTCAAAAGTTCAACACTTTATGATGTGCTCTTTCAATTCGTGATATCAAATCCATCTATTATATTGCAAAGGGTTTTTCTGTGTGGGGGGGTTGTTCCGGGGTTGAGGCTGGAGTAACTTCTGTCATAGACTAAGCAACACAAGGGAGTATGTTTTATATATGCTTCTGTAAAGGCTGAAACTTTACAAAAAGTTAGTCTCTGAACTTAGCGAAAATTTATTTATCTGCCTATTCATGTAGAGTATTTGAAATCATTTAAAGTAAAGGCTGAAACTTCTCAAAAAGTTAGTCTCTGAACCTAGCGAAAATATATTTATGTGCCTTCATGTACAGTATTTGAAATCATTAAGTAATAAAATCAGTTACTCATGTTTGTTTATGCTGCATAATTTTTCAGAGTAGGCAATATTTAGTTTTTAGGAGCGTCGGAGTCGAGAGTTCAGTCCTTTATCGCTTTATCATATATCATGTACACACACCACACTAATTTTACCTCTCAATCCTTCACTCATTTTTAAGTATAAAATATGTAGGGTAACATTGTGTCTTTTTCAATGCAATAATAATTATGACCATGAGGATAATGATCACTACGCTGAAGTTGATAACTCCACAACAGAACAAATTTTCAATGTACGGAAATTTGATAACTTATAAGAAATTTAAAATAATTTTGACCACTACAAAATTACAATCTCTTAACCATCAACTCGGAAAGTCAGACAAATATCAACACTTTACCACATCAATAGCTGTCCTCCTAGTGGATCGCACCTATCAGATAATTCGATAACCTACAATTCCGAGCGCCAACCTTTGAATGGAAGCTGAGGGGGTAATTATAGGCTGATAGAGGTGAGATTGAGATGAGCGTGTGATAGCGTACCTCACCTGTTCTGCAATGTACTGCCCTCGTGATGTAATGAACTGTAATGTGTGGAATTACCTCCTTATCTGGGAAGTAAAGCCACATTACAAACCAGTGGCTATTGCTCTCCCTGGTAGCAATTTAAGTGCAATACGCACTGATGTGGGATTTAAACATGGTTAATATTAGTCATGAAGCTACTTCAGTAGCTTCATTAACATTTATGATGTTGGATTAGTATGGTTTAGGTATTAGTTAAGCGTCATATAAGATTTACGTTTTTGCATCTCATTTAAATAAGCCTTAGGATATTTTCATAGACTTTGAATGATGAAAGTAGACTTTTCTTCCTATAGCAACTTCTCCAGAATGTTTTTTGCATGAGTGATTTGAAAACCATTGACATTTATAGGGGAGATTGCATACCATGATTTTGTTTTTATCTAATGTGAACCTTATGTTAGATACCGCCATGGATCTAATGACAAATTGGCACCTCGGTCCAGAAATTGCCTCGATCATTATTGTGTCTCTTGTACACAGTACGTTTTCTGTGCTCTTGTATGTGTTAGATTTTCATGTTCGCGTAACAAAGTTCCTCCGTCTTTTATTTGCTTTACTGGCTTTACTTATCTCTGTCTGACTTTCGTTTCTACGCTTCCTCTATATCTAACTTGATGTCCCCAGAGGTAAGAAACACTGTTAAAATTTGTTTATTTTATTATATACACGATAACTAGAGTCATTTTGGTCTGTCTTTGACAACATAAAAGTTTAGGGTGGTATAAACTTGAATGAGTTTGCGAACCAACAAGAGAAGACTATGGATGGTGTTAGCCTATGGGGTCTGATTTGTACTTTATTCCCCCCCCCCCCTTAAACATAAAAATATGCAATTCTCACTGCAATCCTCGTTTAGAGCTTAAAAACAAACATCTTTTTATTGAAACATTGTTGTACGATTGAAGGTTAGGAAAATTTAAAAAAATAACGTTTAAACATTGTTATTGGGAAAACGATCTGTTGTAGTTTATTTGTTCATGAATATTTTGATTAATTTTGGCAAATTTATTTATTTCATCATATACTATTAAAATTTGGTCAGAAAAATCACTTTTCATCATCCTCGTAGCAGCAAACCTTAGTACTTGCTACATCTTATGTTATGTACCTAAGCTATTTGAATAGATACTATTCGACTTGTTTGTGGAAATATTTTCACTTAGTCTGTAGGGTTGCTATGACGGGGGCATTGTTTGCCTCTTTTGATCTGACTCTATTCTGGGTTTCTCTGCCCCTGCTTTGTTCCAATTGCGTTTGTATAGCCTGCATTTTCCCGCACCCTTCTAGTCTTAAACGTATTTCTCTTATTCGTGTGTCTGACTTGTATTTCTTTGTCTCGTGTTTTGATTAACTGTGTATATGACTCACACTGACACTGCTTGTTCCAGATGGCGTTTACCAGCACGCTGCTGCCGCTGGCAGTGCCAGCCCCGGCGTGCCAGGTCTACGCCGCCAGCTCCGGCACCTCGGACTCCGGCGGTGACACGTCAGTCAGCTGCCACTCCGGCAGTACCCGGCCTGGCCCGGCGGCACGCACCCTCACACTCTCCCGTCGTCGTCAGGGCAATCTAGGGTTCAGTCTGCGTGGAGGACGGGAACATGGCACGGGGTTCTTCGTCTCGGCTGTAGAGCGAGGGTCCGAGGCCTACTTGCAGGGGCTGATGGTGAGTGGAGGGGAGGAAGGTTGAATGTAACATATTTGTGAATAATGGAAGTCCAATAATATCCTGTCCAAGTTGACTCTTCTACTGAAATATTACAATAACGCTGTTGTTGGTTTTACACATCATAACAACATTTATAGTCCAAAAATATAAGGAATTTCCCGGGAAAAAATTCCCGGAGTTTTTTTCTCAGTGGTTTCTTATGTATTTTTTGGCACTGAATCCGATTTTAAACTTTGCCAGAGGTGAGCTAACTTCAGAAATTGCAAAACACTTATAAAATACTGTAAATACATTTTGCTGTCAGTTCTCACTCCTTAACTCAAACCCTCCTAGGTAAAAAAATTCTATCAATGATAGTGAAATATCCTAATTTGTTGTGTATAGTGTAGAGTTTACTAGTGCTTCTTGTGCTGGAATAAACATTTCTAATCAGGTAGGCCTGCTATTATAATTAAATCCCTTAAGACTTTGGCCGTTCCGTTTAATGTCACATCCTTGACTTATTGTTAATTAATTGGAAAGTATATTGACATACAAAGTAAATGGCACCACTACTAATTAATTTCCTATTAGTCCTTACAACACAGAATCCAGTAGGCAAGTACTTGTAAAGATGCCAATACAACCATAAAAAGCAAACGTTCACTAAAAGCCTTGATAATCAGTTGCAAACAATAACTTCTCCTTCTGAGAGTGCAACCTTTCCAAACAGCTGTTAGGAAAGGTCAGGGAGGATTGAGTGGTCAGGAGTGTAAGTGATGACCTCGGGTGTTTCAGGTCGGAGATCAAATCATCCGAGTCAACGGTCTACCTGTGGAAGACGCGACACATCGAGAGGTGCTACATCTCATACAGAGTCAGATTAATGTCACGCTGAAAGTCAGATGTAAGTTTATGCCATGAAAGTCTTAAATAATTGCAAAGAGCTTACCACATCCAGTGGCTCAGGAAATAACACCTGCTGCTTGTTTTATCAATGCAGGTGGATTCACTGGTTCCTACCATACATCCAAGAGAAAGAGGTTTGAAAGGTAGCCTTCAAAGTTGGGGAAAGCTCAATGAAAAACAATTATACAGGGTGTTATTTTAAAAACGCAACAAATAGTAAAGATATTGCGAGACACTTTTTAATGACGAACCTAGCTCATATTTTGGAATATCTGTTTTCTTTACTTCATTGCAAGTCAGCTGATATTCATTGTTGCACAGTTATCTATGAGTCATAGTGTTATTGGGAACTTATTATGAAAAAGACACAAACATGGTGTTTTTGTAAACTCAAAGATTATGTTTTGTACATTAAAAGTAAATCATTGGTTTTATGCCAAGAAAGGTTGAAATAAGGTTTCCAGAAGTGATTCCATGACTTAAAAAATTACTTTAAAAAATTAAAAAATACTTTTCATAAAATTAATTGTCTAAAGTTTTAGGAAGCCGGATCAGTAGAGAACAAATCAAACACATAGAGCTTGTGAAAAACCTGTTGAGTCTCATTTACAAGATTTTCTCAATAACACACAAAAGCTTTATAAATATCTATGCAGCAATGAGCAATGCATATTAGCAGATTAACAAGGAGGGATACCAACATGTGAGCTATATTTGTCGTAAAAAATATCTCACATTTAGTCTGGGTAAAAAAAATAATTAACACCCTGTATCCCTCATGAAAGAAAGAAAATCTATTACTAAGAATGTATGGAGTGTATCTTGCACACACCATACTTTTGAAGAGATCTGCCACCTTGGGCAAAAGCTCATCTGGAAACACATCTCTGATGCCTACCCATTTGATCTCATGGTTCCCTACGATACTTAACTGTCTTGTATTTCTATCGCTATAAAACCTCTAGACCAGTAGTCTATATATAGACAATATTTTGAAAGTTTTACCAATGTTTGAAAATACTCTAATAAAATTTTTATTTTTCAGCTGTGGGGATGATTCCTATAAAAGAGTAAGTACTGTAATACTTTAATACTTTTATGCCACACTACGCTGTTTTAAAAAACTTTCCACACAAGGATTTAGTCCAGAAAACAGCTGTTTGCCACCAGCTTAATCAAATGGGTTTCCATTATGTACTACTGTATCGTAATATCTTGAATTCAAGAGGAACAAAATACAAACATTTTTTGAAAATTCTGGGAAGGGGGAAGGAAATGACAGGAGTTTTACAATTGGTTTTGTGGGTTTCATTATGATTCTTTGGCCAAGGAAGTTAAAGGGGGACCATTAAATAATGGATTTGGTAATTTATATAAAGGCCATATTAACAGGGGAATAAAGTTTTGTCTTTTTCGTTGGTACTCAGTAGACATTCCACCTAGAATAGCTACAGTCAATTTTGTTTTCAAATTGCACATGGTCAAATTGACATCTTTCAGAGTGTGCTACTGTTTAAATACCTTTTTCCTCATTTTTTTTTTTTTTTTTTTGTAAATATTTGATTTGACATAACCAGTACTATCGTTCACAGTAAAATTTCTTGGCTTGGTGAAATATTTTGCATGTGCATATGGTTATCAGTAATTTACATCAGCAACCACACTCTCTCGGTAGCTGAACTAAACTACTTAATTGGTTTAAACTGGCATCCTTAAGACGGGAATGTATGTCTACTTCTATTTACACTCAATGGATAGAGTACTTAACATTTATTAGAAAATGCCTTAACAGTTTTCTTTTATTAAATTTAGAATGGGAACTAACTAGTGACATGCTTAGTACTAATGTCATGTTGTCACTCTACAGCAGCAGTCAAGATTCTCTCACCTGGAGGTTGGTAGAGCCAGAACCAGGGGGAGGGGAGGGAGGGGAACCTCCAGATCCTCTCAGAACCTCTTGTCCCACTGCTCACCTCTTCATCAATGTCGCTCCAAAGGCAAAGCTAGGTTGTGGGTAAGTTAAACTATAGATAAAGTATAAACCCTTAGTAGATTTCTCATCCTTATGAAACAGGTGAAGAAAATTTTATTGTTAGTTCTGTTCGGTCAATGTAGAGGTCGCTTTTTGTTTACAATTTGTTTCTTTTTGATCTAGTCATTTAAAACTACCTATCCAAAATAAAACAATCTAATCATAAACAATAACTCGTCCCCTATTTATATAACCAAACAGTAAAACACAACATGAAATTAACCCTAAAATAATAGAAACCAAATTTTGTCGACACTAGCGATCAGTGTCATCGGACATGATTGATCTAGACACAAAAAAGAAGCTTTAAAATTTACAATGGGATTATAAGTCTACTTTATGTTGATTAGTCTATGGTTAAACTGTATTTTTCCATACTACACTTAAGTAAGTACTTAAGTAACAATGAAAGTGTGCAAATTTATCAAGTACCTGTACCAAATTAACACTAAGTCTCTCTTATGAACTACTGTACGTTTTTCTCTTGAAGATGTTAATACTGTAGGCCTACTTTGTTAGAAAAAACAAACACAAAGCTGGATTTAAACAAGGCCCCACTAGAAAACAGGCCATGCTGCAGGATCCATGACGTCACACTAATGGATAGATTTGTTGATAGATTCACTGTAATATCCCAACATTACATATTTTTTAGGTAAATAAGTTGGCTGTTTTTTTCAGATTTTAACGGTAACAATTTAGTACAAATATCCACCACTGTGAGGTAGTGTTGCTCCGCAGCATGGCCTGTTTTTCTAGTGGGGCCTTTATTTTTTAAACCACACCGATAATTATTTCATGTGTTTAAAACAAACAAACTCGCTATTGAAAGAAAATTACCTTAAATAATTATTCATGTACAACCAAGCCGCTTGCTATTCCCTCATGAGGTTCAGAATACTAAACCTGCACAGACACTATTATATTTTATTACTGCAATAAAAATGTGACCAGTTGTCTTTGGATTCTTAGAAAAGCTTTGGCCAGTTCTCAAGTTCAGTGTGAATAAACCAACCTCTATTTTTACCTGGGCAGGGACGGTTAAACTGAATAGTATTTGGTCTAAGGTAGTTGGTTAAGAAATAGTTCACTGCCTGGGATTTCAAGTGAGTTTTCATCAACCCTTTTTAAATATATAAGAAGGCTTTTCACTCATACTTTAGGAAAAGGATATGGAACATGAACTGCAAACATTGTATTTAAGCTTCTCACAACCTGACCAAGTCTCTATGTTACAGCATATGCAAGGGTCCGGAGTGGAAGCCCGGCATCTTTGTCCAGTTCACCAAAGAGAACAGTCTGGCTAGAGGCGCAGGACTGAGGCCAGGAGACCAGATTGTTCAATGTAACAATGTAGTCTTCACACCAGACACTGCCTTTTCAGAGGTGAGATATTGTATAAGGAGTGTATTTGGAAAAAGATAAAATTCAGCTCATCTAACAAAATTTGTCAATGGGCTTATTGATACACAATAAAAGGTCATGGAAGTACTGAGATTACATCCACATCACCAAATCATATTCTTGGCAAGCTACTGTTGCAATAATTTAATTAAAGCTAGCCTTAATGATGGATTGCTAGAACATCTTAAGCGTTGGCTAGTATTTTCGCCAGTCACCAAATCTTCTGTTAGAGACCAAGGTTTGACAAGCTATATCACAGTCTAATTCCCTATGACAGAATATGAGTGATATCACAGAGAAGTAGGGTACAGAGGAAACATCCAATGGAATACTTAAAAGTGGTGTCTAGCACTAGTCGCTGGTGTTTTGGGAAAGTCCAACATTTCCCCTCTCGCTCTCATGTACTACAACACTCAAGGTGGAGAAAGGCCCTGTGGCCCGTGCGATAACCAGCCAGTCAAGTTCTTCCTTGCTTATCACAAGCATATTTCCCCTAAAAGCGAGTACGTACACTCATGCCCAACATACTAGAGCCCCCCCCCCCCCCACCAAGTAAAGGGGGAACTTGACCATAAGCAAGTTTCTTTTTACCTTACTTCTCTGTGGTGTTATGCTATGATACCTTTTATTGTGTATCCATTAGACACCTGGAATATATTTTTCCGTGTTAAGCTGCTGAACTCTAGCCCCTTTCTAATAACTTCTTAATCACCCATTCCACTTTTCTTTCAAATTTAAATGATATGTTTATTTAAGTACAATGATTGACAACAGCTAATCCAGTTTAAAAAAATACAAAAATTACCAACCCCTACTCCATTAATACCAACATAACACGTCATAACCTAAACATGATCTTTAGTAACAAGGATTCGTCATTCTAACTACCTACCTTCTCCTTTTTGTGGAGTTTAAAATATGATATCTGAACTGAAGTATATAATAGACATCTTAACTCTAAAATGTGTGTATTTTGTATACTTTAACACTTAATACTTTAATACTTTTGATTTTGATTGATACGTTGTTCAAATATTTGAGCCTATTACCTAAATTTGACCCTTTCAATTCAGAATACACTTAACTATATTAGTGTTATAGTGTTTTATCGCTACAAATTTGGTTTTCTTATATATAAAGATATAGGGTAACAGAGCGATTATTAGTGAAATTTCCTACAATAAAATAATTTATGTCAATCAGGCGGTGTCCATCCTAAGATGCTCCGGAGTCCTGGAGCTAGTGGTGGTTAAGGGAGCGGGAGTTGACCTGTTCCCGGGGGAGAGTTCGGGATACAACAGCTCCGCATCCAGCCTCGCGGGAGACCAGAGTCCGGACACTTGGCCTCACAAGAGACTCTCCGTAGTCCGGGAGGAATCCCTGTTGGACACTGAGAGGTTAGTACAACTGTTGATTAAAGTTTTTAAACTTTAGGATAAAGACTATGGATTATCCCTTAATAAACCTCAAGAAGTATATGGAGTACTGTACACTAAAATTTTTTTCTATACGGTTTTAATGAACAACAGACTAGTGGCGGATCCAGAGGGGGGGGGGGGGGGTGAATGGGGCAACCGCCCCCCCCCCCCGGGCATATATTTTTTGTACTACATGTAATGTACAAATTTTGCCACGATCGGCGAAGACGATGATAATGCTCCGATACCGCAGGGGTTATTCAGGATTTTAAACCTAAGGTGGTTATTGTTATTTTTTTTTTGGCTTCACTGCTTATCTCGCCCCCCCCCCCCCTCAATCTAAAGCGGGATTCACCACTGCAACAGACTGTGACTAGAGAGGCTAGCTTGTTAATCCAAAATTTAACATTTGCTTTGTGGTCGTTGAATAGGTCTAACACATGGTGGAAGGAAAAAACATAGGTGTGCTATTCCCACATATTCTGACGTCACTCGGATTGCAAACAAAAGATCACCTGATTGTAACTGTCAAATAAATGTACACATTTGACAGTTACAATCAGGTGATCTTTTGTTTGCAATCCAAGTGACGTCAGAATATGTGGGAATAGCACACCTATGTTTTTTTCTTCCACCATGCGTCTAACATGTTTTTAAAAACCAGTTTAATGTTAGTAGAGACTTACATAAAATAGATTTAAGTAAATGAGCGAAATTCTGATAGAACAAAGTTTAATATTATACAATTTAAAGTTTCCACCCATCCCATTAATTTGTACCTAAATTGT
Source organism: Macrosteles quadrilineatus (assembly GCF_028750875.1). Taxonomy (NCBI): domain Eukaryota; kingdom Metazoa; phylum Arthropoda; class Insecta; order Hemiptera; family Cicadellidae; genus Macrosteles; species Macrosteles quadrilineatus. The sequence continues at coordinate 97,821,939 of NW_026542596.1, forward strand.
ACCACAGAGAAGTAATAAACAGAGGATACTTTCAATGGTACACTTTTGGTGTCTAGCTCTAGTAATGGTGTCTAGGGCAATGTCCCGCTCTGACCCCTTGCCCCATGTACTACAACGCTCACGGTGGAGGAAGACCCTGTGCCTTGAGCAGTATGAATTTTTGCACAGTGCTCTCGTTCAGCCTCTTTCTTGCTAGTCACAAGTATATTTCTGCCAAAACATACCAAAACTGGAAGGGCATGTTTGTACTATAACCTTATATCCTCTGTACCTTTCTTTGTGACGGGACTGAGAATGTAGTTACACATTTGTTGTGTCACTATTTTGTAGTAGCATTTTAGAAGCAATATTACTTATGATTTCCATTCCAGTAGATTGTCAGGAGAGAGAAGTAAAGACTCAGACAGACCTGTTCATCCTTCGCAGTTCTCTGTCAAGCCACAAACCACAGGTAATCAAGTTGATGAAAATATTTACACTTTAATTCTTTGCCAAATTTTTACCTTGAGGTTTTTAGATGGTTAATCATCAAAAGCGATCAATAACACCACACAGTGAAACCTCAATAGTCCGGCCCAACTCACTGAATCTGTACAGCTATTTATGAACATTTCATACTACTTCAGTAGGTCAGGAAAGCTCTACAGTAAAATATCCAGTTTTGTTTTTGCTTGCTGGTTTTTAGTGTGTGATCAATGATAGCATTTAATCTAACCACAGACACTTTCAAAATTGTGTTTTCATCTCAAGATAACAATGTCATTGTCGTGGCCATGGACATGGCCATTAAGTAAATTGACGGATTCATAGCCATCATCGCCATTCTCTGTAGACTTTTGCCCTATATTTAAAAAAAATATGTTTTGGGTCAAAAACAGCGAGTTGAATATCGTGGGTCTCTGACACTGGTATGCCTTGCATGAGGTTAGAAAAGTAGCTTCCACACTACTTCTTAAGACCAAAAGCCAATGTGGTTGTATTTGGCCATTCATAGCTTTGCTAACAGACAATGATTCCAGTAGTTGACAAGTTTTGGCAACCATTGCTTAAAGTTAGTTGTACCTCATCAGTTGAGAACATCATGGTGGTCGTCCTATGTGAGTAGGCCTATGTGATAACTACTTTATGGTATTAAATATTTTTGGGCTGGTAAAAAATGTAGAATAAGTTTTAAATATTGCTATTGAAACTTGAAAGTGCTAACTTCAGTTTTTAATGTTTTTCAGATGGTCCTTGTACAGTTATTCGTGTTGGACCAGACACTGAAAATGAGAAAACTCCTTGTACAAAGGTATAGTAATTATTTTTATCCCCTTGTTACGTTATATTGGTATGTTTTAGCATAGAAACACTTTACTGCCTTCCTATCCCTTTCAACTTAATCCTTGATAGCAGAAAGTGCCCTTATTATTGTAATACAATTATTTTTAAATATTTTCATCACTCCCTACAGATTCATTAGCTAATTTCAATACCAGCTGATTTCATTTCATATACCGATTATTTACTTCAACGGTGAATTGCCAATTCAAACAGGTACAATTCAAAATTGATAACAAATAAAGTAATTGTTTCCCAAGATATTATTTAGATTACAGCAAGGGATTTCTTGCTCTCAGATCTCCATTTGCTCACTTTGTTTGTTTACTTATTTGTTTTCTCTATATTGTTGAAATCAGCTGTTTTTATCCTCAAACAATATAAATGTGAACAGAAATATGCATGAACTAGTTTTGCTGTGTTTTTAGCTTAAAGTCCATGTTTGTTAATTGCCCAATACATAACCTTGATCTTGAACTTATGATTTTCCTTTTGTTATATGTAGGTTTCCCTTTCATATATACTCTTTGCCCTTATTTTTATTTTAGAATAGTGTTTATTAGGAAATATGATAGCTCTAATTTTACTAAGGCCTGTTATTCAGTATGTGAGTATTTTTTCGTTGTGATCATTCATAGCTTGTGCCAAAAGTGATTTTCTGGATGCAATTAATTATTCCGACCCTCAGCTTTGCCTTGTATTTGGAAATAACATTGATAAAAATAAATAAGCTAATTACATAATATTTGACCTGACATGTTCAGCTTCGCCTTGCATTTGAAATTTGAACATGACATTTTCAGTACCGGTATGCTACTAGTGAAATGAAATAATGCTGAACGTGTTAATCAAATCATAATAAACTTTATTTTACAAAATTATTTCAATTGTCTAAATTCCTAAAAAAATGTGAGTTGAACTCACACTCATCGCTGTCATAGCATCAATACGTTTTCATCGTGGGTTTTATGTAAATTTTTCTAATATGTTCATCTTTTCACCTTCCATATTTCCCAATGCAGGAACTAAGGATGCAAAATGATTGACAAGCTACATATATCGTAAATTCAGCGGTTGTCTGTCTAATGACTCGACAATGAGTCGTTTGACTGTAGATTGACAACCACTATCAACAATTGATTTTAAATCATAAAAATTATGCTTTCTACCGGTAGGCCTACTTAAACTAATTTTGTGTTTGATTACAACAGTTAGCAGAGATCTGCATGGTTTCGCAGCAATTAGAAACAAAGACAACGACGGTGCTTGTAGAAGTACATCAGAGCGGGGATGAAGAAACCACAAACAACCAGGTAAATAGTTGGTCTAATCTAGTGTATTTTTTAGGTTACTCTAACATTCAGTTTGTAGAACTTCCTGCATGTGCCAGTTGGAAAAATAGTTGTCACCAGTGGTGTGGAGGGGCTTGAACTTGTGGGAACGATGTTTCCTGCTTTTACCAAAGAACCTATCACTTCTCTGGAAGTTACCCCTTTTATTTTGCAACAATGGTAAGCATTCTTGGTCTAAAAAATTTACAACTACAGCACTGGTTTTCATTAGTTCTGTAGGACTACATGTCAACTGAGCAGTGCGTACCTGAGCCAACAGTTAGTTGAATACGGTATTTATTTTTAAATGTATTGTCTAAAATGTTTGTGTGTGCAAGTTTAATATTTTGACTACCTAAATATGAGTGAAGATTGATGTTTTTGACAAGGATTTTAACACTAATACCGAAACCCTACCAAGGCTGACGCTAACTGAAACCCCCAGTCTGTGAGACCCCATTTGAAAATAATGGACCCCGCTTAGAAACACACAAACCGAAACCCTGGGCCTGTGAGACCCCCCTTTCAAATACACTAACGCTGGGCTTCTGAGACGTGCATGTTATGAACAGACAACCCTTTCAAGGTCACAGCACCCATGCAAAATGAATAAGCAATATATCAGCAAGCAGGGGAGGATAATGGGGGAAGGTATTGGGGGAATGGAATTTCTCAAAGTAAACAGTGTTGCCAACATGTGTTTGTGAAAATTCCCGTGGGCCTGTCAGACCTGAGTATTGGTATAAGTGTTAAGATGACATAGTCTTTCACTGAAACGATCGTTATCCACCTTTATAGGAGGTATAAGAATCATAAGAAATCAAGGTGAACTAACCTTTCATTAAAAACATTCGAGCTACTACTTCCAAATTCAACCTATGACTGATGTAATTTTAAAGATTGACATTCTGTTACAGAGTGACAGTAGTCTGTGCCAGTTGACCAACAGTTCATCTGTCAGTTCCTTCTCTAGCAACGCCAGTGCTGGGGCCAACAGTCTCTGCAGCGCCATCAGTCAGGAGCTGCAGAGGAGATCTGAGGTTAGTTCTGTATTTTCATGTAACAGTGTTTTATGTATGGGTTTTCTGGTGGGAGATCCACTTAGGATGATTACAATACATGATGAGTTGACTTTTTGTTTTAGCTCTATCAAGCATGAATAATTAAAGTTTAATATTGCTGTGTAAACCCTACATCAGACCAAGAAGTTTTCAGCTCCTTGTCAAACAAAGGTGTCCCAAAACCCCCTCTTTCCTGGACCAACCCCCCAGTAAGTTGTAATGGGTCAAAATTATAGAGGGGTTAAGTTTTTGTATTTATTATTTAATTATCAGTAGGCCTATTCCTTACCTGGTTGGTGATAGTGGTAAACCTATCATGGTAAGGTAAATAGGCTGTTTTAGGCCTATCCTAGGGTTGAAGTAGGGATAACCTCACTTTTGGCAAATCACTAAAGACACTATTGTTGAGATTCACAAGTCACAGTATAGCATCGCTGTGTACAAAACGAGTGATAAACCGTTTCCGGGTAACCCCCATACCTAATATACACCTTTGGGAAGTACGGTCAAAGTTGTGTTGTTTAGGCTAGGGTGGCGAACCGCGATCACAAATACAATGTCGCGTACATAACATGCATACACTTTGTCGCACACTAAGCTACACGTCACGGGTGGAAATTATACTTTTTGTTTAAACCAGCGATGATATTAAAGTTCTGCCGTATAATTTCACAGTCGGCGCAGGTGAATAACAACATTAACAACATAACCTGTACTACTAGTCGACTGTCTTGGCATTGTGTTGAGACAGCGCCAAGTTTGAACTCGTGACGTCACCGATCAGCTGGTAATTGAATCAGCTGATTCCCCATCCCTAGAGGATTAGGGTGGGGGAAGTAGTGGAGATCCCTTGTGGGCTAGGGATGCGACGACATTCTAATTCTGCGATTTACAGTGTTAGGACGTGTCTTGCTTTGAAACGATTAGTGATTTTGCTAAACGTGTGCTTAGTGTGTTTTAGTGAAGATCTCTGGAGTATACAGGTAATTCACCGATTTTCTTAGTAGGGTTTATTATTAGTCAAGGCATTCATTTATAGCAATTAACCCTCATTTTATTCTTTTAGACATAAAACACACGGTAGGGTCTTTGACGGGTGTTCGAACCTGTATAAGTCCGCTTTAGCGTATGCTAGGGCACCCATGGGTGGCGATAAAGATTCAATACGTATAAATACATCGTTTAATATTGTGTTTACAATATCGATTGAGGGTGACGGGGTTTTAGCGAATATTCTGCCGGGATATTCAGTTGGTGTTGAACTGCTGCGACAAAGCGGGCAAAGTTGAACCCGTCTCTGCAGGTCGTGCAAACACAAGGTTGGCTAAGTAATATTCTGAAGTGTTGAGGTTGACGAAACTGCAACATTAATTTCCCACATAGCACAGAATATTTATTTGATATCAAATAAACGTTCAATATATCAAACTATGTCAAATCAAAAATTTGATATTTATTTGATATTCATTTAATGTTCAAAATGTCAAAGTCAAACAATGTCAAACTTTGAATATTTATTGTATCTTCAAAATATCAAAGTCAAATAACATCAAATTTAGAATATTATCTAAATATTCTTAATGTTAAAAATTTGATTTTCTCTTTGAAAATTTCCAAATATACTAGTTTTAAAAAGTTTTAGATTTAACTTTTTAAATTTTTTAGAGTAAAGAATTAGTCCCCAGCCTACAGTTTGTAACATGGAGGTCGGAGGTCAATTATCTCAAAATAATTAATAATAGGAAGGAACACTGAACACTGTAATTTTTAATTAATTGATGATGGATTTTGACTTTTCGCGGGGGGGGGGGGAGTTGTTGGAACATCTGATATTTTTCTGAATCTAGGCTTACTACACATTTCAAGAAGAGTTAAAGGAAACACAGCTTTTTTAAAAGTTTTGTTTATTAATAAAAAAGTCAAACTCTTAACGATTGGCCTTATCATTTTATTTTTACTAGTAAATTAAACCAAACGTAAATTTAAATTTTTTTAAGTGTAATATAACTCTAAAAATATGTTAAGTATCTAGTTTGAGCTTGACTTGGCCCATTCGTATGAAAGGAAGAGAGGAAGACTGAAGACAAAACACCAACTTAATTCTAACCTAACTCAGCAAACAAAACGAAACATTACAATTACAATACAAAACAAATTACAAAATCCGTCGCACGACCAGTGGTGGCCAGTTTACTCACGGTGTGGATTTATTTATTTATTAACCAACAAATTGCCCATTTTGAGGGAAAGTACACGATTTATGTAAAATGTACCTATGACAACTAACTTGTTGAGTAGGCTACACAAGTAGTGAAAATAAACTATGGAAGCAACAAGTGTATCAAGATTCAAGAACAAGACATAACCTCAAATCAGTTAACTTAAGTGTGCTGATATTTTGTTTAGTGTGTGTCACTGTTAGTTTAGAGTTGTTATTTTTGTGACTGGGTATTGGCATAACCTACACCGAACATCTTTTCACGTTTTGATCCTTGGAGTCTTGGAGTATGTAAGTATAAGTCACTATACCTAGTAACATAGACGTATTTTAGGCCTTGGCCTTACCTAGACCTAAGTTAAGCTACTGTACAAATTAAATTGGCCAACTTATCATTCCTAATGCCTTGTATAAATAGATAAATCTGAAACCTCAAAATAGGCAATCTGTTTTAGAGGAAGTATTTTTCTGCATACTAATTAGGCCTAGGCGTAAGCTACTAAGTTAGGCAGCTTGCTTAGTTCTTACTGAACCAGTAGTTTATTTAGCTTCAAAGGGCAACTTCCGGATGAAAATAGTGTTCAATATATAGGCTAGTAAGTAGGACTAACTTACTGGTTTACAAGGCAAATGGAATACCATACTGTTTTGTAATACCTTGTTAGGCTAATTTTGAAATATTACTAAGTTATGTGGGTTATATTTTACGTCAGTCACTAACGTTTATGTAAATTCACCATCAAGAATAAGTTAACTTAATTTAGGCTAGCCTAGGCCTAACATATTCTACCTCAACCAGGTTACAATTTACCGGTATTATAAAAGAAATAGCCTAGCCTATTTGAAATCCATTTTCCTTTATAACTGAATTGGGGTACACTTCCGTATCTGTTGTCAAAAACAACAGAATGAACATAGGCTATAACGATCGATATTTTAATTTGGTTGTTTTTGACAACAGATACGAAAGTCTACCCCTGTATTGTCTCTTAGTCTTTTGTATTTTAGTTGTTGTCTGCTTCCTTTACCAACCAATGATTAGGCCTAACTAATCTTGATACATATTTAGGCCAGAGAAAGGTATGCATGAATTTAACTAAAAGTAGTTTTCTCTCCATTGTTTCAGTTGATAACTCTGCAGCTTTGGTGGAAGTTATTATTTGGTAGCAGTGAATAATTTGCCTACGGTACCAATTCTCCCGAGTGACAAAGTGGCTGTCTAGCAGCCTGTAGGCTGGGAAGGAGGAATAAATTTTTCTTTTGCAATCTGCATCTGAAGCCAGCTATCTTGCGTAAGTTTTTTTTTTATTTACAATCAGACATTAATAATAGGTAGACACACATATATTTTAATTACGTTTTCTCAAAGTTAAAATAAGTTAAAATAAAGTTTCAATCTTAGGTGTTTTTAGTTCAATTTTTCTGTTTGATTCGCCATGACTGTGTATGTCTTTTTTGCCATAACGGGTACAGTTCCGCAGAGAACCTGCGATATATTATCGGATGAATAACATTATATATCAATAATTATCCGATTCAATACATCGTTCCCTATGTTTTTTCACTATGTAAACATCAAATTGAGTTATGATTTGCAGATTTGGTGAATTGGTTTTGCAATATTAATATAAAATCAGATATATATACCGTCCGATAATATATCGCAGGTTCTCTTAGGAACTGTAGATAAGTTAGGCTCTACCACCAAAACACAACCTAATTCATGATAGGTACCTATTGGGTAATAACGTAGCCTAAGGTTCATCACACAGTTAAGAGAGTTTCTCTTTTTTGTGACCCACTTATATAGGAAGTCTTTGATTTACACTATATAAATATTCCGGCAGTGCTAACTTGTGTAAAAGAAAACTGTATTAGTTGAATTTTTTTAAACGCACACATAGGCCTATACACACACCAAACTACATCCGACCGTTGCACTCATTTCAGTCAGTGCTCACCCCAATATTTGTCCGTTCAAGTGACTGAGGATTACTTTTACCACTACCTAGGTCAAAATTTTCAATTTTCAGATTTAGATTTAGCTTTAACAAGGCTACTCAAAAGAAGCAAATGCCATCAAAATATAAAATAGATTTCACTAACAATTTAATATGTGTACCTAGTTGTAGGCTATCCTGGGTGTTGATCATGAAAATTAAAATATATACAAATTCTAGTGCTAATACTAATCTCTTTTATACAGAGGCAGAACCGGTACGCAAGAACACTAGGATCGTGGTGTAATGGAAATATATGTTGTTGCTACTATAATCAAGAATTGGCTTCGCCCAGCAAAGTTTAGGATTGATGCAAGGTAAATTTATTGTGTTATTTATAATTTAGGTTAAAGAAAAGATTGCTTATCTAATTACCTAATATAGAACTTACATTTTATTATAATTAACAGATTAGGCCGACATCTAACTACTGTGATGTTTTCTTTTCAAATTGTGAATTTTCAGTGACAGGCTATGCAAATGAGCAAAACTTAATCTGCGGTTTTATCCATCTCTTTTTTCTTTATTGTCAAGAACTCAATGCCTTATCGACAAATTTAATTATAAAGTACAGGTATAGTAAAAAAATAGGTCTTAAAAATGCCTAACGAAGGGGTCTCCAACCTACAGCCTGTGGGCTACATCCGGCCCTCGTGCAGTTTTATTCCAGCCAGCAGAAAGCCAGCATACGTTTTTGAAAATTATTATTTTTTATAGCAAACACCAATTATATTCTCCCACGATTGCGTAAACACGTGTGGTCAGGTGGTCTCAGCTATATCGTGATCATCTCCCGTGATCTCGCCAAGACTCACGAGCATATTATACTGCAGTCTCGACGGTGCCGTGATTGTCTTTTGCAATCCCAGCAACACCCTTCATTGTTGACCGTGATTTCCTTGAGGTGTAAAAAGAGAACTTTGTCAATGAATGCAGGCTCAGCCATGGGATATTTATTTACCTCGCGGCTCATACCATAATTAAGAGCAATTAACTGTCTCTTCCCCATTCAACAAAATTTGTGTACAATACCCTGTCTCCAAGTTGGCAGGTTAACGTATTTAAATAGGAACATAGTAAATGTCTCTCACTTGCTAATTTTTTCTCAATAGGCCTAGGGGAATATTAGTAGTAGTCAAGTAGCGGCAGATTAATTTAAATATATATATTTTTAATTGATCCTAATTGGCAGAACTACAAATTGAAATCTTAAACTAGCTGACATTTTAAGTGTCAAATTTTATAGCCTATTCTCACTAAAAAATCATTGAACTTTTTGTCAAAGATTTAGCTTAGAATGTGATTGCTTCTTAATTGCACATCTTTCGTTAGAATTAGGGGCATTTATAATTTTATTTTATGAACAGAACTATATTTTAGATTATTAAAAAAGGAAACTATGTAGTTTATTTGTTTATGGATAGATTTTGATAAAATTTGGCAAACTTATTTACTTTATCCTATACTATTGACGTATGCTCAAAAAAACTTTTTACCTTCTCCATGGCTGCAAACCTAACCTTGTTAAATCTAATCTTCATTCAATTTTTATCTTGTATATTTTTTTATATCATCAGCAAGTTAGGTTAGCTTATGACAGTTTAATTTTATAATAGAATGCTCTCATTTTGTCCGTAGTAAACCTTAATTCAATTTTTTCACAATCAACAAGTTTGGTTAATTTGGTTAGGTTACAACATTTTAATTTTATAATAGAATGCTCTCATTTCGTCCGTATCACAAAAAGCCTTTACCTTGTGACAAACGACAACTACAACCGCATCGATAGTAGATGATGTTGTGATTCGATAGAGTAGCGAACAATTAACGTTAGTCGCTAAATCGGTGGCGTTTTTAGACAAAAAAGTGCTCACCGAGGAAAAAGGGTTGGAGACCCCTTGTCTAACATATTATATTTTATCTATAGCTGTCTTAGAAAATAACTCTGTTAAACCTCTTTTACAGGAACAATAGAAAACTCAAGAAGGCCATTTGGGAGATGAAGAAGACCAGAATTATTTTTTTTGTAAATTGTACATATCTTTTTTATATTTGTGTTTAAATAATTTTTAATTAAACTTATTTTATCATACAAACAAAGTTTTTTCTTTAAAATGTTTTCCTTGAATGCAATTTTGTTTTAAACAAATATGTTTTGTGATACTTTTGTTAATGTTTTGTCAAATAAGAAATATATATATATATTTACATTTTTGGGTCACCCAAGAACTTTAACAAACTACCTATAACTTCAGAATAATAAGTCAAATCAAGGTAAGAACAGTAAAGAAGTCTGAACTGATATTATTTTAATCGCCATGAAATTTGAAATGTGAAAAAATGCAACCTAATTCTTCTAAACATATTTTACCAATAAATGTATGAGACATTTATTTGATATTCAATTTAATATTTATTTAATGTCAAATTAAGTGAGGTTGGACCTAAATTGACCATTTATTTGATATCAAATGAATGTTCGCGAATATTAATTTAATATTCGAATGTCAAAAATCTTATATCAATATTTATCACCATCATATTTAAAATGTGAATGTAAATTCAATCATATTCTCTTTATTATAGTTTACCAATAAATTTATGAATGTCAAATTTGATATTTATTTTATATTCAATTTGAATATTTATTTGATGTAAAATTGAGTGACGTTTGAACCTAAATTGAACGTTTATTTGATATCAAACGAATGTTCGTGAATATCAATTTGATATTCAAATGTCAAAAATTTGATAGCTATTTGATATCAAATAAATATCTGGTGCTATGTGGGTTGTTACAACATTTCGTTGAACGTTTTTTTTCATTATTTTTGAATTTAATTTAATTAGCTATTTCCAGGTGTTACATGATGGTACAGTAGCGTTGTTGGTTACCGGTACTGAGTTCACACCTGATTCACACTACATTTTTGCGTAAATACAAATCTGTACCTGTGCTAGGTTGTTGAGTTAATTAAATAAATTATTTTTATCTGAACCCTGGAAACTTCCCAGCACGCCGATTTGAGCGATCCGCTGGCGAGAGTTGGTGACGTCTTTCCCGCTATTATAACTGCGGAATAGCGTATATATTCCGAGCGGGAAAAACGGCACGTTACAAAGTATGGGTCTGGGTGCAAGTACTTTTTTACTTCGGGTCTAAAAGATTTAGTGACTGTGAAAATGGTGACTGTCTAAATCGGCTCGGACCAAAATCGGATAGCTTTGGATTTCTTAAAATAATTATTACTATAAACCACAATGGGTATACAATAAATTGCAGACGATCGTGTTGATATTGTTTTGTCAAGCGTAAATTTAGTTTCCTGCCTGCTTTTTTATTTTTGAAACAAAACTGTCAATATTTTCCTCTTCCTCCTGTCTCAGCTGGAAAAAACGTATATCTCTTAAAACAACATTTGAGTGTGGTTTAAAATGATCGACAAAAGCTTTTATCACATTATCATAGGACTCATCATTTGAGCAAATTAAATGTTTCCACTGCATTCACCACCAATGTTAAGAAAAAGAGCCTTTTTTACGTCTGACTGCTCTTCATTAACAGAGGCTATGAAGAAAATTTCTAATTCTTGTTTGAATTGACACCATTGTGTACTATCACAATCATTATTTAACTTACCAGTTAGCCGATATTCCATTTTGTTTTTGATTGTGCAATCTTAATAGACGCTGTTTGCTATTGCAAGAATAAAAAGCTTGCATTCACGAACATGGAGCAGCTTGCACACCACTATTATAAATGACCCGATGCGAGTTTGACCCAAAAATTGTTTTTGGTCCGAGTCAATCTCTTAGTGCCAATCGCAACCCAATCATTTTTTCCGACAGTACCTTTGCTGCAATCTTTTTCCTAAGCCTGTGTCCTTCCTATAGTTACAGCACAAATAACCTGTTTAGTTCATTATAAGTGTAAAACCTTGAGGTCTCCAAAGGCGCAGCCATATACAGTTGCAGGTGTATCGCTAATCGAGTGGTTATTATCTTGGGGTGCAGTAAGGATGGTTTTGATCCCTAGAATATTCTCAAAAGCATTTTAGAGGTTTGTACCTTTTTCCAGAGTAGCTTAGAAGTGTTTAAAATCATTTCTTAGAAAATTCTAGAAGGTTAAAGGGACTTCCTCCTTTTCTCTCCAATAATTCCATTTAAAAATGCAACTAAAAGTTGTTTTGGAATAACATAATTGTGTCATTTTTTTATTTTACAGAAACGCGCTAAAGAGGGTCCCAGTGATCTAAGGCCACCCAAAGTTGATCTTCACAAATGCGGGATGGACAAAGAAAAGGTTGAACAGCACCAACAGCTGATGGAAGAGTTTAGAAGAGCTCATAAGAAGATGTTCGCTCACACACTTGGCGAGGAAAATAAGACTGAACCCAACCGGACTTGTGCCCTTTCTTCGAAAGAGGTGAGTGAAGTCAACTGTTTTTTAATCAGAAAAGATTGAGGTTCATACGTTCTAGAACAATAGTCTATTTGTGTCCAGTTTGACATCTGGTCCTGAAGTTGCCTTACATAAGCATTCTCAGGGCCGGATTTCCAAATAGAGAGAGGCCCTCCCCTATGGGCGCAAGCGCCCAGGGGGCGCACGTCGAAGGGGAATTTTTTTTTTAATGTCTACAAATAAAAATGAACAGCGATAACTTAACATATTTTGTAAATAGATTTTGAAACAAATCTGGCTGATAAAGCATTCTAATTTTGAAGTCCATTAGAAGAATTAATTGTTGGTAAAGTTGACTATTTTACAACATTACGCATCAAATTCGTTACGAAGGCTGTTGGGATGTTGTCGAGCGGTAGGGCCCATACATTGTATTGTCACTGCCACTATGCTGGCTCGGCGCTACTGCTCTGAGTGATTAGGGGCGTAAGCGCGTGCCAATGTTATTGTCTAAACACTGTGACCACTCTCTCTCACCAGGCAAAACAAAAGTTACTATCCAAATTTTTGATTAGCTTACAACAACCTGCATGGTCAAGTTAAAATATATAATTCAATAACCTAGGACTTTTTTCTATGTGTTTAACTACTTTAAGACTATCTCTTTAAAATTAAGGACACATTACTAATCTGAGTTTGCCATAGGAAAAAAATCCTGATCATTCTCGTCAGTCCTAGACCATCTTTTAGCAAAAATAAACTCAGGAATTTATTACCTTTAAAAGATTGTAGGCTATTATCTTTGTAATTCAAAAGTTCTAAAAAATGTTTTTCATGCCCACGTGCACTCCCATATATCTTAAGGAGTTTGTGTGTATGAAGGTACAACCAAACAAAACCTTTGTGAAATTTTAATTAGTCAAAAAGGTGCTATAAGAGCCATGTTAAATCTTGAGTTTGATGAATCGGTAAGGGAGCATTTTACTAACCAAAATATGTTAACCGTCTATAGTTTGTATATCCTTGAGTGTATTATGCATGTCAGGAAAAATAAAGCCAATTTTACAACACATGAAGATATACATAAATACAACACCAGAAAAAAAAAAAACATAGTCTTACCTTTTCACAATTCTGAGCTATATAAAAAGATACCCCCGCCGCAGCAAACCTGCAGACTAAGCGAATTTCCATTTGACTGATTTGATTTACACTGAAATGTCTACTTAAAAATATAACATTTATTCCCAATTTAAATAGAATTAGTTTAACAAGTACTTAGGTTTGCTGCATCAGGGAGGGTAAAACAGTTTTTTTTTTGTAAAATGTTAATAGCTAGTAAGAAATAAAAACGTTTCCAAATTTGATCAAAATATGTTCATAAACAAGCAAACTACAACAGTTTACTTATTCTCCATAAGAATAACATGGGAATTTTAAATTTAAAATTTTTTTGAATTTTCTCCGTAACCATTAGGCGCATAATAACGCTTCAATATACTAAATTATTTGTTTTTTAAGCTCTACAAAATGGTTTGGAAAGAAATTCCTAAATTTTATGTTTTTTGGGTCAAAAATGGGAAAAACCTATTTTTACCCCATAAAACCCCCCGTAAACCCCCGTTACCATGGTCCGATCATGCTGGATCGCGAACTCGTTCGAATAAACGTAGGTTTACACGTTTGTACCAAATTTCATCAAAATCAGATCATTTTTGCTCAAGTTATCGTGCTAACGGACACATATATATATATATATATAAATATATATATAAATATATATATAAATATATATATAAATATATATATAAATATATATATAAATATATATATAAATATATATATAAATATATATATATATATGAATTTGAACGGATGGTGTTTTTGGCCTCTAGGGACCTCAAAACGAAAAAAAAAATCGGTCCCGCGTCCAGGTCTTACCATGAGTACTACGGTAATAGCTTATTCCCTATATGGGAAATTCGCTAAAAGAAACCATCCTATGCCGGTTCTGTATTCTTAAAACATATCCCAAACGAAATATTGAGCATAGAAAATCAAAAATTCAAAAGCGAACTCAAAAGTTTTTTGATCAGAAATGCATTTTACTCTCTTGAAGAGTTGTACGATTTAATCTATGTGAATGCTGATGCTACATAACTGTAAATTTCATAACTGAGCAAATCAATGTAATGTACTGAGTTAGATTAAGGAACTGTGACGCTATTAGTATTGCTGTACATGAAACAAATACAGAAGTTTTGAATTTGAATCATTATTATATCATAGAAAAGTAAGAATACAATTGAAAATCCACACAATTTTGGTTATACAAACATCAAGTCCACATTTATTTTTCACATGTATCAGAGATAAATGACATCACATATAGGATATTATATTTTTAGCAACTTTATTTTGCCTTCCAGTACTGATTGTGTATGCATTGAAGCTGAAGATGGCATTGATACTAAAAAAATAATATGGGGTGGGACTGTAGGAAAATATTTGTGCATTCGTCTAAAATCTAAAAAAACACTTTATCCTGGCTCTAGGATTTTTACTCTATGACCCTGCTTGAGGAAATGTTAAAAATCGTTAAAATTATGGCATGGGCAGCTGAGTTTGCCTATTCATAAGAAGGCTGTCAGCTGCGTAGAAAATTTAGTTGCTTTTTGATGGTTCTAATCTGGACTCAGCTACCAATGGTCATTTGGCTTTTATCAAGCTAAAGAAAACTGCTGGTTTTAGTCAGCAATAAAGCTGCACAGATTGTTTTACTAAATTCTTAGCTCTGAATTTATATAGCTCATACTATCCATTTAATTTGTTTTCACCACATTATCATGTTTTTGGCTGTATTACATACGTTAATTGGTGGCCGAAAGTTACGTTTTGCTGGCGATGCCAGCTGTCCATAATTTGGGGACCGAGCAGGTTTTTACAGGCCGGGGCCGCAAAATCAGCTGTCCGCTTACTTACTTAAAACATGAATGCATTTTAAATACATAATCAAAATCCATAGCATTTCAATAGAATTGTGTTATTGTCACCGTTGCCTAGCAACTATATATTTTTATTTTTGCTGATTCCTCAAATTATTTCTTCACATAACCTTAAAGTTGTAGTTGTGTTGACTATCAGTGTGCATTATTATTGTGGTGAATAGTGGTAATAGGGTATAGTGTGGTGAAAAATAGCGTTCGTACCACGGACCGAAATGGTTTTGCGGCTCTCGATCGATTTAAGTTCTCGACTTCGTCTCGAACTTAAAAACTATCTCGAGCCGGCAAAACCTAATTTTCGGCCCTAGGTACGAAATATACTATTGTGTCACCACCATAAAGGACTTCAACAACCTCAACAGCATGTTTGCATTATTGTTTTCTAGTAAACAGCTTTTCCAAAAGCAATTATTTAGGCTGAGAGATTAATTAAATGTTTAAAGAACCGAAGGTTTAATGTTTGTAGGTAAATAGTACAAGGGCAGTATTCTCTCAGTTAATCAGTGGGAACACTAACTCATTGTTTGAAGTATTGCTCCACAATAGACAGTTGTAGAGAACTGGTTGAGTGTGATTTGGGAACTGTTCATTCAATTAAAGTTACTCTAGTGTCTTGTTAACTAGATTATTCAAAATTCAATTTTCAAATACTTTCTTTCTTCTGATTTCAATATTAGTCAACAGACACTTTTGTGGAAAATTTGTAGCTAAAAAGAAATATTTATACAGTTGGGTTTATTTATTTATGAACATTATTTTCTAACAAGGCTAGACTGTTTTGATAATTACGTTAACATCTCAGTAGTAAATGTATGTAGTAAATCACCAGTTACATTCAATAAATTTTATTTTTATTCAACACCCTATAAAACAGAACAAATAATTGTTGCTGTATAAAAAGATAATTGTAAAATCTCCGTTTTAAGAGTAATATAAATTTTTTTACGTTTAAAATATTTAATTTTAAAAAAAGGAAAACCTCCAAGTTAAAGAGTGGAATCTTCATGTTAAAATTTGAACTCTCTACATTTAAGTGAAAAATCTTTATGTTAAACCTGTGGTTCACCAGTAAGTCTTTACCTCACAACAAACAACTACCTGAGATTATTACTTAACTCATTTTAGAGTTTAAGACAATTTAGAAGATGTAAACAAGTCTATTTGTGTGACAATTGGAGAAAAGCTGTGAGAGAGGGAGAGAGTGAGAGGGATAGAGAGAGAGGGAGTACTCAGTACTTCCACTAAGCTCTCACATTTCCCAGCCTCCAGTAGTATTACATGGTCCCCCGCTGGTCTATTGTGTTGTTTGGTGGTTAGTTGTGGTCGTGTCAGCGACAATTCACCATGCATTTGACTACAACCTCCAAACCTTCCTTTACCCTTCAGACATATCAGGTAGGCTTATCATTCACACTGATAACATGGTGTGGCTTTAACTGTTACTATTTTGATCTCTCTAGTCTCTAGTTGATATTAAATTATTATTTGTAGGCCTATTGTATGTAATATATTGAATCAAAATGGTACTTAAATGTTAAATACAAAAACATAAATAATAAACATTTGGTAACTTTAAAATTAAAAACCCCCGTAAATAAGATCTTAATATCTACAAAAACTAATGGAAAGTCTAGAAAATTCACAGAAACCATTGTTATTCGTATTAACCAATTATTCGTATTAATATTATATTACTTAATCAAACTTAAAGCTCAATAGAAACCTTGTAAAAATCCATGAAGACATTTGATTTTGAACAAAAGTGCCAGAATCAAATTTGTATGCTTTTTAAAAATATTAGGTTATATTTATTTAAAGATTTGTTATTGTTAAATATTCATTGGATTGCCAATGGTGTAATGCCTTGAGTTATAACTTGCATACTAATAATACATTTATAAAAAAACATAAAAAATACAGTCACAGAACATCACATGAAGAGGCCGAAAGATTTCCAAAAGCTTTCCAGAATTACTACCACCGCAGGCATAAGGGGATTCTGCTATTTGATTTCATATCAAAACGCAATATTTTTGACAGTCATCAAACAATCTTTTATGGATTTACATGAACTCATAAAAAGTTTAATAATATGTATGCTACCAAGCCCAACTAACTTATTTTCTTTCACTCTTATTGCAACAGAAATACTTTTACTTAGGCCTAGATTGTTTATGGAAGCATCTTTAAAAATAAAATGTTGTGTCACTTATGGAATTGTAAACAACTGCATCACATTTCCTATTACAAGTTGTTGTTGATCAGATTAATCAGGTTTATGGGATTTCTAAGCTCTTTACTGCAGTAATGCAGATAATTTTGGGATTAGATGATAAACACATTTCAACATATCTAGAATGATAAAGTGACATTTTGTTCCTATATAACTTTGGCTGTGACCTAACCCAATGTACATTTTAGTAAATATTTCAGTTCTGCCAAATTTGCTCTTTGTAAATATATTTTTTATTGTTTTGTTTACCCTATCAATATTTAAGTCAAGATTATAACAGTAACAGTCGCATTGTTATAAACCTTGTCATATAGTCACACAATATAGTCAAAAATAATATACTAGAAAATTATCAACACTGTAAAACAGTATAGCAATTTTAAGCTGATTAAATGAGGACTTATTAGTTTTTCAGCAGTCCCCTGTTGGGAAATGTTACCATATTATCTTCATAGTAAGAGCTACGACTAGGACCACAATAACTTTATGTTTTATGCTCACCAAATGGACAAAAACCCTGGTATAGTACGGTGTAGTTCAAATTCACATAAGTAAATATTTGTGTTTGTATAGCCACAATCACCCCTAAAAGATTCTTCCTAAAATTTAAAAATGTGAAAAAACAAAAACATAACTTGATACACAGTCATTCTTGTTTTAAAGTGTTTTGATGTCTTTATTGCTGTAAGAAACATAAGATAAAGATATGCTTACTAACTTTATTGTCATGATGTTTGATAGCTTTCCAGGTGAATGTTCTTTTCATAGCTCATTAGTTATAGCTACAACCATGAAAATGTTATCATTCTGTCACCTCCAACACATGGCCTTGTCACTATCTAACAAAAAACCACTAAGTGGTAACACTTCCCCCGCCAAGTCAGCAACCCAAAAAAGACAATAAATCACCACTTTTCCGCCAAGTAAAATGTAATGAGAGTAAGAATGAATTAAAAAGAACTTTTATTACCTTTAGAAAGGTTTTTAATAACTTGAACAATACTACATTGAATTATAATGGACTTGTTTACAAACACAACAAAACAATAATAAAGAATTGAAGACACATGTTTTTTACTACATTCTTCCTCCCTAATGTTAATGAACGTAGTCATTTAAATAATTAGGAGGTCTTCTGCTTCTGAAACTTCTTCTCGGATATGTGTTATGGTTCTCTCCTCTAGAAGATTCTTGTCTAGGTTGTAAATTATCGGCAGTAGTATTCATTTCATCTTCTTGGTTCTCTGTTGATGATGGACTAGGAAAGTATTCAGATTCAGGTTGAGAAGTGGGTAATAGAATATTTTCATCACTCTCAAAATCTGTTTGCTCTATGTCGGTTTGGTACTCACCAACCGGAGCAAGATGACGTGTAGACACGGTAGTTTCTCTTCCGTCAGGCAACTTAACATGAGCATACTCGGCATTCCCGTGAAGAAGTTGGACCTCTTCAACAAGGGGCTCATACTTGGACGTACGATTGAATCTCTTCAAGTAGACAGGGCCGGAATTGAGAAGCCATGAAGGAGCTGAAACACCATTGTTCCCAGATCTACGTGGATGTAAGAACATACGCTCGTGAGGAGTTTGATTTGTGGCTGTGCAAAGTAATGATCTCACTGAGCTGAGGGCATCCTCTAAAACTGTCTCCCATTGGTTTATTTCTAAGTTAAGTGATTTCAACGCCAGTTCAATTGTTTTCCATAGAATGCCGTTATACCTTTCAACTTGCCCATTACCTGCTGGATTGTACGCAGTGGTTCTACTAGTTGAGATTCCAAGTGAGTTCAAGTAGCTTTTTAAGTCTTGGCTCATAAATGATGTTCCTCTGTCCGAATGTATGTAACTAGGAACCCCAAAAGTAGAAAATAATGTTTTTAGTTTCGACTTAACTGTTGACGATGACATGTCTGAACAAGGGAAAGCGAAAGGGAACCGTGAAAACTCGTCTACTATTACTAATAAGTAACGGTTTCGACTTGATGAAGGCAGCGGGCCTTTGAAATCGATATTTAGCCGTTCAAATGCAGAAGTGGCTTTAATCAAAATCCCTTTGTGTTTGAAGAATCTAGGTTTTACAGCAGCACACACATTGCAGGAGTTTGTTATTCGTCTGATTTCATCAATCGAGTAGGGCAAGTTTTTACTTCGAACCCAGTGGTACAAACGTGTCACACCTGGATGACATAGATTCGCATGTAAATCAATCAACAGTTTTTCTTGATTTTGGATTGAAGAACATACTCTAGTCAGGGCATCTGCAGCCATATTATCTTTACCGGGTCTATATACAATATCATAATGAAAGCACGACAATTCCAGTTTCCACCTCATTATCTTTTCATTTTTCACTTTGCCATGACGGTTGTTATCGAACATAAAAGAAACCGACCTCTGGTCAGTAATCAGCTTGAAATGTTTACCAACCAAATAGTGACGCCATTTCCGCAGTGCTTCCACAATAGCTTGTGCTTCTTTTTCGACACTTGAATGTCTATGTTCTGCTGGAGAAAGTATCCTTGAGAAGAATGCGACTGGACGGTTTGATTGAGTCAAAGTAGCAGCAATGGTACTCTCAGATGCATCAGTTTCTACGATGAACTGTGCTTCAGGGTCAATGCAGCTTACTACAGATCTGATGATTTCACTTTTTATAGTTTCGAAAGACTGGAGCCCTGCTTTGGACAAAGGGAATGTAGTACGCGCAAGTGGAATCACTTTGGTAGCATAATCTGGTATAAGTGATGCATAATGTGAAAACATACCAAGGGTCCTCCTCAGTGATGCGGTGTCTCTGGGTGGAGGTAAATTTTTCAAAGGATCTAGTCGACTGGGGTCAGGCTTGATAGTTTTGTTTGATATATGATAGCCCAACAAGTTGATCGATCGCAGTGAAAATGAAGACTTCTCATTATTAATCGTTAGGTTGTATTTGGATGCAGCTTCGATAAACTTTTTTAAGTTTATATCGTGTTGTTCTTGTGTTTTTCCACAGATTGTGACATCATCAAGATAGGCGTAAGTATCTTGTAACTGTTCTGTTCGTATGACTTGGTCAATTACACGTTGGAATGCTGCCACCCCATTAGTGACCCCAAACGGGATACGCTTAAACTGGTAGAGTTGACCACAGGCCTCAAAAGCTGTGTAGTGCTTTTCTTCATTTCTTATCTTTACTTGGTGGTACGCACTTTTCAAGTCGATAGTACTGAAAAACTCATAATTTGCAACTTTGTTAACGATATCATCGATTCTAGGTAGTGGGTAAGCGTCCAGTAATGTAAAACGATTTATAGTCCTGGAGTAGTCAATGACCATTCTTTTTCTATGATTTTCAGTAGTAACTACTAATGCTTGAGCCCTCCATGGGGACATACTAGGCTCTATAACATCGTCTTTAAGCAATTTACTTACTTCGTTTTCAATAAACTTTAAATCATCGGTGCTATGGCGATGATACTTGATAGCGATTGGCTTACATTCCGCTTTTAAATTAGAAAACAAAGATACCGGTTCTACAGTTGAGGCTGCCACGCTACATACGGTTAGTTGTGACTTGTTGCCACCAAAGACTACTTTAATACTTGCATGGTTTTTCAAAATATCATGTCCAACAATTATATCTGCACAAAGATCTGGTAACAATGAAAGATTAACTTGCTTGTAAAAGTGATCAAGAATGACAAGATTTACTTTGCACTGACCTGTTATGTCGGATGTGATTGATGTAGTAGCCATTGAGACAGTACCCCTACCTGGTTTTATAGGAATACCTAAATTAAGAGCAGTAGATTTGTTTATAAAACTTAGAGAGCTTCCCGTATCTATCAAAGCAGAGACAGATTTACCATTAACTAGGGCTTGTACTGTACTCTTTGTTAACCCACCGGGCGAAGCTGCTAGGTCAATAGAGTTCATTACTTCTTTAGATTTATCCAATTGCTTGGTTTGTTGTTTACCTGCCCTGCAGACCTTAGCAAAATGCCCCTGTTTACCACAGTTATGACAAATTGTATTTTTAGCTGGACATTTGACCCTAGGATGTCTTAGATTACCGCAAAAGAAACATTTTTCAGTCACAGCAGCTAGAGAACACTTTTCTAAACTGCTTGAAGTTGCATCAACATTCTGATTGCTCGCTTGAGTTTCTTGGGACGAAGTTGCATTTACTATAGATTGGAAAGATTGAAAAGCTAATGATTGCTCATGTGCAAGTTCTAGGGATCTGGCTTGACTATATGCCTGATCTAGTGTCAACGAAACATTTTCTAGTAAGCGCTGGCGAATTGCAGAAGATTTTATTCCAGCAATAAATGTGTCACGGATATAATCATCCCTATTCTTTTCAGCTGTGACAGCTTTAAACTGACAGTCTTTACTTAGTAATTTTAAAGCCTGGAGATATTGGTCAATAGTCTCCTCAGGTTGCTGCTGACGTGCAGATAGTTTATGTCTGGAATATACTTCATTTACAGGTTTTACATAGATACTTCTTAGCACAGATATAGCATCGTTATACGTACCGCTTTCACTTATGTACTCGTTGATTTCTGGAGTAATAAAGTTTATAAGTATTTTGAGTTTATCGGAGTCGGATGGTTGTGGTGTGATGCTGGTAACAAAATTCTGAAATGTTTTGTACCAATGTGTCCAACCCTTACTTGCAGATGATGAGTTTGGATCTACACTAAACTTGTCTGGCTTTAGGATCGTATCCATTTCACAATATCAAGTTATTAAAATTGTAATGAGAGTAAGAATGAATTAAAAAGAACTTTTATTACCTTTAGAAAGGTTTTTAATAACTTGAACAATACTACACTGAATTATAATGGACTTGTTTACAAACACAACAAAACAATAATAAAGAATTGAAGACACATGTTTTTTACTACATAAAACAATGTAATGTATGTAAGTTTGGCAACTTGGCGGCAGACTTTTGCTTGTTTTTTTTTTTTTCATTAAAGTTACGTTGGTGGATAATTTCACAAATCAACTTCTCTAATTAATTAGTCCAACTAAGTATAATAATTTCGAGGTAATCAGTAAATATAAAACCATCACTATTATGATTTTATGAAATGTGACACAAATAAGGTCAAATTTTGTAAAATAAGCTCTCATCTAGCAATGTACTATTGGGAGAGATACTTGCTCAATGAAACTAATTTTATGGTATTTTTTAAAGTGATCAAGCAAAAGTCTGCCGCCAAGTGGCCAAACTTACATACATTACATTGTTTTACTTGGCGGAAAAGTGGTGATTTATTGTCTTTTTTGGGTTGCTGACTTGGCGGGGGAAGTGTTACCACTTAGTGGTTTTTTGTTAGATTGTATTTATTTTTGTAGAAAATTAACAGTTCAAATAAAAATCCTCTTTTCTCTTATATAGACCAGGGCACAACTACACATAAAATGCATTGGTGTTACATAAGTGTTCCGATAATTAAACCCGTATATCTAAAGACTAGTGTAAATTGAGCCCTTATTAGAGAAGTAAAAATGTAATCAAACAGATTAGGTTTGTTAGAAATAGCATAAGGCAAAACAAATATTGAAAAACTCATTTTTATCCTAAATTTACATATCACTTTTTACATTCACTTTTTTGCTTGTTTAACATACGTAGACGAATTTTCCCGATTGTTTTATTTGTTTTAGTGTATCAAAACATAAAACTAACCTTATTTAGTTAAATAAATTTTGGCAATATTATGAAGAAACAATGTTAAAACTAACCTTAGTACTAGTACTAAGTTTCAAGTTCCTAGGTTTCATATGTTTTGATAAGTAGTATTAAACTGTTAAAAATGACGAGCTGCTGTACCAGTGTACCATCGGTACACTGCATTTTTCAATGGAAAGTATCGGGGAATATCACTGCTCTAAGTAATTTTATATAGTAAGTAGCTCAAATCATTCGGTATACCTGAAAAAAATACTTTATAAAAGTTTTAAAATAATTTTTCAGCTGATCCTATGAATTTCTCTAACATTTTTAATTAATTGAGATTTAATCGCAGCTGATCCTTCTTTTGTTTTGATTTTAATCCCATGTTATTTAAATGGGCCAAAATCGTACTTTGAGGGCTTGCCAAGGGTTTATGGGTCAACGCACCGACTTGTGACCCTCAAAAGGCACATCTACACGCTAAGGGCTTTCAAACAACATAAAAAACATTAAAATTGAGCCAGTGGTTTGGGCTGTAGGTCCGTCAACATTTACGGAGAAGAAGGAGAACACGGAAAATTTGTGAATTTTCAAACTAGTTTTTCTTGGCTCAAACACAACCTTTTTTTAAATTCTTTTTTTTATTTTGCCAAGAATGATTGCCCCTATCCAGTGGATGAACAATTATTTTAATAGCTTTTGTTTCTTCAGAGCTATAGACGAGTAAAAAAGCCACTTTGTCACGTCATGTATATATACACTGCAGCAGCTGTGTACCGCTGGGGGACTTGGCGGGGCGGAACGCTGCCGCGTTCCTTAATACTCACTACAGTAATTTCTCTTTCTTGTTTCAGTTTTCACTAATAATTAGTGAAATATATCACTTTTCATCACCTTTTAAAACACAAGTACTTTAGCCTGCATATATTTTTTTCATTCAAAACCACCAGCTAAGTGAATTCTGCTGCTTGCTTTAAGTTTTAGATTTTTTTAGCATTAAATGCAATGTACATACTTTAAATCTAGATGTTTTTTTATTTGTTATATAAAATGTATAACACATCCTAAATGTTATTTGAAGGATTTATTTTAATAGGATATAGTTTAACTGGCTTTACCAAAGGAAATTTAGAGCCCAGGAGATTAGGGTACACAGTACGAGGTAACAAACATAATATTCTTTTGTGAAAATATAATTCCCCAGAATGTACATTAGTAATTAAATTACTTATCAGGTAAGGTATTCCTGACTAATTTATTTTTTTTAAACACCTCTATTCGGCATTATGGGTTTTTCCCGTTAAAATATAACCTATTTTATTATTAATGTTTGAAAACATCATTTGGATATAATACTTCTCGTGTTGTTTTATGTTATTCACACTATCATTAAATATTGGTGATAATAATTTCAATCTTTTAGTTTTGCCTGTATTGAAGCAGAGGCCGGGAAAACATCTTTGAACTAGAATCTTACTTTTTTAAGCTTAAATTTTCAAATAAGTTTATTTATTTGGAAAATTACAACATTCAGCAAGGACAAACAATCTAATCACAATGCTATCTCACATTGCTGTGTTTACATAGGAAGTCTGATTAGCATTGGTGGTCGGAGATCATTGTTACTGGAACCGATCAATTAACGGTGTACCATTCCCATTTGGTTTTAAGGTTGTGTTTTAGCTTTTGTGCCTCATAGTGTTATAGCCTTGCCTGTTGAACTGGACATTTGATTTCCGTGGTAAGTGGTATTGTAGTGAGTTATAGAACAAGAACAAACTGAATTAAACCTCTGACAGTGGTTGCTGTCAATTTCTAAATTTATATTGTATACACTTACTTTTAACCAATCTAAACTGAAAGGTATTTATTTCAGAAACCATAACTTAAGTGGGCCTATATAGCAATAGTTTTTGTACTGTGTTTCATGCATTTGTTCATGTATCTTGTAGGTATTTGTATTTGTAGATAAACAAATATTTTTACTAGCTGGATGACTGGGGTGGTTACAGTGATTGCCTGTTTATCAGGAGATTATTACAATCATGAGAAAAGTCAGTACCGGTACTTTTTTGATGGTTTGCAACTGAACCCAGTTTTCCTTGATTATTGGCCTTTATATATAAGCGGTTCTGCTTAAAACCCCCTGATTTTGGTTGGTAACAAAGTTACACAAAGTACTCTATTCTAAATCAATATTACCGATATTTGATACCCATTTATACAGGATGCGGCAGAAAGAACTCCCCTATTAGGAAAGCTAATAAAAACAACACAAAGTAAGATATGACATTTTTATTGCTATTAACCAAAAACACACACTATGCCATTTAAAAAAATATAAAATTATAGTGCTTTAAATAAAATGTCGTTTTAATAATCGATAATGTAAAATTATCGTGTTTTAAATAAAATGTCATTTAAATGGCGGCCTCCAGTGTTAACACATTGGTTCAAATGTTCCCGGTAGTTGTCCAATACCTTTCGGTCATGTCGGGTGAGATGGCTGCAACTTCATGCCTTATTCTTTCCTTGAGGGCTTCCAAACTTTGAGGGCGATGTTCGTATACCTTAGACTTTATATAGCCCCATAAAAAAAAGTCACACGGGCTCAAGTCTGGCAATCGCGGTGGCCATCCAATGTCACCGCGCATTGAAATGACATGGCTAGGAAACATTTCCTTGACCAATGTCAATGATTGACGGGACGTGTGTGAAGTAGCACCATCCTGCTGGAACCATACATTGGCCAGATCAGGAAAGATATCAGCGAGTTTGGTTGCAAAAAAGTACGGAGCATCGCACAATAACGATCGCTGTTCACAGTCACAATCGCGCCATTTTCTTCAAAAAAGTACGGCCCAATTATACCCCTGTTAAACACACCGCACCACACTGTAACCTTTGGACCATGAAGTGGTCGTTGGTGAAGTTCACGGGGGTTGTTTTCAGCCCAATACCTACAATTTTGCTTGTTCACCGTACCAGAGAGATGGAAATGTGCCTCATCTGATAAGATCACAACATCTTCTTCCTGAATGAGTCGAAGAACATCCTGACACAATGCTGTACGCATATCAAAGTCTCGATCACTTAGCTCCTGTACCACGACGATCTTGTAGGGATGCATCTTCAAATCTCGATGAAGAATTCTTCTGACACTACGATCAGACATTCGTAATGCCGCTGCGTGTTTTCTCGCGGAACGTCGAGGGGATTGTTCAACTGAGTCCCGAACAGCAGCAACATTTTCTAGGCCAGTAACAGTTCTCGCTCGTCCTTGAGGTTTACGTTTCAGAGCAGAACCAGTCTGTCGAAAATTGGTAACCCACAAGTAAATAGTCTTTTTATCGGGAACAGGGTCCCGTCGACCAAGCGCGAAGTGGATACGAAAGGCGCGTTGAGTGGCTACAGGCGATCCGCCATTTTGAATGAACTGCTCCACCACAAACGCGCGATGCTGCCCTGACCAAGCCATGGCGTACACTGAAACGGCACATACGCATCTTTTTAAGGACTCAACCCCCACCACTCTACCTCGCCGCTGCTCGCTACCGCTAGCCTTAGAAATCGGGGAGTTCTTTCTGCCGCACCCTGTACTATTTTATCACCATTTTAATTGGTAAAACAGTACAGTGCACCCTGATCAGTTCGGACTCCAATTAATACAGTTTTCACTTAATCTGAACAATTATTTAACATCAGCTTCAAATTTCTCATATACTACAAAATTAATTATGTGCCTCTGTAAACAGTCTGCAGTATTTTTGCTGCACAGTTTACAACGTTTCAGCGATTTACATATTCAATTCAAAATTCACTATTTAAATTTCATTTTTGTGAAAGGATGTTTTATTACACACGAGTGAAGCCAATAGACCCTCGACTACTTCCTATTTAATCCAAACTTCCAAACTCATATAATGCTATTTGGAGATCCAAGTCATCGGAATTATTGTGAGAGGGCATATAAAGGTTTAACCTATTATAATAATATGATAATATAATACATTATCACTGCTCTAAGTTATTTATCTCTACCCTTAGGAATATGAAGTGCCCTGGAACTCATTTTCAAATACGGTACCTATTTTCAAGGGGACTCCCATATTGCTGTGGATATAACATTGTGTTAATAAACAATTTGATGTAAGGTTTTGTTACAGGAAAGAGAATCCTTCAGGGTGAAGAGGCAGCAGAAGGAAGAGCAATACGCTGTGAACATGAGTCAGGAGAGAGCTCTCGTAGCTGTGAAGGAGAGAGATCTCCGGTTAGAGAGAGACAAACAGGATACGACAGAGACGGAAAGAGAACTCTTGAGATTGGGAAGGAGACAATCTAGTTGTGTACCCCCACCTCCCCCTCCTGTGAGTTAATTGTTAACTTTAATCAATAATCAGTATAGTTTATCATAGACTACCTACTCAAATTAGCAATTCCGTCTATATGGACCATCTGTTGCCAGATTTATAATGGAAAAAGTTGGAAAATCTTTTCACAGAGTGTTATACTGAATATTTGGTTTTTACCTTAGTTTTCAATACAATTCTAGTTAATACTGAAAAGATGTTGTGATTTTTACAAGTTGACCTTTAATTTTGGATTGTTCAAACA
Source organism: Macrosteles quadrilineatus (assembly GCF_028750875.1). Lineage (NCBI taxonomy): Eukaryota > Metazoa > Arthropoda > Insecta > Hemiptera > Cicadellidae > Macrosteles > Macrosteles quadrilineatus. Next base: position 97,849,797 of record NW_026542596.1, read on the forward strand.
GTTGCCGTTAACCAAACATCCTTATTATCAATGAATAAAAGTTAGAGATGAGAGGCATTCAAGCGACTATTCCAAAATGAATTATCCGAATAATTAAGTGGAGTAAACAAAATATCAAATAAAATATCTGTTTTGAAATATCAAATTGGATACACTGGTGCTATGTAGTTTTGTACTCACCGTTGTCAACCTTCTTATCTTAATTTCTTCGGAATAATTTGGAAAAGCTAAATTTGTCTGGTGTTTGGTGTTCCTGGGAGAAATCAATAATGGACAGTAGCACATTTTTTATAAAGGCCAATCCAATTATTACATTAAATTTTGTGGTTATCATTTAAAGATCCAGACAACGGTAACTTCTTTAATTTGGGTAAACGTTTAATTTAAGGCACGAAAACCGATATACACTTAAATATGAAATTATGTACTTTGTATAAGAAAATTATATGTATGGTCAAGTATATTCAACTATGGCCTATTATTATTTAATAATATGGACTCTTTTCCTCTCTGCTATGACTCAGAAACCCATGATGACACAAGACATGCCGTGGAATAGTAAACAACAGAATTTCCCTGTAAGATTACTTAAGTGATAAACAGTCTATTATACTATTACCATTAAACCTTAGTTAATTGACCAATGAAATAGAATCCAATGGGGGCTGTGATCCTTGATCTGAGTTTTAGAGTTAACTTGACTTTGACTGGTCCCAACTGAAGCTCCTATCTCCACCTACCTTGAAAGTTTTTTCTTATAGATTTCTGATTGCTATTTACTACCTGTGCCAGTAAAATTACAAGAGTTAGGACATCAGTCAGACTTACTCCTAGTTAATGGTGGCTTTACTACCAGCGAAAATAGGTTCCACCCTAATAGGTCTGGACTAGCAAATGTATTAACCTACCTATCGGCTAGCGTAAGAATGAGTGATTTAATCAAAGCACAAATACTTTGGAAATAAAAAGAGAAAAAGTGGATCAGTAAAGCTATTAATACTTCTTCATATTAGTACAAACAAATTGCAATCTACATCTAAGAGATTATTTTGTAGTGAATTTTGTATGGGAATGCTTCTTTAGGTGATTTAATTGTAATTTTCCATTACAGATGCCCTCAGACGATCTAGACTCAAAACCCACCAACGGCTTTGTACCTTTAGAAGCTACTCTGCCACCCTTTCCTCCAGATACACCGACCCCTGACTACGACCAAACCAGTCTGGCGTCCGAGGCGAGTTCCACCATCAGAAAGCCAAAGACAGTGGCACACAAAGCTGTGAACGGCAGCAAGAACGGCAACGCAGACTTTGTGGAAATGCAGTCTTTAGAGTCTTTCAAACTGACAAACCCAGAAGTCAGTAAACCCAAGCCTCCACCAATATACTTCCCTCCAAACGCTCACAACACCGTGTCGTCTACTTCAAGGTAGAGTCTAAAATTACACAGTAAACTTTAAACTACTAGGTATCTCACTATCGCGTGTGCGTGAATGATCAAAGTAGACATCTGAAATCTTAGTCTTCTGGAGACTGACTGATTCTTGAAACAGCTCAAATACTAGCCAATGATATAACTTAGCCAATGTTTCTTTTTCGGATGCATGGCAGCAAAATACAGGTACATCTCTAGGACAATCTTGAATTCAAAAACTGTCTTCATAGGATGACATATGGGTACTCCCGATATAGACAGTACAGTAGACTCCCCTCTTATCTGGACTCCTTTTAACCGGACATCTATTTAACCGGACAATTTTTATCAGGGCATTGGTTTAACCGGACTAGATCGGCAGGAAGTGGGCAGTACTGAAACAACTGTTCTTGTGGGAAAGATTTGAGACCAATGATCACGTGTCTAAATACAATGCTCTCCTAAATTTAAGTCAAATATCACAAAATATCTGGTTTTATCAGTTCCAAAAGTAACTTCCGTCAACGTGTGTTACATGTTTCGGCGAGCTGCCATTGTCAAACACTTCAATACAGGAAGATGTAGATCCGCTTGAATAGCTTCGTTACAACACATCACACGACATACAACATTTTTACACGACACGTAAAAACCAGATATTTTATATATTACAGTTCCGGGGCTACAACAATGAATTCAAATATCACAGTTAACAGTCCATTTTAACGAGTTTTTGGGGACGTCGGTTTAACCGGAAACCCAGTTATACGGACTAGCCTTGGTCCCGAGGAGTCCGGATAAGACGGAGTCTACTGTAATTGGATTCCAAATTGTCTTTGTAATTAGTAGTAACGATGTTTTCCAATGAAAATATTGTCTTGTCAGGTATTTTTGCTGTTCAACAATGCAGTCATCTTCCTGAGACCAAAAATGCACAATATAAACTTTTATTTATTCTATGTCAAGATTTGTTATGAAACATAAGCAGAACATATACACTTTTAATAAATGGTGGTTATTTTATTCTCATAGACTGAATTATAACAATCTGATTTAGCCACTTAAATATTTGAGAAATTTGGTACCAATTCAATGCTATTTTTGGATTTTAATACTGTTTTGATATACAATTTTGTTATCTTTCTAGAATGAGATTTACTCTCAAGATATCTTAATAGATATAAATCCAGAAAACAGAAGCTTATAGTAGCCTACGATTGAAAATTGCTATGGATATTCTTATTGGCCAAACAAAAAGAGGCTATATAAACAGAGAAATATTATAGAAAAGTATGAAGTCGTCTCTCAGGTTATAGAAAACCTTCTAGCTTTTTATCCTTTTCCCATTGGATATGATTATTAGATTATTTTATTAAATATATTTATAATGGTTTCTAAAACACAGCCGTTTTTACATCTAACAGCAAATCGTCAGAGGTGAAGCCCACAATAACTATCCGAGAGTATCCAAAGAGCAACGAGAGGAAGAATCCAGAGAGGTTCCAGTTCTTGGGTCACAATGGGACCAGCCTGGGCAGTGATGAGCCAATCACAGCTCGGCTACAAGACGAACTCACGCAGACTCTCTCCAAAGCCAACCTCAAGTGTGATACTTCACCTACTGTGAGTACAATTCTCAGTTTTAAATGTCAATAGCCTTTATCAACTAGAAAGGCTACTTAATTGGATGCAAGCGTAACATAACCTATCTTCTACTCACAAATATCCATCCGAAGGCAACATAGCAAACGCAACTGAAAGCTGAACTAGACATAAGCTGGAACCTGAAAGTCAAGTTTTGAACTAGTGCTCTTTTAATGGACATTGATGTTACAAAACCATTTATTCTAAACATTGGTAGAGAAGTCTGACGTTGCCTCCCTGGCAAAAATTTGCGAGACAAATCGAGGCATGTGAAGTGGGATAAAAGAAAAAAAAGTTACTCCACAAACAAATAAAATTTGTAGGTAATCAAATGAATTCATGTATTATACTGATTTACTTCACTTACTACTTTTTACACATCACAGAACTATCATTTAAACTTTTTTTCACTTTTTTCATTGAAATGGGGTGCTCGCTACTAGTTTATGAAAAAAGATGTTTTGATCGGAAAACAATATTCATTTAATGTCACTAAAACTGGTTTCATTCCACCCAAATACTCCAATCCCCATCAAAGTTCTCAGGATTAGACTCTGGGTCCTCTATTAGTGGAATCACAACAGCTCCTTTCCTGAAGGGGTCGATAACTTGTCGTTCTATGTGTTGTGTTGCCACCGGTAGCTCTTCAGCAATGTTGTATTGCTCGCAAGGGTCCTCAAGGATGTCGAACAAGCAAGGTTGATCTACACATTCCATCGCTTGGTCAAAGTCATGATAACAAGTGATAGTTGCTTGGTGTCTTAGTTGGTAGATACCATCGATTGGGATCAGAGTTTTCATATGTTTCTGGACAGCTTGCCATGTCGGTGATTGAATCACAGTCCTCAGGTTGTACTTGGGTTGCCTGGGAGAGAATATTGTGTTTGTGTTCAAAAACATGTCTTCAGGGCCTCCTCTTGATGGTCCTAGAAATAAATACATTCTTTTAATCCTTCAGAATAGAGGATAATAAATGGATTGAATTATTTAACGGACAGCACTCCTATTATTGTAGTGAGAAGTGCACAATACTGTATTTTGAACAGAATATGGGTGAAGGATGAGTGTAGGATGATGGTAGAATGGAGTGAAATGTGTGATATAGCTTTGTTACTGACGTTAGCCACCTTTGTCATTAGCGAAGACCAATTGCTAAAAGCCCACTGATAAATGATCAGTTGGGCCCAGTTACAAACCATCAAAACATTATTTTAAGAAGATTTTATCTTTGACTGACATTATTATATACAAATATTTTGAAGGTATTCCAATTAATTTCAACAGCTGGTTAGAAAACCCTCACTAATCCTGTATCTAGTTTAAGCCTCAATTCAGGAGCAAAAATATTTAGAAGAACTCATTCATACCATTACTTCAAACGATTTTCATATTATTTCAGTCAAAAATATATTGACTTTGAATAATGTTACTGTTCGATTCTCAAGGTCTGAACCTGTATTCTCAAGTTATGTTACCTTTAACGTATTTAAAAGTTTTGTAAATTGCAGCAACCATCTTCTTTTTGTCATCAACATCGATGATAACTTCTTCCCTCGGCCCTGGGTAGCCTCTAGATAAAGCTCTCCACTGGTCAATCCCATCTATGTCTGAAATCTTGCCTTTGTAGCCTGAAAATAAAATTAATTCAAATGTTTAGAATCTTTACAAAGTATTTGACCTACAAAACAACATAAGGTTGAAATTGAAATATGTGCGTAACTGTGTATGCTGATTTAGAGGCCTTAGTAAATAGAAAGTAGAAACAGGGTTTATTATCACAGGAGTTTCTCCCAGTTATCATCAGACCTGAAGACAACTCAAACCTTCCTCGATTTTACATTTTGAAAATTTGTAATGAACGGACAACGGAGTAGTGCGGGACTCACACCCACTGCTACACGGAACGTGGAGATCCTGGCTGGAATTCTCATAGGATTACCTCATATCTGGATCATGTACTGCATTCTATCAGACCATCAGTAAGGCTGTGGTTTCCTAGACGTGTAATAGATGCGCTGCGTGTGCGCATCTAAGACGCAGCACACTCGTCTTATGGAGTTTCGTTTAAGCGGTTTCCTAGGCTGCGTATCTAATGCGCGCGCATCTAATACGCGCACACCAATAGCTGCGTATTTGACCGACTGCTTTCGGAGCAGTCGAATCTGAGTTACGCTGCGTTTTAGACATGTCTTGTGCAATGGATTCGGAAGTAAATGTTGTACAGAAGGCAAAATTCTCCAACAACGACGAAAAATTGATTGAATTTGTCTCTTCTAATGACATGTTATGGAAATACTTTGTTCATACAATTAAAATTTTATAGTATCTATATATTAATTTGAAACCGTTTTTCTTTGTCATAGCTATTTTGAGAGAACGGCTGGGTGTAGAAACTCGGTAGAGGTGTCTAAAGAAAGGTCTTGGTCTGTAGATGAGCCATCAAAAGAGAAACATGGTGAATTCCCTTGGGGCTCTGCCCCAGTGGCCTTTAAATTCCTATCCCATGTTATTCTTATGGAGGAAAATGGGGTTTTTGTCATAGCTAATTTGAGAGAACGGCTGAGCGTAGAAACTTGGTAGAGGTCTCTAAAGAAAGGTCTTGGTCTGTAGATGAGCCATCAAAAGAGGAACGAGGTAAATTCCCTTGGTGCTCTGCCCCAGAAGCCTTTAAAGTTGCCTCTTCAGATTTGTTTACATTATGACCATATGCATAATTCTACACTACTTTTTAATGAAACAGCTGTTAATATTTAAATTGTGATTTATTGAATTTGTCAAAATGAAGTACAGTATTTGCAATGGGGTTTTCTGATTTTAAAATCAATTTTCTTCTGAATCGTGTCATGTTTTGCAATATAATGTTCTATTACCAAATCAGTGGAAAATTCTAATATCACAGTAACACTTAAAATTATTTCTTTTGGAGTTAACTTATATCTATTGTATGGGTTGGTTTCTGCCTTTTTTACCACTTCTTGGAGATTGTACGTAGGTGATATTTGTTGACATATTGCATCTGTAGACGAAACTTGGGTTGGTGTAATTATTACAATGGAAAAGAGCGAAAAATCCTGGACAATTAGATATAGGCTAAAAATAAAACTGAATTAACACTGTTCTACATTTCTTGAGCAATCATTGAAATAATCGATTTGCAAACAATGGAAACATAGAAAAAGTCATAGAACACAACCAAGTAGAAGAAATAGAAATAATGTTTTTTTCATTTATAATCGTTGTCATAGACAACCTAATGCGGCTATGAGAGGGAAAAATTTGTAGAAAACACTAAAAAAACAAGATAAGCTTTTTGAAAAAAGATAAGATATTTACAAAAGATTTTGATTATATCTAAGTTGTGTAGATCGTGAGTATTTCCATAATCTTTGAGTCGCCTGTAATGCTTCGCAATTGCTCGAATTCGAGCAACAGGTTATATTTAACACTAGTTATATTTAATATCATTTGTTATGTAGTGTTAATTTGCCCTTAATGTGTGATTTTAATATTTAATACCCTTGTTACATGTTCCCTACAATTAATTTGTCCTCACATATTTTCATATTGTTGTTACTGTATTAATAATAATAAATAAACCTAGTACTGTCAAATATTCTTTTTAAGTCAGCACAACCAACTCCCAAATATAAGTGCCCCCATAATTATTTTAAGAACTCCTGAACATCTTAGTAATAACTCCATAATAATTAATAGCATAGTACCCAAACTTCTTACGGGGTTGGCGTATAAGTGTAAAAGATATTTTCATCGATTCGGTAAATCCCGAATAGGTAAATATAATAACAGTAAAAGCAAAGTTTGACAGGCTAAATTAAGATTTATTGTTTTCATTTTAAATGTACATGTTTGCTTTAACACTACAGTTAAAAGATACGTTCCTAACCTGTACTTTTCACTGCTTACGCTTCTTTAAAGCTTTTAATGCCAAAATATCCATTTCATTATCTAAATCAACGTATTACACCATAGTAGCCACTAGTAATCTCTCCCGTGAACTTAAGTTACGCACCAACCATGTGTATTGTACGCAGGTTTTGGGACCTGGATAAGAGACGCTGCGCATCTAAACCACTGCGCATCTATTACGCGTCTAGGAAACCACAGCCAGGCCCGTTTTTGACCCTGTCAGCGCCCTAGGCATAGGCCTTAACTATATAGTAGCGCCCCTTTGCTATATATATATATATACAGGGTGTCCACCGACCAGGAAAACTGGGAATCTGTGAATTATGCTTGAGTTTTTTTGAACCAGGAAATATGCGTGAATTTTGTATATGCACCTGGAATTTTCAATTTACCGCCATTGCGAATGACAATAGTTACGTTTCCGTGACCGCGTGAGACGACAATATGTCTACACACGGCAACGAGGGATTATCAGAATTTTCCGCGATCGAAGAAGACGATGGTGATTGAATTGATTTGAATTGAATATCTACAGAGCCACGAGGGATGATCAGAATATTGTCGCGATAACGGAAGGCGATGATGATGTCCACACGAACGCAGGAAACAGCAAAAATTTTGCCGCGATCGCAGAAGACGATGATGATTGCCACAAGATGGCAGGAAATGATTACCATTTTGCCTCAATCGCGGGAGGCAATTGCTATAAACAAACGACCGCAGGGTACAATTAATGATGTCTTCACGGCTGCGTAGGGTAATCAGAATTTTGCCTCATTCGCGGTACACGATAATTGTCTCCTCACGACCGCGGGAAATGTTCATATATTGCCGCGATCATGGAAGGCAATAATTATGTATACACGACCGTGAAAAATAGTCAGAATGTTGCCTCAATTGCGGGAGTCGGTTACGATTTCTATACGGCAGGGAGGGATTTTTGGAAGTTTACTGCGATCATGCAAATACAACTACCAATTTTTTTTATTTCCCAATTTTTTGGCGCCCCCCAAAAAAGCCAATTGCCTCGCGCCCTAGGCACGTGCCCACCGTGCCTATTTGGTAAATCGGCCCTGACCACAGCCTAACCTATCAGTAACATCAGGTTGAAATTGACTGTGAAATATTTCAATTATTGAATACATTACCTAAATATGAAATATGCCCCATTTTGTGAGGCCTGCTATTCCAATAATACCCCTAATACAACTAAATAATGATTTCTTTACCTGCTGCACTCAACAGTGTTGGTAGCCAATCTGAAATATGCATCAGATCATTGTAGATCCTGGAAGGTTTGCCAATCAGCGGACTCCAGATGAGAGAAGGAGTTCTAACTGCAGCCTCCCACAGTGTAGCTTTTTGCTGTCAAAACATTAGTTTGGTTAAGTTAAATAAGTACTCCTTTAATGGATAACTCTACTAACTAGCTTAATTGCAAACCTAAAAAGCCCAAGTGTAGTAGTTTCAAACTTGTCTGCCAGTTTGCAGCAGATGTCAGGCATTTATCTGTTTTTTTTTTTTTTTTTAGTCGTATTCGTATCTAGATAGGTAGTTGTAAGTGGACACGGTGCTTATGTTACTCTTGTGTTCAATTAATTGAACCATACAACTCAAGGGCTTAATTAAGTCATAAAACAAATATGACACATTATGTTCATGAGCAAACAAGAAAGGGTTGGACCCCCAGTTACATTACTGGTATTTATTCCTCTCCAAGGGTAGTTGAACCGCCAGTTAAGTTACCAGTACTTCCTCTTCTCTAAGGGTAGTTAGATTTCCAGTTACTTCTTTACTGTTAATACTGTTCGATGAAATGGCTACCATACATAGTAGGTATTTTAAGCCAAGTATGAATGGAGATGAGTGTAGGATGAGTGGCTCGATCTTGTAGCCTTGTTAGTGACTAAGGCCGACATTCCTTAGACACAGCTGTTAATTAATAGCCCATACAGCTAATGGCAACTAAGGGACCTACAGTTTATAGGGGAATCCGAACCAAATTTTTTCCTTGGTATATACGAATTGGTCTAATTATCAGGATAGTACTGTGGATAGTCGTAGTACTCACTCGTGCGGACGTTAGTCCACACCAGGGAGTATCACATCCACAGTGCATGCCTATAAATATCCACAATTCGTGACCTCCTAGTAGCTGGATTACAGGACGACGCCACCCGTCCCAGTCCAAGTATCCTTTGGTACTTACTCCTCTCCAAGGGTAGTTGGACCCCCAGTTAAGTTACCAGTACTTACTCTTCCCCAAGGGTAGTTAGATCTCCAGTTACTTCTTTGGTACTTACTCCTCTCCAAGGGTAGTTGGACCCCCAGTTAAGTTACCAGTACTTACTCTTCTCCAAGGGCAGTTAGATCTCCAGTTACTTTATTGGTACTTACTCCTCTCCAAGGGTAGTTGGTCCCCCAGTTAAGCTATCAGTACTTACTCTTCCCCAAGGGTAGTTAGATCTCCAGTTACTTTACTGGTACTTACTCCTCTCCAAGGATAGTTGAACCCCCAGTACTTACCAGTCCTTACTCTTCTCCAAGGGTAGTTAGATCTCCAGTTACTTTACTAGTACTTACTCCTCTCCAAGGATAGTTGAACCCCCAGTACTTACCAGTCCTTACTCTTCTCCAAGGGTAGTTAGATATCCAGTTACTTTACTGGTACTTACTCCTCTCCAAGGGTAGTTGAACCCCCAGTACTTACCAGTCCTTACTCTTCTCCAAGGGTAGTTAGATCTCCAGTTACTTTACTAGTACTTACTCCTCTCCAAGGATAGTTGAACCCCCAGTACTTACCAGTCCTTACTCTTCTCCAAGGGTAGTTAGATATCCAGTTACTTTACTAGTACTTACTCCTCTCCAAGGATAGTTGAACCCCCAGTACTTACCAGTCCTTACTCTTCTCCAAGGGTAGTTAGATCTCCAGTTACTTTACTAGTACTTACTCCTCTCCGAGGATAGTTGAACCCCCAGTTAAGTTACCAGTACTTACTCTTCTCCAAGGGTAGTTAGATCTCCAGTTACTTTACTAGTACTTACTCCTCTCCAAGGGTAGTTGGACCCCCAGTACTTACCAGACCTTACTCTTCTCCAAGGGTAGTTAGATCTCCAGTTACTTTACTAGTACTTACTCCTCTCCAAGGGTAGTTGAACCCCCAGTACTTACCAGTCCTTACTCTTCTCCAAGGGTAGTTAGATCTCCAGTTACTTTACTAGTACTTACTCCACTCCAAGGATAGTTGAACCCCCAGTACTTACCAGTCCTTACTCTTCTCCAAGGGTAGTTAGATCTCCAGTTACTTTACTAGTACTTACTCCTCTCCAAGGATAGTTGAACTCCCAGTTAAGTTACCAGTACTTACTCTTCTCCAAGGGTAGTTAGATCTCCAGTTACTTTACTAGTACTTACTCCTCTCCAAGGGTAGTTGGACCCCCAGTACTTACCAGTCCTTACTCTTCTCCAAGGGTAGTTAGATCTCCAGTTACTTTACTAGTACTTACTCCTCTCCAAGGATAGTTGAACCCCCAGTACTTACCAGTCCTTACTCTTCTCCAAGGGTAGTTAGATTTCCAGTTACTTTACTAGTACTTACTCCTCTCCAAGGGTAGTTGGACCCCCAGTTCTGGTAAACTCCAATGTTTGGAGCTCCATTGTCTGAGAGGAAAACTATAATGGAGTTCTTCAACATTCCTTTCCTCTCCAAGGCAGTGATCACACTTCCAACAGACTGATCAAGTTTGGAGACCATAGCTGAAAATTATTTTGTCAAAACAATGAAAAAATCTCAATATTATTAGGCCTATATTTTATTGCATATAAATCTTGATAAATATCTTTTGAAAAAAGTTTAATTTCTTAGTTTGAATGCATTTAAATTAATTCTGCTGTCTATAAACTATAAAAAGATTCACCCACTCAAAGTACAATATTTGAGGCTAAAAGATTAATTAACATAGAGGTATGTTTGGTCTATTGATTTTCGTATATGGATACTGATTCCCCCATTATCGAATTGTTTTTAGACCCGAATTTTGATGCATTTTTGATCCATCGCACCAGGATTGCACACCCCTACTATTGAAGCAATTCATCTCTCAATTTAACGACCACTAATGACTTTAAGCAAAACTTCATGTGATCTTGAGGCTAGAAGCCCATCTCGAGTAGTTTTATCAATAAGGATATATTATGTAAGTTTTTTGTTTGGATTTCGTTATTGGTGATGTTTAGTATTATGTCATTGAAGGAGTTATTGTGGACCATCAAGAATCAATGAAATTTTTGTTTTGGCTAGTGAAAACCCTGATCCTAACACTGGAAAGTTGTTGATCGAAGCATACAAATTCAATATTTTATTTTTGAAAAAAAAAATAGGACTTATACACTTTTACCTTTATTCACCTGCGTAAGTTCTCCTGTTGGGATCGCTGATGTAGGAGAACTTGTTGATCTCGTCCTGAGGAGCCTCTAGCCACTTGCCCTGGTTGCCAGCGTGAGAGGCCAAGTGAGCCATGAACATGAACATCGGCCTGTCTGGCTCATGGCTCTCTATCACACGGACAGCTTCTCTGGTGAACAGATCTGTAGCGTACTGACCTACCATGTCACACGCCGAGGAGTAGCCTCTCCTCATGTCGTGGCCGCTGTAGTTGAGCGTCGGAATCTGTAATGTGGAGGAGGATCGTTGAAATTTTTGTGCTGATTGATGAATAGAGACCTGCTGGTGTGGATTACTGTATTATAAATCAAGATTTGAACATTCCATGCACAAACTAATGGATCACTTCTTAAAAATTGAAGGTGGATGAGTTGTTCTCGTTGAATCCCATTCAGGAGATGATCTGAACATTAAGATACAAATTCTATGAGGATGCCAGTTCAATATGGTTGGTGCCTGCATGTCAAACCACTGTGTAATGTAATCCAACATTAGAAATTACATGAGGAAACTCATTAGCACAAAATACTCAGTTTTTCAGTTTTTTATTCTAAAATGACTCCAAAACTACCCAGTCTTGCCAATGCCACGAAGACGAAACCATTGTAATAGTTCTTCTTTCAAGTGAAATAATAAAAAATAAAAACAAAAAAAAAACTAGATATACTGTCAAGATAGTGTCAATGTCTTAGAATAAAAGGCTTTTCTGCCACCTGATATACAGCCACTGTCTTGGCTCTTCGCATTAATCACATCTGAACTTCAAAAGTGTTCCATCACTGACATTTTACTCCTACAGCTTTAATACGAGTAAATTAGTGGCGTAGCGACCAGTCAGAAACCAGACTTGGAGTAAATATAAGTTTGTGACGATAGTACGTTGTGCATCTGTAAAAAGTATAACATTTTCCGGACTGGGGTGAAAGAAGCTTACCGGGTTTTCATCGATGTGGTCGTAGTAACTGATTGCTCCAGACCAGTAGCCGAAGTGAGAGTCAAACCCTCTCTGTAAAGGTGTAAACTCCTTTTTGTAGAACCCGAGATGCCATTTGCCCACCAGATGTGTGGAATATCCAAGCTCCTTCAGATACTGAGGAAGAATCTTCTCTGTCAGTGGAAGACCTGCCTTGTGAGTTGGTAGTAAAGCATCATGTAAACCTGAACGGGTATATCATCAATAGTGATATCTTGTAAATAAATAATTAAACTTTACTTTAGGGTTACCTAGTACACAAATATTATTTTTTTTCAGACCCCTTTTATGCTATTCCCTTAAAATACCAAAAGTGGATGGATTTTTTTTCCAAACCTGCTTTCCATCAAAGACCTAATAGCCGTGCAATGATCGAAGCACAGTAACATGTATTTCACACTGGATATTCACTGTCCAGTGGTGATAGGACTAATTGTATTGCATTGGCCATTATCATCATCATCATGACTTGATAGATAGCAACTACATCACCTAGGTGTGTAGAATTGAACAGAGGTGGTGTGAAGTCAACTAATTGTCACACCGATCCGGAACAACAACAAACAACATAAAATAAAGTGGTGTGTGCTTTATGACTGACTAAGATCAATGAATACAAACCCTTTAAGAAGCGCAATGCCTTTGTAAAAAATCAGTCTGGAAATTTTGAATTTTCAATAATTTCCACGTGAGCCGCTAGGCAAACCATTGCAAGCGTGCAGCCAAGTCAGGTGACTGAGTGAGAGAGAGTGAGACAAAGAATTGGCTTAGAGAGAGAGAGAGGTAGAGCGCGGCAGCCGTGCGAGCGATCGTAGTTGCGGCCTGGCGAAGCTCATTTCGCCGGCAAAATTCCAGTCTGACTATTCTACACAAGCATTTTGCTTCTTAAAGGGTTTGTATTGATTGCTAAGATCAGCTATTTCTATAGCCAGGACCATTCATTAAAAACCTAATGATGAAATTTTGATCATTTCTGAACCATTAAACCATTGGCTTGATCAAGTTTCGAACCATTAAATAATATCTACTAACCTTTCTCAGGTTTGAACTGGCAACTTTAATAGGCAAGCAGCGCAACCGCAACCACTGAAATAACGAGCCATTTCCCAATGAGTAAACTCTGGCTTATCAACTTAATGTTAACACGCTAACATTGAGCTACCGTGTCCGCTAGAATTGGACTGAACGAATCATATAACTTATGGGAGTAACTGAGTAAAGAGAAGCCCCCCACCTGGCTTAGTGAGAAGCTTTATAGAAAAACTCAACAAAACAACTTGATAGTAGCATGTACTACGTACCCGTGTGTACAGCGTATTTGCCAGTCATGAGGGAGGCCCGGGAAGGAGTACACAGAGGCTGAGTGTAGTGTCTGTTGAGAATCACCCCATTGTATGCCAGAGAGTCAATGTTGGGGGTGGGATCAGGTCAGACTTACCTGTGTGCACAGCGTATTTGCCAGTCATGAGGGAGGCCCGGGAAGGAGTACACAGAGGCTGAGTGTAGTGTCTGTTGAGAATCACCCCATTGTAGGCCAGAGAGTCAATGTTGGGGGTGGGGATCTGGTCAGACTTACCTGTGTGCACAGCGTATTTGCCAGTCATGAGGGAGGCCCGGGAAGGAGTACACAGAGGCTGAGTGTAGTGTCTGTTAAGAATCACCCCATTGTAGGCCAGAGAGTCAATGTTGGGGGTGGGGATCTGGTCAGACTTACCTGTGTGCACAGCGTATTTGCCAGTCATGAGGGAGGCCCGGGAAGGAGTACACAGAGGCTGAGTGTAGTGTCTGTTGAGAATCACCCCATTGTAGGCCAGAGAGTCAATGTTGGGGGTGGGGATCTGGTCAGACCCGTGGAAACTGACGTCGTTCCATCCCTGCAAATGGAAAACTAAAATACAACTGTAAAATGTGGAACTATAACAACAACTGTTACAAACTGTAAAATTAAGTAAAAACGTTAAAAAAGCGTCGATTAGACCCGGAGCATTGAAAATTAAAATGAAGATACATTTTCTAACTACATGCAGCATTCCGAAGTTAGTCCTGTCCCTGTAAATGTAATAATATCGAACAAACAATTGTGATATGAAACTGGCATATTTCAACCATTGTTCTGTAACAACCACGCATGGGAAGGGCAGAAACTCCATGATCAAATGCTTAGTAGAGAATTTAACACTTGGTTTATTACTTCAAAAGAACAAAGTTACTTAATATGAGTTGCTATCAGTTGCTACTGTACATAAAAACCAAATTTTAACGGAGACATGTCTACCGCGATGGATATGCTGGAGAGGGATGGATAGTACGCGTCTTCTCGACTCTTCCAACCTGACTAACTAACCGTCCCCCAGGTTCGGCAGTCCTACACACGGAATGATGACACCTCCTTGTCAGCAGAACAATTAGGCCACACATTCCATGCCAGGATAAAAACAATCGAACGTGATGTAGCAATCGATGTACCCAATACTTTGTGACACTCAACAAAACCCAATTAAACTGCAAGATTATGCTGGTAGCGGAGTTGCGACACGCTTCTACTGACCTATTACCAATACTACTGGCAATAACCAATAACTGAGTTTTGGGCTGGTATCCATGAAATTAAAAAAAAATATGGTTAATGACTGCCTGGCCATCACAGTTCCACCTAAAAAATAGATTGTTTTAAATAAACTGAAATTGTGTTATCAAAGAAAAACCAAAAAGTTTGCAACAATAAACCAATGATCTACATGGTTTTTCTTGTGGAAAGGTTTTGTGATGGAAACTAACATTCTGTTAGTTAAATCATTGACTACTGGTATTGGATACTACTGAAAATGACAGGTAGTTCAATAACTGACAATCAAATTACTTTTTGTGGCTCCACTTATGACATAACTTTTAGAAAGAAAATTTTAGGTGGAACTGGCACAGTTCTGTTCCATAAAGTGGAACATTCTCTTGGTTACTGAATGGATTTGGAATTGTAAAATAAATATGAAACATTGTATGAAAAAAAATACATCTTGTATGATTAGTCTAGTTACATAAAACAAATGATAATTGAGACCTATATGTGTTGTTTTACAGGACTATTAAACAATAGTCCTCATAGTAAACATTATTGGTACACAGTTATGTAATACAACTAGTCCCATAAAAGGAATAAACACTGACTCAGTGGATTTAATGAATTCCTCATTAAATCCACCTGTTCTTTGTTTGTGTTTGTCTTGTGGGTATAATTTAGTTTTTACTACTGGGTTATTTCTTATAACTGGTTTTCCTTGAAGTCATTATTTAAACATTCATCGAATATTTCACGATTTTAGGACTTTAAAAGGATGCAAACGTACTACAGTGTCTTTCTCATTTACTACCTATTTAGGCTTCCAGGAACTTTCCTGTAAAATCACGTTAGAAAAGGTAAACTGAACTTGTTCAAGCACAGTAATTCAAGCGCTTATATGCTTGTATAAGAAACTTGACAAGTACAGCGATTTGTTTGCTAAACAATATAAGTAACAAGTAAGCCTATTCCTAAAAGAATGTGTTTAAACACAAACAAGTTTATAGAAATAAAACAAGATTTGTGTAACAATAGTAAAAAAAACAAACTAAAAAGTGTTCATAAAGTAGCTTTTAGTGAAAGAAATATGAGTGGACATAAGTTAAACAAGTATAGACTTCATAAAATGTAGTCCTACTATTTTCTAAAAGTTTTTGTTATTTCAGAAGTAGCCTACACTGCACTGTAAAATGACAGGACATTAAATACTCAAAAGAGTATGGATTAAAATATTAACGGCAGGTTATTGCACCTTTTGATATTTCTTGAAATTTGAACAAGTGATGTTGGAGGCAATTTGAATTGTTCTGTAAAGGATATCTCATTAAGAGGCTGTAAACAAACCTTGGCTACTTCACAAACTATATTTTATGTAGTTATAAAAACTATATATAAGTCAATGTACTATTTTACTAAGATTTTAGAAACGTTTTGGTGGTAAATGTTTAGCTAAAATACAAAATAATGCTTTCGCTGTAATAGATTTACCTTTAGTATAAGATTTGTTGGCAATGTATTTGTAACTACCATCTATCAGTTAGCCAATCATGCTGGAGCATTATGTGGAGGAGGATTGTTTGCATTTGAAGCTGCCACAATTTGAATAAGGCCTTTTAAATATTCATGCTTTGTCCTTAAATCTGTTTTTTAGTAGAGATTGGCTAAAACGCTAAAACTTAACTATTCTGTTTTATATGCCGCTGTAATATACATAGTAATCTATAATGTAACCTAGGTTCGAAACATCATCAAACCAACCCCTAGAAGTAGATGAAGAAAAGAGGAAAATTTATAGTAAATGTGAAACTTATTTAAGAAACAAATATAATCTAAATTCAATATCAGTAATTGGCATAATGATTGGTGCAAGAGGGACTATTACAAAATTTTTTGACGAATTTTTAAAAAAATATGATCTTCCATCAAAATTAAAAAATGAAATAGTCATAAAAGTGCTAAAAGAATCATGTAAAATCATTCAAAATCATTTATATGGACAACGTTATTAATCTATGTTACATGTTATTTATATCGTAAATTTAAGTTTTTTTTTACTGTGTCTAATAGGCAAAGTTTATTAATAAACTCAGTTAAAAAAAAAAAAAAAAAAAAAAAAAATAATCTTTTTCAAATCAATCTATAGGTATATAAAAACATGTTGCATGTCTGTCTCTGTGTGTGTGTGTTTGCTTAATTCAGTTCAAAATTCTTTATTCAAATATAAATGTTTTATAAATGTTGAAAAACTTACAACTATCCCTTATTTACTGAATGCTGTTTCTTAATAGGTCCCTGATGTTAATAAGTAATTGATACTGATACTTGTCTAAAAGTCAATGTTAAAAGCGTAAATAGACTTTTAAGTTGGCGTACATTTTGAAAATAAAAAATAGTTGCAGTATTTTCATAATAACATGTGGCTCAGCACAGTTTAAATTTCACACTAGGCACCTAATAATTGTTATAAATCACTTACCTAAAAAATAAAGATCAAAATAAAGATTCTTATAAAAAAAGTTATACTATTGAGTTTAATTTGTTTTGTAAAACCAATGGTAGATGTGTGACTATTTCATACAGTAAAATTAAATAAACAAATTTGGCTCTTCTGCAACCTCTCCCCATTAGGGATAAAACTAGTATAACTTCAATAAACTGTTACAATTATAGGTCAACCTGAAAGAGATATGGGACCTCTACTAGTTGTAAATAAATAAAATAAATATATAAATAAACGATAAGTAAAAGTTATATAAGCCAACAGGAAATGTTGAATTTGTTAGTCAATAGTGGGTCATCCACATTAAAACTGAGATAGGATAATGACTAAACCACGACTTGCAACCTCAACATGAAACTAGACCTCATTTCCTCATTTCTCCATTTTCCAAACGTTTGGTTGTGTCTCTACTATTTGAGTCTTGGATTGAAACATGATTATATTTGGACATTAGATTATTTATTAGAAGTTACAGTAAGTGGTGTATGGAGACATTTTACAAAAAAATATCTCTGAAAATCTTTGATTTGTTTTGTTTTTCAATGAATTATTTATATACAAAATTTGATCTGCTTGTCTGTGTTAGTTTGTTCTGGGTAAAGGGAACCCTACCCTGTCTGAGATGAAATTACACAATAAGGTACATGTTAAACCTGGGTAAATTATAGACCTATTCACATTAAAATTCCCTAGGGCTAAGACCTGTGGAGCATTAATTGTGATAGATTGTATAGTCAATATTAGAGCCAACACATGAAAGATTTTGTTTAATATACATCTGTGTCAGCCCTAAGTACACTTAAAAACTTAATTTATTTTTTAAATCACCTACAGACAGAGCTTAGAACTGACTATGGAAGATAAATTCAAGATTATACTAATCATGTTTAAATGACTAGACTTAGACTTAACATTGTCTGTAGATAAGATACTGCTACTTAATCACTTCTAATTTTACAGTATTTTTCAAGTTGATCGTTTTAATGAAAATAAAATTGAAGTAAGTAACCCTACTTGACCTTGACTTATCTATATTCTGGATGAACAACAATCATCTGTAATTTATAACAGGTAAAAAATAATCATTGTTTTTTTTCAACCTGTTTGAAATAACAGAAATTGATACTGCAATTAAAAAAAGTGTTAAATTTTTAAAGAAAAATTTAAATTAATAAAAAAAATTTTTGTCCTATGAAGCTAGGCACGAGCCTGGGATTGTTTTTCACATTATTTCAGGCTAGACCTAATGGTTACGGCATTATCACTTAGATAAATCCATTGGTGACTTGGCGGGGATCGAACCGGGACCTCAGGGACTGAAGTCCCGCGCTCTAACCACTATGTCGCCTCGCTTCCCAAAAATAAAAAAATAATCAAATGATTAGGGACTTAAAACTCAGTCAATGAAGTAACTGATAAAAAGAAAATGTGTTCATCATGGAGATATTTTCTAGGAAGCGTTTTAATTCAAAGATGAGCAAATGCTATTTTAAGTTTGTTCCAAATAATCATTAGAAACACTAAGTGCATGTAAATAACAACATTTTTTACAATATCACTTTAAGTTGAAATTTTTATCGTGCATTAAATTTGTGTAAAGTATATTTTTATAAATTTACAACCAAAATGTTTAGTTCTAAAATAAAAATATAGACTATCCATAAATACATGTTAACTACTGTAACCTGTTACGTTGGTCGAAATTATTAGAAATGATGAAAAAAACGATGATAACCACTAAATTACACTGTAACAAATTCTTTTAGAAAAAACGCAGATAAATTTAATTTAAACAGTGAATTTGATTAAAAATAAAAATAAAAAAAATCATAAAAAAACTTTTACTAATAATTTGCTAAATACATTCGATCTAGCTAATACTTTTGGAAATTAAGGAAAAACAATTAGAAATAATATATTTACATACCAAATCATCTGCAAGTATATAGACAATGTGAGGAGGTTTTGAACCATCTTCTACTTTTGAACCAGCCACAAAATATAACAGAGAGAGGAATAAAAACATCTTGCTACTGGTCAGTACTCTGACAGACACACAGACAGACAACCAAACAACCTTGAGCCCCCCCCCCCTCCTTGGTGAACCCCCTCCCACCTGTACTTAGTTACCTATAATTGCTCACTTCATAACATAAGTACAGTTTGAAAAAAATAATTGCATCCTTACATAACTTAACTAGGCACTTGAACAAACATATAAAATAACCTTAACTAAAACATGTTGTCAGCGCTTCATGTTATGGGAATACGTTTTTAAAGTAATTAAATGCTCATTTTGTTTGGTTGTTGCTTATGGTCTAATATTTTACATTCCCAGTCCATTTACTTATATTGGGAACTTGAATGAAAGTAATTCATAATACACTAAAATCACGCTTAAAAACTATTTACACACAATATTGAGTAAATAATATTTGGAATTGGAATCACTTATTTACACTCTATTCGTAACTTGAACAGTTCATTAGAGACCAAATGATGACGGAATAATGTACATCCCTGTAGATTGCTTGCTATGAATATATACCTTTGTAAAATTTACGGATCATTTGGTGTGGTGGTGTGGATCTAAAAATATAAATTACCTTTTCTAATGAACATGTTTAGATGAAATTACAATAAAGCAACTGGAAATTCCATTACTTTGCAGGTTTTGCAAAGGTGATCATCATTGAAGATGTGTTAATCATTAGGAGATGTTTTCAACTAATTAGTGTTTTGATTTCCATAATAATTGAGAGCTGAAGAATGATGTACCTTTATGCAAAGGTTAATACAGGAAAAAAATGTGTTTATTAATATAAATTTGTCAAAGTTTTGTGTGAGTCAAGAAAGCTAGCAAATAGGTAAAATATTTAAAGTTAAGTTATAGTATTATTGTTATGACTAAAAACTTAAAAACAGCCCTGCCTTAAGAAACAATTTCTAGAAGTCCGTAACCAACCTACATTACACCTCTATCCATTCCACCCCTGTCCTTTGGCCCTATCAGGTTTAAATAAACAGCATTGTGTCCTCTAAATAATAATAACAATATGATAAATGAAGAAAATATAGTTTTATGAAATAAAAAGGGTGTCCCAGTAAGAACGCCGGATTTTAGGAGCGTCTTATTCTTATCTGTATTTCAATAGGAATTTCCAAATTATTAGTGATTTAATCAGTATTAGGTCCCATTTGTAGTCATGAATCGTTACACGACGGATCAACACGTGATCATAGTTAAAGTGCACTACAAGTACGGGGAATGTTTCGTGAAACGGTGCGGAAGCTGCGCGCAATTTTCGGCCGAGACAATGCGCAAAAGTCATCTGTCCGAAGATTGATTTCTAAGTTCGAAGAATTTGGCTCAGTTTTTGAAATTAAAAGCCCAGTGCGCAGTCGGGCAGGTCGCTCCCTTGAAAATATTGATGCTGTACATGATAGTGTAGAGGACAACGCAAGAACATCAATTCGTCGGCGTAGTCAGCAGTTAGGCCTAGCTCGGAGCACAGTACAAAGAATTTTTGTATAATACATGTTCCCTTACAAAATTCAACTCACACAAGAGATCAAAGCCAAGAGATCCCATAAAACGGCTTGAATTTGTAAGATAGGTGGTTGGAAATCAAGCTGAAAATGACATGTTTTCAAAAACTTTGCTGTTCAGCAATGAAGCACACATTCATCGTGCGATTAACACCGAGTGACTAGTTTCTTTGAGGATATTTAAAGTCGCTTGTTTGCGCCAATAATCCTTAAAAAATCCAAGACATGAAGGAGGAAATTATTTGTGCCATTAATAGAATTCAACAGCAAGTTGGTGAAAAAGTTATGGAAAACGTTGTCAAACGATGTCGGGCTTGTCAGCAGGCAGCAGGTGGGCACTTAAGAGACATGATAATACATTACTAATCGGAGATACTATGCTTTAAGATTCCTGTTTCATATTGTAATTTTAGCGAGAAAATATATGGTTTATTAAAATTTTAAATCCGGCGTTCTTGTTGGGACACACTTTACTTGACAAATAAAAGTTATTGAATGCTTTAGATCTGAAAAATTCTTTTCTTGTTACAGAATGAATCTGCGCCTCAAAGGCCTTCAGGCAAAAACACAGTAACAATATCCATCAGCGCTCAACCTAACCCTCAAAAGATGGAAAACGGGACCAAGCAACCTCCGTTCTTCTTGCACAACAAGAACGACTCGACCGGGAAAGAGAATCAGCGGAGGATCAGCACAACTGTGATAAGTCCCTCGTTCACGAATGGCAAGAACGAAGAAATCATTGGCAAGAACTGTGTGAGCTTCAACATGGGTCAAGGCAGAGATGGGAAGTCAGTGACTGTAGTGCAGCCTAACGGAATATTGAAGAACGGTCTAGCGGCCAACGTCGGCCAGATACAGACGAATCCTCCAGTCAAGTCGCCATGCAAGAGCATCAAGTTTGCTGGGATGTAGGTGTCAACTGCCTTCTATTTGAACGTAAGAATATTTTTAGAAAAAGTGTTTAAATACTGCTGAGTTTATACTGTTGGATGATCCGGACTCTTTTCACATGTGATTTAGAAATGTACTTATGGGGCTGAAGTACATGTATTGTCATATATTTTCTCATGTTTTATAGTCTGTCACAAAATTTTAGCCAGTTTAAAGGCAAGGTTTCCTTGGTTATCCCACCATTTCTTAGCCTTTGATCAGCTGTTGGCTGTTGTTTCAAAGAAAGCATGAGGTGGAGGGAATGAAATTGCTTCAAACCGCCAAAATTGTTTAAACAGAGTATAGTTACTCATGTTGTAAAGAGTCATCAAAATTCTTATTCAGATTTTTTGTTGTGAAAAAATATAAGTATGATTTAGGAAAATGTAAAAAAAACTATCTACTTTTCTTTTCTGTAGACTGTATTTTAATTAAAGATGTCTCTTATTTCACAAGGCACTTGCACTAGAAGATTTACGATATATGAAATGAGTCTTGGTTGATACAAACCAAAGGTGAGTCGATGGCTCAGTTGGTAGCGTCACGGACTTCGGGCCCAAGGCAGCAATGTCGTGGGTTCAATCCTGGTCACTGCCGAAAACATTTTATCAGTACAGATCACCCTGTAAAGTTTGATTGTGTTTTGTACCGGCTCACCCCTTCTATACTAGATACTATCCACGCACGGGCAGTTAGTCTATGTGGACGGGCAAATGCAAGGTCAAAAGAGGCCGCCAACCTCTTAATAAAAAAAGAACCCTTCTTTACAAACAATAAGCAATTAAACACTTCCAGGACCATAGGCGGATATATCCGCTTAACTTTTTGGCTCCCCGGACGGAAGGGTTATATATCCGCCGATTATTATGACAGTTTATTAATATTGTTATAGTTGATTGTCTATAACATAATTAATCTTCGTAAAAATGTTCTTTTATTCAATTATATCGTTAACCGATGTACAATACTAGAAATGTTTTTCTAGAAGAATAACAATTTAATAAAAAACTATTTTTTATACAAAAAGTTTAAAAAAAATAAAAAAGAAAAAAAAATATTTGAGGCAAAAGTGCTGCATAGGTTAGTTATTTACAACATTCCACAAACTATAATTTTAAATAAAATAATTTTGCTGTATCTATACATACTGGGAAGTGTTAAAACAATAGGTTTATACATTCAAATATTTTGAGTGAATAGTGAAAATCAATGGATATTTAAGAAACTGTTCATTTTGTTTTCAGATCTACAGCAGAAGTTCAAGAACCAAAGAAGTGAATTATTGGAGGAGTTCTATTTAATAGATTACCATTGATAATCATTGTAATGTATTTGTGTATTATTATGTTTAATATTGTATAAAATAAAGTAAGCCTTTCCTTTATATATTGTGACTTTATTAAATAATAAAACCAATTTAATGCAGCTATGGGTCAAAAGAAAACACTATACAGTAGATAAAAAGCCAAAGATCTTCATACCTGTTTAATATAAGGAAACTGAATGAAATTAAAATACACTCAATCTAAAAGGTAGCGAATTTCCTTAACAAATCCATAAAACAAAAATTTGTTAACATACCAAAAACTAGAACATGTTATTTGTGATATTGTTTATCAACATATCTAATGGCTATAATTTGAAAACCAAAGAGAAAATATTTTGTTATCTTATACACTTAATCTAATAACTTTCCTTGATGATCAGAGTTCTAAACATTTCAGCCTTGTTATTTTTAAATAATCGAGTTTTCCCTACTCTCATAACCTTTCACTAACTGCGCTAACCTTTTTCACAGTTTGGATCAAAACTATTTGAACTATAAAAGATTGAATGAGAACCAGCTTTCAAAACAAACATTTTTCAAATTCCAAACCAATAAGGGAACTAATTTAGTGAAAGAATAGTTAGTTATGGTGCTCGCCTAAGAATATCGTCAGACCAAATTCTGGGAAAAATCAGTTGTTTTTGATAGATGGTTCAAAACTGAACCGGCTGATCTTTTCATCATAATAAATTGCCTTGGTTAAAAAATTTCATCATAATAAATTCATAATAAATTGCCTTGGTTAAAAATACAGCTGATCTTAGTAAGAAAAAAAATATCATCTCAACCATAGAGCGCTTAACTCATCCCATCCATGTTCAACGCTCCCTTTCTTGGCCTTAAAAACACCCTCTGGTGTAAAATAAGGACCTTATCTTATCTTTTGAATATCTTTTTAATTGGCTTTCAAATGGCACTGGCTGAAGAAACAGCTGATCTCGGCCAGTAAAAAAGCTACATAAATTACCCACTCAGTTCTACTATATCAAACAGCTGATTGATTTATCACTTGACACAGAATATTGTCATTAGATGGTAGATCATCTCAACTGACTGCACCACGTCTTTTGGCTTCAGATTTTTACATTACATGGAAAGTCTATCTATATTCACATCACATAGTGCAATCTTAGCTATACAGTAATTGTTACTTCCAAAGCTATCATTGCGGTCTCAACAAGAAGTGTGGTGCAATCTTAGACGTGTTGTGTTGTAGCAACTGTTTGACAAACTAACAGATCAACAACTGAGACATCACCTGACGACTGCACTGTCAGCATAGCTAAGGTGACTTAATCTAGTGTTTACATTCTTTTATGTATGGAATGATTTCACCTTAAACCATAAATAAGTACTAAACCTGAAACACTAGAATACTGGACTAAACTGCAATGGGCATCCAACTACTAATAGACATCTGGATTTCTGGGTTATGTAAAATTGCTTACATTACCAAACCTGTCAAGAGTCTTTGTTTAGTCAAACTTTTGACTATGGCTTAAAAGATAAGTAGGTAGTTGTTTGGAAGGATCATTCAGTTTTGTTGTAATAATTGTACAGTTTTACACTCAAGTTTAACTGCACATTGTTGTACCTTAAAATTAGATGTTGCTGACTCATAAAAATTGTACAACTTTAAACAGTATGATATGTTAAAGTCTATGACAATATATTGTACTCTGCCACTATGAAACTGACTTGAAACTATAAATATAACTATATTTAAAATTGCACAATAGCACAGACAATATAATACTACTGTAATGCTGGTTTTCATCACTCTTCGCCGAAAGTAACTATTTTCGATAACAGCTGTCTTCAATGAAAGTAGCTGTTTCCCAAAGAGGGAAAATCGATCAGCTGATTTTCCCTCGCTCTCGATTAGTTCTCTATTTACTCACTACGTGCGCTAGTGTTAAGGTTCAATTTAATGATTTGAAACAGCTGTTTTTATTGTTGAACAATTTAAATCCATTCAGAAACAGGCATTAGTTTCATTTGCTGTGTTTTTAACATAGCGCATGTTTGGAATTGCTCAAAGTTTTTCTAACATTATTGATGATTTGATTAAAACAACTTAACTTATCACATTTCACCAGATAAATCACCGGCAGGATAAGAAGAGGAATACAGAAAGCTTGGACACTGGTTAAAGTTACAAAATGTTAAGTTAATTGACGTAAGTAACGAAGTATTTATGTATTTATGTAAATAATTACAATTATGAAGCCATATATTTAAGCTGTGAAGTGAATTTTCAATGATAAAGAGTGGTCTAATAATGCTACTGAGATATGTTACTCTGCATAAGTGTATTTTTGCGTCGTGATGAAAAGTATCGTTCTTAACTCGTACCAAAAGCATTTTTCCGACACTTGCTCCAATATTCCCGTCCTCGGCTTCGCCTCGTACATGAAAATAACTCTCACCTGGGGCCCTATTTTTGAAATGGTTGACTGTTGAGTCAATCGTCAGCACTCAACTCAACCAACAACATGATTTGGTATTTTTGAAACCCAACAGTTGGGAAGCGAGTTGGGAATCACTAGTTGAGAGACTCGTGGTGGAAATGTAGAGCATACGACCGTCAAAAATTCAGATGACGTCATTTTGAACCAATCACAATGCAGAGTTCTTGTGGACTTCAATTTAACCTCTTCTTACTCTAAAATCTGGCAGCTAATCTCAATCTGCCATATTTCGAGACACTGAGGTAAACTGTCAACTCCGTTCTTGAGAGATTGAGATTGAGGTTATGTCTTGCTTAATCTTAGTGATTGCAAAGTACCTTAACTTAAGTAATAAACTAAAGTAAACTAAATAAAGTAATAAACTTAAGTATAAAAAATAAAATTTACTATGGATGTTTGTTTTAGGGTGTAGCTAATTATAAGTTTAGGCATAGGCTGCACTTTACTTTAGGTCCTACACTCATCCTAAATACATTATTATTTGCTTTCTTCGTCTCTATTTCGGAACACATCACCTTATTTTAGTTTCCTTCATCGGTTTGTTTTATGTTATTTTTAATTGTTTTTTATTTAGGTTAAAGCGGCTATTTGCCATTGCACTGAAAGCATATCGTAACTTAAATTAATTTGATCCCTTCATTAGGTGAATGGTATTGAAACAAACTATGATATTGTTTCTCTCTACCACAATCTTTAATACCTTAAATCATAGGTCTAATAACAATAATTATCTTATAATAAGTTCAATTAGTATGCCTAGTCTATTTCAAACATTCCAACAAGAATAAAACCCTTGATTAAATAGTCTAGTATTGACACAGTAAATAAAATTAAAATGCGATTATTCTACAGAAAACAATCGCATAATTGGGTGCTAATACATTGACAACAAATACATAACCTCTAAATCGCAATTAGTAAATTAAAGCAATAACAAAACAATATGGCGTCGTCTCAAAAAGAGTAATTTTTTGCCGAAGGAGAGGAAGAAGAAAGTGCAGTCAACCTTCACTCAACAGCTCGATAGGTGTTGAGTAGTTTTG
The DNA here is from genome assembly GCF_028750875.1 of Macrosteles quadrilineatus. Lineage (NCBI taxonomy): Eukaryota > Metazoa > Arthropoda > Insecta > Hemiptera > Cicadellidae > Macrosteles > Macrosteles quadrilineatus. Next base: position 97,876,579 of record NW_026542596.1, read on the forward strand.
GTTGTATAAGTCCACCGTCAACCGTTTCAAAAATACGAAACGATTGGAAATAGAATGACTCGACACTCAACTCAACAGTCAACCATTTCAAAAATAGGGCCCCTGCTCAGCTTTGCCTCGCACGTGAAATTTGGGTTTCTTGTGTTCGGCTTTGCCTCACATATGAAACTAGGCGCGCGTCGGAAAATACCACTTTTGGTCCTAGTAATGAAATATACTATTCCGTAGTCTGTGACAATAGTGTAATTATAAATTCTAAATTCTATTATACTTTCAAGGCGGTTTTTGCAATTTATACATATATGTTAACTACTTGCCATGTAAAGGTAAATGGTAATGGCCGTATGGTAACCAGGAAAGTTTGATCTCCTCAACCTAATTTTTTATTAAATAAAATCCAATCATAACTACAACGTAGTTTTATATATATCTTTACAAATTAAAGTTGAAGTAAAATGATTTTATGTGTATATATGCAATGTTTGACACACCAAAAATTAATCAACAACATTAATCAATAAACATTGTGTTCACATAAAATCTGCTCTAATAATTAAACTTTTACTTTAGTTTATAAAGTATATTATCTTTGACAAATATTATGAAAAATCATTGCAGTTAACTTAAAACGCAGTTAATAAAGAGCTAATAACAAGTGAAGATAATTTAAGATATTTTGTAATTATAAATTTTCTTGGGAACGTTTCACAAACTCCAAACTTCGCCAAATCAATGTAATTTGAAAAACAATTCATAGTTTGTATATTTGTTGCTCATGTTTAATATGTTTTATTTTTTTCTCATATATATTTTTTACAACAAAGTAGGGGGGCCAAGATCCTCACCCAACCATTCTCTTGTGGTTGTTTACAAAATAATTTCGTTGCTTGGAACAACATCTGTCCCTGTTTACTTTACAGCTTTGCTGCTAAGTTAATTTAATTGTATAAACTGACAAATTCGCCGGAGGAACAAAGGTAATTGTACCACCTTATTGTTACACCAAAACTCTTAGACTAACAACCAACAATAATTGTAGCTTTATAATAAATTTTCTTGTAACTTTACATTCGGCTATGGTTTTTTTTTTATTTGCTTTTCATGGTATTTTGTAGTCAGGCACACTTTGACTTTTTATAGAACAGGAATAGAAAAACCAACACAAAATAATTTCTTGTAGCAATGCACCAAATGTGGTTGCTTTTAACATGGGATGTGAGACCTAAGTTATAAAAAAATAAAAAGATCTTTATTGAGCCTGTGTTTTTCAGATACAATTCTGCTTTTCAAAACAACTTTTGTCCTTAATACTAATTAACTATCCATAAAAACAATCTTTACTATAATACGAGTAACGTTTGTGATTTAAGGAATTATAAAATAGAAACGATATGGACATAAACAAACAAATGACACGAAAAAAACTTGTTTCTATTATTATTTTATTGCAACTGTCAAAAAACGTCTAAAACACATGCGTAGGCCTACATTATTAATATTAGATTCCATCCAGTTACGTCATTATTTTATGTTTTTGATCCAATGACTGCATGTCGCAACCAGAGAGCGCATAATATTCGCAACTCGCAACAATGCTGGCCAACAGCTGATATGTTAAACTATGTTATGTACAGCCCATTTTATCAACTTGAGCCCACGTCAAAAACTGTTACTTCAAGCCTAGTATTGAAACATCTTGAACAAAAACTAAATATAATATGAAACCAAATTTGGAATAAAACCAAACTTCATAACAAAGCAAAGAGTCAAACAAATGGTTTAACCTCAATACAAATTATTTATCCACAGTAACAAATCAGTCTGCACCGCAACTCTACAATATGTAACCACATTTGCATTTAAACGTTATATTTGGCTAACTGAAATATAACAATGGTAATTATAACGTACAGCAGAGCGTTCAATTTCAGTGCGTCTTTTTATCAAAGTTTCCCGCATTGTTGGTAATAGCCTGTTCAGCTGTTAATCCTAAAATGCTTGTTCTGTATGAGTTATGAGTTAAGTTTTACAGCTGGAGAAAGTGGGTGCGAATTATTGCCTATGCAGCTGTAAAATCCACTATGATTTTTACCTAAAACATAGATAACTTATTTTTTTTAACAATTTAATGGACGATTTTACATTTATATTTTTTTACTCTTTGTTTATTTTATTAAAATGATGTTAGCTACTTTTAACTTTAGATTTTTTCTTCCACATGATTCTCAGTTCTGTGATTGAAACATGTCAAACAAAACAAGAGGTAGCCGCACGTTCAGGAACTAACTGTAGGTACTTAATTACGAAGATGACAGAGGGTATGAGGACAATTGGACCTGTGTGTCACATTTCGTCCAGGGTATTCTCCGCGCCAAGAAGCTCGACCTTGACCTGGATGCAGTCTAGGTCGTAAAGGAATTAAATGCCAGAAACGGCGCGAGCCCTGATGGCCTAGGTCACAAATTGGCCTGACCTGAAGTAATGTGACTTACAATCCTAGGTCTGTATCCAACAGAGTAAGGGGTTTTTAGTGAGTAGTCTGATAAGCGAGTCTCACACTACAGGCTGGCCAACTGTGTACGTAAAACCATTTTTACCTCCCTTCCCGAAAAAAGATCCCTAGAGAATATTCATTCTGATAATTTTAAACAGAAAAGGGACTCTCCTAGTTATGAAGATTCTCAAAGAGTTTATGTGTTTATCCTCATTTAAAAATTTTCCTATATTTCTCATCGAGGTTTACATTTTTACAATTCTTCTATGAGTCTTTGTAATTCTTTCATACAACATGCATACATGATGAACATGTGTTCAAGAACCATACAGACCGGCGACTCACCATGCTCAATACAGAAAAGCACTTCAAGTAAATTAGATTATAAAACAAGCTAAAACAAATTGTTCTGTTGGTATGTGGAATTTACATGATAATCTTAGCCAGTGAGGGCTTGGAATTGAATCAACTCTGAATCTCTCTGAAAACCCTCAGAATTAGAAGAGAAAAGCAGCCACGCCTGGCCTGCATAATTAGCGAGAGTTACATGTGGAATTCACAGAATCCACTCGCTGAATATAAACATCGTACAACGCGCTTTGAATATAATATGTTACATCACATCTCTTTATTTGAGTAGATTTTGTATTTCATTAATCAAAGAATTCACCCATGTACAAATGAGCCTTAGGAGTAATGGTAGAGTAGACTGAAAAATTTCGTTGATAGGTTTTAGAGAAATATTGTAATCCAAGGTGATCAAAAACGATAAAATCTTGTCTTAAGAACTTACAGATAAATGTAGAAGTGAGATAAAGCTTTACTACCAATACAAGTAGACGCATAAAATACACCGGAAACCAAAAGTTTGAGAGCGTTAACAGTTTAATAACGGGTAAATCTTCGAAATTAGAAAACTTAAATGTTTAAACACAGTAATTAATAGTGTGCTAGAGTTTAAGTAATTTTAAAATTACAAAATGTATAATATGCCAACCTCTTATAGTTTTATATCAATCGATTTTTGGCAAATTTGCCCTTTAGGGAATTTGCCATTACCGTAGGGGGCAGATATATATCTGCATGAAAATATTTATAAATATGTCCATAGTGTAGGCTAGAACTAAAATAATGTCCATATTGTTGAAAATTGCAGGTTACAGGGGAAATAAAAAAAAACATTTGAAATTCTTATGTTATTATTATTATGGGGAAAAGTAAACTGATGTAGTTTGCTTGATTGTTGCTATTTTGTGATCAAATATGGCTAATTTATTTATCTTACAATATACTATTAACATTTTAGAAAGAAATACGTGTTGCCTCCCTGTAGCGGCAAACTTAGGCACTCATTAAACCCTGTGTTATTTAAATAGGAAATACATGTGACTAAGGAAATATTTGATTAAAAATCCTATCAGACAAATGGAGATTAGGTTAGTCTTGAGGTTTTCTGCGACAAGGGTATTTTATTACTAAATTATTAAATCTCATTCATCAAGACATACAATTATGTATATGGCTTATAGTGAAACCCAGTTTTAAACTGGTGTGTTAGATTCTGTAACATAAAAAGTAAAAAAGTTACACAAGAATATATATAAACATTTACATCTAGGTAGCTCGGTGGTTATATGTCTCTCCTGCATATGTATAATTTTGCATATGTCAAAAGTATACGTAGATGGCCACCGGTTCAATTCTGATAAAAGGCAATAACAATAGCAATAGACAATAATATTTTTTCTAGAAAATCATTTAAATTACAATAACGATTTAGGGGCCTTGAACGAAGTTTTTTTACGTATTTATTACAAGAAACACAAACATTAATAGGAGCGAATTTCGTTTAATATTTACCTATTTCAAAATCCCTTTTATAGAAGCGAGGTCATAAAAGCGAAATTACAAAGATAAAGTTTCCAGTCCAAAAATCAGCTGATCCCTGAGACTGTATGTCTGACTGCTAATTTTAAGTTAACATCGTTGGGACTTGAACATGTTCCAGCGAGATTTTCTCTCTACCGTATTTTATCCCAAACATTATTTTGTTTGTATAATAATTATCATAGGTTATGGTACAAATATTTTACATTTGAATTATCGTGCAGATACAGATTTAATGGGGCAATGTACCCAAAAATACTTTTTCTTTATAAATGGCCTAAAAATTTTTATTTATTGATTAAAATGTATCCTAGTGTAAAAATAAAAAGAAAATATGGTATGAGCCCCCCCCCCCCTTTCTCTTTCGGGTGAACGGGGGGGGGGGGCATTAAAAAAACATACGTTTACGTTTTACAGCATAACTCCTTTTGTATGGCACGTATTCCAATTTTTAAAACTTTGTTTCAAAGCTAATAAATAGCCTTACAAACTGTAGCATGGCTTTTGATATTCTTTTAAAAATAGATATGGGACATTTTATTTTAACTTTTTGACGAAATTCCGTTTATTTTTTTACTAAACAAAATATGTAAGGAATATGGTTAACAATATGTAAATTTCCATGCTACTGTTTGTGCACAATATATTGAAGAACATATGTACAAAATTTGACTTCTCTAGCTAAAAAAATAAAGAATTTATGCTGTAAAACGTGAAGGAAAACACTAAAAAAGAAATATGCGGGAAATAACAAAAACACTTTCCTTCCAATAGGTGCCTGAAGAAGAAAAACCAGCTGTGGATGCTTATGATATTTAGTCTAAAAAACTATTTTCAATATTAAAAATACAAAACTAATGCTTGATACTAGTTCTTAAATAGTTTAAGAAAAGGAAAATAGAAAAAAAAAATTTAATGAAGTTTTTTTGGTTACATTGCTTCCAAAATAGGCGCCTGAAGCAGAAAAGCCAGAGCTGTGCGCGCTTATGAAATTTAATCCAAAAAACACATTTTGAATATTAAAAAACCAAAACCAATGCTTGATACTTGTTCCTAAATTGTTTAAGAAACAAAAAAATAAAATACTTAAAAAAAAAATCAAATTTTTGGGTACATTGCCCCCTTAACAAATGTGTATATAACATCAACATTTAATTAAAGAAATATTTATACTCAGTTTTGTAATAAAGTAACGTTGTAGTAATAAGTTCATGACATTATTTTTAGGTAAGTTCATACTGTAACAAGTATGTTATAAGTACGATACTATATGTTACTACTATATTTTATAACATACTTTATAAGGTAGGTTATACTGTGTGTTTCAACATGCACTCCTAATGAAACAAGTAAATAGAAGCAAACTTTACTACTCAATATTTTTAGGACAAACATATATTGCAGACTATACTATAGGTTTTCCTAAAATAAACTCAATACATAAAAATAGAGAAAACTAGCTTGATAACCGATCCATTGCTACTAAGCAATGTTTATTGATCAAGCAAAAAAAAATTAAGAAAATCTTAACATTGTGCCAAAATTTCACTGATATTGTATATTTTTTACTGCTATAATTTTTCATACAAACACAAATAATCTGAAAACCCTCGGTCTGTGCAGTTTTTCATGATACTTTAAACGTCTTTTCTCTCCTTAGCAGTTAAGCTTGAGAAATATCAGAGGTGACATTTGTAAGCTTCTTACAGTGGTGTGAGTGCAAGATATCGACAATGTATGACCAGACATAGTAACTGTCTGAGAAGTGAAAAATAGTACAAATAGTTGTTTGTGTTAGGTAATAGTAGTTTACGCAACGATTGCGTTAAGTTAGTCTTTACGACACAAGGCTCGTGCCTTAAAAACTTCTACGAGTGCCGTAAAGACTATTAACGCGAGTTGCGTACACTACTTTACCTACGACAGTTTTTTAATTACTAAAAATCTGGTTTTTATTACTGACAATCACTATACTCATAACTTCCTAGAGAGGTTATGTTTTCGTTTATTGTCATTGTCACTGAAAGTGATGCAACGACTTATTGTATAATCAGCTGATTTCATGTAATTAAGTGTTTGTAAAACTTTATTAAATAATACGTTACTTTTTCAGGCAATAGGTTCTGCTAGCACCATTCTTACCATAAATACTGTATCAGGTACAATTAGGGAAATATATCATATATTTTTGGACAACTGAATAATATAGTGAAACAGTTAATTTACAGTTAGATCTCAGCATCAAATAAGTTATGTGGTCCACAACGAGTTGGGTAAAAATGTAGTTAAGAGGTTTTCAAAATAAACCAGAAGAACATTTTCATTTATCAATTTAACCTTATTTTGTTTCGCCCATTTAATGAATTGCTGGTATGTAATTGCATACCTTTGTTTTGATTTTGGTGGCAAAAGATTAGCACAAACAGTTTGTGCTCTCATTTCTATCTCGTCAACATCACTTTACTAACTGATATTTTAAAATCAACCTTCATTTAACTTCCACCAACTTAGGTTAAGAATATGCGAGTATCAACAGGAACAAGCCGGATCAACAATTAAAATTGTCAACTGATCAGCTGATCAGTTGATTAGTTGACGTTCGAAGTATCTATATAATTAATACGCTACATGAAACTTTGTCGGTTGAACTCCTCCGCCATTTCTTAACCGATTTTATCCATTGACGTCTCATTGGAAAGAGTGTGTCGCGTAGATTTGCAATCTGGCCTTACATTTTTGAAAAAGTCCCTTGGGCTCTGCCCCAGTGGCTTCGAAAGTTCCCATGTTATCCTTATGGAGAACATAATTGCTTACATTTTGATCAGCTGTATAATATTATTGTAGTACATTTATTTACTATTTGAGTTTGTGTAAACATAACCCCCAAGACGGATCGTGTTAGTATGGTAGTATCTTAAATTTGTGCATTTATCGTGGTTTTGTGTAGCTATAATTTGTTTATTTGTTTCTTTCTTTTAAATTCCTCCGACGCGACGACAACGAAACATAGACAGGAGGCGTAGTCTAATTGTGATAACGACCGCAGCTACAGAACAGTGGCTTAACTCATCACAGTCAGCACCTGACCCTGGACAATCTCAACTATTAGGTTACCAATGCGCCCTAACACTACCCCCACACGACTTTTCGTTCTCAATTGGCCCTCTATCAATGACCTGTATTGCCTGTACAGCGAGGCATTTTCAGAAGGAGAAAACCGACCGGAATGCTTTAGGTTTATCAATAAAAAAGCTAATCATGGACAACCTTACTTGGCTAAGTCAGGAAATGTTTGTAGAAAACATTAAAAAGCAATACCAGGTTATGAAATTTGATCAAATATTTACAGGAAACGATTATTATCGTTATATACATTGTGAATTTCTCCATGAGTTACACACCGGTATTCTTTGAGTTGACTCTTTTAAACTCATTGTAAATATGACCTGTGCAATTCGTTTTGAAATAACTCCTGCAATACTTTGCAATTGCTCGAATTCGAGCAACATGTACACTAGTTACAATTAATTGTACTTCTTTTCTCTCAATCCTTGAACCTCATTGGTCCGTTACCCGTGTTGTTATGAGAAAAACTCTGCTTTTATGAAATGAAACTATGCTGTTATGAAAGTAAACAGCTGTTAAGTGAAACTTTTCAATTCTAAGAACTGTACTGAAATGGCTACAAAACGGTCGCAGGTAAATATTTTATGACCACTATCAGATCAATAAACTACGTACGACAGTGATGCACTCACAGTGTGTGTTTTTAAACCCAAACATGAAATGGTGGGTGTAGAATGGAGTGAAAGTATCTTTATCGTTTTTGACTCAGTAAAAAAACGCCTCCTTGGATGAGATAAGATTTATTGTAGTAAAAAAATAATTACATATCCTTAAATTAAATTAAAACGGTTCCACATTAATGCATAACTGGAAAAATTGTATGGTTTCCATGAGTTTCTCAAAACTGTACTGAGTATTAGTTTGGATTACAAAGTACCATTATATGCTTCGACTATTGGTTTTAATAAGTTTATTTATAACATAAATTCAACAGAAATTACTTAGCAGAAATATACACGTAATATATTTATCTGAAAACTGGCCAGATGTAAAAATTTATTGCGAGTAGCCTAAAAGTACTGTTGAGTTGATTTTAATTTTATAAATTAGTTTATATAAATACCTAAACCTACCGACTAAGTGAATTTCCATTTGCCTGGATTGGTTTTCAATTAATCTATTAAATTAACATTTCTGTTTAACGAGTACCTAGGTTAGCTGCTACAGGGAAACTAATAAAGTGGGGGTTTTTATTAAAATATCAATAGCTTAGTATTAAATAAATATATTCACCAAGTTTGATAATTAAAGATCAAGGAACCTAAGATTAACAATGGAGTATTTTATTTTAACAAAAATTATGTACACAAATAATTAATAATTACCATTACATTTAATTAATTATGTATAAAAATCCATGACAAAACATGCTATATTGTTACAAAATTACGAAACTAAACAAGCTACAGACCTCAGCGAGTGTTGATACATTTTAAATGACACATCAAAACTAAACTATAAGACAGACTCTAAAACATCATTCAAAACAAATCCCTCGGAATTGACACCATCGCTGCAATAGCCTTAGCATTGTTCTCAAGATGGTTGAATATTTGTGAAAATAAGAATCTTCATTAAACGAACAACAAAGAAAAGAAGCTATCATTAGAACTACAAAGGTGGAAAAGTAATTTTGCCGCAACCTTGCGATTAACCTTGTTATCTTCTTCCTTGGGAGCCTCGTTTTCTCGAAATGTTTGGTCCTTTTATCAGTTTGATGGGTTCTACTATTATTAGGGGAAAATTTGTCCAGCACAAAGAAGAACAACGTTCTGTATGACTATTATGAGAGGGAGACGCTACCAAGGCCTAATTTACAATTCAAATATCAATGGGAGGTGGTTTCTTGAGTCAAGAAGATTTGTTAAAAGTCCAAATAGAACCGTTGTGTCAAGTTTCATATTATCAAAAGCTACTGGCATGACTCAGTATGAACTGTGCGACCTTCGGGATAGATCGTAAGGTAACTTTGTATTGAGTTCTACATTATTTGGCCTGGAATAGAGATGGGAAGTTTTGAAAGCATAAAATAGGCTTATGGTTTCAACCAAATCAAGGGAAGACACATAAATATTTAGTACAAAAGAAAAAGCGTTTATTTCCCTCTTTGGAATTTCCCATGTAGGGAATAAGCTATTACCGTTGGTCTCATGGTAAGACTAGACCCGGGACCTATAGTTAGTTTTAAGGTCTCCAGAGGCCGACTTTGATGAAATTTGGTATAAACGTGTAAACCTACATTTATTCGAACGAGTTCGCGAACCAGCATGATCGGACTATGGAAACGGGGGTTTATGGGTGGTTTTATGGTGTAAAAATGGGGTTTTCTCGTTTTTGACCCTGAAAACATACAATTTTGCAATTTCTTTCCAAACCATTTTGTAGGGTAGTATATTGAATCATTGTTGTATGCCTAAAGGTTACGGACAAATTCCAAAAAGTGTAAATTTTAAATGTTTTTGTTATTTTTATGGAGAATAAATCAACTGTTATAGCTTGCTTGTCTATGGACATATTTTTATGAAATTTTGTTTACTTCATACTAAGCTACCAATATTTTAATAGAAAACCCGTATTTTATTCCCCTTAGCAGCAAACCTAAGTACTCATTTAAATTAATGATATTTAAATAAGAAATAGATCTGACAATTTTAAGGGAATAATTTAGTGGAATTCCAACCAGGTAGATGGAAATTTGCTTAGTCTGCAAGTTTTCTGCGGCGGGGGTATTTATGTTATTATAAAATACTGTGTTATCTAAACTAACAGTCAACAGTTCTAATAACGTTATTGTCCAAAGATTCTTCCAATAATTTTGCAGCTGATTAAAATAGCAAACGAAATCCAGATTTTTTAGAGGAACGAAAGAGTCGATATATAGTGTTATGTACTGCAAACTTGACGTACATTTATACATTTTCAACAAAACGCATCACTGTTTCCAAAACACGGTCCGCAAAGGCAAAATTACCAAGGTAAGTTTTCCGGTCGAAACATCACTTAATCCCCTTAGCCTGCGCTGGTGGAAACATTTTATTTTAACATCATTAGGACTTGAAAATGGTTTGCATAGAGGTATTTTTAAATTTATATTTTGACGTAGAAGCAGAATGAATTTCTCTATTGGTGGATTAAAAAAATAAAATAGTTTTTTGTTAGTATTACGATAGTACTGCTTTCAGTTATTTTACCTGGATGATTCCTAAATATTGGTGTAAAATGAATGTTTAATATTACGTGTTTGACCTATTAAAATATCATTAGGTAGTTAGTCTAGTATAATGTAATCTACTCTTTGTTGAAATTACTAACATTATTTATAATGTAGAATAATTAGTGCACTGTATAACTACACAATACTACGAAATACTGAAATACTTAAATACTATACAGTACAAAACATAGGGCACACTTCACGGTAAAAAAACTATTTTCTAGGAGTTTCTTAAGTACAAAAGTAAACACTTATTTTATTGAAATAAATTGCCCGTCCTAACTATTACAACGCTTTTTACAATTACCGAAGGTGCTTTGGTAAAGTTTTTGACCCTCAGGATTTTGCTATAGTCTCTGAAACCACATGGTGGATCATAAAAACAAATAATTTAGTTTATTATGAATATTTTGATTATAAATAGTTCATAACATAGTTTTATAAGCCTAATGGTACAGAACAAATAATGTAGCCTACATTTAACAATGAACAAGAAAACTGTTGTAATATGTTTTTATTGATCTACTTGAATTAAGTTTGGCAAATTAATTTATTTAATACTAAACTATTTACATTTCACAAAAAACAAGCAATGTAAATAGGCGATGCAGATAGATGTAAGTTTGTTCGTAAACACTGCCTTTAAGTTGCCTAATTAAGAATCAAGGAAACATATCCTTTTGATATAAAGTCTATCTAGGATTTCCACGAAACAGATGCGTTTGTAAACGACTCTCTATCCGAAGCTTGTAGAGTAGGATTCTCTGTAATGAGGCTTTCCCAGAAAAATAAAAAAATAATAAAAAATAAAAAAATACAATAAAAAGAATTAAAAAAATGGTAAAATATATAACAAATTTTAGAAGGTAGTGTGAAAACTTTTTTGTATCCTAATGTTAAATAAAGGTAAACCTAGAGCCTGAAATTTCAAATGTGTAAGAATAAATTGAAATAATTGTAAAATGATAATTTTTAGTAAGCTTTTTGAAAGAGCGAGCTGGTCCAGTGGTAGAACGTGGGACTTTTGTCCCTGAGGTCCCGGGTTCAAATCCCATCAAATTACCATTCGATTTAATCTAGTGTTTGCTCCTCGTAAGTCTAGCCTGGAGTAATGTTAAAAGCAATCCTGGGCTCGTGCCTAGCGTTCAAATAAGGTCCAGGTAGTTGACAATAATTTTCTGTTATGTTCGTCACATGAGAGAATTATTGTGTTACAGTACGGTCCACGAGAGTCTGCCGTTGGAGCCTATTTACCACGTGACTTCGAAGGAGTCAATGAGGACAGTGCTGTGTTGCCAAATCTACTAATACCAGCTGATTTCAAAATATTGTTTAGTATATTTTAATAAGTTTCGAAAATTAGTGAACGGGCGATGTTGCAACGTCGCACTAGTCCAATCTTGCTATTGGCTGCCGCCAACTGCAGATTCTCGTGGCCCCTAGTGTAGTTAATATTTATTTGTTTATTCATATAGATATTTGTTTATCTGTTGATTTGTTCCTCAGTTCATCCGTAAACTTGTCCATCAATATTCCTTCACATGTTCGTTAGTTTGCTTATTCCTTTGACACTTGTCAGTGAGTTGAGCATAAGTTATATGTTGATTAGACCATTCCCAAGGCTGTATTGTTAGGATTGTATTCTAAAAGGGGAAGCTTTTGGCTTACTTACTTAAGTTTTTTTTTTGTAAGTAAGTCAATGTAGGTATGTGATTTTACAAGAACAACAAGTCGTTGTAAAATAATTATAAAACCAATATTGTTTACCAACCCTGGAGAAGCACCCAAGCCAATTCTAGCTTAATCTAGTGGAAATTGTAAGATACAATTGGAACAATTGTATTTAAGGTTACTTGGTGTGCATTCTTTACGTGAAATGAGGTGTTATCATTCTTGTATGTACAATCCTACTATTAGATTCAATATGGTTGCTTACAATTATTTAACTTATAGCTGTGTCAGTTAAAATGGTACTGAATTAGGAATAGAGGTTTGATCGGAAAACTATGCCATATTAGATGATAATTTATAGAGAAAAAAATTGTCTAAAAACGAGTACTGTATTACACTTTAAATAGTTTCATTGGTGTAAAGGCATGACCACACTTGGATTTTATCAAATGTTTTCCGTAGCGTCGTTTGATAAAGTAAACTAGAGTTTTGCTATACTTTATGCTTTTGGAGCGAAGGCTACATTATACTCTTTAAATGGAATTGATCAGAATGTAATAATTTCGAACATATAACATTATCCTTTTGAGCATAGCTTAGCCTTAACTAAGTAGAACCCATTTTCATTTCTAACGACTCTCATAGGCTATTAATTAACTTATTTATGGAAATATCTTACTTTATAACTCTTTAGCCTTCTGAAGAGGTTATTCTAGAACACTATATCTGTTCTATAACAGGAACTCGTCCATGGAAAGATGCAAATGTATAAAATATATCTAATATAAATAACTAGATAAATGTTATTTTGAATAATAGTTTTCTTTACTTCCTCAATGTGTGTTTTTGTATGTCATCAGTCTTATAGTATAGTTAAGGACATAAATTGAGGTTAACAAGCAATGAGTTTTATTTTATCAGACTTTTGTACAACAATATAAAAATAATAATAGTTTGACTTTTTTAAATTCTTATGGATAATAATTATTTTACCTTCAATGTCTACCAGTTGGTCATCTTATGAGATCTCAGAAAATTAATGAAACAAACATTAGTAAATTAATGTAGAAGGAAAATTAATGTACAAATCGAAACAGTGTGTACAACAGTACAAATGTATTGAACCGCTTAAGGATACAGTTAGCATTACCATTACGAAAATTTAAATAAACAAATGATGCTTCTTAAACTATAACCTAATGGAGTATGTTTTATATACGCAACAACAAAACATTAACAATAGTCAGTATAAATCCACTATACTTTCTGTCCCACCAATCAGCTGTTCTTTGAATAATACAACAATCACTTACTATCTCCAGTTTTTGTCTGTTTGTAAACAATGATTTATTTATTCACGTTTATTTTTGTCGATTAAAAGTTTATCGATTTACTGTGGTTGGAGGTTCAAGAAATATTTCTTTCAAGACGATTGCAATAACAAATTTTAACCTTACATCGCTAAAATACATCGTTTAGACTAGAAAAACGACCGAGTTACAATCAAGTGATTTCTATTCTTAATTTAATCACGGACAAGAGCTATTTACAATGTGTCCCAGAACTAACAAGTCATAGATATTATTTTATCAAACTTTCCCCTGTGAACTCTCAACAGCACGACATGTAGCGTGCTCTAGGCTCACATTATGCGACGTTTCTGTGGTCTCCGACATAAAGAATTGTACCTACTGCGGTGTTGGTCCTTGTACCATTACCAAACCTTGAAAGTTTTATCAAAACAAAATGTATCTTCCAAATGAAAATTCTGCATGAATAAGTTTCGTTTTTATTAAATTTCACAACAAAATTATTTATATTTAGGAAAAAACTTTATAGCTTTATCTTGAGCTGAAATAAAATTATGGATTTTTACTTTCTCCCCCTAGGGTACCTACTTTCTCGTATAAGTATATGGAAAAAGTATTGATTTCGTCATCATCTTCAAATTTGAGTTTTGAGTGGACATAACCGTTTTGGGCCCCCCTGAACCCAAAAAAGTGGTTTTCGAAGTGATGTCAGTGTGTGTGTGTGTGTGTGTGTGTGTGTGTGTGTGTGTGTCTATCCGTACGTGTGGATGTGTAAAGAGCTACAGACCACATCTTTAGTCAGATTTTGATGGAATTTGGTATGAAGGAATTGCATGGGATCCCCAGGAGTTTTTAAATTTCTTAGAAATTTTGATTTTTAATGGAAATTTCCCATAAAACCCATAAAATAACGAACAATTAGGATTTTCTAGAAAACGGCCCAAAAGATTTGGATAAAAATGCATTATGTTATAGTCTTTTATATCCTTAACAAAATAGTACAAATCCCCTACGGTAAAAATTACGGTGCATAAGTTATTGTAACTTTTGTGATTTTCCCTTTAAAATATAATTGTTAGTTACTACCACGATTACCCATGGTAAAGGTTGTTAACAAGCTTATGGGAGAAAGTATATGTCAGGTTGCTGATGCTGTTTATTTAAAGTAAATGCTTATACCTTTATATCTGAAGGTTTCTGGTTCAAATACTGTACAAAATTAAAAAAAGCATATCTATACACTGTCATCTTCGACCACCCTTAATGTAACGTTCAAATTACAATAACAATATTCTAAACCAATAACTATTATAGTAGAGCAATTGTACAAAGCAAAGTCGTCTATAAATACCAGGAGGATTCAGTAAGGATTTAATGGCGACTGTTTGCTGCCTTAACTGAGCACTAAACTAGACTACAGATTACATCACTTCTACTTAAGATGTTACTTGTTACGTGGACTGTACATTGTACATTAACTTAACAAGTTAACTAGTTAATGCAGGAACCATAATGAATATGGGTATATACACTAACTTACTAAAATATAACTACAAACGTCCCTGGAGTAAAAATTAGTTATAAAACAACTAAATTTATATAATTATTTACGCCTTATTGATCTTTTACAGCCAATTATGTAAAGTATTTTACTGATACTTTGAACAATGTGGAAATACGGCCGCATTATTAAAAAAAATCACCTCGAAGAAGCAAAATTTGTTAAATAAAGTTAAATGTAACTGAAACGAGTTCATAAATTACAGAGGTTAAAGCATGTTTCAAAAAATTATTTTCTTCTTCACATTCTAACCTAAATTCTAATTTCTTGGCAAATGACTTACTCTTTATTTGTCATACAAAAAAAAAAAAAAAAAATATATGAATCATATTTTTACCCATTTAAGATTTGAAAAATAAACTATCGTTAGCACAAAGGTATTAAGTAAAACTTCTATCGTAATTACTGTTCTATTGTTTTTGACACTTTTTTAAAGAGAAGGAATATAATAATAGTTATTGATTATAAATTAATAATAATAATTGTTCTTTTATACAAGTTTTTGTATTTTTGAAAAAATAATTACTACATACATTAACGTGTACTGGGCTAGCGTTACATATATTCGGATAACCATTGTAATCACATACATATCCATTATAAATGAATTACTTGTCTGGTGATGTACTACAATTTCATCTGTGAAAAACAGATACCTGACTTTTCTGTTCTCTTTGAGATGGGAAGTAACAGGGTTACTCCGTTCAGCCAAATAGGCATGACGAAATTAAAATGTTAAACTCTTCTGCTTTGGAATTAGGGGTTGTTTTTAATTTCTGTCCCAAAAAAACCCGGTCAAGGGCATTAGGTTTAACAGAGCCGATTGAAAAAGTTTAGTTTCGACATAGTTTAAGTAAATGTTTTTACTAATAATCTTTTTTTATTGTTTTAATATGTTCTAATATGACATGTGGTGATGCCATTAAGCTTACACAATCTCGAATGCAAGCTATTTACTATGTATTAGAGTAATATTTGTTTTGATAAAGTATTGCACCAAAAAGTTTGCATTAGGATTTTCTTTTTAAATCTCATACCCAAACTTATATGACGTCATCAAATGTCAGTAAGATACTGATATTACAGATGTGGTCACGAATTTTTAAAATTATAATCCTAATTATAATAATAGTCGTTAAGGAGCAATATTTATTACGTTCGGATTCTTGATGTTTTTGTGAAGGAAATAAACATCATTATTGACCTAACGAGTTAGATTAATCATACTTTCTTGACCCTTTCAAATCAACTCGAATAGGTTATACTAATTATTTTTCACATACCTTAAGCCATTTGAGTAGGTTTAAGTTTTCGGGCACTTGAATTAAATAAAAATACTGTTAAGGCCTATATGATTTGCAATACTTCTCTTCTCACGTTATGAAAAATATAATTAAATGCCGTGATGATAAGTTTACAAAGCGATATGTTTAATCTATGCAATATTATGCTCATCTACATGTGATGCGATACACTTTGTGAAGGGCTTTGAACCTCGAGTAATAACGAGACATCCAAAGGAAGCAATTGAAAGTTTTGATGTCGTCAATGTCTTACAGGAAATATAATACTACGTCAGCATTATGTATGTTGATTGAATTTGAAAGAGACTGCCATCAGTTTTATTCATAGCCTTTTTTTACGTCCCACTTTCATATTCTAGGACGCTAGGTTCTATCCCGTGACTGTTTTACACAGGCTGGTCCTAGAGGGTCACGGCAATATCAAAATAGATAAAATCCATTGGTGATTGGCGGGATTTGAACAATGGACCTCAGGTTCTGAAGCCCCAAGCTCTACTACTAGACCAGTTCATTCACCTTTATTCAAAGCTTTTAGATGTTTCGTGGTAGTCCTATTAGAACTTTGGCTTTGGGCTTAAAATACCTCAACTCTTTTAAAAAAAAGGATGCATTTCAATCAACGACTTACATGTTTCATTATTATGCGAATTTAATATTTTACGATCACAAAATTTAAAAATATATAGTGGGTAATACTCTTTTTGCTTGAGGATTCATTTTCCAGTTTACTAAAGCTGTTTGACGTTTTTAGTAAATTTTTCATTTACGGAATAAGCTTTTACCGTAGGTCCCATGGTAGGACCTGAACCCGGGACCGATTTAGTTTTCTTTTTGATGTGCCAAAAAACCCCTTCCATTCAAATTCATGTGTGGCCGTTAGTTACGATAACTCAAGCAAAAGTCATCATATTTTAATGCCATTTGGTACAAAGGTGTAAACCTACGTTTATTCAACACAAACCAGAATGATCGCACAAAGGGAACAGGATATTGTGGGGTAAAAATTAGTTTTTCTAATTTTTTACCCTTGAAACATCGAATTTTCTAACTCCTCTCCAAACAATTTTGTATAGCTTGAAAAAAAAAAACTAATAATTTAGTAAAATGAAGTGGTTTTTTACTGTTATTGGTTTCGGAGAAACAAAAAATGTTAAATTAAATTCCTATGTTATGCTTATGATGAATAAGTAAACCCTTTTAATTTGCTTGGTCATTTTCCAATCAAGCAAATGGCATTTCACTTAGTCTGCAGGTTTGCTGCGGGGTTAAATAGATAATATTCAGTTTTTAATTCACTGAAAATACAGTCCGCAAAGAAAATGTTTAAAAGACAAACGCCCATAAACTGCTATCTACGTGTAACAGTGTCTCAAGTTAAACAATGTGAATAGAAGACATTCGAGTGTAAGTAAATGTTTAGGATCCACTTACCTTAGCGTATCATTCTTCTTTGTGAATACTGTTCTTGATACAACATGTAAACGTATCTTGGGCAGCTTCCTATTTAGCTTCCCTTTAAATATTGTAAACTAGCAACAGAGCCCGTTGTAGTTAAATACAACGGTCCCTAGAAAGTACAGTAGTACATAATATATGCCCTTGTAAGTACCTGAACATTTTTTTAAGAATGAGATTGTTTATAAAATAAACAGATTTTTTAAAAGAGTAAAATAATGAAAAACACAAACAATTTTACAAAAATATTTTATTTACAGTATTTCTTTGTAAACAACATTCTTTGAAAAGACTTCATCTCTGATTGTTTTAATAATCTTCCTTGTTCTTTGCTAGGGATAATTTTAATTTTTATGTCTTCAAACCTTAACCCTTGATATTGCAACATACAATTGTCCATGGCTGAATACTGGTGCTGGAAGGTATATCCCAACTTTATCCAATGTCTGGCCTTGCGCTTTGTTTATTGTAATAGCAAACGCTAATTTTAAAGGAAATTGCCGTCTTTTTAAAACAAATGGTAAATCTGTGTATCTACTTCATACATCATTTTGCAGGCTTCTGCAAATGGATTATACTTTGACATGAATAAGCCTAATGTTTGTAATAAATGTTCATTGCATCCAGAGTTTTCTTTGATTTTCATTCTTTGAGCAGTAGCCTCATCAGGATCGAGTATGTACCACTGAGCATATTTACGCTGCTCTCCATTTTCAGGATGTAATGTACCAGCACGATGATAAATAGCGCCATTTATTCTAAAACAATAAGGACCATAACTTGAAGGGGGGACTATTTGTGCTCCCATCGAAGCAAAAGACAGGGAGCTGTTAATTGAACGGATATTGGACTTAAAGTTATCGGAATAAATATTGTTATTAGTCATAAGCTGTTCAAGTAATAATGCAGTTTGAATCCGTTCTAATGTAAATTTTCCTTTTGAGCAGCATCTAGAAAACATTTTATCACCAGGTCTTTCTCCGACAAAGTGTTTAGCACCACAGAATTCACACACTTCACTAAGACTACCACATGAGTGTAACTTTATTTCACTTTCATCGTTTATATCTTTTAAGGCTTCAGGCACAAAAGTAATAGGTAGCTGTAAACTATTATTTACATCACTATTGTTTCCCCCTCCTATTCTTGTGTGATGAGCTGTTGATTCACGTCTGCCAGAACATGTTATCCTTTTTCTATTCTTTGCTGGACGTCCTTGTTTGCAGGTTGAGGAAGCTGCATCATCTTTGAGTAAAGTGTTAGTCACATTATCTTGTTTTGTTTCATCTTCTGTGTCTCCATAACATTTTTTTTCTTTTTCCATTCTCCGCTGGACCTGTGTGATGAGCTGCTGATTCACGTCTGCCAGAACATGTTTTCCTTTCTCTATTCTTTCCTGGACGTCCTCGTTTGCAGGTTGAGGAAGTTGCATCATCTCTGAGTGAAGTGTTGGTCAGACTATCTTGTTCCTTTTCCTTTTCATTATCTGGGTCTCCATCCTTTTGATTGCTTGATAAACACTTTTTTACCTCTTGGAGTAAATCTTTATCTATACTATAAATCGGTTTCTTCAATTTATTTTTATGAGCTGTTGATTCACGTCTGCCAGAACATGTTTTACTTTTTCTATTGTTTGATGCACGGCCACGTTTTGATTTTGGTAAGATTACATCTTTTCTTGATTCTCAGGCATACTATCGTAATGCCCAGCATCCACATTTCCTGAGAATTGTAGTTTATAGATTGTTGTGCCTTCACCAACCGTTACAAAATAATCCAATTTCTCAGCATATATTTTGAATTGGCAGTCAAAAACTCTTGCTGCAGCTTCGATTTCGACATTACCGGCGTATTCCCCATCTTTGGTCATCAAATTTCTGTATCCCGTCGCGTTTTTTACTTCTAGTCTATATGTCTTATCCCCTACGATAAAAGGAGAATAGTAGTCCCAGTTATTGACGACTTCATCAACTACTGTGGATCGTATATCACTGTATCTGGATTGAGATTTATGGCATAAAAATGAGACACTTCTAAAGAAACAGTTTCCATCACCAACCATGTAGTGAAGAGTAAAGTTATTCATTTTTCAACTAATGTAAAATATTGAGTTTATAATTAACAGTTCAAAATAACGAATATTAAATACTATTTTAAACTGTGAATTATAAATTAAATTTGAACAATTTATAATTGACAGTTTAAAATAATAATTTTTGGTTATGAAATCCATGCATCACTTAACTTCCCAATACTTATTAATGGTACAGATTAAAAACATCACTTTAGAAACACACTTTACGGACCTCAACCACCAATTCAAATAGTAAACAACTAAATGTAAACAAAGAAAAATCAAGGAAATAACAATAAAACAATCAGCTGTTAAACTGTAGGTTAATACATGTGTTCCATATGATCAGATGATGCTTACTGGCTAACCCATTATTACTACCATAAAAATTTTAGATTATTCATACCGGCAAACGTATTACTACCATAAATAAATAAAACTCAAACTTTACTAATTATTTGGAAATCTACACAGATTTTATTGACCTATTAATTAATAAAATCAGTCCAATACAACTGTAGATTTAGTTGTAGAAAGTTAACAAAAATCTCTCCAATTCAATATTTTCTCACCACAATAAATTAGGAGGTTGCTAAGCTTTTTTGCAAATAACTCTTAAACGGTGAGGAAATCGACCAAAGTGGAAGGTGATATTCTGAAAGAGAATAAAATTTGCTACAAAGTACTCTTTGGCGTTTTTTGAAAATATTCAAAAAAAGCAACCTAAAGTTAACTATAAATAGAAATTTTAAAATATAAACTAAAAAAAAAACAGTTTTTAATGTATTTTTGCTTTTTATTCTTTATTTACCACAAATATTTAATAAAATCAAACTTTCATAATTATTTGCAAATCTACACAAATTAGGCTTTCCAACAATACATTAGTTAACAAAATCGGTCCAGTAGAAGTCTAGATTTAGTTGTACAAAGTTTAACAAAAATATCCCTAATTCAGTATTTTTAACAACTAAAAATTTGGAGGTCACTTATCTAATTTGACAATAACTTTTAAATGGTGAGTAAATCGTAGTAAACGCACGTGATATTCTGAAAGAAGATAAAATTTCCTACAAATTACTTCTGTGTATTTCTTGAAATTATTTAATAAAGGCAGCCAAAAGCTGACTACAAATATAAACTTGAAAATAAAAACCTGAAAAAACAGTTTTTAATGTATTTTTGTTATTTTTATTTTTCCACCACAAATATTAAATAAAATCAAACTTTCATAATTATTTGCAAATCTACATGAGTAAGGCTTTCCAATGATTCATTAATTAACAAAATCGGTCCGGTAGAAGTCTAGATTTAGTTGTACAAAGTTAAACCAAAATATCCCAAACTCAATATTTTCTCATTATTATAAATTCTGAGGTTGGTTAGCTTTTTTGCAAATAACTTTTAAATGGCGAGGAAATCGACCAAAGTGGAAGGTGATATTCTGAAAGAGAATAAAATTTCCTACAAAGTGATACCATACACTTCTTGAAAACACTAAAAAAAAGGCAGCTAAAAGTCGCACCCAAATAAAAAGTGTGAAAAACACCATTTTCAATGTATTTCTTATGGAAAACATGTTTTTTTGAAATTTTTCACCATAAATCATAATAAAAACAAACTTTCATAATTATTTACAAATCTACACGACCTAAGCTTTCCAACGACCCATTAATTAATAAAATCGGTCCAGTAGAACTCTAGATTTAGTTGTACAAAAATTTTTAAAACTGAATTATATATAGAATAGATAGATAGGTACAGTACCTTTAAAAGTAGTTCACGCAACGACTATATACGCGAGTTGTCTACATTACTTTACCTACGACGGTTTTAGCGAATTTCCCTATAGGGAAGTAGCTATTACCGTAGGTAGCATGGTAAGACCTAGGTCCGGGACCGATTTACTTTTTCATTTTGATGTCCCCATAGGCCAAAAACACCATTCGTTCAAATTTGTATATATGTATATATATATATATATATATATATATATATATATATATATATATGTGTCCGTGAACACGATAACTTGAGTAATTTTTATCCGATTTTGATTAAATTTGGTTTAAAGGTGTAAGGCGGGATAAACCTGAATGACTTCGCGAACCAGCATGATCGGACCATGGGAACGGGGTTTTACGGGGGGGTTATATGTAGTAAAAATTGGTTTTTCTCATTTTTGACCCTCAAAACACAAAATTTCCCAATTTCTCTCTAGACCTTCTTAAAGAGCTTAAAATAACAAATAATTTAGTATATAAAAGTATTTTTGTACGTTTATTGGTAACGGAGAAAATTAAAAAATTGTAAATTTAAAATTCCCATGTTATTCTTATGGAGAATATTGTAAAATGTTGAAGTTTACTTGTTTATAGATATATTTTGATCAAACTTGGCAAATTTATTTATTTTATACTAAGCTATTAATATTTTACCAAAACACACTATTAGTTTCAGTTTCCTTGTAGCAGCAAACCTAGGTACTTGTTAAACCTAATTTTATTTAAATAGTTTTAATTGAAAATCAATTCAGATAATAAATGGAAATTCGCTGAGTCGGCAGGTTTGCTGCGGTGAGGGTATTTTAATTACTAATAATCAATACTCATCACTTCCAAGAGAGGTTGTAAACAAAAACATACTAGTGGTAGGTAAAGTAGTGTAAGCACATCGCATCAATAGTCTTACGACACTCGTAGAAGTTTTTAAGGCCCGTACCTTAAAGTTTTACTCGTGTCGTTAACACTATCTTTACGTGATCATTGTGACAAACTACCATTAATTGAAAACTTTAACAATTATTTTTCTAAATTAGTAAATATGAGTGTCAAGTTAAGCTATTAAAAGCTTAATTGTTAAAAACTACTAAAACTATTATTAAACCATAAAAACTAAAGATATTTTTCGGAATCAAACCATTCTTCTGACTAATAGAAACATTTTAACTACTCAATCAAGAGTGAGTAAATAAAAAATAACAATAGTTATTTGTGCAACTTGTGTGCCTCGAGCTGCACATCACATTTTTCCTATAGTTACCATAGAACAAATAAATTGGTAAAGAAACGTAACATATTTTTACACAGAAGTGAACTTTTAATATGACATTTAATGATACAACAGTACAACAGCTGACCAGCTGATATACAGCCAGTCGTGCCAACGTATTTCGCGCGCATACGACCTTGTCCGCATGTTACGCCGTTACGCGCTCACTATTTCGTGCCTTCACGTTGCAAATCTGGAGTGAGTGAGACAAAGTAATTAGTTGTCTCACTGATGAGCGAATTGGCCACTTTGCTTTCTCAAATCAGTGAGAGAACAGTACATTGTTAGGTAACTGTAAGAAAATACCGTTTCAATGTGTTTAGGGACAAATATTCTATAGCCTATACTGTAATTAATTGTTATGTCGGTTTCCGTGTTTGATGCGATGAAGAATATCTGGTAAACCGTTGTAATAGCGGGAGTTGGAGGTTTTGATGAAAAAAAATATTAATTTGGTTTGCAGACGAATACTTGAGTTGTAATTCGTCAACAGCTTATTTATTCTCTTTTTTAACCAATCTCATTTGTGAAATCGTTCTAAAACTATAATATTTTTTTTCTGACAATTAATTTGGAACATTATAACACGTATGAATTCTTAATAGTAAAGATAAGGTGGCATTTTAATCAAAATATAACTAAATTCCCTACATTTTAAGCCTTAAATTGCAAAGTATATAAATTATACTTTGACATGATACCTTTACAAGTATCAATGGAAATAATTTAGAATAAACTATGTTTACTCACAGGTGTATGAGCGCAAATGCATTTCTACATTTCCACATTCTGAAACCAAATCTATGAACTACTATTATGTGACACCTAAGAAAAGTCTATAAATTTGCTGGTCCCAATTGTCTGTGATAATTGTACTATTAATTATTGGTCCTGACATAAAAACAGTAAGCAACAACAATATTGGTACATTGATTGGCCAAACTTAAATAATCATCGGTCCAAATTAGGCATCTCACTCTGACCTACAATCATTCGCAATTTGTATTTCTTGGAGGATAAACTACTTGAAGATGTTTAGGTTTTGTTCAAAAGACTTATAACAAGGTAATTTTCTCGGCAGACCAAAGCCCCGAGATTTAGTGAGTTTCACACAAAGGTATCTTACCGGAATTCCGACCCTTCCTTTTCCTAATTAACCTTTGGCAAAACCTCGTTTCGTAAGCTTCTTTATTCTCCAACGTTTGAATTTGAAACGGATTATTATGTCACAAACAATTTTGTTATAAGAAATATTATTACTTCCTATGGTTAATTATTTACTCCTACAAGTATGTTTACATACTCTATTGTTTGATTTTTATTGAAGTGCTTTAGCATATTTTATATTATTCAATTAACTGTGTCTTTGGTAGATATTCACCAACTTTATGGTATTTTTTAACACACAGTATTCAAACAAACTAATTAAACCTATTCGAATATGTCGAAGTTCTATTTGTAAAAGGTGGTGTAATTGATTTTTTATATAGAGAATCTTGAAATGTAGATTTAATTAAATATTATAAAATTAGTAGAACAATAAAATAGGTTCTCTGCAGATTCTAGCCCACAGCATATATTGCTATAGCAAGCAAATCGTAAAAATGCTAAAGACCATAAATGCTGTAACATTGATTTAGCTAGTTTTAAATAACAACTATAACCTTACAAATAGGTAATTTTAACGATAACCCTAACTGAGTTTCAAATGACCGACGGATCTTTTAAAGCTAAAAACCATAGACAAAACTGAAAACACTCTGAATGAAAAAAAATCCAATTGCAGCACATTTAGCTCAGAACGAGACTGGACAAATGTTTAAACGTATTTTCACGGCAGGCTAGCTACAGCTTGGGGCAGTATAATCTTGTTTACGGAATTACGCACCTCAAAGAGTTCAGGCAAAAAAATCTGTACAAATTTAGAAAAAAACCCATATAAACTAGAGTTTTATTACATTGTGAAAATTATGTTTCCCGGTTACGAAACATAGCAGTTTAGTATCATATATCCGCAAGAATGTGAACCTGTATTCTGACATGTGATTGAAAAATACTTGAAGACAATGTATAAATTCCATAAATAAATTCAACATATTTATAATGTGTTAAAACTAACGGAATGTGGTAAGAAACATCTGTTCATAACCTGTCTGCTGCATATAAAATAATCAAGAAGCTACTAATAAACATATTGTTTTTTATTCTTATGTAGTAAAGTCAAATCTAGTGTTTGTAGATTTACTACCAAAAGTAATATTTGCCATTTTAACACTTATTAATACCTATGACTTATCACAGAAAGATCTGCTTCGATCCTTTAAAAAACCTTAAAAATCATTTATTGATTGCGATAAAAATAATTATCGCCGAAGATTTTAAGCGTAGTGATAAGATTAAACCTTTCTAATGGTTAATTTACATTTGATGCAAATTTATATCAAATCAAAGCTTCTGTCGATTGAACGAACATATTTAATCTACATCCGCTCTATATACCCGTAACCATTATCCGTAACCGTATCAAAGGCACGTCAGAACTAAATTGCATCTTATTGGCAAGGAATTCCCTCATATCCTCTGTACAATTAAGGCTTAATATCCTCATTAAGCATCAGCATATGTGGAAGCATTCAAGATATTTGTACGTTGACATAGTTGTAAAAATAACATTGAGAGTAGAATTTCACGCGTTTTTACCATCATAATAGGGTAGGTTTATATTTTATTAGTATTTAATTAAGTAGTTTAAAAAGTGGGTGGATGAGAGATACAAGGAATTGAATTGAGACAAACTGACTTAATAAAGAACACAAGCGAGGTGAAAATATATTCCTTGGCGTTTATTCATGCAACCGACTAAGCATTATAAAAAAATAAACATTATTGAAAATTGAATTGGAAATTTTTGATTTTATACAGTATTATGTAGTTTTCCTAACTATCACCTAAAGGCAGTTTCTCTGTCCACTTACTCCCTCGTATAATACAATGTGCTGTGACTTAAAACACCACTAACTCCATTAACCTTCCTCCTCTGTAAAAGCTCTAAGCTTAACAAGAACCAGTATTGTATGAGCTAGACTTATTTTCGGGTGTTTGCTGTAGTTATACGTAGCCTATAGTATTGCTTATAAAATTAAAATTAGGAATTCGTAACCTCAATAGTCGTTGTTTATTTTATATAAAAAAAACTAATTTTTTACATAAAAAACCTAATTATATGCATCTTACAGTGTCATCAAAACAGTTTACTAAAAGCAGCATTACTTAAGTAATTAGAAAGTGTTTAAATATAAACACCAAATTAAGACACAGTGAAAAATATGGGTTGGTAAAATACACAACTGTATGTAATTCGTGCAAATCGTAATAATTAGTAGAGTTTTCCTTCCATTTATCCACACACTTTTGTCATAATTTATGCAAAATACCATATAGCAACTTAACGTACATCATTATTCATTATTACATCATTATTCCTAGATAGCACACACCATAGATAAAGTGACAGCAAATACTTCTACCTTTTTTATTTTTATATATAGCCCTTACCAAAACGGAAGTATACACCTCATTTTTTTCAGACAGCTGGTGGTACTACAATATTACTTCTAATTATTTTCGGAAAGCACGAAAAAACAAGTATTATTTACAGAGAGTACATATCAGAACATATTTTAAGCTGTCACTTTTTGGCAATATTGTTTGTAATTCCTAGGTAATTATGTTCAAGCTCACACCGGAAGTCCGGAGCTAGAAAGGTGCACAGGAAACGCACCGAGCTGTGCACATCCTCCGTGGTATACTGAGTTTTATTGAAGCGCGTGAGGGTAAAAAAATACCAGGATCATTTTTTGAAAACTATTCAAATTTCGCAAGCAATCGAGATGTTTCTTATTTGTGATGAATTAAATAATTAAAAATCATTATTGTTTGATCGAGTTTTATTTAATTTAAATCCCACTTTTTTCACTGCATTGCCTTAAGCACTTCCATAACTAAAATTTCAATACGACATAGATGAAAGCCATTATTTTCATTTTTAGTCAATCTTCTGTTTTTGATGTGATATTTGTGTGTTTTACTTTTTTCAGTAATTTAGTTGGTTAGTTAATTCATTTTCATCCATAGTAATTTTAGATAAATTAACTCTTGTTTAGTGACCAATATAATTCCGTAACGCACAGACACTGCTTTTATGGAAAACTATGTATTTATGCTAAGAGGTTTCTGATATGTGTGTAAACAAACTTTGATTGACACAATGAACTATTAAATGTACGCATCAATGTTGATAATTTATATTTTTTTTGTCCTAGGACGCTAGGCACGAGCCTGGGATTGTTTTTCACATTACTTCAGGCTAGACCTAGGGGTTGCGGCATTATCACTTAGATGAAATCCATTGGTGACTTGGCGGGGATCGAACCCGGGACCTAAGGGACTGAAGTCCCGTGCTCTAACCACTACAATTGAGAGAATCGAAATAACAACGCTATTCTCAGTTAGAACTTTGATTGTTTATTCAAAATTATGCAAAATTCTTAAAATTTATCCAGAAAGTTTTTTTTAAATTTAGAATCTACTTTGAATATAATAGGTTTGTTTTACTTTTACGCCAGCTTGTTATACTAAACAAAGATGGTTGCCAATTAAGTTGTAGTAAAAGAATAGCAACCAAGTGTCAAGTTTAGCTGTTTTCAATACTATTTTAATATTCAGTATTTTTTAACATTCAAATATTATCTTGAACTCAAGCTAAAAAATTATAAGCTTTCAATTTTATAGAAACTACAATTAAATATGACGTAGTACTGTATTAAAATAAAAATTATACAATAACTTTTTGAAAACAATTAGATTGGATGAAAAATTTTTTATTGTCTCGTTGGTTTTTTCAATCAATTCAATCAATCAATTATCAATTATTTCAGATGGGGACACCACTATGTGCGTATTTTAACCCAAATATGAGTGAAGGATGAGTGTAGGATGAGTGGCGCAATTTTTTTGCAATATTTTTTTAATAGTATCATTATTATGTTACACTGTGTTTTAGTTTTTTCGCCTAAAAAGGTAAATACCTAGTGGGCTTAACATTTGTGAAACTGGTATAAAACATATGACTTTGAAATCACAATAACATCGGTATAAAAGTTATTATTTCTACCAAAATCACTTATCTTCGAAAACAAATTTAGTTCTAAAACTCAAAGCAAACATCACTTAAACTTAAGTAGTTTTGACATTCATATCTCTGAATACACGAATTACTGAACGGAAAGATAAAACTGTCTGGGACATGAACTTTGACAAATATTTATGTTTCAACTCTAGACTTTAACACTTAAATTATTGATAACTTTCCTAACTTCAACACACCAACAGTCCAATAACCTAAATAAATAAATATTGATTATTATTTAAAAAAAGTTAATTTTACATTGACAATCATTATGTATCATATGATGTATTATCATAGATAAAACATACTCCCCCATTATTTATTGATTAAATACAACAGTCTCGGATCATTTATTAACAACTTTTTGACTTAACTTACAGCTTTATCCCTTGATTATTTTAAGATTTTCATGTTTTAAATTGTATATTGTATACATTCGGGATAAAGAAAACAGCAACCTTTTAAATGGTTTCAGCAAATTTCACGATTACTTAGTAAAATGACTTGGACAATTTTCTCATCAAGTACTGTCTTATTGATTATGTATGAAACACAACATTTACATTTGTTCCATGTACCGAAATGGAAATAAGTATCATAGTATGTAACATGATATAAAAATGCACAAAATGTATAATAATATAAAATTAATACCGTCCCCATTTGATTGTCATGTCATATATCTATTGGTTAGAATTTAGTATTGGTCTGAAACTGTGCAAAAATATATTTAGATGAAACAGATTTATCTTAGAAAATAATAATGTATATACAATTATTGTAGAATGAAAAAAAAAAACACGTTAAACGTATAAGTGTTAAATCAATTGTACATTAATAGGGCATACCGATTGGTTATTCCTTTTAGCTATAACTATTAGTAAGAAATTCGAAAATTCAAAAACATTCCAACTTGAATTATTTCATATTTTGTTTGTTTGATAGATCAATATAGCTACATTTAACATTTAACGCAAATTATCATCAGGTTGTTTTTTTCGTTTTCACATTACCAAATTACATATTTTCCCTTTGAAACTATCTTTTGCAGTTTTTAAAAGTTTTATAAAGCTCTCTAGACAAAAATTAGTTAATCAGTTAATCAGAGTACATGTGAGCACAGAAAACGTACTACTATAACCAGTACGTTTTCTGTGATGTGAGGCTACACAGTCGAAATTGGACACAAGAATTACTTGTTATAGTCTGACATGTTCTTTAGTGCAAGAATAAAATGTCATATCATTTGTTATTTGTGTAATGAGTATCATAATTTGTGTTTTCAATATTCAGCTGATTATATGTTTAGCTCATCAATTTATTCTACTTAATTTATTCTACTTGTAGCTTATTTATTTCACACATACAATCATCTCACTATCAATTATCCTATTTACTTACTTTTATTTGCGTGGTTGGACCAATACATTCAACCTGTTCAAAACTACTTACAAATCTCTGCATATTTTCTGTACTTGATTTCTATCCAAGTTAAACACAATTTCTCAAACTCTTTAATTTTTAAATGAATGTATTATGGTAAAATACTTATTGCTAAATTTTGAAAAACGAGACCTTCTCCTTTCCTCTTGATATCGGTTGAAAACATAACTCATTTCAGTGTTCTCTGGCAGATAATGGTGGTTGACATACAAGTTGAAGTACGAGTGTTTATAGATTTGCTATGCCTCTCCTTGAATTTAAAGTTTATTAAATGTGGCCCTTTAAATACTGGTAATTGGTTTTCCCGGTTACACAATAAATTATATTCAACAAAATAAATTACTTTGTGGTTCAGTTCACCTGATCAGTATAAATTCGTTTCTTGATAGGGAAATCTTAGGATGGCTGCAAAAAGCACAATCAATTGCCAATTGGTCCAAGGTGTACTTAGTATTTTGCATATCTTATAGTATGCACGTTCATGACGTCTGCCTTACCTGGGCATGTTTTGAAGTTTAAATATTTGTTTCACAACAATGGATCAGCTGATACATGCAAATCATGTTGAAAATCAAATCAAATCAAATCAAAATCTCTTTATTCCTGAATTAATGTTACATGTTTGTTAAAAATTGTGTGTGTACAGGAAAAATAGTTCCCAAGTAGACTATCCGTCTGTGTTTGGGAATGAGTTGCTAATACAGCTATACACAGGTCCATGACATTCAGGAGTAATTAGACACTTAATGATGATAGTAAATAAAAAAAATATTAACAAGATCAAGAGAGAAAAAAACCTAATTGCATCGAAACATCCAAAACTCAAATTTAGTGATTGTAAGTGGTATTTAGCAATGAAGGAAAAAAAGTGATTTGGTGACGCATGAAACTGCAGAAATTTATGAGTACAACGATTTGAGTAATCCTTCTGATTGCTCCCTGCCGATATTTAAAAGCCAGCTCATGACTCTACGCTTAAACACAGCGACTTATGAGTTCCTCTATCATATGGTAATTTAAAAAAAATAACTATGGATACCTAAAAAGGTTCTATTAGGCTTCAAAGTTGTTCAGTTTGTTGGGACGTATAGTCAAATTTTATGTCTGGATTAAAATTTGATCTGATACAAAATTTCAAAAAATAAAACAAAAAAACTAACAATAAATAATCCTTCCAACTTAGTGTTGATACATGCAAAACGCATGTTACTGCTTTATCATCCAAAACAACTCACTCTGATACTTTAAATTCAGCTAAATTAAAGTTTTCTGATACTTTTATATAAGAATCTGCGTTGAATAGATTCAAAACATATTTTGATTCTTCAAGTTTCTTATTAACTCTGCAAATTTGTTAATGAACACGCAAGTTTTTAAAGAACAACAATGAAACAAGTACAACGCTCCCAGGGACTCACAATTATACTTGCAAAATATTCGTTTGTTTTAGAAAGTTTCTAATTCAACGCTTTAACTATCTATCGTGTCTTGCGTTCCAGTATAGAAAGGAGCTCCGGTTAAAGGTTTTATGAATTTAAATCCATTCAGTACACGGAAAATCTGGTACTTTTTAACGTGTCAATAAACCTACCTTATACTGCTTTCTGGTCAAAATGGCAAATTGGAACAACGACATTAAAACAGTAAAACTCATCAGTAAAAATATTAGATTTATTTTCGTGTAAAAAAGGACACTTTTTTGGAGCATTAGATTCGGCAACACTGGTTTTCAGAAAAGGTTTGGCGTTTATTAAGTTTGAATACTCTTGATATAACATGTGAACGTAACTTGAAAAGCTTCCTCTTTCAGGGCAGTTAAATTATGTAAACACCGATACAAGTTATCGCAAACTTCTACGATTTCATTGAGATTAACACAATTTTTTTAAAAGAGAAAATAATGAAACATGTCCATTGCATTATTTTCAAAGAAATGTACACCTCTTAGATGCGGTTTGTAAGACAAAGAAGACAATATGGTTGAGCTAAGATAATCTGTTTCTTTAGGGTAATTTATAAAAAACCTATGTGCAATTTAAGGTCAGATTGGTCTAGTTTGGAACCAACTTCAGGGTCGAACCCGTGACGGTTTGTTTATTCCATAAACACTGAAAGTACTTACCCCAATTGAGTAAATAAAGTAAAACAATTACAAAACTGAAATGAAACATGTTTTGTTTTATTTTTTAGGTCTATTTACCAGGTGAAATTTGATTGCTAACTTGATAAACCGTTGTAATAGAGTGAGCGGAAGGTTAAAATACGAACAAAGGATTCGTTTGGTTTGCAGATGAATACTTGAGTTGTAATTCGTCAACAGCCTTATTTATTCTCTCTTGAAACGTCATTTGTTAAATCGTTCTGAAATGTTAATACTTCACGTCTGATAGTCAATGTGATATTATACACATGAATTCCTTTAAAGTAAAATGGGTAGTAAACAAAAATTCTGCTAAAACTACATATATTTATAAAGCCATTATTACATTTTATCCACATCATACTTTGTCATGTATAACTAAAACACAGTTTTACAAGAATGTATCAAGGGGATTTATTAAAATAAGTATGCGTTTACTCACAGCCGGATAAGCGTGTGGATAAGGGTATGGCGTTTTTACCATATTTTGAAACCATGTCTACCAATTACTAATGTTTGGCCCCAAGAAAAGTCAACAGTTGTTGTAATGGTTTTAGGAACCCAGCTGTTTATGATGGTTGCGTTTTCAGTCATTGGTCCTTGCCTTGAATGCGAATTTTTTACTCAGTAAGGCGTCTCATTTTAGCGAATTTCCCATGTAGGGAATGAGTTATTACTGTAGAACTCATGGTAAGACCTGGACGCGGGACCGATTTTTTTTGTTTTGAGGTCCCTAGAGGCCAAAAACACCGTCCGTTCAAATTCATTTACTGTATATAATATGCTTGTGTCCGTTAGCACGATAACTCGAGCAAAAATGATCCGATTTTGATGAAATTTAATTTAAACGTGCAAACTTACATTTATTCGAACGAGTTCGCGAATCAGCATGATCGGACTATGGAAACGGGGGTTTACGGGGTAAAAATAGACTTTTCCAATTTTTGACCCAAAAAACAAAAAATTTAGCAATTTCTTTCCAAACCATTTTGTAGAGCTTAAAAAAAATAGTATATTGAAGCGTTATTATGCGCCTAATGGTTACGGAGAAAACTCCAAAAAAATGTTAACTTAAAATTCCTATGTTATTTTTATGGAGAACATGTAAAACTGTTGTAGTTTGCTTGTTTATGAACATATTTTGATCAAATTTGGAAAATGTTTTTATTTCATACTAACTATTACCATTAAAAAAAAAAAACAAAACATTTTTGGAACATTGGTGGAACATGGTGGACCCTGTTGGAACATTTTTGGAACATTGGTGGAACATGGTGGACCATGTTGGAACATTTTTGGAACATCGGTAAAACATGGTGGACCATGTTGGAACATTTTTGGAACATCGGTGGAACATGGTGGACCATGTTGGAACATTTTTGGAACATTAGTGGAACATGGTGGATCATGTTGGAACATTGGTGGAACATTGGTGGAACATGGAAGAACATGTTGGAACATTTTTGGAACATTGGTGGAACATTGTGGACCATGTTGGAACATTTTTGGAACATTGGTGGAACATGGTGGACCATGTTGGAACATTTTTGGAACATTGGTAAAACATGGTGGACCATGTTGAAACATTTTTGGAACATCGGTGGAACATGGTGGACCATGCTGGAACATTTTTGGAACATTGGTGGAACATGGTAAAAATGTTCCAACATGGTCCATCATGTTCCACCAATGTTCCAAAAATGTTCCAACATGTTCCACCATGTTTCACCAATGTTCCAAAAATGTTCCAACATGGTCCACCATGTTTCACCAATGTTCCAAAAATGTTCCAACATGGTCCACCATGTTCCACCAATGTTCCAAAAATGTTCTAACATGGTCTACCATGTTCCATCAATGTTCCACCATTTTCAACCATGTTCCACCAATGTTCCAAAAATGTTCCAACATTGTCCACCATGTTCTACCATGTTCCACCATGTTCCACCAATGTTCCACCATCATTTTTGGAACATTGGTGGAACATGGTAGAACATAGTGGACCATGTTGGAACATTTTTGGAATATTGGTGGAACATGGTGGACCATGTTGGAACATTTTTGGAACATTGGTATAACATGTTGGAACACTTTTGGAACATCGGTAAAACATGGTGGACCATGTTGGAACATTTTTGGAACATGAACATTTTTGGAACATTGGTGGAACATGGTGGACCATGTTGGAACATTTTTGGAACATTTGTGGAACATGGTGGACCATGTTGGAACATTGATGGAACATTAGTGGAACATGGTAGAACATGTAGGAACATTTTTGGAACATTGGTGGAACATTGTGGACCATGTTGGAACATTTTTGGAACATTGGTGGAACATGGTGGACCATGTTGGAACATTTTTGGAACATTTGTGGAACATGGTGGACCATGTTGGAACATTTTTGGAACATCGGTGGAACATGGTGGACCATGTTGGAACATTTTTGGAACATTAGTGGAACATGGTGGAAGCATGGTCCACCATGTTCCACCAATGTTCTTAAAATGTTCCAAACTGGAACATTTTTGGAACTTGGTGGACCATGTTTGGCCCAGCAATGTTCCAAAAATCTTCCACCAATGTTTCAAAAATGTTCCAACATGGTCCACCATGTTCCACCAATGTTCCAAAAATGTTCCAACATGGTCCACTATGTTCCACCAATGTTTCAAAAATGTTCCAACATGGTCCACTTTGTTCCACCAATGTTCCAAAAATGTTCCAACATGGTCCACCATGTTCCACCAATGTTCCAAAAATGTTCTAACATGGTCTACCATGTTCCATCAATGTTCCAGCATTTTCAACCATGTTCCACCAATGTTCCAAAAATGTTCCACCATCATTTTTGGAACATTGGTGGAACATGGTAGAACATGGTGGACCATGTTGGAACATTTTTGGAATATTGGTGGAACATGGTGGACCATGTTGGAACTTTTTTGGAACATTGGTGGAACATGTTGGAACACTTTTGGAACATCGGTAAAACATGGTGGACCATGTTGGAACATTTTTGGAACATCGGTGGAACATAGTGGACCATGTTGGAACATTTTTGGAACATTAGTGGAACATGGTGGACCATGTTTGAACATTGGTGGAACATTGGTGTAACTTTGGTGGAACATGGTGGACCATGTTGGAACATTTTTGGAACATTGGTGGAACATTGTGGACCATGGTGGACCATTTTGGAACATTTTTTGAACATTGGTGGAAGATGGTGGATTATGTTGGAACATTTTTGGAACATTGGTGGAACATGGTGGACCATGTTGGAACATTTTTGGAACATCGGTGGAACATGGTGGACCATGTTGGAACATTTTTGAAACATTGGTGGAACATGGTGGACCATGTTTGTGGAGTGTTTATGAATAAAAATGAAATATTAAGAGAGAAAAAAATAAGTCATGTTTTCAAGAAGAACAGAAATCAATAATATTTATTTATACAGTTTGAATCATTTTTAAAACATCAGCTGTTCTAAATAAAGGCTAAAGAAAATTATTAGGTGATAGAACTTAACATACTCCCGGCCTTGAAGTGTCCTCACTTCAACATTTAGTTTAGAATAAAACACATTAACACAGTTAGTCGTAGGCTGGCTATAGCAGCTGGTTGCTTTTTTCTACTTCTGCTTTTGAACCTAAGCCATCTTTGCTGGGAATACGTTTAACGTACAACTTACGTACAACTTAAATACGTTTGCTGGAGACCACTGAAGCCCTAATACGTTAAAAATTATGATCATCAGAGTTTTGAAGACCCCTTGGAGTTTCATTATGAGACTGAAGAATATAAGTTAACAAGTATTTAGAGTTCATAACACATTTCTTCAATTCAAAAAAATTCTTGTTTTAATAATTCAACGAGTTGTGATTGTAAGGTGAGTACTTTTTCTGTAGTTTGTAATGAAGAGTAGCTATTGGTCAGAGCTCCATCGGAAGATATAACCACTTGACTGGATTGCTGGACTGTCTTCACTTGATGTACTTACAATTCGATAAAAATAAGAATCAAAGTCTTCTTTCTTATTCTGGGTTTGTTGCATGAGAGTCTTTAAGGCTTCGTGTTGCACAACTGTTAATGTTTCTTCTTGTTCAACATGTTGATCTACGATGTTTCTTATTTCGTTGAGACGAGTTTTAATAAAAGATGTGAGTCGTGTATAAGTTTCAATTTTAAAATCACTATTTGGAGATGCCATTGTACAAAGATGATGGGATAAATGTACAAAATTCAAAAAGTGTAAATGAGAGAGTTAACAGTTTCAATATGGAAAAGAGATCAGTTAGGTAAGAGTTCAAAGGTACAGAAAACAATGGGTGAAATGAGGAAATATTGATGTAAGAAGAGTTTAGTGGATGTGTGTAATATTCCAAATCGCTTAAGTAATATCTTGGATCGAAGGACCATTAAATTATGTGGAGTGTTTGTGAATAAAAATGAAATATTAAGAGAGAAAAAAAATAAGTCATGTTTTCAAGAAGAACAGAAATCAATAATATTTATTTGTACAGTTTGAATCATTTTTAAAACATCAGCTGTTCTAAATAAAGGCTAAAGAAAATTATTAGGTGATAGAACTTAACAATGTTGGAGTGTTAAACATTGGTGGAACATGGTGGACCATGTTGAAACATTTTTGGAACCTTGCTGGGCCAAACATGGTCCACCATGTTCCAAAAATGTTCCAACATGGTCCACCAATGTTCCAAAAATGTTCCAACATGGTCCACCAATGTTCAAAAAATGTTCCAACATGGTCAACCATGTTCCACCAATGTTCCAAAAATGTTCCAACATGGTCCACCATGTTCCACCAATGTTCCAAAAATGTTCCAACATGGTCCACCATGTTCCACCAATGTTCCAAAAATGTTCCAACATGGTCCACCATGTTCCACCAATGTTCCAAAAATGTTCCACCATGGTCCACCATGTTCCACCATCATTTTTGAACATTGGTGGACTATGTTGGAACATTTTTGGAACATTGGTGGAACATGGTGGACCATGTTAGAACATTTTTGGAACATAAGTGAAACATGGTGGACCATGTTGAAACATTTTTGGAACATTGGTGGAACATGGTAGACCATGTTGGAACATTTTTAGAACATTGGTGGAACATGGTGGACCATGTTGGATCATTTTTGGAACATTGGTGGAACATGGTAGACCATGTTGGAACCTTTTTGGAACATTGGTGGAACATGGTTGACCATGTTGGAACATTTTTGGAACATTGGTGGACAATGTTGGAACATTTTTGGAACATTGGTGGAACATGGTGGACCATGTTGGAACATTTTTGGAACATTGGTGGAACATGGTGGACCATGTTGAAACATTTTTGGAACATTGGTGGAACATAGTGGACCATGTTGGAACCTTTTTGGAACATTGGTGGAACATGGTTGACCATGTTGGAACATTTTTGGAACATTGGTGGACAATGTTGGAACATTTTTGGAACATTGGTGGAACATGGTGGACCATGTTGGAACATTTTTGGAACATTGGTGGAACATGGTGGACCATGTTGGAACATTTTTGGAACATTAATGAAACATGGTGGACCATGTTGAAATATTTTTGGAACATTGGTGGAACATAGTGGACCATGTTGGAACATTTTTGGAAAATTGGTGGAACATGGTGGACCATGTTGGAACATTTTTGGAACATTGGTAGAACATGGTGGACCATGTTGGAACATTTTTGGAACATTGGTGGAACATGGTGGACCATGTTGGAACATTGGTGGAACATTGGTGGACCATGTTGGATCATTTTTAGAACATTGGTGGAACATGGTGGACCATGTTGGAACATTTTTGGAACATTGGTGGAACATGGTGGACCATGTTGGAACATTTTTGGAACATTGGTGGAACATGGTGGACCATGTTGGAACATTTTTGGAACATTGGTGGAACATGGTGGACCATGTTGGAACATTTTTGGAACATTGGTGGAACATGGTGGACCATGTTGGAACAAATCAGACTTACTAATTCAAAGAAGAACCACACTGATTTCCCTCGTTTTTAACTGCTCTGTTTACAATATTTAGAGTTAGTTTTCAGCTGTTTATTGATGTCACAACCATTTCTATAGAACAAGGCAGTAACTACACAATTGGATGAGTACTGCTAAGTAAAATAGCAGTATCTGTAGGACACTAAATAAGAAAGCAGTAACTGCAGAGCATATACTGCTTTTATTCTTAGTACCTGCACTTACTGCTTTCTTTCTTAGGAAGCCTAGGGAAAGGTAACAGATACTGCCACTGAATATGTGCATAACTAAGAAACCACTGTAGATACGGCTTTTTAACTTAGCTCAACGGATTCAGCGTAGTCTAAAACCTGGAACATTTTT
Organism: Macrosteles quadrilineatus; assembly: GCF_028750875.1. Classification (NCBI taxonomy): domain Eukaryota; kingdom Metazoa; phylum Arthropoda; class Insecta; order Hemiptera; family Cicadellidae; genus Macrosteles; species Macrosteles quadrilineatus. The sequence goes on from NW_026542596.1 coordinate 97,914,893, forward strand.
GGAACATTGGTGGAACATGGTGGACCATGTTGGTACATTTTTGGAACATTGGTGGAACATGGTGGACCATGTTGGAACATTTTTGGAACATTGGTGGAACATGGTGGACCATGTTGGAACGTTTTTGAAACATGGTTGAACATCGTACACCATTGCTGGAACATGGTAACAATGTTCCACCAATGTTCCAAAAATGTTCCAACATGGTCCACCATGTTCCAAAAATGTTCCACCATGTTCCACCAATGTTCCAAAAATGTTCTAACATGGTCCACCATGTTCCATCAATGTTCCAACATTTTCAACCATATTCCACCAATGTTCCAAAAATTTTCCAACATGTTTCACCAATGTTCCAAAAATGTTCTAACATCGTCCACCATGTCGTGTATAAGTTTCAATTTTAAAATCACTATTTGGAGATGCCATTGTACAAAGATGATGAGATAAATGTAAAAAATTCAAAAAGTGTAAATGAGAGAGTTAACAGTTTCAATATGGAAAAGAGATCAGTTAGGTAAGAGTTCAAAGGTACAGAAAACAATGGGTGAAATGAGGAAATATTGATGTAAGAAGAGTTTAGTGGATGTGTGTAATATTCCAAATCGCTTAAGTAATATCTTGGATCGAAGGACCATTAAATTATGTGGAGTGTTTGTGAATAAAAATGAAATATTAAGAGAGAAAAAAATAAGTCATGTTTTCAAGAAGAACAGAAATCAATAATATTTATTTGTACAGTTTGAATCATTTTTAAAACATCAGCTGTTCTAAATAAAGGCTAAAGAAAATTATTAGGTGATAGAACTTAACAATGTTGGAGTGTTAAACATTGGTGGAACATGGTGGACCATGTTGAAACATTTTTGGAACCTTGCTGGGCCAAACATGGTCCACCATGTTCCAAAAATGTTCCAACATGGTCCACCAATGTTCCAAAAATGTTCCAACATGGTCCACCAATGTTTCAAAAATGTTCCAACATGGTCCACTTTGTTCCACCAATGTTCCAAAAATGTTCCAACATGGTCCACCATGTTCCACCAATGTTCCAAAAATGTTCTAACATGGTCTACCATGTTCCATCAATGTTCCAGCATTTTCAACCATGTTCCACCAATGTTCCAAAAATGTTCCACCATCATTTTTGGAACATTGGTGGAACATGGTAGAACATGGTGGACCATGTTGGAACATTTTTGGAATATTGGTGGAACATGGTGGACCATGTTGGAACTTTTTTGGAACATTGGTGGAACATGTTGGAACACTTTTGGAACATCGGTAAAACATGGTGGACCATGTTGGAACATTTTTGGAACATCGGTGGAACATAGTGGACCATGTTGGAACATTTTTGGAACATTAGTGGAACATGGTGGACCATGTTGGAACATTGGTGGAACATTGGTGTAACTTTGGTGGAACATGGTGGACCATGTTGGAACATTTTTGGAACATTGGTGGAACATTGTGGACCATGGTGGACCATTTTGGAACATTTTTTGAACATTGGTGGAAGATGGTGGATTATGTTGGAACATTTTTGGAACATTGGTGGAACATGGTGGACCATGTTGGAACATTTTTGGAACATCGGTGGAACATGGTGGACCATGTTGGAACATTTTTGAAACATTGGTGGAACATGGTGGACCATGTTTGTGGAGTGTTTATGAATAAAAATGAAATATTAAGAGAGAAAAAAATAAGTCATGTTTTCAAGAAGAACAGAAATCAATAATATTTATTTATACAGTTTGAATCATTTTTAAAACATCAGCTGTTCTAAATAAAGGCTAAAGAAAATTATTAGGTGATAGAACTTAACATACTCCCGGCCTTGAAGTGTCCTCACTTCAACATTTAGTTTAGAATAAAACACATTAACACAGTTAGTCGTAGGCTGGCTATAGCAGCTGGTTGCTTTTTTCTACTTCTGCTTTTGAACCTAAGCCATCTTTGCTGGGAATACGTTTAACGTACAACTTACGTACAACTTAAATACGTTTGCTGGAGACCACTGAAGCCCTAATACGTTAAAAATTATGATCATCAGAGTTTTGAAGACCCCTTGGAGTTTCATTATGAGACTGAAGAATATAAGTTAACAAGTATTTAGAGTTCATAACACATTTCTTCAATTCAAAAAAATTCTTGTTTTAATAATTCAACGAGTTGTGATTGTAAGGTGAGTACTTTTTCTGTAGTTTGTAATGAAGAGTAGCTATTGGTCAGAGCTCCATCGGAAGATATAACCACTTGACTGGATTGCTGGACTGTCTTCACTTGATGTACTTACAATTCGATAAAAATAAGAATCAAAGTCTTCTTTCTTATTCTGGGTTTGTTGCATGAGAGTCTTTAAGGCTTCGTGTTGCACAACTGTTAATGTTTCTTCTTGTTCAACATGTTGATCTACGATGTTTCTTATTTCGTTGAGACGAGTTTTAATAAAAGATGTGAGTCGTGTATAAGTTTCAATTTTAAAATCACTATTTGGAGATGCCATTGTACAAAGATGATGAGATAAATGTAAAAAATTCAAAAAGTGTAAATGAGAGAGTTAACAGTTTCAATATGGAAAAGAGATCAGTTAGGTAAGAGTTCAAAGGTACAGAAAACAATGGGTGAAATGAGGAAATATTGATGTAAGAAGAGTTTAGTGGATGTGTGTAATATTCCAAATCGCTTAAGTAATATCTTGGATCGAAGGACCATTAAATTATGTGGAGTGTTTGTGAATAAAAATGAAATATTAAGAGAGAAAAAAAATAAGTCATGTTTTCAAGAAGAACAGAAATCAATAATATTTATTTGTACAGTTTGAATCATTTTTAAAACATCAGCTGTTCTAAATAAAGGCTAAAGAAAATTATTAGGTGATAGAACTTAACAATGTTGGAGTGTTAAACATTGGTGGAACATGGTGGACCATGTTGAAACATTTTTGGAACCTTGCTGGGCCAAACATGGTCCACAATGTTCCAAAAATGTTCCAACATGGTCCACCAATGTTCCAAAAATGTTCCAACATGGTCCACCAATGTTCAAAAAATGTTCCAACATGGTCAACCATGTTCCACCAATGTTCCAAAAATGTTCCAACATGGTCCACCATGTTCCACCAATGTTCCAAAAATGTTCCAACATGGTCCACCATGTTCCACCAATGTTCCAAAAATGTTCCAACATGGTCCACCATGTTCCACCAATGTTCCAAAAATGTTCCACCATGGTCCACCATGTTCCACCATGTTCCACCATCATTTTTGAACATTGGTGGACTATGTTGGGACATTTTTGGAACATTGGTGGAACATGGTGGACCATGTTAGAACATTTTTGGAACATAAGTGAAACATGGTGGACCATGTTGAAACATTTTTGGAACATTGGTGGAACATGGTGGACCATGTTGGAACATTTTTAGAACATTGGTGGAACATGGTGGACCATGTTGGATCATTTTTGGAACATTGGTGGAACATGGTAGACCATGTTGGAACCTTTTTGGAACATTGGTGGAACATGGTTGACCATGTTGGAACATTTTTGGAACATTGGTGGACAATGTTGGAACATTTTTGGAACATTGGTGGAACATGGTGGAACATGTTGGAACATTTTTGGAACATTGGTGGAACATGGTGGACCATGTTGAAACATTTTTGTAACATTGGTGGAACATAGTGGACCATGTTGGAACATTTTTGGAAAATTGGTGGAACATGGTGGACCATGTTGGAACATTTTTGGAACATTGGTAGAACATGGTGGACCATGTTGGAACATTTTTGGAACATTGGTGGAACATGGTGGACCATGTTGGAACATTTTTGGAACATTGGTGGAACATGGTGGACCATGTTGGAACATTTTTGGAACATTAATGAAACATGGTGGACCATGTTGAAGCATTTTTGGAACATTGGTGGAACATAGTGGACCATGTTGGAACAATTTTGGAAAATTGGTGGAGCATGGTGGACCATGTTGGAACATTTTTGGAACATTAATAGAACATGGTGGACCATGTTGGAACATTTTTGGAACATTGGTGGAACATGGTGGACCATGTTGGAACATTGGTGGAACATTGGTGGACCATGTTGGATCATTTTTAGAACATTGGTGGAACATGGTGGACCATGTTGGAACATTTTTGGAACATTGGTGGAACATGGTGGACCATGTTGGAACATTTTTGGAACATCGGTGGAACATGGTGGACCATGTTGGAACATTTTTGGAACATTGGTGGAACATGGTGGACCATGTTGGAACATTTTTGGAACATTGGTGGAACATGGTGGACCATGTTGGAACAAATCAGACTTACTAATTCAAAGAAGAACCACACTCATTTCCCTCGTTTTTAACTGCTCTGTTTACAATATTTAGAGTTAGTTTTCAGCTGTTTATTGATGTCACAACCATTTCTATAGAACAAGGCAGTAACTACACAATTGGATGAGTACTGCTAAGTAAAATAGCAGTATCTGTAGGACACTAAATAAGAAAGCAGTAACTGCAGAGCATATACTGCTTTTATTCTTAGTACCTGCACTTACTGCTTTCTTTCTTAGGAAGCCTAGGGAAAGGTAACAGATACTGCCAATGAATATGTGCATAACTAAGAAACCACTGTAGATACGGCTTTTTAACTTAGCTCAACGGATTCAGCGTAGTCTAAAACCTGGAACATTTTTGGAACATTGGTGGAACATGGTGGACCATGTTGCTACATTTTTGGAACATTGGTGGAACATGGTGGACCATGTTGGTACATTTTTGGAACATTGGTGAAACTTAGTGGATTATGTTGGAACATTTTTGGAACATTGGTGGAACATGGTGGACCATGTTGGAACGTTTTTGAAACATGGTTGAACATGGTACACCATTGCTGGAACATGGTAACAATGTTCCACCAATGTTCCAAAAATGTTCCAACATGGTCCACCATGTTCCAAAAATGTTCCACCATGTTCCACCAATGTTCCAAAAATGTTCTAACATGGTCCACCATGTTCCATCAATGTTCCAACATTTTCAACCATATTCCACCAATGTTCCAAAAATTTTCCAACATGTTTCACCAATGTTCCAAAAATGTTCTAACATCGTCCACCATGTCGTGTATAAGTTTCAATTTTAAAATCACTATTTGGAGATGCCATTGTACAAAGATGATGAGATAAATGTAAAAAATTCAAAAAGTGTAAATGAGAGAGTTAACAGTTTCAATATGGAAAAGAGATCAGTTAGGTAAGAGTTCAAAGGTACAGAAAACAATGGGTGAAATGAGGAAATATTGATGTAAGAAGAGTTTAGTGGATGTGTGTAATATTCCAAATCGCTTAAGTAATATCTTGGATCGAAGGACCATTAAATTATGTGGAGTGTTTGTGAATAAAAATGAAATATTAAGAGAGAAAAAAATAAGTCATGTTTTCAAGAAGAACAGAAATCAATAATATTTATTTGTACAGTTTGAATCATTTTTAAAACATCAGCTGTTCTAAATAAAGGCTAAAGAAAATTATTAGGTGATAGAACTTAACAATGTTGGAGTGTTAAACATTGGTGGAACATGGTGGACCATGTTGAAACATTTTTGGAACCTTGCTGGGCCAAACATGGTCCACCATGTTCCAAAAATGTTCCAACATGGTCCACCATGTTCCACCAATGTTCCAAAAATGTTCCAACATGGTCCACCATGTTCCACCAATGTTCCAAAAATGTTCCACCATGGTCCACCATGTTCCACCATGTTCCACCATCATTTTTGAACATTGGTGGACCATGTTGGAACATTTTTGGAACATTGGTGGAACATGGTGGACCATGTTAGAACATTTTTGGAACATAAGTGAAACATGGTGGACCATGTTGAAACATTTTTGGAACATTGGTGGAACATGGTGGACCATGTTGGAACATTTTTGGAACATTGGTGGAACATGGTGGACCATGTTGGATCATTTTTGGAACATTGGTGGAACATGGTAGACCATGTTGGAACCTTTTTGGAACATTGGTGGAACATGGTTGACCATGTTGGAACATTTTTGGAACATTGGTGGACAATGTTGGAACATTTTTGGAACATTGGTGGAACATGGTGGACCATGTTGGAACATTTTTGGAACATTGGTGGAACATGGTGGACCATGTTGGAACATTTTTGGAACATTAATGAAACATGGTGGACCATGTTGAAACATTTTTGGAACATTGGTGGAACATAGTGGACCATGTTGGAACATTTTTGGAAAATTGGTGGAACATGGTGGACCATGTTGGAACATTTTTGGAACATTGGTAGAACATGGTGGACCATGTTGGAACATTTTTGGAACATTGGTGGAACATGGTGGACCATGTTGGAACATTGGTGGAACATTGGTGGACCATGTTGGATCATTTTTAGAACATTGGTGGAACATGGTGGACCATGTTGGAACATTTTTGGAACATTGGTGGAACATGGTGGACCATGTTGGAACATTTTTGGAACATTGGTGGAACATGGTGGACCATGTTGGAACATTTTTGGAACATTGGTGGAACATGGTGGACCATGTTGGAACATTTTTGGAACATTGGTGGAACATGGTGGACCATGTTGGAACAAATCAGACTTACTAATTCAAAGAAGAACCACACTCATTTCCCTCGTTTTTAACTGCTCTGTTTACAATATTTAGAGTTAGTTTTCAGCTGTTTATTGATGTCACAACCATTTCTATAGAACAAGGCAGTAACTACACAATTGGATGAGTACTGCTAAGTAAAATAGCAGTATCTGTAGGACACTAAATAAGAAAGCAGTAACTGCAGAGCATATACTGCTTTTATTCTTAGTACCTGCACTTACTGCTTTCTTTCTTAGGAAGCCTAGGGAAAGGTAACAGATACTGCCACTGAATATGTGCATAACTAAGAAACCACTGTAGATACGGCTTTTTAACTTAGCTCAACGGATTCAGCGTAGTCTAAAACCTGGAACATTTTTGGAACATTGGTGGAACATGGTGGACCATGTTGGAACGTTTTTGAAACATGGTTGAACATGGTACACCATTGCTGGAACATGGTAACAATGTTCCACCAATGTTCCAAAAATGTTCCAACATGGTCCACCATGTTCCAAAAATGTTCCACCATGTTCCACCAATGTTCCAAAAATGTTCTAACATGGTCCACCATGTTCCATCAATGTTCCAACATTTTCAACCATATTCCACCAATGTTCCAAAAATTTTCCAACATGTTTCACCAATGTTCCAAAAATGTTCCAACCTTGGTGGACCATGTTGGAACATTTTTGGAACATGGTGGACCATGTTTGGCCCACCAATGTTCCAAAAATGTTCTAACATCGTCCACCATGTTCCATCAATGTTCCACCATTTTCCACCATGTTCCACCAATGTTCCAAAAATGTTCCAACATGGTCCACCATGTTCTACCATGTTCCACCATGTTCCACCAATGTTCCACCATCATTTTTGGAACATTGGTGTAACATGTTGGAACATTTTTGCAACATTGGTGGAACATGGGGGACCATGTTGGAACAAATCAGACTTACTAATTCAAAGAAGAACCACACTCATTTCCCTCGTTTTTCACTGCTCTGTTTACAATATTTAGAGTTAGTTTTCAGCTGTTTATTGATGTCACAACCATTTCTATAGTACAAGGCAGTAACTACACAATTGGATAAGTACTGCTAAGTAAAATAGCAGTATCTGTAGGACACGAAATAAGAAAGCAGTAACTGCAGAGCATATACTGCTTTTATTCTTAGTACCTGCACTTACTGCTTTCTTTCTTAGGAAGCCTAGGGAAAGGTAACAGATACTGCCACTGAATATGTGCATAACTAAGAAACCACTGTAGATACGGCTTTTTAACTTAGCTCAACGGATTCAGCGTAGTCTAAAACCTGGAACATTTTTGGAACATTGGTGGAACATGTTGGACCATGTTGGTACATTTTTGGAACATTGGTGAAACATGGTGGACCATGTTGGTACATTTTTGGAAGATTGGTGGAACATAGTGGACCATGTTGGAACATTTTTGGAATATTGGTGGAACATGGTGGACCATGTTGGAACATTTTTGAAACATGGTTGAACATGGTACACCATTGCTGGAACATGGTAACAATGTTCCACCAATGTTCCAATAATGATCCAACATGGTCCACCATGTTCCAAAAATGTTCCACCAATGTTCCAAAAATGTTGGAACAAATCAGACTTACTAATTCAAAGAAGAACCACACTAATTTCAATCGTTTTTGGAACATTGCTGGAACATGGTTGACCATGTTGGAACATTTTTGGAACATTGGTGGAACATGGTGGACCATGTTGGAACATTTTTTGAACATTGGTGGAACATGGTGGACCATGTTGGAACATTTTTGGAACATTGGTGGAACATGGTGGACCATGTTGGAACATTTTTGGAACATTAGTGGAACATGGTGGACCATGTTGGAACATTTTTGGAACATTGGTGGAACATTGTGGACCATGTTGGAACATTTTTGGAACATCGGTGGAACATGGTGGACCATGTTTTAACATTGGTGGAACATGGTGGACCATGTTGGAACAAATCAGACTTACTAATTCAAAGAAAAACCACACTCATTTCCCTCGTTTTTCACTGCTCTGTTTACAATATTTAGAGTTAGTTTTCAGCTGTTTATTGATGTCACAACCATTTCTATAGAACAAGGCAGTAACTACACAATTGGATGGGTACTGCTAAGTAAAATAGCAGTATCTGTAGGACACTAAATAAGAAAGCAGTAACTGCAGAGCATATACTGCTTTTATTCTTAGTACCTGCACTTACTGCTTTCTTTCTTAGGAAGCCTAGGGAAAGGTAACAGATACTGCCACTGAATATGTGCATAACTAAGAAACCACTGTAGATACGGCTTTTTAACTTAGCTCAACGGATTCAGCGTAGTCTAAAACCTGGAACATTTTTGGAACATTGGTGGAACATGGTGGACCATGTTGGTACATTTTTGGAACATTGGTGGAACATGGTGGACCATGTTGGTACATTTTTGGAACATTGGTGGAACATAGTGGACCATGTTGGAACATTTTTGGAACATTGGTGGAACATGGTGGACCATGTTGGAACATTTTTGAAACATTGTTGAACATGGTACATCATTGCTGGAACATGGTAACAATGTTCCACCAATGTTCCAAAAATGTTCCAACCATGGTGGACCATGTTGGAACATTTTTGGAACATGGTGGACCATTTTTGGCCCACCAATGTTCCAAAAATGTTCTAACATGGTCCACCATGTTCCATCAATGTTCCACCATTTTTAACCATGTTCCACCAATGTTCCAAAAATGTTCCAACATGGTCCACCATGTTTTACCATGTTCCACCATGTTCCAAAAATGATGGTGGAACATTGGTAGAACATGGTGGACCATGTTGGCACATTGGTGGAACATGGTGGACCATGCTTCCACCATGTTCCACTAATGTTCCAACATGGTCCACCATGTTCCACCAATGTTCCAAAAATGTTCCAACATGGTCCACCATGTTCCAAAAATGTTCCACCATGTTCCACCAATGTCCAAAAAATGTTCCAACCATGGTGGACTATGTTGGAACATTTTTGGAACATGGTGGACCATGTTTGGCCCAGCAAAATAAGTATGCGTTTACTCACAGCCGGATAAGCGTGTGGATAAGGGTATGGCGTTTTTACCATATTTTGAAACCATGTCTACCAATTACTAATGTTTGGTCCCAAGAAAAGTCAACAGTTGTTGTAATGGTTTTAGGAACCCAGCTGTTTATGATGGTTTCGTTTTCAGTCATTGGTCCTTGCCTTGAATGCGAATTTTTACTCAGTAAGGCGTCTCATTTTAGCGAATTTCCCATGTAGGGAATGAGTTATTACTGTAGTACTCATGGTAAGACCTGGACGCGGGACCGATTTTTTTGTTTTGAGGTCCCTAGAGGCCAAAAACACCGTCCGTTCAAATTCATTTACTGTATATAATATGCTTGTGTCCGTTAGCACGATAACTCGAGCAAAAATGATCCGATTTTGATGAAATTTATTTTAAAAGTGCAAACTTACATTTATTCGAACGAGTTCGCGAACCAGCATGATCGGACTATGGAAACGGGGGTTTACGGGGTAAAAATAGACTTTTCCAATTTTTGACCCAAAAAACAAAAAATTTAGCAATTTCTTTCCAAACCATTTTGTAGAGCTTAAAAAAATAGTATATTGAAGCGTTATTATGCGCCTAATGGTTACGGAGAAAATTCCAAAAAAATGTTTACTTAAAATTCCTATGTTATTCTTATGGAGAACATGTAAAACTGTTGTAGTTTGCTTGTTTATGAATATATTTTGATCAAATTTGGAAAATGTTTTTATTTCATACTAACTATTACCATTAAAAAAAACAAAACAGTTTTACCCTCCCTAATGCAGCAAACCTAAGTACTAGTTAAACTAATTCTATTTAAATAGGAAATAAATGTTACATTTTTGAGTAGGTAGACATTTTAGTGTAAATCCAATCAGGCAAATGGAAATTCGCTTAGTCTGCAGGTTTGCTGTGGTGGGGGTATTGTTATATACTTATTATTTATTAATATTTGGGCAAAGTTACATAAATAGCTATCCAACCTATAAATTTGAATACTAATGATAAATATGAAATTAATAATACTGTAGCCAACTTAAGCTTAGAGGATAAACTACTTGAAGATGTTTAGGTTTTGTTCAAAAGAGTAATAACAAGGTAATTTTCTCGGCAGACCAAAGCCCCGAGATTCCGTGAATTTTACACAAAGGTAACTTACCGGAATTCCGACCCTTCCTTTCCCTAATTAACCTTTGGAGAAACCTTATTCAGCAAGCTTCTACTTTCCACGTTTTCAAATTCAAACCTATAATTACAATAGTAAGTCACACCGTGGATATTTAAAAAGTCCATTTTTAACCATTAGTAACTCTCTAACCATTTACGTTTGCAAGATTGATGTTTGAAATTTATTGCAAATTATCTTCTCAAATAATAATAATAATAATAATTCTGTGTCAAATTGCAAAGTTTTTGAAACATTTCATTAGATCACACTTGACTATTCAAAGCTCCTACATACCAAAGGTGCATCAATATTAAATTACATCTGATTGGCTGAAAGGAAATTTCTGTAAGAAATCCCATCATATCCTCTATAATTAGGAATTTATATCCTTGTTAGATATATGGAAGCATTAAGCCAATTGTACTGGAATTGGTGTAGTTGTTAAAAATAATTTCCCTAGTGACATTGTACGTCTTGATGTTATTATAATAGGGATGGAATAAAGTATATTGCATTACTAGGACGGAAAGTGGTATTTTCCAGCACGCGCTCAAGTTTTTGTCGGAAAATAACTTTCGTATGAGTTATGAACGATATTTTTCATCATGACGCAAAAATACACAAACACAGAACAACAGACAAGATGATTAAATCCAATATCAATTCAATTATCAATTAGTTAATATGGGGACGCCACTATGTGCGTATTTTAACCCAAATATGAGTGAAGGATTTAAACAGTAACAAAACACTAGCGCACATAGTGAGTAAATGGAGAACTTTTTAAGAGCGAGGGAAAGTAAATTTAGGGCGAGGGAAAATCAGCTGATCGAATTTCCCTCGCCCTAAATTAGAGCTTGGGAAACAACTATTTTATTTGATATCAGCTGTTATGGAAAATAGTTAATTTCGGTAAGGAGTGATGTAATAGCTATTTACCTTACAAGTGTAGTAAGAGCGTTTTACATCACGCAGGTGAATGTTGTGCAACGAGCGGAAGCGAGTTGCATAATTTACCTAAGTGAAGTAAACACGCTCTTGCGCAACGAGTAACGTACAAGATTTTACCTGACCCGACAATATACAGGAGATTACGAACAATATATTTCATTATCCATTTCACTCATCTTCTAACAGTAACGTTCATTTACAAACAAAAGCTAGGTTAGGAAAATTCTTCAAAACAACAATAAAATTCAAGCGAACAGCTGATTTCTAGCGTTGAAAGTCGTTGGCTCCATAGAGGTATATTTTTTAAGTTCACTCAATGCTATTTAAATGTGTTTCATTACCTCACCGAGTGAGTTTTTTTCAACTTTACATCACTCGAGAAGTAAAGTAGTTGTATACATCACGCTTGGGATAGGGAAGTTTAACATGGCGGGTTAGGTAAAAACCTTTTTCGTGTTGGTTTTATTAAATGTATATATTTAAATAAGTTGTTCAAAATCATATAATAAATGTTGACCACACAGTAAATGTGTATAGCATAAGTGTTATTATATCAAATAGTGTTGGACTTCTGTGTAACGGTATAAGCCCATTTCCCCACTATTCCCTAGCAAGCAATTTACCTGTCCAATTACTTCGTATAAGACAATGTGTTGTGACTTAAAAAACCTCTAACTCCATTAACTGTTGTCCTCTGTAAAAGCTCTAAGCTTAACAAGAACCAGTGCAGTATTTCTTTTAATACTTGTACTCCGCTAACTCTTAAAGATCTGACGTCATCGTCAACTCAATCACAACTAACAGTATTCGTTGGAAAAATTAGGAAATATCTAACTACTACCACCTTGTACCACCAATGTTGTAAGAACTGAATAAAAAAAATACTATACAGACTGTCCCAAAAGTCCCGGACCGGTTTAATATTTTCTAAACGACAACAGATAAATCAATAAGATTTGGTACATCAACACCACACCTAAAAGTCTACTTTTTTATGGAAATATAAATTTTCTGTCACATCATGGGGACGTCCCGCAAGGAGTCAGAAGGAAATCTTAAATAGAAGCATAGGTTGATATGTACATCAAATTAAAGGTCTTTAATAGCAGAATATAATGCTGCAAATTTGAACTCAAACGGACAACCAAGTCAAGAATGACAGTGGTTCAAAGATTCATTTAATTTGCATTTGGGGGCACAGCCCTAGGAATCGGAAAAAATTTTTTTACGTAAGCATAGGTCGATATGCACATAAAATTAAAGGTCTTCACTAGTAGATTACAATGCCGTAAATTCAAGCTCAAAAGAACGCCTGAGTAAAAAATGGCAGTCGTTCAAAGATTCAAAATGGCAGGTTCCAGAAATCTTTGATCGGCCGCCATTTTGTAACGGGTGATCCTTTCGAGGCGCGGTTTCCGGCATTGAACTTTGCTAGCTAAGCCCTTTAAACTGATGTGCATATTGACCTATGCTCTTATTTAAGATTTCCTTCTGACTCCTCGTGGGACGTCCCCATGATATGACAAAAAATTGATAGTTCCATAAAAAAGTAGATTTTTAAGTGTGGTGTTGATGTGCAAAATCTTATTGATTTATCTGTTGTCGTTTAGAAAATATTAAACCGGTCCGGGACTTTTGGGACAGTCTGTATAATAGTAGGCTTACTCAGAAAGGGTGTTCATACACTGGAAAATTAAACAAGGGGTTTTTATATATTTAAAACTACTGATTCATACTATAAAAATACCTTAATATTTTTTCATTAGGGCTTACACCTGTATAGAACACATAATTAAGAAATCAACCCTCGTATAATTACATACATTCATAACATGAAGGATGGTTAGCCTATCTCTCGTATTTTGTAAAGAAAACAAGGAAAGTAAATATAAGAGACGTCTTATAACACTTAACCATCTTTTTTGTATATTTACCGTCTTTTGAGTAACAGTATAAGCGTAAATATATGTTTTAAGTGTTATAAGACGTCTCTTTGATTTACTTTCCGTAAATTTAATAACACGTACAATGCTGATCAAGAAGTTATTTATAGAAAACACCACAACAATTTATTATTTCACCATTGAGTACTATAAAACCAATTTGTTCTTATTTTTGTTCAATATCACAAACTAATAATAAAATTTTAGACGTAATTTTAATTACAAATAAGTTTTGTTCTTATTATTTTTAGACATCATACATTACAAAATGGTTTTGTTGTTTTGTTTTACAAACTATAGACAATTTTTATTTTTAATTATTTTCTAACAACCCTGTTTGTAATTTCTACTTAATTATGTTCACGCTTGCACCGGAAGTGTGGAGCTAGAAAGGCGCACCGGAAACACACAGACTTTGTTTAACATCCTGTGTGGTATATTGAGTTTTCTCAGTTTTCTTCGGGTAAAAATAAGGCTACGATTTATTAATGTAAGGAGTTAGACTATTTATGAACTAACCTCGATTGAACAATTACATCCATAAGGCAAGTTGTCGATTATTATAACTTTGTTTTTATTTGTAGTACAATTTTATAATTAATAAATATGGCTAATCGTAGCCAAGATTTAAATGGATGGGTACTCAACTTACGAGTTTTTACTGGGAATCGAGTTTTTGTCCGTGTTAACTATATTATTGTCTACTATCGATATGTTGCCTCTCTTGTAATATCTTAACACTCAAATTTAATTTAGTTATTTAAGTTAATGTTTTGAGCTCAAAAATAATGATTGTAACAATATCTGAAGTGTTAAATATTAAGTAATTTCAAAGAGTTAAACAATGAATCTAATTATTGTAGCTCAACCTTTTTTTTTTACAAGGATGAGTAAAAAGCTAAAAGTTAATTTGGTTGGTGTGATTGTATTTACACTTACAGCCTTTTAAGTATACAATATTATTAGTTTATAAGTTTCGTGCTATAATCGTGGAGTACCGTAATCAGTTGTTGTTGAAAACAAATTAATTATCAACATTGAAACCGAACATCACTTAAACCTTAGTAGTTTTGACATTCATACATCAGAATACACGAATTACTGAACGGAAAGATAAAACTATCTGAGACATGAACTTCGGAAAATATTATGTTTCAACTCTTGGCTCAAACACTTAAATTTATGACTGTCCTTCCTTCAACATACCAATAACAAGAGATAAGTACGGATTATTGTTTTGAAATGTGAGTTTTCCGTTTACTATTACATAATTTATGTACGATGATTATATATCCGAAACATCTTAAAACTTTAAAACTACAATAGAAACCCGTTTTATGTTTTTATTTTATTTTAGTATACATTTAGGATCAATGATAATAGTTTTAAATTGTTTGGACAGATTTTTCGTTTAACAAATGTTATTAAAACTACTTGAACAATTTATTTGTTTTAAATATTTTATTACTTACTAATTTCTACACAAATGTATGTTCTACATTAAATTAGATGCATTAAATACGAATAAAATTTCTTTCCCTTGATGGATAACACATACATTTAATTCACTTAACCTATTAATAACTACCTCTAAATAGTTTCTTTTTTTACTTTATATCTACCAAAACGCAAAAACACCTCTTTCAAACCTTTTGATCTTTAATATCCATATTATTACGGTAACATGTTTCTTCTTAAATTTTGAAATACGAGATTGTCTTTAGGTTCTTCTGATATCGGTGAAAACATAACTCACTGAAGACAGCCAGATAAGGTTGGTTGACATACGAGTTGAAGTATTTATGAATTCGGTGTGTCACTTCCTGAATTCAAAACTTTTGTGCCTTTTGATTTGTACTTATTTTGTTCAGATACACAAAAACTGATGTCCTGCCAAAATTCTCGTATAACATATCTCGGAGTAAGGTATTAAATATATATAATCCAATACAGTCTTGTATTCTCGGTGTATTCTACAGGGTGTCCCGGAACTCTCTACCAATATTTTAGGGCGTTGCTCTTGAGTAAGAAACATAACTAAATATCATATTTAAACTGTCCGGAAGTCCTTAGTTACTCACACAGCAACCATTTTGTTTTCAGTTATTAATTTTTTTCTAGAGAATGGTTAAACATACGAAATGGAAACTTTGCACAAACATTTATGACAACTAGACAAAGCTACCAAAAAATTATCACGATTTTTCAAAATCATAAAACAAAATGGCGGCCATTTAAAATTTTTGTAAAATCAATGGTTTTTGAGTTATTTAAGAAATAAAATTGTATATGGCCGCCATTTTGTTTTATGAATTTGAATAATCTTCATAATTTTTTTGTAGCGTTGTCTAGTTGTCATAAATGTTTGTGCAAAGTTTCCATTTCGTAGGCTATGTTTAACCATTCTTAAGAAAAAAATTAATAACTGAAAAAAACAAAATGGTGGCTGTGTGAGTAACTAAGGACTTCCGGACAATTTAAATTCGTTCCTGGGGTCAAAACTGGTAAAAAATGTCCTATAAGCATATGTATTAAACTCACTCGTTTTCTAGTTATATGTAAAAATATGTTTTTTTTTAGGGTTTAAGTGTATCTGTTGAACATTTTGACCTCTAGATTGAAAAATTGACGAGATATTTTGATAAAACTTGCATTGATAGATACAATATTACATTTCAAAGAGGTTCCATTACTATTTTGGACACAAATTTTGGTTATTACTGATAAAAAATAAGATTAAAATTGTTTTTTGAAAAATTAGATTAAAAATATTTTTATTTTTTTGACAGCTCTTCATGTAGTAACCATTCAGGCTTTTTGCTTGCAACTTTAACAAAAGTTGTAGAATTAAACTGAGAACAAGGAAATGTGAATTTTTTATACCTTTTATTGGAATTGTTTTGGTCAAAATCTAAAATATTGTAAAATATCAAAAATTAATTAAATTAAGCGAAAAAAAACACAGCTGTATATTTAGCTTATTTTTAAACACATCCAAATAAAAGTTGGTATATGGGTTCTCCTAGTTGAGAAGTTAGTTCATAATGGTCTAAATATTCCTTCTTTTTCATTTTTAATTATAGAAAACGTGAGTCATGAAACGTTTTTTACAATCAGACTATTGAAATCTTATACTAAATTTTAACATTTAAAAAAGACAATATATAGTCATTTTGTTTAATTCCACAAGCTTGTGGAATCAAAGAAATTATTATATGTTGGCCTTTTTGAACTTTTAAATTTAGTATTACTTTACATTAATTTGAACAATATCTTCAACATAACTTAATGATCAGACTATTTCTGTTGGCTAAATGTTCGTATTGGTATTATATAGTCCTTTTAAACTTGTACTTTTGTGTTTTTTATGATCCATTACTGTTTTGGCTCTCTCCTAGTAGTAGAGTGTGGATCTTTGGTTCTTGAGATCCCGAGTTCAAATCCTACCAAATCACCAACGGATTTTATCTTAGGAATAATACTGCAACCCCTAGGCCTAGCCTGAAGTAAAGTGTAAAACGATCACAGACAATACAAATATCATCATTAGCATTTTTGCCATAACGCTAACAACATAGACAATATTTGGTTTCTAGCTTGATAAAAATTAAAAAATTAACTCAATTAATTTTTGTTGAAAGGTATCATTTATGGTTGACAATATGTGGATATAAAGTCTAGACTATTACTTTAAATCTATCAGATAAACCCATGCTTTTTATATATTTTTTATGGGAATTTCCGTGGTATGTTTAAAAAAATTGGTGGCCGTTTTGAGCTTTATTGGTTCTACAAAGTTGTTAATGAACACGCAAGTTTTTAAAGAACAACAATGAAACAAGTTTACAACGCTTCCAGGGACTCACAATTATACTTGCAAAATATTCGTTTGTTTTAGAAAGTTTCTAATTCAACGCTTTAACCATCTATCGTGTCTTGCGTTCCAGTGTTGAAAGATGGTTCTGTGAAATGTTTTATGAATTTACTTTATCCATAACATGAAAAGGGAGTTTATTTATAGATCAACCTTGTTTTATTGCATAATTATCTGTAATGAGGAGTTTCCGTCAATAAATAGTAATATGTAGGGTTTTAAACGTGGAATATGATATGTATATTGCAATAGTTTAAATGTTGTGATAAACAATAAAGAGAGGTTTTAAATTAAGGTATTGAAAACATGTTTCCATTTTCTAGTGGATTTAGTGTTCTGTAATATTGTAGGTGATAAATATAAAAGAAAAATAATGTTTTATATTTCAAAAAAGTCAGACCTGCAAAGAAAGATACATTTCTTCCTAAAATTCTTACTGATGTCACTATGAAATGACTTAATGAGTATTAGTTTATCTTTGGTATTTTATTACGTAAGTATGATAATAGGCTACCAAAAGTATTTCTATTAGAGGAAAAACTCAAGGTCTACATTGTTTAAGAGATTATTTTAATATAGGCCTATTGTTGGCTTGTTTGAATACTCCTTTGGAAAACAACTAAAAACTAAACTACCTTCAGGTTAAGTAGTTAGGGGCGATACCTTGGGTGTAACATGGGCTCTTATGGGGAATAGATTTACTGTTATATCTAATGTAAATAAACTGCTTTTTTATCTCTGGGTACATTTTTATTTAATAACTGTATATTGACATTGTATTATATGTATATTGTTTAATATGTGTAAGCTATAATCTAACTTTTAATCTTTATGTCTTTTAACTAATGTATATAATATTTATATAACATATATATAATATTTATATTAGGAGTAGGCTACCCCCAGATCGAGGCCAAAACCACCCCTAGAGTGGTAGTTTAATCCTCAGGGGTAGTGAATATATATATATGTTTGAATGTTAGGGGTTGTTAGGGGTAGTTTTATGTTTACATAGGAGTTATCAGTTGATCATGTGACCTTTTTATATGTAGGTATTTTTATTAAACTATTTTGTGGATAAAAAGTGTGAATCCTGACCGGGTATCGAACCCCGCTCTCCTAGATGTTGTTCCAATGCCTTATCTATAGGGCTATGATGTCAGTTATAGGTATGGTGTTTATAGTGGTAAATAACAACTTTGATTTCTTAATTACATATATAGGGTGTGTAAAAAAAAAACATTATATTTTAATTTTATTTTATACATATCTATATGCTTTAGTCCATAACAATTGTGAAACAAATGATAATTTATGTATCCAATGTTAAAAACAGCTGAAAGAAGGCTTAAGCGGAACTTTACCGTTGAGTATAAAAAATGGCCTTTGTAAAGGCCACCAAATGTTGGATGTTAAATTTATATTTTATATATGTTATGTATTTTTGGGATGATGGGTGGTTTGAATTTATGTTTTTTTTCTAGTGGTTGGTTGTGTATGAAGATGTGTATGAATCAGAGGTTCACGGGTTCGATCCTTAGCAATCACCAAATGCTTTATTTTTGGTCAGGGTGATATGTTGATTTCTGTTATAGTGTTGTATCGTAGTGGGAGTAGTGTGAGTCCTTCTTTGATCTTAGAGGTTCACGGGTTCGATCCTTAGCAATCACCAAATGCTTTATTTCTGGTTAGGGTGATATGTTGATTTCTGTTATAGTGTTGTATCGTAGTGGGAGTAGTGTGAGTCCTTCTTTGATCTTAGAGGTTCATGGGTTCGATCCTTAGCAATCACCAAATGTATTTTTACTGGTTAGGGTGATATGTTGATTTTTGTTATAGTGTTGTATTGTTGTGGGAGTAGTGTGAATCCTTCTTTGATCTTAGAGGTTCAAGGGTTCGATCCTTAGCAATCACCAAATGTTTTATTTTTGGTTAGGGTGATATGTTGATTTTTGGTATGGTGTTGTATTATAGTGTGAGTCCATCTTTGATCTTAGAGGTTTGCGGGTTCGATCCTTACCAATCACCAACTGCTTTTCTTCTGGTCAGGGTGATATTTTGAGTGTAAGTATTGAAGTAGGAGTAGTTAACTTGTTTAGAATGTGAACCTATGATCCCAGAGGTTTGAGGGTTTGATCTTTATCAATAACCAAATGTTTTATTTCTGGTTGGGGTGATGAATTGATTATTGGTATGGTGTTGTATTGTAGTGGGAGTTGTGTGAGTCTTTGATCTCAGAGGTTTGTAGGTTAGAATCCTACCAGTTATCAATTATCTCATTTCTGGTTATGGTATTAACTTGTGTTTTAGTATGGTATTAAGAGTTTATGTGTGAGACATCGTTTCCTGAGGTTGCGGGTCCGATCCTTACCAGACAATGATTGTTTTATTTCTGGTTGGGGTGTTTTTGGTATGGTATTGTATTGTAGTGGGAGTAGTGTGAGTTCCTTATCTTAGAGGTTTGTGGGTTTGATCCTAGCTAATCACTAAACGTTTTATTTTTGGTTAGGGTGATATTTTGAGTGTTAGTATAGTGTTGTATTGTAGTGGAAGTAGTGTGAGTCCTTGATCCCAGAGGTTTGTGGGTTTGATCCTCACCAGCCACTGTTTGTATCATATCTGATTGGGGTGATTTTTAATGTTGTATTGTAGTTAATTGTTTGTGTATGCCCCCAGAGGTTGTGGGTTTGATTTTTATTATTCAGTGATTGTCTCATTGCTGGTTACTATAGGGTTTACTATGGTATAGGGAGTTAACTGTTTGAGTGTGAGATCCTGAGGTTATGGGTTTAATCCTTACCAAACACTGATTATTTTATATCTGGTCACTATGATTTTGTATGGTGTTGTATTGTAGTTAACTGTTTGTGTATGAGTCTAGGGTTGAGGGTTTGCATCTTATCAGTGAGAGTAACATTTTTTATGGCTGTGTAATATGTTTCTGTCAAATTAATTAGCTATGACTTTTACTGTAAAGATTGTATCTGTAATATAACCTTACTTGTATATGTAGGCTGTGTGTTTTTCTGTCAATGGTTTCTGTTAATATATTAACCTTATTTGTGTATGTAGGAGCTGTCATCTGCTTTATCGTCAACTGTATTGCTAAATGATATAACCTTATTTTATGTACTGTGTATGTTGTCTATTTTCCCCGCCAACTGTTACCGCCAATTGATCTAAGCTCACTTTCTTGCCAAGATTGTAATGCATACGTAACATAACCTCACTCTGAAACAAGTCTATTAGTTCATATTTGTGACACTGGAGCGCTAGTGATGATGAAATCTGCTTTGAGTTATTTTTATTGATGTATTGAATAACAAAGTATCTATAGAACATCTGATAAAGCTTGTTCTATAGTAATGAATGTATATACTGGCTTACCTGTATCTCTGTAACTATTAACTTGATATGGGGGATTCACTACAACAGATTGTACTAATGTATTGAAATTTGAGCACTGTACTTTTTACTATTACTTGCATTGTATTTTAATACATCTTACTAATACACCAATACTTTTGTAGAGTTGTACTACAAGTATATCTGATATGTGTGAACTGTGAGTGATGTCATCTTTCTGGTATAACAACTGTTGATAGCTATTTGTTCATTGTAAACATATTTATGTACTACCTCAACTCAGAGGCTATGGGTTTGAATCCTACTAGTCACTGATCTGGTGGGGTAAATATTTTGACTTTTAGTATTGTATCCTGTCTGTGTATGTCTGGTTGTGGGTTTGAATCTTACTAGTACTCAACTGTTTAATAACCGGTATTTCCTGTGTAACATATTTCTACCAAATTGTGATATAATCTTAACTTTGGACCTTAACTGCAACCTAATGTATGTAGACCAAAACAAGTCTTTTTTGGAGTTAACTTAGTGTTAATGAATTTTTATTTAGTGCTTATTTTTATTGAGGTGTTGAATAACAAGAAACAAATTGGGTAATTTCATCAAGTTTATAGTAATGAATGTAATTGATTTTAATGACTTACCTGTATCCCTGGTATTTGAAACTGGTACAGTATTACACTTGTACTACATTGTATTATACTTGTATTGCATGGTATTACACTTGTACTATACTGTATTACACTTAATATTTGTACTGTTTCAATATACAATCACTTGTATAGAGTTGTATATCTGATAGCAATGACTGATATGTGTTGATCTTATCACCACTGATTGTGGTTTCTGGTGTAACTTTTGTTGACAACTACTTTTTGTGGATCAACAAACACATTTATGTACTACCGCAACTGTTTACTGTATATCTTGTTGTATCCTACATTAAAACCTGTTATAATCATTGTGTTCTTTAGTTAGGCCTAACCATATTATATTAAGGGTTTGTTAAATGTTTAAATTTACTGTTTATGTCTTTGTGTTGTAACTGTAAACATATCTTTGTTGTCTGTGTATTGAGTATGACTATATTTTTTATACTTGTTTTATCTTAACTGAGGAGAGTTTGGAATATATGTTGACTTAACCTAATGTAATGCTAATTGCTCCTAATACAGCCTTCTATTGTATCCTTTTTTCATACTGATGTTAAATTTGTACTATCTCTAGCTACTTTTCTACATTTCTGTATGGTGTTAATGACTATTACTATGTAATGCTGTTGATACAATCTACTGTTCTGATGTATTGCAATGTTGACATCTATGTTTGTTGTGACTGCTATAAAGAGTATAGAGAGTCAAGAGTATAGATGAGAATCATGGTTGTTTTATTTTATAGTAAAAATTATACACCTATCAGTGATTTTGTATTTTAGAGCAATAAAAACTAATAACTTTACTGACAACATAGAAAACCTATATAAAGAATAGAGGAGAAAAACTAAAACAAAGATGGGTACTGGGTAGTACATGTATTTAAATATACTTTACCTAGAGGAGGAGGAGGAGTGGAATAAAAAAGAGGATGAGGTAAATGAAGAAGAGGAGGAGTAGAAGGAAGAGGGATGAGGAGGAGAAAAAGAGGAAAAGGAGGAAGAGAAGGAGGAAAAGGAGAAGAGGAGGAAAATGAGGAAGAGAAGGAGGAGAAGGATGCCTAATTCAAGTAAAACATTTGTGGTTTTTTATTCTTTAGAGGTCTACACTATCTAGACACACAATTAAACTGTAGCTGCAATCCTTTTCAATTGTATAATCTCTAAAGAGCTTAGGTGACCCAAGTTTCCACACCACGGTAAGCTTTTAGGCTAAGCCGTATGGGTCTTGGCGCGTTTTTGTTTTAAGTGAGTTTCCCCTGGAGGCCTATTCTCACTATTATGGTAGTAGTTAGTCTATAACAGATTTACTACTACTATTCATATTTTTTATGTTAACCTGCTTATCTTTAAAATGATATTTGTTAGGTGTCCTGTTTTATTTTAGTATATTTCATTCTTGTTGTGTTTATTTTAAAATTTGTGAAGTTTATTACAGGGTGTATTGTTTATTTTAGTTTATGATTTACTAGGAATAAAGGAATATTGTTATCAGATCAAGGTCCTGAAGGAAAGGGGTTAAGGTTGGTGACATAGAGGGTAACACAATATGGTTTTATGGTTTTTTAGGCCAACCCCCAGTCTTTTAATTGACTGCCTGATGGCAAACATACTCATGGAGGGTAACACAACATGGTTTTATGGTTTTTTAGGCCAACCTCCAGTATGTTGAGCATACACATTCACACAGGTACAAAGAGTAGTACAGGTCCTTTGAGATCTGAACGCCTCAATGTACACACACACATTCACACAAGTACAAGTAGTTGCACAGATTCTTTTCAATCTAAACGCCTCAATGTACACACACATGCACACAGGGGGAATGGGAAGGGACCCATAATCTGTTTATGTATTATTATATATTTTATTATCCCAATTTACTTTACTTTGATATATATTTTAATATTTTAATTGGTAGCTATTGTCTGTAGAAAAAGTTAGAGGAGTGTTTTATCTTTATAGATGGATTATACTTACTTTAGGTTAAATGAATTAGGGTTTTATGTATCAACGATACCTGCTTGGTATGGAAACAGTTGTCACTTCAATTTTTAAAACACCTGTCATTGATTCTATTTTAGCAAATATACTGTCAAAGTAATCAGAGAATGATGCTGATGTAAGTGTAGCGATAGGAATAAATGGTATATTACCTGATGTGTCTTCATATGTTAATAACACCCCAATAGAACATGATGGGGGTGTGTCTTCTGTAATTATTTCTATAATATAGTCTGAAAAAGCCTTTGGCCATTCCAACACATCTATTGAATCAGTGAGAAAAAATTGAAACTCTGAAGTTTTAATATTAAACCTTTTATTTTCAACTATGTCTTTTTTAGACAGAAATCTGAGAAATACAGCCATTACAAGTGAGGAGATCACCAGTGATATGTCTGTTCTTGTTGACTGTTATGGGTAAAGTGATTAAAAACATACTATGACACCCATCTATATAAGGGTTAATGCTTCTGTCTTTTGTATCCATAAGGTAGAGTGTCATGCTCTCCTTCATACTTTCTCTTAGGACCAGTTACCTTAAACTGTTTAACCTCCTCTGTTGTTATAATATCTCTATATTTTGTTCGTCTAATTCTGTGCTCATTAATTTCAATGATTTTAGAAGATTCACTTAAAACCATTTCTTTTAGTTTCTCAAAATTCAAAATTGTTGATGTTTTAATATTGAGAGTAAGCCCCTTGATTTTACACACAGGGATCAATTTCTGTTGATTGGTTGACCAGATAAGGTATGCGTAAGTTTTAGGCCCCCCAGAGACAAATTCAGTGATATAAGAGCCGGGTCCATAATCTGCCAATTCATCGGTCATTTCGCCGAGGTAATCTCCTGTAGATACTCTGTACAACCCTTTGTGGCAGTAATATATAATACTATCTGTATCCCAATATAGTACTTGATCTCCTAAGGCATCAAGGTGTTCATACAACTTTAGTCTAGCGTGAGCAGTAGTGAAGGCTGCCATAACTACATTTACAGTTCTTAAAGACTCACTAGCCTCTTCAATATTTTGCCAATTTACTAGCACAACATCTTGGTTAATAGCCTGAAAGTATTTTAACTTGCCCTCAGGATTGGTTAACAGCCGAAAGAACTCTTTAGAATCTCGGATGATTGATGTTTTCATCATATTCTCCCTTTGCCCAAATTTACCCCAGAAACTGTTTAGCATTAATTTTGCTACTGATCTTAAGCCCCCGTTTTTAACAATATGCTCCTTTGTCATTTCTATACCTTCACGCTCAAGAAATTTTGCAATATACTGTTTCTTATCCTCCTCTGTTTTACACCACCCAGGGTATCCAGATGCTTCTTGTTTTAGTTTTAGAAATTTATTAATAAACTCAGTGAATAGCCCTCCTTTCTCATATGTGGCTACCTCATACTCCCACAGCTCAAACATATCTAATACAATGTACCCTTTCTCTACAGCCTTCCTAATTTCATCCATTGTCCACGTCCCAACCAACGCTCTATCTTCACTTTCATGAAAACAATCCCCCTGGTACATCATTTCCCCACATGTTCTGCACAGAACAAACATCAATTTATTATGAACACGTGTTGGTAAAACTGGATGATATAAGTTGAAAGGAGGTAAGATCTTGCATTTTAATAGTCCATCTACATCCATACCTCTCTTTCTACATTCCTTATTACCAACATATATAGTTGGATGACCTATAGGATATTTACAGTATTTATTTACAAAAGGATATAGTGAGCATACATCGATGTATTGAATGGTTTCTCCTGGACCACATTTGTAGTAGGTTTTAGCGTTTCCTGTTCTACCTCCAAAGAATGCATCTCTAGGATTTAATGGAAGTGTACTTAAAATTGGTAATTTGTCCAGATGGTTGAGTTTTTGGTCCTTTTTTAGCTTATGGAAATCACATTCCCACATCTGCACTATGTCTCCGAGCTTTTCAATTTTAGCTTTAGTGCGCTCATAGCGAAGATGTAGGCTATCAGAGGGATCCTCTTTTAGTGGGGTATCACGATTATAGGGGAAGCATTTAGGGCACCCGTGCCAGTAACATCCGTGGAACTCGTATATGTTTTCACCATCGAAACCGTCTACTTTCATTCCCTTTATAACAACCTCTTTACTACGTCCAGCATGATTGATTGTCACCCCACGTCTTTCCTCCTCCCAGGTAAGCCACTGTAGAGCAACAGCTGACTGGGTAGAAGATCGGTAACCGTTTTTAGGGATAAGTCCAATTGTGTTTGGTTTCAGGAAGTTACGACGGAAAGCTAGATTGCAGGCACTAGCAATTGTTACGGACTCAAGAAATGGATCTACATTACATTGTTCAAGTAGCAATGATCTAAATTTGATACATGCCTGAGCTAAAATGTCAACGTCTGACATGCAATATTCTAATAATTCTTTTTTTAAATTAAATTCATACTTTTTAGCAACCTGTTCACTGTACCATTTGTCAAAGTCATTATGGGATTTCTCAAACATGGATTCGGGACAGTAGTACTTTTTATCAGGCATAGGGCCTATGTAATTTTGATTTGCTATTGTATTGAACAAGTGTGGAAAATAACCTTTCTTCTTTTCAGGTGGTAAGTCAAAAGCTTTCGGTAAGGCAGATAAGGACATGGGAAAGTAGCTAAGGGAGTCAATAAATCTAACGTTAGCAACCTCCATTAAAATAATTTTAGTTCCTCTAGGAATGATGTTTGGTGTGAATTTAGTTTCTTCGAGGATATACCTAAGTATAAATTGAAAGTCAAACCCTTGTCCGTTGTGTGCAATTACACATACATTTTTGAATTGTTTGCGGGTCTCCATTACATAGTTCATGAACTGCTTAACAGGATTGCTATCAAATATTTTATAACGTTCTGAACAAGATTCACACTCACTCCCATTAATGCATTTGAAACAGAACTGTTGGGAAACACATAAATTCACTTTATGTAACTTAGTCTCAGAATCTGAGGGTAGGGACTCATCTTGACGGGTTTCCAGATCAAAGAAAATAAATAGGTAGTCATGATCTTTTGGTTTTTTCTTGTCTATCTGAATGTAACATTTATGATTAGGATCTTTAAATGTACCACAAGGGTGACAATATGCCTCTCCACACACATGAGCTGATTTACGTTTAGTTGGGAAAATCATTTTTTCACACCCTCGGCAGAACTTAATTGTTTTACAAATTTGTCTTTGGTGAGCAATAAAACACCGTTCATTTTTGAAAAATCGGTTACAATAGCGGCAAGATATACCACCATTTTCCTCTATACAAGGAGGGGAGAATGTGTGACAAGACGAACAGATGTTTGAACATCTGTGGTGACCTTTGTGCTCATAAGGTATGTGACATGCATCACAAAAGTAGCCACAGGCAAAAGCAGCTGTTAAGTTTGTAATGACATTATAGTGGTTATTGTGGTACAATAAGTTGATTTTAAATTTTGCATCACTATTCCCACCAGAGAAATATACATCCCGACCCTTGCTATCATAATTATACACAGTTATTTTATATTTCTTTAAGTGTGCCTGGAACTTTTCAAGTTCAGGGATACCTGCTCCCTCCTCAGGTATTTCAACTCTTGCTTTAGCTATAAGTTTCTTTGCCCTAAGTGTCTGACGCAAGCACTCGTCTTTACGAATTCCAACAATCTGAGGATCCATTTTTGCATAAGCTTTACCTACTACTATTGCTCTAGCTAGACATAAGTTGTCAGTGTTATTTATAACTACTATCCCCTTTCTTGCTTTACATTCTTCATTAAATGAATTGTACATCCCCGAACGCACTCTACCTCTGCCTACAGGAACATTAACTCTAGAAACACTTACTGTAAACGTACGGATAGATTTAATGCCTTATTTTTTTACTATTATGTTATGTATTTCTTTTTAGCTATCATTTAACTGTTAATGTTGATGTTTTTAACTTAATGGTAAAAAAATAAGGCATTAAATCTATCCCCCATAAGAGCCCTTGTTAGACCCAACGTATCGCCCCTAACTACACCATCATTGTTTGATTTTATTATTTTAGCCTGTTATCAGCTGGTGTTGTCACCATAGTTCCATGTTTTACCACTAGAGTCGCTAGTTTGAGTTGCGTTGTAGTTTGATGTTTTGCCACTGGAGGCAGCACCGTCGCTTACAGTATATATAGCGTGGATAGACCAGCTACTTTAGACTATCACCTGCCTTTGCTGGGGTTAGACGTGTTTTGAGCTCTTAACTTATCCTTAGACATTTATGTTATGGAGTCCTGTGACGGAGTTTGCCAAAAAGGTTCTCATAAATCTACCGGCCCCATTACTTTTATCGACGAAAACAGAACGTTTGTGCCAAAGGCTTTATGGATGGAAAACTACCTTTAAATTTACTGAACCTCCGGAAGGTGTATCTGAATTAGAGTGGATACGCAAGGGCCTTAAGCAATTAGTAGAACAATCTAAACACGACTGTTCACCAACTGACTATTTAGGGTTTACTCTTACCTCTATTAATTTGAAATCTAAAGAACCTGGGTATGTTGTTCCACAACTAGCCTCCGAGGTTACAGCTGATTCATTGTGGGATATTTTTGGGGGTATCATTCAAAGTAACTCAGAGTCAATTACTAGTAGTGATACGTTTACAGTAAGTGTTTCTAGAGTTAATGTTCCTGTAGGCAGAGGTAGAGTGCGTTCGGGGATGTACAATTCATTTAATGAAGAATGTAAAGCAAGAAAGGGGATAGTAGTTATAAATAACACTGACAACTTATGTCTAGCTAGAGCAATAGTAGTAGGTAAAGCTTATGCAAAAATGGATCCTCAGATTGTTGGAATTCGTAAAGACGAGTGCTTGCGTCAGACACTTAGGGCAAAGAAACTTATAGCTAAAGCAAGAGTTGAAATACCTGAGGAGGGAGCAGGTATCCCTGAACTTGAAAAGTTCCAGGCACACTTAAAGAAATATAAAATAACTGTGTATAATTATGATAGCAAGGGTCGGGATGTATATTTCTCTGGTGGGAATAGTGATGCAAAATTTAAAATCAACTTATTGTACCACAATAACCACTATAATGTCATTACAAACTTAACAGCTGCTTTTGCCTGTGGCTACTTTTGTGATGCATGTCACATACCTTATGAGCACAAAGGTCACCACAGATGTTCAAACATCTGTTCGTCTTGTCACACATTCTCCCCTCCTTGTATAGAGGAAAATGGTGGTATATCTTGCCGCTATTGTAACCGATTTTTCAAAAATGAACGGTGTTTTATTGCTCACCAAAGACAAATTTGTAAAACAATTAAGTTCTGCCGAGGGTGTGAAAAAATGATTTTTCCAACTAAACATAAATCAGCTCATGTGTGTGGAGAGGCATATTGTCACCCTTGTGGTACATTTAAAGATCCTAATCATAAATGTTACATTCAGATAGACAAGAAAAAACCAAAAGATCATGACTACCTATTTATTTTCTTTGATCTGGAAACCCGTCAAGATGAGTCCCTACCCTCAGATTCTGAGACTAAGTTACATAAAGTGAATTTATGTGTTTCCCAACAGTTCTGTTTCAAATGCATTAATGGGAGTGAGTGTGAATCTTGTTCAGAACGTTATAAAATATTTGATAGCAATCCTGTTAAGCAGTTCATGAACTATGTAATGGAGACCCGCAAACAATTCAAAAATGTATGTGTAATTGCACACAACGGACAAGGGTTTGACTTTCAATTTATACTTAGGTATATCCTCAAAGAAACTAAATTCACACCAAACATCATTCCTAGAGGAACTAAAATTATTTTAATGGAGGTTGCTAACGTTAGATTTATTGACTCCCTTAGCTACTTTCCCATGTCCTTATCTGCCTTACCGAAAGCTTTTGACTTACCACCTGAAAAGAAGAAAGGTTATTTTCCACACTTGTTCAATACAATAGCAAATCAAAATTACATAGGCCCTATGCCTGATAAAAAGTACTACTGTCCCGAATCCATGTTTGAGAAATCCCATAATGACTTTGACAAATGGTACAGTGAACAGGTTGCTAAAAAGTATGAATTTAATTTTAAAAAAGAATTATTAGAATATTGCATGTCAGACGTTGACATTTTAGCTCAGGCATGTATCAAATTTAGATCATTGCTACTTGAACAATGTAATGTAGATCCATTTCTTGAGTCCGTAACAATTGCTAGCGCCTGCAATCTAGCTTTCCGTCGTAACTTCCTGAAACCAAACACAATTGGACTTATCCCTAAAAACGGTTACCGATCTTCTACCCAGTCAGCTGTTGCTCTACAGTGGCTTACCTGGGAGGAGGAAAGACGTGGGGTGACAATCAATCATGCTGGACGTAGTAAAGAGGTTGTTATAAAGGGAATGAAAGTAGACGGTTTCGATGGTGAAAACATATACGAGTTCCACGGATGTTACTGGCACGGGTGCCCTAAATGCTTCCCCTATAATCGTGATACCCCACTAAAAGAGGATCCCTCTGATAGCCTACATCTTCGCTATGAGCGCACTAAAGCTAAAATTGAAAAGCTCGGAGACATAGTGCAGATGTGGGAATGTGATTTCCATAAGCTAAAAAAGGACCAAAAACTCAACCATCTGGACAAATTACCAATTTTAAGTACACTTCCATTAAATCCTAGAGATGCATTCTTTGGAGGTAGAACAGGAAACGCTAAAACCTACTACAAATGTGGTCCAGGAGAAACCATTCAATACATCGATGTATGCTCACTATATCCTTTTGTAAATAAATACTGTAAATATCCTATAGGTCATCCAACTATATATGTTGGTAATAAGGAATGTAGAAAGAGAGGTATGGATGTAGATGGACTATTAAAATGCAAGATCTTACCTCCTTTCAACTTATATCATCCAGTTTTACCAACACGTGTTCATAATAAATTGATGTTTGTTCTGTGCAGAACATGTGGGGAAATGATGTACCAGGGGGATTGTTTTCATGAAAGTGAAGATAGAGCGTTGGTTGGGACGTGGACAATGGATGAAATTAGGAAGGCTGTAGAGAAAGGGTACATTGTATTAGATATGTTTGAGCTGTGGGAGTATGAGGTAGCCACATATGAGAAAGGAGGGCTATTCACTGAGTTTATTAATAAATTTCTAAAACTAAAACAAGAAGCATCTGGATACCCTGGGTGGTGTAAAACAGAGGAGGATAAGAAACAGTATATTGCAAAATTTCTTGAGCGTGAAGGTATAGAAATGACAAAGGAGCATATTGTTAAAAACGGGGGCTTAAGATCAGTAGCAAAATTAATGCTAAACAGTTTCTGGGGTAAATTTGGGCAAAGGGAGAATATGATGAAAACATCAATCATCCGAGATTCTAAAGAGTTCTTTCGGCTGTTAACCAATCCTGAGGGCAAGTTAAAATACTTTCAGGCTATTAACCAAGATGTTGTGCTAGTAAATTGGCAAAATATTGAAGAGGCTAGTGAGTCTTTAAGAACTGTAAATGTAGTTATGGCAGCCTTCACTACTGCTCACGCTAGACTAAAGTTGTATGAACACCTTGATGCCTTAGGAGATCAAGTACTATATTGGGATACAGATAGTATTATATATTACTGCCACAAAGGGTTGTACAGAGTATCTACAGGAGATTACCTCGGCGAAATGACCGATGAATTGGCAGATTATGGACCCGGCTCTTATATCACTGAATTTGTCTCTGGGGGGCCTAAAACTTACGCATACCTTATCTGGTCAACCAATCAACAGAAATTGATCCCTGTGTGTAAAATCAAGGGGCTTACTCTCAATATTAAAACATCAACAATTTTGAATTTTGAGAAACTAAAAGAAATGGTTTTAAGTGAATCTTCTAAAATCATTGAAATTAATGAGCACAGAATTAGACGAACAAAATATAGAGATATTATAACAACAGAGGAGGTTAAACAGTTTAAGGTAACTGGTCCTAAGAGAAAGTATGAAGGAGAGCATGACACTCTACCTTATGGATACAAAAGACAGAAGCATTAACCCTTATATAGATGGGTGTCATAGTATGTTTTTAATCACTTTACCCATAACAGTCAACAAGAACAGACATATCACTGGTGATCTCCTCACTTGTAATGGCTGTATTTCTCAGATTTCTGTCTAAAAAAGACATAGTTGAAAATAAAAGGTTTAATATTAAAACTTCAGAGTTTCAATTTTTTCTCACTGATTCAATAGATGTGTTGGAATGGCCAAAGGCTTTTTCAGACTATATTATAGAAATAATTACAGAAGACACACCCCCATCATGTTCTATTGGGGTGTTATTAACATATGAAGACACATCAGGTAATATACCATTTATTCCTATCGCTACACTTACATCAGCATCATTCTCTGATTACTTTGACAGTATATTTGCTAAAATAGAATCAATGACAGGTGTTTTAAAAATTGAAGTGACAACTGTTTCCATACCAAGCAGGTATCGTTGATACATAAAACCCTAATTCATTTAACCTAAAGTAAGTATAATCCATCTATAAAGATAAAACACTCCTCTAACTTTTTCTACAGACAATAGCTACCAATTAAAATATTAAAATATATATCAAAGTAAAGTAAATTGGGATAATAAAATATATAATAATACATAAACAGATTATGGGTCCCTTCCCATTCCCCCTGTGTGCATGTGTGTGTACATTGAGGCGTTTAGATTGAAAAGAATCTGTGCAACTACTTGTACTTGTGTGAATGTGTGTGTGTACATTGAGGCGTTCAGATCTCAAAGGACCTGTACTACTCTTTGTACCTGTGTGAATGTGTATGCTCAACATACTGGAGGTTGGCCTAAAAAACCATAAAACCATGTCGTGTTACCCTCCATGAGTATGTTTGCCATCAGGCAGTCAATTAAAAGACTGGGGGTTGGCCTAAAAAACCATAAAACCATATTGTGTTACCCTCTATGTCACCAACCTTAACCCCTTTCCTTCAGGACCTTGATCTGATAACAATATTCCTTTATTCCTAGTAAATCATAAACTAAAATAAACAATACACCCTGTAATAAACTTCACAAATTTTAAAATAAACACAACAAGAATGAAATATACTAAAATAAAACAGGACACCTAACAAATATCATTTTAAAGATAAGCAGGTTAACATAAAAAATATGAATAGTAGTAGTAAATCTGTTATAGACTAACTACTACCATAATAGTGAGAATAGGCCTCCAGGGGAAACTCACTTAAAACAAAAACGCGCCAAGACCCATACGGCTTAGCCTAAAAGCTTACCGTGGTGTGGAAACTTGGGTCACCTAAGCTCTTTAGAGATTATACAATTGAAAAGGATTGCAGCTACAGTTTAATTGTGTGTCTAGATAGTGTAGACCTCTAAAGAATAAAAAACCACAAATGTTTTACTTGAATTAGGCATCCTTCTCCTCCTTCTCTTCCTCATTTTCCTCCTCTTCTCCTTTTCCTCCTTCTCTTCCTCCTTTTCCTCTTTTTCTCCTCCTCATCCCTCTTCCTTCTACTCCTCCTCTTCTTCATTTACCTCATCCTCTTTTTTATTCCACTCCTCCTCCTCCTCTAGGTAAAGTATATTTAAATACATGTACTACCCATCTTTGTTTTAGTTTTTCTCCTCTATTCTTTATATAGGTTTTCTATGTTGTCAGTAAAGTTATTAGTTTTTATTGCTCTAAAATACAAAATCACTGATAGGTGTATAATTTTTACTGTAAAATAAAACAACCATGATTCTCATCTATACTCTTGACTATAGCAGTCACAACAAACATAGATGTCAATATTGCAATACATCAGAACAGTAGATTGTATCAACAGCATTACATAGTAATAGTCATTAGCACCATACAGAAATGTAGAAAAGTAGCTAGAGATAGTACAAATTTAACATCAGTATGAACAAAAGAATACAATAGAGGCTGTATTAGGAGCTATTAGCATTACATTAGGTTAATTCAACATATATTCCAAACTCTCCTCAGTTAAGATAAAACAAGTATAAAAAATATAGTCATACTCAATACACAGACAACAAAGATATGTTTACAGTTACAACACAAAGACATAAACAGTAAATTTAAACATTTAACAAAACCCTTAATATAATATGGTTAGGCCTAACTAAAGAACACAATGATTATAACAGGTTTTAATGTAGGATACAACAAGATATACAGTAAACAGTTGCGGTAGTACATAAATGTGTTTGTTGATCCACAAAAAGTAGTTGTCAACAAAAGTTACACCAGAAACCACAATCAGTGGTGATAAGATCAACACATATCAGTCATTGCTATCAGATATACAACTCTATACAAGTGATTGTATATTGAAACAGTACAAATATTAAGTGTAATACAGTATAGTACAAGTGTAATACCATGCAATACAAGTATAATACAATGTAGTACAAGTGTAATACTGTACCAGTTTAAAATACCAGAGATACAGGTAAGTCATTAAAATCAATTACATTCATTACTATAAACTTGATGAAATTACCCAATTTGTTTCTTGTTATTCAACACCTCAATAAAAATAAGCACTAAATAAAAATTCATTAACACTAAGTTAACTCCAAAAAAAGACTTGTTTTGGTCTACATACATTAGGTTGCAGTTAAGGTCCAAAGTTAAGATTATATCACAATTTGGTAGAAATATGTTACACAGGAAATACCGGTTATTAAACAGTTGAGTACTAGTAAGATTCAAACCCACAACCAGACATACACAGACAGGATACAATACTAAAAGTCAAAATATTTACCTCACCAGATCAGTGACTAGTAGGATTCAAACCCACAGCCTCTGAGTTGAGGTAGTACATAAATATGTTTAAAATGAACAAATAGCTATCAACAGTTGTTATACCAGAAAGATGACATCACTCACAGTTTACACATATCAGATATACTTGTAGTACAACTCTACAAATGTATTGGTGTATTAGTAAGATGTATTAAATTACAATGCAAGTAATAGTAAAAAGTACAGTGCTCAAATTTCAATACATTAGTACAATCTGTTGTAGTGAATCCCCCATATCAAGTTAATAGTTACAGAGATACAGGTAAGCCAGTATATACATTCATTACTATAGAACAAGCTTTATCAGATGTTCTATAGATACTTTGTTATTCAATACATCAATAAAAATAGCTCAAAGCAGATTTCATCATCACTAGCGCTCCAGTGTCACAAATATGAACTAATAGACTTGTTTCAGAGTGAGGTTATGTTACATTACAATCTTGGCAAGAAAGTGAGGTTAGATCAATTGGCGGTAACAGTTGGCGGGGAAAATAGACAACATACACAGTACATAAAATAAGGTTATATCATTTAGCAATACAGTTGACGATAAAGCAGATGACAGCTCCTACATACACAAGTAAGGTTAATATATTAACAGAAACCATTGGCAGAAAAACACACAGCCTACATATACAAGTAAGGTTATATTACAGATACAATCTTTACAGTAAAAGTCATAGCTGATTAATTTGACAGGAACATATTACACAGCCATAAAAAATGTTACTCTCACTGATAAGATGCAAACCCTCAACCCTAGACTCATACACAAACAGTTAACTACAATACAACACCATACAAAATCATAGTGACCAGAAATAAAATAATCAGTATTTGGTAAGGATTAAACCCATAACCTCAGGATCTCACACTCAAACAGTTAACTCCCTATACCATATAGTAAACCCTATAGTAACCACCAATGAGACAATCACTGAATAATAAAAATCAAACCCACAACCTCTGGGGGCATACACAAACAATTAACTACAATACAACATTAAAAATCACCCCAATCAGATATGATACAAACAGTGGCTGGTGAGGATCAAACCCACAAACCTCTGGGATCAAGGACTCACACTACTTCCACTACAATACAACACTATACTAACACTCAAAATATCACCCTAACCAGAAATAAAACGTTTAGTGATTAGCTAGAATCAAACCCACAAACCTCTAAGATAAGGAACTCACACTACTCCCACTACAATACAATACCATACCAAAAACACCCCAACCAGAAATAAAACAATCATTGTCTGGTAAGGATCGGACCCGCAACCTCAGGAAACGATGTCTCACACATAAACTCTTAATACCATACTAAAACACAAGTTAATACCATAACCAGAAATGAGATAATTGATAACTGGTAGGATTCTAACCTACAAACCTCTGAGATCAAAGACTCACACAACTCCCACTACAATACAACACCATACCAAGAATCAATTCATCACCCCAACCAGAAATAAAACATTTGGTTATTGATAAAGATCAAACCCTCAAACCTCCGGGATCATAGGTTCACATTCTAAACAAGTTAACTACTCCTACTTCAATACTAACACTCAAAATATCACCCTGACCAGAAGAGAAGCAGTTGGTGATTGGTAAGGATCGAACCCGCAAACCTCTAAGATCAAAGATGGACTCACACTATAATACAACACCATACCAAAAATCAACATATCACCCTAACCAGTAAAAATACATTTGGTGATTGCTAAGGATCGAACCCATAAACCTCTAAGATCAAAGAAGGACTCACACTACTCCCACTACGATACAACACTATAACAAAAATCAACATATCACCCTGACCAGAAATAAAGCATTTGGTGATTGCTAAGGATCGAACCCGTGAACCTCTAAGATCAAAGAAGGACTCACACTACTCCCACTACGATACAACACTATAACAAAAATCAACATATCACCCTAACCAGAAATAAAGCATTTGGTGATTGCTAAGGATCGAACCCGTGAACCTCTAAGATCAAAGAAGGACTCACACTACTCCCACTACGATACAACACTATAACAAAAATCAACATATCACCCTGACCAGAAATAAAGCATTTGGTGATTGCTAAGGATCGAACCCATGAACCTCTAAGATCAAAGAAGGACTCACACTACTCCCACTACGATACAACACTATAACAAAAATCAACATATCACCCTGACCAGAAATAAAGCATTTGGTGATTGCCAAGGATCGAACCCGTGAACCTCTAAGATCAAAGAAGGACTCACACTACTCCCACTACGATACAACACTATAACAGAAATCAACATATCACCCTGACCAAAAATAAAGCATTTGGTGATTGCTAAGGATCGAACCCGTGAACCTCTGATTCATACACATCTTCATACACAACCAACCACTAGAAAAAAAACATGAATTCAAACCACCCATCATCCCAAAAATACATAACATATATAAAATATAAATTTAACATCCAACATTTGGTGGCCTTTACAAAGGCCATTTTTTATACTCAACGGTAAAGTTCCGCTTAAGCCTTCTTTCAGCTGTTTTTAACATTGGATACATGAATTATCATTTGTTTCACAATTGCTATAGACTAAAGCATATAGATATGTATAAAATAAAATTAAAATATAATGTTTTTTTTACACACCCTATATATGTAATTAAGAAATCAAAGTTATTATTTACCACTATAAACACCATACCTATAACTGACATCATAGCCCTATAGATAGGGCATTGGAACAACATCTAGGAGAGCGGGTCTCGATACCCGGTCAGGATTCACACTTTTTATCCACAAAATAGTTTAATAAAAATACCTACATATGCAATACATAAAAAGGTCACATGATCAACTGATAACTCCTATGTAAACATAAAACTACCCCTAACAACCCCTAACATTCAACATATATGTATTCACTACCTCTGAGAATTAAACTACCACTCTAGGGGTAGTTTGTCCGCGATCCGGGGGGATCCTACTACTACCTATAAAAGATGTATAGATGTTGTATGGATATTACCAAACAACCATTAGTTAAAAACATCAGTTAGTTAAAAAACATTAGTTAGTTAAAAATATTAGTTAGTTAAAACATACATTAGTTAAAAACATGAACATTAACAGTTAAATGATAGCTAAAAAGTTATACATATTACAGTGGTCAAAAAATAAGGCATTAAATCTATTCCCCATAAGAGCCCTTGTTACACCCAAAGTATCGCCCCTAACTACTAGGTTAGATTAAAGTTAAAAGAATTAAGGTCCAACACCATAACTATATTTGTCTGTAACTGAAAATATATTAAGACCAACTGAAAGTTAAGGCTGATAACAATACGTACTAATTAATTCTCAACAGCCTAAAGTGAAGGTAAACAGTACTTTGGCATTTGTAATTAAGTACTACGGGAACCAAACACATGTTGAAACTTCCTGCCAACATGTTATGCCTAGGCTTCTCGAGAATCGTGTCTATATTTTCATAGAAAACACCTACTTGACTGAACATGTAGTGAAGAGAGATTGTTGAAGGGATAAAAAAGTAATAATGTTTAATGTTGTTTAATACCATTGAACTAATATTTTTCATACTCTAGTGCAATTTTTATAAACTAAAGTAAATTAGTAACTTTGTTACAAGTGTAGATATTTAATTCATACTTTCTAAATTTATCGCTATTCATCACTTTTAGTAAGTCATACAAGGACCAGCACTACTTTTGAAATATACTGAATTTTCACTGAACTATTAGTAAAGAGTTCAACTTGCCAAGAACTAAACTATAGGACTTTCAAAATTGTAATTAAAATACATATTGAATTAAGTATATCATTGGAATAAATCTCTTGATACAAATGTTTAGTTTTGTTGAAACCCAATAGCTCTACATGTTTTTTAGACATAATAGCTCTACGCCTACACATTTTTACCGAAAATAAATTGTAAGATTGGAAGTTTTTTCTCATACAAACGATTTATTAACACATTCAAAGTTCTTTGGACAAAAACCAAATCCATCATATGTCTTATTCCTATTAGGACGGGATTAAAGAACTTCAATATTGTTATGTTTTACATACCCGTATATTTATAAATATATACATTTTACAAATATTAAAAAGAAGTTGTAAATAATTTTATTTAACTAGTAAAATAGTGGTACATTTTGAATACCTTTGTAGCAATGTTAAACAATAAATGTTTTTCTTAATTTGGTTATTCATTCATACTCTCATCTTGTACTAATGTTTTCGCTATACTTCTGAAGTAGTCATTCCTAGTATCTCAAGTAACCCATATGCTCCAATCCCCATTGAACCTTTCAGGATCGGAAGCTGGGTCCTCCTCTACAGTGATTTCAACAGCGCCAACTCTGTACTCATTGAGCCTGGCTTGCTCGATGTAGTTGACAAGTTGAGGGTAAGCACCTGCCACGTTGTATTGTTCACAAGGGTCATCAATGACGTTGAACAGACAAGGACTGTCTGAACAGTTGAGCTGCTTGTCAAAGTCATGTTGACAGACTACAGTCGCCGCCCTCCTGAGGCCTAAGATCCTGTATTGAGCTCCAGGTCTGGAGTATTTCTGCACCGCAACCCATGCTGGGGAGAGGACCACGGCGTTGACGTTGTATCTCGGTTGTCTTGGAGAAAATATATATTCAGTACTCAAGAATGTGTTTAACGCAGGGTTACTTCCTCTTCTGTTCGCCCCTGAAATCATGTTAGTTTTAATTGATTAATGCCATGGCTGATTCTATTTTACTTATTGCAGGTTATTATAATCGGCAAAATCTTGGTGCTCGGGAACTTTCCGAAATTTCTGACCAAAGCTTTAAATGCGTAACAGCAATAGATCTCTGGGTTAAATAGTTTAACCAAATCGGCTCTAAATTAGGTGAATTGCATTGATGGATTTCTGCAACACATCTTGGCCTTTTCAACGACCGGTCACTCCTGAAGACCAAGAACTAAGAGCATATTTTGGCCATGCAATCTTGCTTCTACTTCTTACCATGACAAGTGTTGGAATACACTTAAAATATAAGGTTAAACCCCAAAAATAAAAATGTATATGTATTAGAATTGGGAAAACACTTTGGGTAATATTAAAAGACTTACTTAGGGATACTGGATGTTCATAGAACATTACTTCTGTATATTAAATGTTTAAATCACAATTCAGATAGATATACTTGGCTATGAGTAGCAGTTGAGTATCTTTATCAACTACAAGTATAACTAATCGTATTTTTTTTAAATTTTTGGTAACATGGATTTGTTATGTTGTTTACTTAACATATATTTAAATTAGTTTTCTTTAAATAAATGCATCAAGAACTGTATAAATAAAATACCTTTTACGTATTTATAAGATCTGAAGATCATGGCAGCCATTTCATTTTGATCATCAATATCCACCACTAGTTCGTGCCGTGGAGTTCAGCGTCCTCTTGAAATCGCTTCCCATTGATCGACTCCATCTATACCCGATACTCTTCCCTTGTGACCTGAGCATATAAATCGGTAATAAGATTAGATATTTAGTTTATAAACGTAGGCTTGACACCTTAGTTATTACGTTTTAAATTACTTCTCTATAGTTCGGCCGCTTAGAAAGCGACCTCCTCCAGCATTGGTTTAGCATTAGCGCGCAGGTCGTTTTCTAAGCGGCCGAACTATAGCATGTGCAGCTTACACACCAGTAATTATATTACACACAAGTAAAGAACATAGGTTAAAGGTCAATGAACATTTCCGTTATGTGGCCTTTATAGAGCGATGATTAATCTTAGTCCGGCAACTGTATCAATTTTCAAATGTAGGTATCTTATTATTGAGCCTATTAACGATTAGCTACTGCTGTGTATTCATGGTACTAAACACATGTAATTTTCTCTCTTTAATTCTTACTTTCTCAAAAATGTTTTCCTCATAACTCTCTATTAAGCTTAAGAAAATACCATTGTTCGTTCTAATTTTATTTTGTTAGACAGCACTGCATATACTTGTATTGTAGTTTACCCAGAAAAATAATCACATTCTAAATTACTTGTAATATTCATATGGTAAACACCTAATTCTCTACCAATAAAATCTTGTTGACTACTTCATTAGTGTGTGTACAGACTGTGTGTCATTTGACGGACCAGATTGCTACGTAATCTCTTTTTATTTATTCTTCTTTTTATGTGACCTTGGAGTGTTTCAGATAAAAGCCAAGTCGTTTGTTTCATAACAAACTATGGGGATACTGAGGATTAAATTTTTTTATGTTTCAACGCTTGTGCATGCATTAAAGTTTGCTTTTAGGTAACTAAATATGATCGTCTCACTACCGTGCTGCATCATTAATTAACTTTACTAAAAATCTAATTCAAGAATTGGCATAGTTTGGGATCAAACCAGTAACCTCCGGTTATGAAGACAAATCAATATCACATGGTTACTCACCTGCGGCACTCAGCAGTGTAGGCAGCCAATCAGCGACATGCATGAGGGTGTGGCTCACTCGAGAGGGGTTGGTTATCAGTGGACTCCATATGAGACAAGGGGTCCGGACACCACCCTCCCATAGACTGGCTTTTTGCTGAAAGAAGACTCTATTTCAATTCAGCGAGCAGACGTATATTGTAAAGTAAATGGTATGTTTTGTGATATTATTCTTTTTGCGAAGAAGATGTTAACGGGGCTTTGACTGATTTTATACACACTATTTTAGACCACAGGATTTGTTTTATGTCAAAGATATTTAGGTTTGGACTTTTGAAGTTGCAATCGGTTTAAAATGTAATTTTCAGTAAGCATGGCATATAGGTCATATATACTTTGTTGGTTGGCCCTTCAACTATAAATATTTAACAGTCTTAGTACTGTCGATATAATGAGTACAGCGAATTAGAAATGGATGATAGCAGATTTATCTTGTACTTTATCAGCTCGAGTAAGGTTTTTTGCTTGATGCGTTCATAGCACAGGCTTTGTGGATGATCAATGCGATATTTATAGGCATGCACTGTGGATGCGATACTCCCTGGTGTGGATTAACGTCCGCACTAGTGAGTACTACGACTATCCGCAGTACTATCCTAACAATTAGACCAATTTGTTGATACCAAGGCAAAAATGTGGTTTGGATTCCACTATAAACTGTAGGTCCCTTAGTTGTCATTAGCTGTATGGGCTATTAATTAACAGCTATGTCTAAGGAATGTCAACCTTAGTCACTAACAAGACTACAAGATCACGCTACTCATCCTACACTCATCTTCATTCGTACTTGACATAAAATACCTACTTTGTATGGTCGCCATTTATTAAAAAAGAAAGAAAGATGTAAAAACATTCCATCCTTTCTTCATTTCCAAAAAAAACTACAACCCTTACGCTATGTTTGTTGTCAATCATCTGTTACTTACCCCCCTCCAGGGAAAGTTTGAGCCCCAGTTGTTGTAGAGTCCCAGGTTCGGGGCGCCGTTGTCTGCCAGAAGCACAACTATCGAGTTCTTTAGCATCCCCCGTTTGTCTAATGCAGTGATCACCGCTCCAACAGACTCGTCCAGCTTGGATACCATTGCTACAACAATTATAATTATTATTTGGACAATGACCAAAACATCTGCTGGTAAGAGCTCTTCCCTCGAGCACGGACTTGCAGTCCATTCGGGGGAACACTATTCTTGCCACTAATAATGTATTCATGTATTTATAAAGCTGAATAAAGTGATTTTTGATTTGATTTGATTTGATTGAAACAATTTGGAAAATCATTAGAGTTGGCTACACTGTTATGCGTAATGTAAATATTACCATTCCTATGGGACCTTTTGAGACAGAAATGCCACCTAGCAGCAAACTTAAAGCAATATTATGACTGTAGAATTCAGTTGGATGATCTGTATAGTTTTGTTAATGACAAAGATCAGCCGTTTATTGAGAAAGGATCGTGTAACAAATTTCCAATTTTTTAGGACAATCGGGCTAGTTTTGAACCTACTAGTGCTAGTAGTTACTGGTTTTTGTTTACGTAAGATGATAACTTTTTACCGTCAGGTAAAAACTTTAAGACTTAAGAACTTTCCTCTCGTTAAAACTATTTAAAACTGCAATACCGGTAATTTAGTTTACAAAAATATCAGTTCTCTTATTAAAAAGATGCTAGATTCAGGACGAAAAAAAAACACTAAATAGTTTTTTGGAACCATCTATTCAATATCATCCAGTCCACACTCGAAAATGACCAAAGCAGTATTATACCAACTGATATATTTTGATTCATGACCAGTTTAATCGATGTCAAATTAATTTATCGTAGTAATATGTTTATAAAATAATCAATGGTATTGACATTATGTGAGCAGGATGACAATTTATCAAGAAGTTATTTTTTGATAATTTATCGTACAGTAATTATATATATAAATCTACTGTATTTATTGACAGTAAAAATGTCACAGACCTGAAATAAACTAA
Source organism: Macrosteles quadrilineatus (assembly GCF_028750875.1). Classification (NCBI taxonomy): domain Eukaryota; kingdom Metazoa; phylum Arthropoda; class Insecta; order Hemiptera; family Cicadellidae; genus Macrosteles; species Macrosteles quadrilineatus. The sequence goes on from NW_026542596.1 coordinate 97,957,929, forward strand.
ACATAAATCACTGCGCCCCAGAAATTACAAGCTATATCATTTACACTGTATATTTTAATCACACACAGCTTATTTTGAACCAGTCCCCCATAGTACGTTCATATCCAAAAAAGCCTTGCACCTGTCCAAAAAATATGTTTTTTTTCATAAAATGTCTTGATTTTTCAAGCTTGTATAAGCACCAGGATTAATACCTGCAAACGTCCTCCTGTTGGGATCGCTGATGTAGGAGAACTTGTTTATCTCGTCCTGAGGAGCCTCTAGCCACTTGCCCTGGTTCCCAGCGTGAGAGGCCAAGTGAGCCATGAACATGAACATCGGCCTGTCTGGCTTATGGCTCTCTATCACACGGACAGCTTCTCTGGTGAACAGATCTGTAGCGTACTGACCTACCACGTCACACGCCGAGGTGTAGCCTCTCCTCATGTCGTGGCCGCTGTAGTTGTACTTCCTGTCCGGGGTTGGCTAAAAGCGTAATTTTGATTTAAATTAGATTACGATAGAGTAGAAGAGGAAATGGTTACGTTCAATGAGACCGTTTCGAAAATACATTAAGCGCCGGTCAGCAGAGTGGTTAGAGTCGTTTAGTAATTTTTAAAGTGTGTTAGATACTAAAATACCCCCGCCGCAGCAAACCTGACGCCTTAGCGAATTTCCATTTGGCTGAATTGATTTTCAATTGATCTATTTAAATAACATTAGGTTTAACGAGTACCTAGGTTTGCTGCTACAAGGAAACTAATAAAGTGTGTGTTTTAAGTAAAATAATTATTGCTTAGTATAAAATGAATATATTTGCCAAGTTTGATCAAAAGATATCCATAAACAAGCAAACTACAACATTTTACAATATTCTCCATAAGAATAACATGGGAATTTTAAATTTACCATTTTTTTTAGTTTTCTCCGTAACCAATAACCGTACAAAAACACTTTGATATACTGAATTGTTTGTTTTTTAAGCTCTTTAAGGTTTAGAGAAAAATTGGAAAATATTGTGTTTTAAGGGTCAAAAGTGAGAAAAACCAATTTTTACCCCATAAAACCCTGTTCCCATGGTCCGATCATGCTGGATCGCGAACTCATTCAAGTTTATCCCGCCTTACACCGTCAAACCGAATTTCATCAAAATCGGATAAAAATTACTCAAGTTATCGTGTTCACGGACACACATATATATATATATATACATATATACATATATATATATATACATATATAAAAATTTGAACGAGTGGTGTTTTTGGCCTCTGGGGACATCAAAATTAAAAAGTAAATCGGTCCCGGGCCTAAGTCTTACCATGAGACCTACGGTAATAGCTACTTCCCTATAGGGAAATTCGCTAAAAGGCAGTCACATTTGACAGTTCAAATTTGCTTTGGATATCCTCGAACTTAATTAATGATCCTGGCTGAAGAAGCATATGGCCTTAGCCAGTTAAAAAACACAAATAAAATCCTACACCCTTCACTCACCTTTCAATATGGTAATTATTTGTAATGTTAATTAAATTGGAGTAAATATAAGTTTGTGACGATATTACGTTGTGCATCTGTAAAAAGTATAACATTTTCGGGACTGGGGTGAAAGAAGCTTACCGGGTTTTCATCGATGTGGTCGTAGTAACTGATAGCTCCAGACCAGTAGCCGAAGTGAGAGTCAAACCCTCTCTGTAAAGGTGTAAACTCCTTCTTGTAGAACCCGAGATGCCATTTGCCCACCAGATGAGTGGAGTATCCAAGCTCCTTCAGATACTGAGGAAGAATCTTCTGTGAAATACCAAGTCCGACTCTGTCAGTTGGCTTAAGCGCATCGTGAAGGCCTGCAAAATGTGTAAAACCTCAATAACCGGGTTTCAGATAGACTTATACTGTCAAGAAAATTATCTACGGCACCAACGGCTATAAACGAGACAACCTGCATTACGTGACAAAACGTGAAGAAATACTTTTGACGGTTACCCCCCACACCTATAGACGTGTTACTTCCCCACCTAGATAGAGCGCTGCACGCACAAGTCCAAGTGCTATCTGGTACTAGTTGGTGTTCTTGCAGCTTATAAAGCTTAACTTAATACATAAATATATGCCTTCGTAAATCTACAATTTAGTCTGTATTCAATATTTGTATAGTTAACATTACATAACATTACATTGACATAATAACATAACATAAGCACTATAAGTAGAGATTAATATGAAAAGGAAGATATGATGTTTGTCCTTGTATATGGCTTACCCGTGTGCACAGCGTTTGAGAATCACCCCATTGTAGGTTGGTCAGACTTACCTGTGTGTACAGCGTATTTGCCAGTCATGAGGGAGGCCCGGGAAGGAGTACACAGAGGCTGAGTGTAGTGTCTGTTGAGAATCACCCCATTGTAGGCCAGAGAGTCAATGTTGGGGTGGGGATCTGGTCAGACTTACCTGTGTGCACAGCGTATTTGCCAGTCATGAGGGAGGCCCGGGAAGGAGTACATAGAGGCTGAGTGTAGTGTCTACATTATTTGTCATGAGAGCCGAAGCCCCCTGACTGCATACCCGGTACCTATCCTTGAGGACATACCCGGGCCCCATGATGTAGGCCGAAGCTTAAGCATCAACCTTTAGCACATCATGGGCGGATGACTTAAGGTCATCAGGCTCGCCGGATGCCGAAGCAGACCCTTCGGAAGGAGGGTTGCCCCTCAATCCTAACCAGGGATTCCGGCTGCTTGTTTAAGCGTCACTCCACCTGGGTTCCACTAGGTCGGGACCTAGAGGTCCATGGTAGAGCGCCCCGACGCATTTAGTGCAAGCAACACTCGGTACCTATCTAATCCCTGACAGGCAGAACCCGCCATCAATAGCCAGGAGGAAGGGGACCGTCAGCACGCTGACGGGGGGAACCCCAACCTCCCATTTACACCACTACCCGATCGAGGCCTTACCCATTGCTGGGAAACCAGAGATAACCAGAGCGATAGATCCCCAGATACCCCTGGCGGGCTCGGACCCAGCACCCGATCTACTTCGTTTGCCCGTCAGACCCAACATCACTGCCAGGCCATCAGGGTTTCCCAAAAGGAGGCAGGTATAGAAGTGGGACCCACCCGGATGAACCTATCCACCAGAGGTGGCGACACCCTTGACTCAATTGAGGTTCCGGGAAGAACCCCCCACACTCAAGATAACCATACCGTCCGTGCTCAGAGACAGGGATTGGTTTGCATAAGTGCCTACAAACAGTTGCCCTCACACTGCGGAAAGTTACGTTGCCCTTGAGTGTCCCCGTGAGCTGCGGGTACTTGCCCGTTTTCACCTCCAGGAAAGGTTACTTCCAAAGTCGAGGATTTGCCCACTGAATGCTGGTCGCACACAACAAGCAGGCCGAAGCCCAAAGAACCACAGACACAGGTAGGTTAGAGAATATGATGCACTTCCATCTCTCCTAGAGCTAAACACCCCTCCATTCTGGATAAAGGAATGTCACTGGGACCCAATGCCCAGTCGTCCATGTCTGTGGCCTACTTGAAAATGCCGATACCAACACCGAGCATTTACCTCCCCTCTGGGGGCTAGGTATTTCACCTCCCAGGACGAGGCTACTTCCAAAGTCGAGGATATGCCTCACAAAATGTCAGTCGTACACAACAGGTAGGACTCAGTCACAACCACAAGCTACAGGCAGGTGAAAGATCTATGAACTTAATCAACACTAGCAGAGCTGAACACCCCACCACCCTGAATGGAGGGAATGTCACTGGGTACTCTTACTTTGGGTACAACCCAAAGAGGCTGGCTTGTCCAGTCGTCCATAGCTTGTGGTCTACCTGAAGTGCCGGTTCCAACACCGGGCAATTACCTCCCCTCTGGGAGAGCTAGGGTCCGCGTGGTCGCCCAGGCCACGAACCCACGCAAGCGTGGGCCCCCTGCGGTTATGAGTGTAGTGTCTGTTGAGAATCACCCCATTGTAGGCCAGAGAGTCAATGTTGGGTTGGGAATCTGGTCAGACTTACCTGTGTGTACAGCGTATTTGCCAGTCATGAGGGAGGCCCGGGAAGGAGTGCACAGAGGCTGAGTGTAGTGTCTGTTGAGAATCACCCCATTGTAGGCTAGAGAGTCAATGTTGGGGGTGGGGATCTGGTCAGACTTACCTGTGTGCACAGCGTAATTGCCAGTCATGAGGGAGGCCCGGGAAGGAGTACACAGAGGCTGAGTGTAGTGTCTGTTGAGAATCACCCCATTGTATGCCAGAGAGTCAATGTTGGGGGTGGGGATCTGGTCAGACCCGTGGAAACTGACGTCGTTCCATCCCTGAAAATGGAAAATGATCCTTCAAACTGACTTGATAATAAAACAATGTAAGATTGTAGAAACTGTAAAAAATATATATCAAGCTATCCATCGAAATCATGAAACGAAAAGAGTAAGAATGTTTTAAAAACGTTTCACTTCTGCTAATAGAACATAATATTAGCCTACTGTTGGAAACGTTACCAAAATAAACTGGATTAAAATCAACTTAATAAAAATAAGATTAAAAGTTGCCTTAGTACTTAATAAGTTCCCAACTAATATTTTAAAGAAACAATCTGATACTATACTAGTACAAAAGTAACGTAATCGTAAATTAAAGTAATCGTGTAAAACTCAATCTATTCCATTCCCAAAGGCAAAACATTTTGTATTAAGTTTCTTAAAATTACATAACATAATTATAATACGGTAACTATAAACGTTGCATGATAGCACAGGGGCGTCGCTCGAAAAGATATAAGGGGGGGGGGGGGATACGTAGATTTTCCCAACTATTTTACGTGGACTTCGCAAATATATTGCACGAATTTCCCAACTATACTACTCGAATATCCCAAATACATTACTCAAATTTATTCCTAACTAATTATTAAGTTTTAATAGTAGAAAGACTATTTTACCAATTAAGCCTCTTTATAGCTGACACAAATAACAAGAAATTGATGTTTCATTGTGTCTAAAGTGTCTCGACAAATATTTACACTGTATGCTTACTGATCAATAATACATTAAGTGGACAGTCTCCTAAAATCATTTTAAAGACCCTTAATGAATACGTCTCTCCACGTGCAGCTCAGAAAAATTCTCTTAAAAGCCTTTAAAATTCCTTCGAAACTAGAAGTTATCTTGCATAATTTCAAACGGCTACTGAAGAGTTATTTAAGTTATTTATCGTCCGAAAATATATTTTTTAAACACCGAAGTGATTATAATTTAAATATCTAGTATACTGTGGAATTAGAAATGTTTTTTGTAGTATTGAATTGTTATCCAAGGGAGTCCATGGAAGCCAACGGCCATCTTGGATTTGCCCGCCATAAGACCAATGTTAATTCCGTAAATTTCAAAAAGCCACTGAAGAGTTATTTACTATCACAAATCATTTTTTCAAACATCAGAGTGATTGTAATTTAAATATCTAGTATACTGTGAGAATAGAATTTTTCTTTGAAGTTCTTTAATTGTTTCATGAGTCAGAACGTCTTGGATCCAAGGGCTTTTAATTACTGTGTACTACAGATACGTTACGTAATGTACCTACAAGATAGACATTTCCAACAGTTTTTTTACTTAAATAATTATCCTATACGTAAGGGTAGATGCCTGCTTAGTTTAAAAGTAAACTTCAAAGTCGACAGTGTAATGACAGTTTCAAACTTCCCAAAATACAATTTTCAAAGTTGATTGGTGGCTCCCCCTAACCCCCCCCCCCTTACGTGACTTCCATGTAAAGATAACGTCTTTTGACATACTAGAGTATATTCGTAGAAACATTTGATGCTGTGCTGTTTAAAACTCAGACATCCTACCACACGATTCAGACATGCATTTTATTATCATTGTTATCGTTATTATTATTCTTATGCCTTGTTATTGTTATGTCATAGTTTATAGCTGTTATTGTTGATCGATTGTATCGATGTTATTGCTGATGAAATATTGTTTTGTTGTAATTTAATGTTTTGTATTTATATAATCTTATTATAATCTTAACTGATTGTATTTTGTAAATGGCATTGCCGTGGAAAATAAAAATGAAAATGAAAGGAAATTTTACAAAAATGTCGGTCACAATGTCAATAGTCTAGGAGCTAGGCAAAGTCCCGTGTGCACTTTAATGTGCCCTCAGTTTTGTTGTGGGGTTTTGTTTAACACCTTTGGGAGCTTAAAAAAATACTGGTCACGTGGTCCAAATCATGGTCGTTTGGCCGCCATATTGGAAAATGGCCGCCAAAACGCTAAATTATTTGCTAATACGTATCTCCACACCCAGTGGTCCGATTTTAATATTCTAAAGCTCATTTTACTCCTTATGTGATTGCAAAAAATTTTTGTATTTACACTTTTTTGCTAAACCCATTATTTATTAATATTAATTAACATTTATAATATTTCCAGTAACGTTGTGGAAATAATTGTTGGTTAATGCGTCCATTCGTTCCAAAAGCTTAAAAGTATCGATAGCCCCAGTATTTCGCTCCGCTACTGTCGCTAGCGATATAAACTGTCAGCTGTTTACATGTCTGATTCATTGTTTACGGTTTCTTGTTTTTGTTTGTTTGTTTAGTTGGTAAAATATGGTTGGTTTTAGTGCAAGGTTATTTCTCACGTTTATAAACTGCGATGTGAATAAACTTTAAGTAGGTATTTACTTATACTTATCTTAAGTAAATAGTCCAATTTGAATTAAACATAAGTAATTTCTTTTTTTAAGAGTTTACTTTTTTCTATAAGTACCTATTTACTTTAAGCACACAATGTTAATTTAATGTAAAATTTTACTCACCTCTAAATAAGTATTTAATTTACTTAACAATTAGTATTTACTTTACTCAATAAGTATTTACTTATAAATAAAGTTTATTCACATCTCAGAAAGAGTAGATAAACTTCAAGTGAAATAAGATGAGTGACACCGTGAATCTGGTCCACCATAGAAAGAGACGTAGAGACGTTGATGAAGACATTGACTTGTGCATTTTCTGTAAAAAAGTCAAACGTCCTTTGCAATTAAGTTCAAGCGAAAAAGGTATAAAAAACATTAAAAGTGCAACTGAAGTTATTAAGGACGATGTGTTGAAAGGCATTAAAGATGAAAATAGCATAAAGTATCATTTAGCCTGCTACAGACCTTACATATTGAAAGGAAAACGATTTAAAGAAAGACAAGAAAAATATGTTGAAGACTCAAGATTGGAAGAGGATAATACTACCCAACGACAGAGACGTAAAAGTATACCTGGACATAGTGGACGGTTAAAAAAATGTATAGTGTGTAATAAATCAAAAGTACAAGGAGACTCGAAACTGTACCGTATTTGTGAGCAGTTCAGAGCAGAGCAACTACTAAAAGCGTCGCGGTTTTACCTTGATGCAGTTTTTCAACGAACAGCTTTGATGGAAGATGTGAATAGTGTATTTGCTGCAGGTATCCACTGTCATAAGAATTGCATAAAAAAGTACATTGTAAACTATCAAAGAGATAATGAAAAAGATATAGTTGAAGAAACTGCTGGTTCTGAAAGCCTGAAAGAAACATTTGCTAAGTTTGTGGCTGAACTTCAATTTGAAAACAAAGGATACTCGATCGGATACCTACGCAATGAGTTTAACGAGAAATATTTACCCAGTGACATCAAAATTTCAAACAGAAGGATGAAAAGTTTACTGATAGAGCACTTTGATGATACTATTCATTTTACTTACTCAAGGGATCGATCTGTATCACAAATGGTATTTTCAAATCAAATAACTGTGACACAACTTGCAGAAGAAATTCGTAGCCACGATTGTGTTAAAGAATGTGCTGAAACATTGCGAAGTGACATTAAAAACTTTAATTTTGACTTAGGTAATACAGACTGCAACGCAAAAGATATATTTCAATCTTTTACAGAAGCAAAGAACACATTACCGAAATCCTGGTTGAAGTTTTGCTCAGTAATGTTTCCCAGCTACCAGACTTCTCCCCCAATACAGTTGAAATGTGTAGTAGTTTTCCAGATATTATTTTACCTACTACACAGTGGTGCACATAGTACCCCTCTGCATGTTGGATTGGCACAAACTATCCATGAAATGACTCGTTCAAAATTATTGCTACAGATTACGAACCGTCTTGGAATGACTGTTAGTTATGATGCGTTAGAGAGACATAACGTGGTACTCGCAACAAGAATTTTAAGTAGCTCTAAGGGCACAGGAGTACCCCTTCCCAAAGAAGTTAAGCCAAACATACCAATAAGAGCAGCAATGGATAATTTTGATCACCTAGAGCAAACCCCTTCTGGTATTGGAGGCAGTCATGACACAGTACTGGTAATATTTCAAAATGAAAGTAACAATGATGAAGATACCCCTGAAGTAAACCAAAGCATAGTCAACAAAGGAATGCGATCTTTTCACAGTCTCCTGCCATGTCAAGAGCTGAAATATTTTAAGAAACCAGTGCAAAGAGGAGAAATCAGTGAGACGTTTACGGTAGCACCTAAACCTAACCTTATCCTGCCTGCTTCATCAGCTAAAGAACAGGATATGATCTGGAGTTTGTGCAGATATTTCGCAAGCAGAGAAAGTGACCCTAATGAATGTAAGATACCTACCTGGAGTGCATTCAACAGTATGATATCGAGTGAACATATCCCACAGACTAAAACTGCTTTTACCCCTATATTGCCACACCCTGCGACCGAATTTAGTTCAATATATACGTGCATGAAAAACTTTCAAGACTGTCTGACAACAGTAAATCAAAAGTCAGGATCCCTTTGGTCTGATGAGGGAGTGTACAGAATAGCCAAAGAAATACAACTGCTGCGACCAGAAGAGTTTTCTAATATTTTTCTTGGCTTAGGAGCTTTTCATCTTGCTAAAGACGTTATGGCTTGTTTTGGGAAATATTTAGCAGAAAGTGGAGTAAAAAATATTTTTGTTGAAACTGAAACGTTTGGACCAAACATTGTCGAGAATGTGCTTACTGGGAAACATTATTCTCGTGCTATAAGAGGATTTTCCATGCTAGCTGAAGCTTTGCAACGTTTATTACTTGAAAAATTCATGGAAAGTAACAATTTTTCAGAAACCACAGCCAAAGATCTTAAGGATTTAACAGAGTGCATCAAGATTAAAGATTCGACACGTACAAACACTCAAGTCAAGACTCTCAAACAGCAAATTTCAAATATTATGGAAGAAATAGAAAAATTTGCTATAGAAAAAGGTAGAGAAAATGAGACGTTTCGGTATTGGTACCAATTCTTGACACATCTTTTTCCTATATTACGAGATCTTAATCTCGCACAGAGAGAAGGGAATTGGGATCTAAATATTAGTGCCTTAATGCGGTCAATACCACTCTTCTTTGCATTTGACAAGACAAACTATTCTCGGTGGGCAAGTGTTTTTTTAGAGGACTGCTTACGTCTTCCTCTGGATTTCCCTGATATCTATGCGGATTTCAAAGCCGGAAATTTTGTTGTGAAAAATACTCAGCGAAAGTTCAGTTGTGTGGCTATGGATCAAGCACTGGAACAAAATTACAACAAACCAGCTAAAGGCCAAGGAGGAATCATCGGAGTAACAAGAAGAAAAGAAGCTGTGTTGCTTCATGATCTAATCAAACACGAGAAAGTCCAAATAGTAGAAGTTTTGCGTGATTTATGTGGACTTGTCTATGAAGATGAATACACTCTGCACCACGAATTTTCAAACAACACTACAACTGCTGATGAGCTATGCGTTAGAAGAATTGTGACTTTCATGAAGAAGCAAGGAAATCCGTTCATGCATACAAGCTCTAGCTGTGGAACAGAACTACAAAATGTTATTACTAAACAAAAGATAGATCGTGGAATGAGCACTGATCTTTTAGACTGCATACAAGTAGGAGAAACAGCCCACACTCAGTTTCGGAGTGAACGATTTGAAGATAAGTCACTCAGTCTAATGCAACCAATTAAGAGACTAAAAAAAAAAGAGTAGTAAACCCCATAATCCGTTAGAAGTGGACGTAAAGAATGAAACCGCCCATGCTCTGCGTTTAATTGACATTTCACGGTGTCGAGGATATGACATAAATCATCTTTTGTCCTATGAATTAACTTCTACATCTTTGTTTTTGACCAGAAATGGATTTCTGACAAAATCAGATAAATCGCAGCTGGTTCATGAACTTGAAAAAAAGTTACAAACACCACCAAATTCCGAAACTCCTCAATCACCTGGCAAAGCAACAGTTATAGATTTTATGGCATTTGCAAGGAAGGTACCAACTAAATCTTTAAAACTGAAGACATATGAAGAATTGGTACGAAGCATTTGGATAGCTATATCCCAAGCATCTTACAAAAGTGAACGCATCGATATTGTTTTCGACGTTTATAATGAAAAAAGTGTTAAAGGGTTTGAGAGGTCCAAGCGATCAAGGAAACAACCTGTAGAATATGGAGCCCCAAATGACAACACGCCACTTCCTGTGGATACTGACGCTTTCTGGGCCTCATCTAAAAACAAAGAATTGTTGCAAGCTTACTTTTTTGAATGGATATCCCGGAAAGAGGATTCATTCACTGCGTCTTCTATCATTTATCTCGGTGGTGTAGTAAAAGATGGTCAGCCAAGATGTTTTGCTATTGAAAACGGGATAGTTGAAGAAGAGCCTACTTTGGAACCCGATCATGAAGAAGCCGATGACAGGATCTTAAGCCATATTTCTCACATAACATTGTCTTCAAAATTAAGCAACGTAGTTATCTGTTCTACTGATACGGATGTTTTTGTTAGTGCACTCTATCAATACCTACAGAAGTGGAAAAGCTTAGGACTTAAAGAGCTGTGGATTGCTTTTGGAGTAGGCAAAACATCGCGGTACATCCCACTTCACTCCTTTGAAGACAGAGTACCACTTACTGTTTTAACAGCTTTACCAGCCATTCACTCTTTAACCGGCTGCGACACTACAAGCAAGGTTAGTACGAAATTAGCAGCTTTAAAAACAGCTGAATCCTGTGCAGGAGACCTCTTGGTAGAGTTTGGAAAAGGGCCATTAAATGAGGACATGGAAAAAAAAGCAGAAGAATTTTTGGTTCGAGCACTTTCTTCAAGTTCATCAACAATGGATAAATTGCGTTTTCATCAGTTCCATCACAAGAAACTACGAAACTTTCAAGATTTAGCACCAACCTCAAGATCTATCCGTCTTCATATAAAAAGAAGCTACTTGCAATGTTACAAATGGATCCATGCTTTGGAACCATCTGAGAAACTTAATCCCTTGGACTATGGTTATGTAGAGGAAGGTGATTCTCTGATTCCACAAGTGACAGATGATCCAACGTTCCCTGAAGATTTCCCTAAGCCATGTAATTGCCAGACGTGTTTCAGAGAAACTGTATGTCCCTGTAGAAGATTGAAAGTAATGTGCTGTGACTTTTGTAAATGTAAGAGTAGTGTTTCAGACAATTGCAAGAACCCTCATACATAATTTTTCAATTCTTATTCTTGATAAGATTTGAAACCCTAAGTTTTGGAAGACTATGTCTCTATATAACTTTTATCAGTAGGTAAATAGTAATGTCTCTATGTAAGTTAATAGTAAATATATATTTTAAACACACGTTTAAGTCTTTTAATATATTTTTAATTGATAGTTTTAAGCTTTTGGAACGAATGGACGCATTAACCAACAATTATTTCCACAACGTTACTGGAAATATTATAAATGTTAATTTATCTGAATAAATAATGGGTTTAGCAAAAAAGTGTAAATACAAAAATTTTTTGCAATCACATATGGAGTAAAATGAGCTTTAGAATATTAAAATCGGACCACTGGGTGCGGAGATACGTATTAGCAAATAATTTAGCGTTTTGGCGGCCATTTTCCAATATGGCGGCCAAACGACCATGATTTGGACCACGTGACCAGTATTTTTTTAAGCTCCCAAAGGTGTTAAACAAAGCTCCGCAACAAAACTGAGGGCACATTAAAGTGCACACGGGACTTGGCCTAGCTCCTAGACTACAACCCAAGACAGCGAAACAACCTTCAGATATCTGAAAATTAAATACGTACGTAAGTTGTTTGAAAGTAATTTGTATAACCAATGAGATAACTTTTAAACAGCTGATCAAAAGGTAACAGCACTAGACTTAAGTCCTACAGTAATCCCGAGGCCCAATATTTTGGGATCCGACTACATGGAAAAACATGCGTTTCCCTACATTAGAAAGCGTAGAAACTCTGTTAAAAAAACTCCTTCTATTGCAGGCATTGTATAATAGGCCTTATTGTATACATTATAATGAAATACACAACATACCATGTCATCTGCAAGTATATACACAATATGAGGAAAATCGGGGCCATCTTTGTAACCTTTTACACTCACAAACGATACAGACAGAACTAAAATTAACACACACGTTTTACACCAAGACATTTTAAAAACTGAGATTGTATTATCAACCTCCTTCCACTTTTCACTTATTACAATGTAATTTTAGGCTTTGGTTGTGTTTACACTGCATTGAAGTATTTGTAAAGGGTTTTTAATCTGTACGGTCCTATATCTTGCAGATAACGAAACGCTGTGTTCTAGTTTTTAGTATAACTCTGAAAAAACTCTCTGGTATTTATGAGATTTATACTAAACAACAAAAACTAACACCTATTTAGTTGAGTCCAAGAACTACTCCAACGATCCAATAACGTCAAACGGTATTCAAGAGTTCCTTTATTTGCAAATAGAAATGCCATTACGTTTTTTTATATAGCTTTAGCGGGCTCACAGGAGTAAAACCCAAAAGTCTGGCGAAGCCGACGGGCACCACCTAGTAATCGTATAAAACGCAAAGGCAAGGGTTGGTTCCATTTTGCTTTGCTTTTTTATGGAATTATATTCAAAGAAACGTCAATTAATTCGCTTACTGTCCTATCATGTCAAAAAACGTCTATGTAACCCATTTCATTGTAAATATTAGAATAATCATGCTACACAATGTAAAAATTGTCAAGAGCAATAAAAAAATCATTAAATCTAAAAGAAGCGCGCGTACGGAAAAACTGTTATTTTCGTCCTAGGACTAGAATTTGTTTTTTTTATTATGGGGTATTTGGCCACGAGAAATCGATTGGAGTTGGTTACAAAGCTAGGAAAATCCAGTTTCCGTCCTACAGCCCTTTAAAGTGTCCATGTTATCGTCAATACCTTTTTATAACTGCAGTGAATAAAACAGTTGATACAGGTAGATTTTATTGCAATCTGTGTACTTATAAAGGTGTATTTAAATGTTTTCTTAATGTAGGATATAGTGATGGGAGTATATTATAAATTGTGTGAACACTTTGAAACAATAAATATTTACAGTTTACATAGAAAATATGTAATGTGTTAACAATCTAACACTATAACTACTCATCCACCAGGGGTTTTCACCTTTAAAAATGAAAGTTGCTGATTTGACCCCGAGCAGGGAGATCATGGACTCATACGTCATTTATCATTGTAGTGTTAATAAATAATTAACAAAATTCTGCCATAGCTAGTTTAAAAACCTGGTTTTCCCTTACAAATGTAATACCCAATGATGATTCGTTTAAAATTAAAATACAGTAAATGAAAAAAAAGTAAAAACATAAAAAATTAAAAAATGATTAAATTAAATCATACCTTGATCCAATAACTTCACACGTGTAATATACAAACACGTCGTAAATATTTTCCCAGCATAATAGCACATTCGGGAAGAAGGGTGATTCTATACAAGATTTATTGAACTGAATACTGTTGTAAATATGATTATCCAGATTTATGCTTCTAGCACCTGTAGCTATTGCCGCAATCCTCTTACATGTACACGAATAGCTTTGGCTTACCTTCGTACACACCTAAATATTATATAATTCCCACTATAACAGCAGAATATCATTTATTTATAAAACACTAAAAGTATCAGTTGCAATGACACATTGTCACAAACAATGAAAATATTCTAGTAAAAATTGACCTTCTCAATTTTGTAATGTAATTTCATGATTTTGTCGTATAGACTGGTCACAAGTAGTGTGAATAATTAATTTAAAATACACATTTAGACCGTGTGATAAACCTCATTTTTCGGCATACTAATATAAGCCATTCTACTAAAGAATTGATATTGTTTATAAGTCTTCTACATTATTTACGAATCTCCATTCATGTAAAGACTACACAAACCCAATTTAAACCATCAGTATCATGTGCGTGGCCTGGGAACAGGTTTTTAACACCGTTTTCATTGTTTATACTAATTAATTTAGAACAGGTGGCAGTATTTAAACAAAATTCTATTACACAGTAAAAAAACTGACTATATAAACAAAGAGGAATCAATAAAATTAATTTCATACATTTCTTTAAGTGCCTTATTTTAATAAATATTGCCCCACCAAAAATAATATTTCCAAACAAAAACTTTGGTTGTTTAAAAACAATTATATTTTTTTAGTCCTGAAAAGTAAATAATACCGTAAAAAGTATGATGCAATAAATGGGGAATACAATGTTTACATGGCATACCTATCTAACAAAATTGCTATTTTAAATATATTCTTGTGTTAAATGGAACATGATTGGTTGATGTGGTCATCGATGCTCTCCAATTTTAATCACTGAAATCGTCGTTGTATTGTAATTGAACCTTTTATGGTTCAGGGCTAACGAGCGAGCCCTAAGTGTGTAAAAGTTAACTAGTTTTAAACGTATCCAAGCCTCCATTGCCACGTTTACAATATACAGGGTGTCCCTGAACAGAAAAAAAACTGTAAAGACAAAAAACCCCTCCTAACATAGATAAATTCTAGTTACATAGACTAGCAAAACCCAAGGCCTTCACCCCGTTTGACTTAATAAGTATTAATAAAGCTATTGATTGGTTAAGTTAAGCCATCGGCAAAAGGAATTAAATAATTATTTTTTGTCTATGGTTAAGCTGAAATAAACAAAACAGAATACAATACAAACACATAATCACACCTGATTTTAATAAGGTATTAAATTGAAGGAATAACATACAAATAAGTACAGCTGAGGTATTTTTAATATTAAGATATGGAAAGTTCCCTTTAAAAAGGAATTACGACCTTAAAGGGCAATTTATGAAATAATGGATAGTTTTGCGCAAGGTTTCTCGTTATGACGAACATTTTAAGTATATGGTTTATGGGGTGTGACTTGTAATTTTCTCAAAAGCTCATGGGTACTTTGGGCTTTATAACTCCATTTAAGTTCAAGTCTTGTTATGATTTCATGACTAGAAAATTTAATAAGAAGAGGCAGTAAATGCCGATCATTGAGTATAAAACACATTGAGTATATGTGATTCATTGTCATAAACAGCTGCATGACAGATCAGCTGTTGTTACCTATTTTGAGTACATATCCACCCTAGTGATGACGGTTAATTCATTTAAACCATATTATAATTCAGATAAATAAGCCAAATATACCGTGGAAAGATTTGATAGAGGAAGACTAGAAGAGAAAAAGTTACTTGTTACTACTTGTTATAATTTTTTAGTGGCTATTTTCGTATGGTTTAGAAGAGTACAAAAAGTAAAGAGCCTTAATACAAGAAGAAACGGATATTGGTATAAGCTCTACTAATTTTTCTCATAATTGAACATTAATCTTAGCAGGTTTTCAAAGTACTTTCTATCTGGTCTATTACACTATATAACTCCAGTGAGACTTACTTTAATCTAGTGAGTCGGTGGCTCAGTCGGTAGCGTCACGGACTTCGGGCCCAAGGGAGCGATATCGTGGGTTCGGATCCTGGTCACCACCGAAAACATTTTATCAGTACAGTTGAACTTAGCGGCGCATTCCTTGCTTTGCTGTATACGATCCTTGCATGGGTGGTTAGTCTATGTGGACGGGCAAATGCAAGGTTAAAAGAGGCCGCCAAACTCTAAAAAAAAAATAAAATAACCTATGTCATACTGTGTCCTAAGTATGTATGTCCTACCGATACACAAACACACATACCACTATTTAAAACACTATTGTACTTTTTGTGTGAAGTCATATATGAAAAATTAAAATTTTTTGTTGGTTTAAGAGTTTTTGATTTTTAGGTCATCACACACAATATGACTGTGTTGTTGAAAATATATGATTACATCGAACAAAATAAACATATTTTTACCGACACGGAGTTAGCCAACTGATCGTCAGCACTTGAAGATGTAAAAGCCATTAAAGTGAATCACGTGAACGTAAGTCCACTACGGTATCGAGCGCTTTCCACAAGATTTACCCGGAATCGAATCCCACTGTAATACTGTAATGTAAAGTATCGCATGGACCGCGATACAGTTTAACGATAAGTTGATTTCGTTTTATTCTTTCACACAAATTTCAATATTCAAATTGCAAAAATATTTTTACCAAAATTGAAACACATTTTGAAATATGACGTTGGTTTCAGATTCAAAGTAAAAAATCTGGTAATGGTTAAGATTGGGTGAATTAATATATCTATTATATTCTGTATAATAAAGATTACCATGAGACGAAAAAAAAAATTAAATTATCATGGCTTGTAAACCCGTTCTTACCAACAATTATTAAATCTAAATTCGATTAATTAATATTTCTGTATTTTGCAATCTTCGCTTAAAATCTTAGTTATTTATCATATTAATATCAAATTGAATAACTTAGAAGATATTTTTCATTTAAGTCTGACGCATGTAGAATGCCTGTTAGTTGTAAACCCTTGAACAAAACGTTACATTGCTCAAATAAATTAGTTATGAAGTTATGAATAGGTAAGTTTGGATATGATTTTGGAATTTGTGTGTAACGTACGTATCTGCAAATAATTTTGTTTTAATGCATATTCCAGCAGCATTACATTCATTTTGCGTTAATTAATAATTAAATCAAATAGCAAATATACAAAGTTAACGACCGCAAAGTTAAAAACAAACAATAATAAAAATGTAGCAAATGGTTTTGACAAAATACGAATTTGAAATACAGTATTAAATTTTCTAAATAAAATGTACTTAAGCTGATTGAACAATACTCCTAAATACTTAGCACACATCAATAGTAATTACAAAATCCTTTAAGCGTCCACAGGTTATCAAGGTGAGTTATTCCCAGTCTATTCGAAAACGAACCGATTAAACGGATAAAGAACATAAATTAAGGACGATAAGAAAAACACGTTTGTATTGCAAAAGAAGCGAGATTCAGGGAATACAAACGCAATGTGTCAGGAGAACCTAGAGATAATGATACCCGAGTTTTGTTGTTGAAGATATACAAGAATTAAAAGATATATAAAAATAGTATTGCTAACGTTTACACAACAATTATTGTTTTTTACCACCACCAATTACTTTAACCGGAGAATTAATACGATTTTCCATAAAAAAATTTAAATTCCGTTGGCTTAGCTAGTGTGTGGAGTAACCTGGTATGGCAGTAGAAGTGGGACCTCAGTCCTTGAGGTATCAGGTTCATATCCTGCCAAACACTAATGGATTTGGCTGACATGCAGTTCCCCCGGTGGTCACTCCGGTGCATTTCGCATGAGTTAGTACACATGTAACCTGACTCACGCATGCTTTTAATCCTTAGGTAGCCAGTGAATTGGTATTATTATTATTTAAGTCCACCTAGTGAGAATTTTGATTACAACTGAGCCGTGACATGTCCACCAAGCGTCCCACCAATGTCACGCCTCAGTGTTTTTTGTATAGTGCGAGTGCTGGCTTTGCGCCGGAACTCAGTCGGTTTTGGGTCGGGCAGCAATCCTGCAACCCAGAGTCAATGTCCGCCTTCTGTCACATTTTCACCAGAAGGCCGGCGATTGTCGATTTGTCAAGACTTGGTTATCTTCGATGAATATCAGTGTTCATCCTTCGATGTCACTGTTAATTTTGTTCTTCTGTTCGTCGTCAATTCAAGTCATGATTTAAGTGTTTTGCCAGTCGTCAGATGAGGTCCCGGATGGGAGGTTTAGTTCTGCGGATGTCGTCCTCGGAGAGGGTCGCCTGGGGGAACTCTCCACCTTCCTCCTCCTTGGGCTGCCAACGGCCCTGTTTCTCCGGGGACCTTCAAGCAACCTTCCGCCCTTCTAACACCACCGCCTACCACCAGGAAGGACTATGAGTGTGCCAAAGCCGCAAGTGTTATTTGTTAAATATTACCTGAACCTTTATGAACATTTTCATGAGCTTTAAGAGAAATACCGCTATTTGAAGGGGCCCCAAAATCTATTATTCGTTATTTATTTTATAGTAGCCTAATTGTTATTTATTTAATTGTTGAATTTTTAAAAGTTTAAAACAAAATTTACAGTTTTTACCATCTTTTAATTTATTTATTGTTAGGCCTAATTTATTTGTTACTGGTACCAGTTCTTGTAAGTTTAGAAGGGTAAACCTAAAATCATCTTTTAAATTAAATTTTTGAGAAAGATTATTTAAAGAAATTCTTTGGATGGATGTTTTGTTATTTGTTGATTTTTTTGTAAATATATAGGCTTTGTTGACAACTGTTTGTTTATTGATATTCACCCACGGCCTTTCATTTTTGTTAGGGATGTGGGGCGGCCACTCGCACTGTCACTATGGGGGGCATGCTTCCAATAGTTGTTCGTCTGGGGGCGGTGCGAGGGGTCGGCTCACAACTTAAATCCATAACATTTCCAATTAACCCAACACCTAACCTAACCCAACCTAACACCCTAACCTAACGTAACCTAACCTAACCTAACCGAACCAAACCTAACCCAACGTAACCGAACCCAACGTAACCGAACCAAACCTAACCTCTTAATATTATATTAAGTTTATTTACTTTTATTTAACACTTATTTCATTTGTTGCGTTTGCAAATAAAACTAATACAGAAATTACCACCGGGGGAACTGCAGTACGCCCAAAAAGGGCCTCCGGTCAACTGCAGTACTTCCATGGATTTCATCTATGTGATAATGCCACAACCCATTTAGCCAGAAATAATTTTTAAAACATTTCCGACTACGACCATAGCGTCTAGGATGTTAACGTATAACATATTTTAAAACAAAAATCCGTGCGACTTGTTAGTGGGAAGATCGCAGGGCTTCTTTCCCGAAGACCTGAGTAAAGATCCAACCTAACATTATATATTTTAGGTATGTGGCAATTGATTTACCTTGACTCAGTGGCTTGGCTTAGAGCCAACCTTACAACAACAATGTTAACTTTTATTGAAGCAAACACTGAAAACAAATGTTATGTTGTGCTTTGACTAAGTAAGGTTCTTTACATTTACTTTCAAAAGAATCAGACGAAACCATACCGCATTAAAACCCTTGTGCTTTTAAAACTAATTGCTATCGTGACTCCAAATGCAATTTAAAAACAAAAGATACTAAAAACTGCGTGTAGAGGGTTCATCTCCTAATCCCAAGGGTCGATTAACCAATGGGCTCAGGTATTATTCCAGTTGTTTAAAGGTACTTTTCAACGCTTGTTTTGTTCCACAATCACGTACGTGTGAAATTGCCCGTGAGAGTTTCCTATTCCAGATTGCAGCGTTTGATTAAAGTGAACAACGTGAAATGCTGCTCCCGTGCAAATCTTGTATACATATCATTTCACATGTTCTCATTCCAAAATCTCATAACTAAAAAGAAAGAAACTGTAAGGAAGCAGGCCAAAATTAGGTAACGCCTTTTTTGGAAAGGATGTTTTTATCATCGTTACTCAATGAAATATATCATCATATGGTCATACTGAGTGAGGTGTAGTAGATGTAAATTAATAATAATGGTTAAATACCCCCGCCGCAGCAAACCTGCAGACTTAGCGAATTTCCATTTGCCTGATTGGATTTACACTAAAATGTCTCCTTAAAAATATCACATTTATTCCCTATTTAAACAGAATTATAGTTTAACGAGTACTTAGGTTTGCTGCAACAGGGAGGGTAAAAAAGTTTTTTTTTTATGTAAAATGTTAAAAGGTACTGTAGTTTAGTAAAAAATAATGTATTTTCCAAATTTAATCAAAATATATTCATAAACAAGCATACTACAACAGTTGACTTATTCTCCATAAGAATAACATGGGAGTTTTAAAATTACAATTTTTTTGAATTTTCTCCGTAACAATTAGGCTCATAATAACACTTTAATATACTAAATTATTTGTTTTTTTAAGCTCTACAAAATGGTTTAGAAAGAAATTGTGAAATTTTGTGTTTTTAGGGTCAAAAACGGGAAAACCTATTTTTACCCCATAAAACCCCCCATAAACCCCGGTTCCCATAGTCCGATCATGCTGGTTCGCGAACTCATTCAAGTTTATCCTGCCTTACACCTTCAAACCAAATTTTATCAAAATCGGACAAAAATTACTCAAGTTATAGTGCGGATGGACACACACACACACACACACACACACACACACACACACACACACACATATATATATATATATATATATATATATACATATATGAAAATTGGAACGAATGGTGTTTTTGGCCTCTGGGGACATCAAAATGAAAAAGTAAATCGGTCCCAGGCCTAGGTCTTACCATGAGACCTTACGGTAATAGCTACTTCCCTATAGGGAAATTCGCTAAAACGTACCTTGTCAGACAATCCTTGACATGTTTTATAGTGTCGAAAATAAACTTGCTACATGTTTCGGTGGTTATTATGTAGCAAGTTTATTTTCGACACTATAAAACATGTCAAGGATTGTCTGACAAGGTACGTTTTTAACCATTATTAGTCATATTACGCAATCCTGGGGCTATAAAAATGAATTATAATTGTAAATTAATGTTAAACAGTTGAGTTCTGCTACCTAAATTAGGTAACACTTATAGAGAGAGGGGGGTTTTATAAGCGTTACTGGGTAGAGTGGGGATCAACTGTGTTACGTTGTGGGGTTTTCTGATTTTGAAAATTATACGAATATTTAAGTTTGTAATGACAATACGTCCGGGTTTCTTTCCTTTGTAGATATTTTTTAAGTTTTAAAATATGTAATATTCATCATGTTTGTGGTTTTAGTTTTAGGTATTATATATCAATGTAAAAATTACAAAATAAACTTCAGATGCTTCAAATCCCTCTCAAAAGCACAAGGTCAGAGTTTTGACTACTGTGTCGTGTGTCGTATCAAAATTATAAATAGTACTTGGGGGGTTTTACGCAGTGGGATTTAATTATTTGGGGGTTTCATTAAAGTTCCATCCTTTTACAGAAGTGTGTGGGTTGGTTGGGGGGGAAGGGGGTAAAACATCGATGTTTGTATATATTGAATAATACAATATTTAACAATTAACACACCTATCAGTTAATTGTTTATGAGTTATTAAATAAATATCGGCTCCGAGCCACCGGGTTCAGTAATTGAATACCAACGGGTTCAAGCCATCGTAAAAGAATATCTATAATGTAATGTCCAGCTACCCGATACGTCTATGATATGCTTATTGAGGTACATCATGCAATTCTCAATTTCTGGAATTTACTGGATACTTCTGGTTACAACTTCCAAATTCTGGATACTTTATGTCATTGACTCTAAAGTTAACACTTTAAAATCTTAGTATCTAAAAGAAAAATATGGTGTAGAAATGTTAAAATTAC
This sequence comes from Macrosteles quadrilineatus, assembly GCF_028750875.1. Taxonomy (NCBI): domain Eukaryota; kingdom Metazoa; phylum Arthropoda; class Insecta; order Hemiptera; family Cicadellidae; genus Macrosteles; species Macrosteles quadrilineatus. The sequence continues at coordinate 97,979,595 of NW_026542596.1, forward strand.
ATTAAAATTGCGCATACAATATTTATACGGTTGATAGTACATGTAATTCTTAGTAATACAATATTTTCCCAGTTCATGTGAATAATCTCACTTTAAAAGTACAGGGTTTTCATACAATAATGGTGGGGTTTAGTTACGAAGTAAAAAGACAACGAGAAAAGATACAAAAAAATATTTATTTTGTTGAATTCCTGACATCAAAAAAATGTTATACATACCTGATAAGCTTAAACATAACAACAATTTCTTGCTATACAGACGTCCAGACAACGATTTATTTCAGCCCAGTCGTGCAACATTTCTCTTGTTCCAATATAGACTGCATCTCTGGTTCTTTGTCTATTTTAGTAGATGGGATGAATTTAGATTATGTTTTTTGACACCCTAAATGGCCGTTATACTAGAATCACTGACTTTAGTTCACTTATTACACACCTAGACTTTTCTTGACGGAAAAAATGTTTGTAAGAAAATACAACTTGAAGTTTAAACTAATAAGGAGGTTGTCGATTAGCACAACAGCCGACACAACTGTTTCAATTAATGTAAACAAAACTGTTTCAGCTACCGGATGCAGGGGTATCAATACAAAATATTTAATTGGTCATATAATAGATTTACAGACAGTTAAAACCCTGCCATTATTTTATGAAAACCCTGTATTATCATTGACTTTTGGACACTGAATATTTATCCTCAATAATCAAAAGCATTACGCATCGCTACAAAAATGAGTTTTGCGAGTATTATAACATATTCTTTAGTTTATTTACAAATACAAATACAAATATATTTATTATGAAAATTACAACAGCTTGGCCTCACCAAGTTAAAAAAAAAAACTTGTCGGTGAGGTTTAATTGATACAATATAAGGCTAACAAACAAATGGTTTTCATTTTTTTTTCTTTTTTTGAACAAAGTTTTCTTAATATACTATATTTCTACGGCGGTTTGTGGCAGGCACTTTAACTTAAAACAAAGTAGTTGGCAGCACACTAAAAAATCTAAAATGTTAAAAATTTAATCATGACTTAGGTATATTTCTGTCAGTAGCGTTTTTTGCTTTTTAGCAATGTTATTCAGTTTAAAGAAAATTATAATGTAAAAGTTTAGAACTGAAATAGCAAACTGATCGATAAACCTAATATTTATTCTTGTATTGAAATAATAATGTGTTAACAAATCCAAGTACTTTGGAATAATTCATTTTAATAGCCAAACAACAGGTAAAGTTTAAGTATCTTAGTTAGACTTAAAGTAGTTTTTATGTACTTATTGTTTTGAAATGTTCACTACTGACTTGTCCATTGTCTGATTCAATTAAACCATATCTTTGCAAGTTGCATTCTAAACATTTTTAATGGAGTTACAATAAGATGAAACAAGAGGATTCACCACTTGCATAAAGACTTCTCAAAGATGGCTCTAAAGTTTTAGCTTAGAAAATATTATTCCTTTATAATCCAACGATTTATTTTAATTAGTAGCGGTCATTTTTAAATTGTTTGTAATAAACCTGTTTTCACAGTATTATTTAAAATTATAATTTTATAGTGGTAAACAATGGTTATACTAATGTAAGTAGTCAATTATGCTCTTTACAACTGTGAAAAATGGGGGATCGAGCTGGTGTAGTGGTTAGAGCGCGGGACTTCAGTCCCTTTGATCCCGGGTTCAAATCCCACCCAGTCATTAATGGATTTTATTTTATCGAAGTGATAATGCCGCAACCTAGCCTGAAGTAATGTGAAAAACAATTCCGGGCTCGTCCTTGGAACAAAAAAAACTGTGTACAATATCTACAAGTCAAATAGAAATTTTGTTTTTAATAAGACTTACCCCCCCCCCCTATCGTATTATACATTAAAACATGTGTCGATGTTTGCAAATGTGAAAACCGGCTGTAGAGTACGCAAGCTATACATTCAAAAGAAATCGGGAACATTTCATTGTAAATTAGTTTCTCACATTTTAAATTTTCACTACAGAAAATGTAACTGTTTCATTAGCTGATCTACTAAAACCTTATCTTTTTATACTGTAAAATCGAAACTGGGCGTATTTAAACCCAAATATGTTGGTTGATGTCAGATCAATATATTTGACAAAATATACAATTTATTTGGTGTAAAACTTAGCTTGAGTCTTTTTTTTAGTTTGAGTATTTTGCAGTTTATGAAACCTAACAAGGGATTAAGTCAAAGTCAATTACGAATACGCATCTCCCCTTTCTTCGCTAGGTACTCGTATAATGGCATTCCCTTTGCATTTATTAAACTGGATTCCCAGTAAATGAAATATTTAACCCTGCCGTAATATTTTCCAGGAATATTTCTAATTCATACAAAAAACAACGACCTAATATCCGACCATTTAACATCAATCAACATATGAATTTTTACCGTACAATAATTAGTATTTAAATCACAAGACACTTAATTTAACATCCAAGAACATTCATATTATTTTTTATGTTAAAATTAACTCATACATTTTTAAGAGGTTGGTATCCTCTTTTGTATTTGCACATCTACATAGGTCACAGGCCTAAGCGTGGGACATCCAGCAATGCAAGGAGTGAGTACAGTACTGTGTTCGCTGGTACGGTACATAGGTGAACTGTAATAATACGACTAGTGGTAGGTACCAGGACCTGAACCTAGGACATCGCTGCCTTGGACCCAAAGTCCGTGACACTACAGACTGAATTACCGGCACACCCTTTCACTTATGATATTGTATGATGCTCAATGAAAATTTTATATTCTATGTAATAAACTATATGTGGGCTAACATACCTTAACTATAATACTTTTTAAAGACAACACTGCAATAAACCATATAAATTAATAAGTAAATAAGATGTCCCGTAAGTAAACAGCCAAACTCCGGGAAATGGTTCTATGGGTCAAAATAAAGAGAAAATCAAGAATAAAATCTTTTTCAAAAATCGTTTCATTAACCAGATATCTGCCATTTTGTATTTTTTGCATAAACATTTTTATTTTTGAAATTTTTCTCCCGATCTTTATAAAAGTTGGTATGAAGGTTAAGTTAAAAAGACCAATGTTAGAAAAACAAATTTAGCCATTTAAATTTGCTAACTTAAATTACTCAAAAACGGTCAATTTTATGAAAGAATGTCAAGAACACTTTTATTCCCTATCAAAAAATACCAAGTTCAAATCGAATAAGAATTAGCCGAAATATTACGATTTTTTGTTGTAAAATTGGATAGAATAAGGCTGAAGCTAGTCAGGTTTGCCCAATGTGTAGTTGGTTTACACAGTAGTATGCATAAAATATCATAAAGTAATCAACATCTTGCAGTGATCAAGGGGCATTAACATTTAACATTAACATTTAAATTAACATTTACAATTAACATTTAAAATACTTAATCTTATCATTCTTTTACCGGAAGAAGTCAGAAAAATCATTACACAGGACTTACAAAACGTTTGTTAAGAAAATATGAAATAAATAACCATGAACATCAGTGAAGTCAATGTCGCGTCGTTTTGAAACTCATCAGTTCATTTGGAAAATTGACATCGTTAGATTTGGACTACAATTATAACAACAGCACGCTTTGAGCTTAATTGTAGTAGTATAGTCAATATTTGTGGTCTGTGGTTTATAAAATCGATTGAACTGCAAAAAAATTGCTAAACCTTCCATTACTTAAGGTTTGTCCATTTCAATATCCTTTTCATACTTTATTACAGTATACAAGCATTTAGTAATCGATGGTTGAGTATGATTTGAAACTCCTAAAAATATATTAATTTAACTAATATATTTTTTCTCGATCTTTACGCAGTATCAATAATTACTTAAATGTAATTCCCCTAAATGCTAGTACGAAACAAATTGCAGAACATGTAGCTATTCCAGTAAACAGGATTGAGTACAATAACCCAGTTGCACCAGGAAATAAAGTGTGTCTACCTTAAATAAAATACAGATAAATATTTCAGTTTAGAGATACTTTATAACAATTATATACCCTAAAATATATTTAGTCTTAGAACAACTTTTGGAGCTGTAGCTGGTATAGTGGTTAGGTCTAAGAGGTCAAAGTTCAAATAATGCCAATCACCAATGGATTACGATATGATAACGCACTCACCAGGTAGCTTAGAACAAACTTATTAGTGGCGTAGACTAAAGTACAGTAAAAATATACTTGTCTACTCATTCAATCTAAGCTAGTGGTAGTAGATCCACATAGAAAACAAAGAAGTTAGGCCTTTCTTTCATGGGAACTTACAAAAAATTGAACTCACATCACTGAAAGCCATTGTCAAGCTTGCCAAATACACTTTCTGGGTAAATGACAGTAAAAACATTACAATAATGTAAACTTGGAAGGCGTAATCTTAACTGTTGTATTTCAAGCTTTGTTTGATCAACCAACAAAAGGGAAGAGTAAAGTTTTTAAAACTTTACCTAGAGTTTATGAATTTGAAGTATGATGATTGTATCGTTAGCCTTGCCTCGCTCATCCTTTGTTTGGCGATCTATTATCTGAAAAGTTCCTTCTTTATGAAATATTCAAAACTTCATCTTAGCTTCGAGATTTCTTATAAGGTAATTTAATGTTTAGGGCATTATTCATTAGCAATAATTGTAACATCTCATGTTACTCAGAAAAGTATTGTATTAGTTTCATTTTATTTATTTTCTAGTTTGTAGCAGCTGTGAGTATTTTTATATGATATCCCAATGTTTCTGTTTTGGATACAAGTTTGTTTAAAAATCACAATTAGTTTAATTTCCTGTTTGGTTTTAGCACATTATTTTTGTTGCAATTGTTTTTTAACGTGTTTTTTTTTTTTTACTTAAAGTAAATAATTTACATGCAAATATGTTGCGTAGTACTACATATTTGTCCCCATTCATCCAATACTAGAAGACGGGTTTTATTACCCATTTGATCCATCACAAACAATCCTATATCCACCGATGTTATCATTTCAGTTACAATAAATTCCAAAAACAAATGTTTGTTTGGTTCCATTTAATTATTTAAGACCACGAATCTCCAAATGTAACCGCAGAACACACAATTGTATTGTAATTAAACCCATAAATGGCCTCAACTAACGACCACAGCCAACCATTAGAAACGTGACGAGTTTCAACAGATTCAAACATCGAGTTGAGTCTGTTTCATAACAAATAATTAGAACTGTTTCTTTAGTTAAACGTAATAAAACATGCAAAAACATTGAATCATGTTGCTTCAGATTCCAATATAACGCATAATGTAGATGTATACGATCCTACTGCCTATTGTTAACGTAATGGAGTCCTTGGAGCATATATGCTACATTCTTACTCTTAAAACAATTAAAAAACTACAAAACAAATTTCTGATCTCACGGTAAACTAGATATTTAAATAAAATCACTTTGGTATTTAAAAAAAATATTGTGAGGTGGTAAATAACTCTTCAGCGGCTGTTTGAACATAACAAAATTAACATTGTGGGCAAATCCAAGATGGCCGTAGGCCTCCATTGACCTACATTGGAAATACATTCAAAGCAACAAATAACATTTTTTAAATTCAGAGTATATTAGATATTTACATTATAATCACTTTGGTGTTAGAATAACTATTTTTGGATGATAATTAACTCTTCAGCAGCTGTTTGAAATAATCCAAGATGGCCGCTAGCCTCCAAGGACTCTTAATGGCGTTGGAAAACTGAACAAATATACTTAACAGTTTCAGGCTACATTTTCAGTTTCAAAACGGAATTTTATTTCAAGAACGATGCCCGTATGCTATTTGAAAACTAGTTTCAACCTTTTGAAACATATTTTTCATATATAAAACTTTCTACCACGTAATACATTTCGTTTCACACGAGAAATTAAAGGTTTCAAAAACACAATTTGCAGACTTTACTCACATTTGACAAATGTCGAATCGATGATGGGCTTAACCGGGACGCTCGATTATATTTGCATTACCCGAAAACCCCGCAGGTTATGTTCAAGTTACTTATAAGCCTCAACATTTTGTAACAAACATTTTAACTCACAGATGTTCAAAAGGTTGAAAAATATCTGCAACATTTTTACTCGACTGTTTCAAAGGTTAATTATTGTCCATTTTGTTGTATCCATTTAATATAAATTATGAACAGAGACATTACATAGAACTTATAACACCCCATTTAGCATAAATAAAATACTTCAAGTAAGTAAAATGCAATGATTCCAATGATATCTTACGATTTCCACAAGATTAACCTGAAATTGGCTTAGGTAGCTGTCTTGTGCCGTACAGTAGTGACATAACAATTTTTTTTTACAAAGACTTGTTTTGAAATAAAAAATACTGTGACAATGCTTTATTTACATAAAAGCTAGTATTTTCCATATTTTCCTCTTAAGTATACCGTGCTTACTATACCGTTAATGTATATCTTGAGGTTTAGTAGCCGTGTCACCTTTATGTGCAAATTTACAATATGGTATATAAGTAGACATTCTTAACGATTATTAAAGTAAGCCATATGGCGGTAAAATCTTAGTATGCTGGCAAATATACCTGTTCAAACATATTGTAGTTACACGTCCTATGTAAAAGAAAATAAGAAACCCAGTAATCAATAAAAAAATATTCTAACTGATTAAATAACAAATTAATGAAAGGATGAATGAATTTCACTAAGCCACATGATGTATGATTGTACAAACTAAACCCCTGTTAAATTTAAAAGAGCTCTCCTTAGCACTTGAATTCAAGAAGAGACGTAATGGATCCATAAATACTTCAACTCGTATGTCAACCAACTTTATCTGGCTGTCTTCAGTGAGTTATGCTTTCAACGATATCAGGAGAAACTAGAGAAAATCTTGTATTTCAAAATTTAGAAAGACACATTTATCATAAGTTATTCATATTAAAGATTAAAGAGATTTGTTTTAAGGATGTTGTTAGGTGCAAAATAAAGGAAAGATGCAACACATAAAGTTTTACTTGAGTCTAGGAAATGAAAAATTAAGAAACAAAGATATTAACTAATATACTCGCTTAAATCAAATCAAATCAAATCATTTATTATCATGGACATTTAGATGCATTGACATTGTCAGTGGAGCAGAACATAAAATTTCAATGTTCATTGTCTAAATAATCAGAGGTAACTTGGGTATGAACTTAAAGAAGTAAATTAAAAATATGCATATTATAAAGATAAATATGAAATGATAAACATAAATTAATACATAAATTACCAAATATTGATAAAATAATACTAATACTCAACAGTAATAATAATCTGTGATGTTCTCTTTTATGCATTGACAATCTAGTTCTCTTTCTACAAACCCCTAGTGGCTCTTGTGATCCATATAAACTTTTTAGTCTCCCTATACACTACATTTAACGGTTTACTACCCTACTTAAACACTTCTTTTCGGAAACAAACTATATTTAACTATTCAAAGTGATATCAATTGGTAAAACATTTCTACTTTAACTTAAAAACTCCAAATAAAATCAATTCATTTAATTTTTAAAAAAATCGACGTTTTCATGCACTTTATTTGTCTAATTATTGAATATTTATGCTAAGGCAAAACCTAAAAATACTACAATGAATATAATTCAATCCAAAAGTGTATTTATATATAAATAAACTATATATAGTTCAAAACCACCAGTAGTTTTGTTTCATAAAATAAAATTGATCCTTTATAGATGTCAACTCTTTACGGTACTAGATAAGAATAGTTTTTCATCGCGTTATATATCTTTTCACTTTCATAAAAATAAGAAGCCCAGGTAGCCACTACGTCAGCGAACCATCTTCTCCGCAGAAAGCAGAGAGAAAATGTTGAAAACGCAATTCCCATCGATGGGTTAAATTCCTCAGATTAATGCGAGCCTAAATATTTAATATATTTTGGAATCCAGTTTAATGAATAGGGTAGAAATTTACGGTTCACCATAATTTAATATCTGCATTCTAAAACGTATTTTTATACGTTGTAAAGAAATTATTAAATAAAATAAATAAGTTGTGCAGTAATTGAGACTAAAGATAATAATATTCTTTTACAATATTTTTTATTAATTGATGATGATTTGGACGTTTACTTTACTTTTCTATAACTTAAGAAATTAAATTTATATATTTGTGCATTGACCCTTAATGAGTATTTACAAAATCACAACCAAAACATCTGTTATTAACGTTATCTGTATAATCCATTTATATTTCATTTTAACTCTTCAAAAAGTTACTTAAATATGGTTAGGAATGCTTGAGATTATTAAGTTCATTTACATATTGTCAGGAAGTTTAAACATTACAACAAAAAATGAAGATGTTTTCAAATGAAAATCAATACCTACTGGCAACCTTTGGCCCTTATTTAAAGTCATAAGAATGTATTTATTCTGTTTGAGATGTAAAGAACCCTCGAGAAATATCATTGCTGTCAAAGTATATTACTCCTTCATTTTTCATGCTGGTTATTTTTTGCTTAAACCAAGAAAGATTGCATTTTGTTATGTAAAGTTGATAAAACAATCTCATGATACTTTGTAGTTTGAATGATAAAGGTGTTTGTGTTTAACTGATAAAACAACTGAAGATAAAACGGTAATCCACGCCAGGGTGTTTATTATGATTACCTGTACTTTGAGAGAGCCTTTCTCTATAACTTATTTGCTTTGATAAATGTTGATCGAGTTAAATATTTATAGTATACCTAAACCAAAGCCCAACCAAAATATATATTCAAAATTAGATTCATAACTATTAAAAAGATCCCAAAACAGTAATAAAGTTGCTTTAAATATTGCTTTAAATTTTGCGTTTCATAGTATCTGTTGCATATTTAAATATAGTCAGATGAATCCTTGTGACTTAAATATATATTCCCATAAGTCTACTATACTAAATCAAATTACGTTAAAACTAATCTGACAATACTATGAATAGATTGTTCCCATAACTTATACTGTGTTATATTGATATCATTTAAGTAGGTGTGCTGTAAATGTATTTTTAGTATATTTAGAAAATTATTTAATTAAACTTCATTTTTAACATGTCTAAAAGAACCAACCCTACATTGTGTGAAAATTAAAAATAGTTATATAATAACTAAAAGAGACAACTGTTAAAATGTACCTTATTTAAGAGGGCTAAAGGGGCATAAACTCAAATTTCGCCAAGGTAATATTAATATTCAAACTTCTATTTTGCTTGAATCACCCAATGCTCATTGCAATGATTGTAAATTACTAGGTTTTAGCACGCTATTCATTTGTGTACACATTTTATAAGTAAAATAAATTTAATAATAATATAAATATCTCAAACCGATATGCCCATTTTTGAGCAAAACATTCGTGTCCTCCTCCTCTACACTACTATAAAAGTTGAAAAAAAACAGGTATTGTGTGCAATCCCTATTAATCTCAATAATGCCATCAACTTCCAACCATAAACTTCTTAAAATTAAAATAGTGGTTCTTAAATTAACAGGCCTTACCGAACCCCCTTCAACAGAACGTCTCGACAGAATCTCAGAGGCTCTTCTAAACTAAATAATCTTCAAAGTCCTGTTACATTTCCTCGATTTGTTTTTTATCATCACTCTAAAGGCGATAACGACCATGAAACACTTTCCCATAGCCACAAAACAACACATTTGCTTCACCTTTCCAATTTTAGGCATTTCATTGGTCACAAATATTGGTCATGGACACTATGAACCAATGACCAAAAAGTTTAGATACTACAACCAATCAAAATGTTTACTGTTATTTTGTGGGTTTAATCATTTATTGCTTGTTGTAATAAGTAAAGATACACATTCTTACCTACATCACTATAAGTGCATTATATTATTCTTTCAAATTTTTCCAAACATATCCAACAAATATTTGTCTGGCGTACTTAATCGTTTACCTACCTTACACAGATGAAATTTTCAAAAACCTGAAGCAAGCACCTTTCCATATGAGGAGGTACCAAAAACAACACTAAAAAGGTAGAGTCCAAGAAGTCAAGTCAGTTTAAATTTTTAAGTTTTAATTCATGGTTTGTACATAATGTAAGAACTAGAGTTATAGAAAGAAAACTATATTGATTAAAAACACGAATTTAATTTGTGTAGACATAATCTATAGCCAAAATATAGCTAACACTAGTTAAAGATAATTTGGTTATACGTAAATTCTTCCATGGAAAACAAACATTTTTTCATACTTGTTTAGACTATTTGACTACTATTATGTTAAAGATAGCAAAGTTAAAATGCAAATCAAGAGTTGATACATAAATATTTGCTGAAGTTTATGTCTCAGACAGTTTGATCTTTCAGTTTGTGCATTTATAGATATGAATGTTAACAAATCAATATTTAGGTGATGTTTGCTTTGAGTTTTGGAACTAACATTGTTTTCTAAGATAAGGAAATTTGGTTTCTGTACAAAAAGTAACTTTTATACCGATATTGACGTGTACTATTTTAATTTTATGTCCTTCGTTTTAGTTTTGACTGTTTGTGGATATAAAAACCCAAATAAAATAATTACAATTCAGATGAAAAACCATTAAATACAAGTAAATCATTCCTTCACTAAATAAAATATTTACTAACTGAAACAAAACATTTATACAGCGCTGTTCTTAAAATTTGGCATTTGGCTTGGATAAAAATATATATTTACTGAGATATTTATTCAGAGATCAATTTATTCAGTAAACTTCATCCATGTTATTTAAACGCTCTTTGTTTAACACTATGCTTTACTTACTTAATACCTCTATTCTCAGAAACATATGTTGTTAATACAAATAAATTCATCTCTTTATTGTTTGATAACATATGTTGTATTTAAATGTAAATAAAACAGTGTTTTTAACTTGTTATCTAAGTGTGTTCATCTTTTCCTCTAATAAATTCTTTCAATTTAAATAAATTCATTTCTCAATATTTTATCCCTCTGGCCTTTCAAAATATTCATTATTACTGCTCCTAAGTTAAACTTCATTAAGATATTACCCATACTGCGCTTGTGCACACCCTGAAGGAACGAGTTCAAATGTGTCGGCAATTTAAGACCATCACTATCTAAAATAACTGTGGTTAGTTAACCAAATCGCTGAAAAATAAGGAGAAACAGAAAAATATTATCACGGAGAAACAGTGGTCAATAGGCTATTTCATTAGCACATGGAACTAACAGCCGATTGTAAAATTAAACTCAAATTAATTAACTCTATGTATTTTATTGATTCACAATAGAGTAAAATGTTGATATCGTGCTATAAATGCTAATAAAAGTGTTTTCCTAGTAATTCCTTTTAGTAATCCTCCTAGTAATTCTTTCTAGTAATCCTCCTAGTAATTCCCTCTAGTAATCCTCCAAGTAATTCCCTATAGTAATCCTCCTAGTAATTCTCTCTAGGGCCCTGTTTCATAAAACTACTAGTCTAGTATTTACTAGTCCATGGACTAGTAATACTAGTGTATTTTACAAGTCTACGTTTCAAAAACCTACTAGTGTAAAATACTAGTTACTAGTGTAGGGACTAGTATTACTAGTGGTTTTTACTAGTGTAGACAGCAATGTGTTTCATAAAGTTTTACTCTTGTAAATTACACTGGTAAATACTTGCAATTTTCTAACAACCTCTCTTCACCCGTATTATTTGAAGTAGACTAGTATTTTTGGAAAGAGAGTTATTTCATTACTCACATCATTAAAAAATGAATTATGAAGTTATTTTTGCAAGTGCAAATTGGCTCACGTTTGCAATTTAAGATAAAAATAGATTTATGAGTGCTAAAATGATAATTATTTGATATAAATTACAATCAATAAATGTGGCGTAGTACAAAAATGAGAGAAGTAGAATTTTACAATATATGTACAATCGCCCTATTAGAATTAAACTAATAGAAATAATGTGATTAATGCTGTAATGTTGGATACATTTGTTACATCTTTGTATGCAATACGGTATGCGGTTTTAATTTGGTTTCTCTCAAAGCTTAAAAATCTTTTCTCTGTGATAGCTAATAGTTGATATAATTAATATTGATATAATTGATATAATTAAATTTATAATTAATTATAATTATAAATTATCAATTTCTGTGAAATTTAGGTCTAATTTTACTTGAGTTAAATTTCATGGTTATATCAACTATTAGCTATCACAGAGAAAAGATTTTTAAGCTTTGAGAGAAACCAAATTAAAACCGCATACCGTATTGCATACAAAGATGTAACAAATGTATCCAACATTACAGCATTAATCACATTATTTTACACCCAAGGCTCTCGGTTTAATTTAAAGACATTTTAACAGGAAATAATAGTAAGACAATTTTAAAGAGGAGTTGCATTGTATTTTTCGAGGTGCTTATTATTTGCTTCCCTAAATAGCTAAAACCCTGTGATGTATTAACAATTTTGTAGGCCTATATTTGATTTTTGGGCGTTCAACTGAACTGCTTATCATAAAAAAAATACTTTTAATCCATTTTGGTATTCTGAATTTGTTATTCAAATTAATAAAAAAATTAGATGTTGATTATGTTATTTTAATGTAAAAACATGTAAAAGTTTAATTAATGGAATAAAAAGTATAGTGAGTGGCGTATATTTGAACCAGGTAACTTACCCGCCATTTGACTAGCGAGAACTCTACCTCAGAGCTACGCCCTGACGTAGCGACTATGTCATGTTTTACTATACTTGAAAACCTACTTCTCCATTGCTTGTAACGGCGTTACAATTATTTGTTACATCAATAAACTTATAACGGCCTAACGGCTTATTATTCATGGGTTTTAGACTCAAAATTAGAATATCACCAAATGGTTTTCAACCCAAATATCCTTATGCATTCGAATATTTGAAAACATAGGTAAGGGTACTTGAAACCGTTCCAATAAACAAAATGTCCTTAGACGATTTAATTACATTCAAAATTTTAGCCTTCTTTTTTTACTCATAGCAAGCTTAATTTTATATGTCAGAATAAAACAAAAACTATACAAATCACAGCGAATGCGGCAGCAACAGATCAACTTCCACCCAACTCTGTTGAGCGCCGCAACCGCAACTAGGCCTACAACCGGCTACTACTATCACCGTGTTGATTGCAGCGACGCGAGCGACGCCGCGCCGCGCCGGCGCATCGGCGGGCTCATTGATGAACATAAAAAATAGCTGTTTGATAAATAATGTGTGATTGTTTTACTTATGTGTCTATATAGTTATTAATTAAAAGAAAACACTGCGTTTCTACAACTATTTACTTTTTGTATCAAATGAAAACAAAATTAAAACCCTTTATAAAGGGTTTGAAACCCGTGATTGAGGTTAGAAATTTGTTTTGAAAGTTTACCTTGTAAAGTTGGTCACGTGACTAGTAGTTTTGGTCACGTGACTAGTAAAATACACTAGTATTTACTAGCGGTATAAAAACGTTTATGAAACACAAATTAGTAGGACAGGTAAATACGGGACTAGTATTTACTAGACTAGTAATTACTAGACTAGTATCTTTATGAAACAGGGCCTAGTAATTATCCTAGAAATTCCCTCTAGTGATCCTCCTAGTAATTCCCTCTAGTAATCCTCCAAGTAATTCCCTCTAGTAATCCTTCTAGTAATTCCCTCTAGTAATCCTCCTAGTAATTCCTTCTAGTAATCCTCCTAGTTATTCCCTCTAGAAATCCTCCTAGTAATTTCATCTAGTAATCCTCATAGTATTTCCCTCTAGTAATCCTCCTAGTAATTCCCTCTAGTAATCCTCATAGTAATTCCCTCTAGTAATCTTTCTAGTAATTCCCTCTAGTAATCCTCCTAGTAATTCCCTCTAGTAATCGTCCTAGTTATTCTCTCTATAATCATCCTAGAAATTCCCTCTAGTAATCCTTCTAGTAATTCCCTCTAGTAATCGTCCTAGTTATTCTCTCTATAATCATCCTAGAAATTCCCTCTAGTAATCCTTCTAGTAATTCCCTCTAGTAATCTTCATATTTATTCCCTCAGACACTCCCAGAAACCTCAATATACCACCATTGACTATATAAAGATATCACACAGGATGTATAACAACCCGGTGTGTTTCCGGTGCGCCTTTCTAGCTCCGGACTTCCGGTGCAAGCGTGAACATAATTAAGTTGAAATTAAAAACAAGGTTTTTCAAAACAGCGACAGCTAAAACTGGTTCATGGTATGAAATGTCTGTAAATAATAACCTCACTATTCCGTGTTGTTTATTACAACAAAAAACTATTAGAACCGAAACTTCTTTAGGGTTCGTGGAAAAGTAATGTCCCTAAATAATACGACATAAACTTATTTAGTTGTAGGTGCTGTTAAAATGATTGTAGGATAGGGATAGTACTATGGTAAAAACCCCTTATGGCATATACTGTAAAAAAGTACGAGGGAAAACTTTGCTTCATGGTATGTAACACAAATATCAGATATACACAAAAAGTTTATGGATCATAAATATAAACAAATACCACCCTGGTCCAACAGTAAACAAACTTTCATTAATATTTAAATTGACTCAAAAATCTGTTAGGTCTATTTGAATAGACATTCGGGCCAGTACGCCATCTGTTCTAATATTTGTGGTATGCACTGTATGGAAAAATACGAGAAACCCGTTCATAAGATATAAGGTGTTACAATTTCACCTAAAGCTGTTGTATGGTAATATGGTAAGATATAGCACCCATTGTTATATGGATAGTAATAGGACTGCAAATACCATTAGTCTTGGTTCGGTAGTCAATGTCAATAATATTTCTGCAGCAAATACAATTGGACAAAGTCTAAATCATACAATTTGGAAATGGTTCTTATTAAGCTTAGAGGTTCTTCAGAGGGGAGAGGTTAAGGGCGCGCTCTACCCCTGACGCGCAACCGAGTACAAGGGCTTGCAAGATTACTGTTTTCACCTGCTAAATTGAAGGTAGAATCAAAGTTAAGGTATCATATTAAAGACGATGACATTTTCTATAGTTCTGCGTTTTATTATTTAATTTATTTTTAATACACACCTTATAAACTTGATTTGTAGGACAAGAAAAAAGGTCTTTTCAACTAGCCCTAACTTATTGAAAAAAACGTTATTTGAAAATTTGAAAAACGCAGAACTATAGATTGGTATTTGCACTACTATAAGCCGTTTAGAGGTCGTAGCTATCATTATTGGTTAATTCGAAAACAGTAATCTTAGAAACCTCTGCAAGCACTTCTCGCGGCACTCTCCAATGGTGCAACATTCAAATGCACCTTATTATGTGTTATACTTTAACCTTTTTCGAACAACTTCATGTCATATAGATTTGTAATCCTGCGAATGTATAATCTGGGGCCCTATTTTTGAAATGGTTGACAGTTGAGTCAATCGTCAGCACTCAACTCAACCAACAACATGATTTGGTATTTTTGAAACCCAACAGTTGGGAAGCGAGTTGGGAATCACTAGTTGAGAGACTCGTGGTGGAAATGTAGAGCATACGACCGTCAAAAATTCAGATGACGTCATTTTGAACCAATCACAATGCAGAGTTCTTGCGGACTTCGATTTAACCTCTTCTTACTCTAAAATCTGGCAGCTAATCTCAATCTGCCATATTTCGAGACACTGAGGTAAACTGTCAACTCCGTTCTTGAGAGATTGAGATTGAGGTTATGTCTTGCTTAATCTTAGTGATTGCTAAGTACCTTAAGTAATAAACTAAAGTAAACTAAATAAAGTAATAAACTTAAGTATAAAAAATAAAATTTACTATGGATGTTTGTTTTAGGGTGTAGCTATTTATAAGTTTAGGCATAGGCTGCACTTTACTTTAGGTCCTACACTCATCCTAAATACATTATTATTTGCTTTCTTCGTCTCTATTTCGGAACACATCACCTTATTTTAGTTTCCTTCATCGGTTTGTTTTATGTTATTTTTAATTGTTTTTTATTTAGGTTAAAGCGGCTATTTGCCATTGCACTGAAAGCATATCGTAACTTAAATTAATTTGATCCCTTTATTAGGTGAATGGTATTGAAACAAACTATGATATTGTTTCTCTCTACCACAATATTTAATACCTTAAATCATAGGTCTAATAACAATAATTATCTTATAATAAGTTCAATTAGTATGCCTAGTCTATTTCAAACATTCCGACAAGAATAAAACCCTTGATTAAATAGTCTAGTATTGACACAGTAAATAAAATTAAAATGCGATTATTCTACAGAAAACAATCGCATATTTGGGTGTTAATACATTGACAACAAATACATAACCTCTAAATCGCAATTAGTAAATTAAAGCAATAACAAAAGAATATGGCGTCGTCTCAAAAAGAGTAATTTTTTGCCGAAAGAGAGGAAGAAGAAAGTGCAGTCAACCTCCACTCAACAGCTCGATATGTGTTGAGTAGTTTTGGTTGTATAAGTCCACCGTCAACCGTTTCAAAAATACGAAACGATTGGAAATAGAATGACTCGACACTCAACTCAACAGTCAACCATTTCAAAAATAGGGCCCCTGGTCTTTTACATGTTGAAGTTAAAAGGGCTAAATCTAATAATAGTCCGATGGCTTAGTGTAATTACCGTTACATGGCGGATAAAAGCATCAAATTTGGTATGAAGGTACCTTAGGGTATACTAATAAATTTTAGCCTAGGAGCCCTTTTGAAATTTTAAATATTTCCACACACGGCACCAAAATCCAAAATGGCTGACAAAAACAACAAAAACTACCTTTAAAACAATCCATTCTCCTGTTAATTCTAAAGTATAACTTAAATCCAACCAAGACTCTACAATACTAACCGGAGACATACTAAATTATATGAAAGAAATCTTATGTGTGTCTGTGTGTGTGTGGGTGGGGGTATGTGTGTGAGTATTTATGTAACGAAACCTGTACTGGACATTGCGCAAAAATGGTCAAACCAATTTACTGCAAATTTGGTGTGGACTTTGTTAGTATCATATGTCAACATTTAGATCTGTTTCCTTTTATTTATTTATTTTTATAGTTTTATTTAGTTTATTTTTACAATTTTCATCTATTTTTTTTTTAGATCTACAGAGTTAGGCAAAAGTATGGAAACCCCCCAGTTAACATTTTAACGCGTTGCAGTAGGAAAACCAAACTCAGCATATATTTACAAAATAAAAAATTGCACTTTTTCATCAAAGTTACAACTTTGCCTCAGCCCCCAAAATGGGGTCTTTAGAACCTCAGCTTTAGCGCTCAGTGTGTCGGCTGCGGAGTACGCTGCACCAGTATGGAATGCATCGTCACATGCAAAAAAGGTTGACATAGCAGTCAATGACATGGCTCGGATTGTAACTGGGTCTTTGAAACCAACCCCAGTACACAAACTATCCTATCATAGGGATCGCCCCTCCATCAATCCGACGTGATGTCGCTGCCGACGCAGAAAGGACTAAGCAAAAGACAGACCCTCGTCACCCATTACACGGCCACCAACCTGCTGCAGAGTGACAGCTTCGGTCCAGAAAGAGCTTTTTATCACGGACACGAGTCCTGGATGGATCACTCTCAATCAATCGGGTGGCAAGGTGGGAGGCCACGTTGACTAACCCTTCCTTACCAGCCAGGGAGGAACTGGCTCCTGGTGGAGGCCTTCTTTTCACGGTGTGGAAGATCCTAAATTGAATTAGGGTCGAGGTACCAAAATGCAGGACAAACATGCAGAAATGGGGTCTCTTACCAGACAAAGAAAACATCTTGTGCGCGTGTGGTGCTGTCCAGGATCCTGGCCATCTGCTGATCTGCCTACGCCTAGACCAGTCTTGCACATTTGATGATCTTTTACATGCGAATGACAAAGCCATATCGGTAGCTAATTTTTGGAAATGCGAAGTCTGATATCCGGGCACGGAAAGTAAGTAAGTAGTATTAGGGGGGCGATATTGACTTCTAGCTTGCGCCATTTAATTTGTCTTGAGAAACCCTTTAAAACGAGGGGTCACATGATAGGTGTTTACATTTGAAAATTTGGGACCGCACCCAAATACCCCATTTTGGGAGCCGGGTACAAGTTCTAACTGTAATGAAAAAGTGAATTTTTTTATTTTGTAAACATGTGCCGAGTTTGGTTTTCCCCCTGCCACACGTTATAAAGTTAACTGGAGGCTTCCAGACTTTATCTTTTGCTTGCTCATCTTAAATTTAAATGGCTGCCATTTTGATTAGGGGTGCGATATCGACCTATGGTTTTCACCATTCAATTTATCTTGATAAACCCTTTAAAATGAGCGGTCACATTATAGGTCTTTAAGTTTGAAAATTTGAGGCTGCCCCCAAAATAACCCATTTTGGGGGCTGAGGCAAAGTTGTAACTTTGATAAAAAGTGCAATTTTTATTGTGTAAATATATGCCGAGTTTGGTTTTCCTACTTCAACGCGTTAAAAAGTTAACTGGGGGGTTCAATACTTTTGCCTAACCCTGTAGATCTAAAAAAAAGATGAAAATTGTAAAAATAAACAAAATAAAATTATAAAAATAGATAAATAAAAGGAAACAGATCTAAATGTTGACATATGATACTAACAAAGTCCACACCAAATTTGCAGTAAATTGGTTTGCCCATTTTTGCGCAATGTCCAGTACAGGTTTCGTTACATAAATACTCACACACATACCCCCACCCACTCACACACAGACACACATAAGATTTCTTTCATATAATTTAGTATGTCTCCGGTTTGTATTGTAGAGTCTTGGTTGGATTTAAGTTATATTTTAGAGTTAACAGGAGAATGGATTGTTTTAAAGGTAGTTTTTGTCGCATTTGACGGCCATTTTGAATTTAGGTGCCGTGTGTGGAAATATTTAAAATTTCAAAAGGGCTCCTAGGCTAAAATTTATTAGTATACCCTAAGGTACCTTCATGCCAAATTTGGTGCTTTTATCCACCAGGTAACGGTATTCGTAAATTAAAGCCCTAAGCCACCGGACTATAAGGACAATAAAACATATGTTCATTTGTACATGACATAACACGATAAAACCTCGTTTTCACAATCCGTTAATACTGTAAACATGAAATTTCATTGTATTTAATTTTCTACAAATGGCGAAGTTTTTTTGTCTGAACTCTTTGAGGTGCGTAATTCCGTAAACAAGATTATACTGCCCCAAGCTGTAGCTAGCCTGCCGTGAAAATACGTTTAAACATTTGTCCGGTCTCGTTCGGAGCTAAACGTTTACAGTGTTGTTTCTATTGATTCTTATACATATTAGTTCCGTTGTTAAATAGTCTACGGTTAAATAAAAATGTACACGAGCAAATGGTTAACACTAGCGGTTGTGTTATGCTGTTATGCTCCAATTTGGACGAATATAACGCAAAATTAAAATAGCTAGAATCATTTTTATTTTAACTTTTATGGCATTGAACTCTTTTATGAAATTGTTTACTTCGTTGCTGTGGATGTAATGAATCTCATAGTAAATATACTAAATATGCATCGTTTTGAACACTAACATGTATCTATAACGTTTATTAAGTCTACAATGATGTCATAATAACAGCCCTTTTCAAATTTGAACATTAGTCAAAGCAAAGGCTGGAGCAGCTGATGAAATAAGGGATAATCAAAGGTTAATAAGGAAAGGGAAGGGTCGGAATACCGTTAAGATATCTTTGTGTGAAACTCACCTAGTCCCGGGGTTTTGGTCTGCCGAGAAAATTACGCTGTAATAACACTTTAAAAAAATACAAACATCTTCAAGTTGTTAACTATTAAAACTTTAGGAGTAATATTGTACAGTTTGTTTTAATTAGACGTAGATTAAAAAATATTTTCTTCATATTGATTCGGACATGTAAAACAATAATTTATATTTAGGTACAAATGTAGAATTGTGGTTGCTACGCTCTTCGGGTATATTTTCACCAAGTTATATAATTTAATACACATCTGCCTTCCATTTGGTTTAAAATAGTTTTTGTTTGCTAGAGAATATTTTTAGTTACACTTTTAAATTAAATTCTTATATTAACTATCCAGTAATGTTCTCGTTCAAACCTCAAACATGAATGATTTACTTATACAAATGAGGTTGGTTGAAGAGAGAATAAATAAGCTGTTGACGAATTACAACTCAAGTATTCATCTGCAAACCAAACGAATCATTTGTTTTTGTTTCAGCCATGCGCTAACTCTATTACAAGGATCAAGTTAGTTTCATCTAATTTTACACGGAGAAAGCAGACCAAATCAAATAAATTCATTGTTGATGTTTTTGTTTAATTTTTATAAAGTGAGTGTTACATTTAAATTCATCTTCAATAAAAGAGTACGTTTACAAAATTAGGTTAACATGTTGTATCAAGAGCTGTATTCACAAAGAAGATACGAAGGTAAGGGGTTCACAAACATTCAGTTGGACCGAGTTGTCTTCCATTCACATTGTTTAACTTGACATACAGTATTGTGTAATGTTAACAATGCTCTAGACTACTCTGAATGGACGTCTGTCTGTTCATATAGGCTTTTAGTGACCTTTGAATATAAAAATCTATATACTTATTGCAATGTTCACCCATCCTACTTAACCGATTTTTACGAGTGATGTGTCATTTTAAACATAGTGGCGAATAAAACTAAACAGGTAATTAATGTAGGGATTCGCCCCCCTAAATTCAGTTCTTAATACAAATTTCATTATATTCAACAACAACATTTAAATAAATTTCTATAAACTTCTCAAGCACATTGAAGAACTAAACACGGTAGCGACATACTGACCTGATGAGCTCAATCTGTAGTACGAAACAGCTGTAGTAATTTTACATGAATATTCATGAATATTTATTCATGAAGATGCATATGAACTCATGTTTCACAACGAAAGACACCTTTCATAAAGTATTCAAGTATCATTCCTATTCAATAGCCACTATTCCGCCTCAATATTAACATTTGTTATAAGACATTAGAAACATCAAAACTTTAAATTGATTCCTCTAGATGTCTCGGTATCTCAACTTCAGGTTCAAAGACTTTCAAAGAGCATCGCATCTGATGTAAATGAGCGTAATACCATAGAATAAACACTGTGTATTGTGGTAACATTGATTTTCTTTGTTGCAATCAAACTTCTCTTACTTAGGTAAATTGTAGTATTTTTAAACTCTTGACATTATTTAATGATAGTTATGTTTAAGTTTGCTGATATTGGCTGATCTAAATTCAAACCGTATTTCTCAATTAATCTTTACTCTTTGCCAATAATACTGGAGGACGCAATAGCTAACGTAGATTTAAAGTTACTCAAAACTATTTTAAGGCTAGTAAATGATAGATTTTGGTCAATAAAATCCCTTCTAAAAATGGTTACCTTTATTTTCCATTAGGCATTTTTATGCAATGAGGATCACCAAAAATAAACATTAAAAAATATACTCTCAGCAACCAAAAGCATAACAAAAACCCAGCACACATTAAACAATAAACAAACCATGCAACACAACTACAGAAAAAATCTTGCAATTAGTTACTTAGTTGGATAAACTTACAGTTTCTTTTGGAATGACCAAGAACTCGTTAATATCATAAAAAGGAAAATCCAATAAGGCCAGAGGATGTTTTTGACCTTTTATGTCTTTCGTCTAAATCCAGAAAGGAACACACCTCAAATCATGATTAATAAATGGGATTGTATATTACTCGTTCATCCCTTTCCTAAGAGATTGTTTGTGATGTCTGTTTAATTCAAATACGTACGTGAGGTAGTCAAAGCTTTTTACTTTGATTATTAAGAACAACTAAATGATATTATGAGTGTAATGCTTAAGTTCGTGCTTTTTTACTTAATCATACAATTATAACTTTACATACTAGGTGATTTGACATACAACAAGAAATAATTTCGGTGCGTGATAAGCCTAAAAAATATAAAGCTTGAGTAAACTTTTTTTTCAAATAAACATTTTTTTTTAACCAACATAAAATGCCCTTAACAGTTTTGCTTTGAAACTGAAATAAATTAACTTTGTACGATTTAACAGACGAATCCAAGCTTGTTGTTGTGTCATGACAATTTACCACAAGGAGTAACTAGTTTATCTCCCAACTCAAAGAGAACGAAAAAGGCAGGCAAATCAGTTTGTTCTCAGATAAATTCTGGGAAAACATCATCAAGCAAACTCCTCTTTGTCATTAATGTTGTATAACAAACTTAGATCAAGACGTTATATGCAATTAAAATGGTTTTGCAAGAAATTCCAAGCAATGGCAAGTCAAATTAGAATTTAACATGTAATTAACATATATATATAATATATTGGCTCTAGTATTTAATATTTTATTTTTCAAATGATTTTTTTTTAAGAACTTATATGCTGCTTTTTGACTTCTACATAAATGTTTTATTTTTTTGCTATGAATATTAGTAAATTTATTAGAAAACGGTTTAAATTAAGTATATTTAAATTAAACCTCTGGACAGTTGAGATAATTAAAATCAAGAAATTTATAATTTATAGCAGATATACCTGTCACATCAAGTAATTTTGCTTTAATAAATAAAAAATAATTAGTAACTAATATTGCCAAAATAGAACCAGCCAGTGCTTCGCAAATTTGTAAGTAGCCAGGAAGGAAAACATGAACCATACCTTAAATTTATGCGATTTAGAGAGAGGCGGGAAAAAGTGTTTAGACATCTCAAATGACTTAAAAGAATCCTATGGTTTTTATTTTCAGTTAAGTAAAACAACTATTACTGTTAAAATTAACTTAACTTATAAAACACAAACTTCACAATTTTATTTAGCGGTGCAGTAGTTCGAAATATAATAAATTTTAGGAAGTCAAAATATATATATATATTTAAAGAGTTTGGCCTCTTTTAACCTTGCATTTGCCCGTCCACATAAAATAGACTACACATCGTGCGTGGAACGTATCCAGGAAAGCAAAGTGTGAGCCGGTACAGTACGAAGGTGAAGTGTACTAATAATTTGTAATGGCAGTGACTAGGATTCGAACTCACGACATCGCTGCCTTGGGCCCGAAGACCGTGACGCTACCGGCTGAGCCACCGACTCACCACTTTTAATATTGCTGCAAAAAAAGGACCAGATTGGGTCAAGAGTACATGTTCCATTAGCCTGTTTAATGACTTGGTTTAAGCGCTTACCAATGTGCCTTAAAATTTCCGTACAAACAAACCAACTACCAACTTTGTCATTAATATTAGTTAAGACATACCATAAAATAAAATATATTTTTTCTTTTATAATCACTGTTTAGTATGACTTGCTGTTACCTCGGCTTCACCTCGTTTGAATTCATAAGTATTAATAAATCTATTGATTTGTTGAGTTAAGCTGAAATAAAACAGAATACAGCTATAATCATAAACATATAATCACGCGTGATTTTAATAAGGTAATAAACTTAAAGAATAACATAGAAATAATCACAGATGAGGTATTTTTAACATCAGGTATATGAAAAGTTCCCTTTAGAAAGGAATTACGACCTTATAGGGCTATAATGGATAGTTTAGCGCAAGGGTTCTCGTCATAACGAAAATTGTATGTATATGGTTTATGGGGGTGTGAATTGAAGTTTTCTCAAAAGTCCATGGGCACTTTGGGAATTATATATGGATCTGGTGATTATTTTGTGTATGTAAGATGCACAACTTAGTCAATTACATGTTTGTACAGTGTTCAGTTCAAGTAACCTGTAACATCTTACATGTCTAGTTTAGTGCTCAGTTAAGGTAGCAAACAGTCGCCATTAAATCCTTACCAAATCCTTCAAGAGATTTAAAGACGACTTTGCTTTGCACATTCGCTATACAATTAATTGACTTTACATTTTGTACTGGGAATTAAAATATTATCTTTATCAACATAAATTGTTAAGTATTGTTTTACTAAGCAATTGAAGTATGGAGTTTTTACACTTTGCTAAATGACTTGATGTGAAAAAATTTTTATCTTTGCCAGTTAATATGGTTGCTGAAGGAGCAAGTTCTATTGTTATTCCTAAAAGTTGGAAGGGTGGTTCAAATCTTACTTTGTGTTTTTGGATTTTTGTGTTGTAGGGATTTTGGATAATCATTTTAAGCAAACAGTTTAACTACTGGCCATGTTACAAGTTTACGACACACATTTTGTTTAATATTATCATTAAATTATAGACAAATGGGAAATGATACCTTGTCTAGAATTGACTCCACTTTGAATCAAATCAGCAAACCCAGGATTTTAAGGTAAGCACTATAACCACATCACTATTTTATTTTTCAAATAATTTTATATTTTACCCTTGCTTATTGTAAAGGAACGGTCCAATAATTATATATAGAAATAAGGACCTTATATACAGACATAAATATATATTTTCACACATAAACCTTTAAGGTTTTGTAATGGTACAAGGACCAACACCGCAGTAGGTACAATTCTTTATGTCGGAGACCACAGAAATGTCGCATAATGTGAGCCTAGTGCACGATACCTGTCGTGCTGTTGAGAGTTCACAGGCGAAAGTTTAATCAAATAATATCCATGACTTGTTAGTTCTGGGGCACATTGTAAATAACTTTTGTTTGAAAGAGATTTAGGGGGATAGCACATAATAATGATTCAAAAGTACTTATTCATTTTCAAATTATCTAGGACAATTATTCTGTTTTCGTATATTCGTGTATTGTTACATTAACGGTTGGATTTTAGGATTTTCAATCTGAAAAATGTTTATTAGTATACATTAAAAGCTGATTGGAATTACTGAAAGCAACGATTTACCCCCATAAAACAAAATGTAATAAATATACAACAATAGTAATAAATATATTCAAATATGCTAATGATCTCGTTTGCACCGCCATATAGTCCAAACGACTTCGTTGTACAATTCCACCTTCTTACTGTTTAAAAATATATTTAACCTATTTTGATTCTTCATTTGACTACTAAGAAGTTCCCAGTGAGCTTTTCTTACATGATTTCCAGTTTAGGCTGTGCTCATATACTATTCTTGTTTTTAATTCGGAAATAATATTCTAGACCCAGATTTTATCGTGAAAACTTCCTGATGTTTGCTAATCGTTCTGTAGGATTTCTTCTTAACGTCCTAATGACATTTTCAACGATCTACAGATTTTTCAATGTAATATATCAAACACAAAACCGTCATGGCTAATGGATGCACAATAAAATCAAGATACATCAGTTTTAGTAAAAACGATTACAGTGTGTGACTGTAAAAAAAATGAAAACAAAGCTTTACTGTTCAATGAATAAGCTGAGGCGTGACCTATTTTTATAAATTTAACAAGTATCAAACCTAAGCAAAAATTCACCATCATACTTCACTCTGTTCTTGAACTTACCAATATGATTGTCCAAAAATTAATTATTACATCCCAAAACACACAGTGGAGTTTACAGTTAACGTATAGAGGTCAAAAGACACGAAAGGTTGCGTGCAACGTGCAACACAGTAACACGTTTAGAGCTAATAAAGTATAGTAACACTTTATTGAGCTGTAGTAAAGTAAGAATTTAGATTTAAAAGATCAGGCATGGATTGAACAAACTACTTTATGAACTGTCATCTTTACTGAACCACTGAATATAAGGAGTTTAAGGAGTTGTGTCAACGTCCGGTTTTTGTTTGATGGCGTTTCGCTGATTTTAAACTTAGTTTCACTTCACCAAACATTTTTTTCAAACATCACCTTTCCTTGAAATACTACTCGTAAAATTGTATCCAAGCATTAAGGTGCAAAATTCAAAGTGCACCCTAAAATACAAAATCTTGTATCCAAATTTAGAACACTTAAAAGTTACTTACGTTTTAATAAGGTAGTAAATGTCACATTTGTACAATCAATTCTTTCCGGTGTATATAATATTACTTGTTTTAAACTCACAGACAAAATTATTTATTGGACCTCAGCTAAAATATTTCATAATTTAGCTCAGTTTATATAGCCATATAGCTATCATATATTAATCATTATATTTCCCTCTAATCATACTTTACATCATTACTAACAACATCAATGTTAACAAAGGAGAATGGGAATATTTCCATTGAGTATAAAATACTTTAACATTCATTTGTATCTCACTGTTGAAGGAAATGTAGAAGGAAGACACCCAGGATGTCAGTTGAGTTACGTCACATCCTTTCTGGGTAATAAACACATCCATTGTGCTGGTGCTGTTGCAGTTGCTAATTAACAAAGGGGTGAAATTTCACAGAACAAACTCTTATAAAAGATCTAGGCTTGTGTCTATGAAAATATAGACAGATTTTAAGTGAGAATTCAAGTAACTAACGAACCCAACTAATTAAACTAGTACTTTCCTCCAATAAGATATATAAAGGCGAGCTTTAAAATTGTCACTATTGTTGTGCCAAAACAGATTAAACCAGCTAAAATAGTAAACTTTCATTGTTTTTTGCCAAAAGTTAATATTTGTATGATATAATTTTTCAAATAAAGCCACAACCCAAGAATCCATTAAAATAATAGTAAAATATTCAACTAAATGATAAAATACTGTACTTTTTCTGTGTGGAGGTGTTAGTACATTGCGGGTATTGGGTAACAAAGTTATTTATATTCTTTATAATCACCTTGGGGCGGAAAGAGATTGTCGCACGACAGTTCATATACACGCAATATGACGTGTTATGTCAAAGTGGCAGTCAAACAAGGCTTAGTCGGAGTTGTAAGGTGTCATGTGTGAGGAATGTTCCAGAAGAATGGCTTGAATGATAAAAGGTTTGTAACTTCCTAACAGTTTTCTCAATAAAAAAATTACATTTATAAATTCTTGTAGCTATTCAAATATTTTGATCTTGTTTCTTAATATACTTCTACCCCCTTCTTCCAAAAGGACAAATTATTATGATCTAGAAAATTTGAACTAGAAAATCTGTACATTTTTCTTATTTATATTACACCAGTGAGATCAGCAATGTTGGTTTTTGCCTAGGTTTTTTTTCAAAAATTTGTTCTTGTTCTTAAGAAATTTAATAACAAATTTCTACAATTAATTACTTCAATAAGAATTTGTTGACGGTTTGCAATATACTGATAGTTACCTACCCCCTTAGACTATTAATACAACAGTCAATGGTATCACTCTCAAAAGCCAACATCTTAAAAGCGAATACAAAATTCTCCACTAAGATTAGATAAGATCGGATTGTATGTTAGTATTTTTTTACAGTCATATTTTAATCCATTTTCACGATTGAAAAGGTTACCACAGAAATATGATCTTCGAGGGTTTGTCTTAAAATGATATCTTAAATGTTTTCTGTATGTTAAAATAAAGGTATGGTGTAATGAGTGTGATAATAACTTCAATGGATTGCCTTAATAGATATATTTACCGAATTAAAATAGTTTATTTTAATTATGTCATCACCATAAGTCAGTTGTTCACACGGGCCAAAATTCCGTTTCAACCCTCACTTTATTCCGACCTGGCCTTGACTTGGTTATTAAAGTAGGAGGTGGAAAAGAATCTTTTCAGGGTCAGGCAATAGCGATGGCATATATTTACATTGATTCCCATCACCTGCTATGAGTCGTTACCGTAGAGATAGAAAATATATAGTTCAGATTCACGTTTATATGATAATTGAAGTAACGTTCCCATCACATTTAAAAATCATATGAGAGTTAGCTTAAAGCAGAACACGTTGTTATAGTCCCATAGTGTTTCTTAAAAAAAGCTTCTCTCGAAACTTACTATTATTTTTTACGTTTTTTACTATTTGTAACGCTATATTGTTATAGGTTTAAACCTCACAGATAACGCAGGGATTTAAACTTCGGAGCTGTAGGATGTAGAGAAAAGAATTTATTTATAAAAATAAATACAGTATCTCTGCCTTAAAAAATAAGGTTGCCAATGACAGAAAAATAGTACACATAAAATATCGAAGGATTATACAGCTATAAGACTGATTAATTTTGATGTTTGCCATATAGATGATTTCTCATTATGGCCAATGAACCTCGTTTCATGAATAATAATTTTCAAAAAGGATTTGTCCAAATCATATTGTTTCCAAAAGTTCACAAACAAATTTGATAATGTTCCTCTAGAACCAATAAACAATCCAATCACCTCAATTTTCGAAATTTCAAAATTTTGCTTGAAATATTCAAAGGTAGAATCATAATTCTTTTTTCTCTTCTTCATTTACTTCGTTAGCTTGATTTATGTTTATTTCAAATCGAATTGTAGAATCGAGAATTATATATTGTCTATTAAATAAGCTACTCTCTGTATCTATTTGAGGCCCTTTGTTCCTTTATAAACAATAGGGATTTTTTAACCCTAAGAATTTACCTCACTACTATATTATAGGCTAAACTACTCAAGGGATTGCAAGAAGCAGATATTTACACACAGAAAGTAACAGTATGTCTCAGTATAGTATAATTAATATATATATTCGTACATTTAGTTTATTTTTACATTTTCTAAGTTTTACAACAGTTTTATTCCAAGTAATGTACATATTTTTAAATTATTAAATAAAACAAATAAGCTACATATTAATACAAATTGAACTATGTACCTATAAAAGTCCTCTTAGAAATTCAGGTTTGTTAATATTTTTTCCAGAACCTTTCCAAGTTTTTAAATTAATAGGTGTACATTTTCTATCGGTTGAATTAACCACTTTGTAAAGTTTTGCGGCACATCAATCGTTATGAACTATCTAAAAAAAGCTTTATAAAAACCAGAAAAATATATTTACGAAGATTGTTTACCACGGAAAGTGAAATTCACTCATTGTCCGATCATCGAGACACTGCACTCCTCACTGTGCCTACTCAGGAACTATAAAAATCATTTCGTTTATCAAACGTTCCACAAACTTAGCTTGAATATTAATTTTGTAAATACTTTCCAGTTCGGATTTTTTTACAAGCTGATTTCTTTTCTTAGATGCACACTGAGAAAGAGTTGAACGTTCAGCTAGAAATTCTATAGCTTCCAACGGATGTGGCATCCTGTAGGAGACTTCCTGGGACACTATAGCTGGGTGGATGTCTCCATGAGCAGCTTGGAGGTCAACCCCAAGGGCAGGGAAGGTCAGCTTCTGGCTATCATGGGGTTGAGGGAGAAACATACGAGGAGTAGCAGAAGTGCGGCGACGACTAGGTATACTGAGTAGGACACCCGACAGTTACCTTTTGTAACAGAAAACAATTAATTGAAGTAGAACCTCAATAAGACCCTCGATAACATGTCCTTAGAGAGTAATTTTCATAAACCTTTGATTGCAAATGTCCTTTAATTACACGTTATTGCAAACCTAGATAAGTCAACCTTTGTATTTGATTATTCCCTTCGACTTGTTATCGAGGTTCTGCTGTATTTGTCTAGAACGGTTCCTAAAACAAATGTTTGAATATAAGTATGTGTAATCTCTTAATTATTTTTTACACAAATTAAGTTCATAGTAAGCACTAACAACATATCTCTATATTCCTCGTTTGTTCCGTTTTAAACTTAAAACAATATTTTATTAATTTATTTAAAGTTTATAGTTTTAAACCGCACCAACTAGCACTATATTAATGTTATAGGCATCATAAATCGTTAGATGAACTGTTCTACAAGTAATGATACTATAAACTATACACAAACAATACGTTTCAATACTTTCATTGTAGATATATTTGTATATTTATTGTAACGTTTTCCTGCAAATGATTGTTTAGATACACAAACCGTTATGCTTACCCAGACTGAAGGCATGTGCACCAGGACCACAACAATCCCTGACCTCCCTGTTGTCCAAACCTAGAGGGTAGATGGCCACCCCTCCACTCACCACCAGACCTTGGGCAAAAAAAGAATAAAACATTGAAAATGTTGAAAGACTTGCATGCATAATTTTGAATATTTGGCGAGTACATTAAACCAAACCTCTATTAATTAGTAATTTTTTTATATCCAAGATTATTTTTAAATTTTTTAATGACAAAAAATTGGTACTTTTGAAAACTTTGAAAATATTGTTTTTGTCCATGTGTTTCTTAAAAAGGTGGTTTACCTTAAATAGGCCTATATGGATGTGGTTAATAGATGAACAATATATCAGTATGGTAGGTTCAGTGGATGTTCCGCTATATATGTACCTGAACTTATAGAGAATCTCCATTTAAAAGGCATTGAACAGGAAAAGGTACCGTCTCCCCTTAAGATAAAGTTTTATTTACCTTATTAATTTGATTATTCACTGTGCTGATTCATTTTCCCTTGTTTGAAATTGTATTATTGTAATTGTATAATTATATTATTGTATTGAAATTGTATATTGTATATATTATTATTGTATTTGTTAGATCGAGTTAATCTTTCTCTTTTTATTAATAAATTGTTAATTCATTTAGTAACTCTTGTTTTATTCTCATTCCCGGACCTCACACATTAGCCAAGCCAGTCAATTAACTTTCCCACCCATTAAAAATCATATCCAAAGTTACATTTATGAGTTACACCTGAGTTCTTTAGATTTTGAGACACAATGATTAATTATTGTGTGAGTAAATTTTGCCTTAATGTGTCACACCCTTGCAAGACTACTGAAATTGCATACTTGCTAACAGCTGCATGTAGCCAGCTAGCTTAGCTGTGGTTGTATGGATAACGTGATCAAGACAGCATGCTGACGTGGCGACCACTGCCACTATGATGCTGAGGACACATCCCACAGCCACCAGAACTGTAGATGCTTGCCACCATACACTGGGGATGTCCTTCCATCTGTGGATAGGAAGAAATACTAAATGTAAATATGGAAATATTAAAATGTTTTTGGTATGTAGATATAAAGTGATGGGCTTCTAAGAATTTGTATAAGAAATCATACCGGAGTGCATAAGGGGGTATGTAATTTCGATATAATTCCTCGATAACTTAAAAAAAGGAAATACAAAAACTCGTGCTAATTTTACAAATTAAGTACACTTTTTTAAAGAAACTTTCATGCACGAAATGATGTGAAAAGGTATTATTTATATGCAGACCATTTGTATAACTGGTTCAATTCCAACCAATCGCACTGGTACTTAATCCCGATCGAAAACTAACCTGACTGGAAAGTATTTTATAGAAAATCTTTGATGAAAGTTACAGCCTTATATAATAAATGAAAAGTAAACCTTACATGATTGACTAAGTGTAACAACAATTTAAATATTTTTTTTATATGATTGCAGTAAATATTATTTTTAACACGTTTGTTAACTATTTATGACCTTGATTAAAGTTAAAGTCCTCGTTAATTAATTATCAATGCTCTTGGTAATAGATGGCTTCAGAGGATACCTAAAAAAAAAATGGTAATCCAATCGTGAGTTTTTATCACTATACAAATGTCCACCGATGTAGTTAACTTTCCTTAATCTACGTGCACAAGGCAGTCTCTGCCTATGTAGACTTTCTCTGTGGTTTGTCATCGAAATCTTATTCTCTCTCATTCAAGTAAAGTGTGTTCAGATATTATAAATTTACTTTTTTTAATATATGAAAAGAATCACAGTATTTTGTTAAATTGTTGATCCCTGCTAACATTTTTAGCTTTGATATTCTTCCACATTCTCATGAGTACCTGGAGTATCTTGCACATTGTATGACGATGTCTACTGTTCCCTGGGGTGAACTCCTGGGGAAGTTGCATCTTCTGAAGCTGTTGAAGGAAGCATCCACTCTGCCGAGTAATTTGCCCTGAAACATATGCATCAACGTTACAACAACTTCTACTCTTTTAGAAACGCCTTATTTAATGGTTTGCACTTTTTAAAGACATTTTTTCTCAATTCTGGAGGTTTTTAGTCAAGAAATGAGTAAGTTCTAGTTATTTATTTTACCTGTATCCAGTAGGGTAGATAACAACCGGAGCAACACAAGACTGCTGCGCCGACAGACAGGAACGCCCAAACGTGTCCTGTGGGCGTCAGAGAACCCATCTGTCACAAGGATAATAGATTAATCAAAACATCGTTGAATTAATTTGTAGGTAATTCTGAATCTGAAGTGTAAAATTGAATGACAGGCATTTGCAAAACGTACAAATAGAAAGTTGTTTTTTTTCTTTCGTTGAGTGTTTTCCATTAGTGGTACAAAATGAGCTGTAATGATTGTCTTTGTAAACAAACTCTGAGGGTGTTATCAATTTAGTTCTCTACATGTTTTGCTTACGTACGATTATCTACAAATAGGTACACCGTTCACTAAGGTTTAGTTTTTACAAGGAACACGTTTATTCATGTATTTAGATTGCAAATTAACATTACATTTTGGTCGAACTAGTTTGTGTTTGCTCTATAGGTTTATAGCTTTACTATCCAGATGTTTTCCACCACATTTGCGTAGACTGTTTTAGAGGGTGTACATTAACAGAAGTATAGTATATTCATAGTATAGTAACAAAAGACAAAAATTGATCCAAGTGCTGTGAACATAAAATAGGTTTACAATTTAGATAACATAATTAGTCTTGATAGTTAGAACAGTGTTATCGCTTAAGTCTTCATTATGTGAATTTGAGATATGAACCTGTTCGAGTATTGTATTGTTACATTGGTTTTACTTTGAAAGTCCGTTTGTGTTTTATATAATATATCAGTGTTAAATAGTGAAAATCTATTTTTTACCACTTTTAAGTGTGAGAATGTGTTTATGTGACTGTGTGAATTGAAAAGTACAGGAAAAATAATGGAATAAGTCATACTTACTAAATAGTAGCTTAGTGGTTAAATTGTAAGCACTTTTTCCTATATTGTGAGTAAAATAACATTATTAGTACAGGTAAAATAATACATAAACACTCCATATAAACAACAAAATTTGTACATTCATGAAATTTCACCCGTATGTTACTAATTATATGAGAAATGAAGTTCAAATGAGTTCCCAAAATTTTGGGCATCCTAAGGCCCTTTTTGGGGCCCTTTTTGTTCCGACGGGCCCTTGTTCCTGAATAATTTTGATTTTACGTTTAAGGTCGAGTGAGGTGTGGTTTTCGACGGTTTTAGTTATTTTAAATCGATTGGGACTAGTTTTAAGTGTATTAAACCACTCTATACAGGGTGTTTCGAAATATTATTACTTTTTAAATATTAAACATTTATTCATAAAGTAATAAAATTAGTTACCTCCATGCTCTATATAAAAGGGGATTATTTAAAATAATTGTAATTCTTTACTACGTAAGGGAAAAGGATCACAAGTCATTTTAAAATTTTTAAATCACATTTTTAAATCAAACGTGCACTTATAACTATCCTGCAAAGTTAACCGAGAGAATGTTATTTTTTCTATAATTTGACATAAAAAGCAATCAATGGTTTTACTCAAATTTTTCCCAAATTTTGCGTATACAATAATTGCATTATATATTTTTTAATTTCCAAAAACATAGTCATGACATTGACTATTGGATACTGAAGTAGACTTCCCATCTATATAGACCAGCCATTGCCAATAAAAAACCCTTATATTTGTTTATATTTGTTGAGTTAGTATTGGTTTCTACCTTATATTTTGTTGCTGACCAAGTTGGCGGGCCATAACAGTTGCTTACAATTAGTCATTTCATTAGTTTAACTAGGTAAAACTGTTCGTGTATCCGACAGAAATGAGTAATTTAGATCAGCACTGTCTGTCAGTGGCTCACATCAACTTAGATGCTTTTTATACATAAAACTGGTGACAACTTTAACATGTGGATGGAATGTCTAGTTTTATTAATATTGAAAGGTCATCACCACACAAATTAATCCACCACAACTGCAGGTCGAGATGGCGCGGAAGGAAGGCCAATACGCGCAGTTCATACCCCGTCAGATGTGGAAGGCAGACCCTGAGTTCCCCAAGGGCATGACTCCTCTCAAAACCCCAGTGGAGAATGTAGTAGCCGCCTGGACCAATACACCGCCATGCTCGAGTCCTCAGGAATGCATGACTGCAGTGAGGATGATTCAGAAGAAGCATGTCGAGAGTGGACTTCCGGACATTGCCCACAAGTAAGTACAGGAAGACTCTCGGGGTAGGGTAGTGAAATGTACAAAGTGTCGGTAGGGTAGTATGCAGAATCAGTAATGCAGTTGGTGGTAGTAGATTGCCATGTTATCATCAATATCATTATAAATCGAGATGGGGACGCCACCTTTTGATTCTCAGGCGATCCCTAACCCAGCCAGGTTGCTACTACTCCACCCGGCATCCCTCGACTAGTACACGGCAGCCGGAGTGTTTAACCGACCACGACACAATCTGACGACATGTCATGTCGTGCAGACGTCACCGATCCCGTATTAGCTTGTTTCACATCCAACCGGCTGTCGGGTGCCGGGTGTATTACAAAATGTTAATATTTTATTATTTTAAGTGTTCGTAAGTTGGTGCTGTAATTAATAATCTAGATATAGTCTAGTAGTGTAGGTAATTTTTTAATTTGTACTACAGTCGGTAATTTACTGGGTAGTATAGTCAGTTATGTAGGCGATGTTGTAATCGATACAATAGCCTAGTCGTGTAGTTGATGTGGCACTGATACGGCAGGCTTTTGGTGCAGCTAATAAGAAAGCAGTTTGCATGTTGATTGTAATGTAATAAAATTATCTAATGTGGTACAGTAGTTGAAATATATTGTGTTTAATAAGGTTCTCAATAATAAACGCATGCAGTTAGTTCAATAGATGACGAAACAGTCTGTAGTAGGTGTTGTAGTCGGAACAGTCTTTAAGATTCGTAATGTAGTCATTACGTTTTTTTATGTAATATAGTGTAATATAGGCCTACACAGTAATAAAAAGTATGTAAAACCATAAAATGAATGACCTTTAAAAGTATTGAAATGTTTAACAAATACCAGTCTTTAAACAAATCTGTATTTTTAAAACTGAAATAGATAGAAAGATTCTGTTTGTAAGATTGATTCTTAACAAAGGTTCCGCATTTTTTTACACCAACAAATTGTTTGACCCCCCTAACAGGGTAGGGGGTAGGGGGTATCTATTTCGGTTTAAAATACAGATTTGTTTCCATATTTGTGAAATTAGTGCTTTTTCACATACAGTAAATCAAATTTTGGAATAACTACAATTTTGACTAGGGGTGAGATATTAATCTCGGGTTTGCGTCATAGTGTTTCTTTTGACAAATCGTTCAAAATGAGGGGTCACTCAATAGGAATTGCTATTTGAAAAAAAACCTGTTAGGGGGGTTAAAATATAAAAAATATTTTTGAATCAACGCCACAAACAGAATATTTCTATCAATTTCGGTTTAACCTTTGTGTTATTAACCTATGTGTGCTAGAAGTTTACTCTAAACTCTTTTTTCTTGTTGCAAGTTTCCTGATAGGAGGAGATGGAAGGATCTACGAGGGGAGAGGGTGGAGGCACCAGGGACCTGTCTACCCAGAGACAGTCGAGGACCATGAGAGACTTAACAACAACTGTGTGGAGATAGCCTTCATTGACTGGGCGTGTAAGTATAACCAATGATATTTCATGTTGTCTTCTTGTTTAGCCGTCTGAGTAGCCAAGTGGTTATGCTCGTCTTCAAACCTTAAGGATACTGGTTTGATCATATGCCGGAAAGTTCATTATTATTATTCCATATGTTAAAGCTATAATTTAATAGTGCTATGGTGCTATCCAACAAATGGCTGAAGGCCAAAAGAACACTGAAACTGTTCACACTGAACACGGATGGGGGAGTGAGCTGGCGTAGTGGTTAAGAGCGCGGGACTTCAGTCCGTGAGGTCTCGGGTTCGATCCCCGCCAAGTCACCAATGGATTTTATCTAAGTGACAATGCCGCAACCCCTAGGTCTAGCCTGAAGTAATGTGAAAAACAATCCCAGGCTCGTGCCTAGCGTCCTAGGAAAAAAAAACACTGAACACTGAAAAACTGATTTTAGTGAGAAAATCAGGACTTTATTTATTCTCTGATGTATTAACACATTTAAATAAAACATAATATTGTAATTTCCTAGAAAATACCTTGAAAGTTTCCATTAGGATAACTTGCGATAGGTATTTTAAATTATAAATAAATTAATACATCTTATAAAGAATCCTGGCCCTCATAGATCAATTTAAAAGTTGGTTGATGGTATAATAGGAACACTGTATATCCTGACACAAATAAGATCTTTACTGACGTAAACCTCAATTTAATTAGAATTCACAGAACTTTGCTGAATTATCTGGCAGAACTACCTAATTCAACTTACCCATAAAATGTCACAAAGCGTACGTAAGGAAGTTAACTGGTTTAAAATTGTCTTAATTTTTAGCCGTAAATAAACACGAATCGCTCTGATTGAACCCTGAATTAGTTTTAAACCTTAAATACCTTTTATTATCCTTGATTACGAATTCTTAACAAACACCACTAAACTTAACGGAAAGATAGTATCACATTTTTTTGGTGTCTCGGCTTTTAGTTTGGAAGGTACGGGATCAATTCCACATATCCACATTCAATATCCACATGCAATTTTGACGTTTGCACAAAAAAAAAACCCCGTTTAGTATTATACAAAACAAAAATTGTTACATATATTTTTCTATTTACTAGGAGCAAGTTACAAAAATAAACAAATCTGTATTAGCTAATTAGACAAACGTAAAATACTTCTAGAAGATTAAGAGGAAATGAAAGTATAAGTTATTCTTGTTGTTATTCAGTAGTTCATCAAACAAGACATTTTATACTGTATACCAAGGATTACGTAGGCAACACGGTTTTTAAAATATAGAACAAGAATATTTCAGTACAGATGAGTTAAATTTTATTACCAATTGCCTAACATTTGACTTACTAACAATTGCCTAACATTTGATTCAGAAGACAATCGGCTAGCACGAACTCATTAAACAAGTTTCGCAAATGAATAAACAAGAAAACACTATCCTACGGATTTTATGTAGTTCTTGTGGAAATATTTAAACCCATTAGATTAAAGAGAAGTGTGAGATAAACTATATGAAATGTAAAAAAGAACAATATCAGAAATGTGTTTAAGGTGATGATTGGCCATCAGAAGCATATTTTACCACTTTCTCTTGCGTCGTAACTGACGGCCAAGAGGCCAATGCTCTGGGAGGGATCTTCACATTGTACATTGAGAAGAAAGGGAAAATAAGCCTCTTTAAAACCTACGATCCGGTCAAGGATTATGAGCAAATCGTCCCCCCGGAGCTTCGTGAAGAAGTGTACAGGGAAATGAGGGAAAGAGAGGCTCAAAGAGCAGCAAAGTTAAGAAGAAAGATAGAATAAAAGTGTCTTTGTGAACAAAATCGCAACTTGATACACACAGTCTTCATAACCTAAAAGTAATTTCCAGCTTAACTATTTACTCTCTAAGAAATTATACAATCCCTAGTTTAAGTATGACATTTCTTTTTCCCTGTTTGGTGGTTTGAGAAATATATTTTGAATGTGCGAGTAGAAGTAAGTAAAAAACAAGAGACAATGAAATGATAAGTTTTAGCATGTTCCTATTTAACCTTTTAAACTTTCAGAAATCTAAAAAATTTGCTCTCATCCTACGTACACTGTGTGTATGAAATACTGTTTAATAATCACCAATTTATTAGTCACCATTTTGTTTCATCAATTTTAATATGAAATTTCATTTTGCGATAAAAAATAATATCTTGATCCAGATACAACAGCACGCAAACAAATGATTATTTGATATTCATTAGGATTTTATGCAATGTAAAAAGTATGATTTTATTAAAGATAAACTTGTAAATAGTTTCCACTAATGGCAAACTATACAAATAAGTGATGTAGTGACCACAATTCTTTGAGCTGCTGTTGTTTTATACGTCTTGTTCAACATCTTTCTTAGGCTAAAATAATATTGGTTTTTTCTATATGCTGGTTCACCACAAAAGTCCATGATATTCGTTCCTCGATCAAATACCACAACTGAATTTAATATTTGCTTTGTTTTGATTCGTATTTGCTCCTCATAAAAATGTTCAATGTGAAGATGCAATGTGTAAGAATAAAATCGTACTAAGAAATTGAATTAGGATACAGTATGAAGCATAATATTATTTTGTTAAAGCACAGGATCCAACTCCCAAACAAATGATGTGTTTGTCCCCAATTGTATTGACTGGACAAGAACTCCTTCGTATCGTGGGGGCTTTCAACTTCTACTGGAATAGAGACGGGTTTGTGAAGAGAGTGACAAGTTACAATCCGTTTGGCAAGAGAAACAATCTTAAAAGTTAATTTTTTCTGTTCTATTTCTATTTCTGTAAAATCATTTTTAATAAACCATTTATTGTAAATTAGTTTTGCGTTTTCGTTTTCTTTGTATCCCCTTTTAACTCGGGTTTCCTGATACATGTTATCATACGAAAAGGTCAACGTACAGTAGTTAGTTCAGCTCAGTATTGGTATTTCGGTAAAAACCTAGGTCAGTAACATTTTGTAAATATGTTTTAGTGAAATAAAAATAAAATTTATCTTTCCTGATGATTTCCGGTGTTTTGCAGTTTAACTATACCCTATAACCTATAAATTTAGTGGTTACCCTATACATTACCTGTACGTGAAACGAAGAATAAAAAAAAACTAATGGAAACTTAGGGGAAGGAAGACGGAATAGAAACACAAGACCTAAATAATGCGGAAAACACAAGAATCTCCGTTTCAAAAAATGTCAGTGTAAAATGGTTTCCCGGGCTTTCCTGGCTTTCCTGGCAAGACGATTGGTGTAGAGCTGTTGTAGGTTTGTTTGGGGAATTACAGATTTATTTTGAAGATGCTAAGATTATGAATAAGAAACACATAACGTATAAATTCCACTTAATGAGAAGAGATGGTGTCGTTGTTGTGATTTTAGTATTATTTTGCTTCAAGCAAATGAGTTTTTTTCTTATTTAACCAACCCACCATGTTAAACTTCCCTATCCCAAGCGTGATGTAAACAACTCGGTGAAAAGAACGTTACTGATAGAAGAAGAGTGAAATGGATAATGAACAATATTGTACGTAACCCCCTGTATATTTTCGGGCCAGGTATAATCTTGTACGTTACACGTTACGCAAGAGCGTTTTTACAACACTTAGGTGAATTATGCAACTCGCTTCCGCTCGTTGTACAATATTCACCTGCGTGATATAAAAACGCTCTTACTACACTTGTAACGTAAATAGCAATTATATATATTATAGACTTATGGTGGTCTTAAGACTTTTAAAAAAGAATCCACTTTAAATCCAGAAATTAGTCTTGCCAACAAACAATTTGCTATGAATCTTGTCATTTACAGGCTGAACGGTTTCCTCCAATTTTAAAGAGAGATTCATATCATCATATGATTCTCGATCGCTTTTCTGACATGTCATTACATATCTCAATCACTAATGAAATAAAACTTCGGTTTGAATGGCATATATTGTGATAATAGATTTGTTTTTAAGTATTTAATACATTAAATAATGTCAATTTACGTATCGTTTACTTAGTCTTGCACTAACTGATTTAATGAGTAAATTATTGTAAAAGTAATAGTTTTTCAATCCTTTCCTTATTATTATATTTTAATTTTATTTTGATCCGGAAAGTAGAAGATAAAAAAAAATAATCAAATTAAGCTACTGAAAGTGAGTAGCCTACTTTGGAAAATGCTGTTTTAATTTTATTACTTAACGCGTACCTTGTGACACCGAAATGGCAAATATTTGATCTACTTATATCATACCAAACTAAAAGTTCAATCGTTGCTCACACTATGAACGACTGTTTCCACTATGTTCTGCCTAAGTAAAAAAACCCGTTAAAGTTTAAGTTGAGATAGGAGGTCCATCTCAGTATTTATAAAGAAGACAAATCTTATTTTACCTTTATATACTTTTTCTGAGACTTAAACTTTGAAATTGTTTTCATGATTTGAATTCTGATAGATCTTGCACTATGTTTAACTGCCAATCAGTTTTATGCTTGATTCTTTTGATGATTTTGAAGCTTTGGGTACAGCAACCACTTTGATTAACTTTTACATTTTCCAGACGACCAAAAGCAAACAATTTTCTTCGAGACGATGGACGTCCTCGTTGGTCAGGTACAGGAGTTTGGACATATCACTGAAGCCTTCAGTCTCTACCTATCGTTGAGAGGAGACATTGTTCTGTTTGAAAGATATTCCAAGGACAAAGCTAAACAAGTGTTCTAGTTTGTAGTCTTTACGTCAAAATTAAACTTAAGTTTCTTTAATTACAAATCTAATACCTTTAACTAGCTAGTTAACAATTTAGAATTTAGATTTTCGAAGACTTACCCTACTTTTTCATAAAAGACCATCAAAATAATTGTTCTTGTTGAAAGTAATTATTTATTAGAATGAGTTTTAAGCTTAGGGGATTTTTTTTAAGTTCCCAGAATATATTTAATTATAAAAAATAAACTATTAACACACTTCTTAGTAAAAAGTTGAAATTGTTTAACTTTTCTGTTAAATGTGTGTTAAGAGTTTGTTAATTTATATGACATAATATATTTAAGTTATTGGTGATTTTAATTGACTGGAATTGTAGACTGTAATTTTTTTTAAATACATTCAAAAGAAAACACTAAGATGGTTCTCTCACTGGTTTCAGATTTTTATTTTGTAACCATAAAGGTTGTCGCCAATTTTGATTTTGAACGAAATTCTGATCATAAATCCAAAGCAGCTTACTCGTTGATGGTTTTAATTATCAGTTTTTTCTAGACGAAGAAGTTTTAATTTTTTTAAACAATACTTTTTCCATAATACTATGGTATAGGGGAAGAAAGGTAAAAAATAGAGAAAACCTATTAACATTTTAATAGCGATGTTTTGGATTTATATGGCCAATAACATTCAAACAAAATTATTTTAATTTATCACTGTATTTGTTTTAAAAAGAACTGAACGGTGGCTGTGATGTTTATTTAAGTTTAAATGTTTAAGATTGTGCTAAATAAGCATAACATTATTAATGAACTAGAATATACATACTTATCAGACCAAGTATGAAAAAATCACTTATACAAACTGTAGAAAAGTAGGACGGAAGCTACGTCGTCTTGAAGAAAACTTTCATTCGTCACTTAAATTAAATTCCTTCTTGCAGAGAACGAAGCAGATATTATTTTCTATAAAAACATAATTTTATTCAGTTTCATTCATATTTGAGCACCCACCTCTTTACAAAAATTACCTGATGTTTTAAAGTATAAGAATAATCATACCTAATTAAACATATAGAATGTTTCACATTTAAAAAATCCGACAGTTTCAGAACTGTTCTATAAGATTTTGTTGAAAGTAATTTTCAGTGGTTAATGCACATTATCATAATTAATTTTGCTAAATACTCTTTGTAAAAAGTTAAGTACGAACAACGAATGGTTTAGTTCTAATGTTCAACCCTTATGCGTCATTATTTATAAAAATATCTATTATTAACATAAATTCGTTTTACTTTTTTTTCTGAAGTAGTGCAACAGTATGTATAAGTCACATGAACAAGCCAGAGGTCATAGGGGATTGCAATGATGAGATGTATGTGGTCGGTTAAAACCAACAATATCCAAGCTATCACCTAACACCTAACCGCAACCACGGAGTTATCGTGGACGGTGTACTGTATGTTATCTGCTCAGGCCTACTACTGCGTATTAAATAGTAATTACAAATATAACTCACTTGCTAGTTTTATTGCTATCAAATTACAATTTCTATTACTTTTACTTTATCCCCCTAAACCATAGTATATGGAGAAAGTATTGTTTTTGAGAAAATTTTCGAGTATGAGTTTTCAGTGGATATATCCGTTTTGGGTCCCTTAGATTGATTTTCGAAGTGATGTCTGTGTGTGAATGTGTATAGAGCTACAGACTACACCTGTGGTCCGATATTGATTAAATTTGGTTTTGTAGATCCTAATTTATAATAAATCCACTTTTGTCATTTTTTTGAAATTTTTTATTTTTAATGGCGATTTCCCCATAAAACCCCATAAAATAACGGAAAATCGGGGTTTCTCGAAAATGGCCCGAACGATTTTGGTAAAAATTTAGTATGTTTTAGCCCTTTCAATTCTTAACAAAATGACAGAACTCTCATTTCTGTGAAAATTACGGTTCAAAAGTAATTGTAAATTATGTTATTTTCTCATAAAAACCCATGAAAAAAGGAAAAATGAATTTTTCAGAAAAAACTTACTCTTATCAAAAATTGTCTGTTCTTGTTCTTATAATTCTAAACAAAATTGTTCAACCCCTCATTCCTGTAAAAATTAAGGTTCAAAAGTTTATGCAACTTTTGTGATTTTGCCTTTTAAATATCATAGTTAGCTACACTCATCGGTTACCCATGATAAAGGTCGTTGACAAGTTAAGGGAGAAAGTATGTGTCAGATTGCTGATACCGTTTATTTTAAGCTATGAAATCAAACACAGCAGCGTATTATGCTAGTTATAAAGATATTGTTTTGTATGCACTATTTTAACACGGTGTCATCATAAGCTTATCCATGTGACTATAACAATACAAAATCACAGCAGTGATATATTGATGTAGTTTTTGTATTTAAGTAAACAGAATATGAATGCAAAATAAGTGTAGAATAAACTATATGAGCTATATCTTCAATCTTCGATGTCTTTTGATCATTGCAGAGCTCATGCAGTGTAGGTCCATGGTGACGGACAGTTCTCTGAGAATATTACTATACAAGTAGGGATTATTGAGGTATTTCCTCACTACGATAAGTAAAAACAACGTTTTTACGAACGTTTTTGGAGTTAAAACCCGATCCCATCTTAAGGTGAGGAAGTACTTAAACCTTAACAAGAACAACCCAAACCGAAGCTGGTAAACATAACACGTATACATGTGGCCTTGAATCAGGTAAATTCACAATTACCAACAATTAATTGAGACAATGATTGTAAAAGAGAATATATTAATGTGTTAAACAAGGTTTCACGAGAAGAGGTAGCAATTTTGAGCAATTCGGTTCTGGAATTCTGCTGTATGAAATAGTCACTCATT
This sequence comes from Macrosteles quadrilineatus, assembly GCF_028750875.1. Lineage (NCBI taxonomy): Eukaryota > Metazoa > Arthropoda > Insecta > Hemiptera > Cicadellidae > Macrosteles > Macrosteles quadrilineatus. The sequence continues at coordinate 98,022,741 of NW_026542596.1, forward strand.
TTAGTAAAAAATTCTTTATTTTACTTCTTATTACTGTACACTTTTTCCAACCCAGGTAAGGAGTGTAAACATAGTACGGCGTAAGAGTTACTGATACTATTTAAAAAATGCCGTAACTATGGTATATGGTTTAAAAAAACAACGTATTTTAAAGTGAAGACCTGAAATACTTTCCTCAAAATTATATCTAAGGCACGATAAATCTAAAATAATAACATACTGTACAGCTTCAAGCAATAAAATCTACCACTTGGTATTGAGGCTTCATAAGATAAAGAACGTTTTACCTCAAATCTTCAACTGTAGAAGAGTTTACTTTGAAACACATTTAGGCCTACATATAGCTTATTATATAAATTTTACAGAAGACTATAAACAAACGTAAATAAAACACTATCAAAAGAATTTTAAATAGGTAGCTGATTTATATATTTATGCTAATAGCAATTGCACTCATAAGAATAACATGCTAACTTAAGAGTCCTAGGAGGATTTCTAAATTAAGATAGGACTAATGCCAATTATGTTATATTTTGCTCTATTCCTACACAATTTCAACTCAATCAGTCAAATAGTTTTCATGTGAAAGAAACTTTCACAAAAAATCAAATTTAACAATTTTTTATATTAGTAAGGTATGATTTTATCATCGCTAAATTTTTTCCAACAATCAAAATCAGTTTTGAACACTTTTAGTTTTGAATACCGGTATCTTAAGTAAATATAAAAATATAAACCAATACACAATTTAGCTCACCTTACTTGGACGTGTTGATAAATTCTGTGGTAAATCTTCGTCACAAAACCACGTGGTGTTGTGGTTCACGAAGGTAAGTCCTCCAAGTAGCCTGAACCGCGTCCAGAGGCGCACTGAACTTGAGTCTCACAGGAAGTGTTCAACAATGCAACAATGGGCTGGTAAGGTGGTACACCCCACCACCCTAAGTGACGTCATCACCACCTCCTGCTTACCTTTAGGAAACAGCTGATTTTGTTTCTCTTTATGCTATATGTGTGTTTTGGAAGATGATGAGTCAGTAATTGATATTAATGGTTGTTGACGTTTTACATTATATAATCACGGGGTGAAATTATAAGTACGCGAGGGCTGAAAGTAACTTGAATAACATTTCTGATTTGTATAAAACAATTAAATTATGGAATAATTCTTGACATTATAAAGAAAGATAAATCAATAAGTGTATTTTTCCCCTTTCAGCGAATTTCCCATATAAGGAAAAATCTATTACCATAGGTCTCCATGGTAAGACCTAGGCATGGGACTAATTTACTTTTTCTTTTTTATGTCCTCATAGGCCTAAAACTTAATACGTTCAAAATTCATGTAAATAGAATTATACATTAGCACGATAACTAGCATAAATTCATTCAATTTTGGTGAAATTTGGGAAAAACGTGAAAACCTACATTCTTGCGGATTTGCGGATCTTTGGACTACAGGAACAAGGTATCATAGGTTAAAAGGGTTTCCCCTATTAAAACCTTCAACCCACTGTACTTCAAAACATAAACTTTTGCTCTTTACTTCGAAATAATTTCGCATGGCATATAATAAACGAATTATTTAGTACTCTAATTCGTTATTGTGCTGTAAATGGCTCCTTAGAAAATTCCAAAAACTATACATTTGAAATTCCCCTGTTATCTTACTGAGAATAAGTAAACTGCAGTAGTAGTTTACTTATTCATGGATGGATATATTTTAATCAAGCTTGGTATATATTTTTTTATTTCATGCTATGCTACGAACATTTTACAAAAATAACCTTGTAACCCCGTAGCAGCAAACCTATTTTCTCAATACACTTAATGCCATTTAAATAGAAAACGAATCTGCCATTTTTGGGAAATATCTTATTGGAAACACAACGAGGCAAAAGGAAATTAGCTTTGTCTGCAGGCTTGCTGTGGCGGGAGTGTTAAAATTTTTTAGTCTTAAAAGTTTTATTGGCTAATAGGTAGGAGATTCAATAGAAAATTCTTCTGTTTCAAGTTAAATTTTATTAGAAAATAAAATATAGCCATGATTATTTCTCTTAGAGCAATCCCTCTCATATCATTCCAGGGCTTTCAATAGTAAAACTAAACATTTATTTAGAAATAAGAATTACATGAATAATGTATGCTACATACCGTTAGCATTCTTAGGTTTCAATTTTTAAATAAAAATACACTTACATCCTCGTTTCTTTCCTTACATTTTCCTTTCTTTCGTTTTTAGCGAATTTCCCTATAGGGAAGTAGCTATTACCGTAGGTGGCACGGTAAGACCTAGACATGGGACCAATTTACTTTTTCATTTTGATGTCCCCAGAGGCCAAAAACACCATTCGTTCAAATTTTTATATATGTATATATATATATATATACGTCCGTGAACGCGATAACTTGAGTAATTTTTGTCCGATTTTGATGAAATTTGGTTTAAAGGTGTAAAGCAGGATAAACTTGAATGAGTTCGCAAACCAGCACGATCGGACCATGGGAACGGGGCTTTACAGGGGGTTTTATGGGGTAAAAATTGGTTTTTCTCACTTTTGACCCTCAAAAAACAAAATTTCCCGATTTCTCTTTAGACCTTTTTAAAGAGCTTAAAAAACAAATAATTTAGTATATAAAAGAATTTTTGTTCGATTATTAGTAACGGAGAAAATTAAAAAAATTTTAAATTAAAAATTCCCATGTTATTCTTATGGAGAATATTGTCAAATGTTGTAGTTTGCTTGTTTATGGATATATTTTGATCCAACTTGGCAAATTTATTTATTTTGTACTAAGCTATCAATATTTTACTCAAAAACACACTTTATTCGTTTCCTTGTAGCAGCAAACCTAGGTAATCGTTAAACCTAATGTTATTAAAATATATTTAACTGAAAATCAATTCAGACAAATGGAAATTCGCTTAGTCGGCAGGTTTTCTGCGGAGGGTGTATTTAATACTTAACCTTAAGATCATGCTATTGACTTTTGGAGAATAGGACTTTAGGAATACTTCTCATTTTAATTAATAAGCTGAAGGAAATGTTTTCAACTACATTCAGTTTCATTATAAAATAAATGGATCGGTAAAGAAATAAAACTAGTGTCCATCGTAAATTCAAAACATCATACATGATATAAGATTCAATAAATATTTAGCAAAATATTGATAAAGTTAATTTTAGTACGATGTATTTGACAAAAAATAAGGATATATCAGCTTGTACAAAATACAACACAATTATATTTTCAATCAATATTTACGATTAAGTTTCAAGTAACCCAATTATCCCAAGTTCCATTGAATTTTTCTGGATCGCTGTCCAAATCAAAAAATATCATGTCATCTGGAATTGCGTCCAATTTGTAATTATCTAAAACAGCCCCCATGAATACACCTAAAATCGGATACTTCCAAAAAATGTTCTCCTGTTCACAAGCGTCTTCAGCCAAGTCGAATATACAGGGTGTGTCGTCACAGTTCAGAGGTGAGGTGTCTTTCCTCTCACACGAAATCGTCGCTTTTTTCCTCAACTTGATTACTTGTGAAGATGGTAGCCGATATTTCCTCAGCTTCTTCGTTTGAACCCAAGTTTTTGAAGTCGTCACTTGAGTGACGTCATAGCTCGGAATATTCCTGGAAGTGATGGAGTCGTGGTTCAGATAGCTGCTGTGGTCAGCTGCGTCGTCGTTGTACTGTAGGTACGAAGTCGCTCCTGGACAGGTGTTTTCACTCAATTATTGATTATAGACATTGCATTAGAATTGAGGAAGTATATAGTCTTCCTAAGCACTCAGTAGTTTAACCTTACCTTAATGTTATATTGCAAGGGGAATCACTTATAGTCTATACTATTGATTGTTTTCAGTTTCCTACAGGTTGGAAGCCACTAGTTACCAGGTCTATTCAAAGAATATTGATGGAACTCTTGGGTAATCTTATGTTATACAGATCACATCAGGTTTTATCTATTACATCCACCACACTGGGTAAGGTAGGATTAGGATATAGTTGATAGATTGACAAATGTGGTTTAATTAACCTGTTGTGGTCAGTTTAACGAAACCAATTCATATAATTAGCTACAGTAAAATTAAATATATTAAATATGTCATATAGTTGTGTCCTTAAGTCTTCTACTTTATTCATATGTTAGATCCAACATAAGCTGCATACACATGAACATAAGCAACATATCCATTGTTACTCAAGTAATAAAAATAGTGGTATGTGTAGTGAACAATTGTTTAAATTCTCTGATAGGAAAGACTTGAACTATGAATCAATTTTAACGGTATCGTCCGTTCCCGACCCTGTGAGTCACTAATATTTTCCTATAATCAGTTCCGTCCATTCATGTACTTAAATAACTTACAGCTTGTTTTTCCTAATACATTCCACCTAAACTCACAGGAAAATTCAAGGTTGAAATTACCGACAGTATTTTAAAACAAATATGTGAATTTTAAATGGAAAACTGTACATCAATTTCCGTCACCTGGAGTGTATCACCCTGTAAGATTGGGCACAGAAAATTTAGTTTTTAAAATAACACGAAAACTGCACTGGTTACAACTCTAATTGATATTTGCTCACCATAAATGTATTTGTAGTGTCCCATGATGATACTTCTCATATTATTAGTATCGTACAAGTCCAATAACAGAGATGTCCGAGGACTGGGCAGGTCGTAGCAGATCGATAGCCACTGGTCTACACCATCAATATACGTCAAGGGCTTTTGGTAACCTGTGTGTCAATGCAATTATTTAAATGTCAATACTATCAGTCACCATGATACCAATGGTAATGGGGTACAAATGCATGGATTTTAATATCACCTCAGAAAGTAGATTCAAACAATATAAAATCGTTAATTAGGCCTAATGTGGAATTGACGTCAACCAAGTCATTACAAAACAAATTTATTATAATTTTGCAAAATATTTTTAGCGATAATAATATTTACAATAATTGTGTTTTTTTCCACCTGTCCATTCATCTAAAAACTCTCGGACGTTGGTAAGGATCTTAAATAGGTCTTTTCAACCAAACACATATTATTTGCAGTTTAGGCTATAATGTTTGCAGAGAGAATATATTCAGGTGGCCATTTTTCTGTTGGAGCTACATAAATTGTATCTGATTGCAGTAATATTCCCAATTTCCCATTTTAACGATACAATATACCACATGGAAATTTATGCGCCTATACTACTTGTTTAGATTCATAGTAAGATCAAGCTACAGTAAAAACACTAAATCCTAAGAAAAACATATTACTAAGGAAAGATTGTTTCAGTTTTAAATCATAAAAAAGTTGCATGGGATTTTTTGGAAATATTGATTCTTAAATCCAGTTTTTAGATTTTCTTGTTGTATCAATTTGAGCAAATGTTTTTATACTAATATCTTACTATAATAATTTTAACAGGTCTTAATTTGTCTAGTAGAGTTGATCTAGTACTTTCTTTACTTATAGTATTTTAAAATAAGGTTTGAATGGTCCAGGATTCTAGTTATATCAATGAGATGTCGGTAGGAGGGGAGGTGCTGCTGCCAAGTGGCCATGTTTAAAACTATAAACTCCGTGTGTAAAAACAGAACATTAAATTCTTTTCAGCAATTAAATTTAATTGTTGTGAGTAAGACTAACCCATCCCATTATTGTATAGTATTTTAGTACTTATAGGTACAAATAAGACAAGAAACAAGAAATATTACAACAAAAAACTTAATTCGATGTGTTAAGAGTTAATTCGAGAGTAGCGTCTTGTTATGTAGCATACCGAGACTTAAAATACGGTTATGTTTTATAATTTTATTACTGTACAATATGTGTCTGTCTAACTGTTGTGTAAATATGGAAAAATCAACTGAAAACATAAGTTAAGCCATTTTTTACGCATCACGAGAAGTTCTTGGGGGCTGCTGCTGCAAAGCGGCAAAACGTTGAACCACTTGGAGATAAGTTGAAACGACGAATTCAATAGTTAACTTAATCGTTTATGATACCTATAAATGAGTATCATATTTGGCTACTAAAGATTATATTTAGCCTGAAACTATTTCAAATCAAAATTTTTTCGTCTTTGGTTAAATGCAACATTTTGTATTTTTTGTTACCTTTAGATATATTAAACCTAAACAAAATAACAATTAAAATTTAATTTACAATTATAGTAATATTTTGTTTGTTTACTAAAGTCTACTGTAAAAAATACATTTATTAGCTATAAGATAGAGATTCTTACACTATTTGTCATACAACTTCTTTATTAGCATGTTCTTTACATTTAAAATCTATGGAGGTAAGTTAAAACTTTTACAGCAAAAATAATATTGAATTGTGAATAATTATTGCTATTCTAATTTAATAATTGATCAAACAATAGTCTTACGGAAAACTAGTGAACTGCTATCTGATGATCCTAATACACCAATTACCTTAAATATAAAATACCGAACTGCACACGTTATCGGATAGGAAACCAAGTGTATTTAAATATTTTGCTAAACTTGTGTTAATTTATTTGTCCCATGGGGAACAACTAAGATTTGCTTCCAAAAGCTCTACCTAAACACCTTTTTTGAGCACGGAACAAACACACTTACAGAAACCACCTCCTCCCTATAATATAAAACATTAATTGAAAACTTGAATGTTTTTAATCGGTCCCCTAAAATGTCAATCTGGTTTGTTTAGTTGAAATAATCTTTACAGGATCAAAAATAGACCAAAAATATATTTTCTTAACATTTTTAAAGTTTGCTATCAAGTTTGACCCTTGTCTCTGTAGAGTTCATTGTATTTTCCACACACCTGCAGCTCTAAGCAGAGTAGGCAGCCAATCGGTGACGTGCATCAGTTCCTCACTCACCCTAGAGGGGTTGGCGATCAGAGGGCTCCAGACCACTGAAGGAGTTCTCACTCCGCCCTCCCACAAGGTGGCCTTGTGCTACAGGATTATAACTATAACTGTGTATCCAGGACATTGAATTGCATAGAATTATTTGGAAGTGATATTAATAATAGCTTGTGGAGCTGATCTGCAGTAGGCTGTTGTTTTAAACAGATCCGAGTACTTGTAATAGGGGGGGGGGGGGGTATGTGGTTTGTGTGTGGTGCTTAGGTAACTATTTGGTTTGGGTCCCTTTGGGAACAATTAAACCCCCTTTGATGAAGAGGAAAAAGGTGTTTCCCCTTGGGTCCAGGTAAGGTAATCTTTTTTCGCAATTGGGATTTGTACTTTATTTAATGTAAGGGCACTTTTGCAAAATGATGACTTATTTTTCTAAAAGCGGTTCATAAAACGACATATCTTTTTATATTACATCATATCAACGTATAACGTATTCAAAGTGTAATAGGTATTCGTATACATATGGCAAACAGTGTGTGGTCAAAAGTTTTGTGAACTATTCATTGAACATGTTAAAAGTGCAAGATCGACATTTTATATTCACGGTTTTTTAGAAATAACGGAAAACCACGACAGAAATAAGAGTTATGGAATACAATTTTTCTATAAGAAATTACATGCAGATTATAAATAAATAGTTAAAATAAAAACATAGCAATACAAAGTGACAAGACAAAAGAAGAGGGGAAGTAAAATTATGATTACGATCTTTAAGGGAGTTTTAAACAATCAAAGCAATTTTCCCCTGTTGAAACCGTTGTTTTGGTTACTAATTTAAACAAGATTCCCTGACAAAACACTAATAGGTTGAAATGAACACTTACGCCTCTCCAAGGGTAGTTAGAGCCCCAGTTATTGAAGTGGCCAAGATTGGGAGCACCGTTGTCTGAGAGAAACACAACTATTGAGTTTCTCAACATGTCCTTTTCCCCTAAAGCTTCCACGACTTCCCCTACGGAATCATCTAGCTTGGACATCATTGCTGCAATAACATTCAAAACTAATTAGGGATTCTTATAATGATTTTGAGATTAGGTAAATATTCATCAAGTAAGTCTAAATAACCGTTAGATATTGAGAACATTGATAGTATTTTTTAGACAGGCTAAAGTAAGTATAAATTAAGAGAAACATAATTTTCTTCTACATACCAGCATAGGTTCTTCGGTTAGGGTCTGGTATGTACCGGAAGCGGTCAACAACTTCCTGTGGTGCCTCCAGGAGTTTCCCTGCGTTACCGGCGTGGACGGCCAGGTGATTTAGGAGGAGGAACATCGGGACGTTTGGAGGATGTTCCTTGATTAGCCGCACGGCCTCCCTGGAGAAGAGATCCGTAGCGTACTGTCCAGAGAGTTCCCAGGCTACTGTGTCGTCGCGTCTCATATCGTATCCAACCAGAGTCTTATTACCTATCTGCAAAGTATATCAATTGTTAATTGAGAACGCACGCCATGTACATTACCCCAAATATGATTGAAGCATGAGTGTAGAATGGTGTGAGATGATACTTGTAGCTGTTTCATTGGCCAGGACCATTTATTTAAAGCCAGGATCAGGAATAGATGGGTCAAGCTTGAACCATAAATATTTTTAGCGAATTTCCCTATAGGGAAGTAGCTATTACCGTAGGTCTCATGGTAAGACTTAGGCCCGGGACCGATTTACTTTTTCATTTTAATGTCCTCAGAGGCCAAAAACACCATTCGTTCAAATTTTTATATATGTATATATATATATATATATATAGATTTATATATATATATATATGTGTCCGTGAACACGATAACTTGAGTAATTTTTATCCGATTTTGATGAAATTTGGTTTGAAGGTGTAAGGCGGGATAAACTTGAATGAGTTCGCGATCCAGCATGATCGGACCATGGGAACAGGGTTTTATGGGGGGTTTTATGGGGTAAAAATTGGTTTTTCTCACTTTTCACCCTCAAAACACAAAATTTCCCAATTTTTCTCTAAACCTTCTTAAAGAGCTTAAAAAAACAAACAATTCAGTATATCAAAGTGTTTTTGTACGGTTATTGGTTACGGAGAAAACTAAAAAAATGGTAAATTTAAAATTCCCATGTTATTCTTATGGAGAATATTGTAAAATGTTGTAGTTTTCTTGTTTATGGATATATTTTGATCAAACTTGGCAAATTTATTTATTTTATAGTAAGCTATCAATATTTTACTAAAAATACACTACTTTATTAGTTTTCTTGTAGCAGCAAACCTAGGTACTCGTTAAACCAAATGTTATTTAAATAGATCAATTGAAAATCAATTCGGCCAAATGGAAATTCGCTTAGACGGCAGGTTTGCTGCGGCGGGGGTATTGATTAGTGGGAGAGCTTTTTAACCACTCAGCTACCCAGCCAATCAAAAAAAATGCGGTCATATACCAGGCTCTGCTGTCGCAATGCCGCATCTTGTAACATATCACTTACCTAGAAAGCACAATTATTTTATTCCTTGTAATCGTAAAATATGGTCTACTATGGTCAAAGTATCGTTTCTCTGGCTAAGCCGTTGCCAAACTGCGTTTTGTCAGCAGTTATTAACTTGAGCTTGAATAACCTAGATACTTCTCTATGATTACATGACACATTATTATAAATCAGTGTAATTCATTTATATTTGAAAACACTAAATGCTAAGTATGGCTAAGCTCAACCATTTCTAGATTTGGTCGGCGATTCATTTTACAATTGCTTGAAATTATTTGGTATTTGTATTACATTCTCTAAATTCATCATTTTTTTATTGTTTAACAAGCTTGGTTAATTTGAGAAAAACAGGTTTTTTTTTTAAATAATTCCCTTCTTTGTTATGATATATTAATTCTATATTAAATGATACAGGAATTCCTTCAACAACAGTCTTAATAATTCGTAATAAACATGACAGATTTTTACAAGTTAAACAATAAATAAAGCACAAATACACTATTGGTTATAAAAGTGTACTCAGAGGAATGGTTACAAAATATTCCAAAACAATCATAAGACAACAAACTGGTCCTAGTAAAAAAAAAACATGTAAAGATGAGTATATTGATGAGGGTTTTTAACGTTTGGGTGTTAAATAATAAAGTTGTTACAGGAGTTTCTAAACAAATATCATGGGGTTGGAACGGTATATCTTTATGGTAGTGTACGCAACTATTGCGTAAAGATAGTGTTAACGATACGAGTAGAAAATTTAAGGTACGAACCTTGGCGAGTGCCTTTAAAACTTCTACGAGTGTCGTTAACACTATTTACGCGAGTTGTGTACACTACTTTACCTACGAAAGTGTTTAAATACAAAAAATCACTACTCATAACTTTAAGAGAGGTTATGTCTTCGTTTATAAACTCTCATTGCCACTGACAGTGATGCAACAAAACATTGTATCAAACACTAATTGCACCAATCAATAATTAAATTGGCCTGAACAGCTGATTAGTGGGAATTCGGATCATTGCAATTTTACTTCTACTCTCTCAATCCTTGAACCTCATTGGTCCGTTACCCGTGTTGTTATGAGTAAAACTATGCTGTTGTGAAAGTAAACAATGCTGTTATAAAATACTTTTCAATTCTAAGAACTGTACTGAAACGGCTACTTTAAAAAACTCTCGTAGGTAAAATATATAAAAACACCCTCTTGTGTCTAACCTTCACCTAAAATTAAAAGAAATGATAAATTTAAAGTAAAAAACACGTACACTGTCAATGAATGTAGCGTGAGGCACGTTTTTATTTGTAAAGACAGTAATCAAGTTTTACCTGCTCCTCATGTACGTGGTCGTAATAGCTTTGCGAACCGCCCCAGTAGCCGAGGTGTGAGTCGAACCCTCTTTGTAAGGGCGTGAATTCCCTCTTGTAGAAACCCAAGTGCCATTTACCCACCACGTGAGTAGCGTATCCAAGTTCCTTTAAATACTCTGGCAGTATCTTCTCCGTCAGCGGCAGAGCTGATTTTTGAGTAGAGTAGTAAGGCCAGTGCTGACCTAAAGACACAATTTATGTCATAAAGAGACAGTAACACTTCATAGACCAAAGGAAACAAAAATACCCCCGCCGCAGCAAACCTGCAGACTAAGCGAATTTCTATTTGCCTGATTGGATTTACACTAAAATGTCTCCTTAAAAATATCACATTTATTCCCTATTAAAATAACATTAGTTTAACGAGTACTTAGGTTTGCTACAACAGAGGGGGTAAAAAGGTGTTTTTTGTAAAATGTTAGTAGATTAGTAGTTTATCTTGGAAATGAATGCATTTTCCAAATTTGATCAAAATATGATCATAAACGAGCAAACTACAACAGTTTACTTATTCTCCATAAGAATAACATGGGAATTTTAAATTTACTGGTTTTTGGAATTTTCTCCGTAACCATTAGGCGCATGATAACGCTTCAATATACTAAATTATTTGTTTTTTAAGCTCTACAAAATCGTTTGGAAAGAAAATGCTAAATTTTCAGTTTTTTGGGTCAAAAATGGGGAAAACCAATTTTTGCCCCATAAACCCCCATAAACCCCTGTTCCCATAGTCCGATCATGCTGGTTTGCGAACTCGTTCGAATAAACGTAGTTTTACACATTTGTACCAAATTTCATCAAAATCGGATGATTTTTGCTCGAGTTATCGCGCTAACGGACACATATATAAATATATATATGAATTCAAACAGATGGTGTTTTTGGTCTCTAGGGACCTCAAAACGAAAAAGTAAATCGGTCCTGGGTCTAGGTCTTACCATGAGTACTACGGTAATAGCTTATTCCCTATATGGGAAATTTGCTGAAACTTAAATATAAGGAGGCTCATTGTTTATATAAGAATGAGCTAGATTCATCGTACTAATCGGAGAAATTGTCATTCAGTGTTTTCTCCATTAGGGAAACTGTTTTTGGAAAAGGGTGTAAAACAAGATGAAAGATATTTAAAAAAATAATCATTTTTTTTTGTATACTTTGAATATTTTTGTTATATTGATTTATTTTTCTGTCCAAATACACACAGAAACATATATGAGAAACATTTTGTCAACAAAACATAATTCCAAGGGTTGAAGCATGATTATCCAACGGAACATCTTTTAAACAGAATTAGACCGTATGAACTTCAATGGGGGGCTATATCCAAATTGATTTATTTATAGACATTTTATTGCACGGTTGGTCTTAATATTTTTATTTATATAATTTAATAATTTATATAGTCCATTGGGTTCCGTGACCATGTGGTAAATATAATTAGCACCCATTATTTGAATCATCTTTCAAATACTGGAAACGTTCTGGCAAAACCGTCATGGCGGCATGGCAGCCCATAAGGCCCATGTTAAATATCCGATAGAGTTAATATGAACATTAGAAACATTTATGTTTCTGGTATTGAAACTATTTTTTGAAACCGAACATAGTTGAACCGTTTTAAGTATAAATATGTTTTTGGTGGAGTTCGTAGTAACACGTAAACAAAAGTTACGCATAGTATAATTTATCGGTATACGATATATATAAATTATAATCAGCTCAGTTTTAAACAACGCCGAGAAGAAGGAAAGTAAAAGGTTGTTCTTGTGCATTTCATGTTGTCACATCTAATGATTCGGACAGAATAGCCTCCAACCCTAACTCATTAAAGTTGAATTTGACATGCGTCACATCAGTGTTCCAATTAAATATAATTAATAACAAGAACGGAATTAACTCAATTTGAACCATACATAATAACAATTCTCCAAAAAGAAACTGTAAATGTAAATGACAGTAAATTACATGAATGTAACCATAGTCCCATCCTCAAAGTTTCGTGACAGCATCTGGTCAACGGGACGTCTCCATGTTTGACCATCATCCATTCTAACACAATAAAGAATATTACCATATTTATTTTCCACTACCCCTGCAATTTATTTGGTTAGTTCTTGTACCCTCAATCTGGTGAAATTTAGGCACCATTTTAGGCACTTAAGAATTATGTTTTCAGTCTGGGTTTTTCTAGGCCTATTTGTTTTAGTTTTATTGTAAGCTACTACTTTATGGTTGCTGTTTTTTCAACATCTTGGAACAAAAACATTTTTTCTTGAAGCAATTTAGATCTGATATCTAATAGCTACAGTAACTCCCTTTGATCTTCATCCGCAAAAGTGTATTAGCAAAGGATATCTGCCAAGACTCATGGTTAAACTCGTGGTTTGATGTTAGATTTTTCAACTCCACACAATCTTAACTTTTTCATTGGGTTCCTGTACTCTAGACACAAATATTTGTTGTGCATCCCTAGTACTTGGCTTAATCTCATAGATTATTACGCTCACTTTTACGATACACTAACTGAAGTTAACAGCGTATAAAGACACATTTACACCAATGTTCCAAAGATGTTATAGAATATACACCCTTATCATTACATTCTAGATACCTGTGTGGATAGGGTGTCTGCCGGTCATCAATGATGCCCTGGTAGGAGTGCAGGTAGGCTGCACGTAATGTCTATTGAGAATCACCCCATTGTAGCCCAGAGAGTCAATGTTAGGGGTGGGGATCTGGTCAGACCCGTGGAAACTGACGTCATTCCATCCCTGGAAATGGAACAAAACATACGTGGAACTTAAGCAAGTGAAAATTAAACAAATGTACTTACCTCGTTCCATAACTGTAAGGAGAACACAAGAGAACTAAAACGTTTCGAAAATTACAGTTAAAGTGATTGATTTAATCCAGTCGAATGGAACACTATATCAAAGACACTAAAAAGATTAATTGATTGTTCCGAAGAAACCTTTAAAAATGGCAGCTATGAGCAGCAACAGAGACGTGGGGCGACTGAGGCTCTACAATTAGCCTCAAATCTGGTTATATCTATATATTGAAACCATCTGACCATCAATCATTGTCTCACGGGTAATGGAAGACAGTGAATTTTTCGTTTTGACCTAAATCAGATGGAGAAAGGCCAGCAGTGACTATAGTGATGAGAATTTTGCCAAGGCAACATAGCAATGAGCAATATCTGGCTTATCAAATTAAACACTTACTACTAAACTACCGGTAATGATTTTAGGCATTAATATTTTGTGAAAAATAATTTTTCAAATAAAACATAAAAATAATGGCTGATGTTTGTTAATAATGGCCGTTTTACTCGCCTCCAAATAATGGATTAAGCTTAGAAGTATTAAATATTGTCCCATTTACATGTAAGACCCTTTCGATTTTGAATTTTTTTAAATGGATTAAAATCAAATATTCGTCAAACACTACTCGATATATTCACTCTTATGTTTTAAACATAATATTGCGGAGAATATATATTCAGAATCCGAACTTCTTTTTGTTAGAATGTGGAACAAAATAAATGACACCCACTTCCAAAAGCAGTCTCAATTCCAAATGTTCAATTGGACATCACTTTTAGATTGATTCACCCTTAAAAATCTTTTCAATAAGGAAACCTCTTAAGCAATTTTATATCCACGTCCTAGGCGGATAAGAATGACATTAAACAAACGGAATGAGGCACATGGGAAAAGGAAGGTTTCGCTAAATTGTCGTTCTGTATTATGCAGTTTTCATGTAATTTTAGTTTTTTATAAAAAATGAGGTTAAAATAACCATAAATATCCGTACGTTGTTGATAAAAAACGATCTGCATATCTGCCTAGGGCTCAGGTTGAAAATAACTCTATGAAAACAACTACAGTTGTCTGAAGTCAAATCAGCCTTTTAGTTCTGATCAAGAGTTCCTAAAATGGAACACAGTAACACAAAAATGGATTGTACAAGCAGTTGTAAGCTGCTAGAAGAACTCTTTTATCAGTAAAGAAACCCGTCTTCTAGGAGTAAAAATACCACTGCTGAGCTTGTTGTGTCGGTTTATTAAAAAAATGTAAATATATTATGGTCTACTAGGACAACTCCAATAGATGTCATGTATATTTACCGTACTCTAAGGTTCTAAAAAATGTTTAAATTAAGTTAAAGTAATAATTTTGAGAAATTGTAATTTTATAAAAAGATTTAAATATAGGGTCAAATTATTAATCATCTTAGATTTTTCCAAATATAAACATCAAGGGAACTACCGGTGACATATTTATGCAAGGACGCAATTTTGATTCTCCGGTCTGATAATAACCAGTAGAAATGGTCAAAATCAATCACAATGGTTACAAATTGTTTTCTCTTTGTTTACATAATATTGTTATGTTTATTCTTTCTGTCTCCTAAAGCTTTACAGTAAGAAATACAGGACTATAATGGTGGTTTGGATTGTATGTTGTAATAAAATATTTCCTCCAATAATCTAGCGATATTTACACTGCCACTGTGATATTTAACAAGAAATTATAAATCGAGTTTATGATTTGCTGTATGGCACTGACAATTGATGTATACAGGGCGTCCCGTAAGTAAACAACCCAACTCCAGTAAGTGAAAATACACCTGCCTAGATGTTACAAAATATACACCTTTATCATACAGATATTCTGGATACCTGTGTGGATAGGGTGTCTGCCGGTCATCAATGATGCCTATCAACCATATGCCTATTCTTATGGATAAAAATAAAGAAAAAATCAAGAATGAAACTTTTGCCGTCCAATTCAAAATTAGAGCTATTTACACTTTTAAAATTTAAATTACCAAAAGTGCAGATATTTTGAAAGAATTTCAGAAACACTTATATTTAGAATTTAAAATGTCCTATTTGACATTTTAAGGCGGTTTTAAATGTGGTAAAATAAGGTGCAACCTGACTAGCTCACATATATACATCGTATATGTCGTGATATATACATCGTAAAAATCCTAACATTGTATACAACATGAGGAACAGTAGTAATAAAAGTTAGCCAGTCATAATAAGGCCAGTTGGAGACTGGGGCGTTTCTAATAGCATGCATGCTTAAATTCCGAGAAAAACTTTCAACACGTTTGTTAAATTTACTGCAAAACATTATCCTAGCTAGGGCGTTATTTAGATTCTCTTCGATTGATGTCTTCGATTATGCCAGATGGTGACTAGTATAGGTTACAATAGTAACATACCTTAGATATATATACTGTACAAATTGTAATTATATCGACTAGTATTTTTTTATTTGTAAGATAGCGCCGAAAGTAAAATCTCAATCTAGTAGTTTTTTTTTACGAAAAACAAGTATCAAATTAATCTTAGTTAAATTACAAACCATATCATCGGCCATGATGAATACGATGTGTGGATTATTCGCTGCATTGCTCCTCCTAATAAGCCACACAGAATACAGGTAAACACAGAATCGCAGCACAACAGGGCTCATAGCTGAATGGAGCTGAGTAAGCACTTTATAGAGGTATTTACTCTTTATCTGTAGATTACAAATCCTAAATACTGCTAGAAATTACCCAGCAAAGCTCTATAGTGTAATTCAGACCAATTCAGTACCGTTTAAGGTTATGCCTACATAACAACAATGATAATTATCTATAATGATGATGATAATGATAAACAATTAAACATATCTTAGAGGTCGTCTAGTGGTCGAATACTCGACTAAAAATATGTAATGTACAGAGACACTATTTTCACCCCAAGTTTTAAATAAAATAAAACATGTAATTGGAATTTCTTCCATTTGTTTTGATTTTCTGTTTATATTTCGTCGTTATTTCGCCACCAGCATAGCAACCCATAAGGCAAATATATATTTTTTTATTTGGAATTTATTTTTGTGCTTATTTTTGAACCTATTTCAATTTATAAAGGGATCCTGCACACATACAGGAAAATATCTTTCTAACAGTATGCATAGATTTTCTCCATGCACACGAGCTGAGAAAAAAAGGCTTTAAAGCAACATGCTTGCCTATTAATATATAGATATTTTTTTAAATTTATTATGGTTTACTATTATATGTTGTTATCACGAATATTCCTTTATGTAACTGAATGCGATTGTGGTTTTAATTATTTTGTTATGTTAACAAACTAAAGCATACACTTTTTATTTCATACCCAAATATTAAATTAATTATGCAAATTTAAGCAAAAATATGTACACTGTCATTACCCTAAATAAATAATCCTAGTAAACATTTGGCAATTTTTATGAACAATGTACTTAATATTTTTGGTTCTTAATGTAAAATAAACATTGGATACAAATGATATTTTTTGACACACATGTTTGTTAAGCAACATGACTTTCAGACTATAGAACAGTTTATCCGGATAGCCTCCGGACTATCAAGAAACAATTAAAATGGTGTAAATACCTGTAATCTCGATAATCCAAATTGTTGCGTTACAAATCAAAATGGAGCCGTCTTCAGGTTTTTCCAAGAACATTGTCGCTCTTTCGGACAAGGTCGTGAAACTTAGTAAATAAAAAAAAACATAAATCACATATAAAACACACAACACGCATGACTAGGCACAGCTTTAACAACGCGACCGGCGGGAGTTTATGTCTACTGTAGACTGTCGGGTACTATGTGGTCTGTGCACCTTATCGGTAACAGGTTGTTTGTGGGTTTTATTATTCTTCCTCTCCCTTTTCATTATTTCTATTGTAGCGTTGTAAATAAAAGTAGATGCAAACGAAAGCTCATCGTTTAGCAAGTTTTGTTTGTCTGATTTGACTGCCTTTTAAATCCAGAATTATTATTCCTTCCAATGCGTTGATCTGAAACTTGTTTTTATTGTAATGTGTGGCAGTTTAGACGTAAACTCCCACCGGTCGCGTTGTTAACGCTCGATTTAGTCATGAGTGTTGTGTGTTTAACATGTGATGCATGTTTTGCAAATATTTATGAACTTTTACGACTTTCAGAAGAAGTGACAATGTCCTTGGAAAAGCCTAAAGAAGGTTCCATTATTGTGAGCCTAAACTAGTTAAAACGCAACAATTCGGATGACCAACATTACAGGTATTTAAACCACTTTAAATGTTTCTTGATAATCCGGAGGCTAACCGTTCTAAAAATTATACCACACTTGTTATTAATGGATGGCTTATGTATATGGTTTAAAAGAAATATCTATATAATAATCTTTTTTTGTGAAATATAAAACTTAGTCAACGTATTTACGAAAGAAAATCTGTTTTACAGAAGTGCATTGGTTCAATAATGAATTTATGGTTTTATTAAATGGCACTGAAAGTAATAAAAAAGAAGAAGATGAAGAAATCACTAAGAGCTTGCTCTTATGAATCATTTTGAATTACAACAAACTAAGGTTCTCGTGGATAAGAAAGTGGTTTATTAGAGCAGAGGTGTTGAGGCAACATTTATTCAAATTCGACAAAACTTCAAGGGACCAACAGTGAAGTTTCCTTCTCTGGTTATTTCTTGTGAGAAGTCACATATTGAGCCACATGCTCGGTAGGTCTCAGAATTTTCATAAATTGGGACAACTTTAACAATAAGCAAAGTTTGTTGTGGTTTTACCCAACGACTAGTCAAATTTCACTATATTATACAATAAACCAACATAGTCTTAAACCCAACAAAGTAAAACAATTTAAATGTTGCAGTGCGTAGTAATTATTAAGATTTGTATTCTGAGCGTGAACCTTGTGGTTTACCCGATTTAAATAGAGAGTTAAATAAGCTGCCAGGCGTGATCTCGAATTTGAATCTCGTTGGAATTTGTTGTGTAGGATTCATTTAGATTAAAGTTTACTTAATGGATAATAAACAGCTGTATGTACATACAACATGTAAATAGTCGTATCCAAATATCATCTTACACGTAAATATCAAGATGTTAAATAATAATGTAGGATGTTGACATGTTAGTACTAATTCGGTTGGCTGAGTATTAGTCATTTTAGTAACAAAAATCCATTATTTTGTATAATTATTTATTTATATTTGTATATTATTAGTTTCACAATTTACAAAATATGCATACAAAATCCTTTCCATAAATACGAATATATTTGTATTCGAGATCAAAACAAAACTTATCTAGAAAAGGGTGAGGGAAAAACGCTGATAAAATTAAAAGCAGAGGAATAATTTTTACCTTAATGAATCACTAAAAGACAGACTTTGCCCTTGGGAAATACGACTGACGCGAGGTTCTGATAATCACAACGCCCTGGCTTTGTTTTGGGGGGAAATTAATCACAAAAGTTGTGAAATATTCAAAGTTTTTTTTTTTGAATTTACGCCTCATAATATTGATGGTAGACTATTTTTTTAAGTTTTATTTCAACATAGTCTCTATGTTATGTACATATCATTCACCCTAATGTCAATAGAAGGATGCTTTACATATTATACAGCAAACTATGAAACATGCTGCAATTAAATAACAATCAATATTCTTTGCAAGGATACGCATTCAATACTAGGTGTACAATGCAGTTGTCTGCTTGCATTATTGAACGGAGTTCCAATACTTTTCTTAAATCAATGCTACATCTGTTTCTCGTAAATGAGATATGTACTTGCAGTATCCAATGTCAATGGTATATTTGGTTCACATATATATAATGCCCATTTGCTGAATCCAAAGTCAATGGTACGCCTGGTTCACTTAAATGGAATCCATTTACAGGTTCTTAAGTCAATAATACGTCTAGTTCAAGTAAATTAATTGTTTTCTCGTAGTTTCCAAACTCAATGGTAGGCCTACATTTGGTTCACATAAATGAATTGTCTACTCGCAGTATCCTAAGTCAATTGTACATTTGATTCACTCAAATGGAATGTCTATTTGCAGTATCCAACTCAATGGTATCTTTGGTTCACATTATTGGCATTTCTATTTGCAATACCTATTCAAAGTCTGCATTAATGGTACACGCAAATGGAAAGTCTACTTGCAGTATCCAATTTCAATAGTGGCCTATATTTTGGTTCACATAGATGGAATAAGTATTTGAAGTATTCAACAGTCAATTGTGCATCAGCCTAATTCCGGCGACCCTAATTATTGGTTATTCATATTGTAGTAAATTATGCTCAATGATAATAATCCGATTGTTTTTCCCTTTTTCTCTGTATGGTATTTGTAAGGTGTTATTTTAGATGGTTCGTTGACTAACATATTGTGACTCTTGTTTACCTTTTCATTCTTATCTAGCAAATAATGTCATAGCAACAAACCAACCCATAGAATCCATGTTAAATTTATAAAAGTTTAAATTCACGTAAGTAAAAACCCTGTGGTCCGATTTGTTTCATTTTAGATATATATCTTTCCCATTGTTGGTAACTATGACTGTGCTAAACTTCGTGCAGATCGCTTCAGCCGTTCAGGAGGAGTATTTGTAAAACAAAAGCAGGATTGTATTATAAGAGCTTCACTCGCTTTGCTTCGCTCCGCTCAAATATTTTTAGCCTATAATTCGACTGTCTATGGTTACAAAATGACGGTATGATTTAATAATGTATTATTTATTACCTTATTTTATCTCTCTAGAGGTTATGTTTTGTTTGACAGAGTAGGTTTTAAATATACAGAAAATTATCAATACATTAAAGAATGTGTAATTTGTTTACTTTTTTACCCACTGTACCAATCAAAGTGAGGGGTTTCTTGGATACTTAACAGGTAATGTAAACATCTTATGTTAACTTCCGTACGTTCAGAAAACGTTTGTAAATTATTAATATTCCCCTAAAAGTTTAGTATGATTTATCCATAGTGTAAACTTATGCTATAGGTTTAGTTGGTAACTAAACCTATAACTTTAGTTGGTTACGAATTATATTTATTATTTATAATAAATAAATAATTATATTATTATAATTATATATTATTATTTGGTTATAAATATTTATAACTATAAATTAAAATTAAATGGTTGATTATTATAACAATTTTAATTACATTGGTTTGGTTATAAAGCAAACCTGTTCTCGTAAAATAAATCATAAGTATACAAAAAATAATCGTCGGAGGAATTTTACCAATTGGATTTCACATCAATGAAATGAAAATCTTAAAATCCAACACAAACTTAAGAAATTGAAATATCCCGAGGAACTTTGATTACGTAACTTTTAACAAGCCTGATTATTGACAGGTTGTTATCATTTCTTATTGGAAATGATTGTTGATTTATCTTCAATGAGAAGGCTTACTTATTTACTTATTTTACTTATTTACAATGTTGAATTGTAAAGAATAAAAAGTTGAACGTTTTCTCAACGTGATCGGACTTTTCAAGTAACCTTCATTCAATATAATGTTTTTTTAATTATATATTTTTAACAGTTAAAGTAGTTTCCCTTACTTACTCACTACGCATAATAACATCTAAATATATAAAAGACAAAGCCCTCACTGACTGACTGACTGACTCACTCACTCACTCACTCATCACTAATTCTCCCACTTCCCATTTACCTAGGAGGCTGAAATTCGGTACACCAATTCTTTGGGCATGAAATAGGAAAACTAAGTAGTTTTTATTCTGATTGGGCTTTCGGGCTCCGCCCCAGTGGCTCTGGAGTTTCCCATGTTGACCTTATGATTTTTCATATTTAAAAGGAATTTCTTAACAGCTTTTTCAATTAAACAAGTTGGTTCTGTTCTATGATGTTCAATAGCATTTAAGTTACAAGGATTACCAACAGGGTGCAGCACTATTATTTTTTTAAATTTATGACTACAGCCAATTTGCAACCAAAAGGTGAGTGAACATAGCGAACGAACTTCAACCTGGAGGCGAGTTAGCGTAGCGAACGAGCTAACCTGAAGGCAAGTGAGCGCAGCGAACGAGCTCAAACCTAAAGGTCAGTGAGCGTAGCGAACGAACTTCAACCAGGACGTGATTGAGCCATGCGAATACTTATGAAGTTAAACGGGGCAAAGCCCGCGGATACAGATAGTAATTATGTATTTGCTCACAAACTACTTAATATCATGGAATGCAAGAATATGCGTGGAAATAAAATCACGGTTCATTAATTCTACTTAAATAGTTATGATAGTATACAAATTACAGCAAACAAGGTAAAAATACTAGGACAACACTGGTTTGACTGGGTCAATAACTCAATATTAGTTGGGATAACCTTCTGTGTCTGTAAATGATGTGTTTAAGGGTGTTTGGTCGCAAATTTTCATATCTAATTTTTCGTTATTGTTTAATTGTACTAAAAATTAGAGATACAAATATATAAGAACAATTTTTTTATTTTGAATATTAAGCGAGATATGGAGCTTGAAAGTAGTAAATTTTTCATCTTTGGTACCATTTCACAGGGAGAATGGGTAATGCGATTCTCACCAAAATTTGCATTTAGGTGTGGAAAAATAAGATAATAATCACTAGCTATTTAAAATAAAAAATAATAAAAAAATTGAAATAATACGTTTATCGTTGTATTCTAAAGCCCCGGTGTTAGTGTACACACTCTTAACGAGTAGTGCTCCGACAGCGCAAGGCATCATAGGTACGAATTCACAGCCCAATCGAGTTAACATATCACTTTTTTTTATTCCAACATACACATACATTTTTCCCAAAAAACAAACAGCTATTTTTAAATTTTTTAAATTTTTTTAAATTTTATAAAAAATAAAATTTAATTTTTTTTTATTTTTTTATTTTTATTTTTTTATTTTTTTATCTTTGGTAGGCTTACCAAAGATAAAAAATTTACTACTTTCAAGCTCCATATCTCGCTTAATATTCAAAATAAATAATTTTGTCTTATATATTTGTATCTCTAATTTTTAGTACAATTGAACAATAACAAAAAATAAGACATAAAATTTTTGACCAAACACCCTTAACTTTGTAAACACTTGTTTTAAATAAATAATGTGTACTCTCCAAACCTGATTTATAATAGAGAAGCACAAGGGTAAAACGGTACATGTGGTTTCAACTGACCCTTCATTGTATCCTGGCAAATAAATGAAGTCCTAACCTTTGAACATTATAAATAGACACTGTTTGGTTTTTCGTAGTTTGTCTTTGATTCATACAGCCACAGAGAACTGTTTGTTCTCCGTACTTGTTTAGTTACATTTACATAAACTGTTAATTACAACGGTTTCATTATTATTAAGTACTGTGACACGGCGAGAGGACGAAGAATATAATTGGTTTTTAACTCTAGTGGAAAATGTGTTTCTTACCGTTGTATACAGAGGTAAATTAAATACAGATTGTATACAGGTTGTATACAGATTAAATACCTTATTTGGCATTAAAATTTAGTTTTGTAAAATTTTCTTTGGCTTAAGCCAATCAGATGCACCACTTGAAAAAATACTATTTTTGACATCGTCATTATATTGAATTTGAAATTACTTTGATACGCAAAGCATAGAATGTGTAATCTTTGTTATTATGGAAGAAAATAGAAAATTTGAAAACTTTAATTTGTGATTTTTTTACTTTTGCCATTGAGACCATTCAATACACCGTCAATCACTCTAAGCCCAAAACGTTGGACAAACATAGTGGATTTTTAGGAGATGAATAGACATAACTGTGTGTTGGCTGGGGTTCCAATCAAGATATTTCTACGGAATTTATGACCAATGTGGTTCGTTATTTTTCAAGTTGTAGCCGGTAAATGTAAACAGACACACGCGTATCATCTCAACCTCATAATGTTACTAATTGCGAAATCCGTTTAAAAAAAAATATATATATATTATTATACAGGGTGATTGATATAAGTGTGCCAGCCGTTTTATTCGAAAACTATAAGAAATATCAAAACAAGTTAAATGGTAAGTGTCTTGTATTTTTTTATTTAAAAAATTGTAGTCAAGTCGAAAGAAATATTTTAGCCGCCATTTTATGGCCGCCAACTTTGATTTTTCTTATGGAACACCCTGTATTTTATGATGTATTCCGGTAGAAAATGTAATTTTAAGACGATTTTTTTTTTTTTTTTTTTTCATAAGCCTAACAGTTTCAAAGATAATAATGGTTAAAACTGTGAAATTTCGAATAGTTTTCGAATAAAACAGCTGGCTTGCTTGCTTAGGCCTTTATCGAAACTCTTTCTCAAGCCAAAATTTCAAGACTTTAACCATTATTATCTTTGGAACGGTTAGGTTTATGAAAAAATCTCAAGAATAAAATCGTCTTAAATTACATTTTGTACCGTAATACATCGTAAAATATAGGGTGTTCATTAAGAAAAATCAAAGTTGGCAGCCATATTGGAAAAATGGCGGCTAAAATATTTTTTTTGACTTGACTACAATTTTTTAAATAAAAAAATCCAAGGCACTTACCGTTTAACTTTTTTTGATATCTCTTATAGTTTTCGAATAAAACGGCTGGCACACTTATATCAATCACCCTGTATATCCTAAAAGTATTGTAAAAAATTAATCACACACTAAACACTTCTTTGATAAACAAAACTCTTAATATTTCCGAAATTGTGAACAAATATAGGTACAAAAAATGTAACCAATAGTTGTTCTGTTTCTTATCATGGAATCAGATCAATAATATAATCAATAAACTCCAACTCCGAATTTTGGACTTGCTTGGTTATGGTTAGTCGCCTGAGGGTATTTGACCGATATGAATAACTT
Organism: Macrosteles quadrilineatus; assembly: GCF_028750875.1. Lineage (NCBI taxonomy): Eukaryota > Metazoa > Arthropoda > Insecta > Hemiptera > Cicadellidae > Macrosteles > Macrosteles quadrilineatus. The sequence continues at coordinate 98,047,190 of NW_026542596.1, forward strand.
ACATGTTGACCAATTTCATGTCTACCTTTGTGTTAAAATTTGCTCGGACGGTTATGTAATTTTGCATTCACATAAGCAGACAGACTGACAGACATACAAAAGACCCTTTTCCTCTACCTTTGGATAAACATTGACTAAACAGTTAGCTAGGAAGCTATAACATGTCACTATACAGCTAAACAGCTTACTTAAATAACTATAACAGCTATTTTAAATAATTTATTCGTTGGTTTTAACTTAGAAGAACATGTGTATACTTTTTATACAACCGATGCTTGTGGGGAGAAACTAAGTAACCTAATTGGATATGTGTAGTGAATAGAAAATCTGTTTTATTGCAAGTGTGTAAATATTTTGCGTCTGTATATCTACTGAATGTTGACAAAGAAACGATTCAGAAGAAAAGATAAATATAGACATATAAATACCGTAGCTTAGTAATCCCTATCTGATACACAATTGTGTTTACTTCTGAGATTTACTCTTTGTTATATTTACAACTACATGGTTTTTTTTGTTAAGCCCTATGAGTAACATCAATTTTTAAAATTTAAATTTTAAAAACAAATTACTAAGTTTTAAAGCTAAATGTACTCGTCTTGAATGTTTACTAACGGTACAACATCACTCCAAACAAGAGAGTCAATGCCTTATATGTTCATAACTTTGTATATTCGGTTTTCGCCGTCAAACTTTTTCAATATCCGAGAATCGAGGACGCTAGACTGTTGTCTGCAGGTGATGTAAATTACAATTCTTTGTTGGCACAAATAACCGAATGAAAATATCGATTATTCGATTGTTTCATCGATATATCGCTTGGTTAGTTAGGCCCAGGTTAGGTTAGCCTTACCTAACTAACCAACCGATATATCGAATAACCGTTATATCGATCCCCATTTCATTCGGTTGTTGGTGCCAACAGATTCAGAAGTCTACACTTCTTTAAACCCTGTGGTTATACAATTATTGTAAATATCTCATCTTATATTTTATCCACATAGTTTTTTACGATAAACCTTTACAGATACGATTTCATGCGTTGACAAAAAATATATAACTTATAAATAGCCTATGTTGAATTACTACATTGGTTATATGAATTAAGGCTATTCTAGTAAAGTTAATCTAGTTTACTAGAACGAAATTTTTTAGTACAACATTTTGCAATGTTTTCAACAGTACAGGAAGTAAGAAAATAAATGTTTCAAAATGATGTAAAATTATTGTAAAAAGAGTTATACTAAAATATTTGAATGATACGTAGCATAAACTAGGTAAGAACAAAAGAGATTATAAATTACCTTAGAATAATAGTGGGTTGACCTGTACAACAACAATTATTGTAATCTTTACAATAAGCTACAACGATCAATTAAAGAGAACGATGTGGGCACACGTTTTGGTAATTTATTTGAAAGATTTATATTTTTTTTTAATAGCCTATATAGTACATTTTCCGGTTATTTTACTTTCATCAAGGAGAAAAACATTCGTTAATACTTGCAAGACAAGTGTTTGCTAATTTCAACACTTTTAATCGTTTATTTTCAAAATAGTTAAAACAATAATTAGTTATAATTTTCTTTAAAAACTATACAATATGTTGAAAACATTAACAAACTAATTAAATCAATTGAATTTGATCAGGATAGTCTATAAAATATGTGATGTGGAAAGCGAATAGGGACCTCTTGTCGGGAATTTTCGATTTTGAGTTATATATATATTTGAATTCCTTATTAAATTCCGAATTACTTGGTGCAAATCCCATGCATCTACGATTTTTTCTGATACAGTTGTTATAGGACTTTGAAGTTTTGTTATGGAAAAGGGTCATTTTGAGAAAAAACTGTTTTGAAAATTTCAAATACTGATAAAAACAGTTTTTTTTCGTATTTAAGAAACGATTTTGGTATCAAAAGAAAGCTTATAATATCCTCTTTGGAGGCAATACCATTTTTTGTCTTAACTCACGGTAGTTTTAATTTAAATAATAGTTTTATCGAAGCATGTCGTAAAAATCGCACTTCAGAAAAGGGACCTCTTGTCGGCCCCATGCTATTTCTCCATAAGATAAGAAAAGGTACCTCTTGTCGGGACCGCAAAATTTGTGGGATATTTTGTTCTCCGTAAACTGAATTTGTTGTAGTTCTCTAAATTTCCACTAGAATGCAGGACAATTCATTTTTTGGACTAAAGTTTGTTTATAAAGTGAATATTAGAAAAAATGGGACCTCTTGTTGTTATGGCAAAATAACATTGAGCGACAAGAGGTCCCTTTTCTCAGACCGTGCAGAGGCTAACAAAATGATTTATTTCGACCTTTTACAACTTCAATTCGTTATTTTAACCGATACTGTCCTGTTCTATGTTAAATGAGGTATAACAATCGATAAAAAACCCGAATTTTGACATTTTCGACGTTAATTACTTTAATTGGCCGTACTGAAAATTTTGCATCGTGATAAGAGGTCCCTTTTCGCTTTCCACATCACATATTATAAATATTATAATTAACACTTTAATAACAAATCTGCACAAATCACAATCACCTAAGGTTCTCATGCATAACATAGTCATTTACATAAGGAAATGTGTAAAATCTTGACGAAATCTACGCATTTTTTACTAAACTTGAAAAGACCAACAGCCAAGTTTCCTCCGCTTCGGTTATTTCTTGTAAGTAGTTGGATAACGTTTGAACCACACTTGAACGATCTCAGAATGTTTATAATCCGGGATACCTTTAACAATAAGCTGGTCTTATAGTGGTTTTTTTTTTCAAATAGGATATGCACCTTTAAGGTTTTATTAAACAACTTACCTGATTTAACAAGTGAAAACTTATCCATAACCACAATCCAACGAAATAGGCATGAATAAAATAATAAAATAACTTTCCCAATACTGATCTAATCAGTCAATTAACAAGTTTAGGAATTGAAGAGTTTGTAAACGAAATTAGAACAATTACTACTGTGTTCATAGCTTTTTACAAGATATTCACTGTTGTTTTTTATGCTAGATGTGATTAGTGTAGTATTGTATTTATTTATTTTTATAAAAAAAAATCACAAAATATTAGCCTAACCTAGGGTAATCTGGAAAATATTGTAAACCATGATGAAATATACGTAGATAATGTTTCTGGCGTTATTCTTTGTTGTATTCGTACAACATTACCAAAGGTATTCCAAAGAAGCCAAGAAAAGAGTTATTGTTATTATTTTTTAACTGAGGTATTCATAAGTTAGTTTCGTCACAACCCTGTATTTGTCATAGTCATTACTCATAAACAACATTAAAACAGGTATATCACATTTAAACCAAAGACAATACAAAAATCAATACGTCTCTAGACAAATTCAATCAATTGCATCGTTTAATTTATACCTTAATACTTATCCTAATCCATGTTACATGAAATAAACCGTGTAACCATTCATACTGCATAGCATTACACTCTTTAAACAAACCATTGAAAATAAGGGAGCAGGAAAGGGCAATACATAATACGTGTCTGGTAAACTAAGGAGAGGTTTCCATTGTATTTCTGGTAAATGAAGTTGTAAACTTTGAACATTGTAAATAGAAACTGTTTAGTCATTGGTCGTTTGTGTGTGAACCACAAAGACACAGAGACCTGTTTGTAGATCTGCTTACTTGTTTAATTAATGTTTACATAAAATGTTAATTACAAGGGCTTCTCTATTACTGTATTTTTACTTTACACGGAATATGACATAGTGTAAGGACACAGAATAGAATGACATTTACCAATACACTGTAAAAAAGTGTTAAACTTTACAAAAAGTAGGGTTTAATTATTAATTTTACCTACGACCGTTTTTTAAAGTAGCCATTTCAGTCCAGTTCTTAGAATTGAAAAGTTTCACTTTACAGCTGTTTACTTTCATATCCGCATAGTTTCATTTCATATCCGCATAGTTTTCTCACATCCACACAGGTAACGGACCAATGAGGTTCAAGTATTGAGAGAAAAGAATTAAAATTGTAATGCTTCGAACGTCAACTAATCAGTAATCAGTTGATCAGCTGATCAGTTGACCAATTTAATTGTTGATCCGACTTGTTCATGTTGATACTATTCTTAACTAAGTTGGTGGAAGTCCAAAAATAAATGAAATATTTGCCGAATTGTACCTGATACAATATTATTTATGGTAAGAATGCTGCTAGCAATGTAATATTTAAGGAAGTTTAACAAACACGTAATTACAGGAAATCAGCTGATTATACAACGAGTCGTTGCATCACTTTCAGTGGCAATGACAATACACGAAAACCTCTCTAAAAAGTTATCAGTAGCGATTGTTAGTAATTAAATCCAGATTGATAGTAATTAAAAAACGGTCGTAGGTAAAGTAGTGTACGCAACTCGCGTTAATAGTCTTTACGACACTCGTAGAAGTTTTTAAGGCACGAGCCTTGGCGAGTGCCTTAAATTTTCTACTCGTGTCGTAAAGACTCACTTAACGCAATCGTTGCGTAAACTACTTTTGTGATTTTTATTTACTTCAATAAGAAGTGTAAAAAACTTAAAAAGTACAAATGTAAAAATTGAAATGTTTTATCGATACCAATCGACATTTATTCCCAAACACAATTTGAACATATTAAATCCTCACGAGGAATTTTAAGGGCATGATCATTGTTAACATGTGTGTTGGAGGAGTTATCGATATATTTTGTGTGAAATTTCTGCTCCGACGGTTTATATTTAGTCCGTCCCGGAAAAAATTTACAAAAAGAACAAATTGGGTAAGCATATCTTCTTTGTGATGCTACTAATCACCCTACCTGTGATTCGAAACTTGGCAACAACGCTAAAATAGTGGTGTTTTATCAAGCATTTAAAATACTTACATTCATGACTGATTCGTAGTATGCAGCTCAGGAGATTGCTTAGTTTCATAAAGTATTCTCATAATCAGTTCAGTAAGCTATGATGCAGGATGCAATAGTTAATAACTTTTTTCAAAGTGTACAAGTAGGAAATGTAATCAGTTATAATAATAATTGTAGTTTTTTTTTCATTGTCCATGGGAACCAGAAAATGTTTACTTATATTAATACTTTTCAATGAAATGGCGATCATACAAAGTAGGTATTTTAAGCCAAGTATGAATGGAGATGAGTAAAGGATGAGTGGTGCGATCTTGTAGTCTTGTTAGTGACAAAGGTTGACACAGCTGTTAATTAATAGCCCATACAGCTAATGGCAACTAAGGGACCTACAGTTCATAGTGGAATTCGAACCACTTTTTTCCTTGGTATATACGAATTGATCGAATTATCAGGATAGTACTGCAGATAGTCGTAGTGCTCACTAGTGCGGACCAGGGAGTATCGCATCCACAGTGCATGCCTTTAAATATCCACAATTCCTGACCTCCTGGTAGCTGGATTATAGGTCGACGCCACTGTCCCAGGCGTCACTCCACCTCGGAACTTTGAATGTATATGTATGTGCCCGAGGGTTACTTAAAGGGCTTGAATAGCTCACATGTTGACTTTTCCATCAATAACTTCCACGCAAAAATTTTTACATTCGGCTAAAACAAACAAACAGAAAGACATACGGAAACTGCACTGTCTTTAAACATAAAACATATTTTTTTAATGATCTTTAAACATAAAACACAATAATGTTATGTATTCAATATTTATCAGAGATAAAAAATTTTACCTGATTATCCGTGTTTATTGGGGGGTCAACACTCTTTTTATATATTGTAAATATTTTGTATTTGTGTACAAAAGTTCAGAATGTTGGCAGAGAAACGATTCATCATAAAAGATTACGAGTGTTAACAAAATTCCGTAGCTTTGAAATCCCAACAGTCTGATAATAATGTTTGCTTCCGAAATTCACTTTCTTTTATATTTACAACATCTTTATCGTCTTATTTCCATGTTGTAAAGCCAGAATAAGAATGTTATGTTTATCTAGTTGTCAAATTTCAGTTTGAAAATGTAACGCTTAACCAAAGTCAATTGTAATTAACCTTAGAATCTTCTCACAGAACAGCGATACAAGAGTAATAAAGCTACTGCAGTTTATAACATTGTACGTTTGGATATTTACAGAAAGCCTTTTTTCGATTACATTACACTTATTCTCTAATGAAAAGTGAAGCAGAAAGAGTATGGAACCCTAAATTTAAAAAAAAATTGGAATTTTGTTTACAGTTCCATTAAAATCGTAATCAATTCTGTTTACTTTCGGGTCAGTATCATAATTAATTTGCGTTAAGATCCACACAATTCTGTTCTAATATTCGTGAATAATCTCGACTACGCTACACTATGAATATAATAGATTATATTTATTCTCGATATTACAAAAACAATTAAGCGGCTAATATTAATGGAAAAAACGCAATTGTTGATGGTTCAATCATTGTTGTTCAGTGGTTTTACTTTGTAAAACAAAATCAATAGTTTATTACCTATTTTAGCTTATTAATCTTCAAGTTATGCATTTATTTGTAAATACAAATTAATATTACTTTGAGTAAATTTACAAACTAATGATACAATCTACTACTATAATTATTTATTTGTTTATTACATTAAATTATCCCATAAATTCTGAATAATCACGATTACTGAAGGTTCTAATGGATAAAAAACTTTTTAAGTTAAGTAAAGGTGTAAAATTTTGACAAAATTTATTTAAATCTCTCTATATATTAAGGGATCAACAGCAAAGTTTCCTCCGCTCCGGTTATTTCTTTGAGAAGTCGGGTAAAGTTCGCACCACACAGTTGAGTACTCTTAGAATTTTCATAAATTGGGACAACTTTAACAATAACAGAGTTTGTTGTTGTTTTACCCAACGACTTGTGAGATTTCACCTGACCATAAATCTAGAACAACCCAATGGAAAACATAGTAATATTTTTTAAACTGTGAAGGTATTTAAATAAAGAGTGAGAACTTAAGTTTTGACCTATCCTAGAAGCAATTTTTGTACACTACCTTTATAGCGCTTATGTACCTTTGATTCGGAATTACGTCATTTTAACTTTAATTACCCATCAGTACGAACTGTATATCCATACAGTTTTCTACAGAAGTTGGTGAGTCGGTGGTTCAGTAGGTAGCGTTGCGAACTTCCGGTCCAAAATAGCGACGTCGTGAGTTCGGATTCGGATTCTGGTCACTCTCAGTCAGAACTGGTCACTGTCACTGTCCTGGTCCTGGTCTGCTCTTTATCAGTACGGTTCATCCCTTGCTTTGCTGGATACGTTCTACGCACAGGTCCATAGCCTATGTGGACGGGCAAATGCGTTAAAATAGGCTGACAACCTCCTTAAAAATATCGTTACATAACAAACCAATTAAAACACTGGTAGATCCAGTGATAAGTGCAAGAAGCGTGAACTAGGAATTCTTGCAGCCCAATAGGCTAGTAAGCTACCGCGTTAGGTTCAATATTTGTTGCTCGTGAGAGTTTTAAAATATTGATAAGCAATTCTTTTCAGTAGTCCTTTCATAACGAGATTTTACTAAGATATATAGGTTACCTCAGGGTTTAACAGCCTTAAATTTTAATTGTCAAGTTTAAAGAGGCTACCAGGCTTGGTAACGAGTTTTAAAAATCAATTGTACTTGTCTTGTAAATATTTTATATTTGGCTACAGATCTTCTAAATGTTGTCAAAGAAAGGATTCCCTGGAAAGATTACGATTGTTAACAATTGTGTAGCATTGTAATCCTCAAAATCGGATAGTAATACTTGCTTCCCAAGTTTATTCCTAGTTATGTTTACAAAGTACGTCATTATGACAGTATTATAGTAGTTTAAGGATAGAATAATAATAATAATAAAGACCTACTATACATTTAAAACATTTAATTTAAGATTATCAAAACTAAAACGCAATTTTATGTCATTTGTTACGAATAAACTCCTTTGTTCTCTGGTACTCAATTACAACGTTATTTTTTATATAACATTGACTACGGTTATTCATAGTTCGGCATTCAGATTTTTTTACAATTTCTGAGTATAAAAGATGTTGCACATCGGTCAGTAGGTGAATACAGAATATTACACACCTCTATAGTAATATTTGTGTACGTATAGTTTGTGATCCTAAACTTTTATTTTTAGTAGATATTTCAATTTCAATGTAAACACTAAATGTGTGGCTCGTCAGCATAGCATCATAAATTAAGGTATTATCAAGAATACTAGAAAAGACTATTTTTCTAGTGTTTGTGGGTATTATGTAGTAGTATGGATGTTTTCACAGATATAACCCATTTATAAATGGCATTGGATAAGATAACCTACCTTATTTCATCAATACTAAATGAATTAAATTTAGCAAATGGCATAGGCAAAACACTAAAAATGTCCGCAAAGAGTTTACCTTGTAACATTTTAAATCGCAGCTGAACAGTCGAAACATTAGTTTTCACGTTATATGTGTTCAAAACGTCTTCTGTATGTTACATTAAACCACTTTTGATTGGACGTTAAGGAACCAATGTTCTTTTGAATGCGAAGATGAGTAGAATGAATGATGACAGCGATGAACCGATATTAGTAGGTTCTTTATCCCAATGATCAAGAGAAGTTGCGTCCCAGTTTCTAAGAAACAAACCCCTTCTAAAATTTCTCAGAATCGAATTTTAAACCATCACACTACCTGACATACACTCCTCTCTACTACCCTTTACAACGCTTTTTACTTTTCTAACTAGTAAACGCTGTACATAATCCAATAACGATATAGGTTTTCACCTAAGACATACACCTTCAAAGATAAAACCTTTCACCCTACATAACAGTAAAAATTTCTTATAAGACAAATACAAGGGTCATTTACAATACATTGTTAAACTAGCAGAGTACCCGTCCTTCGTACGGGGTTGGCATATAATGCTTATTGCAGTTATACTCAAGCTTTGCGTTTGCAATGGTGGTGCAACATTTTGATAAAATTTGCTTCTTTAAATTTACGGTATACTTTAGTATCACACATCTAGCGTAGCCTTTATGTTCCAACACCTCACCTAAAAAAATAGAGAAAAACTAGTTATTGAAAATTCACAAAATAAAAAAAGCATAAAAGTAATTGTAAACAATCCTTCTATTGACAGTTCTCATTGCATATCACAGATTTTGTTGCTGCTTGGTTAAAATTAGCTGTTTTCATAAATTAAAAAAAATATAGTGCTGCACCCTGTAGGTAAATCTTATAACTTTTAATGCCTTTGCATATCATATAACCAACTTTTTTAGTTGAAACAGCTGACTAAATTCTTTAATTCCCTTGTAATATGAATACTCATAAGGTTAACACGGGGAACTATAGAGCCACTGGGGCGGAGCCCGAAAGGATTTTTGAGATAAGAATATGCCTATATGTTAATCGGGAATGTGAGCTCATGCCAAATTTCAGCAAAATCCGTCCAGTGGTTAATGCGTTCACTTGTCACAAACATACGTTCATACATCCATACATCCAAACTTTCTCATTTATAATATTAGTAGGATTACAGGGGATACACCAGCTACAATATGGCCTACTGTTTTTAATTTGTATAGATGACATCACTCCTAGCTAGAATGCAACCACATATTAGTATGTATGTAAACACCACTGTAATAATGAATGCAAGCTTTAGTAACGGAATGTAAGAAAACGCTGTTTACTGTAAAATGCAAATACCAGAGAGAGAGGTTACAGCCTGTGGCTACATGAATAACACAGACAGAAATGGGACTCAGGGATGCATCTCTGGTTTAGTTATTTTACTTAAACAATTTCGTTTATAAACTTTTATTGGACAATATGGTTATTATTTTAGATAAAAATTGTGAAAGTCACAGTTTCTTATTCAAGAGAACTAGTCGATATCATGGTATGTTATTTTTAACAGTTTTCACTGGAACAGAAAGACATAGGCGTGTTTTGATTGTAGCATTTATCACCGGTTTACGGTCATGTTTTTCTTTGATTTATTGCCCCAATCTGTTTGTTTATGGCTGATTGGTCTCGTGATCCTAGTTGATGGTGTAGTTTTCTGGTGGTACAAATAAACCACGTCATTCACTGTAATAGTATACTGGGAATACTTTGATACAGTTACTTGTATCAAATGAATTAATAAATCAAGTTAGTGTACTATAATATAAACTATACAATAAATAGTAAAGAACTGGATGATTAAATAACAGTATAGTTTTACATAGAAATATAAGAAAATATATGTATATATAAATAGAGCACGTGGTCAGTTTTTCATATTTTACTTTAAAACACGAATAAATTAACATCCGGTACGAGAACAGAAAATCTATCAACATAAAAAAAGAGAAAGAAGCAAACATAAATAAAGTTTGCACGACACATAATTTAAACCACCCAAGAATATTGTTTCAAATAAATAAAATCAAAATTACGAACAGTCAAATCTTATTATATTTTTTAATATCTTATATACGTATATATATGTTTGTGCATTAAACGTTCAGTAAGGAAACTGTAAATTACTAGACCATTTGTCGTAATATAGTTTATGAATGAATCAAGTTATTTTTCATTTACATTCTTTATTTTATTAATTGACAATGTAATTTACCAACGGTATCATTATTGGTCATTGGGGTATCAACTAATAAAGCTATGTAATAAAAGTTCGAAGCTTAGTTACAAGACTGGTGATTGGACCTTACCTTTGTATATTTGTATATTTGTATATTTGTATATTTGTATATTTGTATATTTGTATATTTGTATATTTGTATATTTGTATATTTGTATATTTGTATATCTGTATATTTGTATATTTGTATATTTGTATATTTGTATATTTGTATATTTGTATCTTTGTATCTTTGTATCTTCGTATCTTTGTATCTTAGTATATTTGTATATTTGTAAAACTCTACAAAATTCCAACAGCGTATATATACACCGAAATGTACATTTTAACTGGCTGTCTCGTGAAAATGCATAAGCTTATAAACTATACAGAGACTTAAGTTTCTAACCGTGAGTCTTAAAAGATTACTGTCTGTCTGTTTGCTTGACTTGCATATCACGGCTTGTACAACTCAAATTCTGTTTTGATGCCACTCTAAATTCTACTTTTTCTAGCATTTTATCCATATTACATCAGGCAATGTTCTTAATTCCATGTAAACATTTCTATGGATTATTTTTTTAATTTCTTATCTTGAAATTTGAAATGAAAGTGAAAAACTTCATAATTTGTTTTGTATTTACAGTAATAATTTTCTAATTAATACCCTAAAGCAAATAACCTTTACACTTTCTCTTGGTCACAAAGTTAGGACCACCCTTTTATAAAATAATGTAAACATGGACTAGACATATTACATTAAAAAAACCTCGAACAGTAATTGATCGTGATAGACACTGCTTAACTCATTTTTGTCCACAGATTCAATAGGGGATTAAAAAAATACACTGATAAATTTATTATTTTAGTGAATTTATCGTATAGGGAATAAGCTATTTTGTGAAGAATGGGTACATACTTCAGAACAAAAGGTTATTTGTAGTGTCTGTTTTAGGAATTTAGGTGAACTAATAAAATATTTGAGGTATTTGTTTTAATTAGTCGATGCCAACCATCAGTAATTGCAGGAACATGAATTATTTAATTTGACTAACAATCTCATTGGGTAGAAATTTTTATCATAATGTGCATGACGCAAAGAAAATATTGAAATTCAATATTTACAATGAGGTTTTTACTTTAAATTCATTGAGTTAAATATTTAATATTTTAATATACTTATTGAATATTAATAAACCTAGATAGAGACTTTTAAGGCACGGAACCCCTTAGCCACAGCATAAACATACCGACAGTTGTAAGTCATATCCCTAATTAAGTCTACTTCTACGCTTAATTCCATCCAATTCTGTTTAGCCCTCCAAGACATAAGGAAAAGCTTTCAAACAGACGTTTCCTCTACCCCTCCTTCTTATCCTTCTCCTTCTCCTTCTTCTCGTCCTCCTCCTCGTCCTCCTCCTTCTCCTCCTTCTCCTTCTTCTTCTTCTCTTCATCCTCCTAATCCTCCTTCCCTTTCTCCTCCTCCTCATCCTCCTCCTCCATCTCCTTCTCCTGTAATAAATGTTTTTTTAATCACTATTGCAAAATACTAGTTTCTTGTTTCGGAAAATCAAATAAGCGACTGTGAGCCATATGTACACGCTACATATGAATAAGAATAAGAATATGTATTATTGATGGGAGGAATCCAACATAATTATTTGTTTTCATGTGAAATACGATGTATTTGACCAAATAGATGTCATATAATTTGCCCCGAAGCAATAACATGCTACAAAACAGGTAGTAAAGTTCACATCAAGCTTTTATAACCATACTCAAGAAGCTTTATCATGATTGATTCCAAATGAGGAAATCACATTTAGTCGTCTTTTCTCATACATTCACAACACACATTATTGTGGGTAACTTAATAATTTTGTGTAGCTTGATTTCAAAAACTAAGCTAGAAAACAAATAATTAATAAATAATTTGTATGTAAAGATAACATCTCAAAACGACTTCCAACTCGTTTTCAATTCTGCTAATGCACATAAGCAGCTGTTTATTAATACATAAGTGATTCAATCATTTAGCCTATTACGAATGTACATTATACCATCGATATGTCGAGCAATCGACAACAATAGGCTAACACCTTACCTAACAAATCAATCGTTAAATAATTTCCATCAATTGATTGATCAATTGATTGCAACAATCAAAATTTACAACTGTTTACAACAGCTGATTTTTACTCCCTAGAGACTAAAAATGATTTTTACTCCCTTACGGTTGTGTATGTTGGCAAATGCCGTTTATTCCACATTTTAATGACAAAATTATAGGTCTGTTGAGCGAAGAATACATTGTTGATGACACATTTCACTAAAAAGCAATAATATTTCTAGTTTTACAATTTTTTTAAATTTCTATTTCCTGATTAAGAGTTTATAACTAAAACATCACTGACAGTTAACATCTTCCGCTCAATTGACATCTGACAATAAACGAAAAGCAAGTTCGCTCAAAATAACTTTGGAGTGATGTAATAGTATATTTTGTACCTAGGGCCAAAAATGGGGTTTTGCCGGCTCGAGATAGTTTTTAAGCTCAAGACGAAGTCGAGAACTTAAAAACATCGAGAGCTGCAAAACCATTATTTTTGGTCCGTGGTACGAACACTATTTTTCACCACACTACTATTCACAATAATAATTAATGCACACTGATAGTCAACGCAACATTAATGCTATGTGAAGAAGTAATTTCAGGAATCAGCAAAAAGAATAATAAACAGTTGCTAGGCAACGGTGAAAATAAAGATTTTTATTGCAATGCTATGGATACTGTTTGTGTATTTAATATGCGAACGGGCAGCTGATTTTGTGGCCCTAGGGATGTAAAAACCTGCTCGGTCCCCAAATGACGATGACAGCTGGCATGGCCAGCAAAACGTAACTTTCAGCATCTTATTAACATATGTAAAACAGCTAATAACATCATAGTGTGGTGAAATAGTATATTTCGTACCTAGGGCCGAAAACAATTTCGCTATTTTTCACCATACTATAACCTATTACCACTATTCACCACAACAATAATGCACACTAACAGACAACACAGCTATAACTTTGAGGTTGTGTGGAGAAATATTTTGAAGACCAGCAAAAATAATAATAAATAGTTGCTAGGCAAAAAAAAAAAAAACAATAAAACAAGACTACTGCAATGCTATGGATACTGGTTGTGTATTTATTATGCTAATGTTTTAAAGCGAACAGCTAACTTTCGGCCCTAGGGTTGTAAAAACCGGATCGTTCCCCAAATGACGATGACAGCTGGCATAGACAGCAATACGTAGCTTTATGGCCTCTAATAAACATTCGTAAAATGGAAGGGTGGTGAAAACCAAATTAAATCCTAGCCTCAAGTCCCAACCATGACCCAAGATTTAGAGTTGTGTTATTCATGTCACCACGAACTTTAGCTTCTGCCTCATTTGCATTTTTACGGTGAATGCATTACTTAACACAATGACATACATACATACATACAGGTTCCTCTTCTCCGTAGTCTTGAAGACCAGGGAATTGTCAAATCTTGAGGTTAGGGTAGGTGTGTTTGTGTGTGTGTGTGTGTATGTGTGTGTGTGGGTGAGTTCATTTGTTGAGATGTTTGTGGTCGTCAAAGAAATCATTTAGGGTGTAGTATGGTCTTTCAATCAGGTATTCTTTTAATTTTCTTGTGAAGGTTGTTGTGTTGGCTATTTGTTTAAGGTAATCAGGGAGGGCATTGAAAATTTTTGATCCAGCAATTTGGGGGGTTTTACTAGTTTTAGTTAGCCTGTGTTGTTGTATGTCGAAATTTAGATCTGTGTTCCTAAGTTTATATTTATGGCAGTCTCCTCTGGTTTTTGGGGGGTTTAGTTTGAGAATTTTGGTGGTTTCTAGGATATAGATGGATGTGATGGTTAGGATCCGGTTGGAAGTAAAGTAGGGTTTGCAGTCTGTTGATGGTTGAAGGCATTCTATCGTCCTTATGGCTTTTTCTTTGAGCGATATTAGCTTATTTATTTGTGTGATTGAGGCAGATCCCCAGGCGATAATGCCAAGCCTAATATGGCATTCAAAAAGGGCGAAGTAGGCAATTTTGGTAGTTTTCTTGTTGGTGATGGACCTTATTCTTCGAATTGCAAAAAGAGAAGATGAGAGTTTGCTGTCCAGTGAGGATATGTGGTCGTGCCAATTTAAATTGCTGTCGATGGTAATGCCAAGGAATTTAGTTGTTGTGGCTGAGGCTATGGGTTCTGGTTTGCTTGGGTTGGCAGGGGGTAGTGTGTTGGTTCGGTTGATTGTTGAGAAATTTACGTTGATGGTTTTGGATTTGTTAATTTGTAGGTTTAATGTGGAGCAGATGTCGGTAGCCAGTTTGAAGGTCTCTTCAGTGGTTGAGTTCTCATTTTGAGGTGAAGTTGGAGATAAGATGGTGGTGTCATCAGCATACATTATGATGGTCTTGTCCATGGGTAGAAAGTCCGGGAAAGAGTTTATATAAATAATGAAGAAAAGGGGTCCAAGGATGGAGCCTTGGGGAATTCCTTGTATTGTTGTTGTGAGGGTGGATCTTGTTTTAATTTTGAAGGATTTTTGTTGGTGTTCAATTTCGACTTGTTGGTTTCGATCTGAGAAATAGCTGATAATCCATTTAAGAGCCAGGTTATCGATGTTGAGTTGTCTTAATTTGTTTATTAGTATGGTTCTGTCAAGGCTGTCGAACGCTTTCTGGAGGTCCAGAAAGATTCCTGATACTGAGTGTTTTTGTTCCCAGTGAGAAGCGATGCTTTCACATAGTTGGTTTAGTGCTGTGTTGATGGATTTATTTTTCATAAAGCCGTGTTGATTTGGTGACAGGAAGTTTAGATTATTCAGATGTTCTATAATTTGGTTGTGAATTGCCTTCTCTAGGTATTTAGAGATCGTGGGAAGTATAGAGATAGGACGGTAGTTTTCAATTTGTCTTCTATCGCCTTTTTTGAATTTGGGGAAAACTATTGCAGATTTCATGTGTGATGGTACAAGTCCCTGTTCTATTGAGGAGTTGATGACGTCAAGGATGGGGTGTTGAAGTTCGGATTGACAGTATTTGACAATTTTGCTTGAGATTTCGTCATAGCCAGATGAGTTTTTTGGTTTGATTTGGGTAAAAATTTGCTGCAGTTCTTTAATATTGATTTTTCTGAAGTGGTTTAGGTGTGGAGCATTGTGGAAGTTATTAGGTCTTAATATGGGTGGTGGTGAAGATTGGTGCAAGTTTTGGTGATGGTTACCCTGAGATATAAAGAAGTTATTTAAGTTGTTGCAGATTATTTCCGGGTCTTTTACTAGTTTGTCGTTAATCAGAAGTTCCATAGTTTGGTTGTTGTCGCTCTTTGTCTTTTTCCGTTCTCTATTTATAGTTGTCCAGATCTCTTTACTTTTATTAGGTGCCTTTTGAATTTTATCCATGGTGTGTTCAGATTTTTGCTTTTTTACATTTAGGTCATACAATCGTTTGAGGGTGGTGTAAGTTTGCTTGTCAGCATTGAGGCCAGTAGAAGTGTATTTGTTCTGTGCATGTGTCAGGCTGTTTCGAAGCTTTTGTAGGTTGTCGTCCCAGAAAATAGCATTTGATTTGTCTGTAGGCCTAAAGGTTTTGGAGGTCCTAGGCATAGTTTCATCCATTTCCATTCGAATTATCCTTACAAGATTATTGTATTTTTCTTCTACGGGATGGCAGAGTAGTACTTCTTCCCAGGTCCTTTTTTAAGTTTTCTCTTAGTTTTTCTAGGTTTTGATTTGTAATAGATCTGGTCATTTTTTTTTATGGGTGGGTCAAGGTGAGGTAGGAAATTAGATAGCTTGCAGATGATGGATTCATGGTCGGAGAGGTTATTGTGACATGTGGAGGCTGATATTTGGCGGGGGTTGATATTAGTAGCACATCCATCGATGCAGTTTTTTGAGAGTGGGGTAATTCTGGTGTAAGAGGTTTCTATTAGTTGTAGGTTGTGCGACTTAAGTACATTTTGCAGGCTTTTGACTTCTTTATCTTGGCTGTTCTGGAGTTTGACGTTAATATCTCCTATTAAAAGAATATGTTTATTGCGGGTCGAGTGTAGTTGAAGAAAGTTGTCAATTTTTTGGAGGAAGAGGTTAAGGTCTTGGTCAGGCGAACGATAAAATCCAACAATGGTCAGTTTTTGTTTTTTTCTGTTCTATTGCTGCTAGTTCGATGGTAAGTTCTTGGGAGAAGTTGTGAGTTTCTATTTTACGAATTGAGGTGTAGCTAATTTTGCTTTTTGTAAAAATGGCGACTCCGCCCCATTTATGGTTTGTACGAGAAAAGTCTGCGGCTAAGTTGTAGCCTATTATATTGATTTGGTGGAGTTGTTCTGGTTTATGGCCATGTAATGTTCAGTAATGGCCATGTTATGTGTTCAGTAATTATGATTATGTCGGGGTTGAGAACATCTATTTCCATATGAAGTTTGTCAATTTTGGTTTGGAGTCCTCTTTGGATGTTTAGATAATATATTGTCAGACCATTTTCTTTTATATTTGCTGGTTTTTTTGTAGTTTTTGAAGTTAGGCCTGCAGGATTTAAAGTTTCTATGGAGGGGGTAGTGTCGTGTGGCTTGGGTCGTTTGGGTAGGCGGTTATGACATCAGATGTGAGTTGTAGATTGTCGTTGTTTGCTTGAGAGTTTGTCGTTAGGCTCTCATCAGCCGGTGTTCGGAATTTAATCAGTTCAGGTTTGGAGTTTGATGAATTATTGGATATGGTAGGGTAGTCGTTTTCGGTTCTGTTCTCTATGATAGTGGGAAAATTGGGGTCAGTATTAGGGATATTGGTTTTTGAGGTTTTGTTAGGTCTGGGTGCGGTTTTCTCTGCATTTAGTTTTGGGATGGGGTGGTGTTGAAGGTTTGTTTCTTCCAGAATTGTTGTAAGGAAAAACAACGTTGTTAATCATAAAAGCTATTTACATTCTGATTCTGAACAGGTTGATGGGCTGCATGACAACCATTGTTATACTCAATTGTGTTCCGTAGTAGTTCATCTCTGGATACTGAAAACATAATTATAGTAAAGAGGAAAAATGTACGTATAGAGTAGTATCTAAAAAATGAGAATCAAGTAGTCAAAATCATAATTTAAATCAATAGGATGGATATTGTATCCTTATAGTTTAATTTTTGTGGGAGATTATATAATTGGATAATACAAGTGTGCCAATCACACTACAAATATCGTCTAAACTACGACATTTATTGGAAATTATAGCTTAAAAGGTTTGTGTCAAATACATTTAACGACTGCAGTATATAACTATCTTCTAAACATATTTTAATATATTTAAAAAAGGAGGTTATGTTTATATATACTTGTATTCCTTTTATGTTTAAGTAAATATCGGAATACAACATTGTAAAGGTCAATATAATATGCAGATTTCGCTTTTAATAATCATTATTTTACATTTGAGCACGGCAATGATTTCATTACTAGAGTAAACACAGTCATTCGTATTGACCATTGTCAAACGCTAACAAAAAATCCGATAATGTTATATACGTTTGTAAATTTTACTATTCAGATTTAAGACAATTTGTCAACGCTGTGCACTATTATAATCATCCCATAATTAACATCCCATAACATTATGGTTTGGTGTGATTTTAAAGTTGTTTTTTTTACAATTTAAAACTAAAACGCAAAATTAGCACAAATGTATCACACATATTGACTTATGAAAGTTAGTAAGCACTGAATGTTCTGTTGACCCTTATTTTTAGGAAACCGTAGTTTGAAAAATCTTCTGACAAAATCCAAATGAACAAACCCACTACCGATTCAAATTTGGCATGTTTATGTTATTAAAGCAACTTTTTTTTAAAATCAACGATTTCTTTAATTTTTACTAGAACTAGTTTACAATATAAAAAAAAAAATCAAAGGACGCATTGTGGATATTATAAATAATTGTAGCAGCCAACAGACATAAATCTCGGTGTTTTAGGTTAACACAATGGCATTAAGTCTGTGACGAGACAGCTGTAAATATAACTGGGTAAATCTCGGCTGTAAACTCATTATCAAGACTGCCGGGATTATGAAGATATGAGCTGTTTGACGTTCATTACATGTTCAAACAAGTTGAGATATCAGAGTACAAATCATAAATGAACAGGAAAATATAGCTATTACCGTAGGTCTCATGGTAAGGCCTCAACCCGGGACCGATTTATTTTTTCGTTTTGAGGTCCCTAGAAGCCAAAAGCACCATCAGTTCATATTCATATATATACGGTTCGATTTGACCAGCATGATCTGACTATAGGAACGCGCATTTATGGGGGGTTTTATTTGGTAAAAATTGGGTTTTACAAAAAAAAAAATAAATAAATAAAAATTATATTGGTAACACTATCTCGCCCCGAAATGGGTCACTTTCGTGACTAGTATTGAAATATACAGGGTTATTCAAAATGAATGACCCAGTTTTAACGCTTTATAACTTTTAAACTATTAAACTTACCTTTATAAAATACACATCAAACGAAAAAGCAACTCAAAGAGTTTACGCCTTCCAAAGACACATCATTTAACAAAATTGATCCAACAGAACTGTAGATTTAATTGTACAAAGTTAAAAAGTAATCTCCAACTTTTTTTACCACTAGAAATTTGGAGGTTACTTGACGTTTTTGCAAATAACTTTTAAATGGTGAGGAAATCGACCAAAATGGAAGGTATAATTCCGAAAGAGAATAAAATTTCCTACAATCTACTATCAGGCATTTTTTGAAAATACTCAAGAAAGGTACCAAAAATTGCCTCAAAATGAGAAAAAATTGAAAATTCCCGTCTTCAATGTAGACAACAAACATAGCAAACATTAAATTTCACACTTTTTTATTTTAAGCCAAATTTAGGCTACATTTATTGAGTATTTTCAAGATATGCGTAATTAGATTGTAGGAAATTTTTTTCTCTTTCGGAATATTACCTTCCACTTTGTTCGATTTCGTCACCATTTAAAAGTTTTTTAAATGGTGAAAACGTCAAGTAACCTCCATATTTCTAGTGGTAAAAAAAGTTGGAGATTACTTTTTAACTGTGTACAATTAAATCTACAGTTCTGCTGGATCGATTTTGTTAAATTATGTGTCTTTGGAAGGCATACACTCTTTGTGTTGCTTTTTCGTTTGATGTGTATTTTATAGCGGTAAGTTTAATAGTATAAAAATTATTATAAAGCATTAAAAATGGGTCCATCATTTAGAATAACCCTGTACTATAACCTTAGAGTACTAACAATGTCTCACGAGCTATGCAAAATTAACGTAGAGAGTTTGAAAATTGAAAGATTAATTTATAGCCTAATGCCTCAAAGGACATTCCAAATAAATGTAAAATTTCTAAATTACCAGATTTTATTGCGTTTGTTGAAATTTAGAATTTTGTATAAGATACAGTAATAAGATTACTACACGTGTAAAATTGCACATTTAACATAAATAAGTCATACACAATCTCTTTACATCTAATAGTTTTCCCCGGAAAAACTTGGTCTGAAATATTTTTTCCTGGAAAAATAATGAACACTAAACAATAAGTACTAAGATAAGAATAATAAATAAATAAATCGTTTCTAAAATAGGTTAAAATTAAAATGTTCGATTAATTTGTTAGAATACTAAACTAATCCAACTTAAACTATAAAACACTAGTTTATACGATTTAATAAACACGTATCATTCATGAATAAATATTTGGCATTCAACGGCATAAAGATAGTTCTACACTTAAAAAATAAATCAAATTTATTCATAAATTTTGATTTATAAATAACGTAACGAGGTATGAAAGTGAAATGAAAAGACAGACCAGATAGACGTGATGTCATACGATGTTATATTTCCCCGGGGGTATCAATTTCTACGATTTGCAGGATTTCCAAGCATATCATCTTTTCATATGTTCCAATGAAAATTCTATTATATCCTTTTTTGGTTTTCAGGTTCATCGATGTACTATCTATTTATACTTCTATTGTATTTCTGTTCTTTCTACTTAAAGGTGAATATTTTCTTTACCTATGTAACTAACGTGTTACATAACATATATGTAAAAAAACATTTTTAAAAATTTTTTCAATAAGCTCACATGGGAAGTGAGCCTGTGCGTTGACTTAAGTAGCGTCCAAATAAATCATTATTTGACAAAAAAGAAAGAAGAAAAATAAATAAAAAGTTATGTGCGAAATATGAGTGGTGAATATTGTGAAATAAATAAACCATGATAAAAAAATATTAAGTGGCATTATCTAGTTAAAAAATATCGTTAGTTGAAGTCCCTAATGTAGGCTTTGTTTGAATGTTATACAGTAAGAAATCCCGCAGTAGGTTATGGTATACTTTTCATTGAAAACACTTTACATGTTTTACTGAACAGTTTTATTTCATAAAACTACATTTTTATTGTAGTTCAACTATTATCTCACTATCTCTGGGTTAATCATTTTATGTAAATTTCGT
This sequence comes from Macrosteles quadrilineatus, assembly GCF_028750875.1. Taxonomy (NCBI): domain Eukaryota; kingdom Metazoa; phylum Arthropoda; class Insecta; order Hemiptera; family Cicadellidae; genus Macrosteles; species Macrosteles quadrilineatus. The sequence goes on from NW_026542596.1 coordinate 98,068,339, forward strand.
TATACTAGAACCTTAAGTGACTGTGAATAATTTACAAAACAATTTCCTATCGATGAAATTCAAGCAAGGTAAACTAACTTAAATATCGTACGACAAAAGATTTTTAATTGAACTGACTCTTGATGTTAACTACAAATAAAATCTTCACGAAAGCCTGTTAATTATAGTTCCAATAAATTTTAAAACAAATGCTTTACCAATATTTTAACTTTATTTACGTATATATAGGTGAAATATTTATTTTAAATTTACAAATAAAAAGATCATATGTAAAAAATTTAGCAAAGCAATCGACCCCAGTTCTTTCCTAAAGTTAGTGTGTTGTGATTCGTACAGTTCAGAGAAATTGAAACTAAATTGTCCTGAAACAGGCTTGGGAGAATGGACATTTTTGATTCAACATAACAAAATAAAAATGTAAAATACAAAATCTGTGAAATTAAACCATTTATAGGCTATACTTTTGATAAGCCAATTGTTAGTTTTTGATAAAAAAATATGGCATTTTTTAAATTCGTTGTTTGTATTCTGTGGTTAAATAGACGTCCACATACTAGATGATTCAAAACTACAAACGTAAAACCTACGATCGGTTTGGACTATCTTTTTTTACAGTACCATCAACAAGTCTCAAGGTTGAACTTTCCATATAGATGGGAAATACGTAAGTATTTAACCGATGACATTTTGTTTGTTTATTTAGCAGAGTTGCATCACAGGAATAAATAAAATCACTAAACTAATGCTATATGGTTTATGGTATATGCATATGTTATGTGGTAATGGTATTTATATTTTATATCTAAAAAGTAAACCTTTGTTGGATTTTACCAATAATTAGATACCAAAGCACACCAAAGGTAGCGTCGTACACATGAGAATTTAAAATTTAAATAGGCTTGACCCTAAAGACGTATCTTTTATTGTTACCTACAAAAGGTACAAATAATTAAAAGTAAGGTTTTCTATCCGATACTAATTAACGACTAAAATAGTTTAAATCATTTTAGAAGATCAAATTCTTTACACAATAATCACAAAATTTTTGAATGCTAAAAAATACATACCAAAACATAAAACTGCACTGATACAATGAACCATAAAGTATTTCACTGATACAGAAATATAGTAAGACTATCCAGATTTAATTAATAGATTGGTGAGCAAAAAATACAGTTTAGGGTAAAGGTAGCAATACAATATTATCAATACAACACATGTTGTGTTGTTGTGTTATCGACACACATAATCACATTTATAACTATAATTTACTTATAAACCACAAGTTATAGGGACCCATTTTGTATTACCTTTTCATCATCGATATGTATCGATATAAATACGTCAGTTTATAACTAGTCTTTATCCTCATATGAGACTGAAACAACCTATTGTTAACTATTTGAACAATACAACGAAGTCAACCGTGGAACAATTATAACTTAAACAATGTTAATGTTGAACAAAGAGGAGAACCAGCTGATAATAATGTGCAAAGATGTTTCTTGGCAAGTTGTTTGTTTCATTATTTCACTTGATAATGAGGAGATGTTTCTTTGGTTTAACTCATAACATTTAGATGGCATATTTCCCTAATCATTGTTGTTTCATAATAATTTTCCGTGTTCTCCCAAAGTGTGAAAGTTACCAGTAACAACAGAATAAAATGCCAATCTCGTCACGTAAGATAATTTATCTGCTAGGCATTCGAGACATATACAGGGTGTATCACTTAAAATGAACCAATAGCTGTTTTACTATGGGTATGGCTGCTACTTCTTTTGGGGCACTCACCTTTACTTATTAAGGTTTTTTATGGTGTTGCATTTTAAAATATACGACCACCATTTTCAATATGGCGGAAAACAATTTTCTCGCAGGAAAATTCTGTATTTTATAATAATGAAGATAGAATAAGTTATTTTAAAATTATTTTATAATTAGTAATGTTTTCGTAAGTGGAACGGTTAATGAACTGTAGCTAATAATTGTTACGAAAAAAAATTTCCGTAGTAAAAAAAAACTAGTTTTGAACAAGTTCAAAACTAGTTTGGAACAAGTTTACAACTGTGTTAAAACAAGTTTATCAACTGTTTTAAAACAAGTTCAGAACTGTTTTGGAACAAGTTTACAACTGTTTCGGAACAAGTTTACAACTGTTTTAAAACAAGTTAACAACTGTTTTGGAACAACAGTTCACAACTGTTTTAAAACAATTTCAGAACTAGTTTGGAACAAGTTCAGAACTAGTTTGGAACAAGTGCACAACTGTGTTAAAACAAGTTTTTCAACAGTTTTAAAACAAGTTCACAACTGTTTTAAAAACAAGTTCACAACTGTTTTGGCACAAGTTTAGAACTAGTTTGGAACAAGTTTACAACTGTTTCGGAACAAGTTTGGAACTAGTTTGGAACAAGTTTACAACTGTTTTAAAACAAGTTAACAACTGTTTTGGAACAAGTATACAACTGGTTTGGAACAAGTTTACAATTTTTTTAAACAAGTTTAAGAATGTTTTTAAACAAGTTTACAACTATTATGGAACAAGTTTACAACTGTTTTGGAACAAGTTTACATATGTTTTGAAACTAGTTCAAAACTGTTTTGGAACAAGTTTAGAACTAGTGTGGAACAAGTTTACAACTGTTTCGGAACAAGTGTAGAACTAGTTTGGAACAAGTTTACAACTGTTATAAAACAAGTTCACAACTGTTTCGGAACAAGTTTTCTTAATGTTTTAAAACAAGGTCACAACTGTTTTGGAACAAGTTTACAACTGGATTGAAACAAGTTTACAATTTTTTTTTAACAAGTTCAAGAATGTTTTAAAACCAGTTTACAACTATTTTGGAAAAAGTTTACAACTAATTAGGAACAAGTTTACAACTAATTTGGAACAAGTTTACAACTGTTTTAAATAAGTTTTCCAACTGTTTTTAAACAAGTTCAGAACTGTTTTGGAACAAGTTTACAACTGTTTCGGAACAAGTTTACAACTGTTTTGAAGCTAGTTCAATACTGTTTTGGAACAAGTTTAGAACTAGTTTGGAACAAGTTTACAACTGTTTCGGAACAAGTTTACAACTGTTTTGAATCAAGTTTTCTAACAGTTTTTAAACAAGTTCACAGCTGTTTTGGAACAAGTTTAAAACTGTTTTGAAACAAGGTTACAACTGTTTTGAAACTAGTTCCCAACTGTTTTGGAACAAGTTTACAACTGGGTTGGAACAAGTTTACAACTGTTTTAAAACAAGTTCAAAACTGTTTTGGAACAAGTTTACAACTGTTTTAAAACAAGATCACAACTGTTTTAAAACAATTTCAGAACTAGTTTGGAACAAGTTCAGAACTAGTTTGGACCAAGTTCAGAACTAGTTTGAAACAAGTGCACAACTGTGTTAAAACAAGTTTTTCAACTATTTTAAAACAAGTTCAGAACTAGTTTGAAACAAGTTCACAACTGTTTTAAAACAAGTTGACAACTGTTTTGGAACAAGTTTACAACTGTTTTAAAAAAGTTTGGAACTAGTTTGGAACAAGTTTACAACTGTTTTAAAACAAGTTAACAACTGTTTTGGACCAAGTATACAACTGGTTTGGAACAAGTTTTCTAACAGTTTTAAAACAAGTTCATAGCTGTTTTGGAACAAGTTTACAACTGTTTTGGAACAAGGTTACAACTGTTTTGAAACTAGTTCACAACTGTTTTGGAAAAAGTTTACAACTGTTTTAAAACAAGTTCACAACTGTTTTAAAACAATTTCAGAACTAGTTTGGAACAAGTTCAGAACTAGTTTGGAACAAGTGCACAACTGTGTTAAAACAAGTTATTCAACTGTTTTAAAACAAGTTCACAACTGTTTTGGAACAAGTTTAGAACTAGTTTGGAACAAGTTTACAACTGTTTCGGAACAAGTTTGGAACTAGTTTGGAACAAGTTTACAACTGTTTTAAAACAAGTTAACAACTGTTTTGGACCAAGTATATAACTGGTTTGGAACAAGATTACAATTTGTTGAAACAAGTTCAAGAATGTTTTTAAACAAGTTTACAACTATTTTGGAACAAGTTTACAACTGGTTTGGAACAAGTTTACATATGTTTTGAAACTAGTTAAAAACTGTTTTGGAACAAGTTTAGAACTAGTTTGGAACAAGTTTACAACTGTTTCGGAACAAGTTTAGAACCTAGTTGGAACAAGTTTACAACTGTTTTGGATCAAGTTTACAACTATTTTGCAACAAAATCATAACAGTTTTGGAACAAGTTTACAACTGTTTCGGAACAAGTTTACAACTGTTTTGAATCAAGTTTACAACTATTTTTAACCAAAATCATAACTGTTTTAAAAACAAGGCCACAACTGTTTTAAAGAGAGTACATAACTGATTTTGGAACAAGTTTAGAACTAGTTTGGAACAAGTTCAAAACTAGTTTGGAACAAGTTCAAAACTAGTTTGGAACAAGTTCAAAACTAGTTTGGAACAAGTTTACAACTGTGTTAAAACAAGTTTTTCAACTGTTTTAAAACAAGTTCAGAACTAGTTTGAAACAAGTTCACAACTGATTTAAAACAAGTTCACAACTGTTTAAAAACAAGTTCACAACTGTTTTGGAACAAGTTAAGAACTAGTGTAGAACACGTTTACAACTGTTTCGGAACAAGTTTACAACTGTTTTAAAACAAGTTCACAACTGATTTGGAACAAGTTTACAACTGGTTTGAAACAAGTTTACAATTTTTTTAAACAAGTTCAAGAATGTTTCCAAATTAGTTTACAACTATTTTAGAAAAAGTTTACAACTAATAAGGAACAAGTTTACAACTTATTTGGAACAGTTTACAACTGTTTTAAACAAGTTTTCCAACTGTTTTAAACAAGTTCACAACTGTTTTGGAACATGTTTACAACTGTTTTGTAACAAGTTTACATATGTTTTGAAACTAGTTAAAAACTGTTTTGGAACAAGTTTGGAACTAGTTTGGTTCATGTTTACAACTGTTTCGGAACAAGTTTAGAACCTATTTGGAACAAGTTTACAACTGTTTTGGATCAAGTTTACAACTATTTTGCAACAAAATCATAACTGTTTTGGAACAAGTTTACAACTGTTTCGGAACAAGTTTACAACTGTTTCGGAACAAGTTTACAACTGTTTTGAATCAAGTTTACAACTATTTTTAACCAAAATCATAACTGTTTTAAAAACAAGGCCACAACTGTTTTAAAGAGAGTACATAACTGATTCGCAACAAGTTTAAAACTATTTTAGAACAAGTTTACAACTATTTTAAAAAAATATTACAGATGTTTTGAAACAAGTTCACAACTGTTTTAAAACAAGTTCAGGACTAGTTTGGAACAAGTTCAGAACTAGTTTGGAAAAAGTTTACAACTGTGTTAAAACAAGTTTTTTAACTGTTTAAAACAAGTTCAGAACTGTTTTGGAACAAGTTTACAACTGTTTCGGAACAAGTTTACAACTGTTTTGAAGCTAGTTCAATACTGTTTTGGCACAAGTTTAGAACTAGTTTGGAACAAGTTTACAACTGTTTCGGAACAAGTTTGGAACTGTTTTAAATACGTTTTCCAACTGTTTTTTAACAAGTTCAGAACTGTTTTGGAACAAGTTTACAACTGTTTCGGAACAAGTTTACAACTGTTTTGAAGCTAGTTCAATACTGTTTTGGCACAAGTTTAGAACTAGTTTGGAACAAGTTTACAACTGTTTCGGAACAAGTTTGGAACTAGTTTGGAACAAGTTTACAACTGTTTTAAAACAAGTTAACAACTGTTTTGGAACAAGTATACAACTGGTTTGGAACAAGTTTAAAATTTTTTTAAACAAGTTTAAGAATGTTTTTAAACAAGTTTACAACTATTATGGAACAAGTTTACAACTGTTTTGGAACAAGTTTACATATGTTTTGAAACTAGTTCAAAACTGTTTTGGAACAAGTTTAGAACTAGTGTGGAACAAGTTTACAACTGTTTCGGAACAAGTGTAGAACTAGTTTGGAACAAGTTTACAACTGTTTTCAATAAGTTCACAACTGTTTCGGAACAAGTTTTCTTAATGTTTTAAAACAAGTTCACAACTGTTTCGGAACAAGTTTACAACTGGATTGGAACAAGTTTACAATTTTTTTTTAACAAGTTCAAGAATGTTTTAAAACAAGTTTACAACTATTTTGGAAAAAGCTTACAACTAATTAGGAACAAGTTTACAACTAATTTGGAACAAGTTTACAACTGTTTTAAATAAGTTTTCCAACTGTTTTTAAACAAGTTCAGAACTGTTTTGGAACAAGTTTACAACTGTTTCGGAACAAGTTTACAACTGTTTTGAAGCAAGTTCAATACTTCTTTGGAACAAGTTTAGAACTAGTTTGGAACAAGTTTACAACTGTTTCGGAACAAGTTTACAACTGTTTTGAATCAAGTTTTCTAACAGTTTTTAAACAAGTTCACAGCAGTTTTGGAACAAGTTTACAACTGTTTTGAAACAAGGTTACAACTGTTTTGAAACTAGTTCCCAACTGTTTTGAAACAAGTTTACAACTGGGTTGGAACAAGTTTACAACTGTTTTAAAACAAGTTCAATACTGTTTTGGAACAAGTTTACAACTGTTTTAAAACAAGTTCACAACTGTTTTAAAACAATTTCAGAACTAGTTTGGAACAAGTTCAGAACTAGTTTGGACTAAGTTCAGAACTAGTTTGGAACAAGTGCACAACTGTGTTAAAACAAGTTTTTCAACTGTTTTAAAACAAGTTGACAACTGTTTTAAAACAAGTTCACAACTGTTTTGGAACAAGTTTACAACTGTTTAAAAAAAGTTTGGAACAAGTTTACAACTGTTTTAAAACAAGTTAATAACTGTTTTGGAACAACAGTTCACAACTGTTTTAAAACAATTTCAGAACTAGTTTGGAACAAGTTCAGAACTAGTTTGGAACAAGTGCACAACTGTGTTAAAACAAGTTTTTCAACAGTTTTAAAACAAGTTCACAACTGTTTTAAAAACAAGTTCACAACTGTTTTGGCACAAGTTTAGAACTAGTTTGGAACAAGTTTACAACTGTTTCGGAACAAGTTTGGAACTAGTTTGGAACAAGTTTACAACTGTTTTAAAACAAGTTAACAACTGTTTTGGAACAAGTATACAACTGGTTTGGAACAAGTTTACAATTTTTTTAAACAAGTTTAAGAATGTTTTTAAACAAGTTTACAACTATTATGGAACAAGTTTACAACTGTTTTGGAACAAGTTTACATATGTTTTGAAACTAGTTAAAAACTGTTTTGAAACAAGTTTAGAACTAGTGTGGAACAAGTTTACAACTGTTTCGGAACAAGTGTAGAACTAGTTTGGAACAAGTTTACAACTGTTATAAAACAAGTTCACAACTGTTTCGGAACAAGTTTTCTTAATGTTTTAAACAAGGTCACAACTGTTTTGGAACAAGTTTACAACTGGATTGGAACAAGTTTACAATTTTTTTTAACATTCAAGAATGTTTTAAAACCAGTTTACAACTATTTTGGAAAAAGTTTACAACTAATTAGGAACAAGTTTACAACTAATTTGGAACAAGTTTACAACTGTTTTAAATAAGTTTTCCAACTGTTTTTAAACAAGTTCAGAACTGTTTTGGAACAAGTTTACATATGTTTCGGAACAAGTTTACAACTGTTTTGAAGCTAGTTCAATACTGTTTTGGAACAAGTTTAGAACTAGTTTGGAACAAGTTTACAACTGTTTCGGAACAAGTTTACAACTGTTTTGAATCAAGTTTTCTAACAGTTTTTAAACAAGTTCACAGCTGTTTTGGAACAAGTTTAAAACTGATTTGAAACAAGGTTACAACTGTTTTGAAACTAGTTCCCAACTGTTTTGGAACAAGTTTACAACTGGGTTGGAACAAGTTTCAACTGTTTTAAAACAAGTTCAAAACTGTTTTGGAACAAGTTTACAACTGTTTTAAAACGAGATCACAACTGTTTTAAAACAATTTCAGAACTAGTTTGGAACAAGTTCAGAACTAGTTTGGACCAAGTTCAGAACTAGTTTGGAACAAGTGCACAACTGTGTTAATACAAGTTTTTCAACTGTTTTAAAACAAGTTCAGAACTAGTTTGAAACAAGTTCACAACTGTTTTAAAACAAGTTGACAACTGTTTTAAAACAAGTTCACAACTGTTTTGGAACAAGTTTACAACTGTTTTAAAAAAGTTTGGAACTAGTTTGGAACAAGTTTACAACTGTTTTAAAACAAGTTAACAACTGTTTTGGACCAAGTATACAACTGGTTTGGAACAAGTTTTCTAACAGTTTTAAAACAAGTTCATAGCTGTTTTGGAACAAGTTTACAACTGTTTTGGAACAAGGTTACAACTGTTTTGAAACTAGTTCACAACTGTTTTGGAAAAAGTTTACAACTGTTTTAAAACAAGTTCACAACTGTTTTAAAACAATTTCAGAACTAGTTTGGAACAAGTTCAGAACTAGTTTGGAACAAGTGCACAACTGTGTTAAAACAAGTTATTCAACTGTTTTAAAACAAGTTCACAACTGTTTTGGAACAAGTTTAGAACTAGTTTGGAACAAGTTTACAACTGTTTCGGAACAAGTTTGGAACTAGTTTGGAACAAGTTTACAACTGTTTTAAAACAAGTTAACAACTGTTTTGGACCAAGTATACAACTGGTTTGGAACAAGATTACAATTTTTTGAAACAAGTTCAAGAATGTTTTTAAACAAGTTTACAACTATTTTGGAACAAGTTTACAACTGGTTTGGAACAAGTTTACATATGTTTTGAAACTAGTTAAAAACTGTTTTGGAACAAGTTTAGAACTAGTTTGGAACAAGTTTACAACTGTTTCGGAACAAGTTTAGAACCTATTTGGAACAAGTTTACAACTGTTTTGGATCAAGTTTACAACTATTTTGCAACAAAATCATAACTGTTTTGGAACAAGTTTACAACTGTTTCGGAACAAGTTTACAACTGTTTCGGAACAAGTTTACAACTGTTTTGAATCAAGTTTACAACTATTTTTAACCAAAATCATAACTGTTTTAAAAACAAGGCCACAACTGTTTTAATGAGAGTACATAACTGATTCGCAACAAGTTTAAAACTATTTTAGAACAAGTTTACAACTATTTTTAAAAAATATTACAGATGTTTTGAAACAAGTTCACAACTGTTTTAAAACAAGTTCAGGACTAGTTTGGAACAAGTTCAGAACTAGTTTGGAAAAAGTTTACAACTGTGTTAAAACAAGTTTTTCAACTGTTTAAAACAAGTTCAGAACTGTTTTGGAACAAGTTTACAACTGTTTCGGAACAAGTTTACAACTGTTTTGAAGCTAGTTCAATACTGTTTTGGCACAAGTTTAGAACTAGTTTGGAACAAGTTTACAACTGTTTCGGAACAAGTTTGGAACTAGTTTGGAACAAGTTTACAACTGTTTTAAAACAAGTTAACAACTGTTTTGGAACAAGTATACAACTGGTTTGGAACAAGTTTATAATTTTTTTAAACAAGTTTAAGAATGTTTTTAAACAAGTTTACAACTATTATGGAACAAGTTTACAACTGTTTTGGAACAAGTTTACATATGTTTTGAAACTAGTTCAAAACTGTTTTGGAACAAGTTTAGAACTAGTGTGGAACAAGTTTACAACTGTGTCGGAACAAGTGTAGAACTAGTTTGGAACAAGTTTACAACTGTTTTAAATAAGTTCACAACTGTTTCGGAACAAGTTTTCTTAATGTTTTAAAACAAGTTCACAACTGTTTCGGAACAAGTTTACAACTGGATTGGAACAAGTTTACAATTTTTTTTTAACAAGTTCAAGAATGTTTTAAAACAAGTTTACAACTATTTTGGAAAAAGCTTACAACTAATTAGGAACAAGTTTACAACTAATTTGGAACAAGTTTACAACTGTTTTAAATAAGTTTTCCAACTGTTTTTAAACAAGTTCAGAACTGTTTTGGAACAAGTTTACAACTGTTTCGGAACAAGTTTACAACTGTTTTGAAGCAAGTTCAATACTTCTTTGGAACAAGTTTAGAACTAGTTTTTGAACAAGTTTACAACTGTTTCGGAACAAGTTTACAACTGTTTTGAATCAAGTTTTCTAACAGTTTTTAAACAAGTTCACAGCAGTTTTGGAACAAGTTTACAACTGTTTTGAAACAAGGTTACAACTGTTTTGAAACTAGTTCCCAACTGTTTTGAAACAAGTTTACAACTGGGTTGGAACAAGTTTACAACTGTTTTAAAACAAGTTCAATACTGTTTTGGAACAAGTTTACAACTGTTTTAAAACAAGTTCACAACTGTTTTAAAACAATTTCAGAACTAGTTTGGAACAAGTTCAGAACTAGTTTGGACTAAGTTCAGAACTAGTTTGGAACAAGTGCACAACTGTGTTAAAACAAGTTTTTCAACTGTTTTAAAACAAGTTGACAACTGTTTAAAAAAAGTTTGGAACAAGTTTACAACTGTTTTAAAACAAGTTAACAACTGTTTTGGAACAACAGTTCACAACTGTTTTAAAACAATTTCAGAACTAGTTTGGAACAAGTTCAGAACTAGTTTGGAACAAGTGCACAACTGTGTTAAAACAAGTTTTTCAACAGTTTTAAAACAAGTTCACAACTGTTTTAAAAACAAGTTCACAACTGTTTTGGCACAAGTTTAGAACTAGTTTGGAACAAGTTTACAACTGTTTCGGAACAAGTTTGGAACTAGTTTGGAACAAGTTTACAACTGTTTTAAAACAAGTTAACAACTGTTTTGGAACAAGTATACAACTGGTTTGGAACAAGTTTACAATTTTTTTTAACAAGTTTAAGCATGTTTTTAAACAAGTTTACAACTATTATGGAACAAGTTTACAACTGTTTTGGAACAAGTTTACATATGTTTTGAAACTAGTTCAAAACTGTTTTGAAACAAGTTTAGAACTAGTGTGGAACAAGTTTACAACTGTTTCGGAACAAGTGTAGAACTAGTTTGGAACAAGTTTACAACTGTTATAAAACAAGTTCACAACTGTTTCGGAACAAGTTTTCTTAATGTTTTAAACAAGGTCACAACTGTTTTGGAACAAGTTTACAACTGGATTGGAACAAGTTTACAATTTTTTTTAACATTCAAGAATGTTTTAAAACCAGTTTACAACTATTTTGGAAAAAGTTTACAACTAATTAGGAACAAGTTTACAACTAATTTGGAACAAGTTTACAACTGTTTTAAATAAGTTTTCCAACTGTTTTTAAACAAGTTCAGAACTGTTTTGGAACAAGTTTACATATGTTTCGGAACAAGTTTACAACTGTTTTGAAGCTAGTTCAATACTGTTTTGGAACAAGTTTAGAACTAGTTTGGAACAAGTTTACAACTGTTTCGGAACAAGTTTACAACTGTTTTGAATCAAGTTTTCTAACAGTTTTTAAACAAGTTCACAGCTGTTTTGGAACAAGTTTAAAACTGATTTGAAACAAGGTTACAACTGTTTTGAAACTAGTTCCCAACTGTTTTGGAACAAGTTTACAACTGGGTTGGAACAAGTTTCAACTGTTTTAAAACAAGTTCAAAACTGTTTTGGAACAAGTTTACAACTGTTTTAAAACGAGATCACAACTGTTTTAAAACAATTTCAGAACTAGTTTGGAACAAGTTCAGAACTAGTTTGGACCAAGTTCAGAACTAGTTTGGAACAAGTGCACAACTGTGTTAATACAAGTTTTTCAACTGTTTTAAAACAAGTTCAGAACTAGTTTGAAACAAGTTCACAACTGTTTTAAAACAAGTTGACAACTGTTTTAAAACAAGTTCACAACTGTTTTGGAACAAGTTTACAACTGTTTTAAAAAAGTTTGGAACTAGTTTGGAACAAGTTTACAACTGTTTTAAAACAAGTTAACAACTGTTTTGGACCAAGTATACAACTGGTTTGGAACAAGTTTTCTAACAGTTTTAAAACAAGTTCATAGCTGTTTTGGAACAAGTTTACAACTGTTTTGGAACAAGGTTACAACTGTTTTGAAACTAGTTCACAACTGTTTTGGAAAAAGTTTACAACTGTTTTAAAACAAGTTCACAACTGTTTTAAAACAATTTCAGAACTAGTTTGGAACAAGTTCAGAACTAGTTTGGAACAAGTGCACAACTGTGTTAAAACAAGTTATTCAACTGTTTTAAAACAAGTTCACAACTGTTTTGGAACAAGTTTAGAACTAGTTTGGAACAAGTTTACAACTGTTTCGGAACAAGTTTGGAACTAGTTTGGAACAAGTTTACAACTGTTTTAAAACAAGTTAACAACTGTTTTGGACCAAGTATACAACTGGTTTGGAACAAGATTACAATTTTTTGAAACAAGTTCAAGAATGTTTTTAAACAAGTTTACAACTATTTTGGAACAAGTTTACAACTGGTTTGGAACAAGTTTACATATGTTTTGAAACTAGTTAAAAACTGTTTTGGAACAAGTTTAGAACTAGTTTGGAACAAGTTTACAACTGTTTCGGAACAAGTTTAGAACCTAGTTGGAACAAGTTTACAACTGTTTTGGATCAAGTTTACAACTATTTTGCAACAAAATCACAACAGTTTTGGAACAAGTTTACAACTGTTTCGGAACAAGTTTACAACTGTTTTGAATCAAGTTTACAACTATTTTTAACCGAAATCATAACTGTCTTAAAAACAAGGCCACAACTGTTTTAAAGAGAGTACATAACTGATTTTGGAACAAGTTTAGAACTAGTTTGGAACAAGTTCAAAACTAGTTTGGAACAAGTTCAAAACTAGTTTGGAACAAGTTTACAACTGTGTTAAAACAAGTTTTTCAACTGTTTTAAAACAAGTTCAGAACTAGTTTGAAACAAGTTCACAACTGATTTAAAACAAGTTCACAACTGTTTTAAAACAAGTTCACAACTGTTTTGGAACAAGTTAAGAACTAGTGTAGAACACGTTTACAACTGTTTCGGAACAAGTTTACAACTGTTTTAAAACAAGTTCAAGAATGTTTTCAAATTAGTTTACAACTATTTTAGAAAAAGTTTACAACTAATAAGGAACAAGTTTACAACTTATTTGGAACAGTTTACAACTGTTTTAAACAAGTTTTCCAACTGTTTTAAACAAGTTCAAAACTGTTTTGGAACATGTTTACAACTGTTTTGTAACAAGTTTACATATGTTTTGAAACTAGTTAAAAACTGTTTTGGAACAAGTTTAGAACTAGATTGGAAGAAGTTTACAACTGTTTCGGAACAAGTTTAGAACCTATTTGGAACAAGTTTAGAACCTATTTGGAACAAGTTTACAACTGTTTTGGATCAAGTTTACAACCATTTTGCAACAAAATCATAACTGTTTTGGAACAAGTTTACAACTGTTTCGGAACAAGTTTACAACTGTTTTGAATCAAGTTTACAACTATTTTTAACCAAAATCATACTGTTTTAAAAACAAGGCCACAACTGTTTTAAAGAGAGTACATAACTGATTCGCAACAAGTTTAAGACTATTTTGGAACAAGTTTACAACTATTTTAAAAAAATATTACAGATGTTTTGAAACAAGTTCACAACTGTTTTAAAACAAGTTCAGGACTAGTTTGGAACAAGTTCAGAACTAGTTTGGAAAAAGTTTACAACTGTGTTAAAACAAGTTTTTCAACTGTTTAAAACAAGTTCAGAACTGTTTTGGAACAAGTTTACAACTGTTTCGGAACAAGTTTACAACTGTTTTGAAGCTAGTTCAATACTGTTTTGGCACAAGTTTAGAACTAGTTTGGAACAAGTTTACAACTGTTTCGGAACAAGTTTGGAACTGTTTTAAATAAGTTTTCCAACTGTTTTTAAACAAGTTCAGAACTGTTTTGGAACAAGTTTACAACTGTTTCGGAACAAGTTTACAACTGTTTTGAAGCTAGTTCAATACTGTTTTGGCACAAGTTTAGAACTAGTTTGGAACAAGTTTACAACTGTTTCGGAACAAGTTTGGAACTAGTTTGGAACAAGTTTACAACTGTTTTAAAACAAGTTAACAACTGTTTTGGAACAAGTATACAACTGGTTTGGAACAAGTTTACAATTTTTTTAAACAAGTTTAAGAATGTTTTTAAACAAGCTTACAACTATTATGGAACAAGTTTACAACTGTTTTGGAACAAGTTTAGAACTAGTGTGGAACAAGTTTACAACTGTTTCGGAACAAGTGTAGAACTAGTTTGGAACAAGTTTACAACTGTTTTAAATAAGTTTAAGAATGTTTTTAAACAAGCTTACAACTATTATGGAACAAGTTTACATATGTTTCGGAACAAGTTTACAACTGTTTTGAAGCTAGTTCAATACTGTTTTGGAACAAGTTTAGAACTAGTTTGGAACAAGTTTACAACTGTTTCGGAAGAAGTTTAGAACTAGTTTACAACAAGTTTACAACTGTTTTAAAACAAGTTCACAACTGTTTTAAAACAAGTTCACAACTGTTTTAAAACAAGTTCACAACTGTTTTAAAACAAGTTCACAACTGTTTTAAAACAAGTTCACAACTGTTTTAAAACAAGTTCACAACTGATTTGGAACAAGTTTAAAACTAGTTTGGAACAAGTTTACAACTGTTTCGGAAGAATTTTAGAACTAGTTTACAACAAGTTTACAACAGTTTCAGAACAAGTTTACACTTGTAGTGGAACAAGTTTTCTAACTGTTTTAAAACAAGTTCACAACTGTTTTGGAACAAGTTTACAACTGGTTTGGAACAAGTTTACAATTTTTTTTTAAGTTCAAGAATGTTTTAAAACAAATTCACAACTGTTTTGGAAAAACTTTACAACTAATTAGGAACAAGTTTACAACTAATTTGGAACAAGTTTACAACTGTTTTAAAACAAGTTTTCCAACTGTTTTAAAACAAGTTCACAACTGTTTTGGAACAAGTTTACAACTGTTTTGGAACAAGTTTACAACTGTTTTGGAACAAGTTTACAACGGTTTCGGAACAAGTTTACAACTGTTTTGGATCAAGTTTACAAATATTTTAAACCAAAATCATATTTGTTTTAAAAACAAGGCCACAACTGTTTTAATGAGAGTACATAACTGTTTCGCAACAAGTTTAAAACTGTTTTGGAACAAGTTTACAACTATTTTAAAACAATATTACAACTTTTTTGAAACAAGTTCACAACTGTTTTAAAACAAGTTCAGGACTAGTTTGGAACAAGTTCAGAACTAGTTTGGAACAAGTTTACAACTGTGTTAAAACAAGTTTTTCAACTGTTTAAAACAAGTTCAGAACTAGTTTGAAACAAGTTCTCAACTGTTTTAAAACAAGTTCACAACTGTTTTAAAACGAGTTTACAATTGTTTCGGAACAAGTTTACAACTGTTTAAAATAAGTTTACAACTGTTTTTAAACAAGTTCACAACTGTTTTTAAACAAGTTCACAACTGTTTAAAAACAAGTTTTGAACTAGTTTGGAACAAGTTTGCAACTGTGTTAAAACAAGTTTTTCAACTGTTTTAAAACATGTTCAGAACCAGTTTGAAACAAGTTCACAACTGTTTAAAAACAAGTACTTAAATATTTTAAAACCATTTCACAACTGTTTTAAAACAAGTTCACAACTGTTTTGGAACAAGTTCACAACTGTTTTAAAACAAGTTCAGAACTGGTTAGGAACACGTTCAGAACTAGTTAGGAACAAGTTCAGAACTAGTTTGGAACAAGTTTGCAACTGTGTTAAAACAAGGTTTTAACTGTTTTAAAACAAGTTCAAAACTGTTTTGGAACAAGTTTACAACTGTTGTAAAACAAGTTCACAACTTTTTTGGAACAAGTTTAGAACTAGTTTGGAACAAGTTTACAACTGTTTCGGAACAAGTTTAGAACTAGTTTGGAACAAGTTTACAACTGTTTCGGAACAATTTCAGAACTAATTTGGAAAAGTTCAGAACTAGTTTGCAAACAAGTTTACAACTGTGTTAAAACAAGTTTTTCAACTGTTTTAAAACAAGTTCAGAACTGTTTTAGAACAAGTTTACAACTGTTTCGGAACAAGTTTACAACTGTTTTAAAACAAGTTCAAAACTGTTTTGGAACAAGTTTACAACTGTTTTGGAACAAGTTTACATATGTTTTGAAACTAGTTCAAAACTGTTTTGGAACAATTTTAGAACTAGTTTGGAACAAGTTCAAAACTAGTTTGGAACAAGTTTACAACTGTGTTAAAAAAAGTTTTTCAACTAGTTTGAAACAAGATCACAATTGTTTTAAAACAAGTTCACAACTTTTTTAAAACAAGTTCACAACTGTTTTAAAACAAGTTCACAACTGTTTTGGAACAAGTTTAGAACTAGTGTGGAACAAGTTTACAACTGTTTCGGAACAAGTTTACAACTGTTTTAAAACAAGTTCACAACTGTTTCTTAACAAGTTTTCTAACTATTTTAAAACAAGTTCACAACTGTTTAGGAACAAGTTTACAACTGTGTAGGAACAAGTTTAGAACTGTTTTGAAGTTAGTTCAAAACTGTTTTGGAACAAGTTTAGAACTAGTTTGGAACAAGTTTACAACTGTTTCGGAACAAGTTTAGAACCAGGTTGGAACAGGTTTTGGATCAAGTTTTCTAACAGTTATAAAACAAGTTCACAGCTGTTTTGGAACAAGTTTACAACTGTTTTGAAACTAGTTCACAACTGTTTTTGAACAAGTTTACAACTGGGTTGGAACAAGTTTACAACTGTTTTAAAACAAGTTCACAACTGTTTTAAAACAATTTCAGAACTAGTTTGGAACAAGTTCAGAACTAGTTTGGAACAAGTGCACAACTGTGTTAAAACAAGTTATTCAACTGTTTTAAAACAAGTTCAGAACTAGTTTGAAACAAGTTCACAACTGTTTTATAACAAGTTCACAACTGTTTTAAAACAAGTTCACAACTGTTTTGGAACAAGTTTAGAACTAGTGTGGAACAAGTTTACAACTGTTTCGGAACAAGTTTACAACTGTTTTGGAACAAGTTTACATATGTTTTAAAACAAGTTCACAACTGTTTTAAAACAAGTTCACAACTGTTTTAAAACAAGTTCACAACTGTTTTGGAACAAGTTTAGAACTAGTGTGGAACAAGTTTACAACTGTTTCGGAACAAGTTTACAACTGTTTTAAAACAAGTTCACAACTGTTTCTTAACAAGTTTTCTAACTGTTTTAAAACAAGTTCACAACTGTTTTGGAACAAGTTTAAAACTAGTTTGGAACAAGTTTACAACTGTTTCGGAACAAGTTTGGAACTAGTTTGGATCAAGTTTACAACTGTTGTAAACTTACAACAGTACAACAGTACAACAACAACAACAGTAACAACGAGTTAACAACTGTTTTGGAACAAGTATACAACTGGTTTGGAACAAGTTTACAATTTTTTTAAACAAGTTCAAGAATGTTTTTAAACAATTTTACAACTATTATGGAACAAGTTTACAACTGTTTTGGAACAAGTTTACATATGTTTTGTAACTAGTTCAAAACTGTTTTGGAACAAGTTTAAAACTAGTGTGAAACAAGTTTACAACTGTTTCGGAACAAGTTTGGAACTAGTTTGGAACAAGTTTACAACTGTTTTAAAACAAGTTCACAGCTGTTTTGGAACAAGTTTACAACTGTTTTGGAACAAGGTTACAACTGTTTTGAAACTAGTTCACAACTGTTTTTGAACAAGTTTACAACTGGTTTGGAACAAGTTTACAACTGTTTTAAATCAAGATCAAAACTGTTTTGGAACAAGTTTACAACTGTTTTAAAACAAGTTCACAACTGTTTTAAAACAATTTCCGAACTAGCTTGGAACAAGTGCACAACTGTGTTAAAACAAGTTAATCAACTGGTTTAAAACAAGTTCAGAACTAGTTTGAAACAAGTTCACAACTGTTTTAAAACAAGTTCACAACTGTTTTAAAAAAAGTTTACAACAGTTTTGGAACAAGTTTAGAACTAGTTTGGAACAAGTTTACAACTGTTTCGGAACAAGTTTAGAACCAGGTTGGAACAGGTTTACAACTGTTTTGGATCAAGTTTTCTAACAGTTTTAAAACAAGTTCATAACTGTTAAGGAACAAGTTTACAACTGTTTAGGAACAAGTTTACAACTGTTTTGAAGCTAGTTCAAAACTGTTTTGGAACAAGTTTAGAACTAGTTTGGAACAAGTTTACAACTGTTTCAGAACAAGTTTGGAACAATTTTGGAACAGGTTTACAACTGTTTTGTTTGGAACAAGTTTACAACTGTTTTGGAACAAGTTTAGAACTAGTTTGGAACAAGTTTACAACTCTTTCGGAACAAGTTTTCTAACTGTTTTAAAACAAGTTCACAACTGTTTCGGAACAAGTTTACAACTGGATTGGAACAAGTTAACAATTTTTTTTAAACAAGTTCAAGAATGTTTTAAAACAAGTTTACAACTATTTTGGAAAAAGTTTACAACTAATTAGGAACAAGTTTACAACTAATTTGGAACAAGTTTACTACTGTTTTAAATAAGTTTTCCAACAGTTTTTGAACAAGTTCAGAACTGTTTAGTAACAAGTTTACAACTGTTTTGAAGTTAGTTCAAAACTGTTTTGGAACAAGTTTAGAACTAGTTTGGAACAAGTTTACAACTGTTTCGGAACAAGTTTAGAACCAGGTTGGAACAGGTTTACAACTGTTTTGGATCAAGTTTTCTAACAGTTTTAAAACAAGTTCAGAACTGTTAAGGAACAAGTTTACAACTGTTTAGGAACAAGTTTACAACTGTTTTGAAGCTAGTTCAAAACTGTTTTGGAACAAGTTTAGAACTAGTTTGAAACAAGTTTACAACTGTTTCGGAACAAGTTTGGAACTAGTTTGGAACAGGTTTACAACTGTATTGTTTGGAACAAGTTCACAACTGTTTCGGAACAAGTTCACAACTGTTTTAAAACAAGTTCACAACTGTTTTAAAACAAGATCACAACTGTTTTAAAACAAGTTCACAACTGTTTTGGAACAAGTTTAGAACTTGTGTGGAACAAGTTTACAACTGTTTCGGAACAAGTTTACAACTGTTTTCAAACAAGTTCACAACTGTTTTGGAACAAGACTAGAACTAGTTTGGAACAAGTTTACAACTCTTTCGGAACAAGTTTGGAACAAGTTTACAACTGTTTCGGAACAAGTTTGGAACTAGTTTGGATCAAGTTTACAACTGTTGTAAACTTACAACAGTACAACAGTACAACAACAACAACAGTAACAACGAGTTAACAACTGTTTTGGAACAAGTATACAACTGGTTTGGAACAAGTTTACAATTTTTTTAAACAAGTTCAAGAATGTTTTTAAACAATTTTACAACTATTATGGAACAAGTTTACAACTGTTTTGTAACAAGTTTACATATGTTTTGTAACTAGTTCAAAACTGTTTTGGAACAAGTTTAAAACTAGTGTGAAACAAGTTTACAACTGTTTCGGAACAAGTTTGGAACTAGTTTGGAACAAGTTTACAACTGTTTTAAAACAAGTTCACAGCTGTTTTGGAACAAGTTTACAACTGTTTTGGAACAAGGTTACAACTGTTTTTGAACAAGTTTACAACTGGTTTGGACCAAGTTTACAACTGTTTTAAATCAAGATCAAAACTGTTTTGGAACAAGTTTACAACTGTTTTAAAACAAGTTCACAACTGTTTTAAAAAAAGTTTACAACAGTTTTGGAACAAGTTTAGAACTAGTTTGGAACAAGTTTACAACTGTTTCGGAACAAGTTTAGAACCAGGTTGGAACAGGTTTACAACTGTTTTGGATCAAGTTTTCTAACAGTTTTAAAACAAGTTCATAACTGTTAAGGAACAAGTTTACAACTGTTTAGGAACAAGTTTACAACTGTTTTGAAGCTAGTTCAAAACTGTTTTGGAACAAGTTTAGAACTAGTTTGGAACAAGTTTACAACTGTTTCAGAACAAGTTTGGAACAAGTTTGGAACAGGTTTACAACTGTTTTGTTTGGAACAAGTTTACAACTGTTTTGGAACAAGTTTAGAACTAGTTTGGAACAAGTTTACAACTCTTTCGGAACAAGTTTTCTAACTGTTTTAAAACAAGTTCACAACTGTTTCAGAACAAGTTTACAACTGGATTGGAACAAGTTTACAATTTTTTTTAAACAAGTTCAAGAATGTTTTAAAACAAGTTTACAACTATTTTGGAAAAAGTTTACAACTAATTAGGAACAAGTTTACAACTAATTTGGAACAAGTTTACTACTGTTTTAAATAAGTTTTCCAACAGTTTTTGAACAAGTTCAGAACTGTTTAGTAACAAGTTTACAACTGTTTTGAAGTTAGTTCAAAACTGTTTTGGAACAAGTTTAGAACTAGTTTGGAACAAGTTTACAACTGTTTCGGAACAAGTTTAGAACCAGGTTGGAACAGGTTTACAACTGTTTTGGATCAAGTTTTCTAACAGTTTTAAAACAAGTTCAGAACTGTTAAGGAACAAGTTTACAACTGTTTAGGAACAAGTTTACAACTGTTTTGAAGCTAGTTCAAAACTGTTTTGGAACAAGTTTAGAACTAGTTTGAAACAAGTTTACAACTGTTTCGGAACAAGTTTGGAACTAGTTTGGAACAGGTTTACAACTGTATTGTTTGGAACAAGTTTACAACTGTTTCGGAACAAGTTCACAACTGTTTTAAAACAAGTTCACAACTGTTTTAAAACAAGATCACAACTGTTTTAAAACAAGTTCACAACTGTTTTGGAACAAGTTTAGAACTTGTGTGGAACAAGTTTACAACTGTTTCGGAACAAGTTTACAACTGTTTTCAAACAAGTTCACAACTGTTTTGGAACAAGACTAGAACTAGTTTGGAACAAGTTTACAACTCTTTCGGAACAAGTTTGGAACAAGTTTACAACTGTTTCGGAACAAGTTTGGAACTAGTTTGGATCAAGTTTACAACTGTTGTAAACTTACAACAGTACAACAGTACAACAACAACAACAGTAACAACGAGTTAACAACTGTTTTGGAACAAGTATACAACTGGTTTGGAACAAGTTTACAATTTTTTTAAACAAGTTCAAGAATGTTTTTAAACAATTTTACAACTATTATGGAACAAGTTTACAACTGTTTTGGAACAAGTTTACATATGTTTTGTAACTAGTTCAAAACTGTTTTGGAACAAGTTTAAAACTAGTGTGAAACAAGTTTACAACTGTTTCGGAACAAGTTTGGAACTAGTTTGGAACAAGTTTACAACTGTTTTAAAACAAGTTCACAGCTGTTTTGGAACAAGTTTACAACTGTTTTGGAACAAGGTTACAACTGTTTTTGAACAAGTTTACAACTGGTTTGGACCAAGTTTACAACTGTTTTAAATCAAGATCAAAACTGTTTTGGAACAAGTTTACAACTGTTTTAAAACAAGTTCACAACTGTTTTAAAACAATTTCAGAACTAGTTTGGAACAAGTTCAGAACTAGTTTGGAACAAGTGCACAACTGTGTTAAAACAAGTTATTCAACTGTTTTAAAACAAGTTCAGAACTAGTTTGAAACAAGTTCACAACTGTTTTATAACAAGTTCACAACTGTTTTAAAACAAGTTCACAACTGTTTTGGAACAAGTTTAGAACTAGTGTGGAACAAGTTTACAACTGTTTCGGAACAAGTTTACAACTGTTTTAAAACAAGTTCACAACTGTTTCTTAACAAGTTTTCTAACTGTTTTAAAACAAGTTCACAACTGTTTTGGAACAAGTTTAAAACTAGTTTGGAACAAGTTTACAACTGTTTCGGAACAAGTTTGGAACTAGTTTGGATCAAGTTTACAACTGTTGTAAACTTACAACAGTACAACAGTACAACAACAACAACAGTAACAACGAGTTAACAACTGTTTTGGAACAAGTATACAACTGGTTTGGAACAAGTTTACAATTTTTTTAAACAAGTTCAAGAATGTTTTTAAACAATTTTACAACTATTATGGAACAAGTTTACAACTGTTTTGGAACAAGTTTACATATGTTTTGTAACTAGTTCAAAACTGTTTTGGAACAAGTTTAAAACTAGTGTGAAACAAGTTTACAACTGTTTCGGAACAAGTTTGGAACTAGTTTGGAACAAGTTTACAACTGTTTTAAAACAAGTTCACAGCTGTTTTGGAACAAGTTTACAACTGTTTTGGAACAAGGTTACAACTGTTTTGAAACTAGTTCACAACTGTTTTTGAACAAGTTTACAACTGGTTTGGAACAAGTTTACAACTGTTTTAAATCAAGATCAAAACTGTTTTGGAACAAGTTTACAACTGTTTTAAAACAAGTTCACAACTGTTTTAAAACAATTTCCGAACTAGCTTGGAACAAGTGCACAACTGTGTTAAAACAAGTTAATCAACTGGTTTAAAACAAGTTCAGAACTAGTTTGAAACAAGTTCACAACTGTTTTAAAACAAGTTCACAACTGTTTTAAAAAAAGTTTACAACAGTTTTGGAACAAGTTTAGAACTAGTTTGGAACAAGTTTACAACTGTTTCGGAACAAGTTTAGAACCAGGTTGGAACAGGTTTACAACTGTTTTGGATCAAGTTTTCTAACAGTTTTAAAACAAGTTCATAACTGTTAAGGAACAAGTTTACAACTGTTTAGGAACAAGTTTACAACTGTTTTGAAGCTAGTTCAAAACTGTTTTGGAACAAGTTTAGAACTAGTTTGGAACAAGTTTACAACTGTTTCAGAACAAGTTTGGAACAAGTTTGGAACAGGTTTACAACTGTTTTGTTTGGAACAAGTTTACAACTGTTTTGGAACAAGTTTAGAACTAGTTTGGAACAAGTTTACAACTCTTTCGGAACAAGTTTTCTAACTGTTTTAAAACAAGTTCACAACTGTTTCGGAACAAGTTTACAACTGGATTGGAACAAGTTTACAATTTTTTTTAAACAAGTTCAAGAATGTTTTAAAACAAGTTTACAACTATTTTGGAAAAAGTTTACAACTAATTAGGAACAAGTTTACAACTAATTTGGAACAAGTTTACTACTGTTTTAAATAAGTTTTCCAACAGTTTTTGAACAAGTTCAGAACTGTTTAGTAACAAGTTTACAACTGTTTTGAAGTTAGTTCAAAACTGTTTTGGAACAAGTTTAGAACTAGTTTGGAACAAGTTTACAACTGTTTCGGAACAAGTTTAGAACCAGGTTGGAACAGGTTTACAACTGTTTTGGATCAAGTTTTCTAACAGTTTTAAAACAAGTTCAGAACTGTTAAGGAACAAGTTTACAACTGTTTAGGAACAAGTTTACAACTGTTTTGAAGCTAGTTCAAAACTGTTTTGGAACAAGTTTAGAACTAGTTTGAAACAAGTTTACAACTGTTTCGGAACAAGTTTGGAACTAGTTTGGAACAGGTTTACAACTGTATTGTTTGGAACAAGTTTACAACTGTTTCGGAACAAGTTCACATCTGTTTTAAAACAAGTTCACAACTGTTTTAAAACAAGATCACAACTGTTTTAAAACAAGTTCACAACTGTTTTGGAACAAGTTTAGAACTTGTGTGGAACAAGTTTACAACTGTTTCGGAACAAGTTTACAACTGTTTTCAAACAAGTTCACAACTGTTTTGGAACAAGACTAGAACTAGTTTGGAACAAGTTTACAACTCTTTCGGAACAAGTTTGGAACAAGTTTACAACTGTTTCGGAACAAGTTTGGAACTAGTTTGGATCAAGTTTACAACTGTTGTAAACTTACAACAGTACAACAGTACAACAACAACAACAGTAACAACGAGTTAACAACTGTTTTGGAACAAGTATACAACTGGTTTGGAACAAGTTTACAATTTTTTTAAACAAGTTCAAGAATGTTTTTAAACAATTTTACAACTATTATGGAACAAGTTTACAACTGTTTTGGAACAATTTTACATATGTTTTGTAACTAGTTCAAAACTGTTTTGGAACAAGTTTAAAACTAGTGTGAAACAAGTTTACAACTGTTTCGGAACAAGTTTGGAACTAGTTTGGAACAAGTTTACAACTGTTTTAAAACAAGTTCACAGCTGTTTTGGAACAAGTTTACAACTGTTTTGGAACAAGGTTACAACTGTTTTTGAACAAGTTTACAACTGGTTTGGACCAAGTTTACAACTGTTTTAAATCAAGATCAAAACTGTTTTGGAACAAGTTTACAACTGTTTTAAAACAAGTTCACAACTGTTTTAAAAAAAGTTTACAACAGTTTTGGAACAAGTTTAGAACTAGTTTGGAACAAGTTTACAACTGTTTCGGAACAAGTCTAGAACCAGGTTGGAACAGGTTTACAACTGTTTTGGATCAAGTTTTCTAACAGTTTTAAAACAAGTTCATAACTGTTAAGGAACAAGTTTACAACTGTTTAGGAACAAGTTTACAACTGTTTTGAAGCTAGTTCAAAACTGTTTTGGAACAAGTTTAGAACTAGTTTGGAACAAGTTTACAACTGTTTCAGAACAAGTTTGGAACAAGTTTGGAACAGGTTTACAACTGTTTTGTTTGGAACAAGTTTACAACTGTTTTGGAACAAGTTTAGAACTAGTTTGGAACAAGTTTACAACTCTTTCGGAACAAGTTTTCTAACTGTTTTAAAACAAGTTCACAACTGTTTCGGAACAAGTTTACAACTGGATTGGAACAAGTTTACAATTTTTTTTAAACAAGTTCAAGAATGTTTTAAAACAAGTTTACAACTATTTTGGAAAAAGTTTACAACTAATTAGGAACAAGTTTACAACTAATTTGGAACAAGTTTACTACTGTTTTAAATAAGTTTTCCAACAGTTTTTGAACAAGTTCAGAACTGTTTAGTAACAAGTTTACAACTGTTTTGAAGTTAGTTCAAAACTGTTTTGGAACAAGTTTAGAACTAGTTTGGAACAAGTTTACAACTGTTTCGGAACAAGTTTAGAACCAGGTTGGAACAGGTTTACAACTGTTTTGGATCAAGTTTTCTAACAGTTTTAAAACAAGTTCAGAACTGTTAAGGAACAAGTTTACAACTGTTTAGGAACAAGTTTACAACTGTTTTGAAGCTAGTTCAAAACTGTTTTGGAACAAGTTTAGAACTAGTTTGAAACAAGTTTACAACTGTTTCGGAACAAGTTTGGAACTAGTTTGGAACAGGTTTACAACTGTATTGTTTGGAACAAGTTTACAACTGTTTCGGAACAAGTTCACAACTGTTTTAAAACAAGTTCACAACTGTTTTAAAACAAGATCACAACTGTTTTAAAACAAGTTCACAACTGTTTTGGAACAAGTTTAGAACTTGTGTGGAACAAGTTTACAACTGTTTCGGAACAAGTTTACAACTGTTTTCAAACAAGTTCACAACTGTTTTGGAACAAGACTAGAACTAGTTTGGAACAAGTTTACAACTCTTTCGGAACAAGTTTGGAACAAGTTTACAACTGTTTCGGAACAAGTTTGGAACTAGTTTGGATCAAGTTTACAACTGTTGTAAACTTACAACAGTACAACAGTACAACAACAACAACAGTAACAACGAGTTAACAACTGTTTTGGAACAAGTATACAACTGGTTTGGAACAAGTTTACAATTTTTTTAAACAAGTTCAAGAATGTTTTTAAACAATTTTACAACTAT
This sequence comes from Macrosteles quadrilineatus, assembly GCF_028750875.1. Taxonomy (NCBI): domain Eukaryota; kingdom Metazoa; phylum Arthropoda; class Insecta; order Hemiptera; family Cicadellidae; genus Macrosteles; species Macrosteles quadrilineatus. The sequence continues at coordinate 98,094,063 of NW_026542596.1, forward strand.
TATGGAACAAGTTTACAACTGTTTTGGAACAAGTTTACATATGTTTTGTAACTAGTTCAAAACTGTTTTGGAACAAGTTTAAAACTAGTGTGAAACAAGTTTACAACTGTTTCGGAACAAGTTTGGAACTAGTTTGGAACAAGTTTACAACTGTTTTAAAACAAGTTCACAGCTGTTTTGGAACAAGTTTACAACTGTTTTGGAACAAGGTTACAACTGTTTTTGAACAAGTTTACAACTGGTTTGGACCAAGTTTACAACTGTTTTAAATCAAGATCAAAACTGTTTTGGAACAAGTTTACAACTGTTTTAAAACAAGTTCACAACTGTTTTAAAACAATTTCAGAACTAGTTTGGAACAAGTTCAGAACTAGTTTGGAACAAGTGCACAACTGTGTTAAAACAAGTTATTCAACTGTTTTAAAACAAGTTCAGAACTAGTTTGAAACAAGTTCACAACTGTTTTATAACAAGTTCACAACTGTTTTAAAACAAGTTCACAACTGTTTTGGAACAAGTTTAGAACTAGTGTGGAACAAGTTTACAACTGTTTCGGAACAAGTTTACAACTGTTTTGGAACAAGTTTACATATGTTTTAAAACAAGTTCACAACTGTTTTAAAACAAGTTCACAACTGTTTTAAAACAAGTTCACAACTGTTTTGGAACAAGTTTAGAACTAGTGTGGAACAAGTTTACAACTGTTTCGGAACAAGTTTACAACTGTTTTAAAACAAGTTCACAACTGTTTCTTAACAAGTTTTCTAACTGTTTTAAAACAAGTTCACAACTGTTTTGGAACAAGTTTAAAACTAGTTTGGAACAAGTTTACAACTGTTTCGGAACAAGTTTGGAACTAGTTTGGATCAAGTTTACAACTGTTGTAAACTTACAACAGTACAACAGTACAACAACAACAACAGTAACAACGAGTTAACAACTGTTTTGGAACAAGTATACAACTGGTTTGGAACAAGTTTACAATTTTTTTAAACAAGTTCAAGAATGTTTTTAAACAATTTTACAACTATTATGGAACAAGTTTACAACTGTTTTGGAACAAGTTTACATATGTTTTGTAACTAGTTCAAAACTGTTTTGGAACAAGTTTAAAACTAGTGTGAAACAAGTTTACAACTGTTTCGGAACAAGTTTGGAACTAGTTTGGAACAAGTTTACAACTGTTTTAAAACAAGTTCACAGCTGTTTTGGAACAAGTTTACAACTGTTTTGGAACAAGGTTACAACTGTTTTGAAACTAGTTCACAACTGTTTTTGAACAAGTTTACAACTGGTTTGGAACAAGTTTACAACTGTTTTAAATCAAGATCAAAACTGTTTTGGAACAAGTTTACAACTGTTTTAAAACAAGTTCACAACTGTTTTAAAACAATTTCCGAACTAGCTTGGAACAAGTGCACAACTGTGTTAAAACAAGTTAATCAACTGGTTTAAAACAAGTTCAGAACTAGTTTGAAACAAGTTCACAACTGTTTTAAAACAAGTTCACAACTGTTTTAAAAAAAGTTTACAACAGTTTTGGAACAAGTTTAGAACTAGTTTGGAACAAGTTTACAACTGTTTCGGAACAAGTTTAGAACCAGGTTGGAACAGGTTTACAACTGTTTTGGATCAAGTTTTCTAACAGTTTTAAAACAAGTTCATAACTGTTAAGGAACAAGTTTACAACTGTTTAGGAACAAGTTTACAACTGTTTTGAAGCTAGTTCAAAACTGTTTTGGAACAAGTTTAGAACTAGTTTGGAACAAGTTTACAACTGTTTCAGAACAAGTTTGGAACAAGTTTGGAACAGGTTTACAACTGTTTTGTTTGGAACAAGTTTACAACTGTTTTGGAACAAGTTTAGAACTAGTTTGGAACAAGTTTACAACTCTTTCGGAACAAGTTTTCTAACTGTTTTAAAACAAGTTCACAACTGTTTCGGAACAAGTTTACAACTGGATTGGAACAAGTTTACAATTTTTTTTAAACAAGTTCAAGAATGTTTTAAAACAAGTTTACAACTATTTTGGAAAAAGTTTACAACTAATTAGGAACAAGTTTACAACTAATTTGGAACAAGTTTACTACTGTTTTAAATAAGTTTTCCAACAGTTTTTGAACAAGTTCAGAACTGTTTAGTAACAAGTTTACAACTGTTTTGAAGTTAGTTCAAAACTGTTTTGGAACAAGTTTAGAACTAGTTTGGAACAAGTTTACAACTGTTTCGGAACAAGTTTAGAACCAGGTTGGAACAGGTTTACAACTGTTTTGGATCAAGTTTTCTAACAGTTTTAAAACAAGTTCAGAACTGTTAAGGAACAAGTTTACAACTGTTTAGGAACAAGTTTACAACTGTTTTGAAGCTAGTTCAAAACTGTTTTGGAACAAGTTTAGAACTAGTTTGAAACAAGTTTACAACTGTTTCGGAACAAGTTTGGAACTAGTTTGGAACAGGTTTACAACTGTATTGTTTGGAACAAGTTTACAACTGTTTCGGAACAAGTTCACAACTGTTTTAAAACAAGTTCACAACTGTTTTAAAACAAGATCACAACTGTTTTAAAACAAGTTCACAACTGTTTTGGAACAAGTTTAGAACTTGTGTGGAACAAGTTTACAACTGTTTCGGAACAAGTTTACAACTGTTTTCAAACAAGTTCACAACTGTTTTGGAACAAGACTAGAACTAGTTTGGAACAAGTTTACAACTCTTTCGGAACAAGTTTGGAACAAGTTTACAACTGTTTCGGAACAAGTTTGGAACTAGTTTGGATCAAGTTTACAACTGTTGTAAACTTACAACAGTACAACAGTACAACAACAACAACAGTAACAACGAGTTAACAACTGTTTTGGAACAAGTATACAACTGGTTTGGAACAAGTTTACAATTTTTTTAAACAAGTTCAAGAATGTTTTTAAACAATTTTACAACTATTATGGAACAAGTTTACAACTGTTTTGGAACAATTTTACATATGTTTTGTAACTAGTTCAAAACTGTTTTGGAACAAGTTTAAAACTAGTGTGAAACAAGTTTACAACTGTTTCGGAACAAGTTTGGAACTAGTTTGGAACAAGTTTACAACTGTTTTAAAACAAGTTCACAGCTGTTTTGGAACAAGTTTACAACTGTTTTGGAACAAGGTTACAACTGTTTTTGAACAAGTTTACAACTGGTTTGGACCAAGTTTACAACTGTTTTAAATCAAGATCAAAACTGTTTTGGAACAAGTTTACAACTGTTTTAAAACAAGTTCACAACTGTTTTAAAAAAAGTTTACAACAGTTTTGGAACAAGTTTAGAACTAGTTTGGAACAAGTTTACAACTGTTTCGGAACAAGTTTAGAACCAGGTTGGAACAGGTTTACAACTGTTTTGGATCAAGTTTTCTAACAGTTTTAAAACAAGTTCATAACTGTTAAGGAACAAGTTTACAACTGTTTAGGAACAAGTTTACAACTGTTTTGAAGCTAGTTCAAAACTGTTTTGGAACAAGTTTAGAACTAGTTTGGAACAAGTTTACAACTGTTTCAGAACAAGTTTGGAACAAGTTTGGAACAGGTTTACAACTGTTTTGTTTGGAACAAGTTTACAACTGTTTTGGAACAAGTTTAGAACTAGTTTGGAACAAGTTTACAACTCTTTCGGAACAAGTTTTCTAACTGTTTTAAAACAAGTTCACAACTGTTTCGGAACAAGTTTACAACTGGATTGGAACAAGTTTACAATTTTTTTTAAACAAGTTCAAGAATGTTTTAAAACAAGTTTACAACTATTTTGGAAAAAGTTTACAACTAATTAGGAACAAGTTTACAACTAATTTGGAACAAGTTTACTACTGTTTTAAATAAGTTTTCCAACAGTTTTTGAACAAGTTCAGAACTGTTTAGTAACAAGTTTACAACTGTTTTGAAGTTAGTTCAAAACTGTTTTGGAACAAGTTTAGAACTAGTTTGGAACAAGTTTACAACTGTTTCGGAACAAGTTTAGAACCAGGTTGGAACAGGTTTACAACTGTTTTGGATCAAGTTTTCTAACAGTTTTAAAACAAGTTCAGAACTGTTAAGGAACAAGTTTACAACTGTTTAGGAACAAGTTTACAACTGTTTTGAAGCTAGTTCAAAACTGTTTTGGAACAAGTTTAGAACTAGTTTGAAACAAGTTTACAACTGTTTCGGAACAAGTTTGGAACTAGTTTGGAACAGGTTTACAACTGTATTGTTTGGAACAAGTTTACAACTGTTTCGGAACAAGTTCACAACTGTTTTAAAACAAGTTCACAACTGTTTTAAAACAAGATCACAACTGTTTTAAAACAAGTTCACAACTGTTTTGGAACAAGTTTAGAACTTGTGTGGAACAAGTTTACAACTGTTTCGGAACAAGTTTACAACTGTTTTCAAACAAGTTCACAACTGTTTTGGAACAAGACTAGAACTAGTTTGGAACAAGTTTACAACTCTTTCGGAACAAGTTTGGAACAAGTTTACAACTGTTTCGGAACAAGTTTGGAACTAGTTTGGATCAAGTTTACAACTGTTGTAAACTTACAACAGTACAACAGTACAACAACAACAACAGTAACAACGAGTTAATAACTGTTTTGGAACAAGTATACAACTGGTTTGGAACAAGTTTACAATTTTTTTAAACAAGTTCAAGAATGTTTTTAAACAATTTTACAACTATTATGGAACAAGTTTACAACTGTTTTGGAACAAGTTTACATATGTTTTGTAACTAGTTCAAAACTGTTTTGGAACAAGTTTAAAACTAGTGTGAAACAAGTTTACAACTGTTTCGGAACAAGTTTGGAACTAGTTTGGAACAAGTTTACAACTGTTTTAAAACAAGTTCACAGCTGTTTTGGAACAAGTTTACAACTGTTTTGGAACAAGGTTACAACTGTTTTTGAACAAGTTTACAACTGGTTTGGACCAAGTTTACAACTGTTTTAAATCAAGATCAAAACTGTTTTGGAACAAGTTTACAACTGTTTTAAAACAAGTTCACAACTGTTTTAAAACAATTTCAGAACTAGCTTGGAACAAGTTCAGAACTAGTTTGGAACAAGTGCACAACTGTGTTAAAACAAGTTAATTAACTGGTTTAAAACAAGTTCAGAACTAGTTTGAAAAAAGTTCACAACTGTTTTAAAACAAGTTCACAACTGTTTTAAAAAAAGTTCACAACAGTTTTGGAACAAGTTTAGAACTAGTTTGGAACAAGTTTACAACTGTTTCGGAACAAGTTTAGAACCAGGTTGGAACAGGTTTACAACTGTTTTGGATCAAGTTTTCTAACAGTTTTAAAACAAGTTCATAACTGTTGAGGAACAAGTTTACAACTATTTAGGAACAAGTTTACAATTGTTTTGAAGCTAGGTCAAAACTGTTTTGGAACAAGTTTAGAACTAGTTTGGAACAAGTTTACAACTGTTTCGGAACAAGTTTGGAACAAGTTTGGAACAGGTTTACAACTGTTTTGTTTGGAACAAGTTTACAACTGTTTTGGAACAAGTTTAGAACTAGTTTGGAACAAGTTTACAACTCTTTCGTAACAAGTTAAGAACTAGTTTGGAACAAGTTTACAACTGTTTCGGAACAAGTTCAGAACTAATTTGGAAAAAGTTCAGAACTAGATTGCAAACAAGTTTACAACTGTGTTAAAACAAGTTTTTTTAACTGTTTTAAAACAAGTTCAGAACTGTTTTGGAACAAGTTTAAAACTGTTTCGAAACAAGTTTACAACTGTTTTAAAACAAGTTCAAAACTGTTTTGGAACAAGTTTACAACTGTTTTGGTACAAGTTTACATATGTTTTGAAACTAGTTCAAAACTGTTTTGGAACAATTTTAAAACTAGTTTGGAACAAGTTCAAAACTAGTTTGGAACAAGTTCACAACTGTTTTAAAACAAGTTCACAACCGTTTTAAAACAAGATCACAACTGTTTTAAAACAAGTTCACAACTGTTTTGGAACAAGTTTAGAACTAGTGTGGAACAAGTTTACAACTGTTTTAAAACAAGTTCACGACTGTTTTGGAACAAGACTAGAACTAGTTTGGAACAAGTTTACAACTCTTTCGGAACAAGTTTAGAACTAGTTTGGAACAAGTTTACAACTGTTTCGGAACAAGTTCAGAACTAATTTTCAAAAAGTTCAGAACTAGTTTGCAAACAAGTTTACAACTGCGTTAAAACAAGTTTTTTAACTGTTTTAAAACAAGTTCAGAACTGTTTTGGAACAAGTTTACAACTGTTTCGGAACAAGTTTACAACTGTTTTAAAACAAGTTCAAAAATGTTTTGGAACAAGTTTACAACTGTTTTGGAACAAGTTTACATATGTTTTGAAACTAGTTCAAAACTGTTTTGGAACAATTTTAGAACTAGTTTGGAACAAGTTCAAAACTAGTTTGGAACAAGTTTACAACTGTGTTAAAACAAGTTTTTCAACTAGTTTGAAACAAGTTCACAACTGTTTAAAAAAAGTTCACAACAGTTTTGGAACAAGTTTAGAACTAGTTTGGAACAAGTTTACAACTGTTTCGGAACAAGTTTAGAACCAGGTTGGAACAGGTTTACAACTGTTTTGGATCAAGTCTTCTAACAGTTTTAAAACAAGTTCATAACTGTTAAGGAACAAGTTTACAACTATTTAGGAACAAGTTTACAATTGTTTTGAAGCTAGGTCAAAACTGTTTTGGAACAAGTTTAGAACTAGTTTGGAACAAGTTTACAACTGTTTCGGAACAAGTTTGGAACAAGTTTGGAACAGGTTTACAACTGTTTTGTTTGGAACAAGTTTACAACTGTTTTGGAACAAGTTTAGAACTAGTTTGGAACAAGTTTACAACTCTTTCGTAACAAGTTAAGAACTAGTTTGGAACAAGTTTACAACTGTTTCGGAACAAGTTCAGAACTAATTTGGAAAAAGTTCAGAACTAGATTGCAAACAAGTTTACAACTGTGTTAAAACAAGTTTTTTTAACTGTTTTAAAACAAGTTCAGAACTGTTTTGGAACAAGTTTAAAACTGTTTCGAAACAAGTTTACAACTGTTTTAAAACAAGTTCAAAACTGTTTTGGAACAAGTTTACAACTGTTTTGGTACAAGTTTACATATGTTTTGAAACTAGTTCAAAACTGTTTTGGAACAATTTTAAAACTAGTTTGGAACAAGTTCAAAACTAGTTTGGAACAAGTTCACAACTGTTTTAAAACAAGTTCACAACCGTTTTAAAACAAGATCACAACTGTTTTAAAACAAGTTCACAACTGTTTTGGAACAAGTTTAGAACTAGTGTGGAACAAGTTTACAACTGTTTTAAAACAAGTTCACGACTGTTTTGGAACAAGACTAGAACTAGTTTGGAACAAGTTTACAACTCTTTCGGAACAAGTTTAGAACTAGTTTGGAACAAGTTTACAACTGTTTCGGAACAAGTTCAGAACTAATTTTCAAAAAGTTCAGAACTAGTTTGCAAACAAGTTTACAACTGCGTTAAAACAAGTTTTTTAACTGTTTTAAAACAAGTTCAGAACTGTTTTGGAACAAGTTTACAACTGTTTCGGAACAAGTTTACAACTGTTTTAAAACAAGTTCAAAAATGTTTTGGAACAAGTTTACAACTGTTTTGGAACAAGTTTACATATGTTTTGAAACTAGTTCAAAACTGTTTTGGAACAATTTTAGAACTAGTTTGGAACAAGTTCAAAACTAGTTTGGAACAAGTTTACAACTGTGTTAAAACAAGTTTTTCAACTAGTTTGAAACAAGTTCACAACTGTTTAAAAAAAGTTCACAACAGTTTTGGAACAAGTTTAGAACTAGTTTGGAACAAGTTTACAACTGTTTCGGAACAAGTTTAGAACCAGGTTGGAACAGGTTTACAACTGTTTTGGATCAAGTTTTCTAACAGTTTTAAAACAAGTTCATAACTGTTAAGGAACAAGTTTACAACTATTTAGGAACAAGTTTACAATTGTTTTGAAGCTAGGTCAAAACTGTTTTGGAACAAGTTTAGAACTAGTTTGGAACAAGTTTACAACTGTTTCGGAACAAGTTTGGAACAAGTTTGGAACAGGTTTACAACTGTTTTGTTTGGAACAAGTTTACAACTGTTTTGGAACAAGTTTAGAACTAGTTTGGAACAAGTTTACAACTCTTTCGTAACAAGTTAAGAACTAGTTTGGAACAAGTTTACAACTGTTTCGGAACAAGTTCAGAACTAATTTGGAAAAAGTTCAGAACTAGATTGCAAACAAGTTTACAACTGTGTTAAAACAAGTTTTTTTAACTGTTTTAAAACAAGTTCAGAACTGTTTTGGAACAAGTTTAAAACTGTTTCGAAACAAGTTTACAACTGTTTTAAAACAAGTTCAAAACTGTTTTGGAACAAGTTTACAACTGTTTTGGTACAAGTTTACATATGTTTTGAAACTAGTTCAAAACTGTTTTGGAACAATTTTAAAACTAGTTTGGAACAAGTTCAAAACTAGTTTGGAACAAGTTCACAACTGTTTTAAAACAAGTTCACAACCGTTTTAAAACAAGATCACAACTGTTTTAAAACAAGTTCACAACTGTTTTGGAACAAGTTTAGAACTAGTGTGGAACAAGTTTACAACTGTTTTAAAACAAGTTCACGACTGTTTTGGAACAAGACTAGAACTAGTTTAGAACAAGTTTACAACTCTTTCGGAACAAGTTTAGAACTAGTTTAGGACAAGTTTACAACTGTTTCGGAACAAGTTCAGAACTAATTTTCAAAAAGTTCAGAACTAGTTTGCAAACAAGTTTACAACTGCGTTAAAACAAGTTTTTTAACTGTTTTAAAACAAGTTCAGAACTGTTTTGGAACAAGTTTACAACTGTTTCGGAACAAGTTTACAACTGTTTTAAAACAAGTTCAAAAATGTTTTGGAACAAGTTTACAACTGTTTTGGAACAAGTTTACATATGTTTTGAAACTAGTTCAAAACTGTTTTGGAACAATTTTAGAACTAGTTTGGAACAAGTTCAAAACTAGTTTGGAACAAGTTTACAACTGTGTTAAAACAAGTTTTTCAACTAGTTTGAAACAAGTTCACAACTGTTTAAAAAAAACAAGTTCACAACTGTTTTAAAACAAGTTCACAACTGTTTTAAAACAAGTTCACAACTGTTTTAAAACAAGTTCACAACTGTTTTGGAACAGGTTTAAAACTAGTTTGGAACAAGTTTACAACTGTTTCGGAACAAGTTTGGAACTAGTTTGGATCAATTTTACAACTGTTGTAAACTTACAACAGTACAACAGTACAACAACAACAACAGTAACAACGAGTTAACAACTGTTTTGGAACAAGTATACAACTGGTTTGGAACAAGTTTAAAATTTTTTTAAACAAGTTCAAGAATGTTTTTAAACAATTTTACAACTATTATGGAACAAGTTTACAACTGTTTTGGAACAAGTTTACATATGTTTTGAAACTAGTTCAAAACTGTTTTGGAACAAGTTTAAAACTAGTGTGAAACAAGTTTACAACTGTTTCGGAACAAGTTTGGAACTAGTTTGGAACAAGTTTACAACTGTTATAAAACAAGTTCACAACTGTTTCGGAACAAGTTTTCTAACTGTTTTAAAACAAGTTCACAACTGTTTCAGAACAAGTTTACAACTGGATTGGAACAAGTTTACAATTTTTTTTAAACAAGTTCAAGAATGTTTTAAAACAAGTTTACAACTATTTTGGAAAAAGTTTACAACTAATTAGGAACAAGTTTACAACTAATTTGGAACAAGTTTACAACTGTTTTAAATAAGTTTTCCAACAGTTTTTGAACAAGTTCAGAACTGTTTAGTAACAAGTTTACAACTGTTTTGAAGTTAGTTCAAAACTGTTTTGGAACAAGTTTAGAACTAGTTTGGAACAAGTTTACAACTGTTTCGGAACAAGTTTAGAACCAGGTTGGAACAGGTTTACAACTGTTTTGGATCAAGTTTTCTAACAGTTTTAAAACAAGTTCAGAACTGTTAAGGAACAAGTTTACAACTGTTTAGGAAAAAGTTTACAACTGTTTTGAAGCTAGTTCAAAACTCTTTTGGAACAAGTTTAGAACTAGTTTGGAACAAGTTTACAACTGTTTCGGAACAAGTTCAGAACTAATTTGGAAAAAGTTCAGAACTAGTTTGCAAACAAGTTTACAACTGTGTTAAAACAAGTTTTTCAACTGTTTTAAAACAAGTTCAGAACTGTTTTGGAACAAGTTTACAACTGTTTCGGAACAAGTTTACAACTGTTTTAAAACAAGTTCAAAACTGTTTTGGAACAAGTTAACAACTGTTTCTTAACAAGTTTTCTAACTGTTTTAAAACAAGTTCACAACTGTTTTAAAACAAGTTCACAACTAGTTTGGAACAAGTTTACAACTGTTTCCGAACAAGTTTGAAACTAGTTTGGAACAAGTTTACAACTGTTTTAAAACAAGTTAACAACTGTTTTGGAACAAGTATAAAACTGGTTTGGAACAAGTTTACAAATTGTTTAAACAAGTTCAAGAATGTTTTTTTACAATTTTACAACTATTATGGAACAAGTTTACAACTGTTTAGGAACAAGTTTACATATGTTTTGAAACTAGTTCAAAACTGTTTTGGAACAAGTTTAAAACTAGTGTGAAACAAGTTTACAACTGTTTCGGAACAAGTTTGGAACTAGTTTGGAACAAGTTTACAACTGTTATAAAACAAGTTCACAACTGTTTCGGAACAAGTTTTCTAACTGTTTTAAAACAAGTTCACAACTGTTTCGGAACAAGTTTACAACTGGATTGGAACAAGCTTACAATTTTTTTTTAAACAAGTTCAAGAATGTTTTAAAACAAGTTTACAACTATTTTGGAAAAAGTTTACAACTAATTAGGAACAAGTTTACAACTAATTTGGAACAAGTTTACAACTGTTTTAAATAAGTTTTCCAACAGTTTTTGAACAAGTTCAGAACTGTTTAATAACAAGTTTACAACTGTTTTGAAGCTAGTTCAAAACTGTTTTGGAACAAGTTTAGAACTAGTTTTGAACAAGTTTACAACTGTTTCGGAACAAGTTTGGAACAAGTTTGGAACAGGTTTACAACTGTTTTGTTTGGAACAAGTTTACAACTGTTTTGGAACAAGTTTAGAACTAGTTTGGAACAAGTTTACAACTCTTTCGGAACAAGTTTAGAACTAGTTTGGAACAAGTTTACAACTCTTTCGGAACAAGTTTAGAACTAGTTTGCAAACAAGTTTACAACTGTGTTAAAACAAGTTTTTCAACTGTTTTAAAACAAGTTCAGAACTGTTTTGGAACAAGTTTACAACTGTTTCGGAACAAGTTTACAACTGTTTTAAAACAAGTTCAAAACTGTTTTGGAACAAGTTAACAACTGTTTCTTAACAAGTTTTCTAACTGTTTTAAAACAAGTTCACAACTGTTTTAAAACAAGTTCACAACTAGTTTTGAACAAGTTTACAACTGTTTCGGAACAAGTTTGGAACTAGTTTGGAACAGGTTTACAACTGTTTTGTTTGGAACAAGTTTACAACTGTTTCGGAACAAGTTTAGAACTAGTTTGGAACAAGTTTACAACTGTTTCGGAACAAGTTCAGAACTAATTTGGAAAAAGTTCAGAACTAGTTTGCAAACAAGTTTACAACTGTGTTAAAACAAGTTTTTCAACTGTTTTAAAACAAGTTCAGAACTGTTTTGGAACAAGTTTACAACTGTTTCGGAACAAGTTTACAACTGTTTTAAAACAAGTTCAAAACTGTTTTGGAACAAGTTAACAACTGTTTCTTAACAAGTTTTCTAACTGTTTTAAAACAAGTTCACAACTGTTTTAAAACAAGTTCACAACTAGTTTGGAACAAGTTTACAACTGTTTCCGAACAAGTTTGAAACTAGTTTGGAACAAGTTTACAACTGTTTTGTTTGGAACAAGTTTACAACTGTTTCGGAACAAGTTTAGAACTAGTTTGGAACAAGTTTACAACTGTTTCGGAACAAGTTCAGAACTAATTTGGAAAAAGTTCAGAACTAGTTTGCAAACAAGTTTACAACTGTGTTAAAACAAGTTTTTCAACTGTTTTAAAACAAGTTCAGAACTGTTTTGGAACAAGTTTACAACTGTTTCGGAACAAGTTTACAACTGTTTTAAAACAAGTTCAAAACTGTTTTGGAACAAGTTAACAACTGTTTCTTAACAAGTTTTCTAACTGTTTTAAAACAAGTTCACAACTGTTTTAAAACAAGTTCACAACTAGTTTGGAACAAGTTTACAACTGTTTCCGAACAAGTTTGAAACTAGTTTGGAACAAGTTTACAACTGTTTTAAAACAAGTTAACAACTGTTTTGGAACAAGTATAAAACTGGTTTGGAACAAGTTTACAAATTGTTTAAACAAGTTCAAGAATGTTTTTTTACAATTTTACAACTATTATGGAACAAGTTTACAACTGTTTTGGAACAAGTTTACATATGTTTTGAAACTAGTTCAAAACTGTTTTGGAACAAGTTTAAAACTAGTGTGAAACAAGTTTACAACTGTTTCGGAACAAGTTTGGAACAAGTTTGGAACAGGTTTACAACTGTTTTGTTTGGAACAAGTTTACAACTGTTTTGGAACAAGTTTAGAACTAGTTTGGAACAAGTTTACAACTCTTTCGTAACAAGTTAAGAACTAGTTTGGAACAAGTTTACAACTGTTTCGGAACAAGTTCAGAACTAATTTGGAAAAAGTTCAGAACTAGATTGCAAACAAGTTTACAACTGTGTTAAAACAAGTTTTTTTAACTGTTTTAAAACAAGTTCAGAACTGTTTTGGAACAAGTTTAAAACTGTTTCGAAACAAGTTTACAACTGTTTTAAAACAAGTTCAAAACTGTTTTGGAACAAGTTTACAACTGTTTTGGTACAAGTTTACATATGTTTTGAAACTAGTTCAAAACTGTTTTGGAACAATTTTAAAACTAGTTTGGAACAAGTTCAAAACTAGTTTGGAACAAGTTCACAACTGTTTTAAAACAAGTTCACAACCGTTTTAAAACAAGATCACAACTGTTTTAAAACAAGTTCACAACTGTTTTGGAACAAGTTTAGAACTAGTGTGGAACAAGTTTACAACTGTTTTAAAACAAGTTCACGACTGTTTTGGAACAAGACTAGAACTAGTTTAGAACAAGTTTACAACTCTTTCGGAACAAGTTTAGAACTAGTTTGGAACAAGTTTACAACTGTTTCGGAACAAGTTCAGAACTAATTTTCAAAAAGTTCAGAACTAGTTTGCAAACAAGTTTACAACTGCGTTAAAACAAGTTTTTTAACTGTTTTAAAACAAGTTCAGAACTGTTTTGGAACAAGTTTACAACTGTTTCGGAACAAGTTTACAACTGTTTTAAAACAAGTTCAAAAATGTTTTGGAACAAGTTTACAACTGTTTTGGAACAAGTTTACATATGTTTTGAAACTAGTTCAAAACTGTTTTGGAACAATTTTAGAACTAGTTTGGAACAAGTTCAAAACTAGTTTGGAACAAGTTTACAACTGTGTTAAAACAAGTTTTTCAACTAGTTTGAAACAAGTTCACAACTGTTTAAAAAAAACAAGTTCACAACTGTTTTAAAACAAGTTCACAACTGTTTTAAAACAAGTTCACAACTGTTTTAAAACAAGTTCACAACTGTTTTGGAACAGGTTTAAAACTAGTTTGGAACAAGTTTACAACTGTTTCGGAACAAGTTTGGATCAATTTTACAACTGTTGTAAACTTACAACAGTACAACAGTACAACAACAACAACAGTAACAACGAGTTAACAACTGTTTTGGAACAAGTATACAACTGGTTTGGAACAAGTTTAAAATTTTTTTAAACAAGTTCAAGAATGTTTTTAAACAATTTTACAACTATTATGGAACAAGTTTACAACTGTTTTGGAACAAGTTTACATATGTTTTGAAACTAGTTCAAAACTGTTTTGGAACAAGTTTAAAACTAGTGTGAAACAAGTTTACAACTGTTTCGGAACAAGTTTGGAACTAGTTTGGAACAAGTTTACAACTGTTATAAAACAAGTTCACAACTGTTTCGGAACAAGTTTTCTAACTGTTTTAAAACAAGTTCACAACTGTTTCAGAACAAGTTTACAACTGGATTGGAACAAGTTTACAATTTTTTTTAAACAAGTTCAAGAATGTTTTAAAACAAGTTTACAACTATTTTGGAAAAAGTTTACAACTAATTAGGAACAAGTTTACAACTAATTTGGAACAAGTTTACAACTGTTTTAAATAAGTTTTCCAACAGTTTTTGAACAAGTTCAGAACTGTTTAGTAACAAGTTTACAACTGTTTTGAAGTTAGTTCAAAACTGTTTTGGAACAAGTTTAGAACTAGTTTGGAACAAGTTTACAACTGTTTCGGAACAAGTTTAGAACCAGGTTGGAACAGGTTTACAACTGTTTTGGATCAAGTTTTCTAACAGTTTTAAAACAAGTTCAGAACTGTTAAGGAACAAGTTTACAACTGTTTAGGAAAAAGTTTACAACTGTTTTGAAGCTAGTTCAAAACTCTTTTGGAACAAGTTTAGAACTAGTTTGGAACAAGTTTACAACTGTTTCGGAACAAGTTCAGAACTAATTTGGAAAAAGTTCAGAACTAGTTTGCAAACAAGTTTACAACTGTGTTAAAACAAGTTTTTCAACTGTTTTAAAACAAGTTCAGAACTGTTTTGGAACAAGTTTACAACTGTTTCGGAACAAGTTTACAACTGTTTTAAAACAAGTTCAAAACTGTTTTGGAACAAGTTAACAACTGTTTCTTAACAAGTTTTCTAACTGTTTTAAAACAAGTTCACAACTGTTTTAAAACAAGTTCACAACTAGTTTGGAACAAGTTTACAACTGTTTCCGAACAAGTTTGAAACTAGTTTGGAACAAGTTTACAACTGTTTTAAAACAAGTTAACAACTGTTTTGGAACAAGTATAAAACTGGTTTGGAACAAGTTTACAAATTGTTTAAACAAGTTCAAGAATGTTTTTTTACAATTTTACAACTATTATGGAACAAGTTTACAACTGTTTTGGAACAAGTTTACATATGTTTTGAAACTAGTTCAAAACTGTTTTGGAACAAGTTTAAAACTAGTGTGAAACAAGTTTACAACTGTTTCGGAACAAGTTTGGAACTAGTTTGGAACAAGTTTACAACTGTTATAAAACAAGTTCACAACTGTTTCGGAACAAGTTTTCTAACTGTTTTAAAACAAGTTCACAACTGTTTCGGAACAAGTTTACAACTGGATTGGAACAAGCTTACAATTTTTTTTAAACAAGTTCAAGAATGTTTTAAAACAAGTTTACAACTATTTTGGAAAAAGTTTACAACTAATTAGGAACAAGTTTACAACTAATTTGGAACAAGTTTACAACTGTTTTAAATAAGTTTTCCAACAGTTTTTGAACAAGTTCAGAACTGTTTAATAACAAGTTTACAACTGTTTTGAAGCTAGTTCAAAACTGTTTTGGAACAAGTTTAGAACTAGTTTTGAACAAGTTTACAACTGTTTCGGAACAAGTTTGGAACAAGTTTGGAACAGGTTTACAACTGTTTTGTTTGGAACAAGTTTACAACTGTTTTGGAACAAGTTTAGAACTAGTTTGGAACAAGTTTACAACTCTTTCGGAACAAGTTTAGAACTAGTTTGGAACAAGTTTACAACTCTTTCGGAACAAGTTTAGAACTAGTTTGCAAACAAGTTTACAACTGTGTTAAAACAAGTTTTTCAACTGTTTTAAAACAAGTTCAGAACTGTTTTGGAACAAGTTTACAACTGTTTCGGAACAAGTTTACAACTGTTTTAAAACAAGTTCAAAACTGTTTTGGAACAAGTTAACAACTGTTTCTTAACAAGTTTTCTAACTGTTTTAAAACAAGTTCACAACTGTTTTAAAACAAGTTCACAACTAGTTTTGAACAAGTTTACAACTGTTTCGGAACAAGTTTGGAACTAGTTTGGAACAGGTTTACAACTGTTTTGTTTGGAACAAGTTTACAACTGTTTCGGAACAAGTTTAGAACTAGTTTGGAACAAGTTTACAACTGTTTCGGAACAAGTTCAGAACTAATTTGGAAAAAGTTCAGAACTAGTTTGCAAACAAGTTTACAACTGTGTTAAAACAAGTTTTTCAACTGTTTTAAAACAAGTTCAGAACTGTTTTGGAACAAGTTTACAACTGTTTCGGAACAAGTTTACAACTGTTTTAAAACAAGTTCAAAACTGTTTTGGAACAAGTTAACAACTGTTTCTTAACAAGTTTTCTAACTGTTTTAAAACAAGTTCACAACTGTTTTAAAACAAGTTCACAACTAGTTTGGAACAAGTTTACAACTGTTTCCGAACAAGTTTGAAACTAGTTTGGAACAAGTTTACAACTGTTTTGTTTGGAACAAGTTTACAACTGTTTCGGAACAAGTTTAGAACTAGTTTGGAACAAGTTTACAACTGTTTCGGAACAAGTTCAGAACTAATTTGGAAAAAGTTCAGAACTAGTTTGCAAACAAGTTTACAACTGTGTTAAAACAAGTTTTTCAACTGTTTTAAAACAAGTTCAGAACTGTTTTGGAACAAGTTTACAACTGTTTCGGAACAAGTTTACAACTGTTTTAAAACAAGTTCAAAACTGTTTTGGAACAAGTTAACAACTGTTTCTTAACAAGTTTTCTAACTGTTTTAAAACAAGTTCACAACTGTTTTAAAACAAGTTCACAACTAGTTTGGAACAAGTTTACAACTGTTTCCGAACAAGTTTGAAACTAGTTTGGAACAAGTTTACAACTGTTTTAAAACAAGTTAACAACTGTTTTGGAACAAGTATAAAACTGGTTTGGAACAAGTTTACAAATTGTTTAAACAAGTTCAAGAATGTTTTTTTACAATTTTACAACTATTATGGAACAAGTTTACAACTGTTTTGGAACAAGTTTACATATGTTTTGAAACTAGTTCAAAACTGTTTTGGAACAAGTTTAAAACTAGTGTGAAACAAGTTTACAACTGTTTCGGAACAAGTTTGGAACAAGTTTGGAACAGGTTTACAACTGTTTTGTTTGGAACAAGTTTACAACTGTTTTGGAACAAGTTTAGAACTAGTTTGGAACAAGTTTACAACTCTTTCGTAACAAGTTAAGAACTAGTTTGGAACAAGTTTACAACTGTTTCGGAACAAGTTCAGAACTAATTTGGAAAAAGTTCAGAACTAGATTGCAAACAAGTTTACAACTGTGTTAAAACAAGTTTTTTTAACTGTTTTAAAACAAGTTCAGAACTGTTTTGGAACAAGTTTAAAACTGTTTCGAAACAAGTTTACAACTGTTTTAAAACAAGTTCAAAACTGTTTTGGAACAAGTTTACAACTGTTTTGGTACAAGTTTACATATGTTTTGAAACTAGTTCAAAACTGTTTTGGAACAATTTTAAAACTAGTTTGGAACAAGTTCAAAACTAGTTTGGAACAAGTTCACAACTGTTTTAAAACAAGTTCACAACCGTTTTAAAACAAGATCACAACTGTTTTAAAACAAGTTCACAACTGTTTTGGAACAAGTTTAGAACTAGTGTGGAACAAGTTTACAACTGTTTTAAAACAAGTTCACGACTGTTTTGGAACAAGACTAGAACTAGTTTAGAACAAGTTTACAACTCTTTCGGAACAAGTTTAGAACTAGTTTGGAACAAGTTTACAACTGTTTCGGAACAAGTTCAGAACTAATTTTCAAAAAGTTCAGAACTAGTTTGCAAACAAGTTTACAACTGCGTTAAAACAAGTTTTTTAACTGTTTTAAAACAAGTTCAGAACTGTTTTGGAACAAGTTTACAACTGTTTCGGAACAAGTTTACAACTGTTTTAAAACAAGTTCAAAAATGTTTTGGAACAAGTTTACAACTGTTTTGGAACAAGTTTACATATGTTTTGAAACTAGTTCAAAACTGTTTTGGAACAATTTTAGAACTAGTTTGGAACAAGTTCAAAACTAGTTTGGAACAAGTTTACAACTGTGTTAAAACAAGTTTTTCAACTAGTTTGAAACAAGTTCACAACTGTTTAAAAAAAACAAGTTCACAACTGTTTTAAAACAAGTTCACAACTGTTTTAAAACAAGTTCACAACTGTTTTAAAACAAGTTCACAACTGTTTTGGAACAGGTTTAAAACTAGTTTGGAACAAGTTTACAACTGTTTCGGAACAAGTTTGGAACTAGTTTGGATCAATTTTACAACTGTTGTAAACTTACAACAGTACAACAGTACAACAACAACAACAGTAACAACGAGTTAACAACTGTTTTGGAACAAGTATACAACTGGTTTGGAACAAGTTTAAAATTTTTTTAAACAAGTTCAAGAATGTTTTTAAACAATTTTACAACTATTATGGAACAAGTTTACAACTGTTTTGGAACAAGTTTACATATGTTTTGAAACTAGTTCAAAACTGTTTTGGAACAAGTTTAAAACTAGTGTGAAACAAGTTTACAACTGTTTCGGAACAAGTTTGGAACTAGTTTGGAACAAGTTTACAACTGTTATAAAACAAGTTCACAACTGTTTCGGAACAAGTTTTCTAACTGTTTTAAAACAAGTTCACAACTGTTTCAGAACAAGTTTACAACTGGATTGGAACAAGTTTACAATTTTTTTTAAACAAGTTCAAGAATGTTTTAAAACAAGTTTACAACTATTTTGGAAAAAGTTTACAACTAATTAGGAACAAGTTTACAACTAATTTGGAACAAGTTTACAACTGTTTTAAATAAGTTTTCCAACAGTTTTTGAACAAGTTCAGAACTGTTTAGTAACAAGTTTACAACTGTTTTGAAGTTAGTTCAAAACTGTTTTGGAACAAGTTTAGAACTAGTTTGGAACAAGTTTACAACTGTTTCGGAACAAGTTTAGAACCAGGTTGGAACAGGTTTACAACTGTTTTGGATCAAGTTTTCTAACAGTTTTAAAACAAGTTCAGAACTGTTAAGGAACAAGTTTACAACTGTTTAGGAAAAAGTTTACAACTGTTTTGAAGCTAGTTCAAAACTCTTTTGGAACAAGTTTAGAACTAGTTTGGAACAAGTTTACAACTGTTTCGGAACAAGTTCAGAACTAATTTGGAAAAAGTTCAGAACTAGTTTGCAAACAAGTTTACAACTGTGTTAAAACAAGTTTTTCAACTGTTTTAAAACAAGTTCAGAACTGTTTTGGAACAAGTTTACAACTGTTTCGGAACAAGTTTACAACTGTTTTAAAACAAGTTCAAAACTGTTTTGGAACAAGTTAACAACTGTTTCTTAACAAGTTTTCTAACTGTTTTAAAACAAGTTCACAACTGTTTTAAAACAAGTTCACAACTAGTTTGGAACAAGTTTACAACTGTTTCCGAACAAGTTTGAAACTAGTTTGGAACAAGTTTACAACTGTTTTAAAACAAGTTAACAACTGTTTTGGAACAAGTATAAAACTGGTTTGGAACAAGTTTACAAATTGTTTAAACAAGTTCAAGAATGTTTTTTTACAATTTTACAACTATTATGGAACAAGTTTACAACTGTTTTGGAACAAGTTTACATATGTTTTGAAACTAGTTCAAAACTGTTTTGGAACAAGTTTAAAACTAGTGTGAAACAAGTTTACAACTGTTTCGGAACAAGTTTGGAACTAGTTTGGAACAAGTTTACAACTGTTATAAAACAAGTTCACATCTGTTTCGGAACAAGTTTTCTAACTGTTTTAAAACAAGTTCACAACTGTTTCGGAACAAGTTTACAACTGGATTGGAACAAGCTTACAATTTTTTTTAAACAAGTTCAAGAATGTTTTAAAACAAGTTTACAACTATTTTGGAAAAAGTTTACAACTAATTAGGAACAAGTTTACAACTAATTTGGAACAAGTTTACAACTGTTTTAAATAAGTTTTCCAACAGTTTTTGAACAAGTTCAGAACTGTTTAATAACAAGTTTACAACTGTTTTGAAGCTAGTTCAAAACTGTTTTGGAACAAGTTTAGAACTAGTTTTGAACAAGTTTACAACTGTTTCGGAACAAGTTTGGAACAAGTTTGGAACAGGTTTACAACTGTTTTGTTTGGAACAAGTTTACAACTGTTTTGGAACAAGTTTAGAACTAGTTTGGAACAAGTTTACAACTCTTTCGGAACAAGTTTAGAACTAGTTTGGAACAAGTTTACAACTCTTTCGGAACAAGTTTAGAACTAGTTTGCAAACAAGTTTACAACTGTGTTAAAACAAGTTTTTCAACTGTTTTAAAACAAGTTCAGAACTGTTTTGGAACAAGTTTACAACTGTTTCGGAACAAGTTTACAACTGTTTTAAAACAAGTTCAAAACTGTTTTGGAACAAGTTAACAACTGTTTCTTAACAAGTTTTCTAACTGTTTTAAAACAAGTTCACAACTGTTTTAAAACAAGTTCACAACTAGTTTTGAACAAGTTTACAACTGTTTCGGAACAAGTTTGGAACTAGTTTGGAACAGGTTTACAACTGTTTTGTTTGGAACAAGTTTACAACTGTTTCGGAACAAGTTTAGAACTAGTTTGGAACAAGTTTACAACTGTTTCGGAACAAGTTCAGAACTAATTTGGAAAAAGTTCAGAACTAGTTTGCAAACAAGTTTACAACTGTGTTAAAACAAGTTTTTCAACTGTTTTAAAACAAGTTCAGAACTGTTTTGGAACAAGTTTACAACTGTTTCGGAACAAGTTTACAACTGTTTTAAAACAAGTTCAAAACTGTTTTGGAACAAGTTAACAACTGTTTCTTAACAAGTTTTCTAACTGTTTTAAAACAAGTTCACAACTGTTTTAAAACAAGTTCACAACTAGTTTGGAACAAGTTTACAACTGTTTCCGAACAAGTTTGAAACTAGTTTGGAACAAGTTTACAACTGTTTTGTTTGGAACAAGTTTACAACTGTTTCGGAACAAGTTTAGAACTAGTTTGGAACAAGTTTACAACTGTTTCGGAACAAGTTCAGAACTAATTTGGAAAAAGTTCAGAACTAGTTTGCAAACAAGTTTACAACTGTGTTAAAACAAGTTTTTCAACTGTTTTAAAACAAGTTCAGAACTGTTTTGGAACAAGTTTACAACTGTTTCGGAACAAGTTTACAACTGTTTTAAAACAAGTTCAAAACTGTTTTGGAACAAGTTAACAACTGTTTCTTAACAAGTTTTCTAACTGTTTTAAAACAAGTTCACAACTGTTTTAAAACAAGTTCACAACTAGTTTGGAACAAGTTTACAACTGTTTCCGAACAAGTTTGAAACTAGTTTGGAACAAGTTTACAACTGTTTTAAAACAAGTTAACAACTGTTTTGGAACAAGTATAAAACTGGTTTGGAACAAGTTTACAAATTGTTTAAACAAGTTCAAGAATGTTTTTTTACAATTTTACAACTATTATGGAACAAGTTTACAACTGTTTTGGAACAAGTTTACATATGTTTTGAAACTAGTTCAAAACTGTTTTGGAACAAGTTTAAAACTAGTGTGAAACAAGTTTACAACTGTTTCGGAACAAGTTTGGAACTAGTTTGGAACAAGTTTACAACTGTTTTAAAACAAGTTCACAACTGTTTTAAAACAATTTCAGAACTAGCTTGGAACAAGTTCAGAACTAGTTTGGAACAAGTGCACAACTGTGTTAAAACAAGTTAATTAACTGGTTTAAAACAAGTTCAGAACTAGTTTGAAAAAAGTTCACAACTGTTTTAAAACAAGTTCACAACTGTTTTAAAAAAAGTTCACAACAGTTTTGGAACAAGTTTAGAACTAGTTTGGAACAAGTTTACAACTGTTTCGGAACAAGTTTAGAACCAGGTTGGAACAGGTTTACAACTGTTTTGGATCAAGTTTTCTAACAGTTTTAAAACAAGTTCATAACTGTTAAGGAACAAGTTTACAACTATTTAGGAACAAGTTTACAATTGTTTTGAAGCTAGGTCAAAACTGTTTTGGAACAAGTTTAGAACTAGTTTGGAACAAGTTTACAACTGTTTCGGAACAAGTTTGGAACAAGTTTGGAACAGGTTTACAACTGTTTTGTTTGGAACAAGTTTACAACTGTTTTGGAACAAGTTTAGAACTAGTTTGGAACAAGTTTACAACTCTTTCGTAACAAGTTAAGAACTAGTTTGGAACAAGTTTACAACTGTTTCGGAACAAGTTCAGAACTAATTTGGAAAAAGTTCAGAACTAGATTGCAAACAAGTTTACAACTGTGTTAAAACAAGTTTTTTTAACTGTTTTAAAACAAGTTCAGAACTGTTTTGGAACAAGTTTAAAACTGTTTCGAAACAAGTTTACAACTGTTTTAAAACAAGTTCAAAACTGTTTTGGAACAAGTTTACAACTGTTTTGGTACAAGTTTACATATGTTTTGAAACTAGTTCAAAACTGTTTTGGAACAATTTTAAAACTAGTTTGGAACAAGTTCAAAACTAGTTTGGAACAAGTTCACAACTGTTTTAAAACAAGTTCACAACCGTTTTAAAACAAGATCACAACTGTTTTAAAACAAGTTCACAACTGTTTTGGAACAAGTTTAGAACTAGTGTGGAACAAGTTTACAACTGTTTTAAAACAAGTTCACGACTGTTTTGGAACAAGACTAGAACTAGTTTGGAACAAGTTTACAACTCTTTCGGAACAAGTTTAGAACTAGTTTGGAACAAGTTTACAACTGTTTCGGAACAAGTTCAGAACTAATTTTCAAAAAGTTCAGAACTAGTTTGCAAACAAGTTTACAACTGCGTTAAAACAAGTTTTTTAACTGTTTTAAAACAAGTTCAGAACTGTTTTGGAACAAGTTTACAACTGTTTCGGAACAAGTTTACAACTGTTTTAAAACAAGTTCAAAAATGTTTTGGAACAAGTTTACAACTGTTTTGGAACAAGTTTACATATGTTTTGAAACTAGTTCAAAACTGTTTTGGAACAATTTTAGAACTAGTTTGGAACAAGTTCAAAACTAGTTTGGAACAAGTTTACAACTGTGTTAAAACAAGTTTTTCAACTAGTTTGAAACAAGTTCACAACTGTTTAAAAAAAACAAGTTCACAACTGTTTTAAAACAAGTTCACAACTGTTTTAAAACAAGTTCACAACTGTTTTAAAACAAGTTCACAACTGTTTTGGAACAGGTTTAAAACTAGTTTGGAACAAGTTTACAACTGTTTCGGAACAAGTTTGGAACTAGTTTGGATCAATTTTACAACTGTTGTAAACTTACAACAGTACAACAGTACAACAACAACAACAGTAACAACGAGTTAACAACTGTTTTGGAACAAGTATACAACTGGTTTGGAACAAGTTTACAATTTTTTTAAACAAGTTCAAGAATGTTTTTAAACAATTTTACAACTATTATGGAACAAGTTTACAACTGTTTTGGAACAAGTTTACATATGTTTTGAAACTAGTTCAAAACTGTTTTGGAACAAGTTTAAAACTAGTGTGAAACAAGTTTACAACTGTTTCGGAACAAGTTTGGAACTAGTTTGGAACAAGTTTACAACTGTTATAAAACAAGTTCACAACTGTTTCGGAACAAGTTTTCTAACTGTTTTAAAACAAGTTCACAACTGTTTCAGAACAAGTTTACAACTGGATTGGAACAAGTTTACAATTTTTTTTAAACAAGTTCAAGAATGTTTTAAAACAAGTTTACAACTATTTTGGAAAAAGTTTACAACTAATTAGGAACAAGTTTACAACTAATTTGGAACAAGTTTACAACTGTTTTAAATAAGTTTTCCAACAGTTTTTGAACAAGTTCAGAACTGTTTAGTAACAAGTTTACAACTGTTTTGAAGTTAGTTCAAAACTGTTTTGGAACAAGTTTAGAACTAGTTTGGAACAAGTTTACAACTGTTTCGGAACAAGTTTAGAACCAGGTTGGAACAGGTTTACAACTGTTTTGGATCAAGTTTTCTAACAGTTTTAAAACAAGTTCAGAACTGTTAAGGAACAAGTTTACAACTGTTTAGGAAAAAGTTTACAACTGTTTTGAAGCTAGTTCAAAACTCTTTTGGAACAAGTTTAGAACTAGTTTGGAACAAGTTTACAACTGTTTCGGAACAAGTTCAGAACTAATTTGGAAAAAGTTCAGAACTAGTTTGCAAACAAGTTTACAACTGTGTTAAAACAAGTTTTTCAACTGTTTTAAAACAAGTTCAGAACTGTTTTGGAACAAGTTTACAACTGTTTCGGAACAAGTTTACAACTGTTTTAAAACAAGTTCAAAACTGTTTTGGAACAAGTTAACAACTGTTTCTTAACAAGTTTTCTAACTGTTTTAAAACAAGTTCACAACTGTTTTAAAACAAGTTCACAACTAGTTTGGAACAAGTTTACAACTGTTTCCGAACAAGTTTGAAACTAGTTTGGAACAAGTTTACAACTGTTTTAAAACAAGTTAACAACTGTTTTGGAACAAGTATAAAACTGGTTTGGAACAAGTTTACAAATTGTTTAAACAAGTTCAAGAATGTTTTTTTACAATTTTACAACTATTATGGAACAAGTTTACAACTGTTTTGGAACAAGTTTACATATGTTTTGAAACTAGTTCAAAACTGTTTTGGAACAAGTTTAAAACTAGTGTGAAACAAGTTTACAACTGTTTCGGAACAAGTTTGGAACTAGTTTGGAACAAGTTTACAACTGTTATAAAACAAGTTCACAACTGTTTCGGAACAAGTTTTCTAACTGTTTTAAAACAAGTTCACAACTGTTTCGGAACAAGTTTACAACTGGATTGGAACAAGCTTACAATTTTTTTTAAACAAGTTCAAGAATGTTTTAAAACAAGTTTACAACTATTTTGGAAAAAGTTTACAACTAATTAGGAACAAGTTTACAACTAATTTGGAACAAGTTTACAACTGTTTTAAATAAGTTTTCCAACAGTTTTTGAACAAGTTCAGAACTGTTTAATAACAAGTTTACAACTGTTTTGAAGCTAGTTCAAAACTGTTTTGGAACAAGTTTAGAACTAGTTTTGAACAAGTTTACAACTGTTTCGGAACAAGTTTGGAACAAGTTTGGAACAGGTTTACAACTGTTTTGTTTGGAACAAGTTTACAACTGTTTTGGAACAAGTTTAGAACTAGTTTGGAACAAGTTTACAACTCTTTCGGAACAAGTTTAGAACTAGTTTGGAACAAGTTTACAACTGTTTCGGAACAAGTTCAGAACTAATTTGGAAAAAGTTCAGAACTAGTTTGCAAACAAGTTTACAACTGTGTTAAAACAAGTTTTTCAACTGTTTTAAAACAAGTTCAGAACTGTTTTGGAACAAGTTTACAACTGTTTCGGAACAAGTTTACAACTGTTTTAAAACAAGTTCAAAACTGTTTTGGAACAAGTTAACAACTGTTTCTTAACAAGTTTTCTAACTGTTTTAAAACAAGTTCACAACTGTTTTAAAACAAGTTCACAACTAGTTTTGAACAAGTTTACAACTGTTTCGGAACAAGTTTGGAACTAGTTTGGAACAGGTTTACAACTGTTTTGTTTGGAACAAGTTTACAACTGTTTCGGAACAAGTTTAGAACTAGTTTGGAACAAGTTTACAACTGTTTCGGAACAAGTTCAGAACTAATTTGGAAAAAGTTCAGAACTAGTTTGCAAACAAGTTTACAACTGTGTTAAAACAAGTTTTTCAACTGTTTTAAAACAAGTTCAGAACTGTTTTGGAACAAGTTTACAACTGTTTCGGAACAAGTTTACAACTGTTTTAAAACAAGTTCAAAACTGTTTTGGAACAAGTTAACAACTGTTTCTTAACAAGTTTTCTAACTGTTTTAAAACAAGTTCACAACTGTTTTAAAACAAGTTCACAACTAGTTTGGAACAAGTTTACAACTGTTTCCGAACAAGTTTGAAACTAGTTTGGAACAAGTTTACAACTGTTTTGTTTGGAACAAGTTTACAACTGTTTCGGAACAAGTTTAGAACTAGTTTGGAACAAGTTTACAACTGTTTCGGAACAAGTTCAGAACTAATTTGGAAAAAGTTCAGAACTAGTTTGCAAACAAGTTTACAACTGTGTTAAAACAAGTTTTTCAACTGTTTTAAAACAAGTTCAGAACTGTTTTGGAACAAGTTTACAACTGTTTCGGAACAAGTTTACAACTGTTTTAAAACAAGTTCAAAACTGTTTTGGAACAAGTTAACAACTGTTTCTTAACAAGTTTTCTAACTGTTTTAAAACAAGTTCACAACTGTTTTAAAACAAGTTCACAACTAGTTTGGAACAAGTTTACAACTGTTTCCGAACAAGTTTGAAACTAGTTTGGAACAAGTTTACAACTGTTTTAAAACAAGTTAACAACTGTTTTGGAACAAGTATAAAACTGGTTTGGAACAAGTTTACAAATTGTTTAAACAAGTTCAAGAATGTTTTTTTACAATTTTACAACTATTATGGAACAAGTTTACAACTGTTTTGGAACAAGTTTACATATGTTTTGAAACTAGTTCAAAACTGTTTTGGAACAAGTTTAAAACTAGTGTGAAACAAGTTTACAACTGTTTCGGAACAAGTTTGGAACTAGTTTGGAACAAGTTTACAACTGTTATAAAACAAGTTCACAACTGTTTCGGAACAAGTTTTCTAACTGTTTTAAAACAAGTTCACAACTGTTTCGGAACAAGTTTACAACTGGATTGGAACAAGCTTACAATTTTTTTTAAACAAGTTCAAGAATGTTTTAAAACAAGTTTACAACTATTTTGGAAAAAGTTTACAACTAATTAGGAACAAGTTTACAACTAATTTGGAACAAGTTTACAACTGTTTTAAATAAGTTTTCCAACAGTTTTTGAACAAGTTCAGAACTGTTTAATAACAAGTTTACAACTGTTTTGAAGCTAGTTCAAAACTGTTTTGAACAAGTTTACAACTGTTTCGGAACAAGTTTGGAACAGGTTTACAACTGTTTTGTTTGGAACAAGTTTACAACTGTTTTGGAACAAGTTTAGAACTAGTTTGGAACAAGTTTACAACTCTTTCGGAACAAGTTTAGAACTAGTTTGGAACAAGTTTACAACTGTTTCGGAACAAGTTCAGAACTAATTTGGAAAAAGTTCAGAACTAGATTGCAAACAAGTTTACAACTGTGTTAAAACAAGTTTTTTTAACTGTTTTAAAACAAGTTCAGAACTGTTTTGGAACAAGTTTACAACTGTTTCGAAACAAGTTTACAACTGTTTTAAAACAAGTTCAAAACTGTTTTGGAACAAGTTTACAACTGTTTTGGAACAAGTTTACATATGTTTTGAAACTAGTTCAAAACTGTTTTGGAACAATTTTAAAACTAGTTTGGAACAAGTTCAAAACTAGTTTGGAACAAGTTCACAACTGTTTTAAAACAAGTTCACAACTGTTTTAAAACAAGATCACAACTGTTTTAAAACAAGTTCACAACTGTTTTGGAACAAGTTTAGAACTAGTGTGGAACAATTTTACAACTGTTTCGGAACAAGTTTACAACTGTTTTAAAACAAGTTCACAACTGTTTTGGATCAAGACTAGAACTAGTTTGGATCAAGTTTACAACTGTTGTAAACTTACAACAGTACAACAGTACAACAACAACAACAGTAACAACGAGTTAACAACTGTTTTGGAACAAGTATACAACTGGTTTGGAACAAGTTTACAATTTTTTTAAACAAGTTCAAGAATGTTTTTAAACAATTTTACAACTATTATGGAACAAGTTTACAACTGTTTTGGAACAAGTTTACATATGTTTTGAAACTAGTTCAAAACTGTTTTAAAACAAGTTTTCCAACTGTTTTAAAACAAGTTTTCCAACTGTTTTAAAGCAAGTTTTTCAACTGTTTAAAAACAAGTTTTTTAACTGTTTTAAAACAAGTTTTTCAAATGTTTTAAAACAAGTTTACTACTGTTCTGAAATAAGTTTACAACTGTTTTGAAACAACTGGAAATGTGAAATGTAAAATGTGAAATATAAAATGTGAAATATAAAATATGAAATGTTAAAGTTTAAATGTGAAATGTGAAGTGTGAAATGTGAAGTGTGAAATATGAAATATGAAATGTGAAATGTGAAATGTGAAGTGTGAAATATGAAATATGAAATATGAAATGTGAAATGAGAAATGTGAAATGTGAAATAAAAATGAAAATAAAAATGAAAATGAACTATTTTAATACAAGTTTACGACCGTTTTAAAATAAGTTTACAATTTTTTTGAAACAATTTTACAACTAATTTTATATGAGTTTATAACTGTTTTGAAACAAGTTTACAACTGTTTTAATACAAAACTATGACTGTATTTATAAAAGTTTACTCCTGTTTAAATACAAGCTTACAACTTTTTTAAAACATGTTTTTAAACTGTTTTAAAACAAGTTTTTCAACTGTTTTAATACAAGTTTTTCAACAGTTTTAAAACAAGTTTTTCAAAAGTTTTGAAACAGGTTTTTCAACAGTTTTAAAACAAGTTTTTCAACTGTTTTAAAACAAGTTTTTCAACTGTCGTAAAACAAGTTTTTCAACTGTTTTAATACAAGTTTTTCAACAGTTTTAAAACAAGTTTTTCAAAAGTTTTAAAACAGGTTTTTCAACAGTTTTAAAACAAGTTTTTTCAACTGTTTTAAAACAAGTTTTTCAACTGTCGTAAAACAAGTTTTTCAACTGTTTTAAAACAAGTTTTTCAAATGTTTTAAAACAAATTTACAACTGTCCTGAAATAAGTTTACAACTGTTTTAAAACAACTGTAAATGTGAAATAAGAAATGTGAAATGTGGAATGTGGAATGTGAAATCTGAAATGTGAAATGTGGAATGTGGAATGTGGAATGTGGAATGTGGAATGTGGAATGTGGAATGTGGAATGTGGAATGTGGAATGTGGAATGTGGAATGTGGAATGTGGAATGTGAAATGAAAATGAAAATGAAAATGAAAATGAGAATGAGAATGAGAATGAGAATGAGAATGAGAATGAGAATGAGAATGAGAATGAGAATGAGAATGAGAATGAGAATGAGAATGAGAATGAGAATGAGAATGAGAATGAGAATGAGAATGAGAATGAGAATGAGAATGAGAATGAGAATGAGAATGAGAATGAGAATGAGAATGAGAATGAGAATGAGAATGAGAATGAGAATGAGAATGAGAATGAGAATGAGAATGAGAATGAGAATGAGAATGAGAATGAGAATGAGAATGAGAATGAGAATGAGAATGAGAATGAGAATGAGAATGAGAATGAGAATGAGAATGAGAATGAGAATGAGAATGAGAATGAGAATGAGAATGAGAATGAGAATGAGAATGAGAATGAGAATGAGAATGAGAATGAGAATGAGAATGAGAATGAGAATGAGAATGAGAATGAGAATGAGAATGAGAATGAGAATGAGAATGAGAATGAGAATGAGAATGAGAATGAGAATGAGAATGAGAATGAGAATGAGAATGAGAATGAGAATGAGAATGAGAATGAGAATGAGAATGAGAATGAGAATGAGAATGAGAATGAGAATGAGAATGAGAATGAGAATGAGAATGAGAATGAGAATGAGAATGAGAATGAGAATGAGAATGAGAATGAGAATGAGAATGAGAATGAGAATGAGAATGAGAATGAGAATGAGAATGAGAATGAGAATGAGAATGAGAATGAGAATGAGAATGAGAATGAGAATGAGAATGAGAATGAGAATGAGAATGAGAATGAGAATGAGAATGAGAATGAGAATGAGAATGAGAATGAGAATGAGAATGAGAATGAGAATGAGAATGAGAATGAGAATGAGAATGAGAATGAGAATGAGAATGAGAATGAGAATGAGAATGAGAATGAGAATGAGAATGAGAATGAGAATGAGAATGAGAATGAGAATGAGAATGAGAATGAGAATGAGAATGAGAATGGAAATGGAAATGGAAATGGAAATGGAAATGGAAATGGAAATGGAAATGGAAATGGAAATGGAAATGGAAATGGAAATGGAAATGGAAATGGAAATGGAAATGGAAATGGAAATGGAAATGGAAATGGAAATGGAAATGGAAATGGAAATGGAAATGGAAATGGAAATGGAAATGGAAATGGAAATGGAAATGGAAATGGAAATGGAAATGAAAATGAAAATGAAAATGAAAATGAAAATGAAAATGAAAATGAAAATGAAAATGAAAATGAAAATGAAAATGAAAATGAAAATGAAAATGAAAATGAAAATGAAAATGAAAATGAAAATGAAAATGAAAATGAAAATGAAAATGAAAATGAAAATGAAAATGAAAATGAAAATGAAAATGAAAATGAAAATGAAAATGAAAATGAAAATGAAAATGAAAATGAAAATGAAAATGAAAATGAAAATGAAAATGAAAATGAAAATGAAAATGAAAATGAAAATGAAAATGAAAATGAAAATGAAAATGAAAATGAAAATGAAAATGAAAATGAAAATGAAAATGAAAATGAAAATGAAAATGAAAATTAAAATTAAAATTAAAATTAAAATTAAAATTAAAATTAAAATTAAAATGAGTTATAGGGACCTATATTGTATTACCTTTTCATCATCGATATGTTTCGATATACGACAGTTTATAACTAGTCTTTATCCTCATATGAGACTGAAACAACCTATTCTTAACTATTTAAACAATACAACGAAGTCAACCGTGGAACAAATATACTTTAAACAATGTTAATGTTGAACAAAGAGGAGAACCAGCTGATAATAATGTGCAAAGATGCTTCTTGGCAAGTTGTTTGTTTCATTATTTCACTTGATAATGAGGAGATGTTTCTTTGGTTTAACTCATAACATTTAGATGGCATATTTCTCTGTTAATAATCATTGTTGTTTCATAATAGTTTTTCGTGTTCTCCTGAAGTGTGAAAGTTACCAGTAACAAAAGAATAAAATGCCGACATAATTTATCTGCTAGGCATTCGAGACATATAGAGGGTGTATCGCTTAAAATGAACCAATAGCTGTTTTACTATGGGTATGGCTGCTAACTTCTTTCGGGGCACTCGCCTTTACTTATTAAGATTTTTTTATGGTATTGCATTTTAAAATATACGACCACCATTTTCAATATGGCGGAAGACAATTTTCTCGTGGAAATTCTGTATTTTATAATAATGAAGATAGAATAAGTTATTTTAAAATGATTTTATAATTATTAATTTTTTCGTTAGTGGAACGGTAAATGAACTGCAGCTAATAATTGTTACGAAAAATATTTTTCGTAGTAAAAAAAAGTATTTTTTGGTTTTTGAGCTTCGAAAGCAATGAAAACAGCTGTACAACAATGCGTTATAATTGTCTAAGTGGTATTAACTACACTATTTGTCATCAGTGTTTAATAACAAACGTGACACTGCGTGAAGTGCGTATTTTTTGTGTAATAATATTATAAGTTTTTTTTTTCCTTTTTTACCGTTTTCATACTTTTTTAATGATTTTTTCTTGATATTCACGATGCTTCGAAACTTCTTTAAAACAAGTTTCGAAGCATCGTGAATATCAAGAATACTGATATCATGACGTGCTGTTGATAGCACTTAGAAAATGATGTTGTACAACAGATTTTTCACTGGATTCATTGCTTTCAAAACTCACATAACCATAATCGTTTTCGTTGCAAAATATTAGCTACAGCTCATTAACCGTTACGCAAAAATTACTAATTATAAAATCATTTAAAAATGTATATAATTTTGACTATTTTGTTTTGACTTTAGAGCATGTAAAATGCGCAAACCAAGAAACGAACACAAAAACTATATGTACCAGAATTTAGCATAACCATTGACTATTAATAATGAAAGATATAACTAAAAACTGTGCTGTTAGCTATACGATTGTTTGAGGTGGGCATTTAATAATATATAATTGACCATGCTGACCACATATTACACATTATATTGCTGTGTTAGCGGATCTGTCAACCTATGAATTGTCAGCATATTTTAAGGCAGGCGATATATGTATTTTATACGTGTAATAAAGTAGTTTGAAATTCGACAATTCACAAAATGCGATGATCATTTTTTTTTACTAATGTCAAATTGGTCAAAGTATTCTAAAAACCCTAACTACTTTTGCAATAAGTTGTTTTCATATTTTGTGATGCCTGTTATATAACAACATTGTTTATGCTTTGCACGCAAGTTGTTGATGAATGAATGTTTACTAAAAACTTAATAACTATTAAAGGTAAGCTTAAACAGCTTCAAACAAAACCACAAAAATTAGAGATAGTTATTATGTAACACAGTTGAATATAATGGAACGAAATTAAAGAGTGCAGTTAATCCATTATACAGGAGTTTAAAGATTAGTTAATTTCAGTCCCTGCATAAGGTTGTACCTTTTAAACGTTCTTTCAACGTAAAACAAAAAAAAACTATTTTGCATTGTCATATCCATTCAGAATTTCCTCAGTCCCAAGTCAATGTTAATTTACTTGGTAAAATCCTGTCATTATGTTAGTGCAAACTTGAAATAACACTTGAATCAAATTTAACATTTTATGTAAATATTTGAAATGTGGTAGATCTACTGTATTTACTCGGAAAAAGTTATAATTATCTCAAGACTTTAACTTTGTGACAGAGCAAATCCGAAGTTAAAATATTTTACCGTCCAAGAGAGGAATATGTTTTTGAGTATAGCCTTAGTATTATACCAATCTGTTGAAAGGTAATCGAAAGAAACATATATGCTTTTTTTATTTATGATCAATGATTTCAGGCTTCCTATATTGTATAATACACACTTACATTGTATTCCTGTCAATAATAAAATGTATCTTAAATACATCATGTCATACAACTAAAAGCTGTAATTTAAAACGATTACAATCAAGTCAATCTGTAGGAATCTTTTATTGAATTGTTACACAAACTAACCAGTGGTATTAGCTCACCTATATATCTAAATAATGTTTGATTAAATATTAGCATGAAATCAAATAGGAGAAACATTTTAATATGAGACTTGCCATGTATCTCTTGGCCCTAAAGGTTAGACTATCCATCTTGTATGATAAACACAGGTCTGGGTGATGTATCGTCCAGTGTTCTAGAGAATTTGCATTAAAAGTTCGAGGGTCGATGAAAACAATTGTTTTTTCTCTGGCTATTTTACTGTTTTAAGAAGAGATGGGATTTGTTTCGGGGGTTCTCAACAATTAAATGATTTCAATTTAATATGTTTTATTGCTTGCCAAAGTATAAACTTGTTTTACACATGGTTCACCAATAACCATCTAAGAGTGTACGGTTGTATAATTAATATATATTAAAATGTTTCAGTTTAACTTCATTCAGATCATTGAACCGCTTTTGTAATAAGCACATGAAACATTTAATCAAAACACATTTCATTCCATATATTAATTACAAATCAGACTGTGTATTTCGGTAATTTATGTTGCTATTAGATCTACTAATAACCCCTTCTGCGTTGTTTGGCGAATGTTATGTTTAATTTAGCTCCAAGAGTACTTAATCTATACTTGGAGAATATAATGTGATAAAACCATTCTTTACGGCTTATAAATATTCAAATCAAATCAAAATTTTCTTTCAGCCAAGAGCATCACATTGACATATTTATAACTTGTTATTATAGAAAAGCGATATAGATACCTAATTTATACCATTCGAGGAGTTTTGCTTCCATTATGTGTTATTTCAACTATGCTACTTGTATGCAATTCCCAATGCATCTTATGTATACCTACCTTTTTAGATTACATACTTTGTTTAACGACATGTATAAGCAATGCGAAATATATACTTCTGTTTGTATACATAACTACGGTTATTTATTTAAGCGGAAAGTGGTTTATACAATATAGTCATTGGGGTTTTTGCAGTCGAACGACACCTGTATTTATTATTTAGATAACTATTGGTCTTTGACTAATCTTGCCTTTTCTGTAAGCCCAGGTAAGGAGAACAATTTTCGATGTTTCCTTCACTTTGATGCAGGCGGAAGGGAACTCTGCCCTTACTGATTGGTCAAAGATGATACATATAAGGGGAAGTATACACCATTGCTTGTCATAACCTTCCATAGTAAAGGTCCCACAAGCCTATCTACTAAATCCAAATACAATACAGGCTGTTACAAAAAGTGAGAGCTTTTATAGCTTATGAAATTTTGTAATTTAATCAATGTTTGGCTTCCACTATATTTTTTTAGGTTCAATTTGAATTTAACTGGTAATGTTGTAAAATCTTAGCTAAAGCAAACTATAATTACTTAATGTCTTTGACGATATAATTATGTCACGCCAAGCTGTGTTAATAGTTCCTCCACTGGCTTTGAACAAAACAACCTAGGAACTTTTAAGAGAAACACATGATACATTAGCATACATTAATTTGAGTAGTAGAGCCAACAATTTGAAAACTTTAGACAAGTTTGTTGTAATTGTGCAAAATACACTATGTTTTAAATTATAAATAAAAACATAACCTTCCCCTTGCTCTATAGAAAGCTTGTTCTCAGAAACTGGGAAGGGCCTCATTTAAAGTTGTAATATGTACAAGGGGAAGTTATATCCTGAAGGGGAAGGGTTAGTTATCCTGATAATTAGACCAATTCGTAAATTACAAGGAAAAATGTGGTTCGGATTCCACTATAAACTGTAGGTCCCTTAGTTGCCATTAGCTGTATGGGCTATTAATTAACAGCTGTGTCTAAGAAACATGTCGGCCTTAGTCACTAACAAGACTACAAGATCACGCCACTCATCCTACACTCATCGTTCACTCATATTTGGGTTAAAATACGCACATAGTGGCGTCCCCATCTTAAATAATTGAATTGAATTGAATTGAATTATATACTTCTTATGCCTGAAGATTCAGATGATTTTTAAAAACTTTATAGAATAAATACACTCTCTTTCAAAATTAAATTTTATCAACAGTAAACCCTTAGGGCAATTGATTGGTAAATGATTATATCCCACAAAACGTACTAAGTTCTAGCTATTTAAGGGTAATAATCGAAAATTGTTGTATTTCTACAGATAGATTTATTTTTTATTTTTAGCATTGCACCTGGCCTTGATTAATAAAACTTATTTTATTAATTGTTTTTTCTGTATTTTTGTGTTCTAATTAAGTTACATTTGACGTAGATTCTAGGCAAGAACTTGCCTTATTTTTGTTAATATAACTAAAGTTAATACGAAGAATATTAAAACAAAGTTTTGCCATCATGTCCAGTGTACATGCTTTAAAAAAATGTAATAACTTTTTCTCTGTTAAAAAG
Source organism: Macrosteles quadrilineatus (assembly GCF_028750875.1). Taxonomy (NCBI): domain Eukaryota; kingdom Metazoa; phylum Arthropoda; class Insecta; order Hemiptera; family Cicadellidae; genus Macrosteles; species Macrosteles quadrilineatus. Next base: position 98,129,475 of record NW_026542596.1, read on the forward strand.
ACGAATGTACCGTTATCATACAGGTAAATCTATCTATTTAGACTGAAGTTTTAACTTTTTAGTTTGATTTTCAAGTGTCAATCATATGAAAATCTTATAAGATTAGTTGATTATTTCAAATTCGCTAGCGGAGTGTTTATTATCTTAGACATCGGTGTGACATGAAAAGGGGTTGGTTCTGACGTCCGCGAAAAATTCAGGGGTTCGAAACTATTTTCCTTAAACGATATCATAAATCTTAAAAAAGAGACACATACAGATTCATACATTTTTACATACAAAAAGATGGTTACATCCAATTTACTATACCGTAGCAGACGCCCCGCCTAAACCAGAGCTTATCCTGGTTTGCATAATCCACAGTTGACAATATGAAACGTTATTGCAAGCAAATTTCTGATGAAACTGGTGATTTGACGGGCGTTTATTGGAAGAAGGAATTTTCTGAATTAAAACGATATTATATCAATGTTATAAGATATTTCTCAATACTCCTTAAAATTACAACCTGAGATGGGACTTTATCTTACGCTTGAAAGAACGTATTGTAAACATTATTGACACATGTAATAACCAACTGTATTGAAACAGTTTTATTATGTGAGAAAAGAATGGGTATTTTTAGTTACGAGTACTCTTTTGGGATCCACAACAACAACAACAATGCTATAATACAAATTGTACAGTTTCAAAGTATGTAAACTTACTAATTTTTAGTGACTGCAATAAAGGACTATGAGGTCCTAAAAGCCCTCATTAAAGAAGCATTTTCATTTAATTGATTCTGAATAAAGGTTTGAATAACGTCCATGCCGTTTGACAAGAAAGTACAATACAATGTTCAGAGGATGAAAAACTTGTTTGAGGTGACGTAATAGTATATTTCGTACCTAGGGCCGAAAATGAGGTTTTGCCGGCTCGTCGAGAACTTCGATCGAGAGCTGAAAAACCATTTCTGCCCGTGGTACGAACGCTATTTTTCACCACACTATACCCTATTACCACTATTCACCACTATAATAATGCACACTGATAGTCAACACAACTACAACATTAAGGTTATGTAAAGAAATAATTTGAGGAATCAGCAAAAATAAAAATAAATAGTTGCTAGGCAACGGCGACAATAACACAATTCTATTGCAATGCTATGGATTTTGATTGTGTATTTTAAATGCATTCATGTTTTAAGTAAGTAAGCGGATAGCTGATTTTGCGGCCCCGGCCTGTAAAAACCTGCTCGGTCCCCAAATTTCTATGACAGCTGGCATGGCCAGCAAAACGTAACTTTCAGCCACCAATTAACGTATGTAATACAGCCAAAAACATCATAGTGTGGTGAAAATAAAATTAAATCTCACGACTCCAGGAAACCACTTCCATATTTAGCGTTGAGATATTCACGTAGGGAATAATATGTATTTTTAAACAATGCCGCTAATATACTACAAAACTAGCAGCTAACTGGTGTAGGTATCTTAAATTTCAAATATACCAAGCAAAGGTAGCCTCAAACTCATTTGCCTTGACAAAATCCAAATAATCAAACTTGTGAACCTTTACAATGATTGTTAGCGAATTTCCCTATAGGGAAGTAGCTATTACCGTAGGTCTCATGGTAAGACTTAGGCCCGGGACCGATTTACTTTTTCATTTTAATGTCCCCAGAGGCCAAAAACACCATTCGTTCAAATTTTTATATATGTAAAAATATATATATATATATATATATTTATATAGATTTATATATATATATATGTGTCCGTGAACACGATAACTTGAGTAATTTTTATCCGATTTTGATGAAATTTGGTTTGAAGGTGTAAGGCGGGATAAACTTGAATGAGTTCGCGATCCAGCATGATCGGACCATGGGAACAGGGTTTTATGGGGAGTTTTATGTGGTAAAAATTGGTTTTTCTCACTTCTTACCCTCAAAACACAAAATTTCCCAATTTTTCTCTAAACCTTCTTAAAGAGCTTAAAAAAACAAACAATTCAGTATATCAAAGTGTTTTTGTACGGTTATTGGTTACGGAGAAAACGAAAAAAATGGTAAATTTAAAATTCCCATGTTATTCTTATGGAGAATATTGTAAAATGTTGTAGTTTGCTTGTTTATGGATATATTTTGATCAAACTTGGCAAATTTATTTATTTTATAGTAGGCTATCAATATTTTACTAAAAACACACTACTTTATTAGTTTCCTTGTAGCAGCAAACCTAGGTACTTGTTAAACCTAATGTTATTTAAATAGATCAATTGAAAATCAATTCGGCCAAATGGAAATTCGCTTAGACGGCAGGTTTGCTGCGGCGGGGGTATTTAGGTTGTTGGTGGTTTTTTTAAAACTTTGTATTTTTCAGACCGCATTCGAAATATAACAGAACACCAAGGGCACAGAACCAGAATAAGCTGAACTAGTAAATTTTAATTTCGTGGTGACAGGACCTTGTCTCATCACCACCCTGGTTTTGAAGTTTGTGTCTCTACTGACTCATCTCCTGACTCATCAATGAATATCATTACCATTATGAGATGGGAACACCACCTAGGTGAGTATTTTAAACCGAAGATGCGTAAAGGATGACTTCATGTTGTTTCTTGTCTCAGAATTACTGTTTTTAGTTTATAAAAGGTATAATGTTACCTGGATCTGCCAGAGTAATCCAAATGCTGTCTCTGTTGACATCGCGTTTCGAAGCAGTAGTAGCTTCATCATCAGGTCCTCAAGAACAATATCACTCATCAGAGGTCGTCAAAAAAATATAATTTTTACAAACATACATGGACGGAAAATGTTTGTAGTTTGTAAAAATTATATTTATTTGACGACCTCTGATGAGTGATAGTTTTCTTGAGGACCTGATGATGAAGCTACTACGGCTTCGAAACACGTAGTCGACAGAGAGCAATTGGATTTCTCTGGCAGATCCAGGTAACATTATACCTTTTATAATGTAAAGGATGAGTGTAGAATGTCGTTTGATGATCTGTTTAGCTTTCTTACTTATTATGATCAGCTGTGTAATCAGTCATACCTTTATTACACCCTCACACATACACTACATATTACACTCATAGTCATACCAAAGTATACCCCTTAACGCTTGCAGTATACCTTAAAATAGAACATAAAAAAATTAAAACAATAATTAGACAGTTGTGACTCTTGGTAATTCCCGTTAAACAATAAGACTATGATGATTAATTCGTATATATAACTGTCTAAATCTCAGCTGCAAACATTATCAAGACTACAGGGATTACATATAAGAACTGCTTGACGTTCATTAAGATCTTAATCCTCCGATCGTGTTTTCTCAGAGAAAGAAATGTTAGATAATATTGAACTCCCAGTGCATTACAACTGAAACCAGTTCAAATATAAATGATCGACAAACTTACACCAACATTTATATGAAACAGCTGTTAGCTTTACTAACTAAAAAAATATATAGTGACTAGAATTGTTTGAGAAATGAAGCTAACATAATTAACTGCTTCAGGTACAATGATCTTACATCTAGGTACTATACAAAGCTTTCGACAAGGGCAAAACCTTCAGGAAATTAACATATATAAATAATTACTGAAGTACAAGTGTTCAACTACGTTTGGTTGTACACAGAAGAGTCGTGTTTTTTTTTATACAAATTTAGGTTTTGTGTTAGTTATGATTTCACATGGTATTTATTTGTTTGAATACATTTATTGAATGGGGTGTTTTTTTGACATTGTATATTCATACTTACTTACTTACTTACTTACTGCAGTGGCCATAGGTACCCCAAGTGGTACTTGGCCTCGCCTACACATTGCCTCCAGCCTTCTCTGTCCTGCGCCTGGTCTTCATTTCTACCCAGCTTCCTCAAGTCCCGTCGCACCTGGTCCTTCCATCTCAGTTTAGGCCTGCCTGGTGGCCTTCTGCCTTCTGGGTCGTTCCTTAATACACTGCTTAAGGTTGTGCCATGTTCTCTTCTGAGGACATGACCCGCCCACCTAATGCGTCTGCTTTTCACCTCAGCTGTTATATCTGGGTCTTTATATAGCTCTCTTATTTCGAAATTATGTCTAATTCTCCAGAATCCATCTTCTTTAGTTGGGCCATATATTTTCCTAAGAATTTTGTTCTCAAAAGTTACTAAACGTTTTTCTGATTTTTTGCTCATTACCCAACACTCAGATCCATACATTAGTGTCGGTCTAATTATAGTTTTATAAACTCTTACTTTAGTATTGCGGGATAACAGCTTTGAGCTCAAAATTTTGTTACATGCATGGAGGCTTCTGTTTGCAGCATTGAGTCTGTTAGTTATTTCCAGTTCTTCATTATTATCATTTGTTAATAAGACTCCCAGGTAGGTGAAATTGTTCACTTTTTGGAAAACATGGTTTTCTATCTGCAGGACTTCATTGTCCTCTTCTTGGTCATCTCGTCTACCACATTGCATATATTTAGTTTTTCTATCATTTATTTCAAGGCCAGCCTTTTTCGTTTCCTCAATCAATATTCTGACTAGATCTTCTAAGTCTTGTTTTGTATGTGCTAATATCGCAACATCATCCGCAAAGGCTAAAATATTTATTTTCTTTCCTATCTTTATCCCTACCTCTGAACTTTTAACTTTCTGTAGTGCTTCTTCTAGAGCAAATTAACAATTCATACTACAGAAAATAATTATATTTCTACTATTCTTTGGAGCAAAATATTTTTCCGTAGTTAATCTTGATAATTGCAGGACATACAGTTTTACAAATTTTATTTTTATAACATGAAGATACAATTGAAAATCAATTTAAGAGCAAATTGATCATTTGAAGATAAAATTGAAAATCATTGCTGATCAAGAAGTTATTAATTGGAAATCTCGCATTGTTATCTATATGTTTTATGATGAGTTTTCCTCCAAATCCAATGCGTAAGATTTTTCAAAGGCCCGTGAAAGTCATATTTCCCAAGGGTTAAGCTTGTCTTTGAGCGTTTCATTAAGGTAAAGATAAACCCATCTACTTACTGTACCAGAGGTACATTTTATATTTAGTGTAGAATTCATAAATTATACCCTGATAGGCAGTTTTTTAATAACCTTTGACATTAAAATACAGTTTGCACAGAATCCCTCTTAGAAGCATTGTACTATTCATTTTATAATGTAGGTATTCATACTAAGGGTTACCAGTAAGAATATCTTGATAGATCCGTTAAATTTTGTGGTTTCTATGATAACGTCTGTGAATACGTGTTAAGTATGAAAAGTATATAGGTGGTTATGAATATGAGTATCGTGAATCAATTCTACAACAATAAAGTCTTAAATATGCGATCAAATTTATTTGATTATTAGTATTGAATTTGTATGTAGTAGAAAATAGAGTAATTGTTTAACAATGACTGTTTTCAATCAGCCAGCAAGTACCACGTTTAATTGTTATAAAAAGTCTTAATCGCTACAAACTGTGAAATGACCTGTTTTCGTTGGAGGTTTATCACCGGCAACAATTCATAATTACATTGTTTACTACGGAAAATAGAATGTTTACTATGAGAAAGTAGTGTTTGGCATCTTTTTTGGACTTTGCCGAAATAAACAAACAAAAATGTTTTATATTGTGTAACTGTTTCAATTTGTAACAACTAAAACTGTAAATCGATGTAAATATTATCAACTTTAAATAGAAGGCATTGCAAAAAAAGCTATGAGTTTTGTACTGTTCCTAGCTTTAGAAAGTAAATTGCCAATGTATGTTTTGATAAAGAAAATATTGTCTTTGTAGTGTAGCGAAATATAACATTTTAAACACCAGTGAAAGTGGGTCTTAATGGATTTAGAGTACTCGATAAATCTCGAAAATAAAAAAAAATGGTCTCAAATATGCAATGACTCCCTTTCTACTATTTGTTAGAAACACTATACAGGGTGTCCATAAGTCCTGGATCGGTTGAACATTTTTCGAATTATTTAAAATAGAGCCACAATACTTTGTACAAACTTACTGAACATAAAAATCTATTTTATCATATATTCAGTGATCTCCTTTATTTATTTATTTATTTATTTGTTTACGGTATAACACCATTTTTACAGGGTTGACATTACAGGGTTGACATGCTGATACAGATACAATATTGAAAGATTAAGATTAGATGAAAAAGTGGTAATGAATGAAGGTGAAATGTGAAATACAAATGCTTAGCCTGATTAAATTTTCTTCCCTTCTGCCTTTTCTCATGCTCTTTTACCTTTTTTTTTGTTATTTTGCAGGATTTATTGAAAGGCAGATAGGGACTAACATCACATGCTAAATCCTTTCTGACTTTCTGTGGGGGACGACCCACTAGGAGTCAAAGAAACAATCTAAAATAAGCATCTCTCTCTTTCATATATTCTTTAATCTCATCAATATTTCCATTTATCAACTTTACTCGCTAATCCTTCGAATATTTCTGATTACCCTTTCTCATCTTACTCTTTTTTAACTCAACCATTATCTCTATTTTCTTTAATAACATTTTATTCCCTTCTCTACAATCATCCATTAATTGGTACCAGTATCCTTCTGCTCTGTATCATTCAGTCGATATTAACTAAAGAATTCTTGTTTGGTTTGCGAACATTACAACATTGGTTTTAATATACAACATTACACGCCACCAGGTCAAATAGCTTTGAATAAATGAAGTATTAACCTTTCCCTTGACAAATGAATGTAATAACGAAGTTTTATCCAATTACGAACAATAGATTTGAAGAACAAAAGGTAACCGTTTAAGGAATTCTAAAGGCAACAATACAATACAATCGTCCAAACACATTTATCATGGATCATTAATCACTATAATATATCTACAAAGTACACATTTTCATCTAGAGAATTGTATTGCATAATATTTTTCGAACCTAACAAATTAAACTCAGGCTATTATGAACTCCCCATCTTTATCCAAAAAATGCTATATTAGCTGAAAAAATTAACAAAAATGCTGAAAGAGATATTTCTACATGTAAAATAATAAAATAGTTTTAACTAAAATCAGATGAGTACAGAAATCAATACATTCATTTTAGTAAAAATGTCTTGTATTCTTAAAAATAAAAATTTTCTAAACTGACATAAATATTTTGAATAATTGATTCCATGATTTGTAAGTAATATCATACGTTAATAAAGTATAAATCATCAAAAGTAAAACATTTTTCAACAAAAAACTTTGATAACAGACTCAATACTTTATTAATAAAATCCTACGTATTCTACAATTCACTTTTTACTAAATATTATTTATTTGATTGTATATAAACATGTTCCGGGATAGCTTTACCAAGTATGCACCTTTTATCAGACATCCTAGTATATCAAAATTTATCCCCTGTCCAAAGTACAAATAAAACAACTGATAAAATATCCCTGGAAAATACAATAAACCCTGTAAAGTTACTGTGTCGCAAGACCTAGCTGTTTGTAACAACATTTTGTGTTATTTTATATGATCAGTTTGGTATTCTCTGTTGTAAAAAAAATATAAATTCAAAATGTTTAATTAGCGATTAGTTCGCCTAATAGCGGATTACGCCTTGTCATTCTGTGTTTGTTTTAACTGTGACGGAAAGATTGCCCTTATTTCTGTATTGTAACCAGTTCCTTTTACCTTCTTAGTTGTAGATCAAAATAAAAAAAAATACTGTTGGATGTTTGGGCCTATTTACTATGCTCTAGATTTAATTTATTATGCAAGTCATTAAGCTTACCAGTATTTTAACTTCCAATTACACTAATAATAATACAATAAAAAAAAAAAGTCTTATACTTATGTGATACGGTTGCAAAACCGCCGATGCCGGCTCACGGCCATCATGAGAGTGGCAAGGGTTAAACATTGTGGGAATTATTTTGTCTTCAGTATTCAAATTTCAGTTTTTCAGCTAGAACCAGTACTTTTGGAATATTTACGTTGTAATAGTTTTGTTTATTTGGATTTAGCAATACTAGCGTTTCAAAATGGAAGAGTCTGGATATTAATAATATCGCTAAATATTTCATACTTAAGCAACTTGTTCAATCAACTTGTTATTGTCATTTTACCTACAAATAAAAGTAACATTTCATATCCACAATTATCACTGTTATGTTTTCATAAGTATTTTTTCAACACATCAAAATGGCAAGTTGACATTAACGACAGAATAAAACTAACTTCTCGTCACGTAAGACGATTTATTTCCAAGACAGTAAATTTACGCGTGTAGTTTGTCTTGTTGGTATTACTTCTTGGTATTACTTCACGTGGATGTGCAGTAAAGGCCTCACTGTGTACACAACGACAACATTTGCCAACAAATAAATAGTCCATATAATATATGTATATATATATATATATATAACATACAATAAATGTAAATAATAATTCATGGACTATTTAGAATTTGTTACGGGTGTATAAAACATGCTACTTTAAAATTAGTCTTTATACAGTAATAAAAGAAAAAATAAAACTGTTAAACATAATAGTTTTTTCGTTAGTAATGCATAAGCATTAGTACTTATTAAATGTTTGGTTACTCTCTTTACTTGGATCTTAACCTTTCGAAGGCGGCCTTGAGTAGGCATACAGACAGTAGAACATTATTTTATAAAAAAAAAAAAAAAAAAACTAACAAATATTTGGTTTAAATATAATTTATTGAGTGTTGTAAATAGTTAACATATGTAGCACTTTGTAAAAAATTATTTGTTTTTTTTGCTTTTTCAAAAATTTTTTAATGGTTTTTAATTAAATTTTTTATTCTGCTTTTAAAAACATTCTTAATACATCGGTTAAAGATATAATTGAATAAAATATAGTAATCAAAGATAAGCGGATAAATCCGCCCGCTACCGACCGCTATGCACACAATGCTAGCGGATACATCCGCCTATAGTCCTGGAAGGGTTAATAGATGCAACGGGTGGATATGTCAATCTCAAGCTAAATGGTTTTTACAGTGTTAAGCTTTTTTAATAGATCTGCTGTCATCGTACTGTATTGAACATTTTAAACTATTTTCATAGTAATAATGTCAAATTAACGTTGTATTAGTTTAAATTATATGGTTTAGGACAGTTTAAAAAAAAGTTAAATAGCATTCTACCTAAAGACAGACAAAAAATCCTTTTTAGTTTTGACACAAACTCAGGTAGCCATGTAAGATATAAATTACATCCAAAGTTATATAATTTAATCTCTATATTTGTTATTCGAATGTTTATTTTATAATTAAAACGTGTTCTGAAAAAATAATGAAAGTTATTTTTTTACCAATCAAACTATTTTCAGATTTTTAGGTAATTAATACGAAAGGCAATTAGTGTATCAAGTAACTGTATACTGTGTACACTGTTAAACTGTATACAGTATTAAAACGATATTTCTTGAGAAATAGTTTGCCAATTTTCAGTTAGACAGAGAAATAGGTCTGGACTTTATGGTTCTGCAAGAACGACAAAATAAACAAATGTTTAAGACCACTTTATTGTGTCCCAAGTAAAGGTTGTTTTAGTTTAAGAACTCCCGGACTCTTTGTTTGGTTTAAAAATCCACTTTTTTGCTGTATTTTTATTAAGTTATGTTTTAACATGATATCTAGAAACCTAGAGCAAAAATAATGGAATTATTATTTTTTAATAATACAATATGGTGCTAGTACCCAATTGTTATTTATAATGTTCAAACCATGTTTTGAGGAAGTAATTTGATCAAATTAGATAATAATGATTTAAGATAATATGAATTTAAATCTCTTACATACATTTTTTTGGCATTCAGAAACTAATAGTTGTATAGATTTTAAATAACTTTTTGATCAGCATTGTACTTGTTATTAAATTTACTGAAAGTAAATAAAAGACAGGGTTTATAACACTAAAAACATATATTTACTCTTACACTGTTAATCACAAGATGATAAATATACAAAAAAGATGGTAAGTCGTGATCGATTTCGATTGGACATTCCAATCATCATCAGACCCAATAGGCGAATCACTTACCATCTTTTTTGTATATTTACCATCTTGTGAGTAAAAGTATAAGCGTAAATATATGTTTTAAGTGTTAAAATACGTTTATTTTACTTTCTTTCCGTATAGATTTTAACGATTGAAGATTTAAAATACAAGTCAACTGGTGTGGCCAAGGCTTAAACCAGGTTTTGATGAAATAATTTTATTTTTATCAGTATATGATGTTTTAGTATAGCGAAACCACTATTGCGTATATAAGGAGTCATGACGGAAGGAAAAGTCTATGGATATTTCTGTAAAGGAGTAACCGTCTATTAAATTATTAAGTTCTTAAAGTAACAATTGTATGGATTTTATAGAAAGTTTTACAAGAAATAAATTATTGTATTCAGCAATAGGAAACTATGCATGAAATTGCGTCCAGAATCAAATCCGTACCTACCTCTGCTTCATCGTGCTGACTACAAACTTATGGTTTTAGGACTTTTACTGTATAAAACTACTTTCACCACACAAAATGATAAAACACTAGGTAATTTTTAATTAGGATGCAATACTAAACGTATAGTAATGAAGACAGAGAATTGTTTATATTTATGAATCCCGTAATAATTTAAATAATGTTATTATATAGTGATACTGTATCTATATTTATAAAAGAGGAAGTTTGTATGTTTGAACGTTATGGGCTCGGACCCCGTTGGACCGATTGCCACAAAACTTGGTACATACGTGTAGAATTTCATGGAATAGGTTTATACACCATCAACTTCGTGATACGTCCAATCGGCTCCGCCCCAGTGGCTCTGGAGTTTCCCATGTTAACCTTATGAGTAAATATATATTAAAATGTATATATATATATTAATAAATGTATAAATCTATAATATTAAAACGAAACAGTGTTTTTTTATTTCACTATTCTGGATCAACCACTCGACGCATTTTCATGATTTTTGTGTCGAAAGAAAGATAATTTTGAGAACTAGGGAATGTTGAAGCCATTATTTTAGTTTAGGGTCCCAGTTTTTTATAAATTAAGTTTTAATTTTTAAAAAGTCTAGCAGCCGACGCTAAGATTCTAAACTAGCTTCTGGCATAAAATAATTTGCTTAACATAACAGCTGTAAACATTCAGCTTTTGTGTCACAAATTCAGCATTTGGATAAACATGTAAAGACATACTTAGGGTTGACTTATTTATACTATGTGTAATGCTAATCATTGATACGTTCAATTCTTCTGTATGAGGATGACAGATTAATTAAATTATACATAGTAAAATACTAGGGTGTTCAAATTATTTTTTAAAGCAATCTTTGAAATGTGTCTTTAAAATTTGTTTTAGAGCAATATAATTTGTTTTAACTAACAGCTGGTTAAATATAAACTATGGAACTATGAGGATATTTTATTTACTCTTATTTTGTCATTGATTATAGGAAATAAGTAAGATTAGTAGAGATAATTAGACCACAGTTTTAACCAAAATTAATTAAACCACAGTACAAATCGAGGCTCTGTACACGAGTCTTAATAAAAAAGGATAAATGCAAAGTATTTTACTGCTACACAGGAAAGATTAGAAAAATAACAATGTTTACATGTTTTAATTCTTCATGGTAGCTTTCTGTTTACAATTAATGTTTGTCTGCTTTAACTTTGTTTGGATTAGGCTCGGAAATATTGATGTCATAAAAAGAAGATCAAGAATAATGAGGAATCACGATTTTAAATTACCACCACAACCTCAGCCGGGTTTTATACAAATATAAACAGATGGATGACATAGATTGAACACAACGTGAACATTGACCTAGGATACCTACTGCAATTAGACAAACCATCCTTTTATGAAATCGTGTTCAGTTGTGGTTACGTTTGGGGGCGCCTATATCAGCGCCCCCAAACGTGAAAATATCACTTACCAACTATGAATATATTGTAGTTTAAATTAACTAATATGGGAAATTACGATGTACATTTATGCAATGAGGTTGGGTAAATATCAAGGATAGAACTGATAACGGTATGGATAATAAACATTGACAATTACGTCATTAGCTTTACTAGCGTGTTTACTTTTTATATTCCTGCTACATGTGACCAGTTCTTTTTTTCAAATGAATGTTATTTAAACCAAACAGCTGTTTCAAAACAAACTGTTATTGTTTTTACTTTTCTTTGTTTATGTTTATTTATTTAGTACCTAATTAATGCAGTGAAATTGATATAAAGGATAGGTGTGACGACTAGTTTTGATGTTAGGACACCAAAGTTAAATTATGTGTACTGCGAATTGTATTGGATGGATATTATCGTTTTATTTTAGGTCGTTTCTATTCAGACCTACTGGAAATTGTGTATAGTAGGTTGTATTGTGGTGATAATAATTATGGAAGAGGCAGGTATGCCATGGAAGGTGGTATCGTTGACTAGGTCTATACACTTCTCAATCAATTGACTGTTAAATCAGTGTGTGTCTGTGCGAATCGGCTGCAAATCTCACTTCAACGCTTTTCACATCGTAAAAATTGCAGAATTGCTGTTTTATTGTAAAATTATCGGATTTAAAATGCATATCGTATAGGCCTATGATGGAATAAAAACATATTTGGTCATACAACATTTGTTTACAAGATGATTTTTCACATTAAAACTGCAATAAGCTTGGTCTTTATATGTGTAAACTATCTGATCTGAATTGTACACGGTTTTAACTACGGTTTGACTTCTGAATTCCCGTACGTAGGACGGGCTAACACCTCGTATATATTAATTATATTTAAATGGAATTAAAGAATCTTAACAGCTGGTTCAACTAAACAATTTGATTCTGTGATGTTTAATAGCAAAATAAAGATAATAGGTTTACCTTCAGGGTGCAGCACTATTATTTTTTCTAATTTATGACAACAGCTAATTTGCAACCAAAAGGTGAGTGAGCGTAGCAAATGAACTTCAACCAGGACGTGATTGAGTGATGGGAACGAGCTCATTGAAATTGAACGAGCATTTGACATAAAACCACATTAGGAAAGGAGGACGTCTGTCGAGCCAGCTAGTTAATTATAGAATACGTAATGACTATACAAATTAAGTTCGAATAAATCATTGATTAGTTTTCCAAACCACCTCAATAGAAAGTTGTTTATATCTTTCTCCAGCTTGGACAGTTCGTTTCCGGCCAATTTGCGGTGTCTTAGAATATAGCTATATTAATTTTTATTCCTGAGTCGCTCAAGATAACAGCTTACCAAAGTGTATCTCATTGAAGTGATTAATCATTTAATTGTTCAAGTAAAAATGTGTCCATGGTGTATTAAGATTACCACGTCTATTTTCGCTACAACATTGCAGCCTCACAAACTGCTGTGCCGGGCTTGCTCAGGGAGATGGGTCGGGTTCACTAACAAATGTCTTCCTTTTAACCTTTTACTTCTATAGCAACCGGGTCTATTGGTACTAGCTCGGTTTAGGGGGCGCCACTCCGTTTGGAGATCTCTCATAAGAGTTTACAACGGAGAGAAAAACTCTTCTCGTGGTTGCTATGGTAGTAAGGCAGAGAGTTAAACTTTACCTAACCCGATTTTCATGTCTGATGCCGTAACATCAATACCCTAATGTATTTAGTAAGTCTACCTGATCAATCTCAAACAAATATGCAAATATACAGTACCCAATATTATTCAAATAAATATTTACCAACTGACTTAAGACTAAGATAATAAGATACCAAAAGGAAATTATCCAACCAATCAAGGTTAATACCACTCAAATTAGGCAAAATCTGTTTGACTGTACTGAAAAGAATTGGCCTAAGCCACACTTGCAATCTGTTGTTTGATTGTCCACTAATCTAGACAAGTTTAAGGAGATCAATAAAAAGAATGATATTTCTGAAAGAATACAATTAACTTTAATCGATGATTGTGTTTAAGGCACTTTTGAAAGTTCAAACAAGGTACAAGAGTTAATAGCAAACAAATGTTGGTACTCTGGATCAGAATAATGACGTTGACAACAAAGATACAATAACTTACAAATCTATACAAAATCTCAATGGTTAAGGCACTTTGGCAAAAATCAGACGATGTAAACAAGTTATTAATCTAAATAAATGGACCCTTTATAAGACAAGTAATATATCTAAACAACTTAATTATCTATACAAATACGCTGACGGTGGCCACCCGCTGAAATATCAAATACATAAAGGAACAAGAATATTAGGAACATAGAACATAGGCCTAACCTAACTTAAATTACAAATTTTTCCCCCTCCCTCCAACCAGATGAATTGGCCCCACAATCCGGAATCCCGGAAAATCCAAAAGTGAATTAGTTCTGGGTCAGTCGCACTGTCCACTGTTTGAAAGGCTGGCCAGCAACCAATTAACTGTTCTTCCAAGAGTGAAGTTACTCTAATGGCAAGATACTACAAGTTATCACTTATCGGTTTGAAGCGAAGTCCCTCAGACTCAAGGGGGGGGGGGTTCCACAAGTCCGTTTAGACCAAGGTAGGCCTAAGTCTAGCCGTGTCTGGAATAGGCTCTGCTCTCCACGTACAAGCGCACTCCACCAGTCTCTCGGGCAGTCCACAGGCGAAATTCTCAAGGCACGTCAGCACTGCACGGCAGTAGGATACCAGAGTACCAGAGTACCAGAGTACCAGCCCTATATAAATCCCAAAATATAATAGTATGGCGTATACGGTACACAATATTTACACTGTGGGGGGAGGGGTTAGGCCTATTGTGAATTACAAACAACAAAAATACATAAGGTTCAATATAAAGCTAAATAAACATGAAATTTGCAGGAGACATAATAAAATAATTTACAATTATACGGAAATTTACCTATTACACAAGAGAACAATCTAATAGTTACACAAAATTCAAAATGAGAGCAAGTTGCGCTTTCGCTTCGATCAAACAAAATCAGTCTCGGCTTATTTACAAAATATTTTCCGCGCCTTATGACTTTCTGAAATGGGCTTGACTCAATTCAGCTTAGGCCTAACTCTCTTGTGAGATTAACTTGCAAAATAGGCTACAATAATTAATCAAGTAAAATGGCAACATGGGAAAAATACTAAACCTAACCTAACCTAACCTAAAATGATATACTCTTCTTGCACCACAAAACCAGCATATTACCTACTAACCTTGAGCCTAAGAAATAGGGCTTATGAGAACACTTGGGTTTTTTTTCAGTAGAATAGGCTAGGCCTAGGCATAAAATTCAAGTTAACAAAATTATAAAATTTAAAAATCTACGATTGATGAATTGAGAGGCAAACAACAAATCTAGGCTATTAGTATCCTTGAAATTATCGAAATTATTCCCAAAAGCAAAACTTGGAAACATGTGCGTCACACCTTGCAAACTTTAACATGAAAAAGGTCCAAGACCGGAGGCCTATCTTACACATTTTAAACAAAACAGAACTATTTTACAATTAATTAGCCTATCAGAAAACATGGTTTAGTGAATATTCTACTTATTCCACATTGAAATCTCACTTGAATCAAAGAAATATCTCTAAAAGTTACATTTTCCACAAACTTGTTCAGAACCAGACATGAATGGACTGTGACGACAAAGCTTCAAGTTTTAATTTAGTTTTCCTTTAAATCAAAATTTTGAATCATAAAATGAAATGAGAAAATATGTTAAAAATACGAATTATTCCTCTGCCTTACCTCTAAAATCAGCAAGTTGATGCTTTTAATCCTTAAATTCAAGCGAGGGCTTCTTTAAGATGTTCTATCTTCGATAATCAGAAATGGAAAGGACCTAATTCTAGCCGGGCGTTCACTGCGCCAGCCACTCACTCCATCCGAATCCAATTGGAACCTAGGCCGTCTGTTAACCTCAAACATGATTTTTTTCCCATTACTTCTTGGCGTTGAATATTCTTACAATCGACCGAGGGTTATTATGGCCATTGTATGAGCGCTATTCTAAAATACAATGTTGAAAGTAATTGGTTGGGTGATCAGTCCAACCTCGAATGGTGGCCCACAATCGGATTGTTACAACATATTTGAATATCTTTACATAGCAAGAATGGTTATCCCGTAATTCTTTTTATAAAATAAGTTGTGCCGTTTCCCCTTAAATATTGGGGTAACAGTATAACTCTAAAGCTTAGCTTAAAAAGTTTATAATTTCTAAGTACAATTTGAAAATTTTAAGACGCTATAAAAGTTTTATATTAGAATTGAATTAAATTAAATTATAATTGACACAACTACATTATCATTACTATCAAGCAATTTAAATATCTACATTTGCTTTAATTTTAAAATAAATTTAGAATTATATTTATTAAAATGCAAGAAAACAAATCCGTCAAAGAACTATCAGAACTCTAAAAGAATTTTTATTAAATCGAGAACCAAATATTCCAGGTTATTTCCAAGGTAACTTGAACATTTCATTAATACGATTTAGAGTCAAACTAAACCCTTTTAAACAAACAAAAAACTGCCAGAAACGGACCTTTTTGTGACTGTAACTCTAATTTGGGACTGAATAAACTTTAAACGTTTACAAAGAGACTCTACAAAGGTGTAATTTGTTTTTGATCCATGTAAGAATATACTTGATTGGGATGTTTTACGTTTAAACTATACGGATGTGTTACTTTAAATAAATAATGATGTTTCGATAGTATATTCCAAATTTTACTTGCAAATCTAGATCAGTTAATATGCATTTATATTTAATTTTTTTCAGTTGAGAACTTAAACATCATGCCACAAATAAAAGGTTTTTGTATTTGTAAGTAAATGTTCTGTGAAAATATTTGATATTATCCTTTCAATTCAAATAATTGAGTTATATGCATAGCTAATTACATTCCAGAGTTACATAATTAATTTATTAAAATTTAATAAATCCTTAAATAATCATTTAGGTGGTCCATACAGTTCTAACCGTACTACAAAAGGCTTATTTTAGTATTGTTAGCGAATTTACTGTATAGGAAATAAGCTATTACCCTAGTACTCATGGTAAGATCTAGACCCGGGACCGATTTACTTTCTCGTTTTGGAATATCCTATTTGGAAGCCTTCAGAATTCGCAGATTTACAAAGGCGGTTCGTCAATTAATTGAAAACCAATGATTCGCTTATTTTATACTATAATCGCATGATAACATTTTGATTGCATCTCTAATATTTTTTATAACTTAAAATACTACGCACATTAAATATTATTTATATCTAATAAATAAATTTAGTCAGTTTTGGTGGAAGAACGGATTTCCTTAAGGACTTTAAATGCATTATGATAAAGTGATGCAAATATAGAGAATGAGACAGAGAGAGGAAGTACTTTTCCTAAATATTTTAATACTTGCTGTCCATATAAGACAACTTTAAAATAATACATACCATATTTATAACTATAAGCTATAACTAAAGGGTATAACATTATTTCTACCATTATATGCTTAGGTAGTACGAAATAACATATATAAAAGGAAATATCGTTTCAAAAGACTAAACTGACCTAAGTAATTCACTACAAATCCTGGAACATTATTGAATAACAACGAACCGAGCATGGCGCGTTGGCAAACATCCAGCAACAAAATTGAACTGCTTAACATCATGCAAAGTTATGTGTACTAGTATATTGAAAAGGCATTGCGTAGTTAAAGTGTGAGTAAAAACGTAGACAAAGTATTTAAATGTACTATATATGTATACTTTTTGCAGGGAAGCCTAATGAGATATACTTTTAAAGTGTGTCATATTCCTCGTCATAATAACTACGTTTACAACCACAAAACAAAACAAAAATGCTACGTTCAATTGGCTACGTAAAATGTGGTTTTTAAATACTGTAAACGATAATAATAATCCTAACATACGTGACAACATAGCCTATATAAATCAAACATAGAGATAATAGCTGCATTAAATTGTTTCTAATAGTCAATTACGAAATTATATTGAACCGCACCATAATATAGTATGTTCAAACGTTACTCAAATCCAACATACTAATTTGTAGTTATTTTTTTGTGAATGGTAAGCACTAAAACATTTAACTGGTGTTAAATAAAAAAAAACGAGGTGTTAGCCCGTCCTACGTACGGTAATTTAAAATCGTATTCCTGAGGATTCTTGATCTCAATCTTTATGACTTCAATATTTCTTGGCCCAATCCAAACAAAGTTCAAGCATTCAAAAACATTGATTGTAAACAAAAAGCTGCCAAGATGAATTAAAACATGTAAAAATTGTGATTCTCCTACCCTTTCCAAAAAAGTTGAGCAGTAAAATAATTTGCATATATTTTTATTTAACTCGTGTACAGAGCCTCGACTTGTACACATCGATGATGTTACTTATCTCGGTGGTCTACTAATCTTACTTATTTCCTATAATCAATGACAAAATCAGAGTTAATAACCTCATAGTTCTATAGGGCATTTTTATAACTAACCAGCTGGTAGTTAAAACAAATTATATTGCTCTAAAACAAATCGAAGATTACAAAGATTGCTTTAAAAATAATTTGAACATCCTAGTATTTTACCATGTATATTAAATTAATCTGTCATCCTCTTACAGAAGAATTGAACGTATCAATGATTATCATTACACATAGTATAAATAAGTCAAACCTTAAGTATGTCTACATTTTTATCCAAATGCTGAATTTGTGACACAAAAGCTGAACGTTTACAGCTGTTATGTTAAGCAAATTGTTTTATGCCAAAAGCTAGTTTAGAATCTTAGCGTCGGCTGCTAGACTTTTTAAAAAGTAAAACTTAATTTCTAAAAAACTGGGACCCTAAACTGAAATTATGGCTTCGACATTCCCTAGTTACACGGAAAGAAAGTAAGCAATTTTAAAAATATTAATTTTATTTTCACTATTATTAGGCCTACTACTTGTAGTAGTGCATTATAAATAGATATTAATACACAAGAATGTTTCTTATATTTAGTTCCCCAATGAGTGTTTTATAGATATGCATTAGTGTATATATTGAAAATAAATTATACATTATTTCTTAGCTTAAAATATAATATATAATATATCTACAAACGCTAGGGTAACTTAAAAGCTGAACTATTGAGTAAAAAATTGCTAACAGCAAAAGGTGGACATTTGACAGAAAATTGATAATACTCACATTATACATTATAATTGACATGAAATACATATCATATTGCTGAGCGAGCCAAACTGTCACATGGTAAATTGTTAGCATAGTCCACGTCAGGTGATATGTGTGTTATATGTGAATAAAGGAGGTAATGATTCAACAATGAGAATTTATGTTTAAGAGAAAATGACAAACAACTGATAAAAACCCTGTTTTATAATATAACGAATTACATTCCGTTCGGAATTTAAATAAAAGAAAGAAGTTAATGTAATATTTGGAACGGCTACAAATATGATTTGGTGTCCTTCTATTCATGATCAGCAGATAAACGTGAAGTTAAACTTTATGTATATGACTTGCCAAGTATCTTCTAAGCCCGAGGGTTTGTCTACTGACGATCCATCTTGTATGATTAACAGAGGCCTATGTGATGTATGGTCCAGTGAGTAGGCCTAAGAGAAGATTTGTATCAATTACTGTTTTGTGTACTGAAAGTTTTTTTAATATAAAATGTGTACTTAAAATGTTATGCACTATTACGGTCAAGGGGAATACTTAAGCGTAAGAAATGTGTTTGTGATTGTAAAGGTTTGTGACACGTACACATAATTGAACGTGAAATGATTTCACATTAGGTAATTAAGACTGTTTGGTTAAAAGATAGAGTTTTTTTTTTTTTTGTCCTAGGACGCTAGGCACGAGCCTGGGATTGTTTTCCCCATTACTTCAGGCTAGACCTAGGGGTTGCGGCATTATCACTTAGATAAAATCCATTGGTGACTTGCGGCCGCTTTAACCAAAAAGAATAGAGACCAAAAGATAGAGTAGGAACGAATGTTTAAATATTTATAAATACATGCTAAATTGCTTATGCTTGTACAATAAATTATTTATTGTGCACTTAATCATTTTAGGAAAGTAGGCTATACATCTAAGAGTGTATATAGAATAATCATTTACCTCTTGGTGGATAGATTAGTCCTTCAATTGTGAGTATATCTATAAATCTCAGCAGGTAAAAAGGTTACTTTCCCTTTTTAACATTTACAAATATTAGAAAGAGTATATTACTCATCTAAGATAGTATGTAACTATTTTGCGTCTTGTGGTTAAACAACAATAACTATTGCAAAACGACTTATTTCGTAGAATCCAGTTTGTAATCACAAATGGTGTGGTGTTCCACAATTGTTACTACCAAATTTAATTAGTTATATAATCCTTGGTTAGCATTCAAAATTAAAGATAGTTTATCATGCATAAAAACAATGGTTAAAAAACATACATTAAGTTTTCGTTAATTGGAATTTATTCCTATAATTGTTTGTAAGTATTGCTTGTAAGTGTTGATTCAGTTATTTCTATCATATTGTATGTTCGTTACAAGGTTACGGAAAAGGTTGTAATTAGCTGTTAAATTGGACATTTTTATATTAATATTTAAAATCTCTCTAGGGTTTTGAACGTTGTGTAACATAAGCATATCTGTTTACAATTTTACGATGGGAAATACTCAATGTTATATCAGCGTTGGGAAGCCATGTTCATGTCCTGTTAGCCTTGGAAATAAACCTTTTCAAGTGAAGATTGTATTTTAAACAGGCTGGTTTAAAGAACGTCATATTAAAACAGTACGCTTGTATGAAAAAAACCTTGAGCT
This sequence comes from Macrosteles quadrilineatus, assembly GCF_028750875.1. Classification (NCBI taxonomy): domain Eukaryota; kingdom Metazoa; phylum Arthropoda; class Insecta; order Hemiptera; family Cicadellidae; genus Macrosteles; species Macrosteles quadrilineatus. The sequence goes on from NW_026542596.1 coordinate 98,150,282, forward strand.
CATTTTATCGTTATTGCTTTTACGAAAAATTAATTAATTAATCGTTTACTTATAAAGAAATAAACCTGGGACAGTCACAGTGGATCAGTTATAATTATAAATCTGAAATAGGTTAAATTTTTCAGGTAGACTACTTTAACTTAAATCTCCAAGGGGAATAAGTTTTTTACCATACAATGTACATAATAGCATCTTGCAAGGGTTCTTTCTTAAAGATTCACATAAACAATACCAGTATTAGGAGTGTTGAAAATTCTACCTTTTCCTCATACTTAAATCGTACTAAGTAGTTCCACCACGTATTAGTATTACTTGTTAAAATTGAATATATATTTAGGTTATTTAATAACAAAATGATTTTGAAGCAGTTTCAATTATTTAATAAATTTTACTTCCTACAATAATTCAACATTCGATATTCCTAACAAACCAAGTATATTTGACGAAAGCTTTTAGAGTCAAATTAATTACACCTTGCGGTTTCAACCCGACCACTTCGGAATAGATCCTAAATTGAACTCGACATTACACAATAAGCTTTTAAGTACTCAAGGAATTAAGCTTACCGATAACGTCAACAATTTATTGCGTTAAAGTAACTAATTATTATTTACAAAAGAAAAGACAGTAATGGATTTATAGTATTATATCCTTTTTCTGTTTTAACGTCATTAAAACTATTAACATTTTTATTTGAAAACTGTCTAAAAAATATTCTAATTCACATTCTAACGTTAACACTTTGTTATTATAAATTATTAAATAATATCTTGAAGAAAATTAAATTGTGTAAGGAATCCAAGCACTTGACATCAAAGCAATCAATTTCAAATTTCAGCACGATTGTCTACCTACGATAACATTGGAACTGTAAACAGTAAATAATTTTAAAAATTAACAGCATTTGTGTGTGAGTAAACATACGGTATAAACCAATTCAATGAAACAAAATTTTGATCAAAAAGATCAAAAACCTTATCAAAAATGTGTTATAAATTGCCGTAGTATTTTTTATTGCCCGAAGATTGTTGTAAACAATTTAAATATTCCATATGATTCATACACAATCATAAATAAACGAAAACATTTATTTCAATCTATATTATACAGGGTGACAAAAAAGTCTGGAAACGGCTTAATATCTTTTTAACTAAATCCGTTAGAAAAGTCAAACTTTTCACATCAACTTACATGTATAAAAACTACTTTTTCCAAGCATTTTCATGTTTTTACCTCCACCAGGGGACGTCCCATGAGGAGTAGGTACATAATCTTTAATGTAAGCATAGGTTGATATGCACATCATTTTTAAGGTCTGGTCAAGTGGAGTTCATTTCCGGAAACCGCATCTCAAAAGGTTCATTCGTTACAAAATGGCGGCATTTCAAAGTTCTTGTAGAATATACCTTTACAGGCCTTAATATTGGTAAATACTCGTATTAAACATTATCTTGAGAGCAGAAACTGTATTTTAAAATCAACTAGCCCATATACTACGTTTATTCAATCTTCAAAACAAATTTAACCGGGTTTCAGATTTCCCGGCTAATTTTGACTATAAGTATTTACCATTACTAAGGCCCGTGCAGGTATATTCCGCAAGAACTTTGGACAGCCGCCATTTTGTAACGGATGAACCTTTTTTGACGCGGTTTCCGGCAATGAACTCCACTACAACAGACCTTTGAAATGATGTGCATATCAACCTATGCTTACATTAAAGATTATGTACCTACTCCTCATGGGCCATCCCCTGGTGAAGGTAAAAAAATGATAATACTTGCAAAAAGTAGTTTTCATGCATATAAGTTTATGTGAAAGGTTTGAATTTTCTAACGAATTTAGTTAAAAAGATATCAAGCCGTTTCCAGACTTTTTTGTCACCCTGTATATTTATAATTATATTTTGGTCACAGCAGTTGCAATATGAACGACGAAACTATAATGCTTATTAAACTATTCGTTAAAAACTGTACATGAATTCGATCTCTTTCAGGTAATTCTTGTTCTTTGGCGTGAATTACCTGATTAATAAACACGATACAAACCACATCATAATCACTGTAATCTTACAAGCGATTGGAAAGCAATTGACAATTTAGCAATCTCACGCATATGTCGATAAAAAATTAAATAAACAAAATTCCTATGAACAAAATTGTTTAGTTATAAAGTAGTAAAGCTTAAATGAAATCTACTCTTTATCAATGTATCTAGTAAATTGTAATAGTAAGGCTCGTACATTAAATTTTCCACTCGTGCCGTTAACACTATTTATGCGAGTTTTTACCTTTGACAGTGCTTTAATTAACAATAATCATTACTCATAACTTCTAAGAGAGGTTATGTTTTCGTTTATAACCTCTCATTGCCACTGACAGTGATGCAATGAAACATTATTGCACCACTTAATTAAATTGGCCTGAACAGCTGATTAGTTGACGTTATAATCTTTAAAATTTTACTTATTCTCTCTCAAGGTATACGCTTGAACCATAGAGCCATTCTATGGTTCAAGCGTATACCTTATATGAATTGAATGGTAAGGTTAGTTTGCTCAGCTGATGTGTGGTTACTGCCGATAAAACTCTTTATTGTACGTCAACTACTATTCTGCAATTTAATAAGGAAATCGTTTATCATAAAAAAAGTGAACGAAATGCTTAAGTTTCATTAATACTTAACTGAGCACTTTCAAAACAATTCACTGTACTCAGGCATTTTGTTAAGAATTACAAATCCATCGTTACATAGCAATGAAGTGGCACATTTCTGTTAACTAAATCACAATAAAATCTGAGATATTACATTCAACTAGTTTTGCTAGTCTGGTGTTGTTAGTTATCTTCAAATTAGTAAGGCTCTCCTTGTATACCTAAATTAAATATATCTCCCAACAACTCGTCTTTAATTTTCTTGTAAAAATAAAATAAAAGTAAACATTATTGTTACAACTTGCAACTGAATTTCTTCTCATATTCAATAATTTTTTTATAATCAATATAATGTAACAGATCAATACACAATACGGAATTAATGTTTTAATGATTTATGAGTAAGATTTTGTAATTATAAATTGAAGAATTTAATTTAATGTAATAGCTGTTAAGTGGTAATATTGGATGATCACTGATATACGATTACATGATTAGTTAGAGCAATTAGTTAATTGACATTGTAATGTTATCAACGCTCCATCGTAACCAATATAGGCCTATAATATCTTCCACATGTTCACTCATGTCTAAGGATTTAAATACCAAACTCTGTAGTAATAATTTATCAATATGATTTTTTACAATTTTAATTGTCCCCACAAAATAAGAAACTAGCATGTTGAATAAAAAGATTCAAAGTATCAACAACGATGAATTTAATTATAATTATTGAAACTTTGTCAAGCTCGGTTTAGTAGTTAACATGAAATGTTTAATTAAATAATCCTGACAGTGGCAACCTCCCAACAAAGCATACTGCATTCTTTGCATAGCGTTTATAAAGGCATAGGAATTTCGTTTATAATATTTTTTGTTATGGTAGACATTTGTGAAATTACACATAATGATTTTTAACGTTTAGACCTTTACTGCATTTGAGAACATCGTATATTTATCTAGTGATCAACCTAACTCATTGTCTTTAGATTTTGCGAATGTAATTTTATTAGTAATTACCAGATCGATCCTGAGAAAAGTCAGTAGTATTTTGATGATTCCAACTGGACCCAGCTGTTCTTGATCATTGGGCTCTAAATAAATAATCCTGGCAAAAAACAGCTGATCTTGGTCAGTAACAAAGCTAATTTTACCTAACCCGCCATGTTAATCTTCCCTATCCCAAGCGTGATGTATATAACTTCGTTACTTCTCGAGTGATGTAAAGTTGAAAAAAACTCACTCGGTGATGTAATGAAACCCATTTAAATAACATTGAGTGCTTAACTTAAAAAATATACCTCTATGGAGCCAACGACGTTCAACGCTAGAAATCAGCTGTGAGCTTGAATTTTATTGTTATGTTTTGAAGAATTTTCCTAACCTAGCTTTTGTTTGTAAATGAACGTTACTGTTAGAAGATGAGTGAAATGGATAATGAAAAATATTATTCGTAACCTCCTGTATATTGTCGGGTCAGGTAAAATCTTGTACGTTACACGTTACGCAAGAGCGTGTTTAAAACGCTCTTAATACACTTGTAAGGTAGCTATTATTATTATTATTATTATTATTATTGTGGTGTTGTAGCTATTACACCATTCTACACTCACCCTTCACTTATATTTGGGTTGAAATACATACCTAAGTGGCGTTCTAATGTAAATTGTTAGTTACCATTGTAATAAAAATGATTGTATCGGGTTATAATGCGTTATTCATAGTCTTAATCAATCTTAATCTAAAATTTAAGCAAAAAGCAAACTAAAAAACAACTAAGAGGAGGAACATCTATAAATCAAAATATTTTTTCATAGGACGATGGCACGAGCCTTTGATTGTTTTTCACATTACTTCAGGTTAGACCTAGGGATTATGGCATTATCACTTACATAAAAACCATTGGTGACTTGGTGGGGATCGAACCCGGGACCTCAGGGACCGAAGTCCCGCGCTCTAACCACTACGCCAGCTCGCTCCCCATAAAACAAGATAATAGACAAATTTGGTCTTTACTATTTTTTACTATTAGATGTTCCTTGTAATGGTTATCAAACTAGACAATAAACTAAATTACTAAAACTCCGGTCAATATTTACAGTTTATAGATGTAAGGGAAATACAAAACTAAACTTTTATGTGACATTTAGTTCTAGTTTATTCTTTTCATATTTCATATAGATAGAAACCGGACTAGGACGCATACATCATATGATTTATGGTGATAGCTTATGGCAAAATGTGGATATAAATCCATCCAACACACCTTAACTTCGTTGCATTTCGATTGCGACTGTCAATCCTCAGTCGATTTATACGTAAAATAAGTTGCGCCAACAATACTCTATGCTATATAGAACTCTGTATAGCATAAGCTGAACAAAACATTTACCAATTAAACCTATATTTTGAGATATTCAGATTTGTAACCACTAATTTCGAGTGATCTAAGTGGTTGTTAGGATGATTATTCTGAAAACCAGAACCAGATATGGGTGCTGGGCACTTTTTTTGTATAACACCATTTTACTTTCATAACAGCATAGTTTTACTCGTAACAACACGGGTAACGGACCAATGAAGTTCAAGGATTGAGAGCAAAGATTGTTCAACATTTTTGTATAGTATAATTCACACCAAAAATCAATTATCATAAATAACTTGTAAATTATGATTATAATTTTTATTTATTTCTTTGTCTACCTAATGTGCTATAAAATATTATAAATGTAATAATTATATAAATGCTATCAAAATTAAACGAAAGAGAGTCATTGGTAGCTTAACCTTAAAGCCGTTTTAAAGTGCAAAGAATTTTCCAAAACAACAGTTTTAGTGAAACATTGTTCGACTTTCACAATTTCTTTTGGCGTCAAATTTAATTTCTAGGTATAATTTAATGGACAAAGGTGGAGTAGCTTGCAAAAAATCAAGTATATCTAATGGTAGTTAAGAAATGAAAGTCCTATTTATTACTTGTTTTACGGAATAACCTAACGGTATAAAGTAATTAAATAATATGTATTTATATATTTTAACTATTTGACTCGTGGCATTAAAGGAATAAAGAAAGAATAAACTGCGCAATAACATATTCAACTTTTGAAAGTGAATAAATTAAGCTAACATAAACGCATTGAAGCAATAACAAGCACAAGCACGTTAACGTTTTTTGCTTAACATTTTACCCTTGGATAAACAGTTTTCATATAATACCCAGAGTCAACGTCCCTTTTCTTGAGTTATCCATATCCTTTTTAGTAAAATAAAATACGAGTACGAAAAAAATCATTTCACTAACGATGCCTTATAAAAAAATATAATTATTTTACAAATCTGCGTAAGTTATTTCTAATTTCAATGCGCATAAAAGTTTCTATCTTAAATGTAAGTTATACAATTTGTTTTAGAAATGCTAACAAAGCTTTAATACAATGAACGCCAATCTCATTGCTATTGCAAGTTAAAACTCACGATGTAATCAAAGTTTAAACAGAAATCAGTTTAATAAGACACCAGTTTTGATACAACCAGATCAGACCTAACTGACGTTTTGTCAAATAACTGTCACTCAACTTTCGTTTAACAGTTACATGACATTAGCCTCTTTCACTAACGTGGTGAATATCACGTAAATCATATGTTGTAATTCCTTTAAATCATTTTTATTAATAGTAAATTCAATGTATAAATTGGTTTAAATACCTGATTCTGGTAATCCAATATTCGTAATTACTGTCATGCAACTAGTTTCGACTTCATGAAGAAGTCATCCTCAGACGTCCAGTGGATGTCAAAATAATCACTTCATCAGAAGGTCGTCGATACACACATGGTACATTCACACACAAACACGCACACGAACATGAACATAGTAACATAAAAAAGGTACATGTACAACGATAATAATACGAATTATGGTAACTTAAGGATGATGCGTCACGACCAATGTGTTCATACTCTTTCGTAAATTTTATCTTAAGATATTTTAGGACAATTTTACATGAACAGATCAATCTTTAGAATAAGTTTTCTTTAATAAAATATTTGTGTAAAATTACTAAACATTTTTATATGTTTGATACTCAATTATTAATCCAATACTAAGTTTACCAGCTAAAATTTTAACTAGGCTCGTGCTCTACATAATAGAGTGTGTATGCCTTCTGCAAATGGCTGAACAACTAAACAGTTTTAGTAAACGATATTTCTTAATCATAAATCCGATTTTAATTTAATTTATTCCAAAACTCTCCGAAAAAAGGAGCATATAGGCATATAGGGTGCATATAGGTTGTTACACACAATGCATATCTTAAGGAATTGCAAACATTAGGACAACACTTTAAGTTGTGTTTTACAAGATAAGTTTTTTTCAATTAACAAAAAATTAAACAATGATTCAGAATTTTTTAAGTTTCATATCCGAAACCCCCCATCATTAAATGTTACTTATTTTGTGCAGAATCGGGATAGTCTTCATTGTTACGCTCGCATTGTACACTTCTGTTCTTAGTAAGAGTTAAACCTGGATTAGGATCATTTTAGGATATAAAACTGCTGGGGGACAGACTACCTACGAATTCATGATACACAAAAGTAGGCTAAATCTAATAATCATACGATTGTTCGAACAATTTTATTTACTAAACCACTTTATAACAATTTAAACGTTTTTACTTCAAATTTAACTACTTTTTAAAACAAATCAAATATGATTTATTTTTACAATATGTCTTAATTTAATAAAAAAACAAAGCAAATGCAATACTTATTAGTCACCAGTTGTTTAATTTAGCATCTTACAAAATTATGTTTTTTTTTTATTCTTTTAGGTTCATAACCGTTTCAAACTAAAGGTTAATCAAGCAATAATTTTTAACTATTTTACATGTAAATATATATTTTATTGTCTAATTAAAGTGATAGCTTCAGTTTCTGTATACGTAGTTTTAGAATGGCAACAAAATAATAAAAAAAAAAATTTTTTTCTAGAATTATGTGAGGTTTTTCTAATTATAATGTAAATTAATTAACCTATCCACAAAGTATTATGCACTGAATGACTGAAAACTGAAATACAGTGTATCATTGATGCCTTTTAAGAATGCTTATTTAGAAACCGGCAACGATCCTCAAGGAGTCAAACATTTTACCACCTAGCTGTAGGCAAGGTCTCGTAACCTTTTTAGTGAATTTCCTATATAGGGAATAAGATATTACCGTAGGTCTCATGGTAAGACCTGGACCGGGGACAGATTTACTTTTTATTTTTGAGGTCCCCAGAGGCAAAAACCCCTCCGTCCAAATGCACATGGATATGTATATCACATTCATATGCATATTTGCTCGAGTTTACGCACAAATGGAGATAAGCACCCCAGCTCGAGCAAATATGATCCGATTTTAATGAAATTCGGATCAAACGTGCCTACGTTCACAAACCAGCATGATCGGACTATAAAAACGGGTGTTTATGAGGGGTTTTAAAGGGTAAAAAAATAGTTTTCCCATTTTTAACACACAATTTAAATATCTTTCCAAGCAATTTTTTTAGCTTAAAAATCATATTTACACCTATGAACTTATATTTTATTTTTAGTTCCAATTTAAATAAATGGTATCAGCAATCTCACATATAATTTCTCCCATTAGCTTGTCAACAACCTCTATCATGTGTAAGCTGTGGGAGTAAACATGTGGCAATCACAAAAGTTACAATTTTTGAACAATAATTGTTTCAGCAATAGGTGATTCCAGTGTTTTGATTAGAATTAAACACCATAACAGATTGGGGGTCACTGCGCTCTATCTCCCACCATGTTAGCTTGTGTACCTTTTTCTCAAAATAAAGATATCCTACTTCTGATTTTTTTCTGTCAACGTTTGTGTCCTCTTACATGTGAAAACTCAAAAAAGTGTTTTTGAACAATATATAAATATTTTGTGGCGTTTTTACAAAAATGTGTATAAAGTTTTAAGAATTTATATTTTACATATTTTTTTCTGAGTTGTTATTTTGGCAATATTTTTTATTCCACTTATGTATATAGATATAAAAAAAAATTCAAACTGTTTTCATAACCGGTTCCTTAGAAAAAGGTACATAATCATAAAAAAATTGACTTTCGGAAAACGCCGACGCAAATGTAAGACAAGGTACACGATCAAACATTGATTTCAGCTAGAAAACCCCTGGACATACTCACAAAAAGTGCAAAATAATGGGTCTTAACCTTTATTTTACCTATGAGTGTATTATATCATTGTAAAAAGAAAGAAACTCTCTACAAAGTTTAAACAAAAAAGTTTTTGAGAAAAAAAAACATTTTTGCATTGACCCCCTTCTAATCAGTATTTTCCATATACTCTGTATAGGTGTAGAAAGTAAAAATATTATTTATTTAAGGATACATATACTTTAATTTTAATGAGTTGATAAGTCAGAGTCATAGAGACATTGAGTACGGAAGTCTGAAGTGGGACAACGACCTGAGTTCATCTCAAGATATAAACAATACATTTACAAGATTACATATAAAATGCAAGTTGCACCTAGCAGCAAGTGGGTGGTTTGGTTTTACAGTTCGGCTTCAATGTTTGACGTTAACTATCAACATAAATCATTATATGGATTACTAGCAGAGTACCCGTCCTACGTACGGGGTTGGCATATAAGTATAAAATGCTTATTGCAATTAAAGTATTAAAGTATACTCAAGCTTTTTGCGTTTGCAATGAAGCAGGACACAGTTTGATAAAATTTGCTTCTTTAAATTTACAGTATTCTATAGTATTACACATCTATCATAGCCATAATGTTCTACCACTTCACCTAAACAATAGAACAAAATAAATTATCAAAAATTCACAAGTTATTGATAAAATTAAACACATAAACATAAATGTAAATAATCCTACTTTGACCGCTAGTTCTCATTGCGTATCACAGTTTTTTGTTGCTGCTTAGTTCAGACATAGATAAATCATACTCCCTTAGTAGATTTGTCATCCTTATGGAACAGCTGAAGCCAATTTTATTGTTAGTTCTGTACGTCCAACTGTAGAGGTTATGTTTTGTTTACAATTTGTTTCTTGTTATTTCAGTCATTTAAAATCTCATTTAACCAAATAAAACGATTTAATCATAAACAATAACTGGTCTCCTAGTTATATAACCAAATAGTAAAGCACAAATCATGAAAATAACCCTAAAATAATAGAAACAAAATGTTGTCTACCCCAGCGATCAGTGTGGACGTACATGAACTAGACACAAAAAACAAGCTTCAAAATTTACAATGGGATGAGGAGTCTAATGGTTCAGATTAGCTGTTTTCGTAAATAAAAAAAAAAAATATAGTGCTGCACCCTGTTGGTAAATCTAATAACTTTTTAATGCGTTTACATATCATAGAACCAACTTTTTTAGTTGAAACAGCTGACTAAATTCTTCAATTCCCTTTGAATGTGAATACTGATAAGGTTAACATGGGGAACTGCAGAGCCACTGGGGCGGAGCCCGAAAGGATTTTTGAAATGAGAATATGCCTATATGTTAACCTGGAATGTGAGCTATCATCATGCCAAATTTCAACCCAATCCGCCCAGTAGTTAATGCGTGATTGAACTTCAAACAAACAAACAAACAAACAAACACACAAACATTCACATTTATAATATTAGTAAGATACACTGGCTCTATTTTAGTATTACAATGTTGTTTGAATTTAACGAAATATTGCGTAGTTTATTTCAAATGTTAAAATTTATACTGCACCATAAAAATAAATGTACTCAGGAAAATATTTAATAAATTAATTCAGTAACATAGATACTTTACAATACTTTGCAAACAGTTTATTTGTTTCATATATATTTTTAGATTGTGTGATCGGAAAATCGTACATAAATTAGATGTGCTATAACTTTAGCCTAGGATACTTGGAAAAGGAATCATTAAACTTTGTTAAAACGTATTAAGTGGTTCGACACTATGGAAATCTTTTATGGGGAAGTCAGACTTAAATCTTTACATTTACACTTTACGATCATAAGATGGAATAAAATATAAATTATTGGCTTCCGAACTAAAATATAATATAGTTTTTTATCTACAGCATTTAATATCTGAAATCAGGCTATCCTTAAGTGCGGAAGGATATTAGGTCAAGCCTTGGTTGACTAAATCATTAACAAAGAGAACTTGAGACTTTGAAGATCTGTAACCAAGTTGTTGTTGCGTAATATACCTAACCATAAATCAATTGATTCGTCAATAATCTTGGATGGATTTCCAATGAATTGAATTTTTACAATAATTATTATACGATGCACTTTGCCCACTAATTAAATTTTAACCAAATATTATTAAAACATTTTTAGTCTAAGGTTTTGTTTATGATACACTAATTTATAATTATGATATAACTTAGTTAAAATAAAAGTACTGTTGAAATCACAATTGTTAATCTTTATATACTAAAATACCTTAATTTGGAATGGATTTACTTACAAAATGTAAGTTACAACATAAACTGTTGTTTTAAACAAAATCTGATCATTTATTTTATTAAAAAAAGATGCCAAATGATATATATCATGATTACGTTTATACTATCAACTTTCCGTCAGCAAGGTAAAATAACAATTCAGTTTGGAAATGAAATATTAAATCCTGTCAAATTTGAACTATTATTACTAATGATGTGATGTAATCAATGCCATATAAACCTTAATTTATCACTTATCCAATTTCTACGGAATAACCATTCTGTAACTGCATTATAAATTTTATTCTAGTCGTACACACAATTAACAATGTTTTTATTTTATTTTGAAAGCACTTTATCTCAGTCATGCAATTAGTGTTTTACCCACATATTTATAGGGGGAAAGAATTCGGTACTTTCCTGTTAAAGGGAACATTCATTACTATCGATGATTTTTTCTCGATATATCGATATTGACAAATTGAAACATATCAGCTGACAACTGTGATAAATATTGTTCAGTATCAACAAACAATAAAATAAACGAGAGGTCGTCCAGTGGTCGAAACTCGACCAAAAATATGTAATGTACTCACTTATCTATTTTCACCCCACACTGTAAATAAAACATGTGATTGGAGTTTCCTCCATTTGTTTTGATTTTCTGTTTATATTTCGTTGTTATTTCGTAACCAGCATAGCAACGCATAAGATCCATGTTAATTTTTTCAAATTTTTAAACTCATTTTTTGTGCTTATCTTTGAGCCTATTTAAATTTATAAATGGATTCTGCACACCTACAGGAAAATAGCTTTCCAACGGTATGCGTAGATTTTCCCTACGATTCACACGAGCTGAGAAAAAAGGTTTTAAAGAAACATGCTTGCCTATTAATATATAGATAGATGAAACTGTTCTAAAAAAAATAACCTAACATAACTAACCAAACTTGCTGTGTAACATTCCATGTTTAACTTGCCTTTTCTGTTATCAAAAGGGATTTTTAAATAGTACAGCAAGTTTGGTTGATTATGTTAGGTTAGCTTAGAACAGTTTCATTTCTTAATCCATATAATAGACTATTTTAGCCTAAACAAGATCAGTTGTCAATATGTAATGGATCGGTAAACAAAAATATCGATATATCGTAAAAATCATCGATAATAATGAATGTTCCCTTTAACAGGAAAGTACCAAGAATTCATTAAAAGAAGAATCAATATTGTATATACAATATATAACTCATTCGAAAACTGTTTTGGAACCATAATTGTGTAACGGTTTCTCAAAAACAGCTCTTAAAACATTTAAACAAAAAACATCAAACAGAAACTGTTCTGAAAGTTCTGAACGAGTTCCGTTGTAACCTTTACCACTATCTCCCCGAAAGTCCTAAAGTACCATTTATCTTGAAACTTTACACAAATTAATGCAATTGCGCTAATTGCTCTTAAAATTGCCAACGATCACTTTAGAATATTTCATTCCAAGTAGATTTCGGGTTTTAATTCAAGAAGTTTCATAAATTCATTATATCGGCAACTAATTTAATAGGAACGGATAGAATCAGGTCTGACTAATTCCACTATTTTGTACCAGCTTCACTTAATAACATTACCATGTAGTCAAATAAAGAGACATTTATTAGATGACTTGGATGTGCAACGTAACAGTTTTGATTAACAGAACTTCTTCTATGTTTTTTAGCTAACCAGTTTTAAATACTAAAACATTAATTCACTATTTTAAACTGAGGTTTGAAGCTTAGAGTGTATCGATCCCAAATATTTTGAACATTTTTTTAAGCAGTACTTAATCTTTTTTTTCAAAATAAAAATGTATGGGCTAGCAAATAGTTTGTAAAATTTCATTTTATATATACCATTTTCTTGGATACAATAAATACAATATTTTTACACTCTCCCACAAAAATAATATGTGCAGTAATACACATAAATATTTATACTGCATTCTCTTATCAATCATGTTGCACACGTTGGAAGTTGACTGTTTTGCTATCAGATCAGCTGTTGAGACTGATAAGAGAATCAATCATGTGACACAAACCACCAGATGTCAGTAGAAACTTTGACCGATTCACTACTTTCGCTGGAAAATATTTGTTTGAACATACTTCTGACTATGAAAAACAAAGTTACCTGGGAAATTAAATATTCTTATCTTACGATAGTAAATTATTTTATGTTATAATAAACTCTTTTAATCAATTGTGTCTACCATTTAGCTACCTTTCGTTATAGTGTTAATATTCATTTGATTATTATTAATGTCAATTCCCGTTCAAGTAGGCCAATGGTTCGGATTCCACTATAAACTGTAGGTATCTTAGTTGCCATTAGCTGTATGGGCTATTAATTAACATTCGTGTCTTAGGATATGTATGCCTTGGTCACTAACAAGACTACAAGATCGCGCTACTCATCCTACACTCATCTCCATTCATACTTGGCTTAAAATACCTACTTTGTATGATCGCCATTTCAGTTAAAAGTTTTAGGTATGTTAAATAACGGACAGATTATTTACACTCTTTCTAAATACGTGATAAGTACTTAGAAATTATAAATTAGAGTTAGCAAAATGAATCCCTTATTTTGTTGATCCCAAATGTATATATAAGCCAAACAACGATGGGTTTGTATTGTAATAAAAGCTATTTTGAGCTGGTAAATTTGGTAACTGTAGAACTAAAACACTTCCAAGCTGGTTGATATTTGCCTTCAAAGGATTAGCTGTGAGTTTTCTTAAGGAGATTGCTTCATGAATACTAATTCTATGCGTAGTTGAAGAAGATCTTTGGTTGAAAAGAATGGATTAGTCTCTTATTTTGAGAATTGACGTTACACTTGATTTATTATAGCAATTCCAAAACTTTAATAAACTTTCCTAAATTGAACTGTAACATACATTAATTCTGGAAGTATCTTTAAATTCTTAGATTGTTTTTTTTTTTAATTTTGGCTAAGGGTATTCATTGCGTTGCAGGAATAAACTATTTATTAAAATATTATGTTGGAAAAAAAGCTATTGGTGCGGGTTTTCCTTTAAACTGAAATTGACCAAAAGGTTTAATAAAAAATTACATTTTTTAGAACTGAATTTTGTTCTGTTAAAATATGCATTTAACTATAATCAATACTATAATCAATACTATCAATACTATAATCAATTGACAATATTACTCATTTCAGTTTTAAAATAGTTTAGAGAGTTAATCTCGATTGTATTTTTGCATTACCGGTAGTGAAGTTATTATCTAATACATCTAAATTTCTCCAAACAACCCAAACACAGATAAAGTATCTAAACATTTATCAGTAAAAGATTAGCCACACAGCAAAACATGTCGAAGGCAGTTAAGCGAGCTGTCTCGGAAAAAATTAAACAGTATAAAACATTACAGTTTTTCTAGTTACCATAAATAATATTGAGTGAGATGAAAATGTGGTTCATCACATGATCAGAAAAGTATGCTTTCCACCCTTGCTTATTTTTCAACCACGGCTTTTCGTCTATTGTTGTACTATGATCCCCCCTATCGAAAAAAAGTCCTAGTGATAATTATACTTCTATACAGTATTACACGTATCTTCATAATTTAGTATTTTTACAACCTTCACAACCGTAATTTCATAAAACATACAAACATTTTTACTATATTTAGACTCTTTATTGAGTCCTTGTAGTTACCATTTATTGGCTGTAAACATTTCATTATTTTTAGCTCCATATATTTGTAAAATATTTATCATTGGGCAGGTCAATTAAGAGGATTGCATATACTTTTCAGGAGGATATATTTACATCCAAACATTTTGAGTGACAGCTGTGGTTTGTGGTCAACTAACTGCGAGTGACATTTTGTGGTTGGGTTACCGATTATTGTTGTTGTATGTAGGTGTATTCAATGTAGGTCTTGAAAATGATTCCCAATAATGTTCTTTGAATATTACACTCATTATAAATTCCAATATATATAATATTTAAATATCTACGTCAACTGCTACTTAGAGTAATTATACAGTATATTCACACCATGCAACACCCTACACGGTAAACGTTGGTAAATTTTAATCACTTTCAATTCGACATTTTCCTATCGCGGAGAGTAAATGAAAATACGAATAATTACCCTTGAAACATATATTAAAACTTATACTGTCTTAAACAATACGGTAAATATAATATTAAATATGTTAATGGTGATCGATTTCAATTCGACATTCCAATAATCATCAGACCCAATAGTCGAATTGCAAGAATCTTGAATGGCGTCCCTACTTATATCCATTAGCCAACTCGCCAAGAAATTTAAAAAAGTACACCTGTAGTCAAAATTTACTCGTACATTAATCAGTTTATTTCTATTTTTACTGTTTTCCTTATGTTAGCGA
Source organism: Macrosteles quadrilineatus (assembly GCF_028750875.1). Classification (NCBI taxonomy): domain Eukaryota; kingdom Metazoa; phylum Arthropoda; class Insecta; order Hemiptera; family Cicadellidae; genus Macrosteles; species Macrosteles quadrilineatus. The sequence continues at coordinate 98,165,844 of NW_026542596.1, forward strand.
ATTTCCCATATAGGGAATAAGCTATTACCGTAGTACTCTAGTAAGACCTGGACCCGGGACCGATTTTTTTTTCGTTTTAAGGTCCCTAGAGGCCAAAAATATCATCCGTTCAAATTCATATATATATATATTTATATATATATATTTATATATATATATATATCTATATATATAAAAGGCAAAGCCCTCACTGACTGACTGACTGACTGACTGACTGACTCACTCACTCACTCATCACTAATTCTCCCACTTCCCACTTACCTAGGAGGCTGAAATTTGGTACACTGATTCTTTAGGCATTAAATAGAAAAACTAAGTGGTTTTTATTCTGATCGGACTCTCGGGCTCCGCCCCAGTGGCTCTGAAGTTTCCCATGTTAACCTAAAGAGTACTCATATTTAAATGGAATTAATGAATCATAACAGCTGTTTCAATTAAACAAGTTGGTTCTGTTCTGTGATGTTCAATAGCATTAAAGTTACAAGGATTACCAACAGAGTGCAGCACTATTATTTTTTAATTTATGACAACAGCTAATTTGCAACCAAAAGGTGAGTGAGCGTAGCGAACGAACTTCAACCCGGAGGCGAGTTAGCGTAGCGAACGAGCTAACCTGAAGGCAAGTGAGCGCAGCGAACGAGCTCCAACCGTAAAGGTGAGTAAGCGTAGCGAACGAACTTCAACCAGGACGTGTGAGCGCAGCGAACGAGCTCCAACCTAAAGGTGAGTGAGCGTAGCGAACGAACTTCAACCAGGACGTGATTAAGCCATGCGAACGAGCTCACATATGAAGCTAAACGGGGCAAAGCCCGCGGGTACAGCTAGTATATATATATATGTGTGTATCCGTTAGCGTGATAACTCGAGCAAAAATTATCCGATTTTGATGAAATTTGGTACAAACGTGTAAACCTACGTTTATTCGAACGAGTTCGCGAACCAGCATGATCGGACCATGGGAACGGGGGTTTATGGGGGCTTTTATGGGGTAAAAATGGGTTTTTCCCATTTTTGACCCAAAAAAGTTAAATTTTTGCAATTTCTTTCCAAACTATTTTGTAGAGCATAAAAAACTAATATGTTAGTATATTGAAGTGTTATAATGCGCCTAATGGTTACGGAGAAAATTCAAAAAAATTGTAATTTTAAAATTCCCATGTTATTCTTATGGGGGATAAGTAAACTGTTGTAGTTTGCTTATTTATTAACACATTTTGCCCAAATTTGGAAAATGTTTTTATTTCTTACTAACAATTAACATTTTACATAAAAAAAACACTTTAACCCTCCCTGTTGCAGCAAACCTAAGTATGTGTTAAACTGATTCAATTTAAATAGGGAATAAATGTGATATTTTTAAGGAGACATTTTAGTGTAAATCCAATCAGGCAAATGGAAATTCGCTTAGTCTGCAGGTTTGCTGCGGCGGGGGTATTTTTAAATATACAATCTTATTTAATTTTTATTTTACATTTCAACGGACAGCTCCATTTTGATATTGGGTACAATTTAGTGCATTGCAAACAAGACTTACTTAAAGCTAGTTATACAATAATGTTGAGTTAAAAACAAAGAATCAAAATGAATTGATAACAACAAAAAAGAGAAACGGCAACGAAATAGCAAAAAGACAGCGGCTTCAACAAAACAAGTGAAATTTATCCGATTTTGATGAAATTTGGTACAAACGTGTAAACCTACGTTTATTCGAACGAGTTCGCGAACCAGCATGATCGGACCATGGGAACGGGGGTTTATGGGGGCTTTTATGAGGTAAAAATGGGGTTTTCCCATTTTTGACCCAAAAAAGTTGAATTTTTGCAATTTCTTTCCAAACTATTTTGTAGAGCATAAAAAACAAATATGTTAGTATATTGAAGTGTTATAATGCGCCTAATGGTTACGGAGAAAATTCAAAAAAATTGTAAATTTAAAATTTCCATGTTATTCTTATGGAGGATAAGTAAACTGTTGTAGTTTGCTTATTTATTAACATATTTTGCCCAAATTTGGAAAATGTTTTTATTTCTTACTAACAATTAACATTTTACATAAAAAAAAACACTTTAACCCTCCCTGTTGCAGCAAACCTAAGTATGTGTTAAACTGATTCAATTTAAATAGGGAATAAATGTGATATTTTTAAGGAGACATTTTAGTGTAAATCCAATCAGGCAAATGGAAATTCGCTTAGTCTGCAGGTTTGCTGCGGCGGGGGTATTTTTAAATATACAATCTTATTTAATTTTTATTTTACATTTCAACGGACAGCTCCATTTTGATATTGGGTACAATTTAGTGCATTGCAAACAAGACTTACTTAAAGCTAGTTATACAATAATGTTGAGTTGTTATGTAATGTACTATAGGGGAAACCCGTCGAAATCGACGGTTACTTTCAAGGCTTACGTTAATTCATCTAACTGCGATGAATTGGGTGAAATATACATATTTTGAGCATTTAACATTGTTCAAAGAGTAATAAGTGTAAAAAAATAACAATATTGCGTTAGTTGCCAAATTTGGTTGTTCATTCAATGATTAAAATATTTCCTATCCTGTACGTCATCGGAGTTATTATTAGTATGTTATATGGTATCTCTTCCTTTGGTAGAACCTTTAAATAGTATTTAAATCGTATTGGTGGATCTTGTAGTTAAACACTTCCGCGACTTCATCAGTGTTTGAGAAAAAATATATGTTTGTTGAGAAGACACGTTCTAACTTCAAAGGGAGTTATATCCGTTACAGTGTAAGTTTGATTTTCCTTCGTCACGTCGCGTCAGTTCATATCGTACTTCTGTGCCAATGAATGAACCCTCTAGCATAGTTTTGAGAAATTGACTATGGGGTTACTGATAAAGCTGGAATTCCTTGACATGGGGGATGTCAGTTAGTTGTCTCGGCCTTATCAATAACATAAAGTTGTCAATACAATCTCTCTACGGAATGTTAGGTGTAGTGGAATACATGAAGTAAAGTTGGCTTTTATTCTTGAACTGTTAGGGGCCTCCTAGTTCATATGATCTTGGCGGCTTCATTGGCAATAAATAATGCAAATGACATAGCAATGGAACATTTCCAAAAAGTAAAAATACTGTAAAATGGCTGTTACGTATATACTGACGTTTACATATTGTTAATCAACGTATATGATAAATACTTTAATCCTTTAATACGTTTTTTATGGCGACCATTCATAGTAGGTAAGCCAAGTATGAATGGTGATGAGTGTAGGATGAGTGGCACGATCTTGAAGTATTGTTAGTGACTAAGGCCGACATTCCTTGGATACAGCTGTTAACTAATAGCCCATACAGCGAATGGCAACCAAGGGACCTACAGTTTATAGTTGAATTGGAACAAATTTTTTTTTTGCATTGGTATTTATGAATTGGTATAATTATCAGGATAGCACTGCGGGTAGTTGTAGTACTTACTCGTGCGGACGTTAATCCACACCAGGGAGTATCGCATCCACAGTGCATTCCTATAAATATCCACAATTCGTGACCTCCTTGTAGCTGGATTACAGGACGACGCCACCCGTCCCAGTCAAAGGATTATGTGATCTAGTTTAAAAGGAATATGACCTTTCTGTCATGACAGTAGCTGCTTAAATTGTATTTTCTCTTTGTACCATATTTTACAGCCAAAATGTCGTGTTATTTTCAATAATGTCACAAATTCGGTGCGCCAAAGTCCGTAATATAGGCAGGTGCAAATAATTTGTCAAGATAGGTACCATTTTAGGCAATGTTTCTAAGTTTGGATTTTATTAGATACAATAAGAGCAGATATTTCTACATAAATATTTGATATTTTGTAGAATAATATGTTAAAATGTAGGCAAAAGTGGCGAAAAAGGCACACACCAACCCGTACAATAGATATAAGATAGTTCAATAAGAAATAATTTAAGAATTGCTGTGATAAAAGGATTTTCCACTGATTTCGTAATGGAACGTTATATTGCAAAACATGGCATGATAAAGAAGAAAATCAATTTTAAAATCAGAAAATAACATTGCAAATGCTTATTTGGTAGAATTCAACTCCCAATAAATATGTGTTGTTTGAAATACAATTTAAAAATGAACAGCTGTTTCATTAAAAAGTATTATTCTCATGGTCAAAATGTAAACAATTCAGTGGAGAGATCTTTTAAGGCTTCTGGGGCAGTGTCCTAAGGGATTTTGCTTAGTTTTTCTTTTGATAACTCATCTACAGACCAAGACCTTTCTTTGGACACCCCTACCAAGTTTCTACGCCCAACCGTTCTCTCAAATTAGTGGGGACAAAGTTTCCAATCAAAAATTTAGATTCCCCCATGTTAATCTTATGGGAGAAACTCCATTTTTGATGGCCTGTGGGGCAAATCCCGAGGATTTTTACTACATGAATTGGTGAAAGGGGGCGTCTACACGAAAAATACTTTATTTTGACACGTCGTTTGTAAAAATCCGTCCATTATTAACGGAGGAGTAGTGTTTTCTAGAAATCGCCTTCACGTATTATATATAAGGATTGATAACAACAAAAAAGAGAAACGGCAACGAAATAGCAAAAAGACAGCGGCTTCAACAAAACAAGTGAAAATAAACAAAACAGTTACAACAAAACAAGTCTATAAAAGCGTTACAATGAATAAAAATAATACATTTTATTTGAGTAAATAACAATAATAAGAAACAAAAAAAGTTTAAATTCATCAACAAGAAATAACAATTCTTCCTAAGCATTCATTTCATAGCCTTTTTTACAATTCTTATATCAATCCGAAAATGCACGAGACGCCTTTAGATCCATGTTTTACCAAGCGTACAAATTCCCACAGGGAAGCCAATAGGAATAAAAAACTGGACACCATTAAGAATACGACACAAAATATAGAACGCCTGCCAGGAGTCAAATTATTGATAATACAGCTGTTTGTTAAGAACAGATTTTTATGAATTTAAGTTTCCTAAATATGGTATAGTAGGATCAAAAGCATATATAAAAAATATTTAGTCAATTCATTAAAAATACATCTATACAAAATTTACTGTTAAGTTTTATTTTTAGTCAAACTTAAAAAAATACTATCCAAACATGAAAACGAATAATTTTTGCGTTTATCACGTGATGGCTGTAAAACCACAGTTAATTGAGATTGGCAAAAGTTTAACTAAGAGGTCTAAAGTCACCCAAAGTCCTTACTTTCAAACTTTCTACTGAGGCGGAAATATTCATTAAACAGCTTATCAGCGGTAATCTTGTTATCAGAGCTTTACAATATAAAGCAATTTCTAATGTCTGAAAACTTACCTAAAATAGATCAATTAAACTTTGCCAGTTATGATTTTTTGCTTTTTCTCATTTTGGTTAGACGATTGTAAATAATTACTAATACAAATGTTTCGGTACCAACCACTTCTTAGTTTAAAGCTAAACAAGAAAAGTTATTTTTATTTTACTTTAAATGGATATATAATATGTATATATTTAGGATACTTAATATAAAAACAAGTAATTTTAGAATTATAACATTAAAATTGTAAAAACATTTCAGTGTAACATACCTTCTAGCGTTACATTTTAGTTTGAATGAGTTGGTTGGTGTTTAGTAGCTATTTAAACAAATTTTGGTCCATGACCTAAAACACCCACCTCCTATCTACGCAACGAACCCCTTTAGAAATTAGGAAAGTATTTTTTCCAAGGACAGTGATATTCTAATTAAGGGGGAGATGGAGAGGTACCAATGCTCTTTAGCCATTATTGACTTTTTTACAATCATCAGCAGGTCAGTACTGGATGTAGAGTAAATAATAAGTGTGTGTGAACGCTGAGACATGTTCACAACGATTCAAGAAGGAAACTAATCGAACCTGGCTTAGCAGTGTCTGCATTATTTTGTATCCTACTATTTTCTGTTGAGAGACCTTTGAACCTAACAGAAGTAGAACAAATTAAAATTATGAATTTCTGTTTCCATTACCCAATAGTAAATCTTCATCTATTGGACGAAGGCAAAGGTACATATGAAAATCTGCCTGATGTGCCAGAAAATAAGTGATTTGTATCTTAAATCACACCATGAGATTAAGTGTAGTTTTCAAGGACAATGGACTTACTCGCAAGAAGTTTTTATGATACAGATAAGATTATTGTATTGGCCCAATGACCAAATAAATAATTAGAAAAACTGTTTACTAAATATAATTAATAGATTCCTATTTAAAAAACGAATAATATTTTACATGCTTGTTTCACGAACAAGCAACACAAGCATTTCCCATTTAAAAACAGTTAATCTGTTCCAGCTGTAAGCACAGAGCTTGTAGCCTCAACCGTGTCCGCTCTACTTACTTAAGTACTTGAACATGTAAATGAGACTGAGAGGTTTTATTTCTTTGAAGTTAAAATTATAAAATACCAAGAAAAAATATTAGGTTATATCTGTTACGGCTGATACATCACATTCTGGAAATATTCGTAATCGAACATCGAAAATCGCTATAACAATAATGAAATCAATGATAAAACTGGTCTTTACATAATGCTACTAACACTTTTTCATATAACATTATCGTATTAAACATTCGGTTAGCATCAAGAGGGATGCTAAAACAAAATGAAATTACCAAATATCAATCCGAGAACCTAATCTGTTCAAATAATTAGATAATTGAATGTAATCACGAAATGTTCCCATTTATTTAGAAAATGCCACTCAATCAGCTAATTGAGTCTCTTTTCATTGAAACGATATCTTTATTCTCAGTAGGAAGGCTAGAGATGTCAATTTAAACATATGATATAAATAAATGTTTATATTATAAAATAAGTGCATCGTATGAGGAGTTAGTTATAAGGCGTGTACATTAATACGTCTAAAAAAAACTTCTAAGGTAAGTTTAATGACATACTTACTCGTATGCAGGCATATATTGTATACACAAAATGTTGTTATGGCTGATCGATATAATTGCTACACATTGCTAAAACATACTAGTAAACGATTTACCACCAAGTGAAAAAGCAATGTTTATATTGTAAACTAAAAAAAACAAAAGATAGGAAATGTCTTAAGTACATGGCATGTATGTTTAATTACAAAAAAAGGACAACTTCTTGAAGCTTATAGCCTGCAATACTTTCCCTTGGAGTAAAAAACAGGCTACACCTGGTAAATTAAGGATTTAATAACCACATAAGTGTTGAAGTCAATAGTACACTTAGGTGGATACAAATTTGAACCAAATTTGATACAACGTTTTTAAACAGACTTTGAGTTTCAAAGCTCTCTGATCGAGACTTTAAAGTGGTTTTCCGTAAACCGTTATCTATTTTAATAATTGGAGACTGGGTATTATTAAGTTTTGGTTTTTAACAACATTTATTCGGTATAATGTCCTTTTGTTTTCGAATCGATTTATTGGTGGTAAAAGTAAACATTACCATTTTGTAAACACACTGGCGCAGTACACAAGGGTACATAAAGCTGTATACACACAGTATATACACATAAAGCTGTATACACACAGTACATACACATAAAGTGGTAATATGGACACAACAAAGTACTGTACTTTATGGAACGCCCATGGTTTAATGTAAAGTTTGTGTTTCACTTGTAGACAAGGCAAACATTTCCTCATTGACCTAATGAAATTTAGAATCAATACGTATACAACACAAAAGGTACTATATGAACTGCAACACAGTTTAAAATAATGAAGCATCAAACATGATAATTAATTGATCCACATTTTAACAAATAAAGTAATTCAATTGACTTTCCAAGCTTACGTTATGTATTTAGATAATGTTGAAAGTTCCTTTATAAAACACCAAAAAGCTCAATAATTTCTTCAGAAAAAGTGGTGAATTCCAGATAGAAGACTCTATGTAAAAAACCAAGAAAGTAGGTAAATTATTACAAAACTGCCTTCACAAGTCAGATTGAGGTTATACGGTAAATAGCGTCATGGGAAAGTTCATTTTTGAATAAACTATGAACAATGTATCAATTTTATACTTATAGCTATTATTTAAGCTTCCATGCATGCTCGTTTAAAAACAACTTTATTTCATTATAAAAGTTAAGGAGTTAAACTTATAGTTAAGTAACATGAATCAGCTGCTTTGAAACATGAAGCACGCAATCAAGACAGTAGTCCTTAGATGGCATCGCATTAAACAAAGTATTTGTGTATGTTAGCAGCTTTAGATTGTAAAAGTATTTATTTTGATATTTGCATTTATATTTTACATATTTTCAAAATTTTTATTTAGAAATTCGTTAGCATATTTGTTTTTCTGTAGGCTACATACAAGATAATTTTAAGTATTTACTAATATTGCACATAGCTTTACTGAAGGTGTGTGTTAAGGTATTTATATTTATCTAGTAGCTTTAAGACAATGTATGAGCCTTAATTGATACAAAAATAAGTCATGTAACGATGTGACAATAATAGTGATAGAACCAATGATAGAATCTGTTTCAGATTTCAAACCATATTGTTGTATGAAAACAATCAACGACGTCAACCGATATTGTTAATTTTATCTTTACAATTTGAGATATATATATAATGCATACAGTATATATGAAATATGTAACGATTGTGGACAATTTGAATAGTCACGGTAAAGCAATTATTGTTAAAATATTGCAAAAATACTTTCATATTACATTAAATTCACAATACAATTTCCCTTAATTTAATAATTTGGATTTATTTACAGGACATATAGGTTTTTGCCTGGAACTATTTTTTGAATATTAAGACTCAGTGAAACTTAAAAATAATTAAAATACCTTTGACAGAACATTAACAAAGAAATACTTCTAATTATATAGAACTATACACAAGAATAGAAATACCTGAAGACAATTCAAGAAGAATCCAACTAACAGATCAGTGATCTTAACCTACAATATAGAATTATGTCTGTCATTGATAAAAATGAGCCATTTCTCTTCAATAATGGTTAATTATACATTGTTTCTCGTTCGTGCTTTACTTCTCACACCTCTCAGACTTTCATGAAAATCAAACAATGTAACTTTTGTAGTGTTGTTGTAGGGTTGTTATTGAAAATAATAAGTCACCCCCACCCCTACCCTGTTAGGGGGGTTTCAAAATATTTTTGATGTAAATACAGCGTGTAAATTAAGTATTGAAACAAATCTGTATTTTTAAAACCGAAATAAATAGAAATATTCTGTTTGTGGCAATAATTGTAAACAAAGGTTCCGCAATTTTTTACATCAAAAATATTTTTTAACCCCCCTAACAAGGTAGGGGGAAGGGTGTGACTTATTTTTTCAAATAGTTTTATTTTTAGTTTATTTTTTAACCCCTATTGAATGGTTTGTCAAAAGAAACACAATGACGCAAATCCCAGGTGATTATCTCACCCCTAGCCAAAATGGCAAATATTAATAAATGGGCGTTTTTTACAAAAAATAAATTTTGGAATACCCGCCATTTAGGCTAGGGGTGAAATATCTACCTCAAGTTTGCGTCATTGTTTTTCTTTTAACAAACCCTTCAAAATGAGGGGTCACTCAACAGGGGTTGTCATTGAAAAAAATATGTCACCCCCACCCCTACCCTGTTAGGAGGGTTTAAAAATATTTTTGATGTAAAAAGTTGTGGAACCTTTGTTAACTAGGGTTGCTTTCAGAGAGGTGAAAGCCAGTTGAGCGGAGCAAACGTGATTTGATATTTGTATAGTTTTGCTATGGTCAAAGGTCCAAATCCAAATGTTCTTTTCATTTGGTTTTTATGTAGTAATTTGCTAGAATCATTGACTTTATATAAAGTCAATGCTAGAATACTGTAGATGACCATAATGCAATCATTTTTGAAATCGTTTCACTGTTTAACCAACTATTCCAAAAAATAAAAATGATATGGTGCAACACAAATAAACAACCCGATCACCTGTCTAACCTACACTCACCTTACACCACCTACACCTACACCTTACCTTCCTAATCTAACCTTACTTCAAAGCACTTAATGTCACGAATACTCATAAACCCCGACCTACCTTCCCCACATGCCTAAATTAGATCAGTGTTCAATCTGCGTTTTACTAATAAGTGTAATAACTTACTGCACCGTCGATGTAATTCAACATAATATAACCTGTGAGGTATTATCGGATTAAATATCGATTTCGATGCGGTTCGATATATCGCTTATTAAATCCTGATTTCTAACATTGGCTGTTTCTAATCAGCTGGCAACAGTGGCAACAGAAATAGGTTCCCAAGAAAGTAGTCACCGGTCCGTATCCCTCCGCTCCTTGTTTATGCTCCGCGCATTGAGAAATCAGTTCCGTATATTTTCTCAACTTTCAGTGAATTCCGCACCTTAAAAAATGTTTTAACGGCATTCTCTTGTTTATTAAAGTCATAGGAATGGTTTAAAAACGTTTAAAAGAAAAGTCTAGAAAGTTCAGAAATACCTTATGATTCTCTTGTTTACATTTTTATTGTAAACAAAAAAACTGTCATGGCTACTTTAGCCCCATAAGTCTAATGTTAAATATTGGAAATGTTAAGTTCGTTTTAAATTGCATAAGCATTATCTAATTGAAATTTGTATGTTTAAAAACCATCTCACTATTAGTCTAAGTAATTTTGTTAAGTTTGGCTGAAATGAGTTCAGCCGTTATTGAGTGATGTTTCTCTATTTGTTGCATTGAAGTTGATCCCAAAGAGCTTCGCTCTCTCCGCTCAACAATTATTACCATAAACGGAATATTCCTATCTATTTCGTTTTTAAAAATACAGATTTATTTCAATACTTAATTTATACACTGTATATAGTTATATGCAACAAGACATAAATGAGTGTAAGTAATAAGGGATTTGTAAGGAAGCGAATTTTCAAAGTAATTTTAAGAGTTTTAAATTCAAGTTTCTTCCTACTTACAGATTGTTGTATCTGTGTACAGTGTGTTTAAATTTTAATCTTAATTAGTATCCACACCGAAGCCACACTTCGGGCTTCAAACTAAATAACCAGTATTAAAGAATATAGTAACCGTCTGAAAAACCGTGTATAATTAACATTATGATATTCTTATTCAAAAAGGCAATCTTTTAAGTTTTATTTAACAATTAAAATGCCGAAAAATTGCTTTGAAAATACTGAGACTGTCAAATTTCTTTACTTATTTATTAGTTGTTACAAAACATGAATTATCCTCCATGATGAGTAGGCGATAAAATAAATAAAAAGTACAACTATAAATTAACATTTTGTTGGAAATATAAGATAAAACACTATTAATATTAACAGTCAGATAAAGTACTGTAGTTCCTACCATGAACTCTGATAATGTTTAGGTGGTACACTTATGTTGGTGTTCCACACAATATCCACCACCTGCCACAAGAATATCACGCGACAAATGACTGTTGTTCATATTTGTCATAATATTTCGTACTAATATCACTATGGCCTTTATCAAAATTATTACTAAATTTTCAATATATTTCATTATTTAAGATTATCAAAATTGTTTGTGAAGTCTATAAATAATATAGTAAAAAGGTATATTCATGTAACCTACAAAAAACGACTCATATTAAAGAACCTTTATATTACAGTAAATCAAATACTGTAACAGATGAAAAAAAATATTACAAAATCCCAAAACGTTCTGTTTACAGAACTCTCCTGATAACTTGGATATCTATCGTTACACCAAACAGCCAAAAACAAACACTATGTATATTTAGCTGGTGCAGACTTATTTACATATCCTACCAACCCCACACCTTATTTACCGATGATTGTCAATGTATTTACTCGTGATAAACCAGCACATGTTGGTCAATCTGTTTAGTCACTATACAGGGTGTTGTTTTTTTTAAACTTGCATCTTTATTTATGTAAAAACCGCAATAGATAGAAATATTCAGTTTGCGGAAATCGTCTATTGACGTAAGGGGCACAATTTTTTTGAATTCAATGTTACATTCACATTCCCCCCCCTTTCCACCCCCCTTCCCCCAACTTATTTTTTTAAATAGCAAGGTACCCCTTGTGACATATCAAATGAAAGAGCATGAAAAAAGAAAATGTTTGATGAAAATAATTTAAAATCGGTTCAAAAACTTGTGAGATATTCCCCCCCTCCCCACCCGGAACTTAATTTTGTTTTAATAGCAAGGTACCCCTTGTGACATATCAAATGAAAGAGCATGAAAAAAGAAAATGTTTGGTGAAAAAAAATTGAAAATCGGCTCATGAATTAGTGAGATAATCCCCCCTTTTTCCCCTACCCATAACTTTTTTTTTAAATAGCAAGGTACCCCCCCTTGTGACATATCAAATAAAAAATAAATTTCACCAAAAATTTTCTTTTTTCATGCTCTTTTATTTGATATGTCACAAGGGGTACCTTGCGATTAAAAAGAAATTAAGTTCCGGGGAGGGGGGAGGGATATATCTCGCAAATTTATGAACCGATTTTCAATTTTTTTCATCAAACATTTTCTTTTTTCATGCTCTTTTATTTGATATGTCACAAGGGGTACCTTGCTATTTAAAAAAATTAAGTTGGGGGAAGGGGAAGAATGTGAATGTAACGTTGAATTCAAAAAAATTGGGCCCCCTACGTCAATAGATGATTCCCGCAAACTGCATATTTCTATCTATTGCGGTTTTTACATAAATAAAGATGCAAGTTTAAAAAAAACACCCTGTATAAAACCACTATAGAAAATATTTATATTATGTTTTAAAGTACAGGTTAAGTGTAAGAAAGGGCCATGTGGCCCTAACTTTGCCTGTATAAACAAATGATTTTTCACTTCATTTCATTTTTTCATTTCATTTCATTTTTTCATTTCATTTCATTTTTTCATTTCATTTCATTTCATCTCATTTCATCTCATTTCATCTCATTTCATCTCATTTCATCTCATTTCATCTCATTTCATCTCATTTCATCTCATTTCATCTCATTTCATCTCATTTCATCTCATTTCATCTCATTTCATCTCATTTCATCTCATTTCATCTCATTTCATCTCATTTCATCTCATTTCATCTCATTTCATCTCATTTCATCTCATTTCATCTCATTTCATCTCATTTCATCTCATTTCATCTCATTTCATCTCATTTCATTTCATTTCATTTCAAACCAGAACGCCTAATCAACAGTGAGAGCCAAGTTGTGTAATTTTTGCCACATCACCGTTGTTACACGAGTAAATTGTCGATATATTTTAAAACAAACAACTCTGTCCAATGTGTTACCTACTGTGGAATTACTTAATATTCATTTCACATGTTAAAACTTTCGCCTGAAGTATAAATAATAGTACCGGTAGTTGAGTTAAGCATAAATAAATGAAAACTTCGGTAAACTATTAATTTCTGTTACATAGACCAGCTTCCAATCAAAGGAACGTAGACATATTACAAAAAACTAAATGTAGCTTTCAGCCGATTACTCTTGAAGGAAAAGTCTGACTTCGTCTTGAACACGTACTGTAGATGTCCTGAATAATTAAGTATACAATGTCAACGTGAATAGTATATCGATGAATATTGTTTAGTAAAATGTAGCAGAATCTTTCCATAAAGTAGAGACTGAACTATTAACGTAAAAGACTCTAATATAGTTAGTTTATCTTATTAGATTTTGTGTGCTTTTACGCCAGTGGAATTTTTTACGTTTTGAAAGGGAACGGTCCAAATCCTGGTCTTGTTACTTGTTTGTTTTCTAACGTCGGCCTTTTTCTTAGAAAGCATCATTAATTCATAGCCCAATGACAAATAACATCTGGGTCTGGAAACGATCTCGCTTGGATTCGAACTAGCGAACCTCAGATTTGAAGACGAGCACTACCCACTCGGCTACCCAGACAATAGTTCGTAGCGTATCGAAGTATTTTATGGTTAAAGAATGGTTTTAGAAATAGCTGGGGATCTTTATAAACACAAAAATTATCTCATGCAATTTACATTTTTACAAAGTTGTGGAAATCGGAGATCAATGTGAACATACAATTTTGTTTACCCTGTACAGCAGAATAAGGAAGCTATATAAACATAAAGCGTTTGTACACGCAACCAAGTACATCCTGTAACGCCCCTGGTTTGGTGTAAAGTTTGTGTATATCGCTTATGGGCAATATTAACATCTTTTTTTGACCTCACGAAATGTTTAACATGTTTAACACGAAATGTTTAACAACATGTAACGCAGAATTCTCTGTTCTCTACGCTCTAAAATAAAGTGAAAGAGCATAAAATATAATTACTCTATTAAATGAAGAAAAATAAAATATAACTCATGCATTTTATACGAGTAATAGTTTTACTGGTAACACAAAATTAATTGAAATTATTGAAATAGAAATATAATTTTTGTCATTAGTTGATGCGCCGAAAGAAATTTGTTTACAGCTCTCACGATATGCATAGATTTACATCTGTTAATAAATTATGGCTTACAGCCACTAGTTCCCTAATTCAATCTAAGAGGTTCACCAGACCTGCTTTTAACCAGTCGCTTTAGATTAACAATTTACACAGGAGATTTATGTATAACACTAAAGTACATGAGATATTTTTATTATTATTACAAGATAATGTTGAATACATCGTACAACACTACTTTATATTCAGTGTGTTAAAAGGTCCCGGAACGGCTAATATTTGTTTAACCAACATAGGTGGTACAGTTTTGTACCTAGATATTTATCATAAAAACCTACCTATTTAACCAACTAACAATTTTCCTCTTCTCCAAGGGGACGGCCTACAAGGAGTAAGAAGAATCTTTAATGTAAGCATAGGTTAATATGCACATCAAATAAAAGGTTAAATACAACGACAAATAGGTGGGTACTAGTAAAGTACAATGCATTAAATTTGAACTCAAACGGACAACCGAGTCAAAAATAACAGCTATTCAAAGATGCATTGAATTAGCATTACTATAAGCTACCTCCTAAGGGAGGCACCCACTAGAAGTCGGATGATAATCGTAAACGTATGCACACCAAATTTAAGGTCCTAATTAGTAGAATACAATGCCACAAATTTGAGTTCAAAATAACATTTGAGTAAAAAATGGCAGACGTTCAAAGATTTTAATTGGCAGATTCAAGATATTTTTGTCGTTTGGTCATTTGGGTTTAATTTTGTGGCATTGTATTTAACTAGTAAAACCTTTTAACTTTATATTCATATAAACCTATGCTTACATAAAATATTTCCTTCTAAATCCTTGTGGGTCGTCACCTTGAAGGAGAAGAAAATTTTTTATTGCTTAAAAAGGTTTTAATGATAAGTACCTACAAAACTGTAGGTACGTCCATTTTGGTTAAAAAATATCTTAAAAAATATAATAAAGCTGTTCCGGGATTTTTTAAGACACTGTATTTAAACTTCATTATCAGCCATCTTTATGGCCAATCGGTAAAAATTGATACCTTATGTACTTTAATCGAATCGTAAATCTTCACAGGTAAGGGCAAATATATACAGGGTGTCCCGGAACTCTCTACCAATATTTTTGGGCATTGCTCCTGGGTAAGAAACATACCTAAATATCATATTTAAATTGTCCGGAAGTCCTTAGTTACTCACACAGCCGCCATTTTGTTTTTTTCAGTTATTAATTATTTTCTAAAGAATGGTTAAACATACGAAATGGAAACTTTGCACAATCATTTATGACAACTAGAAAAAGCTACAAAAGAATTATGACTATTTTTCAAATTCATAAAACAAAATGGCGGCCATTTAAAATTTTGTTTTAAATAACTCAAAAACCGTTGATTTTAAAATTTTTTAAATGGCCGCGATTTTGTTTTATGAGTTTAAAAAAACATCATAATTTTTTGGTAGCTTTGTCTTGCTGCCATTAATGTTTGTGCAAAGTTTCCATTCCGTATGTTAAACCATTCTTTAGGAAAAAAAATAACTTAAAAAACAAAATGGCGGCTGTGCGAGTAACTAAGAACTTCCGGACAATTTAAATACGACATTTAGGTATGCTTCTTACCCAGGAGCAATGCCCTAAAATATTGGTAGAGAGTTCCGGGACACCCTGTATAGTGTTGCTGGAAGTCCTGTTTTCGTCTATCGAAACCTAATAAAACAAAACATAACGTGCTAATAAAATCTGTTGATACCAAAAAAGTTGACCTATCATTTAATATGGGCTCCGAATAACTGGATCCTGGAGTTGTCTCATAGCTAACAGCTTTTAGTGACTGGTGGGATTCAATCCTGAATTTTTTGGAGAGAGGTTTCACGTTTTCACTACTTGATTAGTCCGAATGTATTTCAAATATAGAAGCTATACTTTTTATTGGAAGGAAATAATTAAATGGTTAAACTGTTAATTTAATACTTAATTAATTGTGTAAAAAATGTTATCCTAGCATTTCCAAACAGTCTAGGACACTTTCGCCACATTTGTGACTTGGCTCTTTATGAACGTCGAATGTTTACCCCAAAGAACTTTTATTAAAACTAACACTCCCCTTGAGAGAGGGGTTCAGACTCTGCTAGATTAATCTAAACAAACGCTCGGTAAATACTGAGCAGTGAGAATATACATTTGTGAAGACTTAATAATATTTCAAACACATTTTGTATGAGCCAATAAGCGAAAAACATATTAGTTTGTGACTGCATTGATGGGTAGAATAGCCATTTACAAAATGAAAACGCCATATTAAATATTTTTTTTATAACATTCTTTCGCAATATTGCGTATTTTGCATATTGATATCACGGTTCGTCGTTTTCAAAACCTTCAAACACAAAACTATTTAATATAATGTATAATAACAGAGTTATTCATAAAGAGGCTGCTTCAAGTTTAATATTGAATGTACTGCCTCTTAAATATACCTCTAATTTTGGATTCAGTTACTTTATTTTCAGTTTAATATATGGATGACTTTTGCGTCATACATATTAATTTTCTTCGTATAAGCGTTCATGGTAAATAAAATCAAATATAAATTTGTACACGGTATATATTCTTTTTAATTTAATAAGATAAATAAGAACTGGTATTTGCAATACGGTAATGATAATTAAAACTTTATTGGACATTATAAGTGATATTACGTATTTTCGGCGAATAAGTAAGTTTACCCTCTCAAAATACTTGTAATTATGTATCCAAACTATATTAAACCGGAAATATAAACTTGTAAGAAAACGTATTTATTTTGATTGTGAAAATAATCTAACAACAAACAATTTTATATGCATCTAATTGTTAAAAATATATTTACCACAAAATCACAGGAACTATGATTAGTGTACGTTTATAAAAGTTTTACACTGAATCTTCTGTCGGATGCGAATTGGCCAGTGGATAAAAAACGAACTAAAAAATAAATGAACGGATGAGTATAACATACCTAGATAAATGAAAATACCTGTCATCTCGCTAAAGCCCTGAACTGTTAATGAAATTGCCAAAACTCAACACGCAGTTTACCATCACAACGTCACACCCTTAATGTGATTTAAATTGCTTATTTGGTCACAATATTATTCAAAACGTAGCACGAAACGATTATTTGCATGAACGAATTGACGTTTTGATACTGAACTGGGAATCCTATAAATAGTAGCTTGTTCCTACAAGATTTTGTATTATTCATTTCAAAAGTATGGTGCTATCAAGGATGTGAAATGTAGATAAACACGACGAAAGGAAATCCTCCTGATTACAGGGAAATAATTTATTACTTGATTCGTTGTTTAAAATCCATACCATGCGTAAATCTGTTCATAGATACATCTTACCACCTTACTGAATGAGTAATTTAGCACAACAAAAAGGAAAACTTACAAATAAACATAATAAAATAGGAGGCAGGAGGCTTGTGGAAATGAGCTGTCTAGAATATAAATTGGTATACGTGATATTCTAAGTAGTGCATTACGTTTACCCTTTCTAAGGTGTTATGAGGAATTACTCTGTAAGTTATTAGAAACAATTAAGAAATTGCCTACAAGTTGATAAGAAAGATTAATAAATATGAATTATAGTAGGCTCTAAATGATCTTGCTTGTAGATTAAATACAGACAATATTGTGATATAAAAATATTTTTCGTCAATCCATCCACATAGTGATTTGCATGGATAATTAGTCGTACAATTAATTGCATGAACAGTTAATTGATTTAATGGACAATAAATCATAGATAAAAGAACCAAACCCTCACACCTAAGCACACTTTTAAGCAGTTGTAGACCTACCTGGTACATTATAGTACTAAATATTGTGTAAATTAATTTAAAGCTGATGGAAGCTGTGAAATATACTCTTTACAAAGGT
This sequence comes from Macrosteles quadrilineatus, assembly GCF_028750875.1. Lineage (NCBI taxonomy): Eukaryota > Metazoa > Arthropoda > Insecta > Hemiptera > Cicadellidae > Macrosteles > Macrosteles quadrilineatus. The sequence goes on from NW_026542596.1 coordinate 98,184,194, forward strand.
AGAAATCTAAGTATTTCCGTTTATATTAACATATTTTGTATTACATAATAAAATCTTAGTCAAGTATTTGATTATAGTTTACAAAAATGTGTACTAACTAAAACATAAAAACATTTTAATGAGTTAGTTAAATATGTTATGAAAGACTTAAAGAAAACAATCCCTTTTAAGGTCTATTTGCAAACGTTTAATGTTTATCCAATTTCAAATTAAAATCGCAGTCACACGAAGCACCTCTCCTGACAAACGTTTTTGTTAGAAAAGGTTTAATTTGAATCTGAAATCACATAAATAAATATAAAATATAGTTAGTACTCGTAGAGTATTCAGTTATTGATTGAATTAAATCAATGTAGTAATCATAACAGTAGTTTTCCTTACCTTTTGAAGTAATTGAATTAAAATATGTTATTCAATTTTCAAATGTTTATACAGTTTAAGGTTTTAGATTGCTTAGGTTCCTTGGACATTATTGAACCACCATGGTATTTGTATTACAGAACTGATAAGTAAAAGATGTAAGCTTTTTTTAAATAAGAAATTTTTACTTAATACTAGATATTATTTAGATAAAATGTTTTCATGTACAAAATTAAAATTTAGTGGTTAAAATATTTTGAATGTATAAAAATAGTTTTATTTTTAATAATAGAGGTAAAAATAGTTAGATTTTTCATTGTTATTTAAGTTCGATGTAACAAATAATTGCAATAAATATGAGAATATTTTTCTATGAGATATTTTTCAGGCTGGTGGAACTCAGGCATCAGAAATAAGATGATGGAATTCAAAGACACCGGAAATTGGACAGGAAACGAACAGTAAAATTTTCGAGGTCAAAAGGGAGAAAAAGAACTGCCTTTTGGTGTTTGTAAGACTACTAATTTATTTGTTTGGAAATGCATCTCTTGATTGGTTAGACTAACAATTAAAATCTGTCTGAAAACTGTTGATACTGAACTGTTTGGTTAAATTAAAAAAACATATAATGAAATAAAAACTGTGCTTTATAAAAAGGGACAAAGTTGGTAACTTTGCAGAAAGCTTAATTTCTTAAAACTCAACGTAATGGTTCATTTATCTGTGTGCATTGATTGCAAAAAAATACTTGATGCATGTGTAAAGTTTTTTTTTGTTTTCCATTCAACTTTTATACTCATACATAATATCAAAAAACTGAAAAAAATCGAAATAAGGAGTTTAAAAAATGTAACAGCTGACAAAATAAAAATTGGTTTTAAGAATAAAGTGAACATTTTAAGAAAGTCCCGGAGCTGCAAACCGAAACCAACCGTAACATTTCCTGCAAACAAAGCGGTCAAACATTTTAGTTCAGTCATAGATAACTTTTAAATTCAAAACCTGTCTCAATTGGTTTACCCCTACAAAAAAGTGTTGTAAAGTAAAATAAGTATTAATTATGATATTTGATCACTCATTACTTTTTTCTTTCCTGCAAAACGTCCCAGCTTGCACAGTCATAACTATAATGTAAACCTTTAGTAAATTATATAAATTCCGTATATATAATTTTGATATTGATGTGGAAAATGCATGAAAAACTTAATTTAATTCCACTAATAACCTATAAATTATTCTAAACCTAGATTCCTATCAACTTCATGACCAATAAACCATGAGCATTTTTCTTAATATAATACATTATATAAAATTACTGAGTTCCCTATGTCTGTTAACAATGGATTCCACGAACAAAAGATCACAGTTTGATGATTTCTAAAGGTAACAATACAATGCCATCGTCGCTATACATTTATCATTAATCTTTAATCACTATGACTTATTGCATCGTATTGTATTATTTTTATTGTTCCAGTTTCTTTTTTTATAAACCATTCGAGTACAAGTAAACCGTAACAAATTTCAGAAGTCAACAAAAAACTTTGTTACATTCTGTAGCTCGGAATAAAATTGAAAAAAACTAATTGTTGATAATTAATTGTTGTTATTGAGTAATTTTGTTGAAGTGATTGTTGTTGTAGGTATGTAGGTAATGATTTCAACTTTAATGTAGAATAAACATGAATAAAAAAGCACGTTGTGTAATAAACATCCTCTTTCGATAGCGTATATTTTCCTGCTCAGACTACAACGTAACCGACCAAATTTCCCGGAATATACAGCAATAGACCCCCCAAAGCAACAACTTTTACTGTCCTGCAAGACCTGGTTGTTTTACGGCATCTCGCTTTCTTTTATATATTAAGTTCCTTTTATTTAGTTTTACACACACTAGCTGTTACCCACGGGCTTAACCCCGTTTGCCTTTATAATCATTAATACAACTATTTATACGTTTAAGTTAGGCTGAAATAAACAATACATAATACAGTAATGCAAACAAATAATCACATCTGATTTTAAAAAGGTAAAAAATTGAAAGAATAACATAAAAATAAGTACAGCTAAAGGTATTTTGTAACATTAGGCATTCGGAAGTTCTTTTTGGATAGGAATGGCGACCTTAAGGAGGACCTTAAAGGGCAATTTATGTAATAATGAATAATTTTGCGCAGGGTTTCTCGTCATGAAGAGCATTTTAAGTCCGTGGCTTATGGATATGTGACTTGTAGTTTTCTCAAAAGTTCATTGGTACTTTGGATTTATATATGGATAAAAAATAAAAATACCTATTTATTTGTAACAGAACAATGAATACCTTAAGAACCTTTCGTTTAATTATAACTGTATATTTGAGAAGTAGTTAAATAAATGGCAAATTATTGCATAAATAAATGGGGTCGTATATCAATCCCAATTTTTTTAAATAAATACAATTCCCATATCTAAATCTCTCTATGTCTATAAAACTATGTCTGGTAACCTTTAATTAACTCCGTAACCCTTTAAAGCTACAAAATTATTGCATTTCAAATGACTGCTTTACAGATACAGACTAAAACCATCTTTGTCGTATTTGTTGTATCTTTAAAACAATGAAACCAAACCACCTTAAAGCAAATCAGCATCAACATTGTATTAAAATAGTATTATTACACTGGACGAAAATTCTTACATAATGATAAGGTATATAGCCACAACACTAAGGCTATGTGCGGATTTAGTAGCACAGTTATGTTGATGTTCTCACACAATATCCTGCACCTGCCCCAAGAGCATTACAGGACAAATGGCTGTTGTTGAGTTCATAACTGTCGTTACGTTAAGTGTTTCCGGCAATTCGGCCTTAACAAATTTATTACCAAGTTATCTACATAAAACTGTGACAGTATAGTTTTTATTTAAACAATATAGACAGGTTACAACTAAATAAACATCAATCAAAAGATGCGCCATATTACAGAAGAACACTCCACAAAAACTAATAATAGTCGTAAAGCCCTAAACCTTTTTTGAACAATATAATTTCATAATAGCAAGAATATACTTTAACAGCTATAATTTTTTACTTGATTGTCTATTTGAGGCACGGTTTGCGGCATTGTTTTAAATTTATCAAGACCTTCAATTTTATGTGCATATTAACTTATGTTACCTTTAAGATTTTCAACTTTCTCATTTTGGGCCATTCCTCTTTGATTCGATTACCACCTACACAAAAAATAGCTTACTATTACCAGTAAAGTTTTCCAAATTTGTTATATTTATTTGTTATAAAGTCGTCCTTAGATTTAATTGTCACCCTGTATATTACCTAATGATACAATACAAGCACTGTAAATATCTAGCTGGTATATATTGTATTATTTTTCACCAATACTGAGCCTTTTTGACACTGTGTTTGTGAATTGACAATTTATAATTACCCACAGTAAACCAGCACATGTTGAATCTATTTAGTCCCTGTATAAAACCAGAAAGCCTCATTACCAGTGAGAGCCAAGTAGTGTAGTTGGAGATTTGCTCTCATCACTATTGTTACACGTGCAGGATGGCGATGCAAACTAAAACACGGAATATAAATTCAACAAACCACATTCATTTGTTTAAATTTAGCCAAGTTCAGAAATTAACGTAGTTACATTGAGCGCCCGACAGAATACGCTGCTCTAAATTTCTTATTTATTGTATAAAGTGTGTAAATTAAGTATTGAATTAAAATCCGTATTTTTAAAAACGAAATAGATAGAACTATTCTGTTTGTAACATTGTTTGTAACAAAGGATCCACTATTTTTTACATAAAAATATTTATAACAGCAGTGGGTGACTTATTTTTTTCAAATAGCAACCACTATTAAGTGACCCCTCATTTCGACGGGTTGGTCAAAATTAAAGGAACACAATTACGCCAACCCAATGTGGATAGCTCACCCCTAGCCAAAATGGCAGGTATTCCAAAATTTTATTAGGTGAAAAAGCACCCATTTCACAAATTCAAAATTTGAAATACCTGCCTTTTTCGTTTTGGCTAGGGGTGACATATTGACTTCAGGTTTGCACCATTGATTATGTCTTGACGATCCCTTCAAAATGAGGGATCACTCATTAGGGGGTTTTATTTGAAAAGAAATAAGTCACCACCACTCTTTACACTGTTACGGTGGTTATATAAAATGTTGATGTAAAAAATGCAGATACTTTGTTAAAAACCAATGCCACAAATAGAATATTTCTATCTATTTTGGTTTAAAAAATACAGATTTGTTTCAATACTTAATTTTACACACACTGTATAATCCAAATGTGCCTACTTTTAACCAAGATAAAACAGAAAAGACTTATCTCACTATAGGCATTGGCCTACTGTCTTTTATATCAAATCAATTGAATACTTAGAGTATGATGATCAGTCATATGTAGACGATAAATACCATCGAGTACTAGCATATATGATATTGATCAAATATTGCAAATAAATTAACAATATTACAATTTGAGAATGCAAATCAATTGTTTTTAAACCCAGTAAGTGTTTTAATGGTTTCAACTTGATTTAATGATCGTTAGAATTATATACAAATACAGAAAATATTTTGCAATGTCCCTAAAAAAAAGTAACTATTACTTTGAGATGTCGAGCTTTAAGTTAATTTAAGCACATTGAGAGACAGCTGTCTTCCGTGCTTGGACAATAAAAACAGTTTGAATTCATCACATTTCCAAACTCGTGCAAAATAAAAAACGGTTTCGCAGCCGTCTCTATGCCAAAGCAAAAATTACAGTGAAGATAATGGCTTCAAATATAATAAAATGCACAACAAACACTGAAATAAAAATAAATATTCAAGAGTAAAATTTATCCTTTTGGCGAAATAAATAATAGTTGGTATATGTACAATATTATTACAGTCCCAAAAAAGGGATTATTTAGAGTTTACCATTAGAATTTATTAATACATTATTAATCTTTGATTATACAATATCCCCGAAACAACAGCTTACGTTGGATTGGAATTAAGCACACTATATATTTAGATCTTTTTAATATTATAAAAGCGATAAAATATTCGCAACTAAGTGATTCTCTAAGTAATCGTTTACAGCCTCTTCATAATGCAATATTCCAGATTTAACGGACCTGCTTTTAAACAGTCACTTTTGATTAATTTTGCACCGAATATTTAGTTTGTAATACCTCAGAGTAATAAAACAAAATCTTATGTTTTATTACCCTGAGGTAATACAGTAAATTATATGAGATTGGTTCATACTGTACATGTTGCTCAAATTCTAGCAATTGCAAAGTATTACCATTGACTATTGGATACAGAATATTATTACGAATTTTCGAAAATATTTTTTGTATACATTTTATTGACTGAAAATGTATAATAAAATGAAGTCAATTTGACCTTACACTAATCAGTCTTAACTCTTAATCTTCGTTCTTTCTAGAAAATTTTGGAGGTTAGGGGCAAATTCTAACATTACGCCATGAAAAATGTATACAAATATTATGTTTGAGCATGCCTTTATAAAATCTTTAAATTTCCACCATTATGGTGGTTATGCCCAAAAAGTAGCCCGTAAAATGCCATAAAGGTGTGCAGAGTTTAGTTTTTCTAGTATAGCCGGTTAAAAAATTGACAGGGGGTCTCGAGACATTTTATTAATCATGTATAGATTATTTTATTACCAACAATAACATAATATGGTAGTTTTGTAGTTCACAGAAAGCTATCCTACTTGATTTTTTAGGTTGGTCTCCAAATATGTTCTGATAAAATAAAATACATCTTACAAACAGTCAATATACCAAACAGCTGCCAACATCGGCTACACCAGAAACAATTTTAAAGTCTATCTGTATTTATAGTATTGAAAACAATACATTTGTTTAAACAACTATAAGCTTTATTTTCGAATGGCCCTAATTTTACTGAACCGTACACTTTAATGCTAATCAAGAAGTGGTTTCCACATTGGCGGATCAATAGCCTATCAAGAAATAACCTGATTTCCTGTACTCTTGTTACAGTATTTATTTACTAAACACGTTTTATGGTAATAAATAATAACAAGTGTTTAGGTTTATAAATAATAAACTAGTGGCTTGTAGGGCCTAATACCCTGCAATAATATATTCTATAAAGTATATTTAGCTCGTATTTTCAGCTGTTAAGACGTCTTGGCTGTATTGTAGCTTGTGACTTTTAAATTATACCTGGCTTTCATTCCGGTTTGTACTTAAAGTTTTTTTTTGCTTTTACATACGACTTACTTGTATATCAGTATACCATCTGTTATACACTGAGAGGTACTGTGGATGTCTTTCAATAATCATATCCGACTTTTATGATGAATTAATGGCATAAAATGAAAAACAACGATGATTGTGGTAAAATCTTTACATTGTAATGTGTTAATATTATCTATCCTTCTAAGAATAATTTACACTAAGTTAATAGGATTGAGAAAGCAGTTGGACCCTATATTATTAAAAAATCTTAAATTTAATAGGTCTACATTTAAGTTCCTTTGTTTGATATAATGCTAAACTTTGCTACCTCTAAAAATAAATACAGCCTCAATTGGTATTTGGAAAGTATAATTTTTTGTAATTTTGTATGGTATATTATCCCTTACATACCAACCAACACATTTTACCATTGAGATTAACATTTTTCTTCTTAAATACAATAAATACATAACAATGCTATTTCATACCGAATGAACATGGTTTTCTAGCTGAAGGTGATGCATTACAGCACATTTAAGAGGTACTTGGAACCCATTAAAAAACCATCAGCGGAATAATGGGTGACGGGTATTCTGTGGAAAGAGGAATCTAAGTGGGACTATTCTGGAAAGGCTCCCAGGCTTTTGAGGCATTTAAAGCTATAACAACTGAACATGTTATAACAAATAATGGTCGTTATACAAACAGGATTGGTTTTCATACATATTTACGCAGTAGAACTAAAATTTCGAAATCAAATAATTGTAAAACTTTTACAATATATTCTTTACATGTCTACAGAGATTTTTAAGAAAAAAAGGACAAAAAAATCCTATCAGAATAAGAACACATTACGTTTAAAAACCCATAATATCCAAAATAATATCCATAATATTCATAAAATTCTAAGTTTACAGAAAAATTGTAAAAGTCAAATTAAACAACGCACGTGTTGTTCATTATTAACAAGATATTTAGAACGGTTTTGTATGGTTTTTTTAATATTATGGTGTAATCTCAAATTGGCTTTATTTATTGGATTTAAAAAAGTGCCTGCTCTTACTGTACTTAAGCAGAAAATAGGTGAGTTTTTAATTCAAAATGTTATAAAACCTAAATTTTTACATTTCTGGAGAGAAAAACCAGAGGCCATCCAAACATGAGTTTGCTTTCAAACACATAATTCTTTCACGTTTATCCTTTAGAAGACTTTTCTTTAGATTTAAAATTAGTATTTTGCGTATATATGTGTTTACCATTACAATAAAAATATTTTTAAGAATTTAATAATAGTTTTAAATATTTTTAGTGGATTGGCAATTAAATTTTGATGGTGGTTATAAAAAGGTTATACAATGTTCCTAATTTAAAATTATGTTCTTTTAGCTCTTTTAGCCATTGATTTATTGAGCAATGAAAAATATATATCTTCCGATCCAAATGAGAAATTTTAGATTTTCCGTGCTAATTTTGCAGCAAGAGTTTTTCCAATGCACTAAAAAATATATGGACTGAGATTTATGGTAAGTTACTTTTTGTTAAATTAATTGCTATTATGATATTTCTGTTTGATAATTCGAGTACGGAGATACATTAATTTTCTCAGCGCTAAATACTTCAAATTATGCACCCTATCTATGCTAATATTAACCAAAAGTTTGTATAAGGAATCATGTTTACGTCACAAAAACTAGTTAAGTATGATTTTTCCACTCTGATTTACTTTAATGCGTTACACCCCCTCCAAATACAGTTTTTACTGTAATTTGAATTTAATTGTAGAGGTCAAATTTGGACTTTTTAAGAGGGGAGTAATAAAGAAATAGGGTGAATAGTTTTTCATTGAAAAAAAATACGAATATGTAACTGTAATGTGTAAAACTGGTAAAAAGTTAAAACCTAGACATTTACCAAACAACCTAAACTACGCAATCTATTGACTGTCATGTGATGTAATGAGAATTAAATTGCTTGTTGCATTATGATATTTTAGACGCCACACAGAAAAAATCTATTCTTATTAAACCTATCGTCAAGACTATTATTCTGTCGGTCTGTAAATATATAGAACATTTCGTAATTTATAATGTCATTTAGTACCTGTTGTATAATTACATCCAACGATAAGAACTTTCTAGTTTGTTGTGCGTAATGTGTACTAATATAACACTATACGATATCTGCTATTATATATTAAATTATGTACTTTGAGTTTAATTAAAAACACCTGGTGAAGTTAATATACTTGTAAAGTGCAATGGCTCTATGTTCACTTATTACTTAATATCTTAATAATTTTACATTAATTTACTGCCAATTAAGCAAAATATATAAGGAACTCAAGAAATGTGTATAGAATGGGGCATGCAATTTTTCTTTTTTTTATATACAATCCTTACAATTATGGATAATATCTTACTCTAGTATGGGCAATTTTACTGCATATGAAAAAATGCTGTGATATTTGGCAGTGGTAGTAAGGCCTGATCTTTGTAATATTAAACATTCTTCACGTCCATCAAAAGTATTAGTCAAAATTCTTGAGAAATTGCATTATTTTTGTAGAAATCAACCGACTGTGGTGTCTTAATATTTAAATATTAATGTGTATGTGATGTTACATAAAATGCAAGCATATAATTAGCAAACATTGTATTAATTTAATCTATAGAATATGATTCTTCTTGAAATCCTTACAGAATCAAACATTTGATTTCGTTAAGGGTTCATAAAATACAATAAATTTCAAGGCTATTATGCTGCAATCAGACACTTTTAAACAGGTTTATTTTTGTGTCCGAAATAACAACGCTAATTTGTACTACTGTTTTAGTTCACAACATAACTAAAAATGCAGTACTAATACTACAATTATTAGGGCTTTGAAATCAGTCTAAAGTCTAAGTAGGATTGGGTTTACTTTATGTAACTTGAACAAAGTTTGCTTGTTTAGTTGTTTTGTTCATAAAGAGGTGTGTTATGAAGGATCTAAAATGCAGTTTTGGATCGGTATATGTAATTATATGCACTTGAAAATGCTGTATTTGGTAAATTTTGACATTCGTATTTATAGTGTCTCCTCAGATTCAAACTTTTAGCAACAAAAAATATTATCACAGATTTATTTACCATGAACTAAAATGCACTTTTATTTACGACAAACAACAATTAAACAAACAATACTATTTAAGCAACATAAAAACAAAACCATTACTATTCAGACTATGACTTCAAAGCATTATACCAATTGAAGTAACAGTATGGGCAAAGAAACGCAGTCAAATAAAACAGTGGTTGTTTCAGACACCAAAATGGACCTATTTTAAAGAGCCAGAGCACAGTTTGTTTAAATGTAATTTTGTAATGACATAATATAATACACAGGGACTATAGGTTATTTACGTATTAATTTTAATATAGTGGTGGTATCTCTTAAACAAAATTAAAATTTAATTTAACATTATATTTCCCATACATTGTTTCAGCAAGGTTTTGTGAAAATGATTCAACAAAAGAGAATAAGATATTTTTTTAAGGGTTTAAAACTTTAAAGTCAGCAAGTTGGCAAACTAAAGCCCACCGTAACTTGTCCCACTAACAAAGCGGCCTTAAACATAAGTTTATTTTGTCTTTCTTTGAGAACCTATACTATTACAGACCCATTTATTTGGTTGACTTGAAAATTTTAAAACTCATTTATGAACTAAATTGATCACTATTTTTCATAGGTTTAGGAAATAAGTGATCATTTTAATTGTACTCGTGGTAGTCCATGCATACAGGTATACAGTACGTACAAATTTTTTTGTTGGTACAAAGTAGGTTTCGATTGTATTTAAGTTGAGTAAATTTGCTTATAATTAATAAATAGATGCTAACTTGTGTTTTGGTAAATGAATACAACGGATTTATTAGCCATAAACCACTAGTATTTGTTATATACAAGTAAGTAATACAAAACAACCAATAAACGAAAACTACACATTACGTTTTACTTTCTTTTTACATTTACATTAATTCAGTGTTTTTTTTTTTTTTTATGACACGTACATACAAACATATCGTAATGAAATGTAGATTGAATTGGAAATTTCCATTGATAGTGAATACTCAACATTGTACATTGTGAACACTTAACATATATTATATTCTTGAGTAGAATTTTTTTTTTTTTTTTAATTCATTACCTCGACTTATTTATTTATTAAGTTTAAAATCCTTCCAGGAACCTCGGACAAAAGATCGTCCAAACAAAAGACGTTTGAAAGGAGTAGCGCTGGCATACAATAATGGTGATTTTTGGCAATTATTTCACCATTACATCTTTGTTTTAACAGCGGAGGAAAAATTGATATTTGAATTGTATAATGGATATTTTGCAGTATATTAAGTTTATAGCTTCTAAAACACCATCAATACATCACATACAAATAATTTAACCAAACCATAAAACGCCAAACTACATTTAAAGTCTCAAATTGGAAAACAATTAAAAATAAGGTTTTTTTAGCAAAAAAAACTGGCTTATTAACATTCTAAATTGTAAGCTACGCTAAATAATATTTCAAACATATAGAAAAAGCATTTTTACGTTTTAGTGGGTTGGCTAGGGTGAGTAATAATTAAACGTTTATCCAGAATACAGTGTGCAACTGGTTTAGGACAATATTTAATGGTTTTTTGGTTTGTTTGCAACACTGAGTGTGTTGTAGGGATATAAATGAAAACGCAACGCACACTGATAGTGAACGTGTGTTGGTTAAGTGTGGTGTCGGTTCTGCGGTTGGTGGTTTGTCCAAGTATTGTCAACACCATGGGTATACATGTGGCAATCACGTCTATAATAATTGCTGGACTAGAGCTCACCAATTTATCGAATTGCTCAAAATGTTAGCAAAACCTCATAGACACTTATTACTAGGCTACTTAAGAAAGTAAGTTACTAAGCTAATTCACGTGCTTATAAGCAAGACGATTTTATATTTGATATTGTATAATTAAAATCTTAAACAAAGTATTGTAAAAATCAATACAGTTATTTTATTAGGTACACACAACACATTATCAAAATACTTATAAATTTGGTGTTTTTTTCATTATGTGATAATCTTCGTTTCAATTGGATTGGCTATCCAACTGACCGTTGTCATGGAGACAAATGAAGTTCCTATCAATTGTCGGTGTCTGCCAGTCAACTCGTCCTCTACTTTTATTTTGTCATCAATGGCATATACGATAATGGCAAAAAAAGATATGTTAAAGAACTAAAAGCAGCCTCAGTTCTTTATTTATGTAAATACTTTAATCCATTTTCTTGGTAAAATTACTATATCTATAAAAGAGGAAGTAAGTATGTATTAATGTATGTATGTATGTATGTATGTATGTATGTATGTATGTATGTATGTATGTATGTATGTATGTATGAATGTATGTATGTATTTATTTACCATATGCACTCCAAAACCACTCAACAGATTGTAATAAAATGTTTAGGCATTATTAACTATTATTCAAGGATGATTTGTGTGAAGTTTGGTGTAGATCCGTCAAAAGGGCTCCACCCCAGAAGGTTTTAAGGGGTCCAATAACGGAATTTTGGAACTACAATGTTAACAAAAAAATATAATTTAAAAGCAGATGTTTACTTTCAGTGTTTTGTAGGTTTGAATAACCACAACATTCTGTATTAGTCAGAACTTGAAAAAGTGCCACTCCCTGTTTCCACAGAATGCTGCACATAAAAATATTTTACTTTTGGATAGGTCCAAATAAATATATTAAACCTCAATCGCAGCACACCTGTGCACTCAACAACGTTTAAATTCTCCACTATGTAAACGTAAAAACCTTTATCAAAATATTATACACAATGAAAGCGATGGCTATGCCTTAATATTTGTATCTTTTGGTCTATACCCACATAATCTAACAAAAATAATTAAGTTAATAATAACCGTGCGTGCTATCTCAGGTATTCAAATGCCTGCAAATTTACCCACCACATTACATTCATTAAAAGAAGGAACTTCAATATTACTAATGCGAAACTTAAATCCACCAAAGCTGTGCAACAGAACCAGACTGACGATTTTAAAAATCACACCAAACTTGATGCAAGCAACAATCATCAGAGGTAAGTTTAAAGGAGAAATGGTCTTAATCCCAAGAATGCAGATTATTTCATCCGAATTATCCTTTCAATTTAAGTGTCTACAATTAATTTCCTTTACGTGTTGCTTTCGCAATCGCCATTATAAGGCACAAGGGCTATCCGTGACTATCGACGTTTTAAATTTAGAAAATGTATGATTTTCACACGGACAGCTGTATGTTGCGTGCTCACGTGGTGGTAGGTACGCCTAAAAACTTACCACGGAACAAATTAAGAGCAAATTACCATTCAATAATACTTGTTAAGTGCAGCAACGCACGCCAGGTAACTGTTTTAGTATAGTATATAATACTAAGTGTCGCTTAGCAGCTAATGTACAGTAATACATTATATTTACCTAAAGTTTTTAATGTTCATACTCATTTAACATAAGATTGCCTAATTGCGAATTTAAATAAACAATATTTAAAAACATGTTTTATATTTATCAACGTTCTAGTTTTTGAAGCTGCCCCGTTTGAAAAATGTCCATTCTCTTAAAACTGTTCCTTTAGTTGGAATAGGATTCACGTTTACGGCTGCCTTTTTCGTGAGAATTAGGTCTATGTCCCCCTTCCATCTGAAAATAACGAATCAGTAAATTTAGCAAATAAGTGGAATTATGACGGTTGGTCGATAAAGTCAATATTTTATCTACAGTCCTGTTTCAATAAACCTATATTTTCTATTAAACATAATAAAATTGAATAACAGTATTTTTTTCAATGTTTTCATGGTTTTAATCTTTCATTTAATAGTCTTTATGTCTTTCAAAATATATTTCTCTAACTTAAGATTTCAGTCCATTTACGTTCCACGGGGAAACCTATTTTGCTTGAAAAAGAAAAGAAGGAACAATAGAATTGTTATAAGAAATGAAACTTGATTTGCTTGTAGGTAACCCTCCAAGTCTACGAAAATTGAAATCCCCGGGGAAATATAACAGACGTTACGTCTCACTGGTCTATCCTCTTGTCCACTTATTTACCTCAATACATGATTTGTGAAAAAGTTATATTTCTTCCAAAAAAAAGGTCCATCAATTTTCAATGCATCTTTATGATTCTTGGGAAGAGCTGGCAGTAGAAGTATAACGCAATCTTTAGTGGAAACGAGTTTTTGTAAAATCCAATAGTGGAACCCTTTGAGGAGCTCTTACGTTACTGACAGCATTCTTGTTTTCAGACACCAACCTCAAGCTTGAATTTAAAGGAAATATTAAGGCTACTATTATAAACGATTAGATGGGTTTTGCTGTATAAACAAAGGCATAAACTGTTTTACAAATTGACTAAGCAATATCAATGATTCGGATCTTCTGTTTTAAAGTATTAAGATAATATTGATTACATCTATGTATATTATATAAGGATGAAAACGCTGTGTGTATGTTTAAATTTTAATCTTAGAAAATTTACGTTCACAACTTCACGTAGCTTTAACAAGTAAAACATTCCTCTACAGGATAAGCTAAAAATCATCAATTGTACATAATTTTCACGGGTATTCTAAACATTCATACGGTAAGCTGTGAAACAAATCATTATTCTTATGTACCCTAGTAATATGTACTGGGATACTTTCTGTACACAATTTTTAAACCATTTCGATTGCGATCAAAAACAAAAGATATATACAGGCTGTTCTAAAAATTTTGGAGATATAATATAAGTACTGATCACTTGGGTCAAAATAAAGAGAAAACCTAGATTAAAATATGTTTTTCAAAATCGCTTCGTTAAGAGGCAATTTATGGAAAGTTTAACCAGAATACAGAATAATCTGCAAGGTGCATCATTCTATGATATAAATAGTAACTTGATTACAACAAAGAATAGCAAAAAAATTATAGAAAAACTAAAGAAATTCAAATAAAAAAGAAATACAAAAAGATTTAGAAAACTCTTCTTGAAATTCTGTAAAAATAGTTCTATCATGTATCAAAACACAAACAATACAATCAAAGATCTGATATCTTTCGTTCTTTTAGCTAATAATCACAAAAAACAACAATAAAATGCATACATCATTAAACAAGGAGAGTGTTCCAACAATAAGCCAACTTTAATCGAATGACTTCAACTCAAAGAGTGAAATGGACTGTGTGTCAATAAAAAGTTTGACCTACTTGTTGGGAACTTTCAATGCTAACCCTACAGTGGTATTTTGCATTGAATATGCAAAGTATATACTCCACTGTAACATCGTATTATTATTTAGTGATGAACCATAGTATTTATTACACGTTTCTCTTTGCTATAATTTATATTTAGATGAAATGAAATAAACTCGTTATCACTCTTTATTGAGGCGAACTTACAGTTAACCTCTAAAAACTAATAATAATAATAAAACATTAACAAAATAAAACAACAAAGTTCATAATAAACAAATAGTCTAATAACATGACATAAATTTAATTCCCTCACATACAATCACAAACACACACACATACACCTTCTGCTGCACCCAGACACATCATACCGCCACGTCACAGCCATCAGGTTAAGATAATGCTCTTTCAGCGCCACCGTCAGTAGGGGTGGTTTCCTGAGGATTTATATAGTATAGATCAATATATTACGCTAATAATGATAAGGTTTTTTAAGAGGTTGGCGGCCTCTTTTAACTTTGCATTTGCCCGTCCACATAGACTACAAATCTCTGCGTGGAACGTATCCAGCAAAGCAAGGGGTGAGCCGGTACAGTACAAAGGTGAACTGTCCTGCTAAAAGTTTGTGGCAGTGACCACGATCCAAACCCACGACACAACTGCCCTGGCCCGAAGTCCGTGTCGCTACCAACTGAGCCACCGACTCACCAATAATATAAGTTATATACAGAGTGTTCAAAAAAGGTGGGGAGATAATTTACGTAATGCAAAATAAAGAACTTTGTTCAAAATAATACTTGGGTCAAAATAAACAAAAAAAATTGTATAACATTTTTCCCAAAATCACTTCGTTAACCAGGTATCCGCCATCTTGTATTTTTTCATAAACATTTTATCTTTAATTTTTTTTTCAAACGATCTTTATAAAATTTGGTATGTTATAGTATGTATGTATGTTAAAGTAGAAGAGACCCATGTTAGAAAAATCCATTCAACCTAAAATTTTAAAATAACGGCCATTTCAACTTGTCTAACTTAAATTACTCAAGAATCGCTGATTTTATGAAAGAACTTCTATAGCACTTTTCTTTAGCACTTTTAATTCTCTATCAAACTATACCAAGTTAAAAAAGATCGAATAAAAATTAGCTTAAATATTACAAATTTTAGTTAGTAAATGCCCAAATAACATAGATTGTTACAGTAGTACGGTGCCAAAGTGGTCAGTAAGAGTTGGGTTGTATTGATATCCTGCAGTGCACGTGTAACAACGGTGATGTGGCATAATATCCAACTACACAACTTGGCTCTCACTAGTGATGAGGCTTTCTGGTTTGTTAAAGTGACTAAACAGATTGACCAACATGTGCTGGTGTAGCCTTACCACGAGCGAATACACTGATAATTATCAATAAACCCAATGTCAGGTTGGGCAAGTATTTGTGAAACACTATTCAGTATAAACTGGCTCCATATATATATTTTTTGTATTAAATATTTATATAAC
This sequence comes from Macrosteles quadrilineatus, assembly GCF_028750875.1. Classification (NCBI taxonomy): domain Eukaryota; kingdom Metazoa; phylum Arthropoda; class Insecta; order Hemiptera; family Cicadellidae; genus Macrosteles; species Macrosteles quadrilineatus. The sequence continues at coordinate 98,200,571 of NW_026542596.1, forward strand.
AACAATAACAACAATTATTAAAATAACGACTGGGACGGGTGGCGTCGTCCTGTAATCCAGCTAAAAGGAGGTCACGAATTGTGGATATTTACAGGCATGCCCTGTGGATGCGATACTCCCTGGTCCGCACTAGTGAGTACTCCGACTATCCGCAGTACTATCCTGATAATTAGACCAATTCGTATATACCAAGGTAAAAATGTGGTTCGGATTCCATTATAAACTGTAGGTCCCAGGCCCCTTAGTTTCCATTAGCTGTATAGGCTAACCAGCTGTGTCTAAGGAATGTCGGCCTTAGTCACTAACAAGACTACAAGATCGCGCCACTCATCCTACACTCATCTCCATTCATACTTGGCTTAAAATATCTACTTTGTATGGTTGACATTTCATCGAACAGTATTGAACAGTATTATAAAATATTTTTTGGTAATTTTTTTAACAGAAGTTAATTCAGCTTAGCATTACATTTAATTTAATGGAAACTATTTTTTTCACACGTAAATTTAAAGTTATTGGCCTATTCTAATACTTTGCACATAGGTAAACAAGATTTAACCTTTTGTTTTTGTGATAAAAGTTATTTTTTATACACCTCTAACTAATTTGGAAACGACTACCAGGTGATACCTGGAAATGGCTGAGTTGTAATAGTGCAAGCCTAGCTTCTCAAACGGTTGCCGGATTGATAATGAGAAAAATCCGTAACTATTTGATAGTTCAAAACTGGATTCAGTTAAAATAGACCTAGGCTCTGTTCATGAATAGCTATTTTTTAGTAAAAAATATTTAGAATCTGTTACAGGAAGTTAACGCAATTTAAATTTCAACCCAGAAGCCTACAGGTAGAAACCGTTTAAATCGATCGAAATGGTAAATGTAACACTTTCTTCCCTTCCAAATTCATTTAAACCTATTGAGAATAATTGCGAAATATCTAAAAAAAAGGTTTGCATCTAGAGTTATCAATCACATTCATCAAACTCCTAGCAAATATCGACAATAAAAACTTATACAAATATCAGTTTTTGAGTCAAAGTGTTTTATTCCTCACCATATCATTTATTTTAAAAATAATGATATTTTTTTCTGGGCATATGAATACTAACATTTTCAAGCAAATTAAATTTAACAAAGCAAATCAAACCTACACTGAAAATGTATCTACTGAATAATCGTGTGTTATAATTTAACACGAGTTACTAGCCAAAATAACCAAGGACAAAGACATTTTTTGAACATTTAATCAACTTTATCTTTTATCACATTGAATTCTACTAATTTTATATACTTTTAACCTACATGAGTTAATTTCGAAAGTCAGTTAAATCTTGTTTTTCAATTATAAACGAACAGCTGTTATCGAGCTATTATATCTGGTGCGCTACAATTGGGTTTAAATCTGAAAATATACAATTGAAATTTGTCTGATAAATATATTTTGGTCTGGTATTTATCTTTTGTATGCTTACGCTAGTGATAAAAATTTAGCTCAGCCCCACAAGTATGGAAATCCGCTGTTAACAATGCTATATGGTATAAAAAAACATGATTACACTCGAGTTTACTATTGCAGAAGGACTAATCCTCTCATAATTACTGGACATATTTGGATTATATACTAATATCAAAGACTATTTAACAAATTTTACGAATAAAACTTCAACTTACAAGCACGGTGTGTCATTGGTATCTAAAATCTGTCAATTAAGTAGAATTAGAGTAAATAGTTGTGGATTGTTTGAACATTTTAAAATTACATTCATGCTTTATTCCATCAAATACCTCTGCCGTATTTGGAATAATGTAGACACTAAATACAAAAGGACTAAAGACCATAAGTGACACTAGAATCTAACGGAAGATATGAACACAACGACGGCCATTTGTCGGGTGATATTCTTGTGGCAGGTGTAAGATATTGTGTGGAACATAACTGTGCCACTCCGACAATGTGTTCATGGCGAGAATAATAGTACTTTGTATTAACAGTTAATTTTCCTCGAGTGGTATTATGGTGTTTATTTATGCCAGTGTCATCTTTAACTTTTTTTATGCAAATGTACATAAACCTGGTCTAGTCTTGTTACTGTCTAAATTCAAGCTTTCGATAGACAGCCTAAATTAATTAATTTATAAACTCGCCACAGCAAACTTGCAGACTAAGCGAATTTCAATTTGGCTGATTTGATTTTTATTAAAATATGTCCGTAAAAGAGATGTTTATTCCCCAATTAGTCCTTAACATTGGATTTAAGGAGTACTTAGGTCTGCTAGGTAAAAATTGGGGTTTTTTACCAAAGTTTTAACAATTGGTATAAAATGAATTAAATAAATTTGATCAACATACATCTAGAAACAATCAAACTACGTCATTTTCTTTTTCTTCATTAGAATAAAATGGGAATCTGAAATGTACAGGTTTTTTTCTCCATAAACTTAAATTTTCTCAGCAACGCTCTAAATTACAAAATAATTAGTTTTTAAGCTCTACACGATAGCTGATAATGAAAAACGGACATGTCCATGATTTTCAGAGTAACATCGTGAATTAACCTTTTTTAATTTCCAAACCCTATGGTACTTCCCTTCCAAGACCCAATGGTGGTTCGTAAATTCATCCTCCTTTATCCTTCATCCAAGTTTATTCTCATCTACACATTCAAGCCAAATTTAATCAAAATACGCCCAAAATTATCTGAGCTATCGTTTTCACGAACACACACGCACACATAGAACAATATTTGTATAAACGAATGGTGTTTTTCGGCTCTGAGAACATCAAAATGAAAAAGTAAGTAGGTCCGGAATCTAGGTGTAACATGACACCAACGGTAATAGCTACTTCCTTTCCCTATAGGTAAATTCGTTATAGCCAAATAAATTTTGATTTTCATAAAGTAATAATCTATGTCATTTAAATGTTGATAATTACCTAATCACCAATGTAAAACTAATCACTCAATCCGATCGGGCGTAAGTCAAATCAGGGATTGCGATATTTATGAATACGTTAACTAGTAACTAACTGATTCTGGATACTGTATTTTAAATTGTTAATTGGATATAGATATTGGTCAAACTACATTGCCTTCGTTTTCCAGATACAAGACTTCTTTCTAATTATGTTTACTTGCCCAACAACAATTATGAGAAAAACTAAACATTTGGCCGTAGCTGAGACAACACAGGTATAATTTATTATTTGTTGACACCAGCATTTAAGCGGAATCATAAATTGGATTGTTATCCACAACACAGTTACCCAGCTGTTATTAATTATGTTAATTACCATAAATCGCGCTTATTATAATAGAAAACTAGTCTACTGTATTCCATATTTTTCTGTATAAGGCCTACAGAACCGCTTTAATATTTTACATATTTAACCTACATTCAGTTCAAGCAGTTTTACAAAAGTGCATAAAGAACATGTCCATAGTGGTGTTGGTCGACATATTATATATTGATCAAGTCCATCTTTCATGTTATTATTCCTTGAACTTTAGCTTAAAGTGCTTGTCTCTTTTCCAACAAGATTAAAGTCAATCGTTCATGTGATTCTTAGAAGTCTATGAAATACATCGGAGGACTGTTCCACTTTATTTGAACGTGCAGTTACAATGAGTAATATTGTGGGATTGTTGTCCTCAATTCCCGATTGCACTTGTTAACATTATTAATCTTGTAGAAACTTTGATAGATGTCTTACATAGTATATCGCATTACTGGTTTAAATAGTGTTTTATTCATAAAATTACTTGATTTCGTTACCATAAGCCATTGCAATAAACGTGTTTGTGTTGTATTCTTACGGACATTTTCCTAATAATAAACTGAATTTACTCTCAATTCAAATTATTATTATCTATATTAGGATGCAACATATAGCTCACTTCACATAAAATCAAGCATACAAATAAAGTATATAAAATAAATATTATTAGGCTAGTGAAAGTGTATATTGTATATGTGACCACCAATTCACGTCAGACTGGATGGGTTTAATGAAATTAAAAATATAGCTTAAGGGTGGATTGAAGTCTTAAATTGGACTTATTGTTCTTTTACATATATGGATCTTCTCTGAGCAAGGTTACCAAATTAGGTTTATGTAAAAATATCTACATCGTAACAGGCAATCGATTTCGATCTATCGTTGATCTTTTTGGCTGATCCATAACTTGATAAAATTCCCAAATTTGTCCTAAGTATTCATTTACGTATCTTTTCTTACTCGCCATATTTCAAATTCCAAACCATTCGTTTTTAATTTTCTTTAGTAGGTAGTCATTAGCTATTATAATCCCTAAATAAGCAGCTAAGGTGACATAATTCAAATATCTCAAACATAGTTGAGTTTGCATACTCCATTATCTAATTCATCAAAGTGATTAGGTAATTACATTGATATCAAGTTACTGCATACAATTTTGCTTATTATGTTGGTCAAATGAATATTGTATAGAAATTCTTGAAATAGTGTTAATAACACTGTTAAATATCCATACTGACTATCTACATAACGACTATTCACACAAAAATTTAGTTCCATGGGCCATCCAGCAAGTAAACTAATACCACTATCCGATTTAATATTCAAGTTTAAGTTACTGTAATTTATCACATGATATTTTGTAAGATAATTTAGTTAAAAACGAGTTTTTTTCTCATTTTAGTTGGTAAATAAAATGTTGCATTTGTTGAAAATCTATAATAGACAACAGTAAACTAACTCTGCCAGAGACACAATTTGACTCTTTTTATTATTATTTTAAAACTTGGCGTGACATAAAGATGTAGATATGATTATAGTATTATTCATTATCAAGGATAATGCAATATTCTAATTCAAAATTAATGGAATTCCTGTTTTATTAATATTTATTTTAAATATTGCTTACTTATTTTGTCACCATTAGCCATAATATACGCAAAAAAGGTCTTTACCTCAAAATGTATAAATAACTTATTTTCACATAAATTACGTTAGGAAAAACCAACACAATACATGCAATCAATATAAGCAATAAATATTGATAATTTACTATGTATGAAACAAGAGATTCTATTATCATGCTGTACAAGCTAAAGTTTTATTTTTTTTTTTTTAATAAACTTAATTTAATCAAGTTTTCTACATCATGTGTTGCTGTCAGTTACTGATTTGTATACACTATCTTTTTAACGAAACCAAACCCACAGGTCAGCTTATTAAAACGTTTTTATTATTTATTATTTATTTCCCAAATTAATTTCACGAAACACTGATAATAGCTTCTTCAAAACATTATTATTTAGAAAATTTTCTTCAGGTTGTTATGTGATAACTATATTTATTTGTATATTCTATGCGAACATATTTAGTACATTGTATAAATGACACACTAATGTATTAGGAGAGAAACTACAATATGTATACCACTATAAAACGCTCTAAAGTAAGCTACTGTCGAAAGAAAACAGAGGTTTTAATAATAGTATAACTGGTGCTAGGAATTAAATAATTTATAAATAAAAATTCTTTTAAAAAATATTACGTTTTTAAACACACTAAAAAGTATAAAATAATCTATACATATGTTAAGAGAATATATACTTATAAGATTTAAAACGAAAAACGTGGGGCGCATGCAATGGATCATAATAGTTCAATAGGTGAAGTTATTGTAAATTAGCATGCGCTCCACGTTTTTCGATTTAAATCCTACAAGTATTTATTCCCTTAACATATTTATAAATTAATTTTATACTTTTTAGTGCGTTTAAAAACGTTGATTTTTTTTAAGTAATTTTATTTATGAATTATTTTATTCCTCGCACCAGTTGTACTATCATTAAAACTTCTGTTTTCTTTCGACAGGAGCTTACTTGAGAGCGTGATTTAGAGGTATACATACTGTAGCTTCTATCCTAATACATAAGTATGTCAATTATAAAATGTACTAAATATATGGATAGAATATACAAATAAATATAATTATCACATAACAACCTGAAGAACATTGTCCAAATAATAATCTTTTGAAGACGCTATTATCAGTGTTTCGTGAAATTAATTTGGGAAATAAACGATCCGTGGTTGATGATTTGTACCATCACTTTATACTATACTGTATAGTAAACCAAATATAAATCAGAATGTATCCAGACAAAACAATTGTTTGACCATAGCAATTTAACCATATCTCCGGATGTCCAGTAATGTGTGGATAATAAAGTTTGGTCTGTGGTGCGAGGAAGCATGGCGACCGGTCAGTGGGTAACATCAATGGTGTATTGTGGATTTATCACATTACTGCACGGGACATTGGTGTTAAAAACAATCGTGTCATTGTAAATATATCAGTAAAATGTATAAATGAAATCATTTACCCACGAGTGGTTCATCCTACAAAAAATACTCGTATTTTGTATGATACAATTGTCTGCTTGCACAAGGTGTTTTCAAGTTTTTTTTAGTTAAGCTTGATCGTAGGATCATACAGAGAAAAACGTTCTCAAATTGTAAAATATTTTAGGTAAAAATTATTTTTAATTGGTCATACTTATAATGCCTAGTGAATCAATAATCTACTATTATATAAAAATCTAATGGTGTCTGTCTGTATGTGTGTTACTAATAGGTGCAAAAACTACTTACCAAACTTGGCTTAAATTTTACAAAAATATAGCTATCATACCAAGGACCATTATAGGACTATTCACATTTTGATACTGACCGTAGGCTTTATCCCTTTGGCTTTAAAATTCAGAGGTGAACATTTTAAAAGTAAACATTGATTGGTCTCCATGGCTGCGATGAGAATACTAACAATGTTTGTTTACATTTGCTTTGACCTTTAAATGTAAACAAGAAGAACTGCTAAACTGCATATTTCACAATTCCAGACAGCTGATACAAAGAAATTAAATTTAATCTTTTCCATAACTACGAGGTAGGTTTATTTTAATCTAACCTTTTATCATGGATTATTTATTCTAAGAACTATGTCAATGATTATAGAAAAAAAAGATTCTATAACCGTTGTTGTATTAACTCCGGCTCTGCTTTGGATTTTATTTAAAGCGTCTAAGTTATGAAAATAATGTTATTGATATGTTATTGATATACTGTTTTGATGGAAACAGTATGAAAATTACAATGTATGGATGTTTTGTATGAATTTGGAGGCTACTTTAAATAAATTCGAACTGCTTAACATGTGTTAGATTAACTTAACATAACTTGCACATCACATTTTTTTATATGTATATTTAGGTAAATTAAGTTATTGTGTTTTGCTAAACCTATGCTTAAATTAAACTAAAGATTATCATCAATAACTAAATTGTACGTCGTTGATTTTTGTTTTCTAAGATCTGTTGTATACAGAGTGTTTTTTTAAAAACTTGCATCTTTATTTATGTAAAAACCGCAATAGATAGAAATATGCAGTTTGCGGGAATCATCTATTGACGTAGGGGGCCCAATTTTTTTTTTAATTCAACGTTACATTCATATTCCCCCCCTTTCCCCCTCTTCCCCCAACTTAATTTTTTTTAATAGCAAGGTACCCCTTGTGACATATTAAATGAAAGAGAATGAAAAAAGAAAATTTCTGGTGAAATTTATTTTTCATTTTATATGTCACAAGGGGGGGTACCTTGCTATTAAAAAAAAGTTATGGGTAGGGGAAAAGGGGGGATTATCTCACAAATTCATGAGCAGATTTTCAATTTTTTTTCACCAAACATTTTATTTTTTCATGCTCTTTCATTTAATATGTCACAAGGGGTACCTTGCTATTAAAAAAAAGTTCCCGGTGGGGAGGGGGGGAATATCTCACAAGTTTATGAACCGATTTTCAATTTTGTTTTCATCAAACATTTTCTTTTTTCATGCTTTTTTATTTGATATGTCACAAGGGGTACCTTGCTGTTTAAAAAATAATAAGTTGGGGGCAGGGGGGAAAGGGGGGAATTTGAATGTAACATTGAATTCAAAAAAATTGTGCCCCTTACGTCAATAGATGATTCCCGCAAACTGAATATTTCTATCTATTGCGGTTTTTACATAAATAAAGATGCAAGTTTAAAAAAAAAACACCCTGTATGTGTAACTATATTTAATTATCAAATGGTAATACAAAATACTCTTATTTTATCTCAACATAGCTTTCAGTTCACATTTACTTTAGGCTATTTGATACATTTATTATTTGTGTTTTGCATTTTTTATTCCTCGATGCTTTGATAATCATAGTTTTGTCTGCTGTCTTTAATGCTAAATTATTTGTTTAACATTTTGTATAGTACCTATTGAGTTTCTTTAATATTTTAAAAGACTATTGATAAGGCATAACAATATTTCTAAAGTTTATAACAGCTGACTTAGTTTTGCTATTGATTTATTGTGAGTGAAGAAACTGAAGATGGAAGGATTTTTGATTTAATATAAAGAAGAGTGAAATTTGAAAAAGGTTCATTTAAATTTAATAATAAGTATTTTTGCAACTTCAAAATTGAAATTTAAAAAGTCAATAATAAATTAAAAGATATGTAACTAAGGGAGATGAAAGTAAATCATGTATGTCAAAGTTTTATTCAAAGATTTGGTCCGTTTGTCTCATATCAGCCTATACAAGATTTAAAATTAATCAAAACCAAAATGTTGGTATCCACTACTTACCAGATTTAAAAGTTATAACTTAAACGTTTCTATTAAGGCTATAAAAGTTGAATTTTGTTTCTAAAGCATTGGCGGATGTGTAACTATTATATGCAACAGATGTAAAGATGAAAATGTTTCTATTTTGTGTCCTCTTCCCGTTGCAAAGCACGGGTACAACAGCTAGTTTATTCATAAAACACGTTAGTGATTTCTGCCATTTAATGGTGTCCAGCTTACATCGTATGAATTTTCTGTCAAATAGCTATATAAAATTTCTACTTATTTTTCAAATCTATTAATAGTAACATAATAAAGAATAATTGTGATTTCTAAAGCAGATAACTGCTTGACAACAAATTATTACTACCTAAAAATAATTGCTAATAGAGACGTTCCCAATGTTTATGTGTTAAGGTGAATACTGTGTATTGATTCTCAAGTAGGCTATGTTGCAACAGTTTAGCGTGATCATTGATCCAACAGGGTAAAAGTAAATACTCTAAGCATTAATTTAATAATTATTTTGTGAATTTTCCTGGAAACACCACGACAACATGCCACTCCAAATCCCCCCTTCTTTATAGGCATTTTATGAAATTTTTAAAGTTGTTAAGAACATAAAGTATATATATATATAAATATAAAGTTGGATGAACACGTAAACGACTAAGCGGTTTAGAACGGTTGAGACCTATTAGATGATAACTTAGAGAGAATTTCTGACTCCATTCTTATTCCAAATTTGAGTGAACCTATCTAGTGATTAGAGCTTGGGTGTTCTGTCGAGGTTTGGGTTCAATTACCACTAATCACCTATTGCTTTTACCTACTTATGTCATAATTCCACAATCCTTGGTTGAAGGTCCACAATCCCGTATTATGCTGCAGGTATTCTGATCTAAAACACAATAAAAATGGGACTTTCAGGTGACTAAACCTTTTCTGAATCAAAGAAATCCCTAATTTGAAACACATAGGATTATTAGTTAATCAACTACGAATAATAGTGTCTCATTTTTCCTAACAAGACTGAAAAGTACCTTCTTAAAATGACGTACATCAGGTAAATCATATACATTTATTGAGATATTCGTTTTAAATAGTTGAAAAACATCAATATTTTCCATCCTAGTGGTGCGAGTTTCATAAGAGCTCCTCGTTAACATATACTCTAGTGTTGTGTGATGTTCTAGTGCTTAAGGATGTTAAGCACATGGAGTTAAGCTACAAGCTCTGAGCTTAGAGCTAAAACAAATTAACTTCATTTTAAGTGGAATCCTCTTGTATTGCTTGTTTGTAAGTAAGTTTCCGCGTACAAAAAAGTAATACCTAAATATTTTATATGTTATTCAAACGTGTTGATTAGGGTTCAATCAACTTATGTCCAGAACAAGATAATCTAGCGTAGTATATGATCCCACATGAGTTAGTGGTAAGCTAATTTAATAGTGGCGAAACGAAAACTGTTAGTGTCTCTTTGTCCCTTTTTCTGCACTCATCAGTCAGATTATCTGGTGTTATTTGCATGTTGAGGGAAGTCAGGTACGGATTAAGGAGTTTGATTGCTATAAGCAGAAACACTTAGCTCGACTATGCCTTGGCCAGTCCTGCATGTTTGCTTGCTTTTACTGCTATCCTACATCCTGCAAAACTATCCCCTAAGGGAATATTAAGGGGGATGCAAATTGTGCAGAACATTGTCATTATTTCACTTTTTGCGTGAGTCTTGAGATATGAGTCATCCATAAAGACTATCTTTATTCACTTCCCATGCGTTCCATAAAGTAATGGTTTGCTGTAAGGTTTTCAAAAGGTTATTTTTTTGGAGAGTCTCGGCACATTTGAGACAAACTCAACCTATGTTGGTTATAAGTATTTGGCAGCTTTAGTCCTCGCAAGGTTAGAAGGGAGGACTTCCAATCTTTTGACCCTGTGTTGTGGAACAAACAACCAAACTATTCTTAATTTTAATAAATATTAAACATTATTATTTTAAGAGCTGTAAAAAAATACTTTATATGTCATTCAATGTAATTCTTAACTAGATCGATAAAAAACAATTAGGCTTTAAACTGAGTATCTACTACTGTACTACTTGAAGTTAACATATCCTACATCTTTATTGGAAAATATGATGGCCAAGGTCAAATAAGTAAATAAAATGTAAATCAAAGCAGATTTGGATAAAATAATTCAAACAATAACTGATAACATTGGAAACTGCTTGTATCGTAAAACAACAACAAGATTACCTTTGTTAAGCTGCATGATGAATATGCCCGACTGAGTGGAAAGTTGGAGTTTAAGTCAGAACTCGAGGCAACTTTAACCCTCTTACTTAAAACTTTCACCTGAGAACTCAATCACTGTGGTTGTATCAACAAACACCTCAACACTTAATTTATTTCATGTTGAGATTATCTTGTAAGTATTACAACATATCATTGTTTGTTTGCAAGTTTAGTATTAGGTAAACGGTTTGATATACTTCGATCATAAGCCTATCTCATTTGAATTTAGGTAAAATGTCAGTTGTATTTTTTAAATTTTGAAAGGGAAAACCCTTAGTCCAAAGGCCAAGTGTCCAAGGGCTTGGCATTCATAAATATGTGGAGATTATAAACGGGAATTTGAGTTTTGGAAATTAGGTGGTTTCCATTTTCACAATATGAAACAATAAATGTCCAGCAGCTTGATAACAATGAGTTTGAATACAATTAAAGAGAGACAATTACAGAAACAAATGTATGTACTAAATTATTAGGGACTGAAAATAAACCATAACAATAGAAATAGGTTGATTAATGAAACTGTAACAAACAATATAAATTGTTCTCCCTTTGAAACAGTTTGTACAATTTGTGTGTGGTAAAAGATAAGTCAACTACCTGATATTACTTAAAGTTCTAAGTTATAAAGTCAATGGTTCTACGTGAATGTATTGCAGTTAAAACAGATAGTACGAGTAAAAACAAAAGTATTCTTTTAAATGTATTATTTGTGTTTTTTCTCATATATTCACATCCCTGGCGGCTGCTTATGTTTGAATAACCATAGCTTCTGATTTGGGTAGTGATAGGTTAGATAGACATTTAAAAATTACTTTCCAAAGATATTTAGATAGCTGAAAGATATTCAAATAATAAATACCATAAATATGAACTGTATTATAAAGAATGTCAGATTGCCAAATTTACTTACGGTCATTATTGTCTGTCACTTTTATTGCGTTGAATATTGTATTATGACATATTCCAAGTGTAAAAGTAGAGTTTTTTTATGAACACCTCATTTTAACGTATAACTCTTTGTGTGTAAATAATAAGCATTTTTTTAAATTGTTTAAGGGCCTACATAGAATAAACTGGCTTGCATCAATCATAATCAGCAATATTACCACAACAATGACAGTTACAGCTGACCTTGACAGAAAATCACAGCTGTCGTTCACAACGTTTGGGTGTTGGTGTAAACATAGTCAGAAACATCACCTAAAATCCTGGTAGATTATTCCGTTTCATTTATTCAAGTGAGGCCACATAATGTGTCATTATTGACTATTTTTTAGTATTTATATAGATTTAAACTTTCAAATGTAAGTATACAAGTCAGGAGAACCTTGAAGTATTTAAGTTACACACAATCACATTTAAAACCTTAAAAACCTTTAAAAAAACCTTTACATGATTTTGTATGGATTACAATATTTTATTTCTGTAAAAATGGAATCATGAGAGTAAAAATATTCTGGTAGTATTAATATCTGGTAGAAAACTATTGAAAATCAAAAACCTTCTAAATTAAAAGACTAATCTATTCTTTTGAACCAAAGTATCTTCAACTACGCATACAATTAGCATTCATGAAGCAATCACCTTAAGAAAACTTTAAACAAATCCTTTAAGTTTAAGGGGGCAATGTACCCAAAAATACTTTTTCTTTATAAATGGCCTAAACATTTTTATTTATTGATTAAAATGTATCCTAGTGTAAAAATATAAATAAAATATGGTATGAGGCCCCCCTTTCTCTTTCGGGTGAAAGGGGGGATTAAAAAAACATACATTTACGTTATACAGCATAACTCCTTTTGTATAGCACGTATTCCAATTTTTTAAACTTTGTTTCAAAGCTAATACATAGCCTTACAAACTGTAGCATGGCTTTTGATATGCTTTTAAAAATAGATATGGGACATTTTATTTTAACTTTTTGACGAAATTCCGTTTATTTTTTTATTTAAAAAAATATGTAAGGAATATGGTTAACAATATGTAAATTTCCATGCTACTGTTTGTGCACAATATATCAAAGAACATAATGTACAAAATTTGACTTCTCTAGCTAAAAAAATAAAAAAGTTATGCTGTAAAACTTGAAGGAAAACACTAAAAAAGAAATATGCGGGAAATAACAAAAACACTTTGCTTCCAATAGGCGCCAGAAGCAGAAAAACCAGCTGTGGATGCTTATGATATTTAATCTAAAAAACTATTTTCAATATTAAAAATACAAAACTAATGCTTGATACTAGTTCTTAAATAGTTTAAGAAAAGAAAAAAAGAAAAAAAAATAATGAAGTTTTTTTATTTACTTCCACCATGGGTTACATTGCTTCCAAAATATGCGCCTGAAGCAGAAAAGCCAGCTGTGCGCGCTTATGAAATCTAATCCAAAAAACACATTTTGAATATTAAAATATACCCCCGCCGCAGCAAACCTGCCGTCTAAGCGAATTTCCATTTGGCCGAATTGATTTTCAATTGATCTATTTAAATAGCATTAGGTTTAACGAGTACCTAGGTTTGCTGCTACAAGGAAACTAATAAAGCAGTGTGTTTTTAGTAAAATATTGATAGATTACTATAAAATAAATAAATTTGCCAAGTTTGATCAAAATATATCCATAAACAAGCAAACTACAACATTTTACAATATTCTCCATAAGAATAACATGGGAATTTTAAATTTACAATTTTTTTAGTTTTCTCCGTAACCAATAACCGTACAAAAATACTTTGATATACTGAATTGTTTGTTTTTTTAAGCTCTTTAAGAAGGTTTGGAGAAAAATTGGAAAATTTTGTGTTTTGAGGGTAAAAAGTGAGAAAAACCAATTTTTACCCCATAAAACCCCCCATAAAACCCTGTTCCCATGGTCCGATCATGCTGGATCGCGAACTCATTCGAGTTTATCCCGCCTTACACCTTCAAACCAAATTTCATCAAAATCGGATAAAAATTACTCAAGTTATCGTGTTCACGGACATATATCTATATATATAAAAGGCAAAGCCCTCACTGACTGACTGACTGACTGACTGACTGACTGACTCACTCACTCACTCATCACTAATTCTCCCACTTCCCACTAACCTAGGAGGCTGAAATTTGGTACACTGATTCTTTAGGCATTAAATAGGAAAACTAAGTGGTTTTTATTCTGATCGGACTCTCGGGCTCCGCCCCAGTGGCTCTGGAGTTTCCCATGTTAACCTAATGAGTACTCATATTTAAATGGAATTAATGAATCTTAACAGCTGTTTCAATTAAACAAGTTGGTTCTGTTCTATGATGTTCAATAGCATTTAAGTTACAAGGATTACCAACAGAGTGCAGCACTATTTTTTTTTTTTTATATTTTACAACAGCTAATTTTAAACCAAAAGTGAGTGAGCGTAGCGAACGAACTTCAACCCGGAGGTGAGTTAGCGTAGCGAACGAGCTAACCTGAAGGCAAGTGAGCGCAGCGAACGAGCTCCAACCGTAAAGGTGAGTGAGCATAGCGAACGAACTTCAACCAGAACGTGTAAGCGCAGCGAACGAGCTCCAACCTAAAGGTGAGTGAGCGTAGCGAACGAACTTCAACCAGGACGTGATTGAGCCATGCGAACGAGCTCATATATGAAGTTAAACGGGGCAAAGCCCGCGGGTACAGCTAGTATATATATATATATATATATATATATATATATACATATATAAAAATTTTAACGAATGGTGTTTTTGGCCTCTGGGGACATTAAAATGAAAAAGTAAATCGGTCCCGGGCCTAAGTCTTACCATGAGACCTACGGTAATAGCTACTTCCCTATAGGGAAATTCGCTAAAACCAAAACCAATGTTTGATACTTGTTCCTAAATTGTTTAAGAAACAAAAAAATAAATAAAACACCTTTTTTAATTCAAATTTTTGGGTACATTGCCCCCTTAAGCATTTACCAAGCTCAATAATGTATACTAGTGTACATGTTGCTCTAATTCGAGCAATTGCAAAGTATTCTAGGAGTTATTTCAAAACGAATAACAGTCATATTTAAAATAAGTTTAAAAGAGTCAACTCAAAGATTACCGGTGTGTAACTCAGACCATGTTTATCTTCGTTATTGATAAACCTAAAGCATTCCGGCCGGTTTTCGCCTTCTCTAAATGCCTCGCAGTACAGGCAACACAGGTCATTGATAGAGGGCCAATTGAGAACAAAAAGTCGTTTTGGGGTAGTGTTAGGGCGCATTTGTAACCTCAAGTTGAGATTGTCCAGGGTCAGGTGCTGACTGTGATGAGTTAAGTCTATTACGCGCCACTGTTCTGCTGCGGTCGTTATCACGATTACGCCTCCTGTCTATGTTTTGTTTACGTCGCGTTGGAGGCATTTAAAAGAAACAACAACAAATAAACAAATTATAGGTACACAAAGCAACAATAAATGCACAAATTTAAGTTAGAATCATGCTAACACGATCCGTCATAGCGACACAAAACAACTACAAATACACCAATTTTAGATACTACCATACTAACACGATCCGTCTTGGGGTTATGTTTACACAAACTCGAATAGTAAATAAATGTACTCAATGCGTTTCATTGAATTGAAAAATAAAATAACAGCAATTAAATTATACAGCTGATCAAAATGTAAACAATTGTGTTCTCCATAAGGATAACATGGGAACTTTCCAAGCCACTGGGGCAGAGCCCAAGGGACTTTTTCAAAAAATGTAAGGCCAGTTTGCAAATCTACGCGACACGCTCTTTCCAATGAGACGTCAATGGATAAAATCGGTTAAGAAATGGCGGAGGAGTTCAACCGACAAAGTTTCATGTAGCGTATTAATTATATAGATTATATAGATTTACCATGCCTTTTACATAGTAGACTCGTTGTTGTTGGCTTCCTACAGTTATAAGATGATTGGCTATTTATTGGTCATTTCAGTCCAAAATGATCAGTTAAAACACTTCTGTAGTATCGGTGAAATGTAATGATCAGTCCAAAAACATTACTCAAACAGTTTTAACCGTTTTAAAATCAATAAACGCAAGGGGGGCTTTAAGGGAAATAGTTGCATTTTACAGTTTGATCATTTTTGGTAAGGGACAATTTGAAATGAATGAGTATTAACAATGGTTTAACAAAGGAGGTGAATTCGGTCTAGAATTGACATCTTGCAGGTCTGTGTCCCATGATTGATTCTCTTATCAGTTAACTACAGCTGATCTGATAGCACGAACCAACAGGGACATCCAACTGCTCAACTGTGTGCAAAATGATTGATAAGTGTGCGTGAAAAGTATTTGTATTTTTAATTTTTGGTAAACAAATTAAATTAGTATTTCGGGATATGTATATGTATTATATTGTATCGGGATGGTATATAGATTTGAAGTAATCTGGAAAATGTATATGAATAAAATAAGTCTTATCATGCAAATGAGAAGAAATATTGTACAAGTGAGAAAATAATTAATGTCTTTTTTACCAGAAACGCTTTGTTTACCACACATTAAATATTATATTTTTGTTGAAAACTTTGAAAACCTGACGTGTAGAAATAAAAACCTATTGAACAACTAAAGCAATTGTCAGATTTATTTCCTATGAAAATATAATTTTTATGAGTACTCAGGTTTGCTGCTACAGGGAAGTGTGTTCGTATTGAATTATTGATAGCTTACTATGAATAAAAACAAATTTGCCAAATGTCATTAAAATATGTCCTTAAACTAGCTAACTACTATGGTTTATTTATTCACCATAAGAATGACATGCGCATTTTTAAATGTAAACTTCTTTGATTTTTTTCATAACCCATAGACAAACAAAAAACGCTTCAATATGCTAAATTATTATTTTTCATAATTACAAAATGGTTTAGAGACAAATTGCATAATTATATGTTTTTACAGTGAAAATTTGGAAACACCAAATTTCACCAAATAAACCATCCACAAACCAAGATCCCATAGTCCGATCATGTTGGTTCGCGAACTCATTTGAATAAATATAAGTTTATGCTAAATGTCATCAAAATCTGATCTGATCTGATCTTCGTGATGTTCCAATCCAGAGAGCTGAAACCCTATAATTTCTGCTATAGTTGTCGTGCTAATGGAAAATCTTGCCTTTTATAATAGTATATAATATTTATATCAATTTGAAAAAATTCGTTTTTAGCCTCTGTGGACATCAAAACGAAAATGTAAATCGGTCCAGGGTCCAGGTCTTACCATGAGACCAACAGTAATAGCTTATTCTCTGTATGGGAAATCCCTAAAAAACATACGACATCTACCAATAATTTATTATTATTTTGATATCATTCATTATATTAGTTTAACAGTAAGTAACACCCAAAGTACTGAAACAAAAGATACTTGGAAGTTTTAGGTATATTTTTATATTTAACATTTTTAGGGTTTTTTTTGTGACCGTTAATTATTAACGAAAACTCAGTTGTGCATCTCAGAGGTAGTAAATATAATCAAACAAAAACTGTTTGAAAGTTCCAAGACGAGTTCTGTTGCAACCTTTACCGCTATCTCTCCAAAAGTCCCAAAGTACAATTTATCTTAAAACTTGAGACAAATTCATTGCATCATGTTAATTGATCTAGAAGTTAACAAACGCTCGTTTTCTTTCACAATATTTACTGAGCATATTTTAGATTTGGGCTTAAAACATCTTCCTAAAAATATTAATCTGTCAACTAGTTTGATCAGAATAAATGAAATTGTCCCTCTAATGAAGCATTAACTGCAAGGGCGGTGATCAAGGTAATTTTATTACCTAGTCTATGCCTACAGTTACGCATATGGTAATAATAGTCTATTTGCCAAGTCAAGAGTATATTGCGAATTGGATACATCATTGAACGAATAACCCCAAATAGTAATCGGTTGTTTAATTACAACATTACATTGACAGTTATGTTTACCATAATTATTTCTTACTAATTAAATAATTTATGTTTTCACCCACTATGGGAAACTGGTTTGAAAATTAAAACATGACCATAAAATTGAATAACACTCCATCAATGCTCAATTACAAAACATTAACCATTGATCATGCCTGAAATCAATGCTAAATAAAAAAATGTAACCACTAGCTGGATCATCCTATGTGTAACTGTAATATACAAGCTGTTATAAGGGGTAAAAACATAATTTTAATGTTTTGAATGTTTAAAAATGTTTAAATAATTTGCATAAAATATTTAAGAAGATTAGTAACATTTTTAATTTGATACAAAGAACTTCCCCTAGGATGTCCTTGCGCTACTCCTTGGACGAAAGGATTTTCTTTTATATACCTCATTGCATCCTGATACAACAATTTTACAAATAGTTTGTGATTTTATCTATACTTCTAAAAACTCAAAATTGTTTAAGAGTAGCATTAGCCTGTTTATCAAAACAACTAGGCACTTGACTGTCCTGTACTAATGTGTGACTGTTGTTTTTTATTGGTAATAGTGGCACTTTCAGCTTGATGTTTCAACAACTTAGGAAAGTTCTAGATCTCTTGCGTTTCTAGTAGCAGCTAACCTTATAAGTTTGTGCCTACAAATAAAGAAAATCAAGCGTCCAAAGTGTATATTCTTTAATTTTGTTTATTGATATTTGTTATGTATTTATTACAGAATATCTGTGAATTAAATATTAATGTAAATACACAATCTTAGGCAAATGTTATTCAATATTCGAATAGAATTTGCTGATCATGTCTATTCAGCTGCAAATATACAACTATAAAATATAAATCTTTTAATGAATATTTCAATATATCGTATGCCTTGATTGTGGAATTTTATTCATTTTTATCTTATGAATTATATTATGCATACGATATCCTATGTTCCTTATTCCTGTTTTCATCTAGGCTATTTCAATTTATGATTTACCTTTGATGCTTTATTGCAATTCTATAACATGTTCAAATATTAAAATAGCCAAAAAATAGGCTTTACCTTCGTCACTGCAGCTCAAATTCTTGTGGTGTAACTATGTTACGGCCGTTTCGGCAATAGCATTATTATTAGCAAGTTGGGTGGGATCATTAAAAAATATTACTAAAAAATTTAAACAGAATAGCTCATTTCATGTTTGGCAATATTGAAATAACTGCATGTAGCTTTGAAAACGATCCGTTTGTAATTAATTCTATGACAGACTTTTATTAAAGACATAAAAGTGTCAAATATCGTTGTATTTTAGGCTTATTGTGTTATTACTCTCCTTATTCAAACATTCATATAGTAATGTAACGATAACTTTTCATGTAAGTGGCCTTTTCCATCAAGGATAGACAGTAATGCCAATATAACCTGATATTTATATTTATCTTGTTACATGTGGATCTTATAAACTTGTTACCAGACCTTGCCTCTAGTAAGGTTATAAAATGGTTGACTCCTTGGACAAGGTAATAGCAAAGGCGTCATGTGTTTGTAATGGTTGTTCCTTTAAAGACACATTTTTTGATGAAATCTATGATGTGATTCTGTTCATTAGGGATTCGTGATACGTCGGAGACTGCGTAAAGTAGTAGTAGGTTTGACTTAGTTAGTCAAGTTAGTTATTTTTGTTGATCAACCTTTTTCAAAAATGGCTTAAGGCAGATGGACTTACCGGACTTTGGTTTAAAAAATATATACCTTTCTTAAATTATGGCATTATTTGTATGGTGAGAACTATGACAGGGGAAATGATTTCTAGGAATGAATCCATTCTGAATAAGCTCCAGTATGACACCCTTCAACGCATGAAGATGAATTCTTAAAAACTCAAAAAACAGTAGTGACACAATCAAGAAGTATTGAATTACACGAAAGCAATGTTGAAACCAATGTTTTTACTCAATTAACTTAATTCTGAGTAAAAAAATCTACATACATAATAAGCTCTTTAAATTAACAAAAAGCATAATTAAAGAAAATATAACTCATGATTTTAGTCAAATTTTATTAAAACATCTGTTTAGTTATTACCTGGTTTTACCTTTATATTTAAAGGCAAAACATTTGACAAAGGAAAAAAATTAAATAAAAGATTAAAGTGTCTCTATTATTGGGTCAACCACGATTAACATTTCCTAGACCATGGATTAGAAATTATAATAGCAAGGCAGTCAGGGTTTCAGGGCAGTCTAATATCTCGAAATGTTCCTAATCCAAGTTTAACTGTCACGTCGGCTCAAGTGTACAAAACAATGAGGACTGGCCCGATCTTGCAGAAACTAAGTAGGATTTGATGGGGTTTGAGTTCTATTTTTCTTATTCTATTAATTGTAGTTCTGTTTCAGTTTGGTTAAAAGTGTCCTTTTGTTGGATAGAAATAAAAATGTTAAATAAGACATACAATTTTACCGTGTTTCACTACTTTAAAACGAACAAAACTCTAAAGCTTTAAATCGATGTATAACAGACTTTCTCTGTACTAAGCTAAATAAACAGGTCAAGGTAGAGGTCGATATTATTGTGCAGTGGGTAAATTTTACCGTGTTTCACTACTTAAAAACGAACAAAACTCTAAAGCTTTAAATCGATGTATAACAGACTTTCTCTGTACTAAGCTAAATAAACAGGTCAAGGTAGAGGTCGATATTATTGTGCAGTGCTACTCGCTAGCTAATAGGCTTAATGCTTGAGTTATTACTTAACTTCAAATCCGTTTTCGATGGTGCCCAATTAGCCCTGGATTCCTGATTTTAGTTTATGGATTATATATGCCCTGAGAAATTACTAAAAACAACAAAAAAAATTTAGTATGTTGTTTCACAATAACACGTTAAGTGTTATGCGATAATAAATATTACTAATAATGGTTAAAAACGTACCTTGTCAGACAATCCTTGACATGTTTTATAGTGTCGAAAATAAACTTGCTACATGTTTCGGTGGTTATTAAATTCCACCATCGTCAGGCACACAAAAGGATCCACTTCTTGAGGTGTCGTCAGAGTTGTTACATACATTTAACACGAACACAAAACACGAAACGATTAAATACACGGTAACAGATAGGCCTATCAACTTATGCACGTACATTGCCGCGGGCAGGACTGGAAGCAGACTGAACCAGGTTATTAAGGACCGACGTGGACTCTGGGTTGTCGTCTGCGTTATCAACAGCTGATATAGGACTACTGCAGTGACGGAGTAGAGTGTTGAAAATATAATGGGATTCATAATTGAGTTTTTCATTCAAAATTTGTGTGCTGTCCCTGGTTTTTAGGTCCTTATATATTTCAAACTCCTCCAAGGTATTTAATAAGTTTCCTTTCCCACAGTAATGTAGAATGTCGAGACCGTCGTTTATATCCAGCATATCATGGTTATTGTCAATAATGTGCTGAGCGAATTTGGATTTCTGCAATTTAAGTGTAGGGGCTGGTCGATGCTCTTTGTATCTTATTTTGAAAGCTCTCCCACTTTGTCCTACATAAGTGCTCGGGCAATCAGCACATTTTATGCGGTACACACCTGTCTTTTCGTATTTATCAACATGTGGGCGCTTGCCTATAGATATGTTCTGCAGCCGATTTGTAGTTTTAAACGCTAGTTTAACACCATGTTTATTGAGATCTTTCTTCAAATAGTTGTTTATTTGGTGGTTGTATTCAACGCAGCAATACACTACTTTGTTATTATCATTATTTGCTGGCATGCGGCATGTACTTTCCTTTTTCTTTGCAACGATTTTGTCTACGATCTCAGATTTGTATCCATTAGCCACGGCAATGTGTTTTATTATATTAAGCTCTTTATTGTAGTTTTCTGGACTTAGTGGGACATTTAGTAGTCTGTAGACCATTGAGTTATAGGCTGCCAGTTTTTGATAATATGGATGGTAAGATGTGCTATGGATGGTTTGGTCGGATGTCGTGGGTTTACGGTATATGCTATACTCCAATGTATTGTTGCGTTTTTCAAGAGTGAGGTCCAGAAAATTTATTTTGTTGTCTACTTCCTTTTCCACAGTAAATTTTAGGTTCGGCGACACAGAGTTTAAATATTGGTGTAGTAAATCAAGTTGACGGTTGTTGCCGTTAAATATTATAATAGTGTCGTCTACATATCTAAAGTATTTCACTATTCTATTTACATGTTTGTTTTTATCAGAAAAAATGAATTCATTTTCTATGTTATTTAAATAGATTTCTGACAGGATTCCCGAGAGAGAGGAGCCCATGGCAAGACCTTCATTTTGCTTGTAGAATTTTCCATTGAACGAAAAATAATTTTGGCCTAATATTTCCTTTAGGAGACATATTATTTCTTCTATGGCTTCAGGTAGGAGGCTTGAATTTTCTTGTAAGTTTTTAAAAACTAACTGGATCCTTTTGTGTGCCTGACGATGGTGGAATTTAATAACCACCGAAACATGTAGCAAGTTTATTTTCGACACTATAAAACATGTCAAGGATTGTCTGACAAGGTACGTTTTTAACCATTATTAGTAATATTTATTATCGCATAACACTTAACGTGTTATTGTGAAACAACATACTAAATTTTTTTTGTTGTTTTTAGTAATTCCTCAGGGCATATATAATCCATAAACTAAAATCAGGAATCCAGGGCTAATTGGGCACCATCGAAAACGGATTTGAAGTTAAGTAATAACTCAAGCATTAAGCCTATTAGCTAGCGAGTAGCACTGCACAATAATATCGACCTCTACCTTGACCTGTGTATTTAGCTTAGTACAGAGAAAGTCTGTTATACATCGATTTAAAGCTTTAGAGTTTTGTTCGTTTTTAAGTAGTGAAACACGGTAAAATTTACCCACTGCACAATAATATCGACCTCTACCTTGACCTGTTTATTTAGCTTAGTACAGAGAAAGTCTGTTATACATCGATTTAAAGCTTTAGAGTTTTGTTCGTTTTAAAGTAGTGAAACACGGTAAAATTGTATGTCTTATTTAACATTTTTATTTCTATCCAACAAAAGGACACTTTTAACCAAACTGAAACAGAACTACAATTAATAGAATAAGAAAAATAGAACTTATAAAATATAGATGAAATATAACTAACAAAAATCAAAAAAATCTAACTAATTTTGTATTGGTTAATGCACATTTCTGCACATGTCGTTCTGTTGATAAATATTCCCAAATGTGTAATGGACTGTAACGTTCTTGAAATCTGATCTTTTCTAAAACCTTATGTAAATGAAAGCTACTCGATTATTAGAACGACACGTGACAGCTACAAATACCTTTTTTATTGAAAATCTGCACTAAGCCATTACATATAACCTAAGTAACCCTTACCATTGTATACAGGGTGGATGAAAAGTAACCTTTACCCCGCCCCCCCCCTCCTCTTAACTTTTAAACCTTTGGAGATATTTGATATTGGTTTGCGGCAACCTTCTAAGAAATGAGGGGCTACCATGATTATGGTTAGTTAAATAGTACCCTAATATCGGTGGTAGGGGGTAGCTCAAAATTTTCAAATACCAAGTATCGTCGAGTTTGATATCATATTACAGGTCTTGACATAACTAAGCAATTGGCACAAAGAAAATCAAAATCGGACCACTTATAACGAAATGGCGCCCTAAAACGTCTTAAATCCAAATAACCATGAGGGTGGCTGAAAATTAACTTGCAACCTCCTTAACTTTTTAACTATTTGAGATATTTGAAATTGATTTGCGGCAACTTTTTTATATATGAGAAGCTACAAAAATGATTATAATTTTGAAAATGTTGTCCTTGGGGGAGGGTACAAGTTTCATATCATTTTACAGGTATTGCAAAAACTAAACAATTTACATAAAGACAACCAAAATTTGACTACCAATAACAAAATGGCAGTTAAAAAGTACTTTAAATTACCATTGTCTTAATCTTTTTAGCTGTAATTTTGTTATTAGTGGTTCGATTTCTATTTTCTTTACAATAATTGTTTACTTTATTCAAGACTTGTAAAATGATACCAAACTCGACTATACTTTCTATTTTAATATTACGAGATAGGGCCCTACCCCTACACCCACTAAACCCTAAGAGCAAAAATTTTAAAATTAACCATCATTATTGTAGCCCCTCATATCTAAACAGGGTGCCACTTTGTTATTAGTGGTCAAATTTTTGGTTGTATTTATGTAAATTGTTTTTTTTTTTCAATACCTGTAAGAAGATACCAAACTCAACTATACTTACCATTTGAAAACTTTGAGCTACTCCCTACCCCGCTAAGCTCAAAATTTTCCAAACTAATTATCATTATTGTAGCCTCTCATATCCAAGAAGGTTGCCGCAAACCGATTTCAAATATCTCAAATAATGTATCTACTTTTTTGAAAGTCCCGAGACGAGTTTCGTTGCAACCTTTACCGCTATCTCTCCAAAAGTCCCAAAGTTCCATTTATCTTGAAACTTAACACAAACTCATTTCATGGCCTTAATTGCTCTAGAATTTAAACCAATGCTCGTTTTCCTATTAGAACATTGTTAAAGCATATTACTAGTGTAATCGTAGCAAACAATATTGGGTATAATTAAATCTCCGTACGACTACTATACTTATGATTATTTAGCAAAATACAAATAAATCATTAGCAAACTCATACCACAGTAGCAAAGTATTTGTTTATGAGTGTTTACTGTAATATTTAAAAAATTGTATACAATATTCACGATGGCTCTACTCTTTAACAACAAATCCAATATTCTTAACTATACTGGGTATCCCACAACTAAAGTTTCAAGCACAGGAAAACGTTCTATGGGCCAAACAAGAGAAATACAGGGTGAACTCTTTGTTTTAATCAATCATTTGGTTTTAAATACAAGGTTCCAGACGGTTAAACCAATATTTATGTAGCTTAGTATGTGTCATAATCTAAAGGTGCATGATACTTGTTGTGTTTGTGATAATGAAGGTATTTTTGTAAATTATAAAAAAAAGTAGTTCAATTTAAAAAAAGTAAACATTTCTTGTTCATTAAATTGTACCTATTCATCAATGTCGGTTTGTTAACTGTTACGGATAACATAATTATTTATTTTTGCTCAAATTATGTCAGTAATATTTTGCCTACTTAAAAAAATTAATTGTTAACATTTCCATAACTTACATAACGTTCAATAACGACAAACTTTTTATTAAAAACAGTGCCTGATTACAAATGTCGTATTTTGATTTGTAATCCCTAGCTTGATCATCCAAAATGTTTATGTTCTACTGCCAAATAATTTTATTTGTCAAAAGCTATTTTTATAATTTGACTGACTATAATAAATCATTTAAAAAGATATTTAAAATGTAACTTGTAAGCCAAGCAAAGATTATTGAACTAAGGAATTCCTCACATAACTCTCAGGTCTGAAGGAATCTCTTTCATATTCCTCATTGAAGAATGATACAAAACCCGTTGTACGAATATTTCGTAACTCTAGCCATTTTTACAAAACCCCATAAATGGTTAAGTGCAACTGACTTCAGCCTGTTTATCAAAGCATCTAGTCACTTGACTGTCCTGCACTTAGGTGTGACGTGTTGTTCGTTGTTGATCTTCGTGGCCCTTTCAGTTTGATGTTTCAATAGCTTTTGTAAGTTCTAATCCTCTTATTATTTTAGTGGTCCCTCACCTTATGAGTAAAAACTATTTTCGTCTATAAATGCAATAAAATATCCAAAGGATTAGTTAAGTGTTTATTGATTACGTATATATTTATTAAGTGACGTAAAAGATGTCTGGGTTTCAAAAACTTTTCTTACCAGTATAAATTTATAATCAACTAATTCAACCAAGGTTTGATATATTACCTAACCGTAACTAGTTTACAGTTGGTCTAACTCTGCAGTCCTCGTTGGTATTGGTGTAGACAACTTAGGCAATATCCTCACATACTCAAGCAAAGCCTGATTCCAGAACTTTAAAGCTGCAATCAATTACGCTCTCTAATCTTTATCATATGCTGTAGGTACATATTATTTCATACATTACAATTTAGATTGTTATAGTGCCATAAACGGATTTGGAAAGCCTATTTCCCATCAAAATACAATTGATTTTTGACTATAATAATTTTTATAAGAAGCATTAGGAGTTAATTTGAAATAGTGTTGAGCTGTCAGCAGAACATTTCTAACATCTTAAAATCCTCATTTTTCAAATTTCGTTTGAACAAAAAATGTACATGGCAGCTGCAAATAGAATCAGCAGGATGTTCACTAGTAATGTAATGATTTATGTCTATTGTTGACCACAAACGTTGAAGCTGAGACGATATAATTTAAACAATCCACTTCCTGTTCGTTTCATCTTGCATTTCAAATGTAATCTTGTAAATGTAATGTTTATATCTTGAAATAAACTTGTGTGGTTCTACTTTAGTACACTGTGACTGCATAATACGTTGTATAATTGTATAACTGGTTGGAAGAAGTAGAATGTAGTATATATTGAACGTAAAATAGTATTAAAAATATTCAGGTTATCTCTACTTCCATCCTAATTATATATTTCAGTTTATAGATTTAGCAAAGAACAACTATAAAACAAAGTAATAAGATAATAATCTTCACAAATTATTATTCAATGCAGTTCTACTAAGTCTTGATGTAAGTTGGTTTGTTGGAAAAGCGTTAAATATGTTCGCATACATATTTTACTTTGCACAGAACAATTGGCTTACGTTTAATTTATTAAACCAAGCTGTAAGGAGATTTGAAAACTGCCACACGTGTCGTTTTAAGTTAAGCTTTTTACGGAAATCATTAAATTCCTCGTCCATATACAAACTAATGCAACAACAATTAAACTATACCCCCGCCGCAGCAAACCTGACGCCTAAGCGAATTTCCATTTGGCTGAATTGATTTTCAATTGATCTATTTAAATAACATTAGGTTTAACGAGTACCTAGGTTTGCTGCTACAAGGAAACTAATAAAGTGTGTGTTTTAAGTAAAATAATTATCGCTTAGTATAAAATGAATATATTTGCCAAGTTTGATCAAAAGATATCCATAAACAAGCAAACTACAACATTTTACAATATTCTCCATAAGAATAACATGGGAATTTTAATTTACCATTTTTTTAGTTTTCTCCGTAACCAATAACCGTACAAAAACACTTTGATATACTAAATTGTTTGTTTTTTAAGCTCTTTAAGAAGGTTTAGAGAAAAATTGGGAAGTTTTGTGTTTTGAGGGTCAAAAGTGAGAAAAACCAATTTTTACCCCATGGTGACCTGTTCCCATGGTCCGATCATGCTGGATCGCGAACTCATTCAAGTTTATCCCGCTTTACACCTTCAAACCAAATTTCATCAAAATCGGATAAAAATTACTCAAGTTATCGTGTTCACGGACACACATATACAGGGTGTCCGGTGATAAGTGTTAAATAAAATTTTGAATTAAACTACATGGTAATGGTGACAGAATGTCGCAAATTTGAGGTTCCCAACTTCAACAGTTAGAGAATAACAAATAAATTAAGATTTTTCAAAAATTATTGTAGTTGTTATGAAAAAGGTTATTTTACTCTGTTAAAAATGCACTTACCGTCAACTTCAATGACATTTTCAGAATCCTCACAAAATTTTAAATAAATATAACACATAATCGTTGGGGTACGTAAAAATATTCTATTTAAAATTCTTCGTTAAACAAATTATTTTTATATCGACGAAAATGTAAATAACATACAGCAATTTATTTCTCGGTTGTTGAGTTCCGGCGAGGTTATCAAATATGACTAAAAACTTCCTTATTTAAAGGGCTTTACAATGGTGTATAATAGTTTTTACCGAATTTCAAATTTCCTAATGTAATTCGATCATTATTGTGAAAAAACATGGTAGGGCAAAGAAAATCTATTGTGAAGAATAATACATTTAAGTGCAGGCAACAAATAATTTGTATTTCTTTCTCGCATGCAACGCTTTGTTTATAACTACCCAGCTAAGAAAAGAAACATAGTAGTAAAATGTGTTTGTGATAAAGTTACGGTTATCGTATAATTTTCATATAAGATTTAAATTATCTCCCGGAATTTCTATTTTGTTGAATGGATTTAGTCAATAGATTCAGGTATTTTACTGATAACAATACTTTATCCAAGCGATAAGAAAACAAAGCGAACCAGTAGTCATATTTTAAAACGATCTATCAGTCACATGTGGACAGTGATCGGTCAACTATGTCTTTTTCGATTCGGGAGTATGTTGAAATGCATTTTATTTATGGTTTGTGTAACGGCAATGCGTCGGCTGCTCAGAAAGAGTACCAGAATCGGTATCCTGATCGCACCACCCCCAGTACTCAGGTGTTTACTAGAGTGCATCAACGTTTGCTGGAAACAGGATCGGTTGAGAAGAAGAAGAAAGAAGTAGGACCTGTGCATGATGTTGCAGCTGAAGAGGGTGTAATTCAGAGAGTTATGGATAATCCTACTACTAGTGTTAGGCAGCTTGCCCTTGAAACTAGTATGTCCCGGTGGAAAGTACATAAAGTGTTGAAGGGCAATAACTTCCATCCGTATCATTTTACAAAGGTCCAAGGATTGGAGCCTCGTGACTTCGAATCCAGAAAGGAGTTCTGCCGCTGGCTTCTTCAACGTGATATTGTTGAATATCACTTCCTTAAAAAAATACTATGGACTGACGAATCCCGTTTTACCAGAGAAGGTGTGATAAATATTCACAATATGCATCTTTGGAATAATGAAAATCCAAAAGCCTCCAGAGAAGCTTCTTTTCAAAAAAGGTTTGGGATCAACGTGTGGGCAGGTGTGATTGGAGATCGGTTAATTGGTCCTCATATCTTCGAAGGAAATCTGAACGGTGATTTATATCTAGATTTTCTTCAGCACTCTCTACCTCAGTTGTTGGATGAAATTGATCCTCAACAAAGAGCTGAAATCATATTTCAGCAGGATGGTGCTCCACCACATTTTACTGAAAGCGTTCGGTTGTGGCTATCCCAAAACTACCCGACATGGATTGGACGTGGAGAAAGTGTGACATGGCCTCCTCGATCTCCAGACTTGAGCCCGTTAGATTTTTTTGTTTGGGGTTACATGAAAAGTCTAGTTTACTCAACTGTTGTAAACTCTGAAGTTGAGTTACGGGAGAGAATCTTTGAGGCTGCTGGGAAAGTAAGGGAAAAATTGACGTATGAGGTCACAGTTGGCGCAATCCGCAAAAGAGCTAGGGCCTGCTTGCGGGAAAACGGTGGGCACTTTACACCCAAACTGTGATTTGTGCTTCGGACAAAGTGTGTCATTGATTTGTTTAATGGGTTAACTATCATTTCATATTTAAATTGTAGTGTGTATTATGTTTTTTACTAATGTGTTGTGTTTTTTAATTACAAATTTTCCAAAGTCTTAAAAAAACTCTTTAGTTTGATGGAAGTGTAGTCTGGTCAATCATAAATTATACATACCCTCATCATCAGTGGTCAGCTCATAAAATAGTAAGTAAAATTTTATTATTTTTTACAATATCTGTTTTGGCTTGACCGTGATTTTTCACAATAGTGCGTAAAATTCACCATGGATTTGACAGTAGGTAAATGTTGTTATACATCATTGTAAAGCCCTTTAAATAAGGAAGTTTTTAGTCATATTTGATAACCTCTCCGGAACTCAACAACCGAGAAATAAACTGCTGAATGTTATTTACATTTTCGTCGATATAAAAATAATTTGTTTAACGAAGAATTTTAAATAGAATATTTTTACGTACCCCAACGATTATGTGTTATATTTATTTAAAATTTTGTGAAGATTCTGAAAATGACATTGAAACTGACAGTAAGTGCATTTTTAACAGAGTAAAATAACCTTTTTCATAACAACTACAATAATTTTTGAAAAATCTTAATTTATTTGTTATTCTCTAACTGTTGAAGTTGGGAACCTCAAATTTGCGACATTCTGTCACCATTACCATGTAGTTTAATTCAAAATTTTATTTAACACTTATGACCGGACACCCTGTATATACAGGGTTAGTAAAAAGTGTGGAGACCCCCTGTTATTTTTTTAACGGCCCATACTAGAAAAACTAAACTCGGCACACCTTTATGGCATATTTTGAAGTACTTTTTGGGCATAACCGTCACTTGGTGTACATCCCCAAAATGGGGGATTTTGGGGGAAACTAAAAAATTTCAAACACAAAGACCTATCGAGTGACCGCTCATTTTGAAGGTCCAGGTAAAAGAAAACCAAAAACGCAAACTAGAGGTCTTTATCTCAATCCAGTAAGAAATGGCAGCCAATTGAAATTCTCAGAAGTTGAATTTAACTTGCAGCTTTCCAAGTCTGGAGACCCCCTGTAAATTTTGTAGCGGCTCACACTAGGAAAACTAAACTCTACACACCTTTTTGGCATGTTATGAAGTACTTTTTAAGCCTAATAGCCACTTGCTTACCAAACCCAAAATGGGGGATTTTGGGGGAAACTCAAAAGTTTTTAATGATAAGCCCCACCAAGTGACCCCCCCCCTTGGTGATTGAAATCTTTAAAATCGGAAATAACTTGCAATTTTATATTGAACTGGCTGCCATATTTTACTGTGTTAAGATAGAGACCTATAATTTGTGTTGTTAGTTTTCTTTTATTATGACCTTCAAAATGAGGGGTCACTCAATGGGGCTTATCATTAAAAAAATTTGAGTTTCCCCCAAAATCCCCCATTTTGGGTTTGAGAACTTATGAGAATTTCAATCGGCTGCCATTTTGTACTGAACTGAGATAGAGACCTCTAGTTTGCGTTGTTGGTTTTCTTTTACCAGGACCTTCAAAATGAGGGGTCTTTGTATTTGAAATCTTTTAGTTTTCCCCAAAATCCCCCATTTTGGGGATGAACACCAAGTGGTGGTTATGCCCAAAAAGTACTTCATAGCATGCCATAATGGTGTGCCGAGTTTAGTTTTTCTAGTATGGGCCGTTAAAAAATAACAGGGGGTCTCCACACTTTTTACTAACCCTGTATATATATATATATATATATATATATATATATATATACATATATATAAATTTGAACGAGTGGTGTTTTTGGCCTCTGGGGACATCAAAATGAAAAAGTAAATCGGTCCCGGGCCTAAGTCTTACCACGAGACCTACGGTAATAGCTACTTCCCTATAGGGAAATTCGCTAATAAAAAGTATAAAATTACCTGAGTACTGCCAGAGTGATCCGGTTGGTCCTTACGGATTACGCGTTTCGAGGAGCTTATAAAGCCTTAAGCTTTATCACTCAGTCCTGCACTTAAGCTTGGCTTAATATACCTACTTTGTATAGTCACCATTTCATTGAACAGTATTAACAGTATATGTAGTTAAGTTTGATCATTTTAAACATTTTATAAACCATTACCAGTTCTTCGCAGCCTAACAATACAGGGTGTACTGCGGTACTACGTTCTCTAAATGAAACCGTATAAAATAGGTCTACCTACTTCTGCGTAGTACTGTCAAATAGTTGTAACATGTCAGGAAGCATCTTCTTTTGTTGAAGAAAGTGATAATTATTGCTTCATCAGATGATCATATATTCACATTCAACGTATGAACTCATTGATTAATCAAAGCTAGGAGTGGCACAAAAAAGCTATTGGATTACGCTAAAAATGTTATTGAAACCAATTTTGTTATTCAACGTAACCCAAAAGACTAAAACGAAAAAGAAAATAACAACGTAAGAAATAAAAATCTTGAATAAAAAGAAGAAAATCTTAATATACAAAAAAATCCTCTTTAAATCTACAACGCAAAAAGATAGTGAACAAAATTGATAAAAATAATATAATATATAACATGAACTAAGAAAACATAAACTTAAAAACATATTCAGTTTGGATTAGGTGTGAGGTAATTTTAAGTCAAAATTATTCAAAAATTGAAGCACAGTAAAACTGAGGATTAAGATTTTTCTATTATTGCATCAATTAAAATTAATATTTGAGTATAGACGCAAAGATTTAGTGTTATAATTAGGCCTACCAAGTTCTAAGCAATCTACTCGAAATTAACCTAATCTAAGGGTAATTGTTCCGACGGCCCAGGTATACAAAACAATGAGAGCAGGTCCGATCTCGCAGAAATCAAGTAGGATTTGTTGGCGAGAGAGGGATTCAGAATTCGACGCACTTAGACAATTTAGCAGACAATACATAGATTTTTGTATCGTCTGTGCTTATTATTGCTGATTTATTTTAAATCAACTGTATGAGTAATATAATTTACATCTCAGAAACGAAGTTACTTCAGTATTAATCAATGAATTAATGTAAGCAAGTATAAAGTATAGGGCCACACAAGATGTTTTTGAGTGGAATATGCTTATTATCATTCACCACTGTAATTGCCTATCTCATCAGTGATCGTAGCTTTTTTTTCAAATTTTACTATCATGTTTTTACACGCTTATGTTCCCCTATTTATTATTGTTATGTGTCTTTGTAGCTTCCTTGTCGACATGTTATTTATAAGCTGTTATTTATATGCTGTTATTTATATTTTGCCACTCTATTATTGTTATTGCATATTACCATGTTAAATTAATCTGTTGCCAAAGTCAATTCTTGCATCTGCATAAGTACCTAAAGTCGGGACCACATAAGTTTGCAGTTGAGGGAGGAGCCTATTTACCATGTGGTTTTGAATGAACCAATGAGAACGGAGCGGTGTTGGCAAATCTAATAATACCAGCTGATTTGAAAATATTGCTTTATATTAATTAGTGTTGTCAATGGGCGATGTGGCAAAGTCGCACTAGCCTCGTCTTGTGATTGGCTGCCCCCAACTGCAAACTTACGTGGTCCCGACAATAGTTAAACTTTCACCTCATTGTTCTTGTTCTTGTTGATTCTCGTTATGTTTGTTGTTGTTATTCTTGTTATTACAGTATTGTATAATGCAATTTTTCCTATCACTTTGTTATTGCTATATATTGTCATGCAAAAAAGTGCAATCTGCCAATGCATATCATTGTTATAATGGTGTTTCCGTATGTAATAAATAAATAAAAAGTTAATTACCAAACTCCAACATGGATGTCTTTAGTTGATGTATTAGTTTAACGAAGAAACTCTTGTCTAGCTATTTGTTTAGTTTAACACTGAGAACCCTGTAAAAATAATATTATTGCGATGAATGCACGGGCAGGGCGTGCAGAAGGTGACTCCTGCATTCTGCATCCTCAACTTCATCGCTATGCTTAGTTATGATTTGTTTTCGTAATGTCTTTGTCATGTAATGTCGTTGTCCCAATCATGTATGTGTATATGTGTACGTACTTTTAGTGTTACACAATGACAAGGATTTCATCATCCAACTGCGATGTTTTGACAATAGCATAACATGGAAACAAACTATGTGTGATATTTAGCTGTTAGTCAGATTTTAAGATATGTAAACCTATATATCATAACAAATAAATTGTGAAATTAACAAACTATTTTTGAAATAAATATTTACTAAATCTAGATTAGTTTATTTTGAACGGATAAAATCATCAATTGGAGGTAAAATGAAAATATTTGTTAAGTTTTCAGTATTGATATCACTTATAAAGTTTTATTAAAATAGAGTTTTATTTGTAATAAATATTTGTAAAAATGTATTTGGATATATTCAAGTTATATTTTGCATCAGTAAATGTTTTTTATTCTTGCCGTCACTGAAATATGACGCGTAGGGTAAACCAATATTGGCAACCATAAACATTTCGATAACTAATTTACGCCCCAATCAGAGGAAGTTCAAGTTCCAATTGGTTTATTGGAGGCCAAACCGTAAGTTAATCAAGCAGGATGGATCGAGTTGAGAAGCCAAGGTATTCATCACAGATCCATCTTATTGTTTAAATTTAAATGTACCATTACAACTCCAAGATTTAAACAAAAAATATTTTGTAAACTATTTACAAATTTGTTAAAAGATGTGATACATTTTGGGAATAAGGTGTATTTAATGTATACGTAGCTTTTGGATGGAAATGTTTATATTTTAAAACTAGTTCTTGGCACTAATTAATTATGACATTGGATTTAGGAGACATAATGCATTTTAAAATAAACAGAGTGTTCAAAAAGGTGGGGATATAATTTACGTATTTTATTAAATAGTATATAATATAATAGTATAAATATATTTAATATATTATTCCTTGAGTAAAAATAAATAGAAAATCAAGAATAAAGTTTTTTTCCAAAATAGCTTTCTTCACTAGATATCCACCACTTTTTTTACATAAACATTTTATCTTCACCATCCGATTATTTTCGGATTCACCATTTTATCTAGTGAAGCAGGCTGTTAATGTTAGTTCAATTTTAAGACCATTGCATGTTTTTTTTTCTCTCTCTCTTGTTTGCCGATGTTGTATGTTCATACAATATATATTTGTTTTTCATTTTTCATTACTCAGTTGCGAATCATTAGTGTTAGTGGTGTTAGCATGTACTCATAAAGCACAACCAAATAGCAAGATGTAAATCTTATAGCATGTTAATAGTATTATTGATCCACAAATTGTTATTGCATGTAATTGATTGTACAAATGGCGATTTTGCCGTAAATAGATAAATAAATAAATCTTTGAATTTTTTCAACCGGTCTTTATGAAATTTTGTATGTATGTTAAGGTAAAAGAGACAGATGTTAGGAAACAATTAAATTGGATTAAACATAAAATATCAAAATGGTGGCCATTTAAAATGTTAAAACTTAAATTACTCAAAAAATGTCTAATTTTATGAAAACATTTTAAGAGCACTTGTATTTATAATATTCTCAATTCCCTATCAATCGAAACCAAGTTCAAATAATAAATAGCTGAACTATTACGACTTTTGTTTGTAAACTGAGGTAGAATGAGGCAGAAACTAGACAGGTTTGCCTAAAAAAACTTACATTAAAGAAATCGCCATTTCAACATCTTTTTTCACAAAAATAAGGTAATGATATATGCCTTACCTGCAGAGTTCTTATAGTGGCAGAGGCTAAATGGCAGTGTAGTCTGGGACGCATGGCGTCGTCCTATAATCCAGCTACTATAAGGATACGAATTGTGGATATTTATAGACATGCACTGTGGATGCGATACTCCCTGGTGTGGATTAACGTCCGCACTAGTTGACTAATTCGTAGTTCCAAAGTATAGATACCAAGGCAAAAATGTGGTTCGGATTCCACCATAAACTGTAGGTCCCTTGGTTGCCATTAGATGTATTAATTAACAGCTGTTTCTAAGGAATGTCGGCCTTAGTCAATAACAAGACTACAAGTTTGCGCCACTCATCCTACACTCATCTCCATTCATACTTGGCTTAAAATACCTACTTTGTATGGTCGCCGTTTCATTAAAAAGTTTAAGTATAAAAACGAAAATAAATTCAAAACATGTCCAAGATAAATCATCAAAATAAACATAAATAATTAACAAGTGATACTTTAATATAAAGAATAGAGTAATACAAATTTTCTAAATTAGTTTTTTTCACTAATTTAATTTAACTCTAATTATAATTGATTCAGAGTGAAACAGTCGTTCATAGGTAGCGGTTATTTACTAGGCAAGTCACCCTAGTTTGATTATGAACTAACACAATAAGTAAAAGTATCCTTTTAGCGAATTTCCCATATAGGGAATAAGCTATTACCGTAGTACTCATGGTAAGACCTGGACGCGGGACAGATTTTTTTTCGTTTTGAGGTCCCTAGAGGCCAAAAACACCATCCGTTCAAATTCATATATATATATATATATATATATATATATATATGTCCGTCAGCATGATAACTCGAGCAAAAATGATCAGATTTTGATCAAATTTGGTACAAACGTGTAACTTACGTTTATTCGAACGAGTTCGCGATCCAGCATGATCGGACCGTAGGAACGGGTGCTTACGGGGGGTTTTATGGGGTAAAAATAGGTTTTTCCCATTTTTGACCCAAAAAACATAACATTTAGCAATTTCTTTCCCAACCAGTTTGTAGAGCTTAAAAAAAACAAATAATTTAGTATATTGAAGCGTTATTATGCGCCTAATGGTTACGGAGAAAATTCAAAAAAATGTTTAATTTAAAATTCCCATGTTATTCTTATGGAGAATAAGTAAACTGTTGTAGTTTGCTTGTTCATGAACATATTTTGATCAAATTTGGAAAATGTTTTTATTTCTTACTAACTATTAACATTTAAAAAAAAAAACAGTTTTACCCTCCCTGATGCAGCAAACCTAGTACTTGTTAAACCAATTTTATTTAAATCGGGAATAAATGTTATATTTTTAAGTAGACATTTCAGTGTAAATCCAATCAGTCAAATGGAAATTCACTTAGTCTGCAGGTTTGCTGGGGCGGGGGTATTACTTTATTCAACAGTTATCAACAGTAATTCATAATTATTATCGATAAAACTCCCAGCGTTTGTATTTAACAGTATTCCAGAACCTAAATAATCCTGATTTACCTCACAGTTAACGTATTCACAATTTTCAATAACGTTAAGAAACATTAACTGTAATTTAATGTTTTAACACGGTAGAGATAATCTGCAGGATTTAAATATTTCAAATGTGGATTATTACTATTACAATTCTTACTGTCCAAATATCACATAGACTAAGTCGTAGACACTGTCCTTGCGTTAACCCTCGTGTAATAGCATTGCTGCTCGTCCCACATACCTTGATTGCCCTGAGACACAAACAGGCTATCACCACATAATTATTGCTTTATAACTACGGGATGTGGCGTAGGTAATTGAAGCTTTGATACTGACATTCTTTGATTATGTTATTAAAATATAGCAAATGAGAACAAATAACAAAATAGAGGGAACAACGCACATTGAAAACGTCAACGACCTTTCTTCATAAACCTAAAATCATAAAAGCAATTTCAGTCAGGATAAATCAAAATAATGTCGTTCTTTTCAAATGTAAAGAATATTTTAACAATTCATATTATGATAATAACGAATACATCCACACCTAACATGACAAACCTTAAGTTATCGGTCCACCCTTTAATAGATATCAGGAAAGCTCCAAGCTTTGTTCTAAATGGTTTACTAAAACAGGAAAGTTCTAAAGCAAAAGATAACATTCTTTTAGGCAATATAACATCATTATAGTCAAATTTAGACAATTTTCACACACATATGTATTCAAGCAATAAAATACATCATCACAGCACTTCTTATTCAATTCCTTAGAATTATGTCTCATTGATAAATACTTACCAACCTGTGTGTTGCTTTGTTACGGAACAGTCAAAGAAAAGGTGACAAAATAATAGGGTTGAAGGTAAAGTACATAATATTATCAAATTTAAACGAATAGCTTGAATAGCATATATATGAGATATTAAAACTATACCAAATTTACAATATCTTGCCTGTAAATTATGTCAAGTAGTGTATTATTACAGTTTACGTTTTAAGGATCTTTAATCAAGTAAGTACCTGAACCTACAAAGTAACTGTTAAGGTCAAGATAACGACAGATATGAACACAACAACAGCCATTTGTCGTGTAATGTTCTTGTGGCAGGTGCAGGATATTGTGTGATAACATCAACATAACTGTGCTACTTAGATAAAGCGTTGTAGTAAGCAAAACATTGACTCTAATGTTGCTAAAAGCTTTATCAAAAGTCAAAGGCAATTAGAAGAATAGAATATTGTAATTGATTTGATCAACAATTAAACAATAATACAGTTATTATAAAGTTACAATAATTTATATAAGTTATCATAACGATTATATAGTATTTTATAAATTTTAGTGCTTAAATCTTATTTGTTTATGTAACATGTATTTCAATACTATTTAATGTAGTGGTACACGTTTGGCAAAAGCAAAATATTGTGTAATGTGTTTATTTTAGCAGTTTACCGAGACCGAAATACAAGTTTGGTTAATTTTAATGCTACGGAACTCAAAAAAGATGAAAGAAATACGGATTATATCTTCTAATGGTTTTGTGTTTTGAACAAAATAAAACAATCATAGGAGATCTATGATTCCATAATATTTCTACTGAATCCCCTTCGAGTTGTTACATGAAGTCATCACCACTGACAAACTAAACGTAATAATAATACTGTAACAAGCAGTAATTAAAATAACAACGTTTAGTGCTATAGTAAAATGTCCAGAAAACATTCGGTTACTTATGAGTCGCCAAAACTATTTTTACTTGTTTCTGATGTTTATTAAATTTGTCTCAGATTACTTTTTTTACCATTTACACTATAATTACTGCCACTCATCATTGATACGCTATCACCTTAATCCTCCTCTTATCATTTCTATTAGGTTAAAAATGTGGGTTTACTCGTATGTAAAAAATTTCAACGAAATTGAATCATTTTTGCTCGAGTTATTGTGCTAACAAAAATACAAATATATATATATCTGAGCGGAGAATACTTTCGGCTTCTGGGGACCAAAAGAAAAGTAAATCGGTTCCGTTTAGGTCTTAGAATGAGACATATGGCAATAGCTTATTCCCAATATGGCGAATTAACTAAAAGTGCAATTAAGTGGTTTTAAATATTTTTGTTTTGAGGAATCGGTTGAATTTTACAAATTAGCTTTATAACAACCGATTCACGATGTAACCAAAGTTTGAACAGACATAGGCTCAATACGACTCAAGTTCTGAAACAACCAGATTGCAGATTGGACTACTTGTCAAATAACTGACAACACAACTTAGGTTGTAACAGTTATATGACATAACTTAATGTTACTAAATAACAGTAAATAATATACTAATTACTTGAAAGGGTTTTATCGTCAGAAAAGTATATTGATAACTAACATTTTATTAAGTAACATGTTAAGCAAGTGTTAAGTTAATGTTAGTCTTAATATTAATCTTAAGTTAATGTTCAATAGTTATAATTCGTACACACAATTTAAGTTTGACTTTATGTTTATTTGAGTAGCTTATTACAATTTTACAACCTTGTATATAAATGGAAATTACAATGTCATTTTGAACAGCCTCAAGATGAAATTCGACGATTGTGTTCCGGCATTGAAAATGTGTTAAATCTAGAGAAACAATTCATAGAAATAACCACAAATATACGTCCCCACAAGTTCAAGTGTGGGTATCAAATGAGTAGAATACTAAGGGTAGTTTACCTGTTTGTACAGCTGTGTGTAGGTGCTACTTATTTTTAAGTAGACATTTCAGTGTAAATCCAATCAGTCAAATGGAAATTCGCTTAGTCTGCAGGTTTGCTGCGGCGGGGGTATTAGTGATATTTGATGATCACTGCCAACATACGGTAACTGTATTATTGTTTACGAGCGTGATTAGTTAATCGACATTGTCATGTTTGAATCATATGGGTTACCACATACAAATCACATTCATCCAAATCTTTGTTGTTAACAATATATGAAGATATTTCTGGGTGTTAACACATAAACATAATGTTGTCATTAGCTTTTTTATGTCAGCATTGGGTTTTCATTTAAAATTACTTTTCAAAAATATTTTTTTAAATTTTATTAGAGTAACTTAAGTTTGACAGGTTTAACTGTGTGAAATATTGCATTTAATGACAAGGAGTTTAAATAATTTAATTGGAAATATTTTTATAAATCTGTGTCTAATATAAGCTTGAATACCTTGGCAAAAATGTGTTACTTTGTATCAACCGAAGGTGCTGAACTATTATTTTGTGTACAATCCGAAACCAACATAACTTTGACCAAATTTAGCTATAACCATTGTATACATTTTAGCTGTTGTACTCTAAAGATCTATTGTGTACACGAATTAAATGTATATTTTTTACGTACTGTATCGAGATACAAACCGCACTAGGAAGTTTATCTTCTGATTTATGAAGCTAGTTGGTGCCAAATTTCGATATGGACCAAACTAACATACATTCTCTAGGGTACATTTCCATCGCGGCTACCTATAAAAAGTCATTTTATACTATCTCATGCAACAAACAATATGTATTATTGTGTTTTCGGTTTATATTCCTGCCGTGAAAGTTTAATAAATTTTAATAGAGATTAAAATCCCGAAACACATAATGTTATACGTTGTTAACTAGAACTATCATCCAGGTTTACAAATTTCTACAAACATCCCATTATTACCCACAGCATTTACCATTCTGTACAAAGATTTTTTTATGAGAACTAAAACTGTATATTTCATGAGAACTCAGAAGACTCTAAGGTAGTGAGACTCTAAAATCAAATGACAAGATACCAGACCACAAGTAATGAGATGCTTTTCAAGATTGTCAGTCGAGTCCGTGAAATGGTTCAGTTTCATATTGTCTAAATCCACCATTAAAACTATAATATTTCTTTCAATTGAAAGAGTACTCATATAAAAGGAAAGTGTATAGTAAATCTAGCTTTTTTGATAGCTGTATAGAACGAGGAACAGCCTAAAGTATGCGATCAGTACAAGCAAACTTTTCTCTATTTTATAAACTAATTTTAAATCCAAATATGTATACTTTTTAATTTTATAATATGACTAAAGTAACCGTATACTGAAGCCGTATACTGAACCTACACTTGACTCCGTGGGAGTTTCAATACGTCACAATATAGCCCAGGAAAGTGTGCTTGAAAACCATTAACGAACAATATATGACGTATACTCAACTGAACATGTTATAAAGTATTGAAAAGCTTGCTTTCCTCAAGACTTAAAATGTATCGTAACTAGTTGTTTATCACTCTATTATTGCGAAACTCGCTGATCGGATTACTAAATAATAAGGATAGCACGTGTATCTAATAAGTCTTTAAGTCATGTAATATGAAAATAAAATTCGAATCTTATTCCGTCTTATATGCTGAATCCACCCCAATTTTCAATCTAAAATGGTATTGTCTTTAAAATAAATACATACAAATTTGAATTTATTTAACTTACTTAACACTTTTAATTCTTGTATCTACATGCAATACACTAAAGTTATATTTTACCAATCATAGTCATAGTTTTAACTTATTTTATAAACAAAAAAATAGTTTGTAACAGTTATTATGTAAATACACAAACAGTAAGAATAAGCAAGAACTCGCAAACAATTGACCCATCTGATCAACCTCAACCAAAAGGCAAACATTTCACATCGGTACCTGGAAGAGTATCTTAGGTTATCTTACTCTTACTTCCAACCTAGCAGCATTTTGGAACTAAAAGGGATAATTCATTATTGAACAATTAAAATAGTACTACTTTTCCAACATATTCTTATATTTAAAACTACAGTATGTAATTTCAAAAGATAACAACCAGTCTTTGCAATTTATATTACATTCTAGTAAATTGTTAAATCTTATTGAATGATTAACCAAAAAATTGTTTTAAATGAATCGCTTACACAAAGAGGTGGGAAAATGATTTAAATAATGATTGTTTTTTTTTTTTTATTCAATAAGACAAAATTGTCAAATTTTAAGCACCAATATATTAATTATATTTTAAACTTAACTAGGTTACAATACAAATGTTCTATACAGTGTATACAAAAAGTGTTTAACCTATAACACGAAATTATTCCGTACAATTTTTTATTAAAAATTTATAAATATCAGTTTGAATATTTATCTTTTTAAAATATCTAAATAAAGAACACAACAAATGAAAACACGGGTATGCTTTCAGGTGGTGATTCTTTGTGTTTTATCTAGATGGCGTGAGTGTAATTAAATTAGCCTATTCGACGTGTCCTTTTGCCTTTACCGTTCTTATAAAAACATACCGGCACTGATGTAAATATTAATTATTGTCAGCGGAGTTTTATTAAAAATACATTTGATTATCAACTATGCAATAAAATGAGTTTATCAATTGGGTATGCTGTTTTACTTATTCTCTAAGTCATTTTCGCAATAAAAAATAAAAGAATATCATGGAGAATATCATGTAAGAAAATATGAATAAATTTCCAATGTTTGAGATTTATTACAATAATTTAGTTAATTTCGTTATTTGTTCATTTTAATACGTAAATGATATGGCAAGACGATAAAAAATTGTACTTTGTTTGATGTATTCTTATCGTATACATTCTTACGCAATATTATAAATACTCATAGACCTTCAGTAATGTGATGTGTTCAATAGCTTACCTATTACTATAAAGACCTAAACATGGGTTTATACTCTGAGTATGTTGTGGTAATTTAGCACTAAGAAGAATGGCTTGTAGATGTTGAACACAATGTTTAGCTTAATTAAGTAGATTAAACTTAAACCCGAGCTCTTGAGATCGTGACTTGGATATCAAAAGTCGGATTTAGATGGTAAATGTAGAATGTAAGAGAAAAACTTCCTATGGTATTTTTAAATTGAACATATTCTTCTAATTAGGATTTTAATGTTGGTCTGAAACATATATGTAGTCTTCATTCCCTACAGAAAAATACTTGAAGTTGTATAAATAAAAAAAAATAAGCTAACAAATATTCGCTCACTTTAAAGCTATCCGAAAAATGGAGTGTTTTGAGGATTGTTGTAACTCATTCATATAGAACTGTACGAAAAAAACATAATATAAACATTCTTTGATGATTAAATTAGATATTTAAATTGGTTTTAGAAAATCTGGTAGAGTTTGAAATTTGATTTTGCTATACTAATATCAACATCTTTCCCTCTCCAATAAACCATTGTTTTAAGTTGGAAAAACTAACTGGATTGTGAACTTGTGAATACATGGGTGAGGGGGATTGATATAAGTGTGGTAGCTGTTTTCTTCGGAAGTTATAAGAAAAAATAAAAATAAAACTGTCTTGGATTTTTTATTCAACAATTTTGGCCAAGATAAAAAATAATTTTAGCTTCCATTTTTCAATATGGCCGCCAACTTTGGAAAGCAAATACAATTTAAAAACTTTTTATTCTTGGCATTTTTTCTCTAAAGCTACTCGTTTAGGAGTTACAGCGTGTAACAACTAAGAAAAAATTACTTGCGTAATGTACCTCATAAACGAGCCAGTTTAGAGAGAAAATGCTAAAAGTAAATAAGTCTTAAAATTGCATTTAATTTGCACTCTATAAAGACCATAAAACATTGACTCCATTGTTTAAAAAATGGCCGCAATTTTCTAAAGTGGCAGCAAATTTGAAAATAGGAAATCTGTTTACATTATGGTCTTTTTAGAATGTAAATTCAATTTTAAGTATTATTTTACTTTTAGTAGCTACATGATGCAGAATGTACACTACTATACATTTTTTCTTAGTTGTAACACGCTGTAACTCCTAAAAGCTTTAGAGAACAAATTCAAATAATAAAAAGGTTTTTAAATTGCATTTTCGTTTTTAAATAAATCATAAAATATAGTGTCTTCCATAAAACATCTAAGTTGGCGGCCATATTAGAAACATGGCAACTAAAACTATTTTTTCAACTTGACCAATTAAAAAAAAAAAAAAATCCAAGGCAGTTAAAAATACAAAAATTGCGTTATATCTCTTATAACTAAAAACAATTTCTGGAACACTTATATAAATGACTTTGTATACTTAAGCATTTCCTTGAAGTAAACGCAAACAAGCTAAATGTTCATGAATGCCAATTTGGTGTTTTACGGATCGAAATAAGCAGGGCGCCCGCATGTAGGTCCATGACGACTTCGGTAATATTTTACCTCTCTGCAGAAAAATTCGCTAAGTTAAAATTAAGGACAAGGGACGATAAAATAGTACTGTGGGTGGTGTAATGTTACAACTAAATTAATCATACTTGTTTGTCATTTAGTTAAATGACCAAGTAGAGCAACTTGCAAGTAGAGTAACGTTGTTTTACGTAGTTATGACTGGGCTAAAGTAATCTATTCGCTTGTTCGGAAATTAGGTTATGAACTATTGATATCGCCTTAAGTGATTAAAACCGATATCATCCTCAAGTGTTGTCAGCCTCAATAAGCTTTTTCTTGTTAAATTAACTATCATGCAATTATTATATTTGTTTTTAAATAGTTTGCTTAAAGATATAATACAATTGAAGTACAAAAATGTGATTACTGATGAATGAAAACTACGAATGATAAAACTCAAAATTGCTTGTCTAAAATACAACAAGATATATTCAACCACTCCTTTTCACTTTCTTCCCCCACCAATACTATATTTTGGAGAAAGTATTGTTTTCGTCAAAATGTTTGAATTTGCGTTTTGGAAGGGTGTGTCCGTTTTGGGTCCTCGTGAACCCAAAAAGTGGTTTTTGAAGTGATGTCTGTGTTCAGTGTGTAAGTGTGGATGTGTACAGAGCTACAGACCACACCTGTGGTCCGATTTTGAGTATATTTTGTATGCGGGTCCTAATTCAATACATCTCCAAGCTATTTTGACTTTTTATTTGATTTTTAATGGTGATTTCCCCATAAAATAACGAAAATAATTCATTTTAACAAAAATCTTTAAAAATAATTTATTCAAATTTAGTACGTTATAGTTCCTTTTAACTAAAAACGAAATATATTCCCATACAAAATTGAAAAAATTGGATTTTATGAAATAAACTAGCTTTGGTAACCTAACCTAACCTAACCTAACCTAACAAATCACTCAGTGCCTTGTGCACTTCTTGAAGTTTTACATTTACTTTGAAACTAAGACTTTAGAGCTTAAATAAAAAATAGTTTGGCTTGAGAAAAGA
The DNA here is from genome assembly GCF_028750875.1 of Macrosteles quadrilineatus. NCBI lineage: Eukaryota > Metazoa > Arthropoda > Insecta > Hemiptera > Cicadellidae > Macrosteles > Macrosteles quadrilineatus. The sequence goes on from NW_026542596.1 coordinate 98,245,176, forward strand.
GCTGGGAATTATATTTATGCTCAGAGGGAATACAACAAGTACCTTAAAATATGAAAATCTAAAGTCCTAAAATACTTAAATATATTTAAGTAGAAAGCTGTTTAAGCAGGAGAGGTTTTAGATTAAGTCGCCGAAACTGCCCGTGCATTATCCCTAGTAATTACATTTGAACTGGTCCCACATATAGTACAGGTAAAATAATAGGTACAAAAACACTCCATATAAACAACAAAATTTGTACATTCATGAAATTTCACCTGTGAGTTACTAATAATATGAGAAATGAAGATCCGATGAGTCCCCAAAATTTTGGGCGTCCTAAGGCCCTTTTTGGGGCCCTTTTCGTTCCGAAGGGCCCTTGTTCCTGAATAATTTTGTTTTGACGTTTAAGGTCGAGTGAGGTGTGGTTTTTGATGGTTTTAGTTATTTTAAATCGATTGGGACTAGTTTTAAGTGTATTAAACCACTCCATACAGGGTGTTTCGAAATATTATAACTTTTTACGATATTTAAACATTTATTCATAAAGTGATAAAATTAGTTACCTCCATACTCTATATAAAAGGGGATTATTGAAAATAACTGCAATTCTTTACTATATAAGAGGGAAGGATCACAAGGAGTAAGAGAAAATATTAAATACCCCCGTCACAGCAAACCTGCAGACTAAGCGAATTTTCATTTGCCCGATTTTCAATTAAATCTAAAATAGCATTGAATTTAATGAATACTTAGGTTTGCTGCTACAAGGAGGCTAATAAAGTGTGTTTATAGTAAAATATTAATAGCCTAGTATTAAACAAATAAATTTGACAAGTTTTATTAAGACATATCTATAAACAAACAAACAAAATCATTTTACACTATTCTCCTTAAGAACAACATGGAATTTTAAATTTACAATTTTTGAATTTCATTCGTAACTAATACACTTACAAAACACGTTAATATACTAAATTATTTGTTTTCTTTAAGCTCTTTAAAATGCTCTAGAGAAAAATTGGGAAACTGAAACTAAACTTTGGCTTTTGAGGGTCAAAGATTACAAATTTGTACCACATAAAACCCTGTTCCATGGACCGATTATGCCGGTTTCGTTAAAATTGAACCAAAATTATTAGAGTTATCATGTTTACGGACACGTATATAACATGGATATATTATATTATATATATGTTAAACACATATATATATACACACAACATATATGTATATATAAACACATATATAATATTTTGAGTGGATGGTGCTTTAGGCTTCTGGGGGCATCGAAATGAAAACGTAAATCGGTTTCGGGTCTATGTTTTACCATAAGACCTTCGGTAATAGCTTATCTCCTATATGGGATGTTCGCTAAAAGGGGATGGATTAAGTTTTACACTATAACATAATAACATAGGTTACTAAGCAAACATTTCAACTTTTAAGGTTGTGTGAATAATCTTTCAACGTTTTTTTTATGCAAATCTATTAAGACAAATTTCAAAAATTGTTATGTATATTTCTTAGGTAGTTATTTAAGTTATTTTTTTACATTTATAAAAAAAATTAAAACAATTGTATTTGTATAAAACCTTACATTACATATTAAAATGAAGTACTTAAACTAAAGCTATTTTTCTACAATTTCCGTAGTATCTCTCTTTACAATTTCATCATCACAATAATTATTCTCAGACGACTCATTAACAATTTTATTATTCTTAGCAACTTGTCCATCTTTACTGATTTTGTCCAAGTTGGTGTTCAAGCAACAACTTTTTCAAGCAAGTTGGTGTTCCCCTTTACAAACCTAAAACCTTGCATATTGCAGAACAGGCAACACCAATCTTAAAGCACGAACAATGTGGTGCAAAAACACCTTTCATACATACTGACGTTTGCAGATTGTATCTTAAGTTCCTCAAACTTATTTTCAATCAATACAAGTACGGTTATCTTTCGTGGTTATGACGACCAGGACAGCACTAAGACATCAGAGCAGCATTGTCGGTACAAGCATTTTTGTCCTGAACAATGGGAACGAGGTTTATGGGGTAAAAATTGGATTTTCTTATTTACTTTACTCTCAAAACACAAAGTTTCCCAATTTTTTCTAGAACATTTTAAATAGCTTAAAAACAAATAATTTAGTATATTAACGTGTTTTTGTATGGTTATTAGTTACGGATAAAAATACTAAAATTGTAAATTTAAAATTCCTATGTTATTCTTATGTAGAATAGTGTAAAATGATTTTGTTTGTTTGTTAATAGATATATTTTGATCAAACTTGTCAATTTTATTTGTTTTATACTAGGCTATTAATATTTTACTATAAACACACTTTATTAGCCTCCTTGTAGCAGCAAACCTAGGTAATCGCTAAACGCAATGCTATTTTAGATTTTATTGAAAATCATGTAAGTAAAACGGAAATTCGCTAGGTCTGCAGGTTTGCTGTGACGGGGGTATTTAATATTTTTTCTTACTCCTTGAGATCCTTTCCCCTTACGTAGTAAAGAATAACCATTATTTTCAATTATCCCCTTTTATATAGAGCATGGAGGTAACTAATTTTATTACTTTATGAATAAATTTTTAATATCGTAAAAAGTAATAATATTTCGAAACACCCTGTATGGAGTGGTTTAATACACTTAAAACTACTCCTAATCGATTTAAAATAACTAAAACCATCGAAAACCACACCTCACTCGACCTTAAACGTAAAAACAAAATTATTCAGGAACAAGGGCCCTTCGGAACAAAAAGGGCAACAAAAAGGGCCTTAGGACGCCCAAAATTTTGGGGACTCATCGGATCTTCATTTCTTATATTATTAGTAACTCACAGGTGAAATTTCGTGAATGTACAAATTTTGTTGTTTATAAAACCCTATTTTACCTGTACTAATAACTTGATTGCTCTTAGACGCAAACAGGCTATCACCACATAATTATTACCGTATAACTACAAGCTAGCATAGGTAATTGGAGCATTGAATAATGTTGGTGTATGTGGATGGAAGATGTTGGCAAACATACACAAGATGTTGGATGCTATTAAGATATTGGATTTTCATTATTTTCATAAACTTGTTATTTGTGAGGGATTTAGGGCAGATATTATAAGCAACAATTATACCTATTATAATTATATAGCAATATTTCAAATATTATATAGAGGCCAAGAAAAGCACAGTGAGGGATAAAGTATTCTATTGTAAATTTTATATTTCAATTTAAAACGTGTAATAGTTTCCTATCCGGCATCAAAACTTTAGTTAAAATAAAATGATTGATTGTAACTCATCCTCTGGCCGCAACATTGAATGTCAATTTAGGGATTCGTCAGAACTTCCTGCCTTGTTTGCGGACACGTAATTTCAACTTGTAAAGTAACTTGGGTAAGTTCTTCAGGAAGCCGAATCAATAGTTTAAACGTTTGTTTTGGGCCCAGACTCTTGTCATGATTTCAATTCACAATCGTTATTTTATGAAAGATAATCGTTTTAGCGAATTTTCCATATTGGGGTATTCGAAAAACCCCATAAATACATAGTTTTCTTATTTTAAATTGTTCTGTCATTTTATAAAATTACGGCCATTTTTGAAATTATGTAATCAATAGTATTTTTAATGGTCTCTAGAATGTGGATGCAATTTTAACACTTATTTACTACTAGCATTTTCCTCTCTAAACTTACTCGTTTAGGAGCTACATGGCGCAGAATGTACACAGCAAGTAATTTTTCTTAGTTTTAACACGCTGCAACTCCTAAATGAAAAGCTTTAGAGACAATATTCCAAGAATGAACACGTTTTTAAATGACATTTACTAGGTTTTTTTCATAAGGAAATCAAAGTTGGTGGCCATATTGGAAAAATAGCGGGTAAAATTATTTTTCCAACTTCATCAAAGTTTTTAAATAAAACATCCAAGGCAGTTAAAAATAAAATATTTTTGATATCTCATATAACTTTTAAATAAAACAGCTGGCATACTTACATCAATCACCCTGTAATACTATGCACACATAAAAAACATACTTAAAGGAATTAACTGTAATTCTTTTATGAGATTATCAAACCACTTGCCAAACAGTTTACACTTATTTATGGAAATTCTGAAGACGTCTTCCATGTAGTTACGGTATATCACATGTATTAACTGGTTGTTATCATATTGATTATTATTGTTATTATTATTGTTAACTAGTTATATATTATTTATCGCCAAGCATGTTATATATTTTATTTGTTATTGTTACCTATAGTAGTCTGTTATTCGCTGAGCATGTTACTTAATTATTATGATTACCTAGATTATTCAACTTTCGCTCTTCAATTGTTATCACAACTGCATGTCATTTTCATTGAACATGTTTTTCATCTTTTCATTTTAATCTTTGCATGTATCACTGATGTATCTGTACAACATTATCAGCATGTAGTAAGCATCTTGTCGCATGTATCACAATGTAAAACAATTGTAAAAAATGGTGTTTGCCGTAAAAATATATAAATAAATAAATTACATAGCCTACTATTGTCATTGTAACATATTGATATTAGCATTACATATACAGGGAGCCATAATTAATTATATATTCTATTTTGGTTTGCTAATAACCTTTAGACTAGCAGCTAGTCAGCTGCTGATTCTCTATCACTTATGCGGTTCTTATTTTACTTGTTACATAAAGTTCTGATCATTATCCTTTACGTTGTATCTCTGGTTATTTTTTAAAGATATTTTCACATGCCACATTTTGTAACTACTTATGTTATTTTAAAATCATCTGAGCATACAGAAATAGGTTGGTTTATATGGGTAAAGTAATCAATAACACGAAAAATGATATTCTTGAGATCAAAATAATCTATTTCTTATTGTAGTAATATAATTTTGAGTCACTTACAAAACCATAGTTTTTTTTTTAGGTAGGTAGGTCAAACGATTTAAGACATTTAAGATAGTTGTATTTAAAATAGCATTGTCGTACATTTTTGCAGTTTAAAATGTTAACTTTTCATTCTTAATAGTATTAGCTTTATCATACATCACAATACAGTACACTAATTCAACATATCAATAGCTAATTCAGGCAAATCTTTTGTTAGTATATTTGTCCTGCATATACTGTTACATTACACAAATGGACGAATACTGCATTTAGCGAGAAGTTGATTACAGCCCCAGTCGAATCCTCAAAACATCAGAATACTTATGAACTGGACTCGGAACCTTATACCTTGGCTTATAATAAAATAATCATTCTTCACTAGCCTTCTCTTTACAATCTGCAACCGTGTATTGGAGGTGTATTACGATATTTGTGGTTGGTTGTACTAAATACCTGTGTAATTATCTGTGTACCTGTGTACAAACGCACTCGTCTCTTTTAAACAGCATCTCTCAAACACTATTAGCACCGGTAGCGTTCCAAAGATGTAACACATTTTCCAAATAAGGCGGTTTCTGCGAAATAAAGTAAAGGCTTCCTTTGAAGAGCTCTTCTGTGACGTTAACAGGTTTATGTCCTTTACGAGTCAAAGGAATCTGAGATTGCCGATTGCAACGTGAGGCTCTTTGCGTCAATATGACAGAAGGTACTTACACACGCTTATTATGTAACAGACACACACTTGTTATTAAATTTTATTAATTAAAAGAAATTGAGATATTCCCTTTGTTAAATGAGTGAATGGAGTACAAAGCCCTACTGTCAGGTTGATATCAACAATGATTTATATGTTGATACGAAAAATGCAGTTTATTTTGGTTAGTAAATGGGAATTAACTCGAAGACAAGTAAAATGGTCCTGAATCACATCATTAATGTTCATAACATTCGTATAACCAAAAAAGTCCTTTTAGTAAAAGTTTTAAATTAAACCCTGTTTGCTTTTCTGTACACTTCAGATAGTTTTCTAAGTTATTTACAGTGGCTTAGGTTCTAGTTATTACAATGTCAACAGTTGTTCATATATTTAAAAAAGTTAATAAATGTACCACCATACGATGCCTTGCTATATATACGACCTGACCTTTCTTAAAGCAATGTTATGGATAATTCTAATGGTTTTATAGTGTTAAGCTTTATAGCAACTTAACCTACTTTGTTTTACAGAAATTTTACAACTATGGATAATCATATCTGAACGAATATTGTATTTAACACCAAGAAAGGCGTTAAAATGACTGTATCAAAATTGTGATACACGCATATATTTACGATTTAGTCAGTTGAATGATTTGGTTCCAACGGGTTTTTTGAAGAATATTTATTTCTTTAAAGTATCATTTGATAAGTGTTCACATAACCAAACGAGAACTTTTGATTGTACGATGATCCTAATGAACTTAAGTTACTTCAAACTTCCATTATATATACGAATTATTTATTTCTGAATAAATTATACAAACTTTGTAAACATAGCACTTACTTCTTGAAAAAGTTACTTTGATCTTGTTTTTTTTTTCAGAGGAAGTTCTGTGAATTTTTTTTTATATTTATTTTATGAATGAAAACAAAACATTTCCTCAAATTATTAGGTAATTCCTCGATTTATTATGTTTATAAGTATTATTTCCAATACGCAGGCTACGAGGAAAATATCCGTCCAATACAGAAGGCGCGGAAATCCAATAACATATGAATTCCATCTCCCTTAATATTGAGAACATTTCCAGAAAATTCTTTAGGGATTAGTTTGAAGCAACTATATCAATATTGACTGATATGTATTCTTATTTTTCCTTTTAGCGAATTCCCCTATAGGGAAGTAGCTATTACCGTAGGTCTCATGGTAAGACCTAGGCCCGGGACCGATTTACTTTTCCATTTTGATGTCCCCAGAGGCCAAAAACACAATTCGTTTAAATTTATATATATATATCTATCTATATATATATATATATCTATCTATCTATATATATATATATCTATCTATATATATATATATATTATTTTCTTGCATTTTTAGGGCTACTAATATAATAAAAATCAAAAACATATTCAACAATATGTGTATATATATGTGTCCATCCGCACGATAACTTGAGTAATTTGTGTCCGATTTTGATAAAATTTGGTATGAAGGTGTAAGGCGGGATCAACTTGAACGAGTTCGCGAACCAGCATGATCGGACTATGGTAATGGGGGTTTACGGGGTGTTTTATGGGGTAAAAATAGGTTTCTCCCATTTTCGACCCAAAAAACATAAAATTTAGCAATTTCTTTCCAAACCATTTTGTAGAGCTTAAAAAAACAAATAATTTAGTATATTGAAGTGTTATTATGCGCCTAATGGTTACGGAGAAAATTAAAAAAAAAATTTAATTTTAATTAAATTCCCATGTTATTCCTATGGAGAACAAGTAAACTGTTGTAGTTTGCTTGTTTATGAACACATTTTGATCAAATTTGGAAAATGTTTTTATTTCTTACTAACCATTAACATTTTACAAAAAAAAACAGTTTTACCCTCCCTGATGCAGCAAACCTAAGTACTTGTTAAACTAATTCTATTTAAATAGGAAATAAATGTTATATTTTTAAGTAGACATTTTAGTGTAAATCCAATCAGGCAAATGGAAATTCGCTTAGTCTGCAGGTTTGCTGCTGCGGGGGTATTTGTAAGATACATTTCATATTTAGGGTTTTTATTTTTGGTTTTATTTTATTAACCAATGAGGTAGAGCTTAAGTTTCTCCTACAAAACACACATCATGGTACAGAAGCATTAGTAACAACACACAAGGAATGGTTTCAAAATTAAACAAGGATAAATTAAGCTTGAACCAAGACATTGAATCGGGAACATTACCGGTGGTTTTGACTCACTTCCTACTGTAATGAAGATGAATACAACGAGCAAACCAAAGAATCTGGTGAGATAACTAGTTAGCTTCACACTGACTAAACTACCTATTACACTAAAATATTTGTTCTTAAGCTTTACAAAATAGTTTGGAAATCACAACATTTTCTTTTTTTAAACTGAAAAACTCTTATTTTATACCGTAAAACACCATTCCCATAGTCCGATCGTGCTGGTTCGTGAACATTATGTATGTATACATATGCATTTAAACGGATTATGTTTTTGGCCCATGTAGGCCTCGAAACTAACGAGTAAGTTGGTCCCGGGTCAAAGTTTACTGTATGACCCACAGTAATAACTTATTCCCTATATATAGGAAATTTACTCAAATCAAATTTAAAGTTACGAGCTGGTGGCCCGTCCTACGTACGGGAATCGAGTTGACAACTAAAACGGAATAATTCAGAACATCTAGTTTACACGCAGACACAAATTCTGGCAGTTTTAATGGGGAAGAACACCTCATAAACAAATGCCACGTGACCACCGATTTATTAAATTCAAATACAGACCTAAAATATCGCCATATGCATTTTAAATCCGATAACTTTACCATAAAACAGCATTTACTACTGCAAAATTAATTGTTGAATTGCCATGCGTATTTATGCGCTTATCACCATAAATTGCAGCGTATTTTTACAATTTGCATGCTCACAATATCTATATCATTATCAAAAGAAAATTATCTAACTCAACAGAGGATGTTTTCCATCTAAAGTTTAAAAATGGTTAGTTTTTTTTTTCCTAAGGACGCTAGGCACGAGCCTGGGATTGTTTTTCACATTACTTCAGGCTAGACCTAGGGGTTGCGGCATTATCACTTAGATAAAATCCATTGGTGACTTGGCGGGGATCGAACCCGGGACCTCAGGGACTGAAGTCCCGCGCTCTAACCACTACGCCAGCTCGCTCCCCAAAACAAAAAACGCACTACTTTCAAAATGTTGTAAATTTCTCTCACTTTTTTAACGGTTTTCACTATTTTTTCGTGCCTAAATAATTATTCTCCCCAAATCCAACGGAAGTCACATAGAACATCTTTAGTTTAAGGTAAAAAAACTTAAAGTGTTTTCCTTTAAAACAACACCAAAACCAGATCTGTACCTTGTTTAATAAGATTTATATGAATTTTAAAAGTTGTAAAGTCCTTTTTAAATCGCCCTGTAATGTTTACACGCAATATTCTTCGATGAAAATTCATTATCAGATTTACTATTATCAAATTTACAACAACACACAATCTAATGTAAATCAAGTGTGGGAGTATGGCTTTAATCGAGAACATAATTACATTGAGCTCAGAAGCAAATAACTAGATTACTCTACGAAGCATGTGTAACCACTTAATTATTGCCATATAACTACAACACACATTGGAAATATAATCAATGGCTTAAAGTACGAAGTGCTATAGCTTTTATGACATCTAAAAGCCATGTATATACTTGCGTATGATTGTAAACTAATCAATAAAAGATTACAGTACCTGCAGACTGCCTTGTGGGTTTTGTTAATCCAGTAGGATTACGTACGTTTCGGCAATTATATTGCCATCATCAGATCCAGAACTTGAAGCTTAAAATCTTGATTCTTTGGCACACATGGTCACGTCAGAGTTTAAAATCGATCACATACACAAAACGAATATTAAATACATATAGGCCTACTATATTAAAACCCCGAACAGGATACAATATGATGCAAGCATCTCTCTTGCCGAGTCTCGACTCCTGAGTCGTGGTTTAGAAAAACAACTACATTATGATTGTAAACTGTTCATACCATGATAAATAAATATTTATGCTTAGAACGACCATTATTTCTCTTATACCATAATCCAGTTGGAATCTGATGATTCTTGTAAACTTGGTGATTTATTTATGGTGATTTTACATTTTAATGATTATAAACAGTTATTAATCTACGATGAAAGATCTTTCTGCCAACTGAGTGGATAATTTATGCTTTAGTACTAAAACATGAAAATATGACATGTTTCATCTTGGGCAGAATTAGTTCTTTGACAATATCGTAACAATCTTAGGTTGATAAAATGTAATGAAACAGTAAAACAATTTACAGTATAAAAATGTATATTAATTATAATGCTAAGAATGAATTTGATATAGGAGGGAAATAATTGCTTGTTTGTTCAAACTATGTAGCCTTATACAGTATAAGTTTAAACGAAATATCTTCTTTAGGTTTGCTACTCATGAAGTAAAATGTAATGGATTACTTGGGTGAGTACTTTATTTACTCACGATAGTAATATTTCTTATTACTTCCCTGTGCATTACCATATTATATTTTATTTTTATTTTTTTTATTTTAACAAGTAAATTACACTTACATTGTAAGGTGATATAAAACTATACTTTGTATAAAATGTTCTTGTTAACTCAATTCTTAGGCACTCTCATGGATACACATATCCCTTTGTTTTTTTGTTTTTTTTTGTATTATGTCTACAACACCAAAATGCTTTATATCTCCGGGTAGGTTGTTCTATACAATTATTTTATTACACAACCTTATCACCAAAGAAGGGTTTTAGAGGATAAACACAATGTTTAGCTTAATTAAGTAGATTAAACTTCAACCCGAGCTCTTCTGATCGTGACTTGGATATCAACAATCGGAATTAGATGGTAAATTAGGATAAATACTTCTTGTGGTATTTTAACATAGAAAAGGCTGGAAGTAACGTTGTCATGTAAAATCATTGACATATAAAGATTGGATTTTATTTTACCATAAGATGATGCAATTTTGCTAATTTGTTGTGGTTAATTCCACAAATGTTCCTAATAAAAGTTGAGAGAACATTTTGTAAGCGAAAATAGAAATAGTTTTTATTAAATCACAATCTGTAGTTAAAAAATATAAACAATTCAACAAGTAAACATCGTAACAATTTTAACATATGATGGAATTAAATGTAAATAAAACATATGTTAACAGTTTGAACACTTGGATAAACGTTTTTAATGAATTATTTGAAAAGTACAACAGTAAGAATTATCGTACATGTTTTTATATTGGGGGTTCTACAATACAGAACAAATTCTTATTGACTAAAAAAACTATGGTTTTTGTTTTCTACTAAATCTAAAGTTACAAATAAGTTTCTGCGGAAACCGGGACCCGGTATTTTCGCACAGATCTCACTGGGTTTTGGAAGTAATTTTACCAGAGGCTGCAAGTCAGAAGGCTCACGCTTTAATGACTAGACCAGCCGTATTACTGACAATATCTAATAAAACACTAAAATGATTTTAAATGTTTTAAATCAAAATATCCTCCTATAAAAAAAAAAAAAAAAAAAAACTAATACGATATAGCACGAATAATACAGTATACGATTTCCGTGTTTAACTGACAATTTCGTTAGGCAACCAACTCCTTTGAATATTTTAAAGTGAAAATATGCACCGAAAATCTGTTTTCTTTTAGCACCATCCCAGGGCTAGAGACACCATCCAGGTAACACATGTTTCTATGTAGTATTGACTGGTTTTAGCAAATTTCTCTATAGGCACGATTTAACAGTTAATTCAAAGATTTTCCACGATTCTATGATCGTAAATAATTTTCCTTAAGAGATTTAGATAAAGAAATAATCTGTATATCTATACGTAACAAATTATTGTTTCTAATTTAGAATAACTTAATCTGATCAAACTTCTCTCCGAAGCTAAGACATTTATATTTGTTTAAGTAGCTTAACTTCCCGAGTACTAAAAGCTTATAGGTAAATGCCACGTCCAATTTAGGATTTATTCTAAAACGGTGGGGCTTAGACCGCAAGATGTAATTAATTTGGCTCTGAAAGCTTTCATCTAATATTCTCGGTTTGTTGGGAAATTTAGATGAGTAATTGTAACGCTAAACTAAATTATATTTAATTATTTAGCAATGCAATGTGTTTGGGTCTTGGTTTTATGTGTGTTTGTATTTAGTTTAAGTATGGACATATTACACTTCAAATAATATGTCTTTTACGTGTTTGTTCCTGATGTATGAAAGCTGCATAATTCGTATGTACTGAAATGCAAAAGAAAACAAGTTCATGCACCAGGCCAACATACAAACCTATTTTATGTCATTAAAAGTCCTATAGATCTGCGCCCTGTGGTAGGTAAAACGTTTAGAAAAGAATTAAAAATAAATATATTGATTGGTCTCCATGGTATAAAAAACAAAAACCTCAATTTTTACTTTCTATAGTGCTCAACCTGCTTGTATATACCGACGGCGGGCTACATACAGTTGTCAGCATTTACTTGAACTCGTTGGTATATACTGTATAGCTAAATTACTCCACCCAAAGCTAGCGTTACTAAATTATAACTGCGTTCCACGGATTACAAGGGTATAATTGAACGTAGACCGGTCGTGGGCCAATATATTTAATTATCTTGACATCTACTAGACTAGCAATGGACTAGCACTTAATACAGTAGGGGGGTTTAATTGAGGTAGGTACCTTTAATTTAAGACCTCTCCCACCTTTCTGCAATTACCAGTCGTCCACAATTTTCTGGTAAAAGTTTGGTCTAACAGAGTTAAGGATAACTCCAGTATTGTTTATGTTTTTATTAAATGTTTTTTAAATAATCAGTAAATTATAGGCTTTACTTTAAAGTATTGATCATTTTAATAAGTTAAATTTAATTATTTCTCCGATATGATATTTATTTCAATGCTGTGGGGCAGCATGGGTCTTCTAGTTGATAAAAAAAAAAAAATAGGGTCGTCTTTTAAAACTAGGTGTACAATGCAGTTGTTTGCTTGCATTATTGAGTGGAGCTAGCATATTAATCCAATACTTTTCTAAAGTCAAATGTAGGCTACATCTGTTCCTCGTAAATGAGATTATATACTTTCAGTATCCAATGTCAACGGTATATTTGGTTCACATGAATAAGATGCCTATTAGCAGTATCCAAAGCAAATGCTAGACTTACTTCTTGTTCACTTAAATTGAATGTCTATTTGCAGTATTCAATGTCAATGATACATTTGATTCCCATAAATAAAAAGCCCTTTTGCAGTATCCAAACTCAATGGTCCATTTGGTTCATGTAAATTAATTGTGTACTTGCAGGATCCAAAGCAATGGTTCATTTGATTCCCATAAATGGAGTGCCTAATTGCTATATCCAAAGTCAATGGTACGTCTGGTTCACGTCAATGGAATGTCTACTTGCAGTATCCACTATCCAAACTCAGTGGTATCTTTGGTTCAAATTAATTGAATTCGTAATTGCAGTATCTATTCAAAGCCTACATTATTATGGAACGTCTAGTTCACATAAATGGAAAGTCTACTCGCAGTATCCAAATTCAATTTTAGGCCTATATTTGGTTCACGCAAATGGAATTGCTATTTGGATTAGTCAAAGGTGCATCAGACTTATTCCGATGACACTAATTATTGGTTATTCATTTTGTAGTAAATTATGATCAATGATATTAATCCGATTGTTCTTCCTTTTTTCTCTGTACAGTATTTGTTATGTACTATTTAGATGATTCGTTGACTAACATATGTTGTGACTCTTGTTTACCTTTTTATTATCTCGCAAATAATTCCATGGCAACCAATTAACCCATTAGGCCCATGTTAAATTTCCCTAAGTTTAAATTCACGTAGGGAAAAGCCCTGTAGTCCGATTTGTGCCATTTCAGACTTATACCTTCCCATGGTTGATTACTATGACTGCGCTGAATTTTGAGCGGATCGCTTCAGCCGATCAGCAGGAGTATTTGTAGAACAAAAGCAGGAGTGTAGTATAAAAGCTTCGCTTCGTTCAGCTCAATCAAGATCTTTAAACAACGACACTATTGCACTGTTTTATTGATGTGTGTTTTGAAATATTCGTGAGCTCCCTTCAAACAAATGTTTTTTCCTACAGTCACCCGACAAAGTTGGCTTCCTTGTACTGTTTATAGTACAGAAAGCTGGTAATTGCTGCATATTTATACTTTGCCGTACGGTTTATACTTTGTCGTACGGTTTATACTTTGCCGCACATCAGGATTCCAACGAAACAACACAAAACTATTATGCACGTAATCCGTGTACGCTTGGAAATAGGTTGGTAACACTTAAAGATAATAATACTATGAGCAGCTGATTGACTATTATAACTACGATTTAACCTGTCATTTCGTGTTTATAGTTTCGGTATTTCTGAACTTTCTGGACTTTTCTTTTAAACGTTTTTAAAACATTCCTACGATCTTAATAAACAAGAAAGTACCTTTAAAGCATTTTTTTAGGCACGGAAACCACTTTAAATTACAAAAACATACGGAACTATATTCTCAAAACGCGGAGCACATTTCTTGCCGAGTAAAAATAGCGGAGTGATACGGACCGGGTACTACTTTCTCTAATATCTAGGGCACCATTTGTGTTGCCAGCTGAACCTAAAACGTGTTGTGTAGTGTTTGAAAGACTAATTATTTATATGCTTTATAGTGACTGTAGGAAAAATATAATGTGTAACACGATGTGTAAGTGCTACTTTGCCCACTATAGTTACACAAATAACTATAGTTCTTGGCTGAAGACGTAAATAGACCAACACGTTCATGACAACACGTCGTAAATCTTTTTCAGTGGATCTTCCCCGTAATGGAGAGCACTGAATTGAATATGATCTTGTCCATTAATCCTTTATTATGTGATTTATATTTATCTCGTTAATAATGTCTATTACCAGTCTTCTTACTGGTGGTTGTAATATATCTCCATCCAGTTCGACATTGGCTTCTTTTGAACCAACTTAAATTGTCATTCCTGTAAACAATTTCCTGTCTTTGTAATCTTCCCCCGGCGTTCATAGTAAAATAATATCTTACAGAAAAAATATACCCAGAACATAAATTTTATGCACATTTATTAAAAATATACTAACCTCAAAACTTAAGGAAATATAAATACGCCACAAAAAATTTAAAACAAAGTTTGGATGTTTAAAAACGAAACATAAGCAGAAATTTTGCAATTTATATGCTTTCATTATAGAAAATATTTTACTTTATATTTTTAGTTTAATTTTGGTTTCTTAATTATTTTTCCAACCTTTCCAGGATCAAGGCCTTTATTTGAGTCAGCTCAGATCATTTTCCCACTTATAATACGTTTAATAAATCTACATAAAAATATGCCTTGAACTGTAAAATATGCATTTCAACATTGTAAGGTAACACACAAAAAGGTAAAGAAAACTTCCCAATGATAAAAGATTTCGTCAACCTTGGTTTAATTCTATACCCAGATACGAGCTATGTCTGTTTGTAATATATATATATGTATATATATATATATCGAAATCCAGCGGATTTTGACTAAACTTTATAATTAGGAACTTGATATCTAAGATTAGGTTATTAAGATGTAAGATAAGCTTAGCAATAGTATTTAATGGGAGTTAGTTGGTGTGTAGCTACTTATAACCAGTGTGAAAATCCCCCCCCCCCACCCACCAGGTAACTTCAAGGCTTTTCACATCGACACAGTTGGTATTTACTGTAAAATCATTGTATTTAAAATGCATACCGCGTATAGTTGGATGCAGAAATAGGTGGCCACCGGATCACATTAAGACTGTGAGAATTTGCCTTTACTCAGGTTATGTTTTTGTCTGTAAAGCCCGAAGGAATTGGACATATTATACTGTATTGTGTCTAATTGACAATAGGGCTATTTTCATGAACGAATTGTAACTAGGGTTGCTTTCAGAGAGGTGAAAGCCAGTTGAGCGGATCAAACGTGATTTGATATTTGTATAAGTAACTAAATGTAAAAAAGTCAATAGATGTACTAATGCTAGTTTTATTGATTAAAATTATAATAATTCAGATTTGCTTTTACTACATCTTGTTATTCAGATACCTCTTCCAAAAGTGCATTATGGTAGTTTTGACCAGGAAAATATTACAGTAGTTGGAATCTGGAATTAACATCCAAAAAGGGCATTAAAGTATAAAAAACAGAAAGGAAATTTAACATTCAAATTCAACTGTAGCCTACAACAAAAACATTGGACTTCATCTTTCACCCTTACAATCGGTTAAAGTAGGCTATATTAGAGTAAAAAAAAAACAGTAACTATTAAAAAAAACGAGTATCAAAGTATTACAACAGGAGGGGAAATTTGATATTTAAATTCAACTGTGCAACATAAACATTGTTCTTCATTTCAACCCCTGCAATCGGTTAAACTCAGCTTTAATTATGCGTTTTATTAATAAGTGTAATAACTTACTGCACCGTCGATGTAATTCAACATAATATAACCTGTGATGTATTATCGGATTAAATATCGATTTCGATGCGGTTCGATATATCGCTTATTAAATCCTGATTTCTAACATTGGCTGTTTCTAATCAGCTGGCAACACAAATCTTGTTTACATTTTTCTTGTAAACAAAAAACTGTCATATGGCTACTTTAGTCCCATAAGCCTAATGTTAAAATTTGGAAATTTTAAGTTCGTTTTAAATTGCATTAGCATTATCTAATTGAAATTTGTTTGTTTATTAACCATCTCACTATTAGTCTAAGTAATCTTGTTAAGTTTAGCTGAAATGTGTTCTGCCGTTATTGAGTGATGTTGCTTTATTTGTTGCATTGAAGTTGATCCCAAA
Organism: Macrosteles quadrilineatus; assembly: GCF_028750875.1. NCBI lineage: Eukaryota > Metazoa > Arthropoda > Insecta > Hemiptera > Cicadellidae > Macrosteles > Macrosteles quadrilineatus. The sequence continues at coordinate 98,261,716 of NW_026542596.1, forward strand.
GAGCTACGCTCGCTTCGCTCGCTCCGCTCAATGAAAGTTTAATATCGTGTTCAATATGTCGTACTCATGAGTGTGTGTAAATCTATTCAATTTATTGTACACTATTTCAGAGTTTTCCAGAGTGATCTAGAATATTCTAGGGTGTTTTATGACTTTCAAACCAATATGAAAGTGTAAGATAGTAGTTGGTCAATAAAAAACTATCTTAGAGAAAGTATATTTTAGATATTTCTAGATTTAATGGTTCCAAGATTTGCGTAGGCATCTTTGAAACAAAAATATTCTGTAACTGTTATTGTGCATACGAAACCGGGTAAACTCAGGTTTTGCTGCTAGTCTTATATAATCTATGTTAAAATTAACACAATATTAAAGTATCCTTTAAAAAACAAATTGAGAGTGACTGGTTAAAAGCAGATCCGTTAACATCTTTGATTGCATTAAGGTCTTGATGATGTTAACGATTGATAACAACATTATTACTTACATTTAGTCGTTTTGTAAATTATTTAACAAGATCTAAATACTTTTATCCTGATGAAGTTTAGTGTTACTACTATAGAGATAAACTACCATAGGGATACTATTAATTTATCCAATTTCTAGGAAAACAAGGAAATTGCATTTTCATCATTGCGTAGCAAAATGAGTCACTTTCGCTCCTAGTAATGAAATAGTATATTTAACTACTAGTTGACTCGCATGTAAAACACTATCTCGCCCAAAAATTGGGCTTTCGTGACGAGTATTGAACGATAATTTTCATCATGATAATGAACACGATGATAGTGTTACCAGCAGGCAACACTTCGTATCGACAACATTTCTATTGCGAATTTTATACATCAGATTTGGTTCAACTATGAGATGAACGGGTAAATAAAACATTTCCCCATCACTGTAAATCCTAAAAGGGGGTATTTTGAGAAATTGTTTACGCAACCAGTTCCTTAAATAAAATCCCTATATCAATTAAGAGTTTGACAAGGAAAAAATTATGAATACTATGTATATTATTTCATCTCAACCATAGTAAATTCACTAACTATAAACATCCTACATAGGCAGAGGTGTGTGCGTGATCTGTATTGCGTAAGAGATAAGTGTGTGAGAATTTGTTTGGTGATTAAAAATATAGTGTTATTGTTAGTTTTCAATATCTTGTCGTTGACGTGGTCACGTATATGATAAAGTAGTTGTATGCCAAGTTGAGTATATTAAATTTGGCCCCTAGATCGTGACTTGGATATTGCTCTGAAAATGAGATCACTGAAATGAGCTTCTTGGGAAATAAAAGAGCCTCTATTCAGTAAAGGTTTTATTTGAGGCATGGTCTATTATTATTCTACAACTAGCAGTGAGCCTAGCTTGTTCCACTAATATACAACCTTTTTAATAGAGAAAAACTGTTGGCTTTCATATTAATATTGGATTAAAGCTGCAGACGAAAGTAATATAGATGTAACCTCTACGGTAAAAACTGTTTAAGTTTAAAACCAAACCAATTCTTGTCAACCTAATGTCACGAGGAAATGATTTTGTTTAGATCACTTAATATATTTCTTATGTCCGATGGGGTTATAACAAAACATTAACTATGTCGATTTGTAGGGCAAGCACTAAAGCGAGATTGTTTAAGTGTAATGGTATGATTGTACTAACTGGTGACATACCAACGATCACCAGGTAAGCAACTATAGACGTAAAAATGCGTGGGTCAATATGAATAAAGAATCTGTCTCTAAATATAAGAATGTTCTCTAAAAAGCAGATTGATATTTGATGGACTACGTATGTAAGAAACGGTTTTTTCCATTTCAGTAACTAACAGCATGCACTACAAATGTTAACATATTCAAACCGTTATGTTAGTAAAAGCATTATGAACTGTAGGAAAAGATTCATTATACAACAAACAATTTTAGATGATGAAATTTTATTTTTTGATTGTTTTAGAATCCTCTGGTAAAATAAAATACCCCCGCCGCAGCAAACCTACAGACTAAGCGAATTTCCATATGCCTGAATTGATAAACATTTAAATCTATTCAAATAACATTAGGTTAAACAGGTTCCTAGGTTTGCTTACAGTGAGCCTCACTAATAAGGTGTGTTTTTTTGTAAAATATTAATAGCTTAGTATAAAATAAATAAATTTGCAAAGTTTGATCAAAATATATCCATAAACAAACAAACTATAACATTTATAAAATACTCTCCACAACAATAACATGGGAATTTTAAATTTAATAGTTATAGGTAGATTCGCAAAAACAATATTCTGTTGCAAACCTCAACGTACCCTGCTCCTCAGCGAATATCAATCTTTTATCTTAAAAAGCTGGTTCGTAGATACTTTAAGATAAATGATTGAATTTTTGATATGCTGAAGTTAAATTTCATCGAAGTCAAGCTGTCCGGGATCAAGTTGAATTTTCAAGAATGGTAGTTATGACTTTTAGGAACTCAAAACAAAAATGTGCAGTGCTACCGCATACCATAACGACTTTGGTTAGGCTATATCTTTTACTGTTCATACAACTTCAGAATTCAATAGTCATTGGCTGTATATAATCTTGTTTTAGGGAAATATTTCAGGAATTTATTTTTACAAGAATTTTCCAAATAGTACTTGATGATGGTGTGACATCACAAATGAATTAATCGCACTTGTTTGTTCTCTAGTTGAATTACCAAGTTGAACAACAAGTTATGACTAGGCTAATGCAATCCATTCTCTTGTTTGGAAATTAGGTTATGAACTATTGATATCGTCTTAAGTGATCAAATATCGTCTTAAAGTATCGTCAACCTAATATATTTCATCCTTATGAAAATAAATTGCCATGTGATTATTATTTTTTCCAAATAGTTCTTCTTAAAACCTAAAGGTTAGAAGACATGTCATAATATAAATCTTCTCTACAACTGAAGAATATAGATCATGAATGTCTATTTTAAACTCAAAAGTATCTGCCTAATATGCCACCAGAAAAATAAGAACATGCGTTTCAAAATTATAACATTATATTACGTAACCTATAATATAAATAGAGCTTATGTAAAACAATACTCTCTTTTAGCCCCATATCTCTGTGGATCTGCCGAAGATTTAATGGTGTGTTTCTTGCTATGTTGTGTAGAAACATTTTGTTATTGTAATAGTTTGTTGCTTAGCCAAGTTTAAAACTAGTTTTACGCAACACTACATTAATTTGATGATCTTCCCACGCAAGGATTTAGTCCAGAAAACAGCTGTTTGCCACCAGCTCATTCAAATGGGGTTTCATTGCGTAATACTGTTCTGCAATGAGTTTTTCCGGACACCAATCAGCTAATTATACTGTATTTGCGTGGCAATGATTGGTTATAAACAAAAACATAACCTCTCTTAGAGGTTATGACTGGTGATGTTTAGTCATTTAGTTGATGGAAATATGTAAGGATTTGTACGAATTAAGTAGTATGGCGTAAACTATCGTACGTAACTCGTCCAAAATGTGTGTACCGGACTCGTATGGTAATCCCGTACTCGACTTCGTCTCGCACGGGAACGACCACACTCGTCCGGTAAACATTTATTTTCAGGACTAGTAACGTAATATACTATTTTGCGTTTAATCACGTGATGATGGCTGTAAAGCCACAGTCAATTGAGATAGGCGAAAGTTTAACAAAGAGGTCTAAAGTCACCTAAAGTCCTTACTTTCAAACTTTCTACTGAGGCGGAAATATTCATCAAACAGCTTATCAGCGGTAATCTTGTTATCAGAGCCTTGCAATATAAAGCAATTTATAATCTCTTAAAACTTATTACCTAAAATAGATCAATTAAACTTTGCCAGTTATGATTTTTGCTTTTTCTCATTTTGGTTAGAAGATTGTAAATAGTTACTAATATAAATGTTTCGGTACCAACCACTTAAAACTTAACAATAAAAGTTATTTATATATAAAATGGATATTCCAAACAAGTAATTTTAAAATTAGTAAAGAAATTTCAGATTAATATACCTTCTAGCATTACATTTAAGTTTGAATGAGTTGGTTGGTGTTTAGTAGCAATTTAAACAAATCGTGGTCCATGACCTGAAAAGACCCACCCCCCATCTAAAGGAAACTAATCAAACCTGGGTTATCAGTGTCTGCATTATTATTATTTCATATCCTTCTCATATTTTCTTTTGAGAAACCTTTGGGCATAACAGAAATATTTAAAAAAAATTATGAATTTCTGTTTCCAGTAATCAATACTAAATCTTCAGCTATTGGACGAAGGCACAGATAGATATGATAATCTGACAGATGTGCAGGAAAATAAGACATTTGTAATATAAATCACACCATGACCTTAAGTGTAGTTTTCAAGGACATCGGACTTAGTAACAGGATTTTTTTATGATAGAGATAAGATTATTGTATTGGTCCAATGACCAAATAAATAATTAGAAAAACTGTTTACTAAATATAATTAATAGATTCCTATTTAAAAAACGAATAATAGTGTACATGCTTGTTTCACGAACAAGCAACAAAAACATTTCCCATTTAAAAATAGTTAATCTGTTGCAGCTGTAAGCACAGAGCTTGTAGCCTCAACCGTGTCCGCTCTACTTACTTAAGTACTTGAACATGTAAATGAGACTGAGAGGTTTTATTTCTTTGAAGTTAAAATTATAAAATACCAAGAAAATATATTAGGTTATATCTGTTACGGCTGATGCATCACATTCTGGAAATATTCGTAATCGAACTTCGAAAATCACTATAACAATAATGAAATCAGTGATAAAACTGGTATTTACATAATGCTACTAACACCTTTTCATATAACATCAACGTAATAAACATGCAGTTAGTATCAAGAGGGATGCTAAAACAAAATGAAATTAGCAAATATCAATCCGAAAACCTAATCCGTTCAAATAATTAGATAATTGAATTTAATCACGAAATGTTCCCATTTATTTAGAAAATGCCACTCAATTTGCTAATTGAGTCACATTTCATTGAAACGATATATTTTTTCTCAGTAGGAAGGCTAGAGATGTCAATTTAAACATGTGATATAAATAAATGTTTATATTATAAAATAAGTGCATCGTATGAGGAGTTAGTTATAAGGCATGTACATTAATACGTCTAAAAACACTTCTAAGGTAAGTTTAATAACTTACTCACTCGTATGTAGGCATATATTGTATACACAAAATGTTGTTATGGCGGATCTCTATAAATGCTACACATTACTAAACATACTAGTAAACGATTTACCACCAAGTGAAAAGGCAATGTTTATATTGTAAACTTAAAAAAGCAAAAGATAGGAAATGTCTTGAGTACATGACATGTATGTTAAATCACAAAAAAACAAACAGACAACTTCTTGAAGCTTATAGCCTACAATACTTTCCCTTGAAGTAACAACTGGCTTGCTACACCTGGTAAATTATGGATTTAATAACCACATCAGTGTTGAAGTCAATAGTACACTTAGATGGATAACAAATTTGAACCAAATTTGATACAACGTTTTTAAACAGACTTTGAGTCTCAAAGCTCTCTGATCGAGACTAAGTGGTTTTCCGTAAAACGTTATCTATTTTAATAATTGGAGACTGGGTATTATTAAGTTTTGGTTTTTTAACAACATTTATTCGGTATAATGTCCTTTTGTTTTTGAATCGATTTATTGGTGGTTAAAGTAAACGTTACCATTTTGTAAACACAGTAGTGCAGTACACAAGGGTACATAAAGCTGTATACACACAGTATATACACATAAAGCGGTATACACACAACAAAGTACTGTACTTTATGAACGCCCATGGTTTGATGTAAAGTTTGTGTTTCACTTGTAGACAAGGCAAACATTTCCTCATTGACCTAATGAAATTTAGAATCAAAAAGTCTACAACGCAATAGGTACTATATGAACTGCAACACAGTTTAAAATAAAGAAGCATAATAAGTCATCACACAAAGTAATTGTGTATGTTAGCAGCTTGAGATTGTAAAAGTATTTATTTCCATATTTGCATTTATATCCTACTAATATTATAAATGAGAAAGTTTGGATGTATGGATGGATGGATGTATGTTTGTGACAAGTAAACGCGAAAAATACTGGTTGGATTGGGCTGAAATTTGGTGTGATGATAGCTCACATTCCCAATTAACATATAGACGCACTCTTATCGCAAAAATCCTTTCGGGCTCCGCCCCAGTGGCTCTGAAGTTTACCATGTTAACCTTATGAGTAATCATATTTAAAAGGAATAAAATAGTTTCGTCAGCTGTTCCAAATACACAAGTTGGTTCTATGGTATTAAATAGCATTAAAAAGTTATAAGGTTTACCAACAGGGTGTAACTATTTTATACAACAAATGTAAGACCAAAAATTATCTATTTTGTGTCCTCTTCCCGTTGCAAAGCATGGGTACAACAGCTAGTTTTACATATTTTCCAAATTTTTATTTAGAAATTCGTTAGCATATTTATTTTTCTGTAGACTACACACAACAGAATTTAAAGTATTTACTAATATTGCACATAGCTTTACCCAAGGTGTGTGGTAAGGTATTTATATTAATCTAGTAGCTTTAAGACAATGTATGAGCCTTAATTGATACAAAAATAAGTCATGTAACCATGCGACAATAATAGTGATAGAACCAATGATAGAATCTGTATCAGATTTCAAACTATATTGTTGTATGAAAATAATCAACGACGTCAACCGATATTTTTAATTTTATCTTTACAATTTGAGATATATATATATATATACAGGGTGTTTTTTTTTAAAAACTTGCATCTTTATTTATGTAAAAACCGCAATAGATAGAAATATGCAATTTGCAGGAATCATCTATTGACGTAGGGGGCCCAATCTTTTTGAATTCAACGTTACATTCACATTCCCCCCCTTTCCCTACCTGCCACCAACTTATTTTTTTTAATAGCAAGGTACCCTTTGTGACATATCAAATGAAAGAGAATGAAAAAGAAAATGTTTGATGAAAAGAAATTGAAAATCTATTCATAAATTTGTGAGATATCCCCCCCCCCATCACCCCGGAACTTAATTTTTTTCATAGCAAGGTACCCCTTGTGACATATCAAATGAAAGAGCATGAAAAAAGAAAATGTTTGGTGAAATTTATTTTTCATTTGATATGTCACAAGGGGCACCTTGCTATATAAAAAAAAATAAGTTCCGAGGGGGGAAAAGGGGGGATTATCTCACAAATTCATGGGCCGATTTTCAATCTTTTTTCGCGAAACATTTCCTTTTATCTAGGCTAAACTCAACTACTATTATTTATATCCATGGTGATGGTTTTCGGCGTAAACCGCATCGTCAGTTGTATTTCACTGCCAGACGTTTCGTCCTTACTATGAAGTGGCATCCTCAGTGGCTAGGCTGAGACTAAGTCAGAGAAGTCCGTCCAGGTATACTAATATCTTCTCTGACATAGTCTTACGCCGAAAATCATCACCATGGATTTCAATGACAACGGCCGCGAAAGCCTACGCATGAAGATAATATCATTTATAGTTCAGGCGAAAGTTTTTACATGCGAAATGAATATTAAGTAATTCAGAGATGTTTGTTTTTAAATATATCAACAACTTTCACGTGTAACAATAGTGATGTGGCAAAAATTACACAACTTGGCACAACTGGTGATTAGGCGTTCTGATGAAATGAAATGAAATGAAAAATCATTTATACAGGCAAAGTTAGGGCCACATGGCTCTTTCTTACACTTAACATGTACTTTAAAACAAAATATAAATATTTTATATAGTGGTTTTATACAGTGACTAAACAGATTGACCATGTGCTGGTTTATCACGAGTAAATACATTGACAATCATCGGTAAATAAGGTGTGGGGTTGGTAGGATATGTAAATAAGTCCGAATGCACCAGCTAAATATACATAGTGTTTGTTTTTGGCTGTTTGGTGTAACGATAGATATCCAAGTTATCAGGAGAGTTCTGTAAACAGAACTTTCTGGGATTTTGTAATATTTTTTCATCTGTTACAGTATTTGATTTACTGTAATATAAAGGCTATTTTATATGAGTCGTTTTTTTAGGTTACATGAATACACCTTTTTACTATATTATTTATAGACTTCACAAACAATTTTATTAAATCTTAAATTATGAAATATCTAGAAAATTTTGTAATAAGGTTGATAAAGGCCATAGCGATATTAGTACGAAATATTATGACAAATATGAACAACATTTGTCGCGTGATATTCTTGTGGCAGGTGCTAGATATTGTGTGGAACACCAACATAACTGTACTACCTAGACATTATCAGAGTTCATGGTAGGAACTACTGTACTTTATCTGACTGTTAATATTATGGTTCGGCCGCTTAGAAAGCGACCTCCTCTAGCATTGGTTTAGCATTAGCGCGCAGGTCGTTTTCAAGCGGCCGAACTATAATAGTGTTTTATCTTATATTTCCAACAAAATATAAATAATTTTAAGTTGTACTTTTTATTTATTTTATCGCCTACTCATCATGGAGTACAATTCATGTTTTGTAACAACTAATAAATACGTAAACAAATTTGACTGTCTCAGTATTTTCGAAGGAATAATTCGGCATTTTATTTGTTAAATAAACCTTAAAAGATTGCTTTTTTGAATAAGAATATCATAAAGTTAACTATACAGGTTTTTTCAATCGGTTACTACATTCTTTAATTGTGGTTATTTAGTTTGAAGCCCGAAGTGTGGCTTCGGTGTGGATATTAATTAAGATTAAAATTTAAACACACTGTACACAGATACAACAATCTGTAAGTAGGAAGAAACTTGAATTTAAAACTCTTAAAATGGCTTTCAAAAATTCCTTACAAATCCCTTATTACTTACACTCATTTATGTCTTGTTGCGTATATATAGTTCTACAATAGTTACATTGTTTGATTTTCATGAAAGTCTGAGAGGTGTGACAAGTAAAGCACAAACGAGAACCAATGTATAATTAACCATTATTGAAGAGAAATTGCTCGATTTTATCAATGACAGACATAATTTTATATTGTAAGTTAAGATCACTGATGTCTTAGTTGGATTTTTCCTGAATTGTCTTCAGGTATTTATATTCTTGTGTATAGTTGTATATTATAAGAAGTATTTCTTTGTTAATGTTCTGTCAAAAGTATTTTAATGATTTTTAAGTTTCACTGAGGCTTAATAAACATAAATAGTTCCAGACAAAAACCTATATGTCCTGTAAATAAATCAAAATTAATAAAATTAAGGGAAATTCTATGGTGAATTTAATGTAATATGAAAGTATTTTTGCAATATTTTCACAATATTTGCTTTGGCGTGAGTATTCAAATTGTCCAAAATCGTTAAATACTTCATATATACTGTATGCACAATTATACAGGGTGTTTTTTTTTTTTTTAAACTTGCATCTTTATTTATGTAAAAACCGCAATAGATAGAAATATGCAGTTTGCGGGAATCATCTATTGACGTAGGGGGCCCAATTTTGTTGAATTCAACGTTACATTCACATTCCCCCCCTTTCCCCTCCCTGCCACCAACTTAATTTTTTTAAATAGCAAGGTACCCCCTTGTGACATATCAAATGAAAGAGCATAAAAAAAGAAAATTTTTTATAAAAAAATTGAAAATCGGTTCATAAATTTGTAAGATATTTCCCCCCTCCCTCCCCAGAACTTATTTTTTTAATAGCAAGGTACCCCTTGTGACATATCAAATGAAAGAGCATGACAAAAGGAAATGTTTCGCGAAAAAAGATTGAAAATCGGCCCATGAATTTGTGAGATAATCCCCCCTTTTCCCCCCCTCGGAACTTATTTTTTTTATATAGCAAGGTGCCCCTTGTGACATATCAAATGAAAAATAAATTTCACCAAACATTTTCTTTTTTCATGCTCTTTCATTTGATATGTCACAAGGGGTACCTTGCTATGAAAAAAATTAAGTTCCGGGGTGATGGGGGGGGGGGGGTATCTCACAAATTTATGAATAGATTTTCAATTTCTTTTCATCAAACATTTTCTTTTTCATTCTCTTTCATTTGATATGTCACAAAGGGTACCTTGCTATTAAAAAAATAAATTGGTGGCAGGTAGGGAAAGGGGGGGAATGTGAATGTAACGTTGAATTCAAAAAGATTGGGCCCCCTACGTCAATAGATGATTCCTGCAAATTGCATATTTCTATCTATTGCGGTTTTTACATAAATAAAGATGCAAGTTTTTAAAAAAACACCCTGTATATATATATATATATCTCAAATTGTAAAGATAAAATTAAAAATATCGGTTGACGTCGTTGATTATTTTCATACAACAATATAGTTTGAAATCTGATACAGATTCTATCATTGGTTCTATCACTATTATTGTCGCATGGTTACATGACTTATTTTTGTATCAATTAAGGCTCATACATTGTCTTAAAGCTACTAGATTAATATAAATACCTTACCACACACCTTGGGTAAAGCTATGTGCAATATTAGTAAATACTTTAAATTCTGTTGTGTGTAGTCTACAGAAAAATAAATATGCTAACGAATTTCTAAATAAAAATTTGGAAAATATGTAAAACTAGCTGTTGTACCCATGCTTTGCAACGGGAAGAGGACACAAAATAGATAATTTTTGGTCTTACATTTGTTGTATAAAATAGTTACACCCTGTTGGTAAACCTTATAACTTTTTAATGCTATTTAATACCATAGAACCAACTTGTGTATTTGGAACAGCTGACGAAACTATTTTATTCCTTTTAAATATGATTACTCATAAGGTTAACATGGTAAACTTCAGAGCCACTGGGGCGGAGCCCGAAAGGATTTTTGCGATAAGAGTGCGTCTATATGTTAATTGGGAATGTGAGCTATCATCACACCAAATTTCAGCCCAATCCAACCAGTATTTTTCGCGTTTACTTGTCACAAACATACATCCATCCATCCATACATCCAAACTTTCTCATTTATAATATTAGTAGGATATAAATGCAAATATCGAAATAAATACTTTTACAATCTCAAGCTGCTAACATACACAATTACTTTGTGTGATGACTTATTATGCTTCTTTATTTTAAACTGTGTTGCAGTTCATATAGTACCTATTGCGTTGTAGACTTTTTGATTCTAAATTTCATTAGGTCAATGAGGAAATGTTTGCCTTGTCTACAAGTTCTTATCGTGCAGTCGATGCGAACGGATCGGTTTATCGGAGCTCCTGCCGATAGCGCTCTAACTTAGAAATCGCCTGTCGGCCAGTGCGTGGTTTGCTGTCTCTAACTAAGTGATTTATACCAGTTCACTTGTTATCTTTTTTCAGTGTTTCCAGTGAACCCACGCGTTGATCTGTTAACATTAATATTCTAAATAATCGAAATGAAGTGTCAAAAGTGTGAAAACGATATTGTTCAAACTCGGGACGGGTGTAAATGCGCGGACTGTCAATCAATTTTCCACATTACTTGCGTCGCAGACACATACAAGAAGAAATCTCCCAAGACCTGGAAGTGTGAAGATTGTTCTTTTGGAACTCCGTCTGAACCAAGGACCGGTGAAAGTGTTGAATCAGATCGTGGTCAAACAGCTGTATTAAACGCTATTGCCGCACTTCGTTCCGAAATGAACTCGCGATGGGACCGCAATGATACCAAACTGGACCAAATGCAAACGGACATTAACAGCATTAACAGTGAAATACGTGATTTAAAGGTGGAAGTTACCCGTGTCGGAACACAAGCTAGCAATACCGAGAAGGACGTCGAGCAACTGCTTGAAGATAACAAACGTATTTCTGAAGAATTAGCCAAAACTCAGGAGGACTTGCTTGATCTTCAACAACATCTACGGAAAAATAACGTAATCGTTTCAGGTGTGCCAAAGTTGCCGAGAGGATCAGATGTGTTCAAGGTGATAGCACATATCGCGGAGCTTATCAATGTCCCGTATTATCGCTCGAACATTAACGCGGCACACTGGCTTCCGAGCCAAAACAGGGACGACAGAACACAGCCCATTATAATTTCTTTTGTGTCACGCATCGTCAAAAACGAATGGATAGCAGCGAGACGTTTCAGAAGAAGTCTACTGGCATCGGAGTTACGCCCGAATTTCCCAGATCAGCAAATCTACATAAATGAACATTTAGCTCCTCACACGCGAACAATCTTCAACAAAGGACGCGACCTACTCAAGGAAGGGAAACTGGAGTCTGTCTGGACGTCCGATGGCCGAGTTCTCGTCAAAACAACACCCAAGGGACGACCGACTCGAATAACCAGCCTCCAACACCTAGACAGCGTGACGTCACTGCGAGGCAAATCCACCACCGACCACAGCTCACCGTCACCCGAGTCAACAGAGACATCACCCGCGACAAGGTCACCGACAGCAACCCAGACCACTAACACTGACGCATAGATTAACTATTTATACATCAGGTATTTGACATGTCTCACATAATCTAAGTTTTCGACCAATCTAACGTAAAGTAACTTTTTTACTTCATTATACTATCAATCCTTATTGTCTTGATATTAAATTGGATATCTTCTAATCTGCAGTACCAACACATTTGCAAATTGCATTTCCATCTCGTAATCATTTCCATATTGATTTGTATTAATTTATATATTACTGTATTGTATTAGTTATATTACTTTATCGCGTGCATTAGTAAAAATGTATTATTGACTTTCCTATTTTTTAGAGTAACTGAGCTCATTGTTAAGAAGGATTGTTGTTGAGAATTGTTTTTCCTATAATTAATTAATATATATCGGCATTTCCTTGTCTAAAAATTTATTTTTTGCTCAGATAGTTAGACTTAGCCGACTCATATAATTATTCAACTAGGGTATCCAAATAATTACATTCGAATACTGTCAAATTCTCATTCCACTATTTATCAGAGTATTTGAATTAACCTTTGTTATAATTCCTTGAAAATACTTTCCTTAACTAAAATATGTAATCAGCATATTTAATCAAATATTTTACATATCAAATTATTTCATTATTTTCTGGAATTCAGTTCATGATTTTATTTCGAATAGCCAAACAATTTTCTGAAATCCAGCACGATTTGATATTTAAAATAGCTAAATAGTTTGGAATTTATTCCATAGTATAGCTATGTAATAGTTGGATAGCAACAATAGATTTCGTCCTTGTTGACTTGACGCAAACATTCAATACATTCCCCATTGTACTTGACGAATACCGTTGACGGCACGCTGCGCCTCTGGCTGGCAGAGCGATAGTTCTGTCCGATAATGAACATAGATTACGATGAATCTCCCTTCGTTATTTGTAAAGAAATTGTTAATCCGAATCACAAATTATTTGATGATAATTTAGATAGTAGTAACTCGTTTTGTAAGTTTAGAGTCTTTCATCAAAATATCAGGAGCTACAATAAAAACATAGATGACCTACTATTAACACTTCAGGGTATAAAAAACAAATTTCATTGTATTATTCTGACATAAGCTTGGTTAAATGATGATAGTGATTTGTTGGCTATTGATGGCTATAACATATTTAGAAGCTACAACAACTTGAATCAGAACGATGGAATAGTAATATACATAGATAATTCATTATCAACTTCCTGTAACCAGCTATTGATTGGCGGTGTCGCTACGAGTCTTTCATTGACTTTTACGTGGGCAGGCGTGAATTGCAACTTAACTGCCATATATCGCAGTCCTGCTTCGTCTTTGCAAATTTTTATTGATAGCTTACATGATTATATAACAAATTCAACAAATTGTTCTAGCATGAAAATAATTGCAGGTGACATCAACTGTGACATTTTGAGCCCCCAATTAAATTCTTTGGAAGACCGTTACTTAGACATACTGAGTGACCTAGGATTCATCCAGTGTATAGACAAAGTAACAAGGCCAATAAGTAACACGTGTATAGATCATTACTTTGTCAAACTTCCGCCCAACTTTACAGCCAACTCAGCCGTCCTACAGACCTCAGTCACAGACCACTACAGTATTTGTCTCGAAATTAAAAGTACCGCCAAAACAAATCCGAGAGTAAACAACCACTCTCAAAAATCAATCAACTGGGAACATGTTAGGCAAGATCTCCTCGTTCAAAACTGGGATCTAATCTATACATCAATAGATGTCCATTCTGCCGCAAAAATCTTTAATGATATACTTATTACCATTGTTGAACGTAATTCATCTACCGTTACCACTACCGCTAAAACGTTCAAGATAAAACCGTGGATAACTAACGGTCTCTTAAAATCAATACGTCATCGGGACAAATTAAGTAGACTAACCAATAAACACCCCTTTAATACTAGACTGCGTGCGCGCTATGTTAGATACAGAAACATATTAAAATCTACACTAAAAAAGGCAAAATACGATTTTTACAAAAATAAAATCAATGACGCTCAAGGAGATCCAAAGAAATTTTGGAATATAGTGAACGAAGTAGCGGGCCGCGCAGATCCCAAATGCAAATTTCCAGTCGGCGCATTTGGCGCACACAGCGACACTGTCCCCTCCATCTGTGATAAATTTAACAAATACTTTGCTTCCGTCGGATCCCAGCTAGCCGGGGCTTTGCAGCCTGTTGGTCATGTCGAAATAGAGGATGCTGATTTTGCTGTGAACTCCCAGTTCTCACTGCAACCAATTACCCATCAAGATTTACTAGACGTGGTCACCAAAATCAGAGGAAACTCGGCACCTGGGTATGATGACATTTCCTCTAAACTGATAAAGCATAATCTAGACGTCTTACACCAACCCTTATTTCACATTGTAAATTTAAGTATATCAACTAATACTTTTCCAAATCCTTACAAAATCGCCAAAGTAATCCCGATCTATAAATCAGGCCCAAAGAATGTGATATCAAATTTCAGACCTATTTCTTTACTTAGTGCGGTATCCAAGATAATTGAAAAATGTGTCAAGCAACAGTTGTATAGATACCTCGAGGAAAATAATATCATTGACAACGCACAGTTTGGGTTCAGAGCTAACGTAAGCACTACCCATGCCTTATTTAATATCTCAAAACATATTTATGAAAAAATTGATGATAAAAAACGTGTGCTTGTAACCTTTTTAGACTTGGCAAAAGCATTCGATTCTATTGATAGGCATAAATTAATCACAAAACTGCAGTTGATAGGCGTTGACAACCCATCACTTGACTGGTTCCGCAGCTATTTGACTGGTCGATCACAGTTCGTTACTATCAATGGCGAAAATAGTGATATCACTAACATTGACTATGGTGTCGTTCAAGGAAGTAACCTAGGCCCTCTTCTCTTTTTAATATATATCAATAACATTACTAAATTAAGAGTCAATGGTAAATTGTTTCTTTTTGCTGACGACACAGCGGTAGTGTCCTCGGGTAATACGTGGGATGATGTCTACCATCAAGCTGCATCTGACTTACTTAAAATAAAAAATTGGCTGGATCATAACACATTGACATTGAATGTATCAAAAACCAAGTGCATGCCAGTTTTCTTATCTCGAACTCGTGACCCTGGCCCTAGAAAACTCTATCTTCATTCATGTGGCGATCTGTGGTCTAATACCTGCGGATGTGACACAGTCGATCGTGTGGACCAATACAAGTACCTTGGGGTGATCATTGATCAAAGGATGACATGGTCTCCTCATATTATCTATGTAAAGCAAAGATTGAGGAAACTGGTCTACGCCTTTTATCAACTAAGCCGTGTGTTAACGGTTGATCACTGCAGATACGTTTACTATGCATACGTGCAGTCTGTGCTGCAGTATGGCATACTGGCGTGGGGCGGTGTATCTGCTGCCACATTGGCTCCTCTTCACGTAACCCAGAAAACCTTAATCAAAATTATTCTTAAAAGGCCAAAACATTATTCAACAAGTTTACTTTTTTCCGAATTCCCAGTTTTAAATATTAGACAATTGTTTATCAAAACACTATTACTTTTCATTAAGAACAACAAGGAAATTATTTTTTCTAACTTACAACACAGTTATCACACTAGGCACAGGCATAACTTTGGATACCGCACTCCACAACTAGCATATAGTTCCTTAAAAAATAACGTGTTTTACATAGCTCACATCCTTTATCGCAACTTGCCGCCCAACATAACTGATGCTGAATCAGGCAGTTTCGCTGTGTATAAAAGCAAGGTCTGTGAGTGGCTGATGACTGTGGGAAGAGAGGCTGCAGAGGCTTTAATTCGCTCGCCTTACATTTAAATTAATCTCTGACATCAAACGCCGCCATAATAGCTATCAAAATAAATTTTTCTTCATAGATTAATATTTTTATTGTTGCTTAAGGCTGTTTATTGTTAATTAATTCTAGTATACAATATATTTATATAGCATATATATACATTTATTAAAAGCTCCTGATACGTATTAAGTACAGATGTACACATTATTTATAAACAGTGTGCACATTTTTTTGACCTATGGACAATAACCTAAACTTATTTCCTGCTGGTAAGAGCTCTTCCCTCGAGCACGGACTTGCAGTCCATTCGGGGGAATACTATTCTTACCCTGATAATGTATTCCTGTATTTATATATGTGAATAAAGTGATTTTTGATTTGATTTGATTTAAGTGAAACACAAACTTTACATCAAACCATGGGCGTTCCATAAAGTACAGTACTTTGTTGTGTGTATACCGCTTTATGTGTATATACTGTGTGTATACAGCTTTATGTACCCTTGTGTACTGCACTACTGTGTTTACAAAATGGTAACGTTTACTTTAACCACCAATAAATCGATTCAAAAACAAAAGGACATTATACCGAATAAATGTTGTTAAAAAACCAAAACTTAATAATACCCAGTCTCCAATTATTAAAATAGATAACGTTTTACGGAAAACCACTTAGTCTCGATCAGAGAGCTTTGAGACTCAAAGTCTGTTTAAAAACGTTGTATCAAATTTGGTTCAAATTTGTTATCCATCTAAGTGTACTATTGACTTCAACACTGATGTGGTTATTAAATCCATAATTTACCAGGTGTAGCAAGCCAGTTGTTACTTCAAGGGAAAGTATTGTAGGCTATAAGCTTCAAGAAGTTGTCTGTTTGTTTTTTTGTGATTTAACATACATGTCATGTACTCAAGACATTTCCTATCTTTTGCTTTTTTAAGTTTACAATATAAACATTGCCTTTTCACTTGGTGGTAAATCGTTTACTAGTATGTTTAGTAATGTGTAGCATTTATAGAGATCCGCCATAACAACATTTTGTGTATACAATATATGCCTACATACGAGTGAGTAAGTTATTATGTATGTTATTCTTTCAATTTATTACCTTATTAAAATCAGATGTGATTATTTGTTTGCATTACTTTATTCTGTTTTGATTATTTCAGCCTAATTTAAACGTATAAATAGTTGTATTAATGATTATAAAGGCAAACGGAGTGAAGCCCGTGGGTAACAGCTAGTGTGTGTAAAACTAAATAAAAGGAACTTAATATATAAAAGAACGCAAGATGCCATAAAACAACCAGGTTTTGCAGGACAGTAAAAGTTGTTGCTTTGGGGGGTCTATTGCTGTATATTCCAGGAAATTTGGTCGGTTACGTTGTAGTCTGAGCAGAAAAATATACGCTATCGAAAGAGGATGTTTATTACGCAACGTGTTTTTTTATTCACGTTTATTGTACATTAAAGTTGAAATCACTACTTATAACAACAATTACTTCAACAATTACTCAACAACAACAATTATCATCAATTAATTTTTTCAATTTTATTCCGAGCTACAGAATGTATCAATTTTTTGGTTGACTTTTGAAATTTGTTACGTTTTCCGTGCACTTGAATGGTTTATAAAATATAGAAACTGGAACAATAAAAATAATACAATACGATAAGTCATAGTGATTAAAGATTAATGATAAATGTATAGCGACGATAGCATTGTATTGTTACCTTTAGAAATCATCACACTGTGATCTTTTGTTCGTTGAATCCATTGTTAACAGACAGAGGGAATTTAGTAATTTAATATAATGTATTATATTAAGAAAAATTCTCATGGTTCATTGGTCGTGAAGTTGATCGGAATCTAGGTTTAAAATAATTTATAGGTTATTAGTGGAATAAAATTAAGTTTTTAATGCATTTTTCCACATAAATACCAAAATAATATATGCGGAATTTGTATAATTAACTAATATTTACATTATAGTTATGTATATGTAAGCTGGAACATTTTGCAGGAAAGAAAGAGTAATGAGTGATCAAATATCATAATTAATACTTATTTTTAATATAACAAAGCAATTATTTTTAATAAAATTGTCTTTACAAAACCTTTTTGTAGTGGTAAACCAATTTAGACAGGTTTCGAATTTAAAAGTTATCTATGACTGAAAAAAAAATGTTTAAGACCGCTTTGTTTGCAGGAAATATTACGGTTGGTTTCGGTTTACAACTCCTGGATTTTCACTTTATACTTAAATCCAAGTTTTATTTTGTCACCTGTTATATTTTGTAAACTCCTTATTTAGATTTTTTCAGTTTTTTTGAAATTATGTATGAGTATAAAAGTTAAATAAAAACAAAAAAAGCTTTACACATGCATCAAGTATTTTTTTGCAATCAATGCACACAGATAAATGAACCATTACGGTTGAGTTTTAAGAAATTAAACTTTCTGCAAAGTTACCAACTTTGTCCCTTTTTATTAAGCACAGTTTCCATTTCATTATATGTTTTTAATTTATTTAAACAGTTCGGTATCAACAGTTTTTAGACAGATTTTAATTGTTAGTCCAACCAAATCAAGATATTCATTTCCAAACAAATAAATTAGTAGTCTTACAAACCACCAAAAGGCAGTTCTTTTTCTCCCTTTTGACCTCGAAAATTGTACTGTTCGTTTCCTGTCCAATTTCCGGTGTCTTTGAATTTCATCATCTTATTTCTGATTCCTGAGTTCCACCAGAAAGCAGCCTGAAAAATATCTCATGGAAATTTATTCTTATATTTATTGCAATTATTTATTACATCGAACTTGAATAACAATGAAAAATAAAACTAATTTAACCTCTAGTATTAAAAACAAAACTATTTTAACCTCTATTTTTATACTTTTCAAAATAATTTAGCCACCACCAAATTTTAATTTAGTACATTAGGACATTTTATCAAAATAATATCTAGTATTAAGTAAAAAGTCTTATTAAAAACAAAAACTTACATCTTTTACGTATCAGTCCTGTAATAAAAATACCATGATGGTACAATAATGTCAATGGAACCTAAGCAGTCTAAGACCTTAAACTGTATTGTATAAACCTTTTAAAAATTGAATAACATATTTTAATTAAATTACTTCAAAAGTTAAGGAAAACCATGGTTGTGATTCCTACATAGATTACGTTCAATCAATAACTGAATACTCTACGAGTACTAACTATATTTTATATTTATTTATGTGATTTCAGAATCAAATTAAACCTTTTCTAACAAAAACGTTTGTCAGGAGTGGAGCTTCGTGCGACTTTAATTTGAAATTGGATAAACATTAAACGTTTGCAAATAGACCTTAAAAGGAATTGTTTTCTTTAAGTCTTAGATTTAATTTGAAACATATTTCACTGGTTCCTTAAAATGTTATTTTATGTTTTAGTTAGTACATTTTTTTGTAAATTTTTATCAAATACAGACAAATGTTTTATTATGTAATACAAAATATATTAATATAAACGAAAATAGAAACAGGCTTAGCTTTCTGCCTTGTAAAGAGTATATTTAACTTAAATTCCACCAGCTTTAAATTAATTTACACAATATTTGTATTCTAATGTACCAGGTAGGTCTACAATTGCTTAAAAGTGTGCTTGGGTATGAGGGTTTGGTTCCTTTGTATTTGATTGTAATTAATTGTCCATACAAATCACTATGTAGATGGGTTGACGAAAAACATTGTTAAATCACAATATTGTCTGTATTTAATCTACAATCTAGATCATTATTATTATCTTAATTGTTTCTAATAACTTACAGAGTAATTCTTCATAACACCTTGGAAAGGGTTAACGTAATGCACTACTTAGAATATCACGTATACCAATTTATATTCTAGACAGTTCATTTCCACAAGTCGGTCCTTCCTGTCTGCTATTTTATTATGTTTATTTGTAAGTGTTCCTTTTTGTTGTGCTAAATTACTCTTTCAATGAGGTGTTAAGATGTATCTAAGAACACAATTACCCATGGTATGGAGTTTAAACAAATAACCTAGTAAATTAATTTCCCTGTAATCAGGAGGATTTCCTTTTCGTCGTGTTTATCTACATTTCACATCCTTGATAGCACCATACCTTTAAAATGAATGATACAAAATCTTGTAGGAACAAGCTACTATTTATGGGACGCCCAGTTCAGTCTCTAAGGGTCAATGCTTTCATGCAACTAATCGTTTCGTGTTACGTTTTGAATAATATTGTGACCCAATAAGCAATTTAAATCACATTAAGGGTGTGACGTTGTAATGGTAAACTGCGTATTGATTTTTGGCGATTTCATAAACAGTTCAGGGTTATTTCGAGATGACAGCCTTACAAAAGGTATTTTCATTTATCTAGGTATGTTATACTCATCCGTTAATTTATTTCTTAGTTCCTGATTTATCCACTGGCCAATTCGCAGCCGACAGAAGATTCATTATAGACCTTTTATAAACGTAATACTAATCTTAGTTTCTGCGATTTTGTGGTAAATATATTTTTTTAAATTAGATGCAAATACAATTGTTTATTGTTTGATTATTTTCATAATATAAATAAATACGTTCTCTTAAAAGTATCTATTTCTGGATTTATATAGTTAGGATACATAATTAAATGTATTTTTAGGGGGTAAACTTACTTATTCGCCGAAAATACGTAATATCACTTATAATGTCCAATAAAGTTTAAATTATTACTACCATCTTATTAATTTAAAAAGAACATACACTGTGTACAAATTTATATTGGATTTTATTTTACCATGAACGCTTATACGAAGAAAATTAATATGCATGACGCAAAATTATCCATATATTAAACTGAAAATAAAGTAACTGACTCCAAAGTTAGAGGTATATTTAAGAGGCAATATATTCAATATTAAACTTGAAGCAGCCTCTTTATGAATAACTCTATTATTATACATTATATTAAATAGTTTTGTATTTGAATGTTTTGAAAACGATGAACCGTGATATCAATATGCAAAATACGCAATATTGCGAAAGAATGTTATAAAGTAAAAAGTATTTAATATGGTGTTTTCATTTTGTAAATGGCTATTTTACCCATCAATGCAGTCACAAACTAATATGTTTTTAGAATATTGGCTCATAGAAAATGTTTAACAAAAATATTATTAATTCTTCACAAATGTACATTCTCACTGCTCAGTATATACCGAGCGTTTGTTTAGATTAATCTAGCAGAGTCGAAACCCCTCTCTCAAGGGGAATGTTAGTTTTAATAAAAGTTCTTTGGGGTAAACATTCGGCGTTCATAAAGAGCCAAATCACAAATGTGGCGAAAGTGTCCTAGACTGTTTGGAAATGCTAGAACAATACGTTTTACACAATTGAGTATTAAATTACAAATAGTTTAACCATTTAATTATTTCCTTCCAATAAAAATTATAGCTTCTATATTTTAAATACATCGGGACTAATCAAGTAGTAAAAGCGTGAAACCTCTCTCCAAAATATTTTAGATTGAATCCCACCAGTCACTAAAGGCTGTTAGCTATGAGACAATTCCAGGACCCAGTTATTCGGAGCCCATATTAAATGATAGGTCAACTTTTTTGCTATCAACAGATTTTATTAGCACGTTATGTTTTGTTTTATTAGGTTTCGATAGACGAAAACGGGTCTTCCAGCAACACTATACAGGGTGTCCCGTATCTCTATACCAATATTTTAGGGCATTGCTCCTGGGTAAGGGACATACCTAAATGTCATATTTAAACTGTCCGGAAGTTCTTAGTTACTCACACAGCCGCCATTTTGTTTTTTTAAGTTATTATTTTTTTCCTAAAGAATGGTTTAACATACGAAATGGAAACTTTGCACAAACATTAATGGCTACAAGACAAAGCTACCAAAAAATTATTATGTTTTTTTTAAATCATAAAACAAAATGGCGGCCATTTAAAATATTTTTAAAATCAACGGTTTTTGAGTTATTTAAAGCAAAATTGTAAATGACCGCCATTTTGTTATATGACTTTGAAAAATAGTCATAATTCTTTTGTAGCTTTTTCTAGTTGTTATAAATAATTGTACAAAGTTTCCATTTCGTATGTTTAACCATTCTTTAGAAAAGAATTAATAACTGAAAAAAACAAAATGGCGGCTGTTCGAGTAACTAAGGACTTCCGGACAATTTAAATATGATATTTAGGTATGTTTCTTACCCAGGAGCAATGCCCTAAAATATTGGTAGAGAGTTCCGGGACACCCTGTATATATTTAACCTTACCTGTGAAGATTTGCGATTCAATTAAAGTACATAAGGTATCAATTTATACCGATTGGCCATAATGATGGCTGATAATGAAGTTTAAATACAGTGTCTTAAAAAATACCGGAACGGCTTAATATTTTTTAACCAATATAGATACGGTGGCACAGTTTTGTATATTTATCATTAAAACCTTTTTAAGCAATTAAAGTTTTTCCTCTTCTTCAGGGGGACGGCCCACAAGGAGTAAGGAGAAAATATTTTATGTAAGTATGCTTACATAAACCTATATTATATTCACCTATGGGTTTATATAAGTATCAAATTAAAGACCTTTACTAGTTAAATACAATGCAGCAAATTTGAACCCAAACGGACAACCGAGTCAAAAATGGCAGCCCTTTGAAATATCTTGAACATCTACTATTTTTTACTTAAATGTTATTTTGAGCTCAAATTTGTGGCATTGTATGCTACTAGTTAAGACCTTAAATTTGGTGTGCATGTTGACCTATGCATACGTTTACGATTTTCATCCGACTTCTAGTGGACGCCTCAGCTTATAGCAATGCAAATTCAATGCATCTTTGAATAGCTGTTATTTTTGACTCGGTTGTCCGTTTGAGTTCAAATTCAATGCATTGTACTTGACTAGTACCCACCTATTTGTCGTTGTGTTTAACCTTTTATTTGATGTGCATATTAACCTATGCTTACATTAAAGATTTTCTTCTTACTCCTTGTGGGCCGTCCCCCTGGAGGAGAGGAAAATTGTTAGTTGGTTAAATAGGTAGGTTTTTATGATAAACATCTAGATACAAATTTGTACCACCATATCTATGTTGGTTAAAAAAAATATTAAGCCGTTCTGAGACTTTTTAACACACTGAATATAAAGTAGTGTTTTAGGACGTATTCAACATTATCTTGAGCATTAATCACTAAGTAATGAAAATTTTAACTTATTTAGAAACAATAAGAGTGACAATCAGGTAAGAAAAACTTCATATGTATTTAGAAACTCTAAAAAAAACGTTCTGTAATAATAACAAAAATATCTCATGTACTTTAGTGTTATACATAAATCTCTTGTGTAAACTGTTAATCTAAAGCGACTGGTTAAAAGCAGGTCTGGTGAACCTCTTAGATTGAATTAGGGAACTAGTGGCTGTAAGCCATAATTTATTAACAGATGTAAATCTATGTATATTGTGATAGCTGTAAACAAATTTCTTTCGGCGCATATTAGCTAATGACAAAAATTATATTTCTATTACTATACTATACTAATTTTGTGTTACCAGTAACATTATTACTCGTATAAAATGCATGAGTTATATTTTATTTTTCTTCATTAAATAGAGTAATTATATTTTATGCTCTTTTACTTTATTTTAGGCCGTAGAGAACAGAGAATTCTGCGTTACATGTTGTTAAACATGTAACCTTATACAGTGTGACAAAAAATTGTTGGTGTAAGTACAAAGTAAATGCAGTATGATGATGCATATAAAATGTCCCAAGTCTAAAAATTAGCTTCTCAAAGAATTATTTTATGTTTTTCAAAAATAACTGTTTTTAAACTTAATACAGCTATTTCTCAATTACCTGTAAATGGATTTGAGTAGATAATGCCATTTTCGTGTTCTAAATTAAATGTTGAATAAGAATAATACAAAATCACAGAGGATCAGTTGTAAAAACTCCATTGTAAATAGATTCAAAGATAAAAACTAAGATGTTTGTTACAAATTCAAAGAAATATTGGTCAGTTGCATTTGTTCACACCCTGTATACAAGAAAGTGTCGGAATATGTTAAAAACTGCGCAATTTTATAAACTTTCCAACCATATGCTACACAATTGAGCTTTATGTCTGCTTATGTACGCTTTCGTGGTTTGAAGACTACAAAGCATGGTGTCTTTAACATTCAAAACATAGAAAGTTTTTTTTTTTTTTTTTTTTTTTTTTTTTTTTCTCTGCTTTTTGTGAATTGTGAGAATGCATGCATGCATGGGCGTTTCACAGTGAGTGAGAGGTTATGTTCGTTCGGTCAAACCGAGCGACTAGAGTTTCAGGTTTTTTTGTTCTTCTTTTTTTTCAGTCAGCTCAGCTCGGCCGGCGCTGCCAGTGCCAGTCTGCTGTGCAAACAAACAAACAGTTCAAACATGGTCTACGAACCATGAAAAACAAAGAGGACCAAATATGAGCAATCCAAAAGAATTCCGTAGATTATAAAGCAATATTTATGTCACTACATTTTAGATTTTTTAGTGTGCTGCCAACTACTTTGTTTTAAGTTAAAGTGCCTGCCACAAACCGCCGTAGAAATATAGGACATTAAGAAATCTTTGTTCAAAAAAAGAAAAAAAAATGTAAATTATTTGTTTGTTAGCCTTACATTGTATCAATTGGACCTCACCGACAAGTTTTATAAACTTGGTGAGGCCAAGCTGTTGTAATTTTCATAATAAATATATTTGTATTTGTATTTGTATTTGTAAGCCTAAATCATTGAAACATTCAGTAAACTATTAATTTATTTTACATAGACCGACTCTTAACCAAATGAACCTAAACATATAAACTAAATGTAGCATTCAACCAATTACTCTTGAAGGAAAAGTCTCTCTTCGTCTAGAACACGTACTGTAGATGGTCTGACTTAAGTATCCAATGTCAACGTTAATAGTATATAATGAATATTGTTTAGTAAAATGTAGCAGAATATTTCCATAAAGTAAAGATTGAACTATTAACGTAAAAAATTGTAATATAGTTAGTTTATTTTACTTGATTATGTGTGCTTTTACGCGAGTGGAATTTTATACGTTTTGAAAGGGAAAGGTCCAAACCCTGGTCTTGTTACTATCTAACGTCGACCTTTTTCTTAGAAAGCATCATTAATTCATAGCCCAATAACAAATGGGATCTGGGTCTGGAAACGATCTCGCTTGGATTCGAACCAGCGAACTTCAGATTTGAAGGCGAGCACTACCCACTCGGCTACCCAGAATAGTTCGTAGCGTATCGAAGTATTTTATGGTTAAAGAATGGGTTTAGAAATAGTTGGGGATCTTTATAAACACAAAATTATGTTTATCTTTATCTTGATCTTTATCTCATATTATGCCCCTTTTTATAAAGTTCTTGTGGAAATCGGGGATCAAAGTAAACATAACAATTTTGTTTACCCTGTATACAGCAGTATAAAGGAAGCTATAAACATAAAGAGTTTGTACCCGCAACCAAGTACATCCTGTAACGCCCCTGGTTTGGTGTAAAGTTTGTGTATATCACTTATGGACAATACTAGCATCTTTTTTTGTCCTCACAAAATGTAAAAATATTAGGTTACATGTTTAACAACATGTAACGCAGAATTCTCTGTTCTCTACGGTTTAAAATTAACTTTTTTAAGTGGAAGAGCATAAAATATAACTCATGCATTCTATACGAGTAATAATATTACTGGTAACACAATATAAGTATAGTAATAGAAATATAATTTTTGTCATTAGCTAATATGCGCCGAAAGAAATTTGTTTACAGCTCTCACGATATACATAGATTTACATCTGTTGATAAACTATGGCTTATAGCCACTAGTTC
The DNA here is from genome assembly GCF_028750875.1 of Macrosteles quadrilineatus. Taxonomy (NCBI): domain Eukaryota; kingdom Metazoa; phylum Arthropoda; class Insecta; order Hemiptera; family Cicadellidae; genus Macrosteles; species Macrosteles quadrilineatus. Next base: position 98,287,892 of record NW_026542596.1, read on the forward strand.
CCTAATGCAATAAGAGGTTCAGTAAACCTGCTTATAACCAGTCGCTTTAGATTAACAATTTACACAGGAGATTTATATGTATAACACTAAAGTACATGAGATATTTTTATTATTATTACCGAACTTTTTTTTAGAGTTTCTAAATACATATGAAGTATTTCTTACATGAGGCAATCATGTAAGAAATACTTGAGAAGAAATAACTTGAGTGGCAAACTCAAGTTAAAATTTTTATTATTTAGTGATTATTGCTAAAGATAATGTTAAATACGCCCTACAACACTAAATGTACAGTGTGTTAACAAGTCTCGGAACGGCTTAATATTTTTTTAACCAACATAGATATGGTGGTACAAATTTGTATCTAGATATTTATCATAAAAACCTACCTTTTTAACTAACTAACAATGTTCCTCTCCTCAAAGGGGACGGCCTACAAGGAGTAAGAAGAATCTTTAATGTAAGCATAGGTTAATATACAAATCAAATAAAAGGTTAAACACAACGACAAATAGGTGGGTACTAGTGAAGTACAATGCATTAAATTTGAACTCAAACGGACAACCGAGTCAAAAATAACAGCTATTCAAAGATGCATTGAATTAGCTTTACTATAAGCTACCTAGAAGAATTGTGGATATTTATAGGCATACACTGTGGATGCGATGCTCCCTGATGTGGATTAACGTCCGCACGAGTGAGTACTTTACTATCCGCAGTACTATCCTGATAATTAGACTAATTCGTTAAATACTTAGAAAAAAATGTGGTTCAGATGCCACTGTAAACTGTAGGTCCCTTAGTTGTCATTAGCTGTATGAGCTATTAATTAAAGGAACATGTCTGCCTTAGTCACTATATAACACTATATAAGATATCCACAAGACTACAAGATCGCGCCACTCATCCTACACTCATCCTTCACTATATTTGGGTTAAAATACGCACATAGTGGCGTCCCCATCTTAAATAATTGATAATTGATTGATTTGATAACTCCTCAGGGAGGCGCCCACTAGAAGTCGGAAGAAAATCGTAAACGTATGCACACCAAATTTAAGGTCCTAATTTGTAGAATACAATGCCACAAATTTGAGTTCAAAATAACATTTGAGTAAAAAATGGCAGACGTTCAAAGATTTTAACTGGCAGATTCAAGATATTTTTGTCATTTGGTCATTTGGGTTTAATTTTTTGGCATTGTATTTCACTAGTAAAACCCATTAATTTTACATTCATATAAACCTATGCTTACACAAAATATATCCTTCTAAATCCTTGTGGGTCGTCACCTTGAAGGAGAGGAAAATTTGTTATTGCTTAAAAAGGTTTTAATGATAAATACCTACAAAACTGTACCACCGTATCTATGTTGGTTAAAAAATATCAAGTCGTTCCGGGATTTTTTAAGACACTGTATTTAAACTTCATTATCAGCCAGCATTATGGCCAATCGGTAAAAATTGATACCTTATGTACTTTAATTGAATCGTAAATCTTCACAGGTAAGGGCAAATATATACATATTTTATAGTGTTGCTGGAAGACCCGTTTTCGTCTATCGAAACCTAATAAAACAAAACATAACGTGCTAATAAAATCTGTTGATAGCAAAAAAGTTGACCTATCATTTAATATGGGCTCCGAATAACTGGGTCCTGGAATTGGTTCATAGCTAACAGCTTTTAGTGACTGGTGGGATTCAATCCTGAATCTTTTGGAGAGAGGTTTCACGCTTACACTACTTGGTTAGTCCCAATGCATTTAAAATATAGAAGCTATACTTTTTATTGGAAGAAAATAATTAAATGGTTAAACTATTTATAATTTAATACTCAATTGTGTTAAACGTATTGTTCTAGCATTTCCAAACAGTCTAGGGCACTTTCGCCACATTTGTGATTTGGCTTTTTATGAACGCCGAATGTTTACCCCAAAGAACTGTTATTAAAACTAACACTCCCCTTGAGAGAGGGGTTTTGACTCTGCTAGACTCTGAACAAACGCTCGGTATATACTGAGCAGTGAGAATATACATTTGTGAAGATTTAATAATACAGGGCGTTTATAAAATAATCATCAGGTTTTAATGGCATGTACCTCACCCAGTTCTTGTCCCACATTAATGTGTATACTCACACACACAATACTTGAAAAATGTGCTTAAAAAGCATGATTCCAAGTTTTATAATCAGCTGTTCAATAATCAGTCTTTGTTTTTTCTTAGACGTGTTTGCATCATTTTCAAAATGATTACAATTCAAGAAAAAATATGTTGACAATTATCGTCATTATGACTTGACCCTTCCAAAATGGCCCCTAGATCTCCTGATCATCCGGTGTGTGATTTTTTTATAAGGCTATGTAAAAGACAAATTGTATGTACCGTCAATGCCTCAAACGCTTCAAGAGCTCCATGGACGAATTCTCAATGCCGTAGGTTCAACCAACCTTCCAAAGCTAGCCAGTGTATGGGACAATTTTTTAGCATAGATTGTAAACTTGCTCCTCAGCTAATAGACGGCTCATTGAGCACTTGTAGGGCATCTATGAAAAATTTAAGAGTTCTTCTTTCTGTTGATATGTTTTATATCCGTATTTGTTTAACATTAACGTCAGTAAAATGTTTTAAAACCTGATGATTATTTTACAAACACATTTTCTATGAGTCAATATTCGAAAAACATATTAGTTTGTGACTGCATTGATGGGTAAAATAGCTATTTACAAAATGAAAACACCATATGAAATACTATACTTTATAACATTCTTTCGCAATATTTCAAAATTGCATATTGATATCACGGTTCATCGTTTTCAAAACCTTTAAATACAAAACTATTTAATATAATGTATAATAACAGAGTTATTCATACAGAGGCTGCTTCAAATTTAATATTGAATATATTGCCTCTTAAATATACCTCTAATTTTGGAGTCAGATACTTTATTTTCAGTTTAATATATGGATAACTTTTGCGTCATACATATTAATTTTCTTCGTATAAGCGTTCATGGTAAATAAAATCCAATATAAATTTATACACGGTATATGTTTTTTTTAAATTAATAAGATAAATAAGAACTGGTATTTGCAATACGGTAATGATAATTAAAATGTTATTGGACACTATAAGTGATATTACGTATTTTCGGCGAATTAGTAAGTTTACTCTCTCAAATACTTGTAATTATGTATCCTTACTATATAAATCCAGAAATAGATACTTGTAAGAGAACTTATTTATTTATATTATGAAAATAATCAAACAATAAACAATTTTATATGCATCTAAATGTAAAAAATATATTTACGACACAATCGCAGGAACTAAGATTAGTATTACGTTTATAAAAGTTCTACAATGAATCTTCTGTCAGCTGCGAATTGGGCAGTGTATAAATCAGGAACATAGAAAAAAATTAACGGATGAGTATAATATACCTAGATAAATGAAAATACATTTTGTAAAGCTGTCATTTCGACATAGCGCTGAACTGTTTATGAAATTGCCAAAACTCAACACGCAGTTTACCATTACAACGTCACACCCTTAATGTGATTTAAATTGCTTGTTGGGTCCCAATATTATTCAAAACGTAACACGAAACGATTAGTTGCTTGAAAGCATTGACCTTTTGATATTGAACTGGGCATCCTATAAATAGTAGCTTGTTCCTACAAGATTTGGTATCATTCATTTCAAAAGTATGGTGCTATCAAGGAGGTAAAATGTAGATGAACACGACGAAAAGGAAATCATCCTTATCACAGGGAAATAATTTACTATGAGATTCGTTGTTTAAACGCCATACCACGGGTAAATGTGTTCTAAGATACATCTTACCACCTTACTGCAACAGCGATTTAGCAAACCAAAAAGGAACACTTACAAATAAACATGATAAAATAGCAGACAGGAAGGACCGGATTGTGGAAATGAGCTGTCTAGAATATAAATTGGTATACGTGATACTCTAGGTCGTGCATTACATTAATCCTTTCCAAGGGGTTATGAGGAATTACTCTGTAATTTGTTAGAAACAATTAGGAAATTGTCTACAAGTTGATAAGCAAGATTAATAAATATTAATTATAATAGGCTCTAAATGATCCTGCTTGTAGATTAAATATAGACAATATTGTGATATAACAATGTTTTTCGTCAATCCATCCACATAGTGATTTGCATGGATAATTAGTCGTACAATTAAATGCATGGACAATTAATTGATTTAATGGACAATAAATCATAGATAAAAGAACTAAACCCCAACCCCAAGCACCCAAGCACACTTTTAAGCAATTGTAGACCTACCTGGTACATTAGAATACAAATATTGTGAAAATTAATTTAAGCTGGTCGAAGTTAAGTGAAATATACTCTTTACAAGGCAGAAGGCTAAGCCTGTTTCTATTTTCGTTTATATTAATATATTTTGTATTACATAATAAAATATTTGTCTGTATTTGATTAAAATTTACAAAAAGATTTACTAACTAAAATAACATTTTAAGGAACCAGTGAAATATGTTTCAAATTAAATCTAAGACTTAAAGAAAACAATTCCTTTTAAGGTCTATTTGCAAACGTTTAATGTTTATCCAATTTCAAATTAAAGTCGCACGAAGCTCCACTCCTGACAAACGTTTTTGTTAGAAAAGGTTTAATTTTATTCTGAAATCACATAAATAAATATAAAATATAGTTAGTACTCGTAGAGTATTCAGTTATTGATTGAATTAAATCAATGTAGTAATCATAACAGTAGTTTTCCTTACCTTTTGAAGTAATTGAATTAAAATATTTTATTCAATTTTCAAATGTTTATACAGTTTAAGTTTTTAGATTGCTTAGGTTCCATTGACATTATTGAACCATCATGGTATTTGTATTACAGAACTGATACGTAAAAGATGTAAACTTTGATTTTAAATAAGACTTTATACTTAATACTAGATATTATTTAGATGTTTTCATGTAATTTAATGTAATTTAATTTAAATAAAATTTGGTGGCTAAATTATTTTGAATGTATAAAAATAGTTTTATTTTTAATAATAGAGGAGGTAAAAATAGTTAGATTTGTCATTGTTATTCAAGTTCGATGTAACAAATAATTGCAATAAATATGAGAATTTTTTTCTATGAGATATTTTTTCAGGCTGGTGGAACTCAGGCATCAGAAATAAGATGATGGAATTCAAAGACACCGGAAATTGGACAGGAAACAAACAGTAAAAATTTCGAGGTCAAAAGGGAGAAAAAGAACTGCCTTTTGATTATTCGTAAAACTGCTAATTTATTTGTTTGGAAATGCATCTCTTGATTGGTTAGACTAACAATTAAAATCTGTCCGAAAACTGTTGATACCGAACTGTTTAAATGAATTAAAAAACATATGATGAAATGTAAACTGTGCTTTATAAAAAGGGACAAAGTTGGTAGCTTTGCAGGAAGTTTAATTTCTTAAAACTCAACCGTAATGGTTCATATATCTGTCTACGTAGCTGACATACATCTTTTTTAGCTGGGGAGAACCCATCTTAAAACATTATGATGTTGATACAAATTTCTAGAATACAAATTTTATATTCAACTGATCATCACTCAACTTGTATAACTTATCCTATGTACATTGTTTTGCAAAAAAATACTTGATACATGTGTTAAGGGTTTTTTTTTGTTTTCCATTTAACTTTTATACTCATACACAATTTCAACAAACCGAAAAAATCTAAATAACGAGTTTACAAAAAATAACAGCTGACAAAAAAAAACTTGGATTTAAGTATAAAGTGAAAATCCAGGAGTTGCAAACTGAAAGCAACCGTAACATTTCCTGCAAACAAAGTGGTCTTAAACATTTTTGTTCAGTCATAGATAACTTTTAAATTCAAAACCTGTCTAAATTGGTTTACCACTACAAAAAGGTTTTGTAAAGACAATTTTATTAAAAATAATTGCTTTGTTATATTAAAAATAAGTATTAAGTAAAATATTTGATCACTCGTTACTTTTTTCTTTCCTGCAAAACGTCCCAGCTTACACAGTCATAACTATAATGTAAACATTTAGTAAATTATTTAAATTCCGTATATATAATTTTGATATTGATGTGGAAAAACACATGCAAAACTTAATTTAATTCCAATAATAACCTATAAATTATTCTAAACCTAGATTCCTATCAACTTTATGACCAATAAACCATGAGCATTTTTCTTAATATAATACATTATATAAAATTACTGAGTTCCCTCTATCTGTTAACAATGGATTCCACGAACAAAAGATCACAGTGTGATGATTTCTAAAGGTAACAATACAATGCTATCGTCGCTATACATTTATCATTAATCTTTAATCACTATGACTTATTGCATCGTATTGTATTATTTTTATTGTTCTAGTTTCTTTTTTTTAAACCATTCGAGTGCGCGTAAAACGTAACAAATTTCAAAAGTCAACCAAAAAATTGTTACATTCTGTAGCTCGGAATAAAATGGAAAAAATTAATTGTTGATAATTGTTGTTGTTGAGTAATTGTTGAAGTGATTGTTGTTGTAGGTAGTGAATTCAACTTTAATGTAATAGTATATTACGTTACTAGTCCTGAAAATAAGTGTTTACTTGTAGATTTAACTAGAGCTAACTAGAGCTATGATTTAACTCATCACCGGCTAACTCCGGTGATGAGTGTGGTCGTTCCCGTGTGAGACGAAGTCGAGTACGGGATTACGATACGAGTCCGGTACACACATTTTGGACGAGTTACGTACGATAGTTTACGCCATACTACTTAATCCGTACAAATCCTTATATATTTCCACCAACTAAAGGACTAAAAATCACTAGTCATAATATGTTTTTGTGTATAACCACTCATTGCTACGCAAATACAGTATAATCAGCTGATTGGTGTCCGGTAAAACTCATTGCAGAACAGTACGCAATTAAACCCCATTTGAATAAGCTGGTGGCAAACAGCTGTTTTCTGGACTAAATCCTTGCGTGGGAAGTTCGTCAAAATAATGTAGTGCGGCGTAAAATAAATATGAATAAGAAAGCACGCTGTGTAATAAACATCCTCTTTCGATAGCGTATATTTTCCTGCCCAGACTACAACGTAACCGACCAAATTTCCTGGAATATACGGCAATAGACCCCCCAAAGCAACAACTTTTACTGTCCTCCAAGACCTTGTTGTTTTACGGCATCTCGCGTTCTTTTATACATTAAGTTCCTTTTATTTTGTTTTACACACATCAAAAAATCCTACATATTTGTAATAGAACAATGAATAGCTTAAGAACATTTTGTTTAATTATAACTGTATAGTTGAGAAGTAGTTAAATAAATAACAAAAAATTGAACAAATAAATGGGAACATCTATGATTCCCGTTTTTATCAAAATAAATACAATTTCTATAACTAAATCTTTCTGATTTACTGTACCCTTCTAATACGACCTGTGCACTAAAACTATGTCTGGTAACCTTTAATTCACCCCGTAACCCTTTAAAGATACAACAATTATTGCATTTCAAATTACTGCTTTACAAATACAGACTAAAACCATCTTTGTTGTATTTGTTGTATCTTTACAACAATGAAACCAAACCACCTTATAGCAAATCAGTTTCAACATTGTATTAAAATAGTATTATTTCACTGGAGCAAAACTCTTGTATAATGATAAGGTATATAGCCACAACACTAAGGCTATGTGCGGATTTAGTGGCACAGTTATGTTGATGTTCTCACACAATATCCTGCACCTGCCCCAAGAACATAACAGGACAAATGGCTGTTGTTGAGTTCATGTCGTTACGTAAAGTGTTTCTGGCAATTCGGCCTTTACAAATTTATTACCAAGTTATCTACATAAAACTGTGACAGTATAGTTTTTATTTAAACAATATAGACCGGTTACAACTAAACAAACATCAATACAAAGGTTGCGCCATAATACAGAAGAACACTCCACAAAAACTAATAATTGTCGTATTAAGTACAAAGCCCTAAACCTGTTTTGAACAATATAATTTCATAATGACAAGAATATACTTTAACAGCTATAATTTGTTACTTGATTGTCTATTTGAGGGACGGTTTGCGGCATTGTTTTAAATTTAGCAAGACCTTCAATTTGATGTGCATATTAACTTATGTTACCTTTAAGATTTTCGACTTTCTCATTTTAGGCCATTCCCCTTTAGTGACATCCGATTACCATCTCCACAAAAAAATAGCTTACTATTACCAATAAAGCTTCCCAAATTTGTTTGTGATATTTATTTGTTATAAAGTCGTCGTAAGACTTAATTGTCACCCTGTATATTAAACAATGAACACAAATAGAAAACAAACACTGTTAATATCTAGCTGGTATATATATTGTAATATTTTTTACCAATAGTGAGCCTTTGTTATACTGTGTTTGTAGATTGACAATTTATAATTACCCATAGTAAACCAGCACATGTTGAATCTATTTAGTCCCTGTATAAAACCAGAAAGCCTCATCAACAGTGAGAGCCAAGTAGTGTACAGTAGTTGGAGATTTGCTCTCATCACTATTGTTACACGTGCAGGATGGCGATGCAAATTAAAACACAGAATATAAATTCAACAAACCACATTTACACGTTTAAATATAGTCATTGACTAAGGAAACAAAAGGACTAAGGAAAACAAACTTTGTTTTCCCTTGTCTGTGATATAGTCAAGTTCAGAAATTAACGCAGTTACATTGAGCGCCCGATAGAGTACGCTGCTCTAAATTTCTTATTTATTGTATAAAGTGTGTAAATTAAGTATTGAGACAAATCTGTATTTTTTAAACCGAAATAGATAGAAATATTCTGTTTGTATCATTGATTGTTAACAAAGAGTCCGCAGATTTTTACATAACAAATATTTTGTAACTCCACTACCAGCAGTGGGTGACTTATTTTTTTCAAATAGCAACCACTATTAAGTGACCCCTCATTTCGACGGGTTGGTCAAAATTAAAGGAACACAATTACGCCAACCAAATGTGGATAGCTTAGCCCTAGCCAAAATGGCAGGTATTCCAAAATTTTATTAGGTGAAAAAACACCCATTTCACAAATTCCACAAACCCTTCAAAATGAGGGATCACTCATTAGTGGTTTTTATTTGGAAATAAATAACTCAACCCCACTCTTTACACTGTTACGGGGGTTAAAACATATTTTGATGTAAAAGATTGCGGAGCCTTTGTTAAAAACCAATGCCACAAATAGAATATTACTTATCTGTTACGATACAGATTTGTTTCAGTACATAATTTTACCTGTGTTCGCTGAATTTTACACACACTGTATAATCCAAGTATAAATTGTGCCTACTTTTAACCAAGATATAACAGAAAAGACTTATCTCACTATAGGCATTGGCCTACTGTCTTTTATATCAAATCAATTGAATACTTAGAGTATATGATCTGTCATCTGTAGACGATAAATACCATCGAGTACTAGCATATATGATATGAACAATATTAACATTTGAGAATGCAAATAAATTGTTTGTAAACCCAGTAAGTGTTTTAATGGTTTCAACTTGATTTAATGATCGTTGGAATTATATACAAATACAGCAGCAAATATTTTGCAATGTCCCTAAAAAAGTAACTATTACTTTGAGATGTGGAGCTAAAAGTTAATTTAAGCACATTGAGAGACAGCTGTCTTCCGTGCTTGGACAATAGAGACAGTTTGAATTCATCACATTTCCTATCTCATGCAAAATAAGAACGGTTTCGCAGCCGTCTTTTTGCCAAAGCAAAAATTACAGTGAAGATAATGGCGTAAAATATGATAAAATACACAACAAACACTGAAATAAAAATAAATATTCAAGAGTAAAATTTATCCTTTTGGCGAAATAAATAATAGTTGGTATATGTACAATATTATTACAGTCCCAAGACAGGGATTATTTAGAGTTTACTATTAGAATTTATTAATACATTATTGATCTTTAATTTTACAATATCCCCGATACAACAGCTTACGTTGGATTGGAATTAAGCACACTATATATTTAGATCTTTTTAATATTATAAAAGCGATAAAATGTTCGCGATTAAGTGATTCTCTAAGTAATCGTTTACAGCCTCTTCATAATGCAATATTACAGATTTAACGGACCTGCTTTTAACCAGTCACTTTTGATTAATTTTGCACCGAATATTAAGTTTGTAATACCTCAGAGTATTAAAACAAAATCTTCAAATTCAACATTACAAGCAAATTCTAACATTATGCCATGAAAAATGTATACAAATATTATTTTTGAACATGCCTTTATAAGATCTTTGAGTTTGCACCAAAATCCCCCATTTTGAGGATGTACACGAAGTGGCGGTTATGCCCAAAATGTAGTTCGTAACATGCCATACAGGTGTGCAGAGTTTAGTTTTTATAGTACTGTATAGCCCGTTAAAAATTGACAGGGGGTCTCGAGACTTTTTATTAACCCTGTATAGATTATTTTATTAACAATAACATAATATGGTAGTTTTGTAGTTCACAGAAAGCTATCCTACTTGATTTTTAGGCTGGTCTCCGAATATGTTCGGATAAAATAAAATACATCTTACAAACATAGTCAATATACCAAACAGCTGCCAACATCGGCTTAAACAGAGAAAAATTTAAAGTCTATCTGTATTTATAGTATTGAAAACAAATACATTTGTTTAAACATCAATAACAGCTTTATTTTCGAATGGCCCTAATTTTACTGAACCGTACACTTTAATGCTAATCAAGAAGTGGTTTCCACATTGGCGGATCAATAGCCTATCAAGAAATAACCTGATTTCCTGTACTCTTGTTACAGTATTTATTTACTAAACACGTTTTATGGTAATACGTAATAACAAGTGTTTAGGTTTATAAATAATAAACTAGTGGGTTGTAGGGCCTATTACCCTGCAATAATATAATATATTCTATAAAGTATATTAAGCTCGTGATTTCAGCTGTTAAGACGTCTTGGCTGTATTGTAGCTTGTGATTTTCAAATTATACCTGGCTTTCTTTCCGGTTTGTACTTAAAGTTTTTTTTTAACTTTTACATACGACTTACTTGTATATCAGTATACTATCTGTTATACACTATGAGCTACTGTGGATGTCTTTCAATAATCATATCTGACTTTTTTGAACTAATGGCATAAAATGAAAAACAACGAGGAATATGTTTTAAATTTTTTACATAGTAATGTGTTATTATTATCTATCCTGCTAGAGTTAATAGGATTGAGGAAGCAGTTGGGCCTTATAAAATAACCTTTAATTAAATAGGTCTACATTAAAGCTCCTTTCTTTGACATAATTCTAAACTAACTACCTCTAAAAATAAATACAGCCTCAGTTGAGTTGGAAAGTATATTTTTTTTTAATTTTGTAGAATAAATATCTCTCACATACCAACCAACACATTTTCCCATTGAGATTAACATTTCTCTTCTCAAAGATAATGAGTACATAACAATGCTATTTCATACCGAATGAATATGGTTTTCTAGATGAAGGTGATGCATTACAGCACATTTAAGAGGTACTTGGAACCCATTAAAAAACCATCAGCGGAATAATGGGGACGGGTATTCTGTGGAGAGAGGAATCTAAGTGGGACTATTCTGGCTGTTGGGGCATTTAAAGTTATAAAAACTGAACATGTTATAACAAATAATGCTCGTTATACAATCAGGATTGGTTTTCATATATATCTATGCAGTAGGACTAAAATTTCAAAATCAAATAACTGTAAAATTTTTAAAATATATTCTTTACATGTCTACAGAGATTTTTAAGATAAAAAGGACTCCAAAATTTCCTATCGAAATAAAAGAACATTCATATAAGTATAAGTTTACAGAAAAATTTTAAATGACAAATTAAATAACGTATATGATATGATGTACATTATTAACAAGATATTTAGAACGGTTTTGTATGTTTTTTTTATATTATGGTGTGATTTCAAATTGGCTTTATTTATTGGATTTAAAAAAGTGCCTGCTCTTTACTGTACTTAAGCACAAAATCGGTGAGTTTTAAATTTTAAATGTTATAAAACCTACATTTTTACATTTTTCTGGAGAGAAAAACCAGAGGCCATCCAAACATGAGTTTGCTTTCAACACATAATTCTTTCACTTTTATCCTCTATAAGACTTTTCTTTTGGCTTAAAATTAGTATTTTACGTATATATGTGTTTACCATCTATAATATTAAAACGAAACAGTGTTTTTTTTATTTCACGATTCTGAATCAACCACTTGACGGATTTTCATGATTGTTGTGTTGAAAGAAAGATAATTTTGAGAACTAGGGAATGTCGAAGCCATAATTTTAGTTTAGAGTCCCAGTTTTTTAGAAAATAAGTTTTAATTTTTAAAAAGTCTAGCAGCCGACGCTAAGATTCTAAACTAGCTTTTGGCATAAAATAATTTGCTTAACATAACAGCTGTAAACATTCAGCTTTTGTGTCACAAATTCAGCATTTGGATAAAAATGTAAAGACATACTTAGGGTTGACTTATTTATACTATGTGTAATGCTAATCATTGATACGTTCAATTCTTCTGTAAGAGGATGACAGATTAATTAAATATACATAGTAAAATACTAGGATGTTAAAATTATTTTTTAAAGCAGTCTTTGTAATCTTCGATTTGTTTTAGAGCAATATAATTTGTTTTAACTAACAGCTGGTTTCATATAAACTATGGAACTATGAGGTTATTTTATTTACTCTTATTTTGTCATTGATTATAGGAAATAAGTAAGATTATTAGAACACAGTTTAAATACTATAGACCAAAATTTATTAAACCACAGTACAAATCGAGGCTCTGTACACGAGTCTTAATAAAAAAGGATAAATGCAAATTATTTTACTGCTCCACTTTTCAAGGAAAGAATAGAAAAATAACACTGTTTACATGTTTTAAATTCTTCATTGTAGCTTTTTGTTTACAATTCATGTTTGTCTGCTTTAACTTTGTTTGGATTAGGCCCGAAAATATTGATGTCATAAAAAAAAGATCAAGAATAATCAGGAATCACGATTTTAAATTACCACCACAACCTCTGCCGGGTTTTATACGAACAAAGATAAACAGATGGATGACATAGATTGAACACAACGTCAACATTGACCTAGGATACTGCAATTAGACAAAACATCCTTTTATGAAATCGTGTTCAGTTGTGGTTACGTTTGGGGGTGCCTATATCAGCGCCCCCAAACGTGAAAATATAGCTTTTATCTAACTATGAATTATTATTCAACTATAAATATATTGTAGTTTAAATTAACTAATATGGGAAATTATGATGTACATTTATTCAATGAGGGTGGGTAATTATCAAGGATAGAACTGATAATGGTATGGATAATAAACATTGACAATAATTACGTCATTAGCTTTACTAGCGTATTTACTTTTTATATTCCTGCTACATGTGACCAAATGAATGTTCAAATAAATGAATGTTATTTGAACCAAACAGCTGTTTCAAAACAAACTGTTATTGTTTTTACTTTTATTTGTTTACACTTATATTTAGCAATTAATGCAGTGAAATTTATATAAAGGATAGGTGTGACGCTTAGTTTTGACGTTAGGACACCAAAGTTAAATTATGTGTGCTGTGAATTTTATTGGATATTATCGTTTTATTTTAGGTCGTTTCTATTCAGACCTACTGGAAATTGTTTATAGTACCGTAGTTGTATTGTGGTGATAATAATTATGGAAGAGGCAGGTATGCTATGGAAGGTGGTATCGTTGACTAGGTCTATACACTTCTCAATTGACTATTACTCTCTCTACTGTAGGCTACTTATAATCAGTGTGCGTATGTGCGAATCGGCTGCAAATCTCACTTCAACGCTTTTCACATCGTAAAAATTGCAGAATTGCTGTTTTATTATAAAATTATCGGATTTTAAATGCATATTGTATAGGCCTATGATGGAATAAAAACATATTTGGTCACACAACATTTGTTTACAAGATGATTTTTCACATTAAAACCGCAAGAAACTTTGCCTTTATTTGTGTAAACTAGCTGATCTGAATTGTACACGGTTTTAAATGACTACTGAATTCCCGTACGTTGGACGGGCTAACACCTCGTTACAATAAAAACATGTTTAAGAATTTAATAATAGTTTTAAATATTTTTAGTGGATTGGCAATTAAATTTAATGTTCCTAAAAGGGTCTTCGGGAATAAAATCTAACAAACACTGACAGCTTAGGCACAAATATACTTTTACTAAACTGAATAGATCGTCAAATGCTAGTTACTATGCAATACTTTACCTATGTGAATTTAGGTTGTGCTTTTGAAGAAAAATTACTCAACAGCGTGTTGGATTGTAATATAAAATTCTTTTAGTTGGGGTAAGTTATGGGACTTTGAATACAAACGAGACTAGTTATCGTAGAATTTATATGTACCTTGGCAATATACTATATATGTAAAACATTTTATTGGACAAAAATGCCTTAAAGGCTAACTATTATTGATGTTATGTGTAATGTGTTTTGCTGTGGAAGAAAAATTAATATCTAGTTGTGTTTGGGGAACTATAAATCGTATTAAACTGAAATGATACAATTGAAAAGTAAATTTATACGATTACCAAACTGATTTAGATGAATGACGGTGTTACACGAATGATTTTAATTAATTACAAATGTTCATTGTCACATCCCTTTAATTGAAATTACGCCCTATTGTTTGTAATGTCAATGACTGTTATATTTTCAAATAATAAGTAAATTAGTTCAGTTGAATCAAACTCATACTTTTATGTAAAACAGAAAAACTGATACCAACAAAACAAATGCAAAATAACAGGTGATCATTAATTCACATACACATATGGTCTAAAGTCAGTACATCAGTTAAACACATCAATTCTCCCCTCTGAAATGTTTTGGTAACGTTATTTCGCATTTGAATAGTTGGTCAACATGACGCCGCCAGACAGTTCCATCGTCCATTTGTACTTTATACAGAAGGTTGCTTTCCCTTTGCAATATTCTTCCAAAACTCCACTTGTCTTTTGAGTTTGAATAATTTCTCGCTTGTACTCTGTCTCCCTCCTTAAAATATCGTGTTGCTTGCTTCACATGTTCATTTTCTTGTTTACGTGTAGGATGTAAAAGAGCTATGTGTGTTCGAATCTTCCTGCCAAACATCAAGGAGTATGCATCACAGCCAGATGAATTTGAGGTTTGACGTAACTGCATAAGCATTCTGAAGAGTTTGACATCTAGTCTCCCTCCCTCGTCTTCCATTGCTCTTAGGGACTTCTTCACAGTCTGAACATAACGCTCAGCCTGCCCGTTTGACGAAGGGTGGTAAGGAGCAGTTGTTTTGTGTACCACTCCGTTTTCTAATAGGAACTGTTCAAAGACGCTAGACGTAAATTGACTTCCATTGTCAGAAACCAAAATCATGGGAAGACCAAAGTTAGCAAATAGTTTTCTAAGTTCTCTTGTGCAAAATTCTGTAGAAGTATTCTTAGAACTAGTTATCGGTAGGTATTACTAGGTATAACTACTACTAGGTATAACTATAACTATAACTATAACTATTACTAGGTATAACTAGGTATTACCTCAATCCACTTAGTAAAGGCGTCCACAATAATAAAGTACCACTGTCCTTGCATTGGACCAGCAAAGTCTATATGCAACCTTTCCCATGGTCCCTGGGGAGCTAACCATGGATGATTTTGTTCCTTTCTTGGTTCATTTTGTTTCAAACGACATTGTTTGCACGATTTTGCCCATTGTTCTATATCTCGATCAATATTCTTCCATACACAATAGCTTCTGGCTAGGGATTTCATTTTCTCCATGCCTAAATGTCCAATATGAAGTTCATCAAGAACCTTCCGACGAAGGGATTGTGGTATTAGAACTCGACATCCTTTGAATATACATCCGTCTTGAAGTGTTAATTCATTGTCATGGTACCCAAAAGCTTCCACTGATTCACCTTGTTCAAGTGCATGTAGTATTGGTTGAAGGTCTTTGTCGTGGGCTGTTGACTTAGAAATTGTGGAACTACTAATTTGAAAAGAATCGAGTTGACTAAGTTGAAAAAGGTCACAGTTGTCCCTGCCTTTAGTTGAAGCATGCTCAGTTCGGAACCGAGATAAAATATCTACGTTAGCATGATCTGATGTTCTTCTGTATTCAATTTTGTAGTCGAATCCAGATAAAAAGTGTGCATAGTTAAATAATCTAGTAGCAGATATTGATGGTAGTGTTTTTGTGGGGCTGAATATGGATACGAGTGGCGTGTGGTCAGTAATCAGAGTAAATTTTCGTCCATAACAGTACGGGAAAAACTTCTTAAGCCTCCAGTAGATGCCAGTGGCTTCCTTGTCAATTTGGCTGTAGTGCTGTTCACATTTTGTCAAACTGCGTGAGGCAAAACTTATCGGTCTCTCACTTCCATCACTGTAACGATGTGAAAGAATAGCACCAAGACCAACCGGAGAGGCATCCGTTGCTAGTACCAGAGACAAATCAGGATTATAATGTACAAGGACCCGATCACTTGCTAGTTCTGATTTGACCCTTTGAAAACTATTCTCGCATTTTGAGGTCCAATTGTAGCGTGCGTCTTTCTTAAGTAGTTGGTTGAGTGGGTGTAGGATTTTTGCTAAATCTTTTATGAATTTGTTGAAGTAGTTTGTTAATCCAAGAAATTTGCGAAGTTCTGTTACGTTTTCTGGTCTTTTGCTGTTTAAGATGGAAGAGACCTTTTCCTTTGTTTTATGAATACCTTGAGCATCAATTATATGTCCCAGATATTGCAGACTAGTTTGAAAAAACTTACAATTTTCTCTGTTCAATTTTAAGTTTTTACTTTTTAATCTTTCTAGAACAACCTTTAATCTTTTCAAGAGTTCTTCAGATGTCTTACCTCGTATAATAATGTCATCAAAAAAGCATTGCACTCCGCAAATACCTTGTAAAGTTTTGTCCATGAACTGTTGCCAAAGTGAAGGAGCAACTTTTACACCAAACATTAAACGGTTAACTTTGTACAGACCTTTATGTGTACTCAATGTCTGCATGTGTGCGCTGTCCTCATCCATTTTCATGTGAAGATATGCGTTAGAAATATCTAGCGTGCAAAATACTTTTCCTCCGTTCATTTGAGAGTGGATTTCTTCAATTCTTGGAATAGGGTGGTTCTCATCTTTTATTACTCTGTTCAGCGTTACTTTATAATCGGCACAAATTCGTACTTGTCCGTTTGGCTTCACCACTGGTACAATGGGAGTTCCCCAGTCAGAATGGTCAACCTTTGTTATAATGTTACCGTCTTCAAGTCTTTTTAATTCATTTTCAACTTTACTTTTAAGGGAAAAGGGTATTTGTCTTGGTTTTACAAATATAGGTGTTGCATCGTCAATAAGTCTATAGTGTCCCAGATACTCAGGTATCTCTCCAATTCTACCATCAAAAACTTCCTCAAACTCGCTGAGGATGGTATCAAGACTTTCAGGTTGTATTGCGTTCACATTTTTTATTTCAGCCCAATCAATTGTTACTTCTCTGAGCCATTCTCTACCAAATATAGCATCTACATTTTGGTCAATAAGGTAGAGTTTTCCAACAAATTTTTGCATCTTGTATGAGCAATGTACAAATGCCATACCTTTGGGTTTGATAGGTTCACCTGTGTACGTTCTAAGTTCGATGTTGGTTTTAAATACTTTTGTACGTACATTCAGTTTTTTAAAATCATCATAGGACATTGTACTAAGGGCTGCACCTGTATCCAATTCCATTGGTACAGTTTTTCCTTCAATCGTTATGTCAAGAATGAATTTACCTTTTTGTCTGTCACTTAGTACATTAATTTCATGTTCATACTCACTGCCTTTCTCCGAGCCATCTTGAGTCTGGTATTGCTTCAAATTTCTGTTAGTCTGGTTCTTTTCCTGTAAGCATACACTTGCTATGTGTCCAATTTTAGTACATTTTCTGCACTCAGCATCTATAAATTTACATTTGTTAGCTCGATGAGAAGGTGAACCGCATCTGTAACATTTCCCTTTTAGATTGTCAAATTTTGTGTTGGTGTCAAATTTTGTGTTGGGTCTCGTGCCGGTTTCTTGAAATGTTTGTCGATATAACATTTTCTTCGGCTTGTTCCTATCACTACTATTGGAATCCACCCTGTTCAAATCAAGGTGTTCCATTGTTTTGCGACATACAGTTTTGCTCTCAGATTTAGCTAGTTCCATTACCGATGCTTCGTTAACAATGTCTTTGTACGTGCGTTTCTCTCGTCCTTGAAGAAGTTTGGCTCGAATATCTATGTCATTCAAACCACGAATAAACTGAAGTTTAAGAAAAATCTCTGCAACCGACTTTCCACAATCACAATTAAAGTCACAGTTGCTAGTTAATTTCTTAAGTGCTATTGAGAATTCATTTATGGATTCATGTTCTTGTTGAGTACGTGAAATAAACTTGTGTTGTAAAGCCCATTGACTTGGCTGTGGTTCTACAAAATCCTTTAGTATCTGAACCAACTCACTGTAGTCTTTTGTAAGTGGGTTGTCAGGTGCACATAAATCATAAAGTTCTTGGTGTAACTGGGGTGTAAGAGCGTGTAGTAGCATGTAAACTTTAGCATTATCATCTGTACTTAGATTTTTAAGGTGTAGGAATATTTCAAGTCTCTTTATGAAATTTGTAACCGTTTCCTCTGGGTGAAAAGGTGTAAAATTTATACTACCCGACAATGAGGACCCGGGAATTGAACTATGTGTCGCCTCAGATGGATTGCTGATTGGGTGAAGTGGTGTAGACCTAGTGTTGGAACATTCATTCTTAATCAACTCTTGAAGTTTTGTTGTAAGATTTAAATACTTATCCTCGACATTACATCTACATTCTATTTCATGGTGCAAGTTTTCTTCATCGGTTAATGTATCAATTTGGTCCTGAATACTTTTGTAACGTTCCCACTGGTCAGCAATTGCTTTGAGTTTAACACTCACCTCAGTCACTGTAAGACTACCTTGAGACTGGAATCTTTCTGCCTTCTTCAACTGTCCTTTTACTACTGCTCGTGCTTTCTTTAGATTATTTAACTCTTGTCCATCCATTCTTCGTTTTTCTCGTCGCCAATGTTATATTTTCAAATAATAAGTAAATTAGTTCAGTTGAATCAAACTCATACTTTTATGTAAAACAGAAAAACTGATACCAACAAAACAAATGCAAAATAACAGGTGATCATTAATTCACATACACATATGGTCTAAAGTCAGTACATCAGTTAAACACATCAATGACACATATAAATATGAGTTTACCTGTGCCCATACAGTTAAATTAATTTTGCAAACGCTTTTTTGCTGACTTTCAAAAAA
This sequence comes from Macrosteles quadrilineatus, assembly GCF_028750875.1. Lineage (NCBI taxonomy): Eukaryota > Metazoa > Arthropoda > Insecta > Hemiptera > Cicadellidae > Macrosteles > Macrosteles quadrilineatus. The sequence continues at coordinate 98,307,368 of NW_026542596.1, forward strand.
ATATCAACATGTTTTTTGATGGTTGTTATAAAAAGGATATACATGTTCCTAATTTAAAATTATGTTCTTTTAGCTCTTAACAATCCATTGATTTATTGAGCAATGAAAAATATATCTTCTGATCCAAATGAGAAATTTTAGATTGTCCGTGCAATTTTTGCAGCAATAGTTTTGCCATTGCACAAAAAAAGTTATGTACTGAGATTTATGGTAAGTTACTTTTTGTCAAATTAAATGGTATTATAATATTTCCGTATGAACATTCGAGTTCGGACATACGTCAATTTCCTCAAAGCTAAATACTTCAAATTATGCAACCTGTTTTTGCTAATATTAACCAAAAGTTCGTATAAGGAATCATGTTTACGTCACAAAAACTAGTTAAGTATGATTTTTCCACTCTTATTTACTGTAATGCATTACACCCCCTCCAAATACAGTTTTTACTGCAATTGGAACTTAATTGTAGAGGTCAAATTTAGATTTTTTAAAGAGAGAAGTAATAAAGAAATAGTGTGAATAGTTTTTCATTGAAAAAATATGAATGTGTTTGTAAAACTGTTACAAATTTAAAACCTAGACATTTACCAAACAACCTAAACTCTCCACTCTATTGACTGTCATGTGACGTTAATGAGATTTAAATTGCTTGTTGCATTATGATATTTTAGACGCCACAAAGAAAAAAACTATTCTTATTAAACCTATCGTCAAGACTATTATTCTGTCAGCCTGAAAATATATAGACAATTTCGAAATTTGTAGTGTCATTTAGTACCTGTTTTATATTACTGTATATCCAACGATAAGAACTTTTTAGTTTAATTATTGTGCGTAATGTGTACTAATATAACACCATACAATATCTGTTATTACATATTAAATTATGTACTTTGAGTGTAATTAAAAACACCTGGTGAAGTTAATATACTTGTAAAGTGCAACGGCTCTATGTTCACTTATTACTTAATATCTTAATAATTTTACATTAGTTTATTGCCAATTAAGCGTAATCTAAGGAACTCAAGAAATGTGTATAAAATGGGACATGTCATTTTCTTTTTTAAATACAATCCTTACAATTATGGATATTATCTTTATCTAATATGGCAATTTTACTGCATATGAAAAAATGCTGTGATATTTGGCAGTGGTAGTAAGGCCTGATCTTTGTATATTAAACATTCTTCACGTCCATCAAAAGTATTAAGTCTCTTGAGAAATTGTATTATTTTTGTAGAAATCAACCAACTGAGGTGTCTTAATATTTAAATATACTATTAATATGTATGTAATGTTACATAAAATTCAAGCATATAATTAGCAAACATTGTATTTAATCTATAGAATATGATTCTTCTTGAAAGCCTTACAGAATCAAACATTTGATTACGTTAAGGATTCGTAAAATACAATAAATTTAAAGGCTATTATGCTGCAATCACTTTTAAACAGGTTTATTTTTGTGTCTAAAATAACAACAGCACAGTACTTTGTACTACTGTTTTAGTTTACAACATATCTAAAAATGCAGTACTACAGGGGAACCTCGATAAGAAGACCCTCGATAACAAGTCACTCTCGATAACAAGTGTCATTTTAAAATCCCCTTGAATTTATTTTACCCTAAACCACATGTTATTACAAACCTCAATAAGGAGTCAACCTTGATAACAAGTCTCATTTAATAATCCCCTTGAGAGTCTTGTTATCAATATTCTACTGTACAATTATTAGGGCTTTGAAATCAGTATAAAGTCTAAGAGGAATTGATTTTACTTTATGTAATTTGCACAAAATTTGCTTGTTTAGTTGTTTTGTTTATAAAGAGGTGTGTTATGAAGGATCTAAAATGCAATTTTGGATCGGTATGTAATTATATGCACTTGAAAATACTGTATTTTCCAAATTTTACATTCGCATTGAACCATGCCCTCGTGCCTGCACCCAGACTAACGAAATGGAAGCGTGATCCATGCGCAGGCCCGAGGAGCGGCTCACAAAACTTTACTTAACAAAATGAGAACCATGGATGGAGGTTCAAGAACAACACGCCATTTGAGAGAAACGAGCTGTAATTAACTAATTAAATAAACACAACAACAATAATCAACAACAATACATGAATAAAATACTCTCAATTAAACTTTAAATAAATTTAGATACCACTCTGACCTACTAACTTACAAACATTAATTTTAAAAAATTTCAAAATAGGCTAATTTCAGTCAAAGTAAATTTAATCAGTTTTAACCTTAATAAAATAAAATTTGTAAAATTGCAACAATGGATATATAAAAATCTCTTCCTTTAAATAACTGGTAACAATTTAACATTTAGGGGCCCCAAAAATAAATGCTCTTGAAAATTTCCTTTTTTTTATGAATGAATTACTAAAAACTATAGAATAAATTTTTCTCAAAAAATAACAATAAATATAGGCTTTAAATCTTGATATAAAAATCTAAAAATTAATCAACAATAAATGACACTAAATAACAACAGTAGTGACTTGCAGTAACTAGGCGGTAACTGTCTAGGGCATCTCAGTCACTAGGTGGAGGGGCGATGAAACTGCGCAGAGAGGGGGCATCCCAAAGTCCAAAAGATTGGCCCCAAGTAGGAAAAGCTTCTCTGCTACCAGTTGAAGGTCCATCTCCTAGGCGAGCAGCACCGGAGGGGAAAACGAGCAGAACGGAGAGGTAGGCCATAATCCCAGAGACAGCAAGGCGAAACAACTTCCTCTCCGCCAAAATAGCTCGGGTCTGCTTCATGTCCTCCTCACGGGCCCCATTAAGGTGCCGGTGGCACGAATGGTTTACTCCATGATTGACATAAGTATCCTCTTGAGCAAAAATGAGGCGAATAACATTAAAAACATGCCACAAAATTAAGATGGAATCGGATAACAAAATATGCCGACCGAAGTATTGAACAGCCACACAACCTCTGAAGTGCTTGGCGGTGGGAGTAAAAAGAACCAAAACCCACAGCCTTGTGCGGGGTCGTGGAAGTAACAAAACGACACACTAAACTAGCCTACTAAAAAAAAAACACTTGAACCATTGAATATGAGTCGTGACATTCGCCCGGTGGAATTGGTCACGGCTCAACCTCCCTCCCCAAAAGAGGACACTCCTCTCCAAAAGGGACAAACAAACAAGCCTCTCCCCCACTTCCTGAAAATAAATTGACCTGAAAGACAACTCAGGTGTCTGTGGTGGGGAATGCCAAGGGACTTCCAAACTGAGGGGAAAACTCACCCCCAGGGTTTGCTCTGGCCAGAGCTGGAAAATTTTGTGAGGGAAATTCCTTCGCAGAACACAGGGGACAGGAGAAGTGATCAGGTTCTCTGGCCCAGTGCACTTCCCACCCAGACACAAGAGGAAAGAAAATTGCCTACGGAAGAGTTCCTCGGAAGGGCTTGAGATGAGAAATGTGCGCCCTCCGGAAGACTTTTCCAGTCCGCGGATCTCCAAGCTCCGCCGTGACAGGCGTCAAAAACCTCAGGATGCGGTGGGGACCTGACCACCGATGACACAACTTGGCAGCTCTCTTGTCCACAGCCGAACTGGCCGGATGAGCTTTACAAAACACCAAATCCCCCACCTGGAAAGGGTTGTCTATTCTACCACGATTGTGCTTCCTCCGGACCAATTCCCTAGCTCTGATCAAATTTCTCCTGGCTGCTTGCCAAGTTGCCTTGACATCAGCCGCACCAGGAGGTGGCAGAAGGTCGCCAATTCCCCACACATTTGCTAACGGGTTGTTAGGCGGATAGCCTAGAAACAGCTCGAAAGGGACCGCCTTGTGACTCTCATGGTGAGCAGTATTGAAAGCAAACTGAAGCCAATGGAGTTCCTGATCCCAGGTGGTCTGCTTGTCAGCATGGAAAGCTATGAGAGCGGAGCGAAGATTGCGATTGAACCTTTCAGCATGAGAAGGCTGTGGATAGTAAGGGGAAGTAGTCACATGGCGGATTCCGTGCCCAAAGCACATTCTTTTGAACAGATGGGAAACAAACTGTGTTCCGTTGTCGGAAACAATGGTGGCGGGTATTCCAAAATGTTGGAAGAGGTGTGTTCGAAGTACCTGCACGGTGAGCTGTGCAGTGGCATTCCTTAAGGGGAAAAGCCAACAAAACTTGGAGAAGGCATCCACACACACAAGTAGGAACTTATTTCCTGACTTACTACGCGGGAGAGGCCCTACATAGTCAATGAAAACCTTCTCCAAAGGTCTTTCCGCCACCTCAGATGACAACAAACCAAACTTGGTGTTTTGAGCGGGCTTGCTCAGCGAGCACGTTTGACAAGAACGCACCCTAGCAGCAAGGTCCCGATCCATACCCTTCCAGATGAACATTTCCCTAACCCTCGCAATGGTCTTGTGGATACCTAGATGCCCACCCACAGGGGAAGAATGAAAATACTCAAAGACCATAGGAATAAGAAGACTAGGCAGCACAACTTTAGGTTTACCTCGCTGCCGAGCGCGACAGCAAAGGGCACCCTGGGACAGAAAATATGGGGGGTGGGCTCCCCCATTTTGAAGCTCACCAATGATCTTTGCCAGCTCAGGATCCTTCAGCTGATGGGGAATGAAATCAGAAAAGGCGAGTGGAAACTCCAAGAGCACGGCACAACCCGGTTGCTCTTGGTCAGAAGGATGATCGTCGGGTGAATGGTGCATCCTAGATAGTGTGTCCGCAATCACGTTCTGTGTGCCTCGAACGTGTTGCACTTGGAACTTAAGGGACGATATTTGGACAACCCAACGACCAATTTTCCCAAGCTGGCGTGGATGTGCAAGAAGCCACGAGAGTGCCTGGTTGTCGGTTTCCAATAAAAACTCTTTGTACTCCAAAAAGCGTCTGAATTTATTGACTCCAAACACGACAGCCAAACACTCGAGTTCATACACAGAAGAGCTTTTCTTTTCGCAGGGACTCAAAGTGCGTGAGGCATACGCAATTGGCTGCCTAACACCATCCACCTCTTGTGACAACACAGCCGCAATTGCGACGGAGGAAGCATCTGTTTGCAAGACAAAGTTTTGATTGAAATCCGGCATCGCCAAAACAGGGGGCTGCATGATAGCCTCCTTGAGAAGGTCAAAAGACGTCTGCTGCACTTCACCCCAGACAAACTTGGCGCCCTTCTTCCGAAGCTCATTGAGAGGAGCCGCCAATTCAGCAACATTGGGGATGAAGCGTCGGTAAAAACCTACCATGCCGATGAACCTAGCAATACCCTTGACATCTCTGGGAGGAGGAAACTCCCTGATAGCCTGGGTTCTAGCGGGGTCGATGCAGACGCCTCTATGAGAGATAAGATGACCAAGGAACGAAATTTCTGGCTTTGCAAAACTAACCTTGTCAGGATTCACGGTAAGGCCAGCCCTATTCAATCTACTCATGACTTCTTCAAGATGAATCAGGTGATCTTCGAAACTCTCACTGTACACCAAGAGATCGTCGAGGTAATTGAACACAAACTTGAACTTGACATCATGAAAGATGGAATCAAGGAGTCTGGTGAGAGTCTGGGCCCCCACGGCAAGACCCATCGGAACTCTTGTGAACTGATACAAATTCCACGGGACGCAGAAAGCAGTGAGAGGTCGAGACTCAGGTTTCAAAGGAATCTGATGATAGGCCTGATTCGATCAAAAACAGAAAAATACTTGGCCTTACCGAACCAATCAAAAGCAGAATGCAAATCGGGGAGAGGCACAGAGTCGATTTCAATTTGCGCATTCAATTTGCGATAGTCCAGGACCATTCGGGACTTGCCATTGGGTTTTGGGACGAGAAAAGCTGGACTAGCGTAGCTCGAACGGGAAGGTTCAATGACACCATTTTCCAGAAGTTCGTCAATGATTTTTCTGAGAGTTTCCATTTTGGGTGGAGCTAATTTGTATGGGTGAGAGCGAACGGGACGGGTATCTGTCAGACGAATCTCGTACTCTAACAGGTTAGTGACTCCGAGCTTTGGCGTCAGCACATCTGGGAAACGAGAACACAAGGTTCTGATGGCTTCAGCCTCGCAAGTAGTCAGATGCCCTAACGGATCAATTGTTGGCTTGCTGGGTATCTCAGGCTCAACTACCGCAGCACCACCACCAATTTCATCAGCAAAAGATATCAATACCCGTCTCGCAAATCGGAAATAACACTGACCTCTGCCTAAATCCAAAATTAGGCCAGTGTGCTTGATAAAATCCGCTCCCAAAATGACAGGAAAACAAAGGTCCTCTGCCACCCAAAAACTCCAAACCCAAGAAAAATGTTCAATTTTGAACTTGAAACGGGCTTCATAGATGATGGGAAGGGGTGAATTTGACGTAGTCCAGCAGATAGGGGTTTTTCGCTCAACTTGCTTGATAAGCTCAGACGATTCAAGTTTTTCAAAAAGGGACAGGGAAATGAGGCAACGGGCTGACCCAGAATCCACTAGGGCCTTCTGCACCGTGGAACCTATGAAGATGTTGAGACGTGGGCAAGTTGAGCGCGCCGCTTTCACGCCCATGGAAGCAAGGCCCGCAATCCCCCGCAGCAGAGGCTCAGTCACAGGCACAACACTCCCAGAAGGGGAGGCAACAGAAACATTAATAGGCTTTGACTTTGACTTACTTGAAAAAACTTTCAAATTATTCCCCTTTACTTTAACACCAACAACCTCACAGGAAGGATTGGGCAGATTTTCCTCCTGTGAGCAAACTAGTTTTTTGGACCGCGTCCAAAATTTCCACCTTGACGGCAATGCCGCCGAATGTGACCTGGTTGCCCACAACCAAAACAAACAACGGGCTGCCTCTGCCACTGCGGCGGTTCGGGACCCAACCCCACGGGTGCTACGACAGCATGATGACCAGCTAGGGGAAGATGCCCCGCCGCTTGGTCTCTCTGGAAATCAGCGTCCTGTACAGATCTCGAAAGGATGGAGAGTCTGTCCAGATCCGCAAAAGATGAAGGTCGTGGTGCAAAAACCAAACGGGAGCGTTCCTCAGGCTTCAACCCCTGAAGCACAATGTCAATGAGCTCAAGCTCACTGATCCCCAAACGCAAGACCCTTTCCACCGTGCGAATGTCCCCCACGTACTGGCTGAGAGACTCGGCTGGCTGCTGAGGACGAAAAACTCTCTCAACTTTCAGCTTTTCCATGACCCGACGGGGCATGAAAAGCTCCAAAACTTCTTTATGAAAAACATCAAAGCTGACGCCTCTGCGCAAGCAATCAAGCAATCTGTCCCCCAACGGTTTCAGACAGTATGGAGCAATGAGTTCCATCAAAGTTGCGTCTGACATGCCAGGGTATTCACGCATGCGCAAAACACTCTCCAGAAAAAAACAAAGACCATTCACATCCAACCCGTCCACCGGCTGGAAACCACTCAGAACAGAAGCAAGGGGATGGGGAAGTTTGCCAAAGGAGTTAGAGATGGAAGGGGAACTATGGACTTGAGAAGGGAAGGGAGATGGGGACTGGATATTCAGCGTAGCCGCAGCCAAGGTGGACGTGTGAGAGGGGGATGGTGTGACATTTGCATTTGACATTTGAACATTTGCAGGCAACTAGAGCAGTGCACTCGGCGTAGGCGGAGCCTGGGGGGTACCCACTGGAGCCACAACATCAACAACAGACTTTGCCTGAACTTCGTTTGAAATTTCCGAAGAACGGTTGTCTTCAAAAATTTCAACTTTCTCTTTGACAGACTTTCCTGCCTTAATACTCTCCAAAATACCTTCCAGCTCAAGGATTCTGGCCTCCAACCAACTCTTGTCTTCATCCTGGATTTCAGGTTGCCCTGAAACCAAGAGTAGACGCTTACGCCAGTGCGTCAGCTGTGTGATGGCCGAACCCTTAGCTGAGCCCATAGGCAAACTACTCCAACTATTAATTTCCCCACTTAGCTCTTCCATCCTCTCTTTACATGCCTCCAGTTCCTCATCCAAACTGAGAGACTCAACCCAAGCTTGAGGCATGCTAGCAATTTGTCTGAACTGAGTACGCAAAGTGCGTACATCAGTTCCAGGAGTCTCCCCCCGGGACCGCACCTCGTACACCAGCTCCGGCTTCCTCAAATATTCCGGCACAATTGACGCCATACCGAGTCTCAACCAGTACTTGACTCAAAACAACAGCCAACAAATTTTTTTCACAAAACAAACACAGAAATCTAATTCCTAAGGCTTCTGGACGTTGATGCCTACGCACCTGATGGAGCCCGAAAGAAGAACCTGCCCATTCATACCGCAAGTACCGCAAGAAAAAACAACAACAAATGACCCACGAACGTACACACACACAAACATACACCGATACATACACTAGACAACACCTACACTTGTGTGATGGAGTGTACACACAAACCTTTTTTTTTTTTTTTTGAGACATGACAATGCTTTTGACACTCTTGCTCCCGAAGGATGCAAGTAATTACGACCGATTCCTCCCGGTGCCTCGGCCCAAGGGCGAGCTCCGAATAAAATGTGTTTACGCCCCACCACAACAACAACAAGACCTTTTTCCAAAACTGCCAGGCCAGAACATTTCCAAGAAACCAATCCATCCACGGCTCAAAAAAAAAAACAGAACGTGGACAGTGATCAGGTCTCTAAGTATCCAAGTCGTGAAACCAAGTTTCACGACAAGGCACCCAGGACGCAACCAGCAAACCACGCTCTGCTACCAGATGAACCATGCCCTCGTGCCTGCACCCAGACTAACGAAATGGAAGCGTGATCCATGCGCAGGCCCGAGGAGCGGCTCACAAAACTTTACTTAACAAAATGAGAACCATGGATGGAGGTTCAAGAACAACACGCCATTTGAGAGAAACGAGCTGTAATTAACTAATTAAATAAACACAACAACAATAATCAACAACAATACATGAATAAAATACTCTCAATTAAACTTTAAATAAATTTAGATACCACTCTGACCTACTAACTTACAAACATTAATTTTAAAAAATTTCAAAATAGGCTAATTTCAGTCAAAGTAAATTTAATCAGTTTTAACCTTAATAAAATAAAATTTGTAAAATTGCAACAATGGATATATAAAAATCTCTTCCTTTAAATAACTGGTAACAATTTAACATTTAGGGGCCCCAAAAATAAATGCTCTTGAAAATTTCCTTTTTTTTATGAATGAATTACTAAAAACTATAGAATAAATTTTTCTCAAAAAATAACAATAAATATAGGCTTTAAATCTTGATATAAAAATCTAAAAATTAATCAACAATAAATGACACTAAATAACAACAGTAGTGACTTGCGGTAACTAGGCGGTAACTGTCTAGGGCATCTCAGTCACTAGGTGGAGGGGCGATGAAACTGCGCAGAGAGGGGGCATCCCAAAGTCCAAAAGATTGGCCCCAAGTAGGAAAAGCTTCTCTGCTACCAGTTGAAGGTCCATCTCCTAGGCGAGCAGCACCGGAGGGGAAAACGAGCAGAACGGAGAGGTAGGCCATAATCCCAGAGACAGCAAGGCGAAACAACTTCCTCTCCGCCAAAATAGCTCGGGTCTGCTTCATGTCCTCCTCACGGGCCCCATCAAGGTGCCGGTGGCACGAATGGTTTACTCCATGATTGACATAAGTATCCTCTTGAGCAAAAATGAGGCGAATAACATTAAAAACATGCCACAAAATTAAGATGGAATCGGATAACAAAATATGCCGACCGAAGTATTGAACAGCCACACAACCTCTGAAGTGCTTGGCGGTGGGAGTAAAAAGAACCAAAACCCACAGCCTTGTGCGGGGTCGTGGAAGTAACAAAACGACACACTAAACTAGCCTACTAAAAAAAAAAAAAACACTTGAACCATTGAATATGAGTCGTGACATTCGCCCGGTGGAATTGGTCACGGCTCAACCTCCCTCCCCAAAAGAGGACACTCCTCTCCAAAAGGGACAAACAAACAAGCCTCTCCCCCACTTCCTGAAAATAAATTGACCTGAAAGACAACTCAGGTGTCTGTGGTGGGGAATGCCAAGGGACTTCCAAACTGAGGGGAAAACTCACCCCCAGGGTTTGCTCTGGCCAGAGCTGGAAAATTTTGTGAGGGAAATTCCTTCGCAGAACACAGGGGACAGGAGAAGTGATCAGGTTCTCTGGTCCAGTGCACTTCCCACCCAGACACAAGAGGAAAGAAAATTGCCTACGGAAGAGTTCCTCGGAAGGGCTTGAGATGAGAAATGTGCGCCCTCCGGAAGACTTTTCCAGTCCGCGGATCTCCAAGCTCCGCCGTGACAGGCGTCAAAAACCTCAGGATGCGGTGGGGACCTGACCACCGATGACACAACTTGGCAGCTCTCTTGTCCACAGCCGAACTGGCCGGATGAGCTTTACAAAACACCAAATCCCCCACCTGGAAAGGGTTGTCTATTCTACCACGATTGTGCTTCCTCCGGACCAATTCCCTAGCTCTGATCAAATTTCTCCTGGCCGCTTGCCAAGTTGCCTTGACATCAGCCGCACCAGGAGGTGGCAGAAGGTCGCCAATTCCCCACACATTTGCTAACGGATTGTTAGGCGGATATCCTAGAAAAAGCTCGAAAGGGACCGCCTTGTGACTCTCATGGTGAGCAGTATTGAAAGCAAACTGAAGCCAATGGAGTTCCTGATCCCAGGTGGTCTGCTTGTCAGCATGGAAAGCTATGAGAGCGGAGCGAAGATTGCGATTGAACCTTTCAGCATGAGAAGGCTGTGGATAGTAAGGGGAAGTAGTCACATGGCGGATTCCGTGCCCAAAGCACATTCTTTTGAACAGATGGGAAACAAACTGTGTTCCGTTGTCGGAAACAATGGTGGCGGGTATTCCAAAATGTTGGAAGAGGTGTGTTCGAAGTACCTGCACGGTGAGCTGTGCAGTGGCATTCCTTAAGGGGAAAAGCCAACAAAACTTGGAGAAGGCATCCACACACAAGTAGGAACTTATTTCCTGACTTGCTGCGCGGGAGAGGCCCTACATAGTCAATGAAAACCTTCTCCAAAGGTCTTTCCGCCACCTCAGATGACAACAAACCAAACTTGGTGTTTTGAGCGGGCTTGCTCAGCGAGCACGTTTGACAAGAACGCACCCTAGCAGCAAGGTCCCGATCCATACCCTTCCAGATGAACATTTCCCTAACCTTCGCAATGGTCTTGTGGATACCTAGATGCCCACCCACGGGGGAAGAATGAAAATACTCAAAGACCATAGGAATAAGAAGACTAGGCAGCACAACTTTAGGTTTACCTCGCTGCCGAGCGCGACAGCAAAGGGCACCCTGGGACAGAAAATATGGGGGGTGGGCTCCCCCATTTTGAAGCTCACCAATGATCTTTGCCAGCTCAGGATCCTTCAGCTGATGGGGAATGAAATCAGAAAAGGCGAGTGGAAACTCCAAGAGCACGGCACAACCCGGTTGCTCTTGGTCAGAAGGATGATCGTCGGGTGAATGGTGCATCCTAGATAGTGTCACATAGTGAAACATGCCACAAAATTAAGATGGAATCGGATAACAAAATATGCCGACCGAAGTATTGAACAGCCACACAACCTCTGAAGTGCTTGGCGGTGGGAGTAAAAAGAACCAAAACCCACAGCCTTGTGCGGGGTCGTGGAAGTAACAAAACGACACACTAAACTAGCCTACTATAAAAAAAACACTTGAACCATTGAATATGAGTCGTGACATTCGCCCGGTGGAATTGGTCACGGCTCAGCATTTATAGTGTCTCGTCAATTCAAACTCTTAGCAACAACAAATATTATCACAGATATATTTACCGTAAACTAAAATACACTTCTATTTGTGAAAAACGACAATGAAATGTTCGAGCAAAATAAAACAAAAATGATTACTATTCAGACAACGACTTCAAAGCATTATACCAATTGAAGTAACAGTATGGGCAAAGAAACGTAGTCAAATAAAACAGTAGTACAACGTTGATGTTTCAGACACGAAAATGGACCTATTTTATAGAGCCAGGGCACAGTTTGTTTAAATGTAACTTTTTTAATGACATAATATAATACACAGGGATGTATAATTATATACGTATTTATTTTAATATATTGGTGGTATCTCTTGAAAAAAATTACAATTTAATTTAACATTATATTTCTCATACATTGTTTCAGTAAGGTTTTGTGAAAATGATTCAACAAAAGAGAATAAGATATTTTTAAAAGGGTTTGAAACTTCAAAGTCATTAAGTTGGCAAACTAAAGCCCACCGTAACTTGTCCCACTAACAAAGCGGTCTTAAACATTTGTTTATTTTGTCTTTCTTTGAGAACCTATACTATAATTCCAGACCCATTTATTTGGTTGACTTGAAAATTTTAAAACTCATTTATGAACTAAATTGATCACTAATTTTCATAGGTTTAGAAAATTAGTGATCATTTTAATTGTACTCGTGGTAGTCCATGCATACAGGTATACAGTACATACACATTTTTTTGTTGGTACAAAGTAGGTTTTGATTGTATTTAAGTTGAGTAAATTTGCTTATAATTAATAAATAGATGCTAACCTGTGTTTTGATAAATGAATACAACGGATTTATTAACCATAAACCACTAGTATTTGATATATACAAGCTTTGACTATTCATACAACAGTCAATGATACAAGTAAATAATCCAAAACAACCAATAAACGAAAACAACACATTACGTTTTACTTTCTTTTCATATTTACATTAATTCAGTGTTATGTTTCTGTGAATAACACATATATACAAACATATCGTAATGAAATGTAGATTGAATTAGAAATGTCCATTGATAGTGAATACTCAACATTGTACATTGTGAACACTTAACATAAATTATATTCAAGAGTAGAATTTGTTAATTTTTATTTTGAAAATCATTACCTCGACTTATTTATTTATTAAGTTTAAAGTCCTTCCAGGCACCTCGAACAAAAGATCGTCCAAACAAAAGACGTTTGAAAGGAGTAGCGCTGGCATACAATAATGATGATTTTTGGCAATTATTTCACCATTACATCTTTGTTTTAACAGCGTAGGATGAATTGATATTTGAATTGTATAATGGATATTTTGCAGTAGATTAAGTGTATAGCTTCTAAAACACCATCAATAAATCACATACAAATAATATAACCAAACCATAAAACTCCAAAGTAAATTTAAAGTCTCAAATTGGAAAACAATTAAAAATATTTTTTTAGCCAAACAAACTGGCTTATTAACATTCTAAATTGTATATTACGCTAAATAATATTTCATACATATAAAAAAAGGCATTTTAACGTTTTAGTGGGTTTACTACGGTAAGTAATAATAAAACGTTTATCCAGAATACAGTATGCTACTGGTTTAGGACAATATTTAATGGTTTTTTGGTTTGTTTGCAACACTGAGTTTGTTGTAGTGATATAAATGAAAACGCAGCGCACACAGATAGTGAACGTGTGTTGGTTAAGTGTGGTGTCGGTTCTGTGGTTGGTGGTTTGTCCAAGTATAGTCAACACCATGGATATACATGTGGCAATCATATCGATATTGCTGGACTAGAGCTCACTAATTTATCGATTTGCTCAAAACGTTAGCAAAACCTCATAGACACTTATTACTAGACTACTTAAGAAAGTAAGTTACTAAGTTAATACACGTGCTTATAAGCAGGATGATTTTATATTGTATAATTAAAATCTAAAACAAAGTAATGTCCAAAACCATTACAGTTATTTTATTAGGTGAACACAACACATTATAAAAATACTTATAAATTTGGTGTTTTATGGATTATGTGATAATCTTCGTTTCAATTGGATTGGCTATCAACTGACCGTTGTCATGGAGACAAATGAAGTTCCTATCAATTGTTGATGTCTGCCAGTCAACTCGTCCTTTATTATTTTTTCATCAATGGCATATACGATGATGACAAAAAAAATAGATATGTTAAAGAACTAAAACGTCAATTATTAATTGCTGAATTTTTATTTATAAATACAGTATTTATTTATGTATTTTTAAATTTGTTGTTTTCACTACACACGAGATTCAAGTTAAACAGTTTTTTAAACTAAAGATTATCCATGCAGCCTTAGTTCCTTATTTATATGTAAATACTTTAACACATTAGCTACCAACTATACTCATCCCTCAGTTACAGAGAAGTGAGACGGTCGGCAGGGAACGTTTTAATCCATTTTCTTGGTAAAATATCTATATCTATAAAAGAGGAAATATGTATGTATTAATGTTTGTATGTATGTATGCATATATTTATTTATTTACCATATGCACTCCAAAATCACTCAACAGATTGTAATAAAATGTTTAGGCATTATTAAATATTATTCAAGGATGATTTGTGTGAGGCTCCACCCCAGAAGGTTTTAAGAGGTCCAATGTCAGAATTTTGGAACTACAATGTTAACAAATAAATATAATTTAAAAGCAGATATTGTTTACTTTCAGTGTTTTGTAGGTTTGAATAATCACAACATTCTGTATTAGTCAGGATTTGAAATAGTGCCACACTGTTTCCATAGAATGCAGCAAATAAAAATATTTTACTTTTGGAAAGGTCCAAATAAATTAAACCTCAATCGCAGCACACCTGTGCTAGCACTTAACAACGTTTAAGTTCTCCACTATTAAATATGTAAACATAAAAACCTTTATCAAAATATTATACACAATAAAAGCGATGGTTATGCCTTAATATTTGTATCTTTTGGTCTATACCCGCATAATCTAACATAAATAATTAAGTTAATAATAACCGTGCGTGCTATCTCAGGTATTCAAATGCCTGCCAATTTACCCACCATTAGCCACCACATTACAGTCATTAAAAGAAGGAACTCCAATATTACTAATGCGAAACTTACCAAATCTGTGCAACAGAACCAGACTGACGATTTAAAAAATCACACCAAACTTGATCGAAGCAACAATCATCAGAGGTAAGTTTAAAGAAGAAATAGTCTTAACCCCAAGAAGGCAGATTATTTCATCCAAATTATCCTTTGAATTCAAGTGACTAAAATTAATTTCTTTTGCGTGTTCCTTTCGCTACCACCATTATAAGGCACAACAATCCCTCACTATCGATGGTTTACATTTAGGAAATGTATGATTTTCACACGGACATGACGTGGTGGTAGGTACGCCTAAAAACTTACCAAGAAACAAATTAACAAATTAAAAACAAATTACCATTAAATAATAGTTGTTAAGCACATCAACACGCGCCGGGTAACTGCTAGTACATTATACAGGGTGTCCCGGAACTCTCTACAAATATTTTAGGGCATTGCTCCTGGGTAAGAAGCATACCTAAATATCATATTTATATTGTCCGGAAATCCTTAGTTACTCACACAGCCGCCATTTAGTTTTTATCAGTTATTAATTTTTTTCTAAAGAATGGTTAAACATACGAAATGGAAACTTTGCACAAACGATTATGACAACTAGACAAAGCTACACAAAAGTTATGAAGATTTTTCAAATTCATAAAACAAAATGACGGCCGTTTAAAATTTTGTTTCTTGAATAACTCAAAAACCGTCGATATTAGAAAATTTTAAACGGCCGCCATTTGTTTTATGAATTTGAAAAATCGTCATAATTTTTTGTAGCTTTGTCTAGTTGTCATAAATGTTTGTGCAAAGTTTCCATTTCGTATTTTTAACCATTCTTAAAAAAAATAATAATAACTGGAAAAACAAAATGGTGGCTGTGCGAGTAACTAAGGACTTCCGGACAATTTAAATATGATATTTAGGTATGTTTCTTACCCTGGATCAATGCTTAAAAAATATTGGTAGAGAGTTCCGGGACACCCTGTATAATAGTGTCACTGAACAGCGTGATGTAGGCCTACAGTAATACATTATATTTAGCTTAAGTTTTTATGTTCATACTTATTTAACATAAGATAACCTAATTGGGAATTTAAATAAAAAATGTTTAAAACCAACTTTTATATTTATCAACATCCTAGTTTTAGAAGCTGCCCCGTTTTAAAAATTTCCAATACCCTAAAAACTGTTTCTTTAATTGAAACCGCATGCACATTTACGGCTGCTTTTTTCGTGAGGATTTGGTCTATGTCCCCCCTCCCTCTGGGAATAGCGAATCAGTAAATTTAGCAAAGAAGTGGAATTATGACGGTTGGTCAATAAAAATCCATATTTTATCTACAGTTCTGTTTCAATAAACCTATATTTTCTATTAAACAATAAAATTGAATAACAGTATTTTTTGAATGTTTTCATAGTTTGAATTTTTCATTTGATATGCTGTACGTCTTTCAAAATATATTTCTCTAACTCAAGATTTCAGTTCATTCCGTTCCACAGGGAAACTTATTTTGCTTGAAAAAGAAAAGAAGGAACAATAGAATTGTTATAAGAAATGAAACTTGATTTGCTTGTCAGTAATCCTCCAAGTCTAAGAAAATTGAAATCCCCGGGGAAATATAAAAGACATTACGTCTCACTGGTCTGTCCTCTTGTCCACTTATTTACCTCAAAACATGAATTGTGAAAAAAGTTATATTTCTTCCAAAATAAATGTCCATAAATTCTCAATGCATCTTTAAGATTCTTGGCAAGAGCTGGCAGTAGAGGTATAACGCAATCTTTAGTGGAAACGAGTTTTTGTAAAATGCAATAGTGGAAGCCTTTGAGGAGCTCTTACGCTACTGACAGCATCCTTGTTTTCAGACACCAACCTCAAGCTTGAATTTAAAGGCAATATTTACTATTATTAACGATTAGATGGGTTTTGCTGTATAAACAAACGCGTAAATTATTTTACACATTGACTACAAGCATCATTGATTCGGATCTTCTGTTTTAAAGTATTTAGATAATATTGATTATATCTATGTATATTATTTAAAGGATGAAAACGTCGTGTTACGTTTAAATTAGATTAAATGTTAGAAAAATTACGTTTACAAATAATAATAAGAATAAGTCAAAAATTCCTCTACAGGATATGCTAAAAATCATGAATTGTACATAATTTTCACGGGTATTCTAAACATTCATACGGTAAGCTATGAAACGAATCATTATTATTCTGTACCCTAGTAATATGTACTGGGATACTTTCTGTACACAATTTTTAAACCATGCATTATCAGATTCGTATCAAAAACAAATTATATATACAGGCTGTTCTAACAATTTGGGGATATAATTTAAGTACTGATCACTTTGGTCAAAATAAAGAGAAAATCAAGAACAAAATATTTTTTTCCAAAATCGCTTCGTTAAGAGGCAATTTATGGAAAGTGTAACCAGAATACAGAATTATCTGCAAGGTGCATCATTCTATGATATAAATAGTAACTTGATTACAACAAAGAATAACAACAAAATTAGACAAAAACTAATTAAATTAAAATAATAAGAAATAAAAAAAGATTTAGAAAACTCTTCTTAAAATTCTGTAAAGTAGTTCAAACGAAAGTGATGTGCACGTCAGAGTTCTTGAGTCAATAATGAAGTGGTCATGATACTATTACAGTCAAAGTTTCGTTGGTTGAAATGATTATTGAAATAAAAGCTTGGTGACAAATCGTTTTTGGGTCTAAAACTAACGCTGCATTGCATCGAAATAGAAAATTTTACATTTGTGAACTGCTGAAACAGTTCAGTTTCAATCTTATAAAATCTAAATATCTTGATGCTAATGTAGTTTCTTATTTAAATGAAGATTAAGTTGCTGACAAGAGCCGTGAAAGCTTGGTTTTTGTTAAGCAATATTATGCATCATAGGCCTATGATGTATCAAAACACAAACAATACAATCAAAGATCTGATGTCTTTCGTTCTTTTAACTAATAATCACAAAAAACAACAATAAAATACATACATCATTAAACAATGAGAGTGTTCCAACAATAAGCCAACTTTAATCGAATGACTTCAACTCAAAGAGTGAAATGGACTGTGTGTCAATAAAAAGTTTGACCTACTTGTTGAGAACTTTGAATGCTAACCCTACAGTAGTCTTGATATTTTACATTGAATATGCAAAGTATACACTCCACTGTCATGTCGTATTATTATTTAGTGATGAACCATAGTATTTATTACACGTTTCTCTTTGCTGTTATAACTTAAATTTAGATGAAATGAAATAAAATCACTCTTTATTGAGACCAACTTAGGACCTACCGGTCCTTTCTTACAGTTAACCCCTAAAAACCAACAATAATAATAAAACATTAACAAAATAAAACAAGAAAGTTTACAATAAACAAACAGATCTTATAACATGTCATAAATTTAATTCCCTCATAATCACAATCACACACACACATACACCTTCTGCTTCACCCAGGCACGTCATACCGCCACGTCACAGCCATCAGGTTAAGATAATACTCTTTCAGCGTCGGGATGGATTTTCTAAGGATTAATGTAGTATAGATCAATATATTACGCTAATAATTATAAGGTTTTTTACACAGGGTGTTCAAAAAAGGTGGGGGAGATAATTTACGTATTGAATACTTGGAAAAATAAAGAAAAAAACTGGATATGACATTTTCCCCAAAATCACTTCGTTAACCAGATATACTCCATTTAGTGTTTTTTACATAAACATTTTTATCTTTGATTTTGTTTAACCAATCTTTATGAAAATTTAGTATGTAGCCTATGTTAAGGTAGGAGAGACTCATCTTAGAAAAAAATCCATCTTGATTGATCCTGAAATTTCAAAATAGTGGCCATTTAAATTTTTCTAACTTAAATTACTCAAGAATGGCTGATTTTATGAAAAAATTTCCACATCAATTTTATTTAGCATTTTTAATTCTCTATCAAGCGATACCAAGTTCTAAAAGGTCGAATAAAATTAGCTTAAATATTACTTTTAGCTGCAAAATTCCCAGATAACATAGATTGATACAGTAGTACGGTGCCAAAGTGGTCAGAGTAAGAGTTGAGTTGTATTGACATCCTGCAGTGCACGTGTAACAACGGTGATGTGGCATAATCTCCAACTACACAACTTGGCTCTCACTAGTGATGAGCGTTCTGGTTTGTTACAGGACTAAACAGATTGACCAACATGTGCTGGTGTAGCCTTACCACGAGCGAATACACTCATAATTATCAATAAACCCAATGTCAGGTTGGGCAAGTATTTGTGAAACACTATTCAGTACAAACTGGCTCCAAGTATATTTTTATTTTGTATTAAATATTTATATAACAACAATAACAACAATTATTAAAATAATGACTGGGACGGGTGGCGTCGTCCTGTAATCCAGCTAAAAGGAGGTCATGAATTGTGGATATTTACAGGCATGCCCTGTGGATGCGATGCTCCCTGGTGTGGATTAACGTCCGCACGAGTGATTACTACGACTATCCGCAGTACTATCCTGATAATTAGACCAATTCGTATATACCTAGGTAAAAATGTGGTTCGGATTCCACTATAAACTGTAGGTCCCTTAGTTTCCATTAGCTGTATAGGCTATTAATGCTATTAATAGCTGTGTCTAAGGAATGTCGGCCTTAGTCACTAACAAGACTACAAGATCGCGCCACTCATCCTACACTCATCTCCATTCATACTTGTCTTAAAATATCTACTTTGTATGGTTGACATTTCATCGAACAGTATTGAACAGTATTATTAAATATTTTTTTGGTAATTTTTTTAATAGAAGTTAATTTAGCTTAGCATTTTTTTATTCACATCCGAATAATTTAGAAAATACTACCTGGTAATACCTGGAAATGACAATCTGGTAATACATGGTAATGCCTGATGTATTAAATATAATACATTAAATATTATATATTAAATATAATGAATCTACTGATTATCGTACCAGCCAGTACTCAGTTTTACGATTGGCTTTACAGTGGTTTTTTAATTAATGATCCTGGCTAGCCACACATAGGGAGGCCCTTTCATCATTAGGAATATTTGGATTATATACTAATAACTCTGTAAAACAAAGACTATTGAATAAATTTCACGAAAAAATATCAACTTACAGGCACGGTGTGTCATTGGTATCTAAAATCTGTCAATTAAGTAGAATTAGAGTAAAATAGTTGTGGATTATTTGAGTATTTTAAAATTAAATTCATGCTTTATTCAATCAAAAACCTCTGCCGTATTTGGAATAATGTAGACACTAAATTCAAAAGAACTAAAGACCATAGTGCCAGTAGAATGTAACATAGCAGCAGATATGAACACAACGACGGTCATTTGTCGCGTAATATTCTTGTGGCAGGTGCAAGATATTGTGTGGAACATAACTGTGCCACTCCGACAATGTGTTCATGGCAACAATAGTACTTTGTATTTACAGTTAATTTTCCTCGAGTGATATTATGGCGTTTATTTATGCCAATGTCATCTTTTACTTTTTTTTGTATGCAGGTACATAACCCTAGTCTAGTCTTGTTACTGTCTAAATTCGAGCTTTCGATAACCAGCCAACATTAATTAATTTATAAACTTGCCACAGCAAACCTGCAGACTAAGTGAATTTCAATTTGGCTGATTTGATTTTTATTAAAATATGTCCGTAAAAGAGATGTTTATTCCCCAATTAGTCCTTAAAACTAGATTTAACGAGTACTTAGGTGAGCTAGGTATAGAGTGTGTTTGTTTACCAAGTGTTAATAGTATAAAATGAATTAAATAAATTTGATACATCTATAACCAATCAAACTACGTCAGTTTTCTTTTTCTCCATTAGAATAACATGGAAATATTAAATGTACAGGGTTTTTTACTTAATTTTTTTCAGCAACGCTTTAAATTACAAAAATATTAGTTTTTTAAGCTTTACACGATAGCTGATAATGAAAAACGGACATTTCCATGTTTTTTAGAGTAAAATCGTGAAATTAACTTTTTTTAATTTCCAAACCCTATAGTACTTTCCTTCCAAGACCCAATAGGTGTTCGTAAATTCATTCTCTTTTATCCTTCATCCAAGTTTATTCTCATCTACACAACTTTCATCAAAATACGACCAAAATTATCTTATCTATCGTTTTCATGAAAGCACACTCACACATACAATATTGATTTGAACGAATAGTGTTTTTGGCTCTGGGAAAATCAAAATGAAAAAGTAAGTAGGTCCGGGATTGAGGTGTAACCGTACACCTACGGTAATAGCAACTTCCTTCCCCAATAGGTAAATTCGTTAAAACCAAATAAATTTTGATTTCCCTCAATTAATAATCCATGACATTTAAATATTGATAATTACCTAATCATCAATGTAAAACTAATCACTCAATCCGGTCGGGTGTAAGTTAAATCATGGATTGCGATATTTACGAATACGATAATTAGTAACTAACTGATTAGAGGGATAATGTATTTTAAATTGTTAATTGGATCAAATTCCATTACCTTGGTTTACCAGGTACAAGACTTCTTTCTCATTATGTTTACTTGCTCAGCAACAATTTTAAGAAAAACTAAACATTTGGCCGTAGCTGAGACAACCAACACAGGTATAATTTGTTATTTGATGACACCAGCATTTAACCGGAACCAAAATAGTATATTTCGTACCTAGGGCCGAAAATGAGGTTTTGCCGGCTCGAGATAGTTTTTAAGTTCGAGACGAAGTCGAGAACTTAAATCGATCGAGAGCTGAAAAACCAGGTCCGTGGTACGAACGCTATTTTTCACCACACTATACCCTATTACCACTATTCACCACTATAATAATGCACACTGATAGTCAACACAACTACAACTTTAAGGTTATGTGAAGAAATAATTTAAGGAATCAGCAAAAATAAAAATAAAAAGTTGCTAGGCAACGGTGACAGTAACACAATTCTAATTGCAATGCTATGAATTTTGATTGTGTATTTAAAATGCATTCATGTTTTAAGTAAGTAAGCGGACAGCTGATTTTGTGGCCCCGGGCTGTAAAAACCTGCTCGGTCCTCAAATTACGATGACAGCTGGCCTGGCCAGCAAAACGTAAGATTCAGCCACCAATTAACGTATGTAATACAGCCAAAAACATCATAGTGTGGTGAAAATTGGATTTTTATCCACAGCACATTTACCCAGCTGTTATAAATTATGTTAATTACCAAAAATCGCTATTAATGGAAAACTAGTCTATTTTATTCCATATTTTTCTGTATAAGGCCTACAGAACCGCTTTAATATTTTACACGTTTAACCTACATTCAGTTCAAGCAGTTTTACAAAAGTGCGTAGAGAACATGTCCATGGTGGTATTGGTCGACATATATTGATCAAGTCCGCCTTTGATGTTTTTATTCCTTGTACTTTAGCTTAAAGTGCTTGTCTCTTTTCCAACATTAAAGTCAATCGTTCATGAGATTCTAAGAAGTCTATGAAATACATCGGAGGACTGTTACACTTTATTTGAACGTGCAGTTACAATGAGTAATATTGTGGAATTGTTGTCCTCAAATCCCGATTGCACTTGTTAACATAATTAATCTTGTAGAAACTGTGATAGAAGTCGTACAAAGTATATTGCGTTACTGGTTTAAATAGTGTTTTTTTATTCGTAAAATTACTTAATTTTGTTACCATAAGACGTTGCAATAAACGTATTTGTGTTGTATTCTTACGGACTTTTTCCTAAAAATAAACTGAATTTACTCTCAATTCAAATAATTATTATCTATATTAGGATGCAACATATAGCTTACTTCACATAAAAATCAAGCATAAAAATATAGTATATAAAATAAATATTATTAGGCTAGTGAAAATGTATATTGAATATGTGACCGTCAATTCACGTCAGACTGGATGGATTTAGCGAAATTAAATATAGCTTAAGGATGGATTGAAGTCTTAAATTGGACTTATTGTTCTTTTAAATATATGGAGCTTCTCTGACCAAGGTTACCAAATTAGGTTTATGTAAAAATATTTACATGGTAACAGGTAATCGATTTCGATCCATCGTTGATCTTTTTGGCTGATTCATAACTTGACAAAATTGAAAAACTTTTCCTAACTATTCATTTACGTCTCTTTTCTTACTTGCCGTATTTCAAAATCCAAACAATTCGTTTTTAAGATTCTTTAGTAATGATTGGCTATTATAATCCCTAAATGAGCAGCTAAGGTGACATAATCCAAATATCTCAAACATAGTTGTGTTTGCGTACTCCATTATCTAATTAATCAAACTGATTAGGTAATTACATTGATATCAAGTTACTGCAAACAATTTTGTTTGTTATGTTGGTCAAATGAATATTATATAGAAATTCTTGAAATAATGTAAATAACACAGTAAAAATATCCATACTGACTATCTACATAACCACTATTCACACAAAAATTCCAAAAAAGTTCCATGGGCCATTCTACAAGTAAACTGTCACTATCCTATTTTATATTTAAGTTTAACGTACTGTAATACATCACACAATATTTTGTAAAATAATTTAGTTAAAAACTAGTAGTTTTCTAACTTAAGTTCATAAATAAATTTTCGTATTTGATGGAAATCTATAATAGACAACAACAAACTCTGCCAGAGACACTACTTTTAGATACTTTTTAGATATTACTACTTTTAATATTATTTTAAAATATGGCGTGACTTAAAGATTTGGCTATAATTATAGTAATATTTATAATCAAGTATATTTACAGGAATATTTATCAGGTATATTTAGTATATTTACAATATTCTAATTCAAAATTAATTGAATTTCTTTTTTTCAAGTTAACTTTCAATATTGCTTACTTATTTTGTCACCATTAGCCATAATAAACGCAATAAAGGGCTTACCTCATATTTTACAAATAATTTTTTTTCACATAAATTACGTTTGGAAAAACCAACACAATAAATGCAAGCAATATAAGCAATAGATATCGATCATTTACTATGTATGGAACAAGAGATTCTATTATCATGCTTAAGTAAAAGCTAAAGTTTTTTTTCTTTATATAAAATAAACTTAATTTAATTAAGTTTTCTACATCATGTGTTGCTGTCAGTTACTGATTTGTATACACTATATTTTTAACCAAACCAAACTCACACCATATCATATAGGCTATACTATTATTAAAACATATGTTTGACAGGAGCTTACTTAAAAGAGTGTTCTAGAGGTATACATACTGTAGTTTCTATCCTAGTAAATAAAAGTTAATGACACAATGCACCAAAAATTGTTGGATGGAATATACAAATAAATACTGTTCTCGTATAGCAACCTGAAGAACATTTTCCAAATAATAATGTTTTAAAGAACCTATTATCAATGTTTCGTGAAATTAATTTTGGAAAATAAACAACAGTCGTTAACAATCCACGGTTTATGATTTGTACCATCACTTTATAGTATACTGTATAGTAAAACAAATATAAATCCGAATGTATCCAGACGAAACAATTGTTTGACCATAGCCATTTAACCATATCTCCGGATCTCCGGTTCAGTGGTGTTTGTGGATAATAAAGTTTGGTCTGTGGTGCGAGGAAGCATGGCACTGGTCAGTGGGTAACATCAATGGTGTATTGTGGATTTATCACATTACTGCACGGGACATTGGTGTTAAAACAATCGTGTCATTGTAAATAAAACAGTAAAATGTATAAATGAAATTATTTAGCCACGAGCAAACGAGCAGTTCATCCTGCAATCGAAAAATACTCGTATTTTGTAAGATACAATTGTCCGCTTGCAGTTAACCTTGAAGATAGGATCACACATATAAATATATGTTCTAAATTGTAGAATATTTTAGGTTAAATTTGTTTGTAATTCGTCATACTTATAATGCCTAGTGAATCAATAATCTATGCTATTATATAAAAATCTAATGGTGTCTGTCTGTATGTGTGTTACTAATAGGTGCAAAAACTACTGACCCAACTGGGCTTAAATTTTACAAAAATATAGCTACCATACCAAGGACCATTATAGGACTATTCACATTTTGATACTGACCGTAGGCTTTATCCCTTTGGCTTTAAAAGTTCAGAGGTGAACATTAAGTAAACATTGATTGGTCTCCATGGCTGCGATGAGAATACTAACAATGTTTGTTTACATTTTCTTTGACATTTAAATGTAAACAAGAAGAACTGCTAAACTGCATATTTCACAATTCCAGACAGCTGATACAAAGAAATTAAATTAAATCTTTTCCATAACTATGAGGTAGGTTTATTTTAATCTAAACTTTTATCATGGATTATTTATTCTAAGAACTATGTCAATGATTATAAAAAAAAAGATTCTATAACCGTTGTTGTATTAACTCCGGCTCTGCTTTGGATTTTTTTAAAGCGTCTAAGTTATGAAAATATTGTTATTGATATGTTTTCATGGAAACAGCATGAAAATTACAATGTATGGATGTTTTGTATGAATTTGGAGGCTACTTTAAATAAATTCGAACTGCTTAACATGTGTTAGATTAACTTAACATAATTTGCACATCACATTGTTTTTTATATGTATATTTAGGTAAATTAAGTTATTGTGTTTTGCTAAACCTATGCTTAAATTAAACTAAAGATTATCATCAATAACTAAATTGTACGTCGTTGATTTTTGTTTTCTAAAATCTGTTGTTTATTCGTAACTATATTTAATTATCAAATGGTAATACAAAATACTCTTATTTTATCTTAACATAGCTTTCAGTTCACATTTACTTTATTTGATACATTTCTTATTTGTGTTTTGCATTTTTTAGTCCTCGATGCTTTGATAATCGTAGTTTTGTCTGCTGTCTTTAATGCTAAATTATTTGTTTAAAATTTGTTATAGTGCCTATTGAGTTTCTTTAATATTTTAAAAGACTATTGATAAGGCACAACAATATTTCTAAAGTTTATATTAGCTGACTTAGTTTTGCTATTGATTTATTGTGAGTGAAGAAACTGAAGATGGAAGGATTTTTGATTTAATATAAAGAAGAGTGAAATTTAAAAAAAGGTTCATTTAAATTTAATAATTAGTATTTTTGCAACTTCAAAATTGAAATTTAAAAAGTCAATAATAAATTTGAAGATATGTAATTAAGGGAGATGAAAGTAAATCATGTATGTCAAAGTTTTTATTCAGTTTTTCTCATATCAGCCTATACAAGATTTAAAATTAATCAAAACCAAAATGGTGGTATCCACTACTTACCAGATTTAAAAGTTATAACTTAAACGTTTTTATTAAGGCTATAAAAGTTGAATTTTGTTTCTAAAGCATTAGCGGATGTGTAACTATTATATGCAACAGATGTAAAGATGAAAATGTTTCTATTTTGTGTCCTCTTCCCGTTGCAAAGCACGGGTACAACAGCTAGTTTATTCATGAAACACGTAAGTGATTTCTGCATTTTAATGGTGTCCAGCTGACATCATATAAATTTTCTGTAAAATAGCTATATTAAAAGTTCTACTTATTCTTCAAATCTATTAATAGTAACATAATAAAAAATTATAGTGATTTCTAAAGCAGATAACTTGTTGACAACAAATTATTATTACCCAAAATTAATTGATCCTATATTCTAATAGAAACGTTCCTAATGTTTATCTGTCGATGTGAATCCTGTGTATTGCCTCTCAAGTATGTTGTGATGGTTTAGTGTGATCATGGATCTCACAGGGTAAAAGTACAGTCCATTTGCCATGTGATACTTTGCAACTCATTGATTGGACTAGAATGTGTTCGTGGATTGATATCGATGCACCAAATATGCTATGCTGTAATTTAATAATTAGTGTGTGATTTTTCCTGGAAACACCACGACAACATGTCACTCCAAATGCTCCTTCTTTATTAGCATGTTATGCAATTTTTTAACTTTTCTTTTTTTAAACATCTGTTTCGATTAACACGTAAACAACTAAAATACAGGTTAAATACAGGTTTTACAGGTTAAGTGTAAGAAAGGGCCATGTGGCCCTAACTTTGCCTGTATAAATAAATGATTTTTCATTTCATTTCGTTTCATTTCATTAAAATAAGCAAATAATAAGCCAGGGCATTTAGAACTAGGTATAAATTGAAAACTATTAGAAGATAACTTACAGACAATGTCAAATTCCATTTTCACTTCCAAATTGAAGTAAGTCTACCTAGTGATTAGAGCGTAGGTCTTCTCTCGAGTTTCGGGTTCAATTACTACTAATCTCAAATTATTTTACTTATTTTATGTAAAAAAAAGAAATTGGTGGTTCAAGGTCTACATTATGCTCCAGGTCCTCTAATCTAGAAAATGGAATGAGGGGTTGGTGACTAATGAATGAATGAATGAATGAATGAAAGAAGTGCTTTATTGAACAAAAGATTTTCTTTACAAACCTAGGCTCCTCGCAGGAAGCCACAATGACTTACACTAAAACCGTAATAGTTCATAGAACCGTCTACGTGGTTGGCATACACTTTTTTTACACTTTTAATTTAAAACTATAAATTAAATTCTGAACTAAAATCAAAAGTAAAAAGTCTGAAATAAAAATGTTTAATTAAAGCGAATGAAACTAAAAATAAAATAGCTGGCTCACAACCCAATATATGTTATAGATCCATATATACACACACAAATACATACACATACATATATTAAAACCAATACCCCCACCCTAAAAAAATCTTTTCTTAAAGTCAGTGAATTTTACTTTGAATCTAATTCTGTAGTATGACAATTTCAAATAATTGTTATACGTTAAATTCGATTATCAATCCCCACCTAAAATGCCAAGCTTCTTTTAAATACCCACACAACGCGCGCCAATCCCTCCCATTCATAAAACTAAAAAAATCTTCCCACTCCAATACGTGATTAGAAAAATACTTCTTTCTTATATGAGACAAAACTGGGCATCTACCTACAAAATGGAAAATGTTTTCGTCCTCTTGAAAATTACAAAGTGAGCAATGGAAATTTCGTTCTAAAATCCAAGGCTTATAATTCAGATTTATTGCCTCAGCTCTTGCCTTGAAAATCCAACGTTGTAAATTGATACTAATATTATCTGAAAGATAAGACCAATGGCAGAGATTTAAGTCAAGTGATCTATAAATGTGGTGATAACGACATTCCAGCGCGGCTTGATTCCAGGCCTGCTTGGTCGCCGTCCTAACTGACTCAACAACTCTTATCAGCTGACCCTGCATTGATCCTAAACATTCAATATTAAAGTCTATGTTAATACCATGCATTTGACCTAAATTCCTCCATTCTCTAGCCCAGGCTACGTTTTTAAAAATAACTTGCTTGGCAAAAAAGTTTGTAAGTCTGTTCGCTGGGAGCGACAAAGATTGTATTAAATAACTGACATTTGACATTAAGGTATAACAATACATATTTTCTATTCCTGTCTCTAAATGCAAAATATAATTTGGCACATTCTTTGGAAGGCAAAATATTTTCTTAATAAATAATTTCAAAATTCCCTCAACCTGTTGACTCTCTTTAAAACCCCAAACCTGGCTTCCGTAACACATTATTGATCTAATCAATGAATTAAAAGCGAAAACCTTGGAGCTCAACGGGACATTTCCATTGTTAAAAAAATCTCTCCACAACGAATTCATGGCAAATTTTGCAGCTACAGATTTTTCTCGCAAATGACTTTCCCACGACAGTTTTGTAGTTAATAATATTCCCAAATACTTATATTGATTTACAACCTCTATTCGTTTCCCTTTATAAAACCACTTATCTCTGCCACGTAACCTCCCTCCTTTTCTGAATACCATAATTTTAGATTTATTTAAATTCACTCTTAGGTTCCAAAGATCACAATAACGCTCTAGATTTGCGATCATTTTTTGGAGGACTGTTGCGGTAGGAGCTAACAATACAAGGTCATCTGCATACAACAATACATTTACATTCAAACCTCCAAACTTACAACCCCCCTCTAACTCGTCTGGTATGTCGTTAATAAAAAGTGAGAATAACAAAGGAGATCCAACACATCCCTGTTTCAAACCTATATTAGTATCAAAAAATCCTGTAACTCCGTGTTCACATTTAATTCCAGCTGAAGTACCTGTATACAAATCTTTAATTACACTTAAACATTTAGTCGAAATACCAAAACAAGATAACTTGTAGAATAAAGCAGTCCTGTCAATTGTATCAAATGCTGACTCAAAATCTACAAAAAATGCAAACAGTTTTTCTTTTCGCGCTTCAGTTTGTACAGACACAATGTTTGTTAGATTAAAAATATTGTCCACTGTCGAGTAACCTTTCCGAAACCCTGCTTGATACTCAGTCAGAGTTTGCCGTTCATTTACCCAACTATTTATTCTATTAAAAACAATACCTGCGTATATTTTTGCTACACAATCAATAAAAGAAAGTCCTCTATAATTCTGAACATTATTTAAATCGCCCTTTTTATGCAGTGGAAAGATAATAGATTTTTTGAAACTGTTTGGAACACTTTTTGAGCTAAACATTAAGTTATAAACTTTACACAATTTTTGTAAAAAATTATCTGAACTGTTTTTATAAAATTCGTACGGAATACCATCGCTTCCGGGTGCTTTGCATTTTTTCGCTGTTTTCAGAACTGCTTTAATTTCACACACACTTATATCGCTATCTAGATAAGGATCTTCAATGTACGGTTCAGCATAAACTACGCTCGATATACATATTTTTGGATTCAACAAATTCCGGAAATGCCTCTCCCATTCATCAGCTCCAATTGAACCGACTACTACGTTCTTCTTTCTCTTAAACCGGTTAATAGCTTCCCATGTCTGTTTTGTATTTTTATGGTTGCCGAGATTGTTTATTAAATCGTTTTGAGATTGTGCCTTTTTCCGTTTGCAAAGTAATTTAAACTCTTTGTTTTTCTCCAAATACAAACTTCTTGCCCCTACGGAGTTCGTTTTTCTAAAAATATTTAAAAATTTAAATACTTTTTTCCTCATTGAAAAACATTCCCAATCAAACCAAGGTTGTTTGCCTTGAAATCCAGACTTGCCATAGTTTGTTTTACTGCCAAGCTTACTGTGTTTCACATGTGCCGATACCTTAATACAATTGATTAAATTGTTAACATCTTCTTGACAATCGCCCACAATATTTAAATTATTAACCACAGAACTTAACTTATTTTTATAATTTATCTCATTGTTATCAGTCCATTTAAGCCTTGGTAATAATGGAAGCACAGTGCCAGCATTATTTAAATTTACAGTGAAATTCATTTTAAGATGCAATGTTATCGGCATGTGATCAGAACCTATTTGTTTTATTACACTAAAATCCCTTATCACATCCAGACAATCTAATGAGACCAAAGTGTAATCTATAACAGATGTCCCTTTTGCACTAATAAAAGTATACTCCCCTTGACTGTCATTTTTTGTCCTACCATTAATTATAACAAACCCATAATTTTCGCACATTTCTAAAATCAATTTACCTTTACTGTTTACTACAAAATCCTTTGACTTTCTGAACTTTAGAACAGTATCCTTCAATATATCTAACTGATTAGGAATTTGTTGTAAACTAGCTGTTCTTCCATTTAGATCACCCATAATAACAAAACTTTTTTGTGGATTGTCAGTAAGAAATTGGTTAACTCTCTGAAAATCATTTTCCCAACAATTATAATTAAGGTAAAGAGGCAAGATTGACAATTCTTTGCTGTTATGCAGCCTTTTAACATTGACGAGATTGAAATTATCTAGTACTCCAAAACTAAGT
Organism: Macrosteles quadrilineatus; assembly: GCF_028750875.1. Classification (NCBI taxonomy): domain Eukaryota; kingdom Metazoa; phylum Arthropoda; class Insecta; order Hemiptera; family Cicadellidae; genus Macrosteles; species Macrosteles quadrilineatus. The sequence continues at coordinate 98,338,094 of NW_026542596.1, forward strand.
TGATCTACGAATTTACTTTTTAAATTAATTCCTAATATTACCCCTCCTATTGCTCTCCCAAAACAATGTACCCTCTGAGCAAATTCAAACTTAATCTTAAAACCTTGGAAAAAGTCAACAAAAAACTCTCTTTCATTTTCGGTAATAAAAGTCTCTATTAAAATAAAAATATCACACCCATTAATTAATTGTTTGAACTACAACTAACCTTTGATTTTAGTCCACATACATTGTATGAAATAACCTTAAGGGAATGTTCATTTTTGAGGTCGGCGTCCTCGGTGTCCTCTTCTCCCTCGGGATTGGCGTAGGTTGCTCACTCTTGAGTGGTGGCGGCGGAGGCTGCCGTTGGTGTTGTCCCAAGCTGTCCTAGTGGCGTCTGGGTTGACACCTTGGTCTGCTGCTGTGGTGTCGATAGAGGTGCCCGCTCTTCGTCATTCTGCTTTAGGTTCGAGTTTTTCTGAGGCCCATTCTCACTCAGCTCACTTACAAAACTAGAAAAGTCATGTCCTGTGATGGCTAATAGTTTCTCAACACCATTTTGTCTCCCTGCCCAGAGTCCTCCGTCCTTCCAAGAGAAACGGCAATCGTTCACAATCAAACTGTCAAAATTAATAGGCATACGTCGTTTACCACCCACAACTCTTTCAATCTCAGACCCCTTTTCTGTATAAAAAGAAATCCCTAATTTAATAGGTAATCGATTATTTATTACGAATACATTTAAATAGTATCTCATTTTTCCTAACAAGACTGAAAAGTATCTTCTTAAAATGTTGTGAATCACGTAAATCATATACATTTTATGAGAAATTTGTTTTAATAGTTGAAAAATATCAATATTTTCCATCCTAGTGGTGCGAGTTTCATAAGAGCTCCTCGTTAACATATATTCTAGTGTTGTGTGATGTTCTAGTGCTTAAGGATGTTAAGCACATGGAGTTAAGCTACATGCTCTGAGCTTAGAGCTAAAACAAATTAACTTCATTTTAAGTGGAATCCTCTTGCATTGCATGTTTGTAAGTTAGTTTCTACGTACAAAAAAGTAAGTACCTAAATATTTTATATGTTATTCAAACGTGTTGATTAGGGTTCAATCAACTTATGTCCAGAGCAAGATAATCTAGATATGATCCCACATGAGTTAGTGGTAAGCTAATTTAATAGTGGCAAAAAGAAATTCTTGGTGTCTCTTGTCATTTTTCTCTGCACTCATCAGTCAGATTATCTGGTGTTATTCGCATGTTTAGGGAACTCACGTACGATTTAAAGAATTTGAGTCTCGTATGTAGGTTGTAAGTATTTGACAAGACACACTGTTTTAGTCCTTGAAAGGTTAGAAGGAAGGACTTACAATCTTTTGACCCTGTGTTGTGAAACAAACAACAACAACAATCCTTAACTAAAATAAATAATAGATGTTATTATTTTAAGAGCTGTAAAAAAATACTTTATATGTCATTCTATGTAATTCTTAACTCGAGCGATAAAAAAACCATTAAGCTTTAAACTAAGTATCTACTACTGAATTACTTGAAGTTAAAATATCTTACATCTTTATTTGAAAATATGATAGCCAGGGTCAAATGAGAAAATAAAATGTAAACCAAAGCAGATTTGGATAAAATAATTCAAACAATAACTGATAACATTGGAAACTGCTTGATATCGTAAAACAACAACAAGATTACCTTTGTTAAGCTGCATGATGAATATGCCCGACTGAGTGGAAAGTTGGAGTTTAAGTCAGAACCTGAGGCAACTTTAACCCTCTTACTTAAAACTTTCACCTGCGATCTCAATCACTGTAGTTGTATCAACAAACACCTAAATATTAATTTATTCCACGTTTAGATTATCTTGTAAGTATTACAACATATAATTGTGTGTTTGCAAGTTTAGTATTAGGTAAACAGTTTGATATATTTCGATCATAAGCCTATCTCATTTGAATATAGGTAAATGTTAGTTGATTTTTTTAAATTTTGAAAGGGAACGGTCCAAACCCTTTAAAATATTTGGTAATATTATTACGTTACTAGTTAACAGGAATTTGAGTTTTGGAAATTAGGTGGTTTCCATTTACACAAGGTGAAACAATAATGTTAAGCAGTTTGAAACAATGAGTTTGAAGACAATTAAGAAGAGACAATTAGAGAAACAAATGTATGTACTAAATTATTAGGGTCTGAAAAAAAACCATAAAAATAGGTTGATTAATGGAACTGTAACAAACAATATCAATTATTCTCCCTTTGAAACAGTTTGTACAATTTGTGTAGGATAAAAGATAAGTCAACTACCTGATATTACTTAAAGTTCGAAGATATGAAGTCAATGGTTCTACGTGAATGTATTGCAGTTAAAACAGATAGTACGAGTAAAAACAAAAGTATTCTTTTAAATGTATTATTTGTGTTTTTTTTCTTGTATATTCACGTCCTCTTCTTTTGGGAGAAAGCTTCTGATTTGGGTAGTTATAGGTTAGATAGATATTTAAAAATTACCTTCCAAAGATATTTAGATAGCTGAAAATGGTAACCAAATAATAAAGACCATAAATATGAAATGTATTATAAAAAAATGTCAGATTGCCAAATTTACTTACGGTCATCATTGTCGATAATTTTTATTGCATTTGGATATTGTATTATTCCAAGTATTATTCCAAGTGTAAAAGTAGAGGTTGTTATGAACAACTCATTTTAACGTGTAACTGTTTGTGTGTAAATAATAAGCATTTTTTTAAATTGTTTTTGGGCCTACGTAGAACAAACCATAATCAGCAATATTACCACAACAATGACAGTTACAACTGGCAAATCACAGCTGTCGCTCACAACGTTTGGGTGTTGGTGTAAATATAGGAAGTTTGCCTAAAATTCTGGTACATGTTTCCATTTTATTTAATAAAAAAAGGCCCCATAATGTGACATTCTTAAATATTATTTAGTATTTACATAGATTTAAACGTTCAAATGTAAGTATACAAGTCAGGAGAACCTTGAAGTTTTCAAGTTAAACACAATCACATTGAAAACCTTAAAAACCTAAAAAAAACCGTTTACATGATTTTTGTATGGATTAAATATTTAATTTTTGTAAAAGTGCAATCGTACGTGTAAAAAATATACTGGTAGTATTAAAGAAAACTATTGAAAATCAGAAAGCTTCTAAAATAAAAGACTAATTTATTCTTTTCAACCAAAGAGCTTCTTTAACTACGCATACAATTAGCATTCATGAAGCAATCACCTTAAGAAAACTTTAAACAAATCCTTTACGTTTAAAATTTACCAAGCTCTATATTAGGCTATTAAATGCTAGACTCGTTGTTGTTGGCTTCCTACAGTTATAAGATGATTTGTTACTTATTGGCAATTTCAGTCCAAAATAATCAGTTAAAACACTTCTGTAGTATCGGTGAAATGAATTATCAATCCGAAACATTACTCAAAAGTTTTAATCGTTTTAAAATAGTATAAACACATATATAGAACTAGTTATATTCAATGGGTTTAAGGGAAATAGTTGCATTTTACAGTTTGATCATTTTTGGTACGGGATCATTTGAAATGAATGAGTATTAACACTGGTTTAACAAAGGAGGTGAATTCGGTCTAGAATTGACATCTTGCAGGTCTGTGTCCCATGATTGATTCTCTTATCAGTTAACTACAGCTGATCTGATAGCACGAACCAACAGGGACATCCAACTGCTCAACTGTGTGCAAAATGATTGATAAGTGTGCGTGAACAATATTTGTATTTTTTATAGTTAGTGAACAAATTTAATTAGTATTTCGGGATAGGTATGTGATGTTTATTATTTGTATATATACTATATTGTATCGGGATAGTATGTAGATTTGAAGGAATCTAGAAAATGTATATGAATAAAATAAGTCTTATCATGCAAATAAGAAGAAATATTGTACAAGTGAGAAAAAAAATCATGTATTTTTTACCAGAAACGCTTTGTTTACCACAGAAGTATTATATTTTTGTTGAAAGATTTGAAAACCTGACGTTTAGACATTAAAAAAAAACTATTTAACAACTAAAGCAATTGTCAGATTTATTTCCTATGAAAATATCATTTTTATAAGTACTCAGGTTTGCTGCTACAGGGAAGTGTGTTCGTATTGAATTATTGATAGCTTACTATGAATAAAAACAAATTTGCCAAATGTCATTAAAATATGTCCATAAACTAGCTAACTACAACGGTTTATTTATTCATCATAAGAATGACATGCACATTTTCAAATTTAAACTTCTTTGATTTTTTTAATAACCGTTATAATAATTATATGTTTTTAGAGTGAAAATTTGGAAAAACTAAATTTCACCCCATAAACCCTCCACAAACCACGATCCCATAGTCCGATCATGTTGGTTCGCGAACTCATTTGAATAAACATAGGCTTATAATAACTTTCATCAAAATCTGATAATTTCTGCACAAGTTGTCGTGCTAATGGACACACGTGCGTTTTATAATAGTATATAATGATTAATAAATTTGAAAGTATTTTGTTTTTGGCTTCTCTGGACATCAAAACGAAAAAGTAAATCGGTCCAGGGTCCAGGTCCTACCATGAGACCACCGGTAATAGCTTATTCTCAGTATGGGAAATCACTAAAAACATACAACAGCTACCAATAATTTATTATAATTTTGATACAATTCATTACAATAGTTTAACATTTAGTAACGCCCAAACTACTAAAACAAAAGATACTTGGAAATTTTAGATATATTTTTATATTTAACATTTTTAGGGACTTTTTTGACCGTTTATTAACGAAAACTCAATTATGTATCTCACAGGTAGTAAATATAATCAAACAAAAACTTTTTGAAAGTTCCAAGACGAGTTCTGTTGTAACCTTTACCACTATCTCTCCAAAAGTCAAAAGTACAATTTATCTTAAAACTTGAGACAAATTCATTGCATCATGTTAATTGATCTAGAACTTAACAAACGCTCGTTTTCTTTATATTGTGTTAGTGCTGGACACGATCAACACGATCTTCGGACGACCATCAACGGCTCTAGACTGACTTAAGATGGATTGGGACTTAATTTGAAATATATATATAAAGTTTAGAGAGTTTTGGTATTAGGTTAAGTATTGTATTATGTGTATAGATTTATATTGATCCACATTTCCAGGAGTTATCAGTTCACCATTTATTACATGTGTATGTTTGTATAGTTGTAGCTTAAGTGTGTGTGTCTATCTGATATAATCTTTTCAGGAATTTCTGGCCGGCCAAGGTATTTTGATTATATTTCTCTGGTATTATAAAGTACATTGCTTAGGCCTAATTATGAAGTGGTTGTTATATACAGTCTGATATATTGCAGTTAATGGAAAAAAAACTTGATTCTCTACTATTTTTTATTGTAATAAATCCAGGTTTGCATATTTTAAGTGTTTTCATTATCTAGCCATTTACATATCTTGATTCCTCATAGTTCACAACACTTTAAATAATTTTTCTATCTCAATTTTGATCAACTTATCTACGAGTAAATAATTTGGAATTTCATTAAACTATTTTGATAAAGGGTTTTATTTGGTAGAATATTTAAGTGTGTAATCACTCTTGCTAGTGTTTAGTTATTAGAATCATTTTAGACTTGTTTTATTTCATAGCATTTTGATTCATATTGGTTGTCAAGTGATATCTCACCTTCACTATTTCTATATAGTATATGGGTTTTTTTCCTTGTTATAACCCTCCTCCCCTGCTTTGAAAACAAGGTGGCACCCTCTTAAAATAAAAACAGAAAAAAGGCATACAAAGAAAAATACACAAAAAAATATACAAAAAAACTCATAAATAAATATAAGCTATTGAATTTTTAAGAAATTAGTTTGAAATTTTGGTCAAACCCCCCACCCCCTAGGCTGAGCTACTGGGACCGCTACATATCCTATGTTACTTATTCCTGTTTTCATCTAGGCTATTTCAATTTATAATTTACCTTTGATGCTTTATTGCAATTCTATAAAATGTTCAAATATTAAAATAGTATTTTAAAACATAATTTTCAAATGAGTTTCCACCGGATCAGTTTAATATAAGTTGGGTGGGATCATTAAAAAATATTAAATTTGCATTAAACAATTTAAACAGAATAACTCATTTACTGTTTAACAATATTGAAATAACGGCATGTAGCTTTGAAAACGATCTGTTTGTAATTCTATGACGGACTTTTATTAAAGACATAAAAGCGTCAAATATTGGTGTATTTTAGGCTTATCGTAAAATTACTCTCTTTATTCATACATTCATATAGAAATGTAACGATAACTTTACATGTAAGTGGACCTTTTCCATCATGGATGGACAGTCACGTCAATATAACCTGATAGTTATATTTATCTTGTTAGATGTGGATCTTATAAACTTGTTACCAGACTTTGTCTCTGGTAAGGTGATAAAATGGTTGACTCCTTGGACAAGGTGCAAAGGCATCATGTGTTTGTAATTGTTGTAGCTTTAAAGACACATTTTCTTATCTAATCTATTATGTGATTCTCTTCATTCGTGATTCGTGATACGTCGGAGACTGTGTAAAGTAGTAGTAGGTTTGACTTAGTCATTAGTTAGTCAAGTTATTTTTGTTGATCAACCTTTTTCAAAAATGGCTTAAGCAGATGGACTTACCGGACTTTGGTTTAAAAAATATATACCTTTTTTAAAATTATAGCATTATTTGTATGGTGACAACTATGACAGGGGAAATGATTTCTAGGAATGAAGCCATTCTTAATAAACCAGTTTCACATCCTTCAACGCATGAAGTGGAATTCTTAAAAACTCAAAAATAGTCGTGACACAATCAAGAAGTATTGAATTACACTGAAGTAATGTTGAAACCAATGGTGTTAATTAATTAACTTAATTCAGAGTAAAAAAATCCACGTACATAATAAGCTCTTTTAATTAACAAAAAGCATAATAATTAAAGAAAAAATTAACTCATGATTTTAGTCACATTTTATTAAATCATCTCTTTAGTTATTACCTGGTTTTACCTTTATATTTAAAGGCAAAACATTTTACAAAGGAAAAAAATTAAATAAAAGATTAAAATGTCTCTTTTTGGGTCAACCACGATTAACATTTTCTAGACCATGGATTAGAAATTATAATAGCAAGGCAGTCAGGGTTTCAGGGCAGTCTAATATCTCGAAATGTTGCTAATCCAAGTTTAACTGTTACGTCGGCTCAAGTGTACAAAACAATGAGGACTGGCCCGATCTTGCAGAAACTAAGTAGGATTTGATGGGGAGGGACTAGGGAGGGATTAAGATTCAACGCACTTTGTGTCTAATTCGTTTTTTATTTATTTCTTAGTAAATGTTTATTGCATTGGAAATCAACTTAATAAGTATTATCAATAACATCTCCATAATTAAACATAATACATAGTTGAAGTACGAAAAAAACAATTACAATGGACCATTTTGATGCTGTTTTCTTAATCAATGAACTACTACGGTTAAGTATTACTAAACGTAATAATGCAGTAAAAAACCAAGAATATTTTACAGCGAATTACGAAAAAATAAATACCTAAGTCCTACTTATTTTCGTAAAGAAGTAATATTTATTATCGCATAACACTTAACATGTTGTTGTGACACAACATACTAAATGTTTTTTTGCTTTTTTTTAGTCATTCCTCAGGGCATATATAATCCATAAACTAAAATCAGGAATCCAGGGCTAATTGGGCACCATCGAAAACGGATTTGAAGTTAAGTAATAACTCAAGCATTAAGCCTATTAGCTAGCGAGTAGCACTGCAAAATAATATCAACCTCTATCGTAACCTGATTATTTAGCTTAGTACAGAGAAAGTCTGTTGTACATCGATTTAATTAAAGCTTTAGAGTTTTGTTCGTTTTAAAGTAGTGAAACACGGTAAAATTGTATGTCTTATTTAACATTTTTATTTCTATCCAACAAAAGGACACTTTTAACCAAACAGAAACAGAAATACAATTAATAGGATGATAAAAATAGAACTCGTAAAATATTGACAAAAATTAATAAAAATAAAAAAATAACATTAATAAAAATGAATATTGTATTGGGTAATGCATATTTCTGCACATGTCGTTCATGTTGATAAATTTTTCCTTAATTTGTAATAGACTGTAATGTTCTTTCAATCTGATCTTTTCTAAATCCTTATGTAAATGAAAGCTACTCGATTATTAGAACGACGTCGACACGTGACAGCTACAAATACTTTTTTATTGAAAATCTGCACTAAGCCATTACATATAACCTAAGTAACCCTTACCATTGTATACAGGGTGGTTGAAAAGTAACCTATACCCCCCGAATATGTGTTATTTGCCACCAGTGTCATTTGCCACCACTCTAGGATTTGTGTCATTTGCCACCACTTTATACCTGGCTGGGTGAGTCATCAGCCCCAACCCTAGTCCGTGGGTCATCACCCCTCGAGGCACCGGCCGATGGACCAAGGAATATCTATAATTCACACTATCACCCTCTCCTGCAACATTTTTATGGTAAAAATTCCAACACTCTCTAGGAGTAGAGAAATACATGACGGAAACGCTCATTCATATCTGTGGTTTTGTAGTGTTACGACATAGTTAGTGCTGTTCTCACAGAGTACATTGTACTTGGTAGTGCTGTACATTGTACAGTAGCATAATTTAAGTATAGAAAGTTTGTTTGATTTGCTTACTAGCTATAGTTGTTATTCATTTACTTTTGGAATGGAAATATCAACGAATCGTGGAAAGAAACGTGCTTTTTTTATCAAGAATGAAGGATTTTTATGAAGGATTCTTCCAAAGAACTTCAAGATATGATAACAAAACACAATTTTAAGGTCTAGAAACAAACTGAAAACGTTTTTAAAATTACAGTCTAAAATCGTCATAAAATACAAGGTGTCCAATAAGAAATTTTAAGTTAAATGCCATATTGAAAATATCAGACTTTAAAGGTAGAGAATTCATATTTTTAAATGTCATAATATAGTAGTTGAAATTCTCCATATAATGTTTTCTCTAAATCGAATAGTTTCTGAGATTGCAAAGGTGGTACATTTAAGTTGTTCGCCCTGTATATTCGCAGAATACTAAACACTGAAACTGCGGCTTTTCAAGTATTTTAATGGGATTTAATCTCATTGATGCGTTGTATACCGTGCCAAATGTTAATTTTGCATTATTTATCTAATCTTAGGCCATGTAAGGAATACTCAAATAGTTTAAACTACCTTAACATAGATAGGCCTATACTGTTTAACTTGCAATCATGTGATTTTGGACTCAATATGTGCGTTTTCTTTTGCCGAACAAGATGGTAAAATTAATTTTCACAATTCACAGTTGTCCAGCAAGTATAGTCGAGTTTGGTATCATATTACAGGTAAATAACAACTAAACATATTACATAACCAATTACATACACATAATTACATTAACATACAATATATTATATATTAATTACATTAATTGGTATCATATTACAGGTCTTGACATAGCTAAACAATTGGCACAAAGAAAATCAAAATCGGAACACTATAATAACGAAATGGCGCCCTAAAACGTATTAAATCCAAATAACCATGAGGGTGGCTAAAAATTAACTTGCACTCTCCTTAACTATTTAACTATTTGAGATAATTGAAATCGATTTGCGGCAACCTTTTTAGATATGAGAGGCTACAAAATGATTGTTAATTTTGAAAAATTTTTCCTCGGGGGAGGGTACAAGTTTTGTATCATTTTACAGGTATTGAAAAAAATAAACAATTTACATAAAGACAACCAAAATTTGAATACTAATAACAAAATGGCAGTTAAAAAGTACTTTAAATGACCATTGTCTTAATCTTTTTAGCTATAATTTTGTTATTAGTGGTCCGATTTCTATTTTTCTTTACAATGATTGTTTACTTTATTCAAGACTTGTAAAATGATACCAAACTTGTATACTTCCTATTTTAATATTACGAGATAGGGCCCTACCCCTACCCCCACTAACCCTTAAGAGCAAACATTTCAAAATTAACCATCATTATTGTAGCCCCTAAACACTTTGTTATTAGTGGTCAAATTTTGGTTGTATTTATGTAAATTGTTTATTTTTTCAATACCTGTAAAAAGATACCAAACTCGACTATACCACCACCATTTGACCTTTTGAAAACTTTGAGCTACTCCCTACCCCGCTAAGCACAAAATTTTCCAAACTAATCATCATTATTGTAGCCTCTCATATCCAAGAAGGTTGCCGCAAACCGATTTCAAATATCTCAAATAATGTATCTACTGTTTTGAAAGTTCCAAGACTAGTTTCGTTGCAACCTTTACCGCTATCTCTCCAAAAGTCCCAAAGTACCATTTATCTTGAAACTTAACACAAACTCATTTCATGGCCTTAATTGCTCTAGAACTTAACCAACGCTCGTTTTCCTATTAAAAAAATTAAACTGAATAGATTTTGTAATTGGACTTTTACAATCTTATAAAGCATATTACAAGTGTAATCGTAGCAAACAATATTAGGTGTAATTAAATCTCCGTATGACTACTATACTTATGATTATTTAGCAAAATACAAATAAATCATTAGCAAACTCATATCCCAGTAGCGAAGTAATTGTTCATGACTGTTTACTGTAATATTTCACAAATAATACAATATTCGCGATGGCTCTACTCTTTAACAACAATTCCAATATTCTTAACTATACTGGGTATCCCACAACTAAAGTTTCAAGCACAGGAAAAACATTCTATGGGCCAAACAAGACAAATACAGAATGAACTCTTTGTTTTAATCAATCATTTGGTCAATTATACAGCGACATATTTTCCAGACGGTTAAACCAATCTTTATGCAACTTAGTATGTGTCATAATCTAAAGGTGCATGATACTTGATGTGATTGTGATAATGAAGGTATTTTTGTTAATTATAAAAAAAATGTAGTTCAATTTAAAAAGATAAACATTTCTTGTTCATGAAATTGTACCTATTCGTAAATGTATTTTTCCTACAGTTACCTAACAATGTACATGTTCTCTCACTGATTTGAGAAAGCAAAGTGGCCAATTCGCTTATCAGTGAGACAATGTTAACATTGTCTGGAGTGAGACAAAGTAATTAGATTAGACAAAGTAAAAGTAATTAGTAATTAGATAAACTAATTACTTTGTCTCACTCCAGATTTGCAACGTGAAGGCACGAAATAGTGAGCGCGTAACATGCAGGCAACGTCGTATGCGCGCGAAATACGTTGGCAGGACTGGCTGTAAATCAGCTGGTCAGCTGTTGTACTGTTGTATTTGTCACTTCACATTAAATGTTATATTATATTATAATAAAAGTTCACTTCTGTGTAAAAATAGGTTATGTTTCTTCACCAATTTATTAGTTTTATGGTAACTGTAGGAAAAGTATAATGTGCAACTCGAGTTCAAAGTACAATTGCCTCACTCGAAAAACCATTCCTCACTCGCCTTCGGCTCGTGAGTAAGGATTTCTCTCGAGTGAGTCAATTGCTCACTTTTCTCACTAGTTGCACAAATAACTATTAATCGGTTTGTTAACTGTTACGGATAACATAATTATTTATTTTTGCTCAAATTATGTCAGTAAAATTTTGCCTACTTAAAAAAAATGTTAACATTTCCAAAACTTATATAACGTTCAATAACGAAAAAAAATATTAAAAACAGTGCCTGATTACAAATATCTTATTTGTCCAAAATGTTTAGTTTCTACTGTCAAATAATTATATTTGTCAAAAGCTAATTTGACTGACAATAATAAATAATTTAAAGATATTTAAAATGTAACATGTAAGCCAAGCAAAGATTATTGAACTAAGGAATTCCTCGCATAACTCTCAGGTCTGAAGGAATCTCTTTCATATTCCTCATTGAAGAATGATACAAAACCCGTTGTACGAATATTTCGTCACTCTAGTCATTTTTACAAAACCCACAAGTGGTTAAGTGCAACTGACTTTAGCCTGTTATCAAAGCATCTAGTCACTTGACTGTCCTGCACTTAGGTGTGACGTGTTGTTCGTTGTTGATCTTCGTGGCACTTTCAGTTTGTTGTTTCAATAGCTTTTGTAAGTTCTAATCCTCTTATTATCTTAGTGGTCCCTTACCTTATGAGTAAAACATTTTTTGCCTCTAAATTAATGTAATAAAATGTCCGATGGATACGTGAAGTGTATATTTATTACGTCTATATTTAAGTCCAACCTCAGTATAACGAATCTTAAGGGACCGAACTGAATATTCGTTATATCAAGGATTTTGTTAAAACGAGGTTCGTTATATAGAGGTTAGGTTTGCAGGAATTTCGTTAAGTCGAGGTTCAGAACCAGCGTCGGTCAATGTAGATCGGGATTTGACCTCATTAAAATACAATCAAAGTAGCATAGGCTACAATACCTTAACTTTACAGTACTGTGTTTACATTGTACAGTAGAGCCTTTATCCGGCATAATAAAGGGGAAGGATCTTGAATATTGCGCAATCATGAAAATGGCATTGACCTTGGTACAGGTTAAAAGCTGTAAGTTTAAAATCACAGCTTGTTCTAACCCTCCTAAAACCTAGCCAAACACTGTATTGCGTAGTCATTAACCATGTAAAGAACAAAACAAAACAGTAGAAAGTTTTGTAAGCTACTGCTCGCGATAGGCCGGTAGGCTAATTACAGTACAGTACTGGTTTATCACAACAGAGGAATGTCAATAATAATCATTAACTATAGCATTGGTGTTGCTAGTTGAAACAAATCGTATTGAAAACAATAAATTATTAGATAAGTCATTATAAAAGTGTATAATCATAGCCAACTTAAGGATAATAAAAACCCTCGTAAAAGGAATGTTAAAATGACGATGTTGCTATTCTTTCTCTTTGGTTTTGTTTTTATATTCTTTCTTAGGTTTCTCTTTATCAAAAAATTTTACAATTCACCATAGTTATCCCATATCGCCCAATCACAGCTTACTAAAAATTACGTCGTCATCAGTCCTCAGTGAATGAAATCAGTTCTCAGTTGCAACATAGCGCGCGCAGCGACAGCAGACAAAGATGTAAAACGGAGCAGACGAATGTTAGCGCAAGCGATGACGTGGCTTTCCACTTAATTTGATAAAGAAACAGATTTTCCCAAAACAATAATTGGGTGGGGGATTTGTTATATCGAGGGAAAGACGTAGACAATTCGTTATGCAGAGGTTAAATTCGCAATGTAGAGGTTCTGACAATGATAAATTCGTTATATTGAGGTGTATTATTTTAGCCGAAATCACGAAAAATTCGTTAAATCAAGGTCGTTGTTATGGTTTGTTCGTTATGTAGAGGTAAAATATACATTGTGTCTTATGGAGAGTTCTAGGGGATTAAAAAATATTCGTTATATCAAGGAATTCGTTATATCGAGGTTCGTTACATCAAGGCTAGACTGTATTTAGTGCCGTAAAAGATTTCTGTGTTTTAAATGCTCATGTAAAAATATTAATCTTACAAGAAATCCAAGCATTTTTCAAACCAGTATTTTAACCAGGGTTTGATATATCACCTAACCGTAACTAGTTTACAGTTGGTCTAACTCTGCAGTCCTCGTTGGTATTGGTTTAGGCAACTTAGGCAATATCCTCCAATACTCAAGCAAAGCCTGATTCCAGAACTTGATTCCAGCTGCAATCAATTACGATCTCTAATCTTTATAATATGCTGTAGGTACATATTATTTCATAAACAACAATATTGATCGTCATAGTGTCATAAACAGATTTTGAAAGGGCTATTTCCCATCAAAATACAATTGATTTTTGACCATGAAATCATTTTTAGAAGAACCATAATTTGAAATAGTTTTGAGCGACAGCAGAACTTTGCCAACATCTTAAAATCCTCATTTTTCAAATTTTATTTGAACAAAAAATGTACATAACAGCTGCAAATAGAATCAGCTGAATGTTCACTAGTAATGTAATGATTTATGTCTATTGTTGACGCCAAACGGCGAAGCTGAGACGATATAACTCCAACAATCCACTTCCTGTTCGTTGCATCTTGCATTTTAAATGTAATCTTGTAAATGCATTGCTTATATCTTGAAATAAACTTATGTGGTTCTACTTTAGTACATTGTGACTGTATATACGTTGTATCATTGAATAACTGGTTGGAAGAAGAATGTAGTATATATTGAACGTAAAATAGTATTACAAATATTCATGTTATCTCTACTTCCATCCTAATTATACGTTTCAGTTTATAGATTTATCAATACAACAACTATAAAACAAAATAATAAGATAATAATCTTCGCAAATTATTATTCAATGCAGTTCCACTACATTGTCTTAATGTAGCCTAAGTTGGTTTGTTGGAAAAGCGTTAAACATATTCGCATACATATTTTACTTTGCACAGAACAATTGGCTTACGTTTAATTTATTAAAACAAGGCGTAAGGAGATTTGAAAGTATATGTCTCACGTGTCGTTTTAAGTTAAGCTTTTCACATTAAACTTTCACAGTAAAACATTAAATTCTTCATCCATATACGTACTAATGCAACAACTATTAAACTATAAAAGGTATAAAATTACCTGAGTACTGGCCAGAGTGATCCGGTTAGTCCTTACGGATTACGCGTTTCGAGGAGCTTAGGTTCTCATCATCAGATCTCGTACAAGAAACATTTAAACTATCACTTTGAAAAGGTTGTCAAGAGTTTAAATACAAAACACGGACACATAATAAATAAAGACGTTTTACACACAATTACGGGTAGGCCTACCGACAAAAACTTGCAATGTCCACTCTGGCAGTACTCAGGTAATTTTAATCCTTTTATAGTTTGTTCTGTAATCCACAGACAAAACAACTCAAAATATGAACAATGAAACGTCTAGCAGACTTTCCACTGTGGACAAACAAGATGCCATACTTATCCTTATTCTAGTAAAGCTGTAAAATCGTCGCTTTCATTGACAATGCGAAGTAGGCATTCGTTGTTCTAAATATACATTCTTCAATAAATTCTATTATGTGATCATTTGTGATTGGTAACAGATTTGATACATCAGAGACCGTGTATAATAACACCAACACCAGAAATGCTGAACAAGGATTTGTTTCAATATTTAACATTTTAGTAATCTTATTTTGTTATTTATACTTCATTAACTGACATGCCGAGGAGCCTTAAAATTGTTTTCCTTTTAATAGTAGTTTTGTGTGGTATCAACTATGACTGGGTGAATTATATGTAGTTAAGTGTTATCATTTTAAACACTTTACAAATCATTATTGGTTCTTCGCAGCCTAACAATACAGGGTGTACTGCGGTACTGTGTTCTCTAAATGAAACCGTATAAAATACCTACTTCTGCGTAGCACTGTGCCTCAACTAGTTGTAACATGTGAGGAAACATCCTCTTTTGTTAAAGAAAGTGATAATTATTGCTTCATCAGATGATCGTATATTCACATTCAGCGTATGAACTCATCGATAAAACCTCCTAGCCACTCAAAGCTAGGAGTGGCACATAAAAGCTATTGGATTACACTAAAAATGTTATTCAAACAAATTTTGTTATTCAACGTAATACAAATGGCTAAGAGAAAATAACAACGCAATAAATAAAAACTTGAGTAAAAAGAAGAAAATCTTGGAATAGAAAAAACTATCTTTAAACCTACAACCCAAAAAGATAGTGAACAAAATTGATAAAAATGATATAATATATAACATGAACTAAGAAAACATAAACTTAAAAACATATTCAGTTTGGATTAGGCGTGAGGTAATTTTAAGTCAAAATTATTCAAAAATTGATACACAGTAAAACCGAGGATTGTGTTTATTGTTGTTCTATTATTGCATCAATTAAAATTAATATTTGTTGAGTATAGACGCAAAGATTTAGTGTTATAATTAGGCCTACCACGTTCTAAGCAATCTAATATCTCGAAATAATCCTAATCTAAGTGTAATTGTTCCGACGGCCCAAGTATACAAAACAATGAGAGCAGGTCCGATCTTGCAAACACCAAGTAAGATTTGTTGGCGAGGGAGGGATTCAGAATTCGACGAACTTAGACAATTTCACAGACAATACATAGATTTTTGTATTGTCTGTGCTTTTTATCGCTGATTTTCTAAATGATTTATTTTATTTCAAATCAACTTTATGAGTAAAATAGTTTACATCAACGAAATGAAGCTACTTAAATATTAATCGATGAATTAATGTAAGCAAGTATAAAGTTAATTATCAAACTCCAACATGGATGTCTTTAGTTGAAGTATTAGTTTAACGAAGAAACTCTTGTCTAGCTCTTGTCTAGAAACATGTATTTGTTTATTTTAACATTGAGAACCCTGTAAAAATTATATTATTGCGATGAATGCACAAGCAGGACGTGCAGGTGGTGACTCCTGCATTCTCCATCCTGAAGTTCACCAAGGTGCATAGTTTTTATTTTTTTCGTAATGTCTTCGTCACACCCATGTATGTGTGTATGTGTATGTACTTTTAGTAGTGAACAATGACAAGGATTTCCCCATACAACTGCGATGTTATGACAATAGCACATACAAGTAACATAAAATAGTAGTAACATATAAGTAGTACATGTAAACGAAGTATGTGTAAATATTGAGCTGTTTGTCAGACTATAAGGTATGTAAACCTACACATCATAACAAATTAATATAAATTCTGAATTTAACAAACTATTTTTGAAATAAATATTTACATTTTAAATCAAGATTAGTTTATTTTGAACGGATAAAATCATTAATTTAATTGGAGGTAAAATGAAATTGTTTGGTAATTTTTCAGTATTCATATGCAGTTTTATTAAAACCGAATTTTATTTGTAATAAATATTTGAAAAAATGTATTTGGTTGGATTCAAAATGCATTTTGCATCAAAAAATGTTTTTTAATCTTGCCATAATTGAAATATGAAATACGAGTACGGTAAACCAATATTGACAACCATAAATATTTCGATAACTAATTTACGCCCCAATCAGAGGAAGTTCAAGTTCCAATTGGTTTATTGGAGGCCAAACCGTAAGTTAATCAAGCAAGATGGATCGAGTTGAGAAGCCAAGGTATTCATCGCAAATCCATCTTATTGTTTAAATTTAAATGTATCATTACCACTCCAAGATTTAAACAAAAAATATTTTGTAAACTATTTACAAATTTTGTAAAAGATGTGATACATTTTGGGAATAAGGTGTATTTAATGTATACGTAGCTTTTGGATGGAAATGTTTATATTTTAAAACTAGTTCTTAGCACTAATTATGACATTTATTAGGAGACATAATGCATTTTAAAATAATTGTGTTCAAAAAGGTGGGGATATAATTTACGAATCGATTCTTTGAGTCAAAATAAATATAAAATCAAGAATAAAGTTTTTTTCCAAAATCGCTTCGTTAACTAGATATCCACCATTTTCTATTTTTACATAAACATTTTTATCTTTGAATTTTTTCAACCGATCTTTATGAAATTTGGTATAAGGTAAAAAAGACAGATGTTAGGAAAATATTCAATTAGATTAAACCTAAAATTTTACAATGGTGATCTGTTTAAATTTTAAAACTTAAATTACTCAAAAAATGTCTAATTTTATGAAAACATTTTAAGAGCACTTGTATTTATAATTCTCAATTTCCTATCAATCGAAACCAAGTTCAAATAATAAATAGCTGAACTATTACGATTTTTGTTTGTAAACTGAGGTAGAATGAGGCAGAAACTAGACAGGTTTGCCTAAAAAACATACATTAAAGAAATTGCCATTTCAACATCTCTTTTCACAAAAATAAGGTAATGAAATATGCCTTACCTGCAGAGTTCTTATAGTGGCAGAGGCTAAATGGCAGTGTAGTCTGGGACAGATGGCGTCGTCCTATAATCCAGCTACTATAAGGATACGAATTGTGGATATTTTTAGGCATGCACTGTGGATGCGATACTCCCTGGTGTGGATTAACGTCCGCACGAGTAGACCAATTCGTAGATACCAAGGCAAAAATGTGGTTCGGATTCCACTATAAACTGTAGGTCCCTTAGTTGTCATTAGCTGTATTAATTAACAGCTGTTTCCAAGGAATGTTGGCCTTAGTCACTAACAAGACTACAAGTTTGCGCCACTCATCCTACACTCATCTCCATTCATATTTGGCTTAAAATACCTACTTTGTATGGTTGCCGTTTCATTAAAAAGTTTAAGTATAACAACGAAAATAAATTCAAAACATTTTCAAGATAAATCATCAAAATAAACATAAATAATTAACAAGTGATAATTTAATATGAAGAATAGAGTAATATAAATTTTCTAAATTAGTTTTTTCACTAATTTAATTTAACTCTAATTATAATTGATTCAGAGTGAAATAGTCGTTCATAGGTAGCGGTTATTTACTGGGCAAGTCACCCTACTTTAATTATGAACTAATAGGCCTACAATGAGTAAAAGTATCCTTGTACTTCATTCAACAGTTATCAACAGTAATTCATAATATTACATCGGGTGGTCCGATGCTTCTAGGGGTCGAGATTGTTTCGGCAAAAAAACTCAAACAAAATAATTATTATCAATAAAACTCCCAGCGTTTGTATTTAACAGTATTCCAGAACCTAAATAATCCTGCTTTACCTCACAGTTAACGTATTCACAAATTTCAAAAACGTTAAGAAACAATAACTGTAAATTAATGTTTTAACACAGTAGAGATAATATGCAGGATTTAAATATTTCAAATGTGGATTATTACTATTACATTTCTTACTGTCCAAATCACATAAACTAAGTCGTAGACACTGTCCTTGCGTTAACCCTCGTGTAATAGCATCACTGCTCGTCCCACATACCTTGATTGGCATGAGACGTGAACAGGCTATCACCATACAGTATAATTATTGCTTTACAACTACGAGATATAGCGTGTGTAATTGAAGCTTTGATACTGACATTCTTTGATTGTGTTATTAAAATATAGCAAATGAGAACAAATAACAAAATAGATGGAACAAAGCACAATGCACATTGAAAATAACTATCTTATTTGATAAACCAAAAATCTTAAAATAAAATTCAGTCATGTTTAATAAATATTAAAGATAATCAGAGTGGGATTTTATCCCTAATATAATAGTATATTTCGTACCTAGGGCCAAAAATGAGGTTTTACTGGCTCGAGATATTTTTTAAGTCCCAGACGATGTCGAGATGAAGTCGAGTTCGGCCCTAAGGAATGTAAAAACCTGCTAGGTACCCAAATGACGATGACAGCTAGCGTGGCCAGCAAAATGTAACTTTCAGCCACCAATTATTGACGTATGTAAAACTGTTAAAAACCTCATAGTGTGGTGAAAAGTATAGTTTTACAATTCATATTATGAAAATAACGAATCCATCCATACCTTACACGACAAACCTTAAGTTATCGGACCTCTCCTTATATATAGAGATCAGGAAAGCTCCAAGCTTTGTTTTAAATGGTTTACTATAAGAGGAAAGTTCTAAAGCAAAAGATAACATTATTTCAGGCAATATAACATCACTTGCGTGTTAGTAAAATTTAGACAATTTGCCCATATGTATTTAACCGATACATTATATCATTACAGCACTACTTATTAAATTACTTAGAATTATGTCACATTGATATAATACTTACCCACCTGTGTGTTGCTTTTGTACGGTACAGTCAAAGAAAAGGCGACAAATAAATAGGGTTGAAGGTAAAGTACATATTATGATCAAATTTAAAACCAATAGCTTGAATAGCATATATATCAGACATTAAAACTATACAACATTTACATTATTTTCCTGTAAATTATGTCAAGTAGTGTATTAATACAGTTTACGTCTTGGATCTTTAATCAAGTAAGTACCTCAACCTACAAAGTAACCGTAGGCCAACATAACGACAGATATGAACACAACAACAGCCATTTGTCGTGTAATGCTGTTGTGGCAGGTGCAAGATATTGTGTGCAACATTAACATAACTATGCCACTTAGATAAAGCGTTGTAGTAAGCAAAACATTGACTCTAATGTTGCTAAAAGTTTTATCAAAAGTCAAGAGCAATTAGAAGTATAGAATATTGCAATTGATTTGATCAACTAAATTAAACAGTTATTATAAAGTTACAATAATTTGTATAAGTTATGACAATTATATAGTATTTTATAATTTTTAATACTCAAATCTTATTTGGTCATGTAACATGTATTTCAATACATATAGTGGTACTTGTTTGGCAAAGGCAAAATGTTGTTTAATGTGTTTATTTTATCAGTTTACCGAGACCGAAATACAAGTGTGGATAATTTTTTATGCTACGGAACTCAAAAAATATGAAAGAAATACGGATTACATCTTCCAATAGTTTTGTGATTGAACAAAATAAAACGATCATGGGAGATCTATGATCCCATAATGTCTATACTCATTTAATACGCAAGCAGGTTTTTTGTGACAATTACGCCTCCGAAACTACTGAACCGATTGACATGTTTTTGGTGTCAATGGAAAGAGGGTAACGTGAGGTTGTGCAGGAAACTTTCTTTTTGGGGAAATAATTAGACAGTGAGGCCCTGGGGCCCTTTAAAGTTTCGTATTCCTCCATAAGATTAACATGGGAAACAAAAATTGTTATGAAACTCCAGCTGTTGTCAGAAAGTAAAAGTGAGAAGAAGAACATATGTTAATTGTAAACAGTCAATAAGTTTGCTAATTTAACAGTTTGCTACAAACATTTACTGACTTGGTTGAAATGAAATATTTTCTATTTGAATTCGGGTTGGCGTAAATATTACAATGGGAAAAAGCGAGAGAGCCTGGATAAATTGATATACTAACAAGAAAACTGAATTAACAGTGTGCTGCATTTCTTAGTAATCATTAAAAGAGCCGATTTTCAAACCAAGGAAACATAGGAGAGTCATAGAACACCACCAAGGAGAATAAATAGAAATAATGTCTTTTTTTAGAATTTATAGTCGTTATTATGGACAACCAAATGCGGCTATGAGTACGGCTATTTGTAGAAAACACTAAAAAACAAGATTAGCTTTTGAAAAATGATAAAATATTTATAAGAAATTTTGATAAAATATCTATCTGTTATGCACATCTTGAGTATTCCCATAATCTTTGAGTCATATCTTTTAATGTCATCAGAAATTATTACTTTTCGTTACGAATTCGAGTAACAGGGACACTAGTTTCTACTTAATCCCCATCGAGTTGTTACATGAAGTCATCACCACTAACAAACTAGACGTAATAATAATACTGTAACAAGCAGTAATTAAAATGACAACGTTTAGTGCTATAGTAAAATTTCCAGAAAACTTTTGGTTATTTATGAGTCGCCAAAAAAATATATTTAATTGTTTCTGATGTTTATTATATTTGTCTTAGATTACTTTTTTACCATTTACACTATAATTACTGCCACTATATTTCACTCATTCATTTATACGCTATCACCTTAATCCTCCTCTTCATATTTCTATTGATATTATTAGGTTAAAATTGTTAGTTTACACGTTTGTTATCAATTTCAACGAAATTTAATCATTTTTGCTCGAGTTATTGTGCTAACAAAAATACAAAATATATATAACTCTGAGCGAAGAATATTTTTGGCTTCTGGGGACCTAAAAAAAGTAAATCGGTCCCGTCTAGGTCTTAGAATGAGACATATGCCAGTAACTTATTCCCTATATGGCGCATTAACTAAAAGCGCAATTAAATGGTTTTAAATATTTATGTTTTGAGGCATCGGTTGAATTTTACAAATTAGCTTTATAACAACCAATTCACAATGTAACCAAAGTTTGGACAGACATAGGCTCAATACGACTCAAGTTCTGATACAACCAGATTGCAGCTGACTACTTGTCAAATAACTGCCAACACAACTTACGTTGTAACAGTTAAATGGCATAACTTAATGTTACTAACGCTAGTAAATAGCATAATAATTCCTTGAAAGGGTTTTATCGTCAGAAAACATTATTGATAATTAACATTTTATTAAGTAACAGGTTAAGCAAGTGTTAAGTTAAGTGTTAATAATATTTAGGATTTCGCATCAGTTTTGCCTAAACATTCAAAGCGTGAAGGCCATGGAAGATTGTGCGGAGTTGGTTTTTAGTAATAAGGGCAAAGAGTCCTTGATGTTTAATAACTTTAAATTCAATTTGCAATCGGTGTTAGAGTGTGGAAGAAAGAAGTGGTTTTGCGAGAGAAAAAGGCGAGGCGGCTGTAAAGCGAAATTCTTCACCCAGAGTAAAATCTTATAATTATTTATCTTTATCTATTAACCTAATTGATCAAGATAAGTGTGAAACGTTAGTTAGCACATTAATTTATATTCATTGAAAACTTCATTTAAATTATTATTTTGGTTTCAACTGTATCAGTATGTTTTAGAACTGACATTTGTCATATGAGCAAAAAACCGTAATCCTTAATAAGAGACAATACCATCTGAAAAGTAAAATGTTGTTTGTTGTGTGATAAATAATACATTATTTATCCTAGTAAGGTAGTAAAAATCGGCTAGTCAACGGCTCGGACAAATTAATACGGTTTAAAACTTATTTTCATCATACTGTCCAGAAAATTGCCATTTTTAGTACTCTAAATCGTCCGCAAAACCGTCGTTTTCGGATAACTTCAAAAATAGGGAACAGAAAAAAACTATGATAAACTTTCCAGTTTGCTAACCTCAAAATGTGTATGGTGCATAATAAATTGTATTAGTACATTATGAAAAGGCTACTAATCACACGATATTTTAAGTTTATTAAATTATAAATCCTGAAATAAATAAATTCTGATCCATATTTGATATTATAATAGAAACCTTCAAAACAGTTTTAATGTATTTTTGTTATTTTTAATTTTTCACCACAATTATGTGATAAAATCACACTTTTATAATTATTTGCAAATCTAAACTAATTAGGCTTTCCAATGACCCATTAATTAACAAGACTCGGTTGAGTAGAAAGTAGTATAGGTTTAGTTGTACAAAGTTTAAAAAATATCTTTAACTAAGTATTTTGTCACCACTATAAATTCGAAGGTTGCTTAACTTTTTTGAAGAAAACTTTTAAATGCTGCGGAAATCGATCAAAGTGTAAGGTAATATTCTAAAAGAGAACTGTTTTAATGCGTGGTTATGATTTAGTGCCCTGATGGTTAACTACTTTTATTTGACATAACTGTTATATTATATGATGAGGCACCTGCCTTCTCCAATTAATTTAAGATTATTTAGACTGGGTGCTCAAGAAAAAAGATTAGAAGTTGTTGATAAGTGCAATCCCATTCATTCCTACTTATAGCCTACTAAAAATGTAAAAATCATGCAATTGCTGTATAATGGGAATTCATGTTTTTGGCGTATTACGTCAAGTATACGCTGTTAAAGTGAATTACAAAATTGTTAATCTTTTTGTAGAGAAATTTATATGCATGACATCAAGTTTTAATAACACCTTTTACTGGAATTAGAGGAGAGCCTGCAACTGTTTAGGGCTCTGGGGGTTATAAGTACCATAATAAAACATCATGCACGTTGTTTATGTAACTTATATTTGTATATAACTTTTCAATACAGTTTTGGTGGAACTAACTGTAGCCTACTATTTAAAAATTATGTTTAAACGTTTTACACGTTTCCTAAGTTATACATCTGGAATAGTATTCTAGCAACAAACATGATTTTAAGATATTTTCAAAGTGATCAGTCCGATGATCCTGGTGGTCAATTCTTCCTTAGTTCCCTTCAGTAATCGTCCGTCACACATTAATAACCAATTTTGTTGAATAAATGAGTAGATTTAATACAAATTTGGCCTCTGAGAACATAAAATCGAAAAAGTTAAACTGTTTAGGGTTTAGGTTTTACCGTGCTACCTACGATAATAGCTTATCCCGAGTTATTATTTGCTTGAAATTAATTATTGCATTTGTATGAGTAAACAACTACAGTACACTAACGATAACCAGACAGTAGAATAAAAAAAAAACAGCAGTAGAGTTCAAAGGTCTATTTCTAACCTTTATGGATTCAGATCGGACCGACGAATTTGCTTGCGACGCACAAATATGAGGGAGCTTAAATTTCCCGTTCTCCCTGTGAGCTGCCACCCTGACCTGACAGCAGTCGTGGCTTACGGCCCCAGGATTAAAACCTTTTCGACCCTTCACTAATTGTCGTGGCTTTCGTTCCCCAGCTTATAGCCATAAACATTCGTGGCTTTCGAGACGCAGCCAGTTTACCAGTTTGTACATCTGTGTGTAGTTGTTGCTGCTAAAAAAAAAACTTTTAACAAGTAAAAAAAATCTATGTAGGCATGCAATAATAAAAAATAAATCATTTTCTATAAGAAAGAGAAAATAAATCATCAAACATAAACGCATATGATAAAAGACTATGATGACTGGTAAATTATGGATGAAAATGACCAAATTACTAAAATAATTTCTATACAGTTTTAAAAAGTATCAATGCATTTAGAATGTTAGTACTTTTGTATCAATTTAATTCAGTCACCGTTTGGCAATGAAAGAGTCACCTGGAAACACAATCACACTGATATTTGATATAGATTACATTCAACGGGTCTTGTAAGTAGATAACTAAAGACTGGCAGACATTTTAACTGTTAACTTCACTCAAGTTGTAAGTTTTTTTTACAATTTAACATAATTTTAAACAATTTAAACAAATATAAAAATTCCTAAACCTTGTAATTGTTATTCTGTGATATTGAACATTTAATATTTCAAAACCTCACCCTGCCAGATTATGAAACCTTTTGATTAATATAAATTTTTTTGTTAAATAAGAATGTGTTGACAATGAGTTATTAAAATTTTGCAGATATATTTGACAATAGTGTCAGGTTAGTGATATTCGATGATCACTGCCAACTGACTGTATTAATGTTAACGAGGGTGATTAGTTAATCGACATTGTCATGTTTGAATCATTTGGGTTACCACATAAAAATCACATCATCCAAATCCTTGTTGTTAACAATATGAAGATATTTCTGGGTGTTAACACATAAACATAATGTTGTCATTAGCTTTTTTACGTCAGCATTCGGTTTTCATTTAAAATTATTTCTCAAAGATATTTTTTAATTTTATTAGAGTAACTTAAGTTTGACAGGTTAAACTGTGTGAAATATTGTATTTTATGACAAGAAGGAGTTTAAATAATTTAATTGGAAATGTTTTTATAAATCTGTATCTAATATAAGCATGAATACCCTAGCAAAAATGTTTTGTATCAACCGAAAGTGATACTATTATTTTATGTACAATCAGAAACCAACATAACTTTAATCAAATTTAGCTATAACCAGTGTATATATTTTAGCTGGTGTACTCTAAAGATATATTGTGTACAAGAATGTAATGTATATTTGTATGTATTGTATCGAGATACAAACCGCATCTTCTGATTTATGGAGCTAGTTGGTGCCAAATGCCAATATGAACCAAACTAACATACATTCTGTAGGGTACATTTTTATCACGGTTACCTATATAGAGTCATTTTATACTATCTCATGCAACAAACAATATGCATTATTGTGTTTTCGGTTTATATTCCCACCGTGGAAGTTTAATAAATTTTGCAAAAGCTAAAAATCTGAAATAATGTTACACGTAGTTTACTTTAACTATCGTCCAAGTTTACAAATTTCTACCAACATCCCATTATTACCCACAGCATTTACCATTCTGTACAAAGATTTTTTTATGAGAACTAAAACTGTATATTTCATGAGAACTCAGAAGACTATGGATGTGAGACTCTAAAATCAAATGACAAGATACCAGACATTAATGAGATGCTTTTCAAGATTGTCAGTCGAGTCCGTGAAATTGTTCAGTTTCTTATTGTCTAAAGCCACCATTAAAACTATAATATTTCTTTCAAATTGAGATAGTTCTCCAATGCAGGGAAATTGTATAATAATTATAGCTTTTCGATTGCTATAAAGGACAATGCACAGCTTATAGTACGGTATACGAATTGTACACACTTTTTTTCTATTTTATCAACTAATTTAAAATCCAAATCTGTATAATTTTAAATTTTCATATCATGACTAAAGTAACCATAGACCACACTTGACTCCGTGGGAGTTTCAATACGTCACAATACAGCCCAGTAAAGTGTGCTTGAAAACCATTAAACACCATTAACGAACAATATATGACGTATACTCAACTGAACGTGTTATATAAGTATTGAAGAGCTTGCTTTTCCTCAAGACTTAACATGTACTAGTTGTTTATCACTCTATTATTGCGAAACTCGCTGATCAGATTACAAAATAATAAGGATAGCACGTGTATAGAATAAGTTTTTAAGTAATGTAATATGAAAATAAAATTCGAATCTTGTTCCGTATTATATGCTGTATCCACCCCAGTAAACAATCTAAAATGGTATTGTCTTTAAAATAAATACACACAAATTTGAATTTATTTAACTTACTTAACACTTTTGATTCTTTTATCTACTTGCAATACATTAACGTTATATTTTACCAATCATTATCATAGTTTTAACTAATTTTATAAATAAAAAAAAATAGTTTTTAACAGTTATAATGTAAATACACAAACAGTAAGAGAAAGCAAGAACTCGCAAACAATTGACCCATCTCATCAACCTCAACCAAAAGGCAAACATTTCACATCTATAGTTGGAAGAGTAATATAGGTTATCTTACTCTTACTTCCAATCTAGCAGCATTTTGTAACCAAAAGGGTTAATTAAATACTGAACAATTAAAATAATACTACTTTTTCAACATATTCTGATATTTAAAACTACAGTATTCTATGTAATTTTAAAAGATAACAGCCACTCTTTGCAAATGTATATTACATTCTAGTAAATTGTTAAATCTTATTGAATTATTAACCAAATAATTGTTTTATAAGAATAGCTCATATAAAGAGGTGGGGAAATGATTTAAAT
Organism: Macrosteles quadrilineatus; assembly: GCF_028750875.1. Lineage (NCBI taxonomy): Eukaryota > Metazoa > Arthropoda > Insecta > Hemiptera > Cicadellidae > Macrosteles > Macrosteles quadrilineatus. Next base: position 98,365,234 of record NW_026542596.1, read on the forward strand.
AATGATTGTTTACTTTTTTGTTTATTCAATATGACAAAATTGTCAAATTTTAATCATCTCAAAATCAAATATATTTTTTACTTATCTAGGATACAATAAAATGTTCTATATATACAAATAGTGTTTAACCTATAACACGCATTATTACGTGCACATTTATTTATATTTAAAATTGTTAATTATCAGTTTGAATATTTATCAAATAAAATATTTAAATAAAGAACACAACCAATAGACGAGTCGATTTAGCCCAAAAAAGCCTCTAAGATAGAACAAATTCCAACAAATGGTTTTTCGACGGTTTTTGGTAGTAATAGGTGTAGAAAGTACTAGGAAAAAAGTCTACCAAAATCGGACAACCGAAAGTCGGGTTTTTCCAAGATGGCCGCCGTGAGGCACTCAAATCGACAAGATGACTGCAAATTCATCAATTCATAGTTCCAGGATTGGCCGATTATCCACGAAAATTGGCAAACACATGTAGAACTATATTTCCAACCTTAAATATGAAAAATAGGCAGACAAAGTAGCCCAAAGATTAATTTTCAGGGTATTATGTGCTAAAAAATAAGATTTTTTCCCCTCAAATATATGTTATTCTAATATTTTGTACAAAGTTTGTTATATTTTCAAATTTATTTTTTCACCATTAGATTCAACACAAAAAACCTAACAATTTAGTATATTGAATCTTTGTTCTGTTTCAATTTGTTACAGAGATATTGAAAGTAATAACTTTAGTATGTTTTCTTGCCGAGATAGCTCAATGTTAATCTATGGAAAATGAGCATAAATATTAATATTATTTTTCATTAAACCTATATAGATAAGACTTTTTGTTCTGCTTCATATTATCTGTTTTAATATTTTTTTTTACTAAAAATTCATTTTTTTGGCAGTTACCATTGCAGCAAACCTACGTATTCGGTTCCTCAGTTTTAATCATAAAGAGAATAAGCAAAAATCAATTTCTTATTAGTCCGAGAAATTTACCTTAAAAAAGTGCAAGAAAACGTTTTATGATTTTATGTTGTAGTTTTGGGTGTGCAGAGTCGGATTTTCCCAACATTGGACAAATTTTGAAAAAAAAGATACCATAAGCATTTCTTATGCACAATTTTCTAAATATTGGCTTGGGACCAACATCGATATTTATTGGGTGGTCAGTACTTCATTTCGATGGGAAACGTATTTTGGCCGCCATTTTGGATCCACTTTATTGGATATAATTTTTTGTTGTTGTAACGACAGTGTTGTGACACATTATTACTTATATATACTAGATTTTCACGCATATTCCATTGCCGAAATCTGTTTTTAAATACATTTTTTTTGTTTTAAACGTTTTGTACTTTGAAATTTTTTACGACTATTTTCCTTATCTTCAGTTAGTAGTTCATTCTTAAATAATTAATTATGTAATGGCTTTCATTTGAGCTATTGATCATTAAAATTGGACGAGTTAGAGACGAGATACCAATCCCAACAAAATATCAAGTTTAAATTTTTATAAATCAGTTTTTGTTAAATGATATATATCTCGGGTTCTTAATACGTCACCAAGTTCTTTCTGGTCTCAAATTACTCAGTAGAGATTAGATTTTTTATTTCATTAGTCACTAAATAATATCTGACTAATTAATAAAAAATGAGTCATGCATCTTAATTTAATATTAAATTATTTGCATTTGAAATTTGTCTTTAGTTAAGTACATATATCCCCAATTCTAATAACTCCCAATAAATAATCCATAACTACAGTAAAAGTCAATACTTTAATAAACCTTTTAAGATTATAAAGAGTATTAGGAGTTATTTTTCGATTTGGGGGTATATGTCTTAAACTAAAGACAAATCTTGAAAAAAAATTATTGTTAAATAAGACTGACCCATATTAAATTTTGTCACATTTTATTTAGCGATTTAAAAAAATTAACCCAAACATTAATTGAGTAATATGAAACCAGAAAGAACTTGGTGGCGTATTAAGAACTCGAGATATAAATATTTTAATAAAAATGTATTTCTAAAAAGTGAAATTTAATATTTTGTTGGGGTTGGTAACTAGTCTGTAACTCGTCAGATTTTAATGATCAATAGTTCAAATGAACCCCCCACATTACTAAATGTTTAAGGCTAGAACGAACTGCAAGCGATAATATGTACTGGAGATATAAGAAAAAATAATCTTAAAAAATTTTCAAAATACGAAACGTCCTTAAGAAATGTATGCAGGAGAATTTTCGTTTGAATATATCTTTAAAACGAAAAAAGATATTTAAAAACTCATTTTGGCAATAGAATGGGCGTGAAAATCTAGTTTAAAATAATGTGTCACAACATTGCCATTACATAACAAAAATTATTTATATCCAATATGGCCGATCCAAGATGACGGCCAAAAACACGTTCCCTATTGAAATGACACTGTCATTACATTTAAAAAAATATTTATATCCGATAGGGGGATCCAACATGACGGCCGAAAACACGTTCCCTATCGAAATGAAGAAATGGCCACCCAATAAATATCGGTGGTGGTCTGAAGTCAATATCAATGAAAATGCATGTGGATTTTTTTAAATTTTTCCAATGTTGAGAAAATCCGTCATATTAAATCTTGATTCTAGGGGTTTTCCAGTAGACCGATTTTTGGCAATTTTTACTATGTTACTCTGCATACCCAACACTACAACATAAAACCATAAAACGTTTTCTTGCAATTTTTTAAGGTAATATTCTATACTTCTCGGACTAATAAAAAAATTGATTTTTGCTTATTCTCTTTGTAATTGAAGCTGAGGAACCGAGTACGTAGGTTTGCTGCAATGGTGACTGCCAAAAAAGGAATGTTTGGTAAAAAAAATATTAAAACAGATAATATGTAGCAGAAAAAAAATTTATCTATATAGGTTTAATGAAAATAATATTAATGTTTATGCTTATTCTCCATAAGATTAACATTGAGCTATCTCGGCAAGAAAACATACTACAGTTAGTACTTTCAATATCTCTGTAACAAATTGAAGCAGAACAATGATTCAATATACTAAATTGTTAGGTTTTTTGTGTTGAATCTAATGGTGAAAAAATAAATTTTAAATTATAACAAACTTTGTACAAAATATTAGAAAAACATATGTTTGAGGTAAAAAATCTTATTTTTTAGCACATAATACCCTGAAAATTAATCTTTGGGTTACTTTATCTGCCTAGTTTTCATATTTAAGGTTGGAAATATAGTTCTACATGTGTTTGCCAATTTTCGTGGAAATCGGCCAATCCTGGAACTATGAATTGATGAATTTGCAGTCATCTTGTCGATTTGAGGGCCTCACAGCGGCCATCTTGGAAAAACCCGACTTCCGGTTGTCCGATTTTGGTAGACTTTTTTCCTGGTACTTTCTACACCTATTACTACCAAAAACCGTCGAAAAACCATTTGTTGGAATTTGTTCTATATCAAGTGACTATATTTACTCGACTACAATGAAAACACGGGTATGCTTTCAGGTGGTGATTCTTTGTGTTTTATCTAGTTGGTGAGAGTGTAATTAAATTAGCCTAGTCGACGTGTGCTTTTAATATGTCTTTACCGTTTCTTATACAAACATACCGGCACTGATGTAAATATTAATTATTGTCAGCGGAGTGTTATTAAAAACACATTCAATTATCAACTACGTAATAAAATGACTTTATCAATTGGGTATGCTGTTTTACTTATTCTCTAAGTCATTTTTTCAATAAAAAAGTAAAATAATATCATGGAAAATATCATGTAAGAAAATATAAATAAATTTCCAATATTTAAGATTTATTACAATAATTTAGTTAATTTCGTTATTTGTCCATTTTAATACGCAAATGATATGGTAAGACGATAAACAATTGTACTTTGTTTGGAACATTCGTATCATATACAATCGTGCACTGTTATAAATACTCATAGACATTCAGACATATGATATGTTCAATAGCTTACCTATTACAATAAAGACCTCAACATGGGTTTATACTCTGAGTATGTTGTGGTTATTTAGTACTAAGAAGAATGGCTTGCAGATGTTGAACACAATGTTAAGCTTAATTAAGTAGATTAAACTTTAACCCGAGCTCTTGAGATCGTGACTTGGATATCAACAATCGGTTTTAGATGGTATATGTAGAATGTAAGAGAGAAACTTCCTATGGTGTTTTAAAGTAAGCATATTCTTTTGATTATGATTTTAACACATATATAGTGTCCATTCCCTACAGAAAAAGTCTTAAAGCTATATAAATAAAATGTCTATTGTGATTTATATAAAACATAATTGGACTTACTATTAGATGAACAAGCTATCAAATATTTCCTCATCACTTTAAAGCCATCCCAAAAATTGGGTGTTTTGAGGATTGTTGTAACTAATTTATAATAGAACTGTACGAAAAAACATAATACAAACATTCTTAGATTATTAAACTAGATATTTAAATTGGTTTTAGAAAATCTGGTAGAGTTTGAAATTTGATTTTGCTATTCTAATCTCAACATCTTCCCCTCTCCAGTATTTTCCAGCTGGATTGTGAATTTGCGAATACATGGGTGAGGGGGATTAATATAAGTGTGGTAGCTGTTTTTTCGGAAGTTATAAGATTTAAAAAAATAAATTGTAACTGTCTTGGACTTTTTATTCAAACAATTTTGGCCAAGTAAAAAAAAAATTTTAGCTTCCATTTTTTTTTTTCAATATGGCCACCAACTTGCAAAGCAAATACAATGTGAAAACTTTTTATTCTTGGAATTTTTCTCTAAAGCTACTCGTTTAGGAGTTACAGTGTGTTGCAACTAAGAAAAAATTACTTACGTAATGTACCTCATAAACGAGTCAGTTTAGAGAGAAAATGCCAACAAGTAAATAAGTCTTAAAATTGCATTCTAAAAAGACCATAAAACATTGACTCCATTGTTTAAAAAATGGCCGCCGTTTTCTAAAGTGGCAGCAAATTTGAAAATACGAAATCTGTTTATATTATGGTCTTTTTAGAATGTAAATTTAGTTTTAAGTATTATTTTACTTTTAGTAGCTACACGATGCAAAATTTACACTACTATTCATTTTTTCTTAGTTGTAACACGCTGTAACTCCTAAAAGCTTTAGAGAACAAATTCAAAGAATAAAAAGATTTTTAAATTGCATTTACTTAAAAAAAAAATTAAAATATAGTGTCTTCCATAAAACATCCAAGTTGGCGGCCATATTAGAAACATGGCGGCTAAAACTATTTTTTCAACTTGACCAATAAAAAAAAAATCCAAGGCAGTTAAAAATAAAAAATTGCGTTATATCTCTTATAACTAAAAAAAAATAGCTGGCACACTTATATAAATGACTTTGTATGCTTAACCATTTCCTTGAAGTAAACGTGAACAAGCTTAATGTTCACGAATGCCAATTTGGTCTTTTACGGATCAAAATATGCAGGGCGCCATGTAGGTCTATGACGACTTCGATCTTACCTCTCTGCAGAGAAATTTCTTAAGTGAACATTTTGAACAAGTAACATTCAAAAAGTACTGTGGGTGGTGTAATGTTACAGCTAAATTAATCATACTTATTTGTCATTTAGTTAAATTATCAAGTAGAGCAACTAGTTATGACTGGGCTAAAGTAATCTATTCGCTTGTTCGGAAATTAGGTTATGAACTATTGATATCGCCTTAAGTGATTAAAACCGATATCATCCTCAAGTGTTGTCAGCCTCAATAAGTTTTATCTTGTTAAATTAACTATCATGCAATTATTATATTTGTTTTTAAATAGTTTGCTTAAAGATATAATGAAATTGAAGTACAATAATGTAATTACTGATGAATGAAGACTACGAAAGATAGTTAAACTCAAAATTGCCTGTCTAAAATACAACAAGATAAATTCAACCACTCCTTTTTACTTTATTCCCCCACCAATACTATATTTTGGAGAAAGTATTGTTTTCGTCAAAATGTTTGAATTTGCGTTTTGGAAGGGTGTGTCCGATTTGGGTCGTCGTGAACCTGCTCGTGAACCTAAAAAGTGGTTTTCGAAGTGATGTCTGTTTGTGTTCAGTGTGTAAGGGTGGATGTTTACAGAGCTACAGACCACACCTGTGGTCCGATTTTGAGGACATTTTGTATGCGGCTCCTAATGCAATACATCTTTATGCGATTTTTGACTTTTTTATTTGATTTTAATGGTGATTTCCCCATAAAATAACGGAAAAAATTATTTTCACAAAAATCGTTAAAAAAATGTTTATTCAAATTTAGTACGTTATAGCCCTTTTAACTAAATACGAAATAATATATTCCCATACAAAATTGAAAAATCGGGTTTAATGAAATAAACTAGCTTTGGTATTTTATGTTCCTTATGATCCTAAACAAAATGGTACACCCCTATTGCTGTACAAATTATGGTTCAAAAGTTATCATTTGGGATATTCCCCTTATGATATCATAGTTGCTCCCACCGCTTACCCATGATAAAGGTTGTTGCCAAGCTAAACTCATGTCTTGGATTAATGGTATCATTTATTTAAATTGTAGCAAAAACTGAATTAAGTATCAGCAAAATACCCTAACACCTAAAAAAAGATTTATATTTTGAGCTTATATTTCGTGAAAAAACACTACCAGATGAAATCGGTTAATTTTCACAAGTTGCCAATCCCGTTTGGATATTTGGAATTTTGGTAAACGCTTGATGAATTTAATTGATAAATGGAAATACAAAATAATACATTACTTAGTGAATGATTAATAACTTATTAAGTTACTTACTGTCTTCGAGATGTGTTATTGTACTACGGCTGTTTCGGGGATTATTCCATTGTTATGTGTGTATTCGTATACTAAAAGAAATTATTATATTTACGTTATTCACGAGATTTTTTTGTTCATTTTAACTGCGTCGACGGTTATTGAGTTGACGGTTAGTAAAATAATAAATGCACGGCAAAATACAGGACACAAAAACTAAAAGTACGTGCATGGCATAATATTTACGACTGCCAGTCACTCAGGTTACCAAGTCACTCAGTGCCTTGTGCACTTCGTGCAGTTTTACATTTCCTTTGAAACTAAGACTTTAGAGCTAGAGTAAGAAAATAGATTGGCTTGAGTAAAGAGTTTTAGTTTATATTTATATTCAGAGGAAATGCAAGTACCTTCAAATATGAAAATCCTAAGTTAAATATATTTAAGTAGAAAGCTGTTTAAGCAGGAGATGTTTTAGATTAAGTCGCCGAAACTGCGCGTGTATTACCCTTAGAAATTACATTTGAACTGGTCCCACATAACTTGATTGCTCTCCGACGCAAACAGGCTATCACCACATAATTATCGCTGTATAACTACAAGCTAGCGTAGGTAATTGGAGCTTTGAAAATGATGTTGGTGTAGGTGGATGGAAGATGTTGGCAAACATACACAAGATGTTGGATGCTATTAAGATATTGGATTTTAATTATCTTCTTAAACTGGTTATTTTTTAGGAATTTAGGGCAGATATTATAAGCAACAATTATACCTATTATTTAGCAATATTTCAAATATTATATAGAGGCCAAGAAAAGCACAGTGAGGGATAAAGTAATCCATTGTAAATTTTATATTTCAATTTAAAACGTGTAATAGTTTCCTTTCTGGTTGATCAAACCATCAAAGTTTTTGTTGAAATAAAACGATTGATTGTAACTCATCCTCTGGCCACAACATTGAATGTCAATTTAGGGATTCGTTAGAACTTCCTGCCTTGCAGTCTGCCTTGTTTGCTGACACGTAATTTCAACTTGTAAAGTAGCTTGGGTAAGTTCTTGAGGAAGCCAAATCAATAGTTTAAACGTTTGTTTTGGGTCCAGAGCCTTGTCATTATTTCAATTCACAATCGTTATTTTATTAAAGATAATCGTTTTAGCGAATTTTCCATATTGGGGTATTCAAAAAACCCCATTAACCACATATTTTTCTTATTTTAAAATTGTCTGTTATTTTGGAGAATTGCGGCCATATTTTTGAAATTATGTAATCAATAATATTTTTAATGATCTTTTAATGTAGATGCAATTTTAAGACTCATTTGCAACTGGTATTTTCTCTCTAAGCTTACTCGTTTAGGAGCTACATGGAGCAGAATGTACACAGCAAGGAATTTTTCTTAATTTTACCACGCTGTAACTCCTAAATGAGCTTTAGAAAAAAAACTCCAGGAATAAAAACGTTTTTAAATGGCGTTTACTTTCTAAATAAAATATAAAATATAGGGTTTTTAACAAGAAAAATCAAAGTTGGTGGCCAAATTGGAAAAATGGTGGATAAAAAAAATTTTTCTACTTTACCAAAAATGTTAAATAATACTTCCAAGGCAGTTACAATCTAAAAATTTTTGATATCTCTTATAACTTTTAAATAAACAGCTGGCATATTTATATCAATCACCCTGTAATACTGTGCACACATAAAAAACATACTTAAAGGAATTAACTGTAATTCTTTTATGAGATTATCAAACAGCTTGCCAAACAGTTTACACTTGTTTATGGGAATTCTGAAGACGTCTTCCATGTCGTTACGGTACCTCACATGTACTACTATCTACAACAATTACCTAATTGTATATTATTAACTGGTTGTTATCATATTGATTATACAGTATAGTCTACTATTGTCATTGTAACGTATTGATATTAGCATTCCATATACAGGGAGCCATATTTAATTATATTCTGGTAATAACTTTTAGACTAGCAGCTAGTCTGCTGCTGATTCTCTATCAATTATGCGGTTCTTATTTTACTTGTTACATACGGTTCTGGTCATTATCCTTTACGTTGTATCTCTGGTTATTATTTAAAGATATTTTCGCATGCCACATTTTGTAACTACTTATGTTATTTTACCTATGACTGTTTTTAAAGTAGCCATTTCAGTTCAGTTCTTAGAATTGAAAAGTTTCACTTAACAGCTGTTTACTTTCATAACAGCATAGTTTCATTTCATAACAGCATAGTTTTTCTCATAACAACACGGGTAACGGACCAATGAGGTTCAAGGATTGAGAGAAAAGAAGTAAAATTGTAATGCTATGAACGTCAACTAATCAGCTAATCAGCTGATCAGTTGACAATTTTAATTGTTGATCCGACTTGTTCCTGTTGATACTCGCGTATTCTTAACCTAAGTTGGCGGAAGTTAAAGGAAGGTAGATTAAACTGATTTAAAAATGTCAGTGAAAGTGAAGTTAACGAGATGGAAATGAGAGCACACACTGTTTGTAATATTTTATAGTATTCGATGCTGAGATCTAACTGTAAATGAACTGTTTCACTATAATCATTCAGTTGTAAAAAAATGCAATATTTCCCTAATTATACCTGATCAGTATTTATAGTAAGAATGATGCTAGCAGAACCTATTCCCTGAAAAAGGCAACGTATTATTTAACGAAGTTTTACAATCACGTAATTACATGAAATCAGCTGATTAAAGGTCGATTCACACATATCAGTTCAGTCACAGTTCCGATACAGTCCAGTTACAGTTCAGTCTCAGTTGCATCCGCATTTCCCCCGTCAATTGTCCGTCAGTTGGTTTCAGTCAGTCTTCCGTCTCTAATATAAAAAAAATAAATTATATACCTATATTCTATTAAATTATCACTGTTCATCTTGTTGATTGTTACAAACAGTACTCAAAATACAAACGCAACCATTTAAATAACAATAACACTATTTTCTAACCTCAAATAGTTCCGTCAGGGGTCCGAACAATCAAAAAATATCGGTGAAAAGAAATCTGAAATTAACTGACGGATGCCGGTAGAGCGACTGACAGGACTGCAACGGATGAGTGTAGATAGCGCAATAGAAAATCCATCAAAGAATATTTTTGTTAACTGTGACGTGCCTGAAGTGACTTTATTGTGACGTGCCGTAACTGATGTGTGTGAATCGACCTTAAACAATAAGTCGTTGCATCACTTGCAGTGGCACTGACAATAAACGAAAACATAACCTCTCTAAGAAGTTATGAGTAGTGATTGTTAGTAATTAAAAACCAGATTGTCAGTAATTAAAAAACTTTCGTAGGTAAAGTAGTGCACGCAACTCGCGTTAATAGTCTTTACGCAATCGTTGCGTAAACTACTATTAAAGTCATCTGAGCGTACAGTAATATGGTGGTTTATATGGGTAAAGTGATCAATAACACGAAACATTTTCTTCTTGAGACCAAAATAATCTATTTCTTATTGTAGTAATATAATTTTGAGTCACTTATAAAACCGTAGTTTTTTTATGTAGGTGTTAGTCAAACGATTTAAGACATTAAAATAGTTGTATTTAAGATAGCATTGTCGTACATTTTTGCAGTTTAAAATGTTAACTTTCCATTCTTAATAGTATTAGCTTTATCATACATCGCAATACAGTACACTAATTCAACATATCAATAGCTAATTCTGGCAAATCTTTTGTTACTATATTTGTCATGCATATACTATTACGTTATAGAAATGGACCAACGACATTTAGCTATAAGCGGATTACAACACCAGTCGAGTCCTCAAAAAGTCAGAATACTTATGAACTGGACTCGGAACCTTATACCTTGGCTTATAATAAAATAATCATTCTTCACTAGCCTTCTCTTTACAATCTGCAACCGTGTATTGGAGGTGTATTACGATATTTGTGATTGGTTGTACTAATTACCTGTGTATCAACACAAACACACTTCCATCTTTTACAGCATCACTCAAACACTATTAGCACCGGTAGCGTTCCAAAGATGTAACACATTTTCCAAATAAGGCGGTTTCTGCGAAATAAAGTAAAGGCTTCCTTTGAAGAGCTCTTCTGTGACGTTAACAGGTTTATGTCCTTTACGAGTCAAAGAATCTGAGATTGCCGATTGCAACGTAAGGCTGTTGCGACAATCTAACAGAAGGTACTTACACATGCTTATTATGTATAAGACACACACTTGCTACTAACTTTTATTAATTAAACGAAATTGAGATATTCCCTTTGTTAAATGAGTGAATGGAGTACAAAGCCCTACTGCCAGGTTGATATAAACAATGATTTATCTGTTGATAGGAAAAATGCAGTTTATTTTGGTTAGTAAATGGGAATTAAATCGAAGACAAGTAAAATGGTACTGAATCACATCATTAATGTTAATAACATTCGTATAACCAAAAAAATCCTTTTAGTAAAAGTTTTAAATTAAATCATGTTTGCTTTTCTGTACACTTCAGATAGTTTTCTAAGTTATTTACAGTGGCTTAAGTTCTAGTTATTACAATATCAACAGTTGTTCATATATTTAAAAAAGTTAATAAATGTACCACCATACGATGCCTTGCTATATATACGACCTGACCTTTCTTAAAGCAATGTTATGGATAACTCTAATGGTTTTATAGTGTTAAGCTTTATAGCAACTTAACCTACTTTGTTTTACAGAAATTTTACAACTATGGATAATCATATCTGAACGAATATTGTATTTAACACCAAGAAAGGCGTTAAAATGACTGTATCAAAATTGTGATACACGCATATATTTACGATTTAGTCAGTTGAATGATTTGGTTCCAACGGGTTTTTTGAAGAATATTTATTTCTTTAAAGTATCATTTGATAAGTGTTCACATAACCAAACGAGAACTTTTGATTGTACGATGATCCTAATGAACTTAAGTTACTTCAAACTTCCATTATATATACGAATTATTTATTTCTGAATAAATTATACAAACTTTGTAAACATAGCACTTACTTCTTGAAAAAGTTACTTTGATCTTGTTTTTTTTTTTTCAGAGGAAGTTCTGTGAATTTTTTTTTATATTTATTTTATGAATGAAAACAAAACATTTCCTCAAATTATTAGGTAATTCCTCGATTTATTATGTTTATAAGTATTATTTCCAATACGCAGGCTACGAGGAAAATATCCGTCCAATACAGAAGGCGCGGAAATCCAATAACATATGAATTCCATCTCCCTTAATATTGAGAACATTTCCAGAAAATTCTTTAGGGATTAGTTTAAAGCAACTATATCAATATTGACTGATATGTATTCTTATTTTTCCTTTTAGCGAATTCCCCTATAGGGAAGTAGCTATTACCGTAGGTCTCATGGTAAGACCTAGGCCCGGGACCGATTTACTTTTCCATTTTGATGTCCCCAGAGGCCAAAAACACCATTCGTTTAAATTTATATATATATATATATATATATATATATATATATATATATATATATATATATATATCTATATATATATATATTATTTTCTTGCATTTTTAGGGCTACTAATATAATAAAAATCAAAAACATATTTAACAATATGTGTATATATATGTGTCCATCCGCACGATAACTTGAGTAATTTGTGTCCGATTTTGATAAAATTTGGTATGAAGGTGTAAGGCGGGATCAACTTGAACGAGTTCGCGAACCAGCATGATCGGACTATGGTAATGGGGGTTTACGGGGTGTTTTATGGGGTAAAAATAGGTTTCTCCCATTTTCGACCCAAAAAACATAAAATTTAGCGATTTCTTTCCAAACCATTTTGTAGAGCTTAAAAAAACAAATAATTTAGTATATTGAAGTGTTATTATGCGCCTAATGGTTACGGAGAAAATTAAAAAAAAAAATTTAATTTTAATTAAATTCCCATGTTATTCTTATGGAGAACAAGTAAACTGTTGTAGTTTGCTTGTTTATGAACACATTTTGATCAAATTTGGAAAATGTTTTTATTTCTTACTAACCATTAACATTTTACAAAAAAACAGTTTTACCCTCCCTGATGCAGCAAACCTAAGTACTTGTTAAACTAATTCTATTTAAATAGGAAATAAATGTTATATTTTTAAGTAGACATTTTAGTGTAAATCCAATCAGGCAAATGGAAATTCGCTTAGTCTGCAGGTTTGCTGCTGCGGGGGTATTTGTAAGATACATTTCATATTTAGGGTTTTTATTTTTGGTTTTATTTTATTAACCAATGAGGTAGAGCTTAAGTTTCTCCTACAAAACACACATCAAGGTACAGAAGCATTAGTAACAACACACAAGGAATGGTTTCAAAATTAAACAAGGATAAATTAAGCTTGAACCAAGACATTGAATCGGGAACATTACCGGTGGTTTTGACTCACTTCCTACTGTAATGAAGATGAATACTGAGAGCAAACCAAAGAATCTGGCGAGATAATTAGTAAGCTTTAAACTGACTAAACTACCTATTACACTAAAATATTTGTTCTTAAGCTTTACAAAATAGTTTGGTAATCGCAACATGTTTTTTGTTCTAAAACTAAAAATCCCCTATTTTACACCGTAAAACACCATTCCCATAGTCCGATCATGCTTGTTCGTGAACATTATGTATGTATACATATATGCATTTAAACGGATAATGTTTTTGGCCCATGTAGGCCTCAAAACTAACGAGTAAGTTGGTCCCGGGTCAAAGTTTACTGTGAGACCCACAGTAATAACCTATTCCCTGTATAGGAAATTTACTCAAATCAAACTTAAAGTTATGGTTAATTATTTGTATGTAAGTTATAAATACCGGCAAAGGGATAACAGTTAAGCATACTACTGCAAAATTAATTGTTAAATTGTCATGCGTATTTATGCGCTTATAACCATAAATTGCAGTGTATTGTTACATTTTGCATGCTCACAATATCTATATCAATATCAAAAGAAAATTATCTAACTCAACTGAGGATGGTTTCCATCTAAAGTTTAAAAATGGTTAGTGGTTATTATGGTCTTTTTATGTTCTCTACATTGAATTTTTTAATGTTTTCTTCAGTGGAACCAACTATAAAAGCTAATAAAAATCACGAGTATTGACAACTAAATACATACATGACCACACGGGTTAATTAACAATTTGCAGTAACCTGTTTTAAAACTATTGATATTAGCTTAGTATTCAATATACAGGGTGATTCAAAAAGGACTTTACAACTTTTTAAAATTCATATAAATCTTATTAAACAAGGTACAGAGCTGGTTTTGGTGTTGATTTAAAGGAAAACACTTCAGGTTTTTTTACCTTAAACTAAAGATTTTCTATGTGACTTCCGTTGGATTTGGGGAAAATAATTATTTAGGTATGAAAAAATAGTGAAAACCGTAAAAAATTTGAGAGAAATCTACAATATTTTTAAAGTAGGGCGTTTTTTGACGGTGAAGGAGTGCGATTTTCAAAAAACGCATAACTAGTGTCTAGTAGGAAATTTAATTCCGAACCTACGTTTTTCCCTCAAATCTTTTATAGCTCTCACCGTTTTCAAGCTATAGCCGTTTGAAAAAAACCTGTTTTGTCGTTTTCAGAGGTACGCCATTTTGGATTTTTGGGGGGGTTAAAATTTGAAAATGCGACTTTTTGGAATGTTATGGGTGGTTTGGGACCAAGAACTACGTGTGCGAAATTTCAACTCCCTAGCACATGTAGAAGTGGGTGTCCTTCACCGTCAAAAAAACGCCCTACTTTCAAAATGTTGTAAATTTCTCTAAATTTTTTAACGGTTTTCACTATTTTTTCGTGCCTAAATAATTATTCTCCCCAAATCCAACGGAAGTCACATAGAACATATTTAGTTTAAGGTAAAAAAAACTTTAAGTGTTTTCCTTTAAAACAACACCAAAACCAGCTCTGTACCTTGTTTAATAAGATTTATATGTATTTTCAAAGCTGTAAAGTCCTTTTTGAATCACCCTGTAATGTTTACACGCAATTTTCTTCGATGGAAATTCATTATCAGATTTACTATTATCAAATTTACAGTCACACACAATCTAATGTAAATCAAGTGTGGGAGTATGGCTTTAATCGAGAACATAATTACATTGAGCTCAGAAGCAAATAACTAGATTACTCTACGAGGCATATCTAACCACTTAATTATTGCCATATAACTACAACACACATTGGAGATATAATCAATGGCTTAAGGTACGAAGTGCTATAGCTTTTATTACATCTAAAAGCCATGAATAATTGCGTAATGATTGTAAACTGTTCATACCATGATAAATAAATATTTACCTACGACCGTTTTTTAAAGTAGCTATTTCAGTTCAGTTCTTAGAATTGAAAAGTTTCACTTAACAGCTGTTTACTTTCATAACAGCATAGTTTCATTTCATAACAGCATAGTTTTTCTCATAACAACACGGTTAACGGACCAATGAGGTTCAAGGATTGAGAGAAAAGAAGTAAAATTGTAATGCTTTGAACGCCAACTAATCAGCTGATCAGCTGATAAGTTGACAATTTTTATTGTTGATACGACTTGTTCCTGTTGGTACTCGCGTATTCTTAACCTAAGTTGATGAAAGTTAATAGAAGGTAGATTATACTGATTTAAAATCTTAGTTAGTAAAAGTAAAGTTTACAAGATGGAAATGAGAGCTAAAATTGTTTGTGCTAATCTTTTGTTACCAAAATCGAAACAAAGGTACGAAATTACATACCAGCAGTTCATTAGATAGATGAAACAAAATAACTTTAAATTGATAAATGAAAATGTGCTTCTGTTTTATTTTTAAAACTTCTTAAACCACTTTTTCACCCAACTCGTTGTGGACCACATATTCGATGCTGAGATCTAACTGTAAATTAACTGTTTCACTATATTATTCAGTTGTCAATATTTCCCTATTTGTATCTGATACAGTATCTATGGTAAGAATGCTGGTAGCAGAACTAATTCCCTGAAAAAAGGTAAAACACGAAATTACATGAAATCAGCTGTTTATACAATAGGTCGTTGCATCACTTTCAGTGGCAAAGACAATAAACGAAAACATTACCTCTCTAGGAAGCTATGAGTAGTGATTGTTAGTAATTAAAAACCAGATTGGTATTAATTAAAAAAAACTTTCGTAGGTAAAGTAGTGTACGCAACTCGCGTTAATAGTCTTTGCGCAATCGTTGTGTAAACTGCTATTACGGTTAGAACAACCATTCTTCCTAGTATAATCCAGGTGGAGTTTGAAGATTCTTGTAAACTTGGTGATTTATTTATGGATGTTTTACATTTTAATGAATAAAACAAGTTATTTATCTACGATGAAAGATATTTCTGCCAACTGAGTGGATACTTTATGCTTTAGTACTAAAACATGAAAATCTTGATATGGCATGTTTCATCTTGGGCAGAATTCTTTCTTTGACAATATCGTAACAATCTTAGGTTGATAAAATTTAACGAAACAGTAAAACAATTTATAAAGATTTATATTACTTTTAATGATAAGAATTAATTTGATTAGGAGGAAAATAATTGTTTGTTTGTTCAAACTATATAGCCTTATGAGTTTAAACGAAATATCTTCTTTAGGTTTGCAACTCAAGAAGTAAAATGTAATGGATTACTTGGGTGAGTACTTTATTTACTCACGATAGTAATATTTCTTATTACTTCTCTCTGCATCACCATATTATATTTTTGTGGATTTTTTTTTATTTATTTTAACAAGTAAATTACATTTACATTGAAAGGTAATATAAAACTATACTTTGTAATAAATGTTCTTGTTAACTTCATTCTTAGGCACTCCAATGGATACACATAGCCTTTTTTTGTTTTGTTTTATGTCTACAACACCAAAATGCTTTATATCTCCGGGTAGGTTGTTCTATACAGTTATTTTATTACACAACCTTATCACCAAAGAAGGGTTTTAGAGGATGAACACAATGTTTAGCTTAATTAAGTAGATTAAACTTCAACCCGAGCTCTTGTGATCGTGACTTGGATATCAACAATCGGAATTAGATGGTAAATTAGGATAAATACTTCTTGTGGTATTTTAACATAGAAAAGGCTGGAAGTAACGTTGTCATGTAAAATCATTGACATATAAAGATTGGATTTTATTTTACTATAAGGTGATGCAATTTTGCTCATTTGCTGTTGTTAATTCCACTAATTTTACTAATAAAAGTACACATTTTGTAAGAGAATATAGAAGTAGGTTTTATTGAATTACAATCTGAAAAACATAAACAAGTAAACATCATAAGAGTATGAACACACTATGGAATTAAATGTAAATAAAATATATGTTAACAGTTGTAACACTTGGATAAACTTTAAATTGAAATATTCTCCTATAAAAAAAAACTAAAACGAGATAGCAGGAGTAATATAGTATACGATTTCCAGGTTTACACTGACAATTTCGTTAGGCAACCAACTCCTTTGAATATTTTAAAGTGAAAATATGCACCGAAAATCTGTTTTCTTTTAGCACCATCCCAGGGCTAGAGGCACCATACAGGTAACACATGTTTCTAGGTAGTATTGACTGGTTTTAGCAAATTTCTCTATAGGCACGATTTAACAGTTAATTCAAGGATTTTCCACGATTCTATGATCGTAAATAATTTTCCTTCAGAGATTTAGCTAAAGAAATAATCTGTATATCTATA
Organism: Macrosteles quadrilineatus; assembly: GCF_028750875.1. Lineage (NCBI taxonomy): Eukaryota > Metazoa > Arthropoda > Insecta > Hemiptera > Cicadellidae > Macrosteles > Macrosteles quadrilineatus. The sequence goes on from NW_026542596.1 coordinate 98,382,735, forward strand.
CGTAACAAATTATTGTTTCTAATTTAGAATAACTTTATCTGATCAAACTTCTCTCGGAAGTTAAGAAATTTATATTTGAGTTTAATAGCTTGCCGTTAAGCTAAACTTCCCGAGTACTAAAAGCTTATAGTTAAATGCCACGTCCAATTTAGGATTTATTCTAAAACGGTGGGGCTTAGACCGCAAGATGTAATTAATTTGGCTCTGAAAGCTCTCATCGAATATTCTCGGTTTGTTGGGAAATTTAGATGAGTAATTGTAACGCTAAACTAAATTATAGGTAATTATTTAGCAATGTACTGTGTTTGGACCTTGATTTTATGTGTGTTTGTATTTATATTAGGTATGGACATATTAGACTTCAAATAATATGTCTTTTACGTGTTTGTTCCTGATGTACGAAAGCTGCATAATCGTATATACAGAAATGCAACAGAAAACAAGATCATGCACCAGGCCAACATATAAACTAATTTTATGTCATTAAAAGCTCCATAGATCTGCGCCCTGTGGTAAATAAAACGTTTAGAGATCGTAATATAAGTGGGATAATGATCTGAGTTGACTCAAATCAAGGCCTTGATCCTGGAAATGTTGGAAAAATAAGAATCTAAAATAAAACTGAAAATATGAAGTAAAATATTTCGTATGATGAAAGCATGTAAATTGAAAAATTTCTGCTTAGATTTCGTTTGAGGAAGCTTACAAAGACAGGAAATTGTTTACAGGAATGACAGTTTAAGTTGGTTCAAAAGAAGCCAATGTCGAACTGGATGGAGATATATTACAACCACCATTCAGAAGACTGATAATAGACATTATTAACGAGATAAATATAAATCACATAATAAAGGATTAATGGACATTCAATTCAGTGCTCTCCATTACGGGGAAGACCCACTGAAAAAGATTTACGACATGTTGTCATGAACGTGTTGGTCTATTTACGTCTTCAGCCAAGAACTAAAACATTTGTTTGAAGGGGGCTCACGAATATTTCAAAACACACATCAATAAAACAGTGCAATAGCGTCGTTGTTTAAAGATGTTGATTGAGCGGAGCGAAGCGAAGCGAGCGAAGCTCTTGTACTACACTCCTGCTTTTGTTTTACAAATACTCCTCCTGATCGGCTGAAGCGATCCGCACAAAATTCAGCACAGTCATAGTAACCAACCATGGGAAGGTATAAATCTGAAATGGCACAAATCGGACTACAGGTCTTTTCCCTACGTAAATTTAAACTTAGGGAAATTTAACATGGGCCTTATGGGTTAATTGGTTGCCATTAAATTATTTGTGAGATAATAAAAACAAGAGTCGCAACATATGTTAGTCTTAGTCAACGAATCATCTAAATAGTACATAACAAATACTGTACAGAGAAAAATGGAAGAACAATCGGATTAATATTATTGATCATAATTTACTACAAAATGAATAACCAATAGTTAGTGTCACCGGAATAAGGCTGATGTACCTTTGACTAATCCAAATAGCAATTCCATTAGCGTGAACCAAATATAGGCCTACAATTTAATTTGGATATTGCGAGCAGACTTTCCATTTACGTGAACTAGACGTACCATAATAATGCAGGCTTTTAATAGATACTGCAATTAGGAATTCTATTAATGTGAACCAACGATACCACTGAGTTTGGATAGTGGATTCTGCAAAAAATAGACTTTCAATTTAAGTGAACCATAAGTAAGTCTAGCATTTGCTTTGGATACTGCTAATAGGCATCTTATTCATGTGAACCAAATATACCGTTGACATTGGATACTGAAAGTATATAATCTCATTTACGAGGTACAGATGTACCTTTGACTTTAGAAAAGTATTGGATTAATATGCTAGCTTTACTCAATAATGCAAGCAAACAACTGCATTGTACACCTAGTTTTAAAAGACGACCCTATTATTTTTAAAATCAACTAGAGGACCCATGCTGCTCCACAGTGTTGAAATAAATGTCATATAGGAGAAATAATCAAATTTAACTTATTAAAATTCTCAATACTTTAAATTAAAGCCTTTAATTTACTGATTATTTGAAAACATGTAATAAAAACATAAACAATACTGGAGTCATCCTTAATTCTGTTTCATAAAACATTTACCAGAAAATTGTGGACGTCTGGTAAGTCACAGAAAGGTGGGAGAGGTCTTAAATTAAAAGTCCCCCTACCTTAATTAAACCCCCCTACTGTATTAAATGTATACTAGTCTAGTAGATGTAAAGACAAATAAATATATTGGCCCACCAGCCTATGTTCAATTATACCTTTGTAATCCATGGAACGCAGTTATATAGCAGTTATAATTTTGTAACGCTAGCTTTCGGTGGAGTAATTTAGCTATATAGTATATAACAACGAGTTCAAGTAGATGCTGACAACTGTATGTAAGAGCCCGCTGTTGGTATATACAAGCAGGTTGAGCACTATAAAAAAGTAAAAATTGAGGTTTTTGTTTTTTATACCATGGAGACCAATCAATATATTTATTTTCAATTCTTCTCTAAATCGAACTTCGATTTATTACGTTTAATAAATCTACATAAAAATATGCCTTGAACTGTAAAATATGCATTTCAACATTGTAAGGTAACACACAAAAAGGTAAAGAATACCTCTCAACGATAAAAGATTACGTCAAACTTGGTTTAATTCTATACTCAGATACGAGCTATGACTGTTTGTAATATATATATCTCGAAATCCAGCGGATTTTGACTAAACTTTATAATTAGGGATTTGAGATTAGGTTATTAAGATGTAAGATAAGCTTAGCAATAGTATTCAATGGGAGTTGGTGTGTAGTTACTTATAACCGGTGTGAAAATCCTCCCCCCCAGATTCACTTCAAGGATTTTCACATCGACACAGTTGTTATTTACTGTAAAATCATTGTATTTAAAATGCATACCGTGTATAGTTGGGTGCAGAAATAGGTGGCCACCGGATCACATTAAGACTGTGAGAATTTGCCTTTACTCAGGTTATGTTTTTTGTCTATAACTCCCAAAGGAATCGATAATAATATACTTTATTGTGTCTAAATAGGGCAATTTTCATGAACGAAATGTAATGAAAGTTTGAGATCGTGCTGAATATGTCGTAGACATGAGTGTGTGTGAAGCTAGTCAATTTTTTGTACACTATTTCAGTGTTTTCCACAGTGCTCTAGAATATTCCAGGGTGTTTTATGACTTTCAAACAAATATGAAAATGTAAGATAGTAGTTGGTCAATAATGTACTACCTTAGAGAAAGTATATTTCAGATATTTCTAGATTTAATGGTTCCAAGATTTGCGTAGGCTTCTTTGAAACAAAAATATTCTGTAACTGTTATTGTGCATTTTGTAACCGGGCAAAGTCAGATTTTGCTACTAGTCTTATATAATCTATGTTAAACTTAACGCAATATTAAAGTATCCTTTGCAAAAGGAATTGAGAGTGACTGGTTAAAAGCAGATCCGTTAACATCTTTGATTGCATTAAGGTCTTGACGCTGTTAACGATTGATAACAACATTATTACTTACATTTAGTCATATTTTAAATTATTTAACAAAATCTAAATACTTTTATCCTGATGAAGTTTAGTGTTACTACTATAGAGATAAACTACCATAGGGATACTATTAATTCATCCAATTTCTAGGAAAACAAAAAAAAATGCATTTTCATCATTGCGTAGCAAAATGAGTCACTTTCGCTCCTAGTAATTAAATAGTATATTTAACTACTAGTCGACTCGCATTTTAATCACGATGATGAACACGATGAACATGATGATGGTGTTACCAGCAGGCAACACTTCGTATCGACAATATTTCTATTGCGAGTTTTTTACATCAGAATTGGTTCAACTATGAGATGAACGGGTAAATAAAACATTTCCCCATCACTGTAAATCCTAAAAGGGGGTATTTTGAGAAATTGTTTACGCAACCAGTTCCTTAAATAAAATCCCTATATCAATTAAGAGTTTGACAAGGAAAAAATTATGAATACTATGTATATTATTTCATCTCAACCATAGTAAATTCACTAACTATATACATTTCTACATAGGCAGAGGTCTGTGCGGGATCTGTATTGCTTAAGAGATAAGTGTGTTAGAATTTGTTTGGTGATTAAAAAGATTGTGTTATTGTGGGTTTTCAATATCTGGTTATTGATGGTCACGTATATGATAAAGTAGTTGTATGCCAAGTTGAGTATATTAAATTTGGCCCCTAGATCGTGACTTGGATATAGCGCTGAAAATGAGATCACTGAAATGAGCTTCTTGGGAAATAAAAGAGCCTCTATTCAGTAAAGGTTTTATTTGAGGCATGGTCAAAGAGGAATTGTGGCATTTTTCTACAACTAGCAGTGAGCCTAGCTCTTTTTACTGACATACAACTTTTTAAATACAGAAAAACTGGTGGTTTTCTTATTAAGTTAGTATTTGATTAAAGCTGCAGACGAAAGTAATATAGACGTAACTTCTACGGTAAAAACTGTTTAAGTTCAAAACCAAATCAATTCTTGTCAACCTAATGTCACGCGGAAATAATTTTGTTTGTATCACTATTTACATATTCCTTATGTCCGATTGTGTTACAGTACAAAAACAGTAACTATGTCGATTTGTAGGGCAAGCACTAAAGTGAGATTGTTTAAGTGTAATGGTATGATTTGTACTAACTAATGACATACCAACGATCACCAGGTAAGCAAACTATAGACGTAGCAATGCGTGGGTCAATATGAATAAAGAATCTGTCTCTAAATATATGAATGTTCTCTAAAAAGCAGATTGATATTTGATGGACCACGTATGTAAGAAAAGTTTTTTTTTTCATTTCAGTAACTAACAGCGTGCACTACAAATGTTAACATATTTAAACCGTTATGGTAGTAAAAGCATTATGAACTGTAGGGAAAGATTCATTATACAACAAACAATTTTAGATGATGAAATTATATATTTTGATTGTTTTAGAAACCTCTGGAAAATAAAATACCCCCTGCAAACCTGCAGACTAAGCGAATTTCCATATGCCTGAATTGATAAACATTTGAATCTATTTAAATAAAATTTTATTAAACTATTACCTAGGTTTGCTGCTACAGTGATGATAATAAGGTGTGTTTTTTTTTTTGTAAAATATTAATAGCTTAGTATAAAATAAATAAATTTGCAAAGTTTTATCAAAATATATCTATAAACAAACAAACTACAACATTTATAAAATACTCTCCACAACAATAACATGGGAATATTAAATTTAATAGCTATAGGTAGATTCGCAAAAACAATATTCTGTTGCAAACCTCAACATACCCTGCTCCTCAGCGAATATCAATCCTTTATCTTAAAAAGCTGGTTCGTAAATTCTTTGGGATAAATGATTGAATTTTTGATTTGCTGAAGTTAAATTTCATCGAAGTCAAGCGGTCCGGGATCAAGTTGAATTTTCAAGAATGGTAATTATGACTTTTAAGAACTCAAAACAAAAATGTGCAGTGCTACCGCATTCCATAACGACTTTGGTTAGGCTATATCTTTTACTATTCATACAACTTCAGAATTCAATAATCATTGGCTATATATAATCTTGTTTTAGGGAAATGTTTCAGCAATTTAATTTTACAATATCTTTCCAAATAGTACTTGATGATGGTGTGACATCACAAATGAATTAATCGCACTTGTTTGTTCTCTAGTTGAATTACCAAGTTGAACAGCAAGTTATGACTAGGCTAATGCAATCCATTCTCTTGTTCGGAAATTAGGTTATGAACTATTGATATCGTCTTAAGTGATCAAATATCGTCTTAAAGTACCGTCAACCTAATATATTTCATCCTTATGAAAATAAATTGCAATGTGACTGTTATTTTTCCAAATAGTTCTTCTTAAAACCTAAAGGTTAGACATGTCATAATATAAATCTTCTCTACAACTGAAGAATATAGATTATGAATGTCTATTTACTCTATATCTATCTACTCAAAAGTATCTGCCTAATATGCCACCAGAAAAATAATAAACATTCGTTTCAAAATTATAACACTATATTACGTAACCTATAATATAAATAGAGCTTATGTAAAACAATACTCTCTTTTAGCACCGTATCTTTGTGGATCTGCCGAAGATTTAATGGTGTGTTTCTTGCTATGTTGTGTAGAAACAATTTGTTATTGTAATAGTTTGTTGTTTAGCCAAGTTTAAAACTAGTTTTACGCTACACTACACTATTTTGACGAACTTCCCACGCAAGGATTTAGTCCAGAAAACAGCTGTTTGCCACCAGCTTATTCATATGGGGTTTCGTTGCGTACTACTGCACTGCAATGAGTTTTACCGGACACCAATCAGCTGATTATACTGTATTTAGGTTGCAATGAATGGTTATAAACAAAAACCTCTCTGAACCTCTCTTAGAGGTTATGACTAGTGATTTTTAGTCCTTTAATTGATGGAAATATATAAGGATTCGTACACACAGATTTCGTAGTATGCCGTAAACTATCGTACGTAACTCGTCCAAAATGTGTATACCGGACTCGTATGGTAATCCCGTACTCGACTTCGTCTCGCACGGGAACGGCCACACTCGTCCGGTAAACACTTATTTTCAGAACTAGTAACGTAATATACTATAACAATATAAAACAAATAATGTTGTTATTTTTTGGTAACGTAGAAAACGATTGAATCACAAAGTGAAAGTCTGATATATACTGTAAAATCAAAGATAAAAACATTCTATTTACATTGTTCCTTGCAGAAGCGATCGACAAAAACTACAATTCAAATCATTATGTTCGAGTTTTTCATGTTTTACAATAAGATCTACTCACACTACTCAAAGTCTATCATCAAACTTATAAAATACTGTCTAATATGATTAGATTAGTCATAAGAAACGTAAAATATAGTTTATTGTTTTAAGACACATTTCACTTTTCCTCATACAATAATACTGAATTCATTTATGTCCAAGCCATAATTTGCTTTGTAAAATAAATGTTGCATAGCAGTTTCATTGCTTGACAAAATTTACTCAAGAATTTTTACAGAATTTTTCAACATTATTATTATTGTGAGTTCAAATGTAATAAATAAACACTGCGAGTCCAATTTTGACAAGTTGTCAGGCCAATTATTTCCATTGTCGGGATTTGGTAAGAGCTTGATGAGGTTGATTGATGACTCTAAAGGCAAAGGATTTTTCTAAATATAATTAATTTTACGAGTAAAATCCGATTTTATCTGTGAGTTTGGTATGGTTTACGGTTAAATGTCTAAATTAATGAACTGATTGGGCTGAAAAACTGTACAAATATACTTTATACTTTACTTTACTTTTATACTTTCTTATGAAATGGCGACCATACTATGTAGGTATTTTAAGCCAAGTATGAATGGAGATGAGTGTAGGATGAGTGGCGCGATCTTGTAGTCTTGTTAGTGACTAAGGCCGACATTCCTTAGACACAGCTGTTAATTAATAGCCCAAACAGCTAATGGCAACTAAGGGACCTACAGTTTATAGTGGAATCCGAACCACATTTTTTCCTTGGTATATACGAATTGGTCTAATTATCAGGATAGTACTGCGGATAGTAGTAGTACTCACTAGTGCGGACGTTAATCCACACCAGGGAGTATCCCATCCACAGTGCATGCCTATAAATATCCACAATCCGTGACCTCCAAGTAGCTGGATTACAGGACGACGCCACCCGTCCCAGTCATATAGTTGTATCATATCATGGTTATAGACCATATGACCACATATCACATACGCCTATTTAAGGTCTTACAACTCACTTGATTAACACGGCAAACCTTTGATGTAAAGCAACTATTTATGCATTATGAATATTTACATTGCTTGCCCATAATTTAGATTTAAGATCTTAAGACTTAGATTTAATCAAGTTTTAGATTAAAGATTTAGATTTAATTTTTCATACATCTTAAAACCTTCAAGAATAGATTAATATATCCACTAAAAACCTTTCATGCTCCGTTTATTGGATAATTGGTATATTCATTGGAGGTGGGTATATTCTGGAAAAAATATTATCGAGTAGATTAAATGGACTTCTTTCGTTGTAAACGTACATTGCAAGTTAAACTTAACACATTTACCATATTATTGCGAATATAAGTATTTTTTAACGTGTTGCCCAGTAGGTTATTATAAATACAAATTGATGCAAATAATGTAGCAGAGAAATACCTATTGAAATATATTAGTCTAAATAATAATTGTATAAGTTTCAGTTTCAGAATAAGCTTCCTAGAACCTAGGAAATACTCCTGGGTGTCGTAGGAGAACCTGGAAAGGATTGGGAGCCATCAGTCTTCCCACGGGAGTGAAATAGACTGTCAGACCTCACTTTACTTAACCTATTGCGATACGTTCAATATAGAGGACTAACTGACAAAAACCTTATCGTTCTAAATGTATTTAACGCAATGAACTGATCGATCAAAAATAAATAAATAACATTACAATATTTTAATGCACTGAATTTTTCAATTTGCCACCCTAAATTGGCCATGGTAAGGTCGGATAGCATAACAAAGATTCCTACAATTTGATCAGTAAACAAATTTGAATACTTCAAGTAAATTATGGAATACAATTATACACTGAAGTATAAGCAATCCAGTGGTGCACACTTGGGTGCGTATTTTTAGCTGAATATGACTAAAGGATGAGTTTAGAATTGATGGGAAGATTTTATTATTTTTTCACCACACTATCATGTTTTTGGCTGTATTACATACGTTAATTGGTGGCCGAAAGTTACGTTTTGCTGGCGATGCCAGCTGTCCATAATTTGGGGACCGAGCAGGTTTTTACAGGCCGGGGCCGCAAAATCAGCTGTCCGCTTACTTACTTAAAACATGAATGCATTTTAAATACATAATCAAAATCCATAGCATTTCAATAGAATTGTGTTGTTGTCACCGTTGCCTAGCAACTATATATTTTTATTTTTGCTGATTCCTCAAATTATTTCTTCACATAACCTTAAAGTTGTAGTTGTGTTGACTATCAGTGTGCATTATTATTGTGGTGAATAGTGGTAATAGGGTATAGTGTGGTGAAAAATAGCGTTCGTACCACGGACCGAAATGGTTTTGCCGGCTCGAGATAGTTTTTAAGTTCGAGACGAAGTCGACCTCATTTTCGGCCCTAGGTACGAAATATACTATTACAATTTTTATTATTTTTTAAAAAAATCTATAGCTTTGTTCCGAACTATAGCCAGCTATTCCTTAACCTAAAATTTCAATGTTCAAGGACAGCTGGGTCCAGTTTCGATCTATCAAAGCGATTTCTTACTATACTAAGGAAAATTACAGCAATAATTATGTGGTGATAGGCTGTTTGCGTCTGAGAGCAATCAAGTTATGTGGGACGAGCAGCCACATTATTACACTAGGGTTAACAGACGAACAGGTTCAGTGAGTTAGTGTGATATTTAAACTAGAGTGGTTTGAGCTATGGATTTTAATATTTTAAGCTACTTATTGCAACTAATTAACTGAATGCAAATGCAATCGTTGATTGTTTCATACTCAAGCTAAAAATCTAAATTTATTAGGTTGAATCAATATTATCATTAGTAAGGGTAGTGAAAAGAATACTGGTTGAATCATTAGTAATGATTTAACCAGTATTCTTTTCACTACCAGGTGAGCTCTGTCTATAACCACTCTGCTACTCAGGTATAGTAACAGCTGTTTCATGCTAAGTTTTCTGGTCACCGCATCTCGCAGTGGCTTAAGTAAAAAGAACAATTTGTTCAATAATTTATTTCCGTTGAAACTAATACATAATTATAAGCAGTTATGTGGACTGAGGAGAACAATAGTTTATATAGTTTTAAAATAATGTGTCAAAATCAACTTGCTAAATTTAGATTTTTAGCTTGAGTATGAAACAATCAAGGATTGTATTTGCATTTAATGAGTTGCAATTAGTAACTTAAAATATTAAAATCCATAACTCAAACAGCTCTTGTTTAAATATTACACTAACCCACTGAACCTGTTAGTCTGTTAACCCCAGCGTAATAATGTGGCTGCTCGTCCCACATAACTTGATTGCTCTCAGACGCAAACAGCCTATCACCACTTAATTATTGCTGTAAAACTATTAAATATATCATAGATGCAGCTTTGAGTGCAATAAGTTACTACCTTAGGTGGGAGAATAAGTTGGTAAGCCTGCACAACATTATGAACGCTGACGATGTATTTTAAAAATCAAATTTTCATCACTGGAACATGATATCGTAAAAAAAACTGACAACAAAACAGACCCGAAAAGCACAACAGACCGGAAAAACACAATGAATAAGGATAAATTAATTGGCAGAACGAAAACCTAATAAACAAACCACGAACACTAGAACTGACCTTCTATTCTAATATTCGGGGAACAAACACAACTAAATATTCTACGATCTAAAAACAAAAACAAAGATTGTATGACATACATTATATGTTCGGGCGGATCAATACCCCTGCTTTGTCTTAGCATTTCACTTTGTTTCTTTTTAAATTTGAGTTTGAGGCATTGGAATTTTTTAGGAAAGGTGCAAACTCTGATCTGGTTTAAATCCCACGTCAAAATTAAGCTGGGTAGCATACTGTAGTTAATTAATAGCACAAGAACTAGTAACTGAGCTAAATTTAACCCCGCTTGGAAGCATCATCCTGCATATTTTGAATTTTGAATTGAAAATTTTCATATTATATATTATGAACTGTAGGCTAACTAGACAATTATTGTTTTAATAACAAATATTGTTATCTAAGTTGTCTTCGCAGTAGGGTTACTCAGATCTTTAATCAAGTAAGTACCTCAAAGACCAAAGTGTATAGGCTAAAATAACAACAGATATGAACTCAACAACAGCCATTTGTCGTGTAATGTTGTTGTGGCAGGTGCAAGATACTGTGTGAGAACATCAACATAACTGTACTACTTAGAACTAACTTATACGATGCGTTTAAGGGTATAACTACTTAGCATCTTTATTGCTGTTCTGCTAGAAATGAATAAAAAATGCCCAGTACTATTTTCGAGTTGAATTTATTTGTTATTTAACTGCTAGATAAATTGAAAATGTATACAAACAGTATTTAATGTATACAATTTAGTGATGTAACACATATTGATATCTTATGTCGAGGATTGGCTGACGAGGTAAGTTTAGCCATTTGTCATAAAAATGTAATCATGGAGCTATAAAATTAACTAAAACCCTAAACAAAACAGAACGGTTCTATTTATAAAACGATCAATCAAATGTTCGTCGTCAACTGCATCATCATATGGAATTTAATATTTGCATCTGGTCTTTGCTTTATTATATAACTGGCGTTCTTAGTGGCTACTCAGTCCAATCAGATTTAACATGACTGGTCAACACCAAAAATCCTTTGTTCCGGACACCGGCTGCCAAAGACTACTTATAACTAATGTAGTATTAACTGTAAATATGTAATCAACCTTAAAATTAAGAAAACAATGGAAACTCCATGTACAATTTCGAAACTTAAATTTATTTAATTAAAATTAAAAATTGATAGTAAAAGAAAATAAGGGGTTCACAATAAAGTTTACAATCAGTGGGGAATGAATTTAATAATGAAATCTTTAGGCTAAGCCTATTACAATAGTTCTAAAGGTTCAGGTGTTATAATTTATTACATGGATCTTTATCTCAGGTGGGGTGATCGAGCGGCATTTGAATTTAATCTTGTGATTTTAACTTATATAGCCTAATTAAAATTTTGTTTGGAATATAAAATAGGTTCAAATTATAGATTGGTTGAATTAATTAAAGTTCTGAATATTAAGCTTCTATTAGTTTCTTGACTTTGAATTTGAGTACAAATGTCCAAAGGTTAGGCCTAAAAATGTTTTAATGGCTTCCAAAGGGGAAAAGTCTATTGGAGTGATCTCACCAAATTGATGTCTTCTTCGCAGCAAGATTTCTTGATGTTGTAACTTAATTTTTAATGTTTGTAATAAGGACGGTTCTTTTTCAATAGAATTTCACTAATTTAGGTTCAAATTTAGGCAATTTTTTATAAATTTTGATATTAAAATAGGTAGTATCCAATTTACATCTTCATACTAGCTCAGCTCCATTGGGAGTGATGCAGGTTTGATGCATTGTTGCACTCACATATGTCAATGCTGACTTAATCACAGAGAATTGTAAGCCACTGTTCACACATATATATTATAACAAATTTCATTTGCTATAGAGCTATATTTGAATTTTGAAAAGTTATTTAAATAAAATTATATTGAATTTGAAGCAATTTTGTTACAAAATTATAGGCTATTATATATTTACATGAAATTAGGTTATTTGAAAATTTCTATATTAGGTATATTGTTTCGAATCAATTACCCATTGGCCTTTTTTGGTCATATATTACTATATATGGTTTGAAAAGGGATTGACATTTAAATAAAATGAAAAACATATGGTGAAAATTAAATTATCTATGAAAAATATAAGTGGAAATATTGAATTGTTACATATATTGTCCTATAAAATTAGTTGTGAATTTCATAAAGTCAGGTCTAATCAATGGACGAGCGGTCTTAAGCCCTCTCCCTGACTAGTGACTATTTTCCGTTCAAACAGCCGTGGCACCTGACGGGTTAGGAGCCCCCATGGAAACCCTTGGGGCCTCCTAATCCCTCAGGTGCCATGGCTGTTTGAACGCACTAAGGAGGCAGGTTGGGCTTGTAGATGTCGCCTTGGTCAGGTCATGAGTAAAACATCCATCTGTGGAAGAGCTTATTGGTAGAGGCCCAAGTACAATAAATTGAGGACGACTTGGATGGACGTTTTTTGAGTTTCACATATAATTTACTTTATGATAATGGTTTAGACTTTTAAAAACCTTGATAAAAATATTCATGATGAAATCTGTAATTAAATAAATATAGTTCGGCCGCTTAGAAAGCGACCTCCTCCAGCATTGGTTTAGCATTAGCGCGCAGGTCGTTTTCTAAGCGGCGGAACTATAGTTTGAAAGGTTAATCCAGTTCAATGAACAAATAAGATCGAAATAAAATCTGTTGCTTACCTCATCAGTTTTAAAAGATCACACTTTTACAAGTAGTATTCTATTGTATGCTTTATGTCTCGATAACGAATCACCATACTTTCCTTTTTGGTAGATAAATTCATCAGCTTTATTTGTATAAATAAAATTGCCATTCCAAAATTCAATATTTTTTCTTTTTTCTATTTGACAGCAAATTAGCAGACGCACAGGTAGCACTGCCTATGTCTGCTAGTTCCTTTATTTTATTGTTCTATATATTTTGGCTTTATTAAAACTCGTATATACATTTTTAGTGACAAAAGTCTCTGTCATAATACTTTATTTAGTTATAATCACAGTTTGTAGCCAATGTTTTTTGGAATAAACTACATGCATTCATTCATTCAAAACCATTAATTATTGTAACTCGTTCACTGGTCACAGTACTAAATGTCTAAGAAGAGATCCATCAGAACTTCCCTCAGGAGCTGCGTTGTTTGCAAACACGTAATTTCAACTTCTATAGAAGCTTCGGTAAGTTCTTGCGAAAGCCGAATCAATAGTTGAAGCTTAAAGCCATGGAAACCCATCTAGGATTCAGAGTCATGTCAAACGTTCAATGGAAACATGTATTTGATAAACCACACTTTTGTTTCTCTTTTACACATAGAGGAGTATTTTGTTGAAAAGTATATATGTAAACATGAGTATTTTTTTAACCACATTCCTCCCTGAATGCCGATGGAGGGTGACCTTATAATCAAGTCTGTTTAACTTTGTTCCTGGCCAAGGTCAGTTGCTACATCAGCCAGAATAATTTATTATTAGAATCCCTATAATCAAGGACGGCTGGGTCCAGTATCAAAAACGCAAACAGCTACTGACTCAGGATCAAATTGGCGATCTCTTTTTAAAAGGCAAACAATTTAAAAGACTAAGTGCAAGAAAATGATTACTAGATTTACGATTAATCCCTATAAAACCTTTTGACATTTTAGTATATGGTTCAGCCAGCAACTTTAAGCCTTGAATGTTATTGTTGATCCAGACTGTGAGGTTTTCGAAATACCATTTGATGGAAGAAAATAATGTTTACGTCAGGTGTAATAGTATATTTCGTACCTAGGGCCGAGAATGAGGTTTTACCGGCTCGAGATAGTTTTTAAGTTCGAGAAGAAGTCAAGAGCTGCAAAACCATTTCGATTCGTGCTATTTTTCACCATCCTATTATATCCACCACAATAATAATGCACACTGTCAAAACAAGTACAACTTTAAGGTTATGTGAAGAAATTATTCGAGGAATCAGCAAAAATCCTTATATGGGTGGAACGAAGTTAGTGTTAAAAAATTTTATGTGTTAAACTACTAAGTATTGGTGACAAAATGGCACCAATTTAAGTTTCCATACCCTCACAGGTAGGGAATAACAGACAATTTAAGATTTTTTCAAAATATTTGTACATACTTACATAAAATGGCCATAAGTGCATTAAATATTGTTTTTATTCCAAATTCATTGTCATTTTCAGAATCCTCGTTAAATTTTCAATAGTAATAGTACAAATTCATTGAGATTAAACATCCGCATAAGCCCTTATTTGGCCATGGAAGTTTGAATTTGTGATTTTTTATAAAAAAGTAATAACTTTTTCCAAAGTTTTTCTATACTACACTGGACTGTAGAGAGTGTCAAATATTACTAAAAACTTCTGCAGTTAATAACCTTTAAAATGATGTATAAACATCTACTGTTCCTTTGATTTGTCGTTCTCAAATTTAAGAGTTTCTCATGAAAAACACGGAACGGCTAATGTTTAATTTCCTTTAAAAAAAAACATGTATTGGCTTTAATGATATGGCAGCAGCTGCTTTAAAAATCATGTTTAAATGGGTTTTATTGCAATTTTCAGAATCCTTGTAAAATTCCTGATAAGAATATTGAGGAATTGTTAGGATTAACACTTTATGAACCTATGTTTTGTGATGAATTTTCATTTAGGGGGTTTTCTTCTTATTTATTGGAATAAATTAAATATCGTTTACGGTGTTAGTTCTATGGCACATTCAACTGATGTGCGAGATTGACTTAAAGCAAAATACACAACTTGAAAGATAAGAATGATAATGATGGGTCATATGGTGTGGTTTGGTGGCATGCCAGGTCGCCAGACCTAAGTCCACTGGACTTGCTTTGTGTGTTATGTGGAGTACTTGGTCTACTCATCTTTAGTGGAAGATAATCAGGAAATTTACTACTGGATAAAGAATGCAGATTTTCTATTTTAATGTTACTATTGGTGCCACGTGCAAAAAAAGCTTGGCTGTGTATCTGGGAAAATGGGGGAGATTTTGAAAAAAAAACTCAAGTAGTTGGCATCAAATAGAGGGCAACTATTAAAACGTCTAGGAAGTAAGGAACAGTTATTTAAGTTTCGAATATTGTGTGTTTTAAAATTAACTTTTACTTTTTGTATAAATAACTAAAACTAAGTATTTTTGAGGTGTTAACAATTATTTTAGTTAAGAAATGTATCACTTGACTGAGTTATTTCCATTAGCATGTGTCTAAGCACTACAATCAATTAATTAGTATACTACACTTAGGTTAATTTTCGGTTTTCGGTGAACATATTGACAACATTGTAAAGTTTAGTACCTACATAATTTTATAGGCTACTCCATTGGAAGTATTTGCTTATGCTTAAAAAAATTCTTAAGTTAAATGTACCATGTGTAACTTTAAACAATATTCAATGTATTCAACAAATAAAAATAAAACTAATTTAACATGTTTTTACAAAACATATGTTTATATGGATGTTAATCCTAATCTATTACTTATTTAATACGCAAGCAGATTTTTTGTGACAATTACTCCTCCGAAACTACTGAACCGATTGACATGTTTTTGGTGTCATTGGAAAGAGCGTAACGGGAACTTGTGCAGGAAACTTTCTGTTTAAGGAAATAATGAGAGATTGAGGCCCTGGAGCCCTTTAAAGTTTCGTATTTCTCCATAAGGATAACATGGGAGATCGTTTTTATTTACAGAAACATATGTTTGTTACTTGAAAATAGTCAAAGTCTACTACATAATAATTGCTGTGTATTATGACTCTTAATGTACACCTACTACATTTCAATCAAGGATTGTGTACCTTAAAGTTTACCCATAATGGATCTTACTACTTTATTTTAATGCTGGGAATAGTAAAATTTAGTGAAGAATAAGTTACCATGATTTAGAAAACTTTACTATAAAAATTTATGTATTTAAATCACAAATCTTTGACATTATTAATTTATTTGAAACTAAACAGCTGATCGACAAATCAAACAAATCATCTACTTCATGTGAATAATGTTATTTCACAAACATAGTTTTTTTAACCAATATCATGATTCTTTTTTACTTGTGTGTGTATTTTGAGTTTGCAGTTATGAAAGCACCAAGCCAAGTAACTTTTATCTAATTTTCTTTATAAACTAATAGTATTAATGAAGTACTACATGAACTTGACAAGTCAGGTAATTAATTGTCAGTATAGTATACCAAGGGGAAGAAGAGTTGGTCCATGAAAACAGACGAAGGCCTGACGAACACCCATCTAGAAAATCCAACTGAGTTTTTAAATATAGAGGTCAGTGGATTGCCAAGACACAGATTAGACTAATAAAAGGGGGCAGTGGTTTTATTGATGAGGAATATTAATACATCAAAAAGGGCCTTATTAATGGCACAAGGCTTCACGTGATCAGAATGGTTAACAACTTAATAGAATGTAAAGTCTTAACTGGAACAAGTGAGTGGGGACGTATTTTGATTTCGAGGATAAAAATTTACCCGTCTGAAACAAACTTACCTATTGAAATGGAAAGATGCTAATTTCTGTTACCTTTGGCAGGGTGTAGGCCTTCTGGACATACGATAATCCTATTAGCGACGCTCGGCTGATCTGTCAGCACTACCCGTCCCTGCGTTGGGGTTGAAGATGAATAAGCGTAGGACAGTGGAGGGGGTGAGACGCCAATGTAGGGGAAGTCAGTGCGAGGTGTAGAGAGTGAAAGTGATGTAGGGTGAAGAGAAGGAAAGAGGTAAAAATTCAGCCATAAGGATCGAACTGATCAACAACTCACCCCATTGCATTGTGATCCAATGGTGTTTATAGTTTTTTATGTCTTTGTGGTGATATTTATTTACCGTATTGTGAGTTAACAGTATATTGTGCAAATAGCCTAAATGTATCAATAGTGTTTTTAGACCTATCTGTACTTACATTCTGTGCTTTAAGTAAACTGTTGATTGTTTATGAACAAATTATGGTCAAATTTGAAAAAGAAGTATTTAATTCATACTAAACTATTAGTATTTCACCTAAATAAAACACTTTATTACCTTCCCTGTAGCAGCAAACCTAAGTACTCGTAAACTAATGTTATTTAAATAGGGAATAAATATGAGACATCCTTAAGTAGATATTGTAGTGAAAATTCAATCTTGCAAATCTAAATTAGTTTACAGGTTTGCTGTGGCGGGGCTATTTATAAATTATATAGTTGCTGTTAATGGAAAAATCGCTTTTCTTAATAAAAAGATGGTAGATTGTGGCCTTTAACTTTAATGGACAAGTTATATAATGTAACGTTCAAATCAAATATAAATGTCGAGATAGGAAAAAAAACAAACAGTATTATACCTAAACAGAATAACCGTATTTATTTGTTCAACAAAAATAATAATAGATATATTTACAGCTGGAGGATACAATATCTGTTTAACATTATTTTGTAAATAAAGTTAATACTTACAATATATACAAATCGAGTAGAAAAATGCACGTATAAAATAATATACATAATTGGAGCATACACTTATATTTTTGCCGTTTAGATCGTCTTTTATTACTCAGATGGTGTAAACAATTTTATTAACTAGGTGTGCAATGCAGTTGTATGCTTGCAATATTGAGCGGAGCTAGCATATTAATCCAATACTTTTCTAAAGTCAATTTTACATCTGTTCCTCGCAAATGAGATTAAATACTTGCAGATGGAATGTCAATGGTATATTTGGTTCACTTAAATGGAATGTCTATTTGCAGTATTCTAAGTCAATTATAAGTCTGGTCCACGCAAATGAATTGTCTAATTGCAGAAACCAAAGCATATGTTTAATCTGGTTCTCATAAATGTCTAATTACAGTATCCAATGTCAATGATACATTTGGTTCGGATAAATAAAATGCCTATTTGCATTATCCAAAGTCAATGGTACGCCATTGACGGTTTACATAAATGGAATGTCTATTTGCAGTATTCCAAGTTAATTATACGAATTGTTTACTTGTGGTATCCAAAGTCAATGATACGTCGGGTTCACGTAAACGAATTGTTTACTTGGAGTATCCAAAGCAGTAGTTCATATTTGATTCACATAAATGGAGTGTCTATGTAGTATCCAAAGTCAATAGTACGCCTGGTTCACGTCAATGGAATGTTTACTTGCAGTATCCAAACTCAATTGTACGTAGGCCTAGATTTGGTTCACATAAATGGAATAGCTATTTGGATTATTTAAAGTCAATGGTGCATCAGCCTTATTCCGCCGACCATAATTATTGGCATTTCATTTTGTAGTAAATTATAATCAATGATATTAATCCGATTGTTCTTCCCTTTTTCTCTGTACGGTATTTGGTATTTGTAATATGCTATTTAGATGATTTGTTGACTAACATATGTTGCGACTCTTGTTTTACTTTTTTATTGTTATTTCGCAAATAATGTCATGGCAACCAATTAACCCATAAGGCCCATGTTAAATTTCCAAAAGTTTGAATTCACGTAGAGAAAAGCCCTGTGGTCCGATTTGTACCATTTCAGATTTATACCTTCCCATGGTAGGTTACTATGATTGTGCTAAATTTTGTGCAGATCGCTTCAGCCGTTCAGGAGGAGTATTTGTAAAACAAAAGCAGGAGTGTAGTATAAGAGCTTCGCTCAATTAATTAATTAATGGTTGTTAATTGGTATTTTAATTAATACTGTATTGGCAAATTTGTTAAATTCATACTAAACAATTAATATTTCACAAAAAATACCTTATTACCTTCAAGGCAAACGCAATAACATATAACGATAGAAAACCTGATAAAAAATAACCCTGGTATGACTGTTTTTGTGTTGCGTATATATTTAGTTCTTATGAATCTATTGTATTGGTTTGTTGGTCACATAGTTGCAGACAAGTACTTATACCACACGCACGATTACAGCTTTTTAGACACAGGCCACAAAAATGCCATATCTCGGTCATTTTAAATTGGATTTTCTATGTCGATGTGTCATTACGTTTGTGTCAGAATTTACAGTAAAAAGCATTATTGTATTTATTTTAAGATTTTCTGGTTTAACGTTACAACTGTTAACAAATTTTTAAAGGCTGCCGTATTAAATTTTATATTTGTAAATTGTAATATATCCTTGCAAAAACAAATCGTACTAGCATTAACATTAATTTACAATTTAAAATTTTAAGTAACATGGATATAAAAAAACAAAATGGTGGCTCTGTGTGTAAACATTGATTTACAGGTGCTTTAAATGTGATACTGTATTTATAAATTCGTTATTAACACAGACATTATATTCTAAAAGGTTGGTAGAGAGTTACTTAACACCCTATAGTTTAACAGAATTGACATAACTAAGTCACTACTAGATCATAAATGACCAGAAATAAATTTTCATCAACATCAGTTGATGAAAATCTATTTCTGGTTAGTAACTGGTTAGATGACGTATTTTCTCGTCACACAATTGGTATTCGGAATGTGACGTTTGCAGTAAAGATTTGAATAGAACTTGTTCAATACCGTACAAAACTATGATTTTCTTTTTTTTATAAACAAATCTTTCAACAAGTTTTAATTTACGACTCAAATAAATAAACTATGACATAAATATTACATATATATACTGGAATATCTAAGAAATAGCAAATGAAACCCTTGCTCATATTTCCTTTACCTTTCCTATTACTAAACACTGATTCCCTTCATCTCATTATTTGTTAACGGAAGTCCATTCAAATACTTTAAGTCGAATTGTTGTAATGTCAACCCTTCTGGGAACGTCAGCCTTCCGGTGTCGCTGGGGGCAACAAACTCGATCTTCTGTCTCGCTCAACCCCCACTCTAGCGCTTGCTACCCCTCAACTGCCAGGAAAGGCCATAAATCAGGCGATTAGCTTCAACAATACCCGGGTAGGATTATGTCACGAGTTCCGTCTCCCCCACCAATGGCCGTGAAAAATATAAGAAAAAGGTGAAAATTTGGTAAAAAAATTGTGAATTTTAGGTAAAAATATCGAAAATGTGAAAATAAGGTGACACAAAAATGTTAGTCAACGTTGCCTCCCACCTTGCCACCCGATTGATTGAGAGTGGTCCATCCAGGACTCATGTCCGTGATAAAAAGCTCTTTCTGGACCCAAGCCGTCACTCTGCAGGTTGGTGGCCGTGTAATGGGTGACGAGGGTCTTTCTCTTTTCTGCGTCGGCAGCGACATCACGTTGGATTGATGGAGGGGCGATCCCTATGATAGGATAGAGATTGTATCCTATGAACATGCAGGTCACCAATGGCCGTGAAAAATATAAGAAAAAGGTGAAAATTTGGTAAAAAAATAGTGAACTTTAGGTAAAAATATCAAAAATGTGAAAATAAGGTGACAAAAAATGTTGAATTCGATATACTATAACCACTGGGGCATAGTGAGGTGTTCATAATACTTAGTTTAGACATACACCTCGAAATCATCGGATTGGGCGAATCTTTTAGCTAAGTGGTTGGTAGTGTATCCTATGAACATGCAGGTCACCAATGGCCGTTTTGCTATTTTTTAAAAATAACCTTCCTCTCTATATCCCTTAGGGTTTTTTTTTAAACAACGATATATCGTTTCATAAATGTGAATTCCACGTGAAAAATATAAGAAAAAGGTGAAAATTTGGTAAAAAAATAGTGAATTTCAGGTAAAAATATCGAAAATGTGAAAATAAGGTGACACAAAAATGTTAGTCAACGTGGCCTCCCACCTTGCCACCCGATTGATTGAGAGTGGTCCATCCAGGACTCATGTCCGTGATAAAAAGCTCTTTCTGGACCCAAGCCGTCACTCTGCAGGTTGGTGGCCGTGTAATGGGTGACGAGGGTCTTTCTCTTTTCTGCGTCGGCAGCGACATCACGTTGGATTGATGGAGGGGCGATCCCTATGATAGGATAGAGATTGTATCCTATGAACATGCAGGTCACCAATGGCCGTGAAAAATATAAGAAAAAGGTGAAAATTTGGTAAAAAAATAGTGAACTTTAGGTAAAAATATCAAAAATGTGAAAATAAGGTGACAAAAAATGTTGAATTCGATATACTATAACCACTGGGGCATAGTGAGGTGTTCATAATACTTAGTTTAGACATACACCTCGAAATCATCGGATTGGGCGAATCTTTTAGCTAAGTGGTTGGTAGTGTATCCTATGAACATGCAGGTCACCAATGGCCGTTTTGCTATTTTTTTAAAATAACCTTCCTCTCTATATCCCTTAGGGTTTTTTTAAAAACAACGATATATCGTTTCATAAATGTGAATTCCACGTGAAAAATATAAGAAAATGGTGAAAATTTGGTAAAAAAATAGTGAATTTCAGGTAAAAATATCGAAAATGTGAAAATAAGGTGACAAAAAAATGTAAGTCAACGTGGCCTCCCACCTTGCCACAAGATTGATTGAGAGTGGTCCATCCAGGACTCATGTCCGTGATAAAAAGCTCTTTCTGGACCCAAGCCGTCACTCTGCAGGTTGGTGGCCGTGTAATGGGTGACGAGGGTCTTTCACTTTTTTCTGCGTCGGCAGCGACATCACGTCGGATTGATGGAGGGGCGATCCCTATGATAGGATAGAGATTGGATCCTATGAACATGCAGGTCACCAATGACCGTGAAAAATATAAGAAAAAGGTGAAAATTTGGTAAAAGAATAGTGAATTTTAGGTAAAAATATCGAAAATGTGAAAATAAGGTGACAAAAAAATGTTTAATTCGATATACTATAAACCACTGGGGCATAGTGAGGTGTTCATATTCCTTGGTTTAGACATACACCTCGAAATCATCGGATTGGGCGAATCTTTTAGCTAAGTGGTTGGTAGTGTATCCTATGAACATGCAGGTCACCAATGGCCGTTTTGCTATTTTTTTAAAATAACCTTCCTCTCTATATCCCTTAGGGTTTTTTTTTTTAAACAACGATATATCGTTTCATAAATGTGAATTCCACGTGAAAAATATAAGAAAAAGGTGAAAATTTGGTAAAAAAATAGTGAATTTCAGGTAAAATTATCGAAAATGTGAAAATAAGGTGACAAAAAAATGTAAGTCAACGTGGCCTCCCACCTTGCCACAAGATTGATTGAGAGTGGTCCATCCAGGACTCATGTCCGTGATAAACAGCTCTTTCTGGACCCAAGCTGTCACTCTGCAGGTTGGTGGCCGTGTAATGGGTGACGAGGGTCTTTCTCTTTTCTGCGTCGGCAGCGACATCACGTCGGATTGATGGAGGGGCGATCCCTATGATAGGATAGAGATTGTATCCTATGAACATGCAGGTCACCAATGGGCGTGAAAAATATAAGAAAAAGGTGAAAATTTGGTAAAAAAATAGTGAATTTTAGGTAAAAATATCGAAAATGTGAAAATAAGGTGACTAAAAAATGTTTAATTCGATATACCATAACCACTGGGGCATAGTGAGGTGTTCATAATCCTTGGTTTAGACATACACCTCGAAATCATCGGATTGGGCGAATCTTTTAGCTAAGTGGTTGGTAGTGTATCATATGAACATGCAGGTCACCAATGGCCGTTTTGCTATTTTTTTAAAATAACCTTCCTCTCTATATCCCTTAGGGTTTTTTTTAAAACAACGATATATCGTTCCATAAATGTGAATTTAACGTGAAAAATATAAGAAAAAGGTGAAAATTTGGTAAAAAAAATAGTGAATTTCAGGTAAAAATATCGAAAATGTGAAAATAAGGTGACAAAAAAATGTTAGTCAACGTGGCCTCCCACCTTGCCACCCGATTGATTGAGAGTGGTCCATCTAGGACTCATGTCCGTGATAAAAAGCTCTTTCTGGACCCAAGCCGTCACTCTGCAGGTTGGTGGCCGTGTAATGGGTGACGAGGGTCTTTCTCTTTTCTGCGTCGGCAGCGACATCACGTCGGATTGATGGAGGGGCGATCCCTATGATAGGATAGAGATTGTATTCTATGAACATGCAGGTCACCAATGGCCGTGAAAAATATAAGAAAAAGGTGAAAATTTGGTAAAAAAATTGTGAATTTTAGGTAAAAATATCGAAAATGTGAAAATAAGGTGACTAAAAAATGTTTAATTCGATATACTATAACCACTGGGGCATAGTGAGGTGTTCATAATCCTTGGTTTAGACATACACCTCGAAATCATCGGATTGGGCGAATCTTTTAGCTAAGTGGTTGGTAGTGTATCCTATGAACATGCAGGTCACCAATGGCCGTTTTGCTATTTTTTTAAAATAACCTTCCTCTCTATATCCCTTAGGGTTTTTTTTAAAACAACGATATATCGTTTCATAAATGTGAATTTAACGTGAAAAATATAAGAAAAAGGTGAAAATTTGGTAAAAAAAATAGTGAATTTCAGGTAAAAATATCAAAAATGTGAAAATAAAGTGACAAAAAAATGTTAGTCAACGTGGCCTCCCACCTTGCCACCCGATTGATTGAGAGTGGTCCATCCAGGACTCATGTCCGTGATAAAAAGCTCTTTCTGGACCCAAGCCGTCACTCTGCAGGTTGGTGGCCGTGTAATGGGTGACGAGGGTCTTTCTCTTTTCTGCGTCGGCAGCGACATCACGTCGGATTGATGGAGGGGCGATCCCTATGATAGGATAGAGATTGTATCCTATGAACATGCAGGTCACCAATGGCCGTGAAAAATATAGGAAAAAGGTGAAAATTTGGTAAAAAAATAGTGAATTTTAGGTAAAAATATCGAAAATGTGAAAATAAGGTGACTAAAAAATGTTTAATTCGATATACTATAACCACTGGGGCATAGTGAGGTGTTCATAATCCTTGGTTTAGACATACACCTCGAAATCATCGGATTGGGCGAATCTTTTAGCTAAGTGGTTGGTAGTGTATCCTATGAACATGCAGGTCACCAATGGCCGTTTTGCTATTTTTTTAAAATAACCTTCCTCTCTATATCCCTTAGGGTTTTTTTTTTAAACAACGATATATCGTTTCATAAATGTGAATTCCACGTGAAAAATATAAGAAAAAGGTGAAAATTTGGTAAAAAAAATAGTGAATTTCAGGTAAAAATATCGAAAATGTGAAAATAAGGTGACAAAAAAATGTTAGTCAACGTGGCCTCCCACCTTGCCACCCAAATGATTGAGAGTGGTCCATCCAGGACTCATGTCCGTGATAAAAAGCTCTTTCTGGACCCAAGCCGTCACTCTGCAGGTTGGTGGCCGTGTAATGGGTGACGAGGGTCTTTCTCTTTTCTGCGTCGGCAGCGACATCACGTTGGATTGATGGAGGGGCGATCCCTATGATAGGATAGAGATTGTAAACCTATGAACATGCAGGTCACCAATGGCCGTGAAAAATATAAGAAAAAGGTGAAAATTTGGTAAAAAAATAGTGAATTTTAGGTAAAAATATCGAAAATGTGAAAATAAGGTGACAAAAAAATGTTTAATTCGATATACTATAACCACTGGGGCATAGTGAGGTGTTCATAATCCTTGGTTTAGACATACACCTCGAAATCATCGGATTGGGCGAATCTTTTAGCTAAGTGGTTGGTAGTGTATCCTATGAACATGCAGGTCACCAATGGCCGTTTTGCTTTTTTTTTAAATAACCTTCCTCTCTATATCCCTTAGGGGTTTTTTTTAAACAACGATATATCGTTTCATAAATGTAAATTCCACGTGAAAAATATAAGAAAAAGGTGAAAATTTGGTAAAAAAAATAGTGAATTTCAGGTAAAAATATCTAAAATGTGAAAATAAGGTGACAAAAAAATGTTAGTCAACGTGGCCTCCCACCTTGCCACCCGATTGATTGAGAGTGGTCCATCCAGGACTCATGTCCGTGATAAAAAGCTCTTTCTGGACCCAAGCCGTCATTCTGCAGGTTGGTGGCCGTGTAATGGGTGACGAGGGTCTATCTCTTTTCTGCGTCGGCAGCGACATCACGTCGGATTGATGGAGGGGCGATCCCTATGATAGGATAGAGATTGTATCCTATGAACATGCAGGTCACCAATGGCCGTGAAAAATATAAGAAAAAGGTGAAAATTTGGTAAAAAAATAGTGAATTTTAGGTAAAAATATCGAAAATGTGAAAATAAGGTGACAAAAAAATGTTTAATTCGATATACTATAACCACTGGGGCATAGTGAGGTGTTCATAATCCTTGGTTTAGACATACACCTCGAAATCATCGGATTGGGCGAATCTTTTAGCTAAGTGGTTGGTAGTGTATCCTATGAACATGCAGGTCACCAATGGCCGTTTTGCTATTTTTTTTAAATAACCTTCCTCTCTATATCCCTTAGGGGTTTTTTTTAAACAACGATATATCGTTTCATAAATGTGAATTCCACGTGAAAAATATAAGAAAAAGGTGAAAATTTGGTAAAAAAAATAGTGAATTTCAGGTAAAAATATCTAAAATGTGAAAATAAGGTGACAAAAAAATGTTAGTCAACGTGGCCTCCCACCTTGCCACCCGATTGATTGAGAGTGGTCCATCCAGGACTCATGTCCGTGATAAAAAGCTCTTTCTGGACCCAAGCCGTCATTCTGCAGGTTGGTGGCCGTGTAATGGGTGACGAGGGTCTATCTCTTTTCTGCGTCGGCAGCGACATCACGTCGGATTGATGGAGGGGCGATCCCTATGATAGGATAGAGATTGTATCCTATGAACATGCAGGTCACCAATGGCCGTGAAAAATATAAGAAAAAGGTGAAAATTTGGTAAAAAAATAGTGAATTTTAGGTAAAAATATCGAAAATGTGAAAATAAGGTGACTAAAAAATGTTTAATTCGATATACCATAACCACTGGGGCATAGTGAGGTGTTCATAATCCTTGGTTTCGACATACACCTCGAAATCATCGGATTGGGCGAATCTTTTAGCTAAGTGGATGGTAGTGTATCCTATGAACATGCAGGTCACCAATGGCCGTTTTGCTATTTTTTTTTAAATAACCTTCCTCTCTATATCCCTTAGGGTTTTTTTTAAACAACGATATATCGTTTCATAAATGTGAATTCCACGTGAAAAATATAAGAAAAAGGTGAAAATTTGGTAAAAAAAATAGTGAATTTCAGGTAAAAATTTCGAAAATGTAAAAATAAGGTGACAAAAAAATGTAAGTCAACGTGGCCTCCCACCTTGCCACCCAAATGATTGAGAGTGGTCCATCCAGGACTCATGTCCGTAATAAAAAGCTCTTTCTGGACCCAAGCCGTCACTCTGCAGGTTGGTGGCCGTGTAATGGGTGACGAGGGTCTTTCTCTTTTCTGCGTCGGCAGCGACATCACGTTGGATTGATGGAGGGGCGATCCCTATGATAGGATAGAGATTGTAAACCTATGAACATGCAGGTCACCAATGGCCGTGAAAAATATAAGAAAAAGGTGAAAATTTGGTAAAAAAATAGTGAATTTTAGGTAAAAATATCGAAAATGTGAAAATAAGGTGACAAAAAAATGTTTAATTCGATATACTATAACCACTGGGGCATAGTGAGGTGTTCATAATCCTTGGTTTAGACATACACCTCGAAATCATCGGATTGGGCGAATCTTTTAGCTAAGTGGTTGGTAGTGTATCCTATGAACATGCAGGTCACCAATGGCCGTTTTGCTATTTTTTTTTAAATAACCTTCCTCTCTATATCCCTTAGGGTTTTTTTTAAACAACGATATATCGTTTCATAAATGTGAATTCCACGTGAAAAATATAAGAAAAAGGTGAAAATTTGGTACAAAAAATAGTGAATTTCAGGTAAAAATATCGAAAATGTGAAAATAAGGTGACAAAAAAATGTTAGTCAACGTGGCCTCCCACCTTGCCACCCGATTGATTGAGAGTGGTCCATCCAGGACTCATGTCCGTGATAAAAAGCTCTTTCTGGACCCAAGCCGTCATTCTGCAGGTTGTTGGCCGTGTAATGGGTGACGAGGGTCTTTCTCTTTTCTGCGTCGGCAGCGACATCACGTCGGATTGATGGAGGGGCGATCCCTATGATAGGATAGAGATTGTATCCTATGAACATGCAGGTCACCTATGGCCGTGAAAAATATAAGAAAAAGGTGAAAATTTGGTAAAAAAATAGTGAATTTTAGGTAAAAATATCGAAAATGTGAAAATAAGGTGACTAAAAAATGTTTAATTCGATATACCATAACCACTGGGGCATAGTGAGGTGTTCATAATCCTTGGTTTAGACATACACCTCGAAATCATCGGATTGGGCGAATCTTTTAGCTAAGTGGTTGGTAGTGTATCCTATGAACATGCAGGTCACCAATGGCCGTTTTGCTATTTTTTTAAAATAACCTTCCTCTCTATATCCCTTAGGGTTTTTTTTTAAACAACGATATATCGTTTCATAAATGTGAATTCCACGTGAAAAATATAAGAAAAAGGTGAAAATTTGGTAAAAAAATAGTAAATTTCAGGTAAAAATATCGAAAATGTGAAAATAAGGTGACAAAAAAATGTAAGTCAACGTGGCCTCCCACCTTGCCACCCAAATGATTGAGAGTGGTCCATCCAGGACTCATGTCCGTGATAAAAAGCTCTATCTGGACCCAAGCCGTCACTCTGCAGGTTGGTGGCCGTGTAATGGGTGACGAGGGTCTTTCTCTTTTCTGCGTCGGCAGCGACATCACGTTGGATTGATGGAGGGGCGATCCCTATGATAGGATAGAGATTGTAAACCTATGAACATGCAGGTGACCAATGGTAATGAAAAATATAAGAAAAAGGTGAAAATTTGGTAAATAAATAGTGAATTTTAGGTAAAAATATCGAAAATGTGAAAATAAGGTCACAAAAAATGTTTAATTCGATATACTATAACCACTGGGGCATAGTGAGGTGTTCATAATCCTTGGTTTAGACATACACCTCGAAATCATCGGATTGGGCGAATCTTTTAGCTAAGTGGTTGGTAGTGTATCCTATGAACATGCAGGTCACCAATTGCCGTTTTGCAATTTTTTAAAATAACCTTCCTCTCTATATCCCTTAGGGTTTTTTTTTAAACAACGATATATCGTTTCATAAATGTGGATTCCACGTGAAAAATATAAGAAAAAGGTGAAAATTTGGTAAAAAAAATAGTGAATTTCAGGTAAAAATATCGAAAATGTGAAAATAAGGTGACAAAAAAATGTTAGTCAACGTGGCCTCCCACCTTGCCACCCGATTGATTGAGAGTGGTCCATCCAGGACTCATGTCCGTGATAAAAAGCTCTTTCTGGACCCAAGCCGTCATTCTGCAGGTTGTTGGCCGTGTAATGGGTGACGAGGGTCTTTCTCTTTTCTGCGTCGGCAGCGACATCACGTCGGATTGATGGAGGGGCGATCCCTATGATAGGATAGAGATTGTATCCTATGAACATGCAGGTCACCAATGGCCGTGAAAAATATAAGAAAAAGGTGAAAATTTGGTGAAAAAATAGTGAATTTTAGGTAAAAATATCGAAAATGTGAAAATAAGGTGACTAAAAAATGTTTAATTCGATATACCATAACCACTGGGGCATAGTGAGGTGTTCATAATCCTTGGTTTAGACATACACCTCGAAATCATCGGATTGGGCGAATCTTTTAGCTAAGTGGTTGGTAGAGTATCCTATGAACATGCAGGTCACCAATGGCCGTTTTGCTATTTTTTTAAAATAACCTTCCTCTCTATATCCCTTAGGGTTTTTTTTAAACAACGATATATCGTTTCATAAATGTGAATTCCACGTGAAAAATATAAGAAAAAGGTGAAAATTTGGTAAAAAAATAGTGAATTTCAGGTAAAAATATCGAAAATGTGAAAATAAGGTGACAAAAAAATGTTAGTCAACGTGGCCTCCCACCTTGCCACCCAAATGATTGAGAGTGGTCCATCCAGGACTCATGTCCGTGATAAAAAGCTCTTTCTGGACCCAAGCCGTCACTCTGCAGGTTGGTGGCCGTGTAATGGGTGACGAGGGTCTTTCTCTTTTCTGCGTCGGCAGCGACATCACGTTGGATTGATGGAGGGGCGATCCCTATGATAGGATAGAGATTGTAAACCTATGAACATGCAGGTGACCAATGGCCGTGAAAAATATAAGAAAAAGGTGAAAATTTGGTAAAAAAATAGTGAATTTTAGGTAAAAATATCGAAAATGTGAAAATAAGGTCACAAAAAATGTTTAATTCGATATACTATAACCACTGGGGCATAGTGAGGTGTTCATAATCCTTGGTTTAGACATACACCTCGAAATCATCGGATTAAGCGAATCTTTTAGCTAAGTGGTTGGTAGTGTATCCTATGAACATGCAGGTCACCAATGGCCGTTTTGCTATTTTTTTTTAAATAACCTTCCTCTCTATATCCCTTAGGATTTTTTTTAACAACGATTTATCGTTTCATAAATGTGAATTCCACGTGAAAAATATAAGAAAAAGGTGAAAATTTGGTAAAAAAAATAGTGAATTTCAGGTAAAAATATCTAAAATGTGAAAATAAGGTGACAAAAACATGTTAGTCAACGTGGCCTCCCACCTTGCCACCCGATTGATTGAGAGTGGTCCATCCAGGACTCATGTCCGTGATAAAAAGCTCTTTCTGGATCCAAGCCGTCACTCTGCAGGTTGGTGGCCGTGTAATGGGTGACGAGGGTCTTTCTCTTTTCTGCGTCGGCAGCGACATCACGTCGGATTGATGGAGGGGCGATCCCTATGATAGGATAGAGATTGTATCCTATGAACATGCAGGTCACCAATGGCCGTGAAAAATATAAGAAAAAGGTGAAAATTTGGTAAAAAAATAGTGAATTTTAGGTAAAAATATCGAAAATGTGAAAATAAGGTGACTAAAAATTTTTAATTCGATATACCATAACCACTGGGGCATAGTGAGGTGTTCATAATCCTTGGTTTAGACATACACCTCGAAATCATCGGATTGGGCGAATCTTTTAGCTAAGTGGTTGGTAGTGTATCCTATGAACATGCAGGTCACCAATTGCCGTTTTGCAATTTTTTAAAATAACCTTCCTCTCTATATCCCTTAGGGTTTTTTTTTTAAACAACGATATATCGTTTCATAAATGTGGATTCCACGTGAAAAATATAAGAAAAAGGTGAACATTTGGTAAAAAAAATAGTGAATTTCAGGTAAAAATATCGAAAATGTGAAAATAAGGTGACAAAAAAATGTTAGTCAACGTGGCCTCCCACCTTGCCACCCGATTGATTGAGAGTGGTCCATCCAGGACTCATGTCCGTGATAAAAAGCTCTTTCTGGACCCAAGCCGTCATTCTGCAGGTTGTTGGCCGTGTAATGGGTGACGAGGGTCTTTCTCTTTTCTGCGTCGGCAGCGACATCACGTCGGATTGATGGAGGGGCGATCCCTATGATAGGATAGAGATTGTATCCTATGAACATGCAGGTCACCAATGGCCGTGAAAAATATAAGAAAAAGGTGAAAATTTGGTGAAAAAATAGTGAATTTTAGGTAAAAATATCGAAAATGTGAAAATAAGGTGACTAAAAAATGTTTAATTCGATATACCATAACCACTGGGGCATAGTGAGGTGTTCATAATCCTTGGTTTAGACATACACCTCGAAATCATCGGATTGGGCGAATCTTTTAGCTAAGTGGTTGGTAGTGTATCCTATGAACATGCAGGTCACCAATGGCCGTTTTGCTATTTTTTTAAAATAACCTTCCTCTCTATATCCCTTAGGGTTTTTTTTTAAACAACGATATATCGTTTCATAAATGTGAATTCCACGTGAAAAATATAAGAAAAAGGTGAAAATTTGGTAAAAAAATAGTGAATTTCAGGTAAAAATATCGAAAATGTGAAAATAAGGTGACAAAAAAATGTTAGTCAACGTGGCCTCCCACCTTGCCACCCGATTGATTGAGAGTGGTTCATCCAGGACTCATGTCCGTGATAAAAAGCTCTTTCTGGACCCAAGCCGTCACTCTGCAGGTTGGTGGCCGTGTAATGGGTGACGAGGGTCTTTCTCTTTTCTGCGTCGGCAGCGACATCACGTCGGATTGATGGAGGGGCGATCCCTATGATAGGATAGAGATTGTATCCTATGAACATGCAGGTCACCAATGGCCGTGAAAAATATAAGAAAAAGGTGAAAATTTGGTAAAAAAAATAGTGAATTTTAGGTAAAAATATCGAAAATGTGAAAATAAGGTGACTAAAAAATGTTTAATTCGATATATTATAACCACTGGGGCATAGTGAGGTGTTCATAATCCTTGGTTTAGACATACACCTCGAAATCATCGGATTGGGCGAATCTTTTAGCTAAGTGGTTGGTAGTGTATCCTATGAACATGCAGGTCACCAATGGCCGTTTTGCTATTTTTTTTAAATAACCTTCCGCTCTATATCCCTTAGGGGTTTTTTTTAAACAACGATATATCGTGTCATAAATGTGAATTCCACGTGAAAAAAATAAGAAAAAGGTGAAAATTTGGTAAAAAAATAGTGAATTTCAGGTAAAAATATCGAAAATGTGAAAATAAGGTGACAAAAAAATGTTAGTCAACGTGGCCTCCCACCTTGCCACCCAAATGATTGAGAGTGGTCCATCCAGGACTCATGTCCGTGATAAAAAGCTCTTTCTGGACCCAAGCCGTCACTCTGCAGGTTGGTGGCCGTGTAATGGGTGACGAGGGTCTTTCTCTTTTCTGCGTCGGCAGCGACATCACGTCGGATTGATGGAGGGGCGATCCCTATGATAGGATAGAGATCGTATCCTATGAACATGCAGGTCACCAATGGCCGTGAAAAATATAAGAAAAAGGTGAAAATTTGGTAAAAAAAATAGTTAATTTTAGGTAAAAAATATCGGAAATGTGAAAATAAGGTGACAAAAAAATGTTGAATTCGATATACTATAACCACTGGGGCATAGTGAGGTGTTCATAATCCTTGGTTTAGACATACACCTCGAAATCATCGGATTGGGCGAATCTTTTAGCTAAGTGGTTGGTAGTGTATCCTATGAACATGCAGGTCACCAATGGCCGTTTTGCAATTTTTTAAAATAACCTTCCTCTCTATATCCCTTAGGGTTTTTTTTTTTAAACAACGATATATCGTTTCATAAATGTGAATTCCACGTGAAAAATATAAGAAAAAGGTGAAAATTTGGTAAAAAAAATAGTGAATTTCAGGTAAAAATATCGAAAATGTGAAAATAAGGTGACAAAAAAATGTAAGTCAACGTGGCCTCCCACCTTGCCACCCGATTGATTGAGAGTGGTCCATCCAGGACTCATGTCCGTGATAAAAAGCTCTTTCTGGACCCAAGCCGTCATTCTGCAGGTTGGTGGCCGTGTAATGGGTGACGAGGGTCTTTCTCTTTTCTGCGTCGGCAGCGACATCACGTCGGATTGATGGAGGGGCGACCCCTATGATAGGATAAAGATTGTATCCTATGAACATGCAGGTCACCAATGGCCGTGAAAAATATAAGAAAAAGGTGAAAATTTGGTAAAAAAATAGTGAATTTTAGGTAAAAATATCGAAAATGTGAAAATAAGGTGACTAAAAAATGTTTAATTCGATATACCATAACCACTGGGGCATAGTGAGGTGTTCATAATCCTTGGTTTAGACATACACCTCGAAATCATCGGATTGGGCGAATCTTTTAGCTAAGTGGTTGGTAGTGTATCCTATGAACATGCAGGTCACCAATGGCCGTTTTGCTATTTTTTTAAAATAACCTTCCTCTCTATATCCCTTAGGGTTTTTTTTTAAACAACGATATATCGTTTCATAAATGTGAATTCCATGTGAAAAATATAAGAAAAAGGTGAAAATTTGGTAAAAAAAATAGTGAATTTCAGGTAAAAATATCGAAAATGTGAAAATAAGGTGACAAAAAAATGTTAGTCAACGTGGCCTCCCACCTTGCCACCCGATTGATTGAGAGTGGTCCATCCAGGACTCATGTCCGTGATAAAAAGCTCTTTCTGGACCCAAGCCGTCATTCTGCAGGTTGGTGGCCGTGTAAATAGATACGTTTGAAGATAAGGGCTCTGCTGCTTTGGTCCTTGCAGATCTCAGCAAAGCCTTTGACACCGTCAACCATAAGATGCTACTACAAAAATTAGAAAATGTTGGGATCCGTGGCAGTGTATTTGATGCCTTCAGGTCGTATCTCAGTGACCGCAGACAAGTGCTGTCGATATCTGGAGCCAACTCTTCACCTGGATTAATTGAGCATGGTGTCCCACAGGGCTCAGTATTGGGCCCTGTCCTCTTTTTAATCATGATAAATGACCTTAGTGCCATTGGAAGCGTCCTAATGTTTGCTGACGACACAACAATTGTTGCCAGAGGATCTACTCCAGTTTTGGCCCGGGAAAAGGCCACAGAAGTTTTTGAGTTGGCAAAGACTTGGTTTCAACAAAACGGATTGAGCCTCAACCGAGAAAAAACCCAAGAGATTGTGTGCAGTCTCAGTCGTACAAACGCTGACATTTTAACGGAGGTGAAGCTGCTGGGATTCGTAATAGACACAAAGATTAGCTGGAGTGGCCATGTGGACAGTATCTGTACTAAGCTCTCTCGAGTCGTCCATCTACTCCGCAGACTTAAACCCCTGTTGACGAGGCAATACCTGACCACCGTCTATCACGGCTTGTTTCATTCCCACCTCTCCTATGGGCTCCTGCTTTGGGGACACGCTGCAAGGTGTGAAGATATTCTTCTCCTTCAAAAGAGGGCGGTTCGGATTATTGCATCGAAGAGTGACAGTGAGCACTGTAGGCCTATCTTCAGAAGCCTAAAAATCCTTACTATCTTCAGCCAGTATGTACTGTTTAGCCTCTGTTATGTGAGGGATAACTTAGATCAGCTCACAACAAGGGAATTCCACCACTCCCACAACCTTCGTAACAGAGACCAGCTCCACATACCTTACTGCAGGCTGTCCAAAACACAAAGCTTTTTCCGCATCAGGGCTCTGAAGATGTACAACAGTCTCCCCCAAAGATTTAAGTCTTGTGAACCGTCCACTTTTAAAAAGAAAGTTAAAGCCTGGCTAGTCGACCGACCACTGTACTCAGTTGACGAGTATTTTGATGCGTTCCATCGAGTATAGGCTCAACGCCATCTTGCCAAAGTATTGTAAATAGTGTAAATATTATTTTTAGTTTATGACACAGTCTATCCAGAAATTCTGGTCAACGACGTCGCAGCAGGTATTCAGAGGTATTCAGGTAATGGGTGACGAGGGTCTTTCTCTTTTCTGCGTCGGCAGCGACATCACGTCGGATTGATGGAGGGGCGATCCCTATGATAGGATAGAGATTGTATCCTATGAACATGCTGGTCACCTATGGCCGTGAAAAATATAAGAAAAAGGTGAAAATTTGGTAAAAAAATAGTGAATTTTAGGTAAAAATATCGAAAATGTGAAAATAAGGTGACTAAAAAATGTTTAATTCGATATACCATAACCACAGGGGCATAGTGAGGTGTTCATAATCCTTGGTTTAGACATACACCTCGAAATCATCGGATTGGGCGAATCTTTTAGCTAAGTGGTTGGTAGTGTATCCTATGAACATGCAGGTCACCAATGGCCGTTTTGCTATTTTTTAAAAATAACCTTCCTCTCTATATCCCTTAGGGTTTTTTTTTAAACAACGATATATCGTTTCATAAATGTGAATTCCACGTGAAAAATATAAGAAAAAGGTGAAAATTTGGTAAAAAAAATAGTGAATTTCAGGTAAAAATATCGAAAATGTGAAAATAAGGTGATAAAAAAATGTAAGTCAACGTGGCCTCCCACCTTGCCACAAGATTGATTGAGAGTGGTCCATCCAGGACTCATGTCCGTGATAAAAAGCTCTTTCTGGACCCAAGCCGTCACTCTGCAGGTTGGTGGCCGTGTAATGGGTGACGAGGGTCTTTCTCTTTTCTGCGTCGGCAGCGACATCACGTTGGATTGATGGAGGGGCGATCCCTATGATAGGATAGAGATTGTAAACCTATGAACATGCAGGTCACCAATGGCCGTGAAAAATATAAGAAAAAGGTGAAAATTTGGTAAAAAAATAGTGAATTTTAGGTAAAAAATATCGAAAATGTGAAAATAAGGTCACAAAAAATGTTTAATTCGATATACTATAACCACTGGGGCATAGTGAGGTGTTCATAATCCTTGGTTTAGAAATACACCTCGAAATCATCGGATTGGGCGAATCTTTTAGCTAAGTGGTTGGTAGTGCAGGGGTGCCCACAAGGGGGGGCCGTGACGCAGACTGCGTCATTGAAATTCTTGGGGGGGGGCTCAAAAAATTCAAATGGGGGGGGGGCTAAAGTTAATAGCAACAATGTTCAACGTGACGACAATCCAAAATACATTACGAAGTCGCCAGATAGAAAGTGGATTAATTAATGACAATAGTTATATTATTGAATTAAATTAGTTAAAATAGGATTTTAGGATAGTTTAGGATTCGTGTAGAAAGTTTTTATTTAAGATTAGCAAGACGTGAGATCTAAGAGGGAGCGCACGGGATGGCTCAACTGCTGTGATAGTTAAAAGATAACGCGTGGTACAGACACGTCCAGCTACACCGCGACTTAGCACAGCAGAACGCTTTGTTGACATAAAGCTCGTTAAAATACAATCAAGTAGCAAGTAGCATAGGCTACAATACTTTACACTATTGTGTAGATACTCGATTACCTGAGTTAATAGGGAGAGGGGGGGAATGAAAAATACGGTTAATCCAATATAGTATAAAAACAGATGACAAACTCATTAAAACGCTGTAAACAGCCATAAACGTCACGATTTACATTTTTATAAACGAAATTCAACATTGCACAATCATTATTATTGTAAATTTCAAATCATTTATCTTGGTTCAGTTGTACAAACGGAAACGTTTAAAATTGTAGCTAACTCAAACTCAACTAATCACTAGCCAAACATTGTATTGCTATAAATAACGTAAATTATTAAAGGAACCTTTAGAAAGTGTTATAAGGTACTGCTCATGATAGACGGATAGGCTACCGATAGGTGCTGTAACACAGCATAGGAATTGATAGATAAGTAATAAAAAATTGTAAAATTATATTGAGAGATAATTAAAACACTCTTAAAAAAGAATGTAACGAGAACAATCTTGTTATTCTCTTTCTTTGTTCTTCTGTTCTTTAATAGGTTTCTCTTCAATTCATACACGAATTCAACAAGTCGCCATATTTAGGTCTACTCATTGGCCAATCACAGCCTTACTAAAGTTACCATGGTTATCACTCAATCACAGTGTACTAAGCATTATATCGTCATCATTCCCTAGAGCTGTTGTATCTGAAATCTGTTGTAACATAGCGCACAGCAGACAGAAGTGTACGGAGCAGACGATTGTTGGCGCAAGCGTTGTTTCCATTTCATTTTCATCAAAGGAGCTGTGATGTTTCTAAAGGGAGGGAGAGGGGATCGTAATATCGAGAAAGACGCTGACAATTCGTTAAGCAGGTTACGAACGCTGTATGGATATTCTGGCAATAAAAAATTCCTTAAATTGAGGTGATTTATGAAACTCTAATTTTATTTATATAGAAAGATAAGTTTTCCAGTCCTGTACAACACTGATTCACGGTCTTTTCCCTGTAATCAAAATTCAAGTACAACTTGATACAAACAGAATCTCCGGTTCCCGACCTGGATGATGGCTAGTTATTTCATTTAATTTACAGTTACATATTAGTACTCGTGATAAATCAAACCCGTTATGTAAGCCAAAGCCACACGGTTATTAATCTCACTTGGTTTTGGATTTGCTTACAAACGTGATCGGAAATGGTTAGGGCCTACACAGTATTCTTAAAGAACATTTATGTAAACATATCAGTGACAGCTAGGAAAAGGAATCTTTATCAAAACAGCTGCTCATAATTTCATACATGACGTGTTCTCATAACAGATTATTAGTATTTCATAAATTAATGACGTATGTAGTAAACATGGAGAAAATAAACTTGAAAAATCACACAAAATTGTGTTTTTGATCGTCCGTTATTTTATTTCCAAAATAGTGAGGCCATATTTTAATGGCTATAAGGACTCTCTCGCCAATCTTGTGGATACAATTAAACCATTAGAATCATAATCGGTACTCTAGTTTTCTTTAGAGTAGGCCATGAGTAGGCTGCATAAAATGCATTCTGGGCCGTGACGACAGACGGACATAAATTGAGATAAGACATGTTTCAACTTCTTCAATGTATAAAACATAAATATCCCAAATTATGTACAATTCTGAGCAATTTTCAGACAAAACTATAACTTTATTGTTATAGATTAACTGGGTTTGAATTTTAAATATCTAAAAAAATTATAAAACTTCTTTTATAGTTTTACAAATAGTGCTGGGCGGGGGAATAATGTTTCTAATTTGTTGTGTACATCATTTATGGGGGGGGCTGTTGCTCAATTGCGGGGGGGGGGGGGGTTGCGTCATGAGTCTAGGGGGGGATGGGCACCCCTGGGTAGTGTATCCTATGAACATGCAGGTCACCAATGGCCGTTTTGCTATTTTTTTTAAATAACCTTCCTCTCTATATCCCTTAGGGTTTTTTTTAAACAACGATATATCGTTTCATAAATGTGAATTCCACGTGAAAAATATAAGAAAAAGGTGAAAATTTGGTAAAAAAAATAGTGAATTTCAGGTAAAAATATCGAAAATGTGAAAATAAGGTGACAAAAAAATGTTAGTCAACGTGGCCTCCCACCTTGCCACCCGATTGATTGAGAGTGGTCCATCCAGTACTCATGTCCGTGATAAAAACCTCTTTCTGGACCCAAGCCGTCACTCTGCAGGTTGGTGGCCGTGTAATGGGTGACGAGGGTCTTTCTCTTTTCTGCGTCGGCAGCGACATCACGTCGGATTGATGGAGGGGCGATCCCTATGATAGGATAGAGATTGTATCCTATGAACATGCAGGTCACCAATGGCCGTGAAAAATATAAGAAAAAGGTGAAAATTTGGTAAAAAAATAGTGAATTTTAGGTAAAAATATCGAAAATGTGAAAATAAGGTGACTAAAAAATGTTTAATTCGATATAACATAACCACTGGGGCATAGTGAGGTGTTCATAATCCTTGGTTTAAACATACACCTCGAAATTATCGGATTGGGCGAATCTTTTAGCTCAGTGGTTGGTAGTGTATCCTATGAACATGTAGGTCACCAATGGCCGTTTTGCTATTTTTTTAAAATAACCTTTCTCTCTATATCCCTTAGGGTTTTTTTTTAAACAACGATATATCGTTTCATAAATGTGAATTCCACGTGAAAAATATAAGAAAAAGGTGAAAATTTGGTAAAAAAATAGTGAATTTCAGGTAAAAATATCGAAAATGTGAAAATAAGGTGACAAAAAAATGTTAGTCAACGTGGCCTCCCACCTTGCCACCCAAATGATTGAGAGTGGTCCATCCAGGACTCATGTCCGTGATAAAAATTTCTTTCTGGACCCAAGCCGTCACTCTGCAGGTTGGTGGCCGTGTAATGGGTGACGAGGGTCTTTCTCTTTTCTGCGTCGGCAGCGACATCACGTCGGATTGATGGAGGGGCGATCCCTATGATAGGATAGAGATTGTATCCTATGAACATGCAGGTCACCTATGGCCGTGAAAAATATAAGAAAAAGGTAAAAATTTGGTAAAAAAATAGTGAATTTTAGGTAAAAATATCGAAAATGTGAAAATAAGGTGACAAAAAAATGTTGAATTCGATATACTATAACCACTGGGGCATAGTGAGGTGTTCATAATCCTTGGTTTAGACATACACCTCGAAATCATCGGATTGGGCGAATCTTTTAGCTAAGTGGTTGGTAGTGTATCCTATGAACATGCAGGTCACCAATGGCCGTTTTGCAATTTTTTAAAATAACCTTCCTCTTTATATCCCTTAGGGTTTTTTTTTTAAACAACGATATATCGTTTCATAAATGTGAATTCCACGTGAAAAATATAAGAAAAAGGTGAAAATTTGGTAAAAAAATAGTGAATTTCAGGTAAAAATATCGAAAATGTGAAAATAAGGTGACAAAAAAATGTTAGTCAACGTGGCCTCCCACCTTGCCACCCGATTGATTGAGAGTGGTCCATCCAGGACTCATGTCCGTGATAAAAAGCTCTTTCTGGACCCAAGCCGTCATTCTGCAGGTTGGTGGCCGTGTAATGGGTGACGAGGGTCTTTCTCTTTTCTGCGTCGGCAGCGACATCACGTCGGATTGATGGAGGGGCGATCCCTATGATAGGATAGAGATTGTATCCTATGAACATGCAGGTCACCAATGGCCGTGAAAAATATAAGAAAAAGGTGAAAATTTGGTAAAAAAATAGTGAATTTTAGGTAAAAATATCGAAAATGTGAAAATAAGGTGACTAAAAAATGTTTAATTCGATATAACATAACCACTGGGGCATAGTGAGGCGTTCATAATCCTTGGTTTAAACATACACCTCGAAATTATCGGATTGGGCGAATCTTTTAGCTCAGTGGTTGGTAGTGTATCCTATGAACATGTAGGTCACCAATGGCCGTTTTGCTATTTTTTTAAAATAACCTTTCTCTCTATATCCCTTAGGGTTTTTTTTAAACAACGATATATCGTTTCATAAATGTGAATTCCACGTGAAAAATATAAGAAAAAGGTGAAAATTTGGTAAAAAAATAGTGAATTTCAGGTAAAAATATCGAAAATGTGAAAATAAGGTGACAAAAAAATGTTAGTCAACGTGGCCTCCCACCTTGCCACCCAAATGATTGAGAGTGGTCCATCCAGGACTCATGTCCGTGATAAAAATTTCTTTCTGGACCCAAGCCGTCACTCTGCAGGTTGGTGGCCGTGTAATGGGTGACGAGGGTCTTTCTCTTTTCTGCGTCGGCAGCGACATCACGTCGGATTGATGGAGGGGCGATCCCTATGATAGGATAGAGATTGTATCCTATGAACATGCAGGTCACCTATGGCCGTGAAAAATATAAGAAAAAGGTGAAAATTTGGTAAAAAAATAGTGAATTTTAGGTAAAAATATCGAAAATGTGAAAATAAGGTGACAAAAAAATGTTGAATTCGATATACTATAACCACTGGGGCATAGTGAGGTGTTCATAATCCTTGGTTTAGACATACACCTCGAAATCATCGGATTGGGCGAATCTTTTAGCTAAGTGGTTGGTAGTGTATCCTATGAACATGCAGGTCACCAATGGCCGTTTTGCAATTTTTTAAAATAACCTTCCTCTTTATATCCCTTAGGGTTTTTTTTTTAAACAACGATATATCGTTTCATAAATGTGAATTCCACGTGAAAAATATAAGAAAAAGGTGAAAATTTGGTAAAAAAATAGTGAATTTCAGGTAAAAATATCGAAAATGTGAAAATAAGGTGACAAAAAAATGTTAGTCAACGTGGCCTCCCACCTTGCCACCCGATTGATTGAGAGTGGTCCATCCAGGACTCATGTCCGTGATAAAAAGCTCTTTCTGGACCCAAGCCGTCATTCTGCAGGTTGGTGGCCGTGTAATGGGTGACGAGGGTCTTTCTCTTTTCTGCGTCGGCAGCGACATCACGTCGGATTGATGGAGGGGCGATCCCTATGATAAGATAGAGATTGTATCCTATGAACATGCAGGTCACCAATGGCCGTGAAAAATATAAGAAAAAGGTGAAAATTTGGTAAAAAAATAGTGAATTTTAGGTAAAAATATCGAAAATGTGAAAATAAGGTGACTAAAAAATGTTTAATTCGATATACCATAACCACTGGGGCATAGTGAGGTGTTCATAATCCTTGGTTTAGACATACACCTCGAAATCATCGGATTGGGCGAATCTTTTAGCTCAGTGGTTGGTAGTGTATCCTATGAACATGCAGGTCACCAATGGCCGTTTTGCTATTTTTTTAAAATAACCTTCCTCTCTATATCCCTTAGGGTTTTTTTTTAAACAACGATATATCGTTTCATAAATGTGAATTCCACGTGAAAAATATAAGAAAAAGGTGAAAATTTGGTAAAAAAATAGTGAATTTCAGGTAAAAATATCGAAAATGTGAAAATAAGGTGACAAAAAAATGTTAGTCAACGTGGCCTCCCACCTTGCCACCCAAATGATTGAGAGTGGTCCATCCAGGACTCATGTCCGTTATAAAAAGCTCTTTCTGGACCCAAGCCGTCACTCTGCAGGTTGGTGGCCGTGTAATGGGTGACGAGGGTCTTTCTCTTTTCTGCGTCGGCAGCGACATCACGTTGGATTGATGGAGAAGCGATCCCTATGATAGGATAGAGATTGTAAACCTATGAACATGCAGGTCACCAATAGCCGTGAAAAATATAAGAAAAAGGTGAAAATTTGGTAAAAAAATAGTGAATTTTAGGTAAAAATATCGAAAATGTGAAAATAAGGTGACAAAAAAATGTCTAATTCGATATACTATAACCACTGGGGCATAGTGAGGTGTTCATAATCCTTGGTTTAGACATACACCTCGAAATCATCGGATTGGGCGAATCTTTTAGCTAAGTGGTTGGTAGTGTATCCTATGAACATGCAGGTCACCAATGGCCGTTTTGCAATTTTTTTAAATAACCTTCCTCTCTATATCCCTTAGGGTTTTTTTTTAAACAACGATATATCGTTTCATAAATGTGAATTCCACGTGAAAAATATAAGAAAAAGGTGAAAATTTGGTAAAAAAATAGTGAATTTCAGGTAAAAATATCGAAAATGTGAAAATAAGGTGACAAAAAAATGTTAGTCAACGTGGCCTCCCACCTTGCCACCCGATTGATTGAGAGTGGTCCATCCAGGACTCATGTCCGTGATAAAAAGCTCTTTCTGGACCCAAGCCGTCATTCTGCAGGTTGGTAGCCGTGTAATGGGTGACGAGGGTCTTTCTCTTTTCTGCGTCGGCAGCGACATCACGTCGGATTGATGGAGGGGCGATCCCTATGATAGGATAGAGATTGTATCCTATGAACATGCAGGTCACCAATGGCCGTGAAAAATATAAGAAAAAGGTGAAAATTTGGTAAAAAAATAGTGAATTTTAGGTAAAAATATCGAAAATGTGAAAATAAGGTGACTAAAAAATGTTTAATTCGATATACCATAACCACTGGGGCATAGTGAGGTGTTCATAATCCTTGGTTTAGACATACACCTCGAAATCATCGGATTGGGCGAATCTTTTAGCTCAGTGGTTGGTAGTGTATCCTATGAACATGCAGGTCACCAATGGCCGTTTTGCTATTTTTTTCAAATAACCTTCCTCTCTATATCCCTTAGGGTTTTTTTTTAAACAACGATATATCGTTTCATAAATGTGAATTCCACGTGAAAAATATAAGAAAAAGGTGAAAATTTGGTAAAAAAATAGTGAATTTCAGGTAAAAATATCGAAAATGTGAAAATAAGGTGACAAAAAAATGTTAGTCAACGTGGCCTCCCACCTTGCCACCCAAATGATTGAGAGTGGTCCATCCAGGACTCATGTCCGTGATAAAAAGCTCTTTCTGGACCCAAGCCGTCACTCTGCAGGTTGGTGGCCGTGTAATGGGTGACGAGGGTCTTTCTCTTTTCTGCGTCGGCAGCGACATCACGTTGGATTGATGGAGGGGCGATCCCTATGATAGGATAGAGATTGTAAACCTATGAACATGCAGGTCACCAATGGCCGTGAAAAATATAAGAAAAAGGTGAAAATTTGGTAAAAAAATAGTGAATTTTAGGTAAAAATATCGAAAATGTGAAAATAAGGTGACAAAAAAATGTTTAATTCGATATACTATAACCACTGGGGCATAGTGAGGTGTTCATAATCCTTGGTTTAGACATACACCTCGAAATCATCGGATTGGGCGAATCTTTTAGCTAAGTGGTTGGTAGTGTATCCTATGAACATGCAGGTCACCAATGGCCGTTTTGCTATTTTTTTTAAATAACCTTCCTCTCTATATCCCTTAGGGTTTTTTTTTAAACAACGATATATCGTTTTATAAATGTGAATTCCACGTGAAAAATATAAGAAAAAGGTGAAAATTTGGTAAAAAAAATAGTGAATTTCAGGTAAAAATATCGAAAATGTGAAAATAAGGTGACAAAAAAATGTTAGTCAACGTGGCCTCCCACCTTGCCACCCGATTGATTGAGAGTGGTCCATCCAGTACTCATGTCCGTGATAAAAACCTCTTTCTGGACCCAAGCCGTCACTCTGCAGGTTGGTGGCCGTGTAATGGGTGACGAGGGTCTTTCTCTTTTCTGCGTCGGCAGCGACATCACGTCGGATTGATGGAGGGGCGATCCCTATGATAGGATAGAGATTGTATCCTATGAACATGCAGGTCACCAATGGCCGTGAAAAATATAAGAAAAAGGTGAAAATTTGGTAAAAAAATAGTGAATTTTAGGTAAAAATATCGAAAATGTGAAAATAAGGTGACTAAAAAATGTTTAATTCGATATACCATAACCACTGGGGCATAGTGAGGTGTTCATAATCCTTGGTTTAGACATACACCTCGAAATCATCGGATTGGGCGAATCTTTTAGCTAAGTGGTTGGTAGAGTATCCTATGAACATGCAGGTCACCAATGGCCGTTTTGCTATTTTTTTAAAATAACCTTCCTCTCTATATCCCTTAGGGTTTTTTTTAAACAACGATATATCGTTTCATAAATGTGAATTCCACGTGAAAAATATAAGAAAAAGGTGAAAATTTGGTAAAAAAATAGTGAATTTCAGGTAAAAATATCGAAAATGTGAAAATAAGGTGACAAAAAAATGTTAGTCAACGTGGCCTCCCACCTTGCCACCCAAATGATTGAGAGTGGTCCATCCAGGACTCATGTCCGTGATAAAAAGCTCTTTCTGGACCCAAGCCGTCACTCTGCAGGTTGGTGGCCGTGTAATGGGTGACGAGGGTCTTTCTCTTTTCTGCGTCGGCAGCGACATCACGTTGGATTGATGGAG
This sequence comes from Macrosteles quadrilineatus, assembly GCF_028750875.1. NCBI lineage: Eukaryota > Metazoa > Arthropoda > Insecta > Hemiptera > Cicadellidae > Macrosteles > Macrosteles quadrilineatus. The sequence continues at coordinate 98,427,264 of NW_026542596.1, forward strand.
GGGCGATCCCTATGATAGGATAGAGATTGTAAACCTATGAACATGCAGGTGACCAATGGCCGTGAAAAATATAAGAAAAAGGTGAAAATTTGGTAAAAAAATAGTGAATTTTAGGTAAAAATATCGAAAATGTGAAAATAAGGTCACAAAAAATGTTTAATTCGATATACTATAACCACTGGGGCATAGTGAGGTGTTCATAATCCTTGGTTTAGACATACACCTCGAAATCATCGGATTAAGCGAATCTTTTAGCTAAGTGGTTGGTAGTGTATCCTATGAACATGCAGGTCACCAATGGCCGTTTTGCTATTTTTTTTTAAATAACCTTCCTCTCTATATCCCTTAGGATTTTTTTTAACAACGATTTATCGTTTCATAAATGTGAATTCCACGTGAAAAATATAAGAAAAAGGTGAAAATTTGGTAAAAAAAATAGTGAATTTCAGGTAAAAATATCGAAAATGTGAAAATAAGGTGACAAAAAAATGTTAGTCAACGTGGCCTCCCACCTTGCCACCCAAATGATTGAGAGTGGTCCATCCAGGACTCATGTCCGTGATAAAAAGCTCTTTCTGGACCCAAGCCGTCACTCTGCAGGTTGGTGGCCGTGTAATGGGTGACGAGGGTCTTTCTCTTTTCTGCGTCGGCAGCGACATCACGTTGGATTGATGGAGGGGCGATCCCTATGATAGGATAGAGATTGTAAACCTATGAACATGCAGGTGACCAATGGCCGTGAAAAATATAAGAAAAAGGTGAAAATTTGGTAAAAAAATAGTGAATTTTAGGTAAAAATATCGAAAATGTGAAAATAAGGTCACAAAAAATGTTTAATTCGATATACTATAACCACTGGGGCATAGTGAGGTGTTCATAATCCTTGGTTTAGACATACACCTCGAAATCATCGGATTAAGCGAATCTTTTAGCTAAGTGGTTGGTAGTGTATCCTATGAACATGCAGGTCACCAATGGCCGTTTTGCTATTTTTTTTTAAATAACCTTCCTCTCTATATCCCTTAGGATTTTTTTTAACAACGATTTATCGTTTCATAAATGTGAATTCCACGTGAAAAATATAAGAAAAAGGTGAAAATTTGGTAAAAAAAATAGTGAATTTCAGGTAAAAATATCTAAAATGTGAAAATAAGGTGACAAAAACATGTTAGTCAACGTGGCCTCCCACCTTGCCACCCGATTGATTGAGAGTGGTCCATCCAGGACTCATGTCCGTGATAAAAAGCTCTTTCTGGATCCAAGCCGTCACTCTGCAGGTTGGTGGCCGTGTAATGGGTGACGAGGGTCTTTCTCTTTTCTGCGTCGGCAGCGACATCACGTCGGATTGATGGAGGGGCGATCCCTATGATAGGATAGAGATTGTATCCTATGAACATGCAGGTCACCAATGGCCGTGAAAAATATAAGAAAAAGGTGAAAATTTGGTAAAAAAATAGTGAATTTTAGGTAAAAATATCGAAAATGTGAAAATAAGGTGACTAAAAATTTTTAATTCGATATACCATAACCACTGGGGCATAGTGAGGTGTTCATAATCCTTGGTTTAGACATACACCTCGAAATCATCGGATTGGGCGAATCTTTTAGCTAAGTGGTTGGTAGTGTATCCTATGAACATGCAGGTCACCAATTGCCGTTTTGCAATTTTTTAAAATAACCTTCCTCTCTATATCCCTTAGGGTTTTTTTTTTAAACAACGATATATCGTTTCATAAATGTGGATTCCACGTGAAAAATATAAGAAAAAGGTGAACATTTGGTAAAAAAAATAGTGAATTTCAGGTAAAAATATCGAAAATGTGAAAATAAGGTGACAAAAAAATGTTAGTCAACGTGGCCTCCCACCTTGCCACCCGATTGATTGAGAGTGGTCCATCCAGGACTCATGTCCGTGATAAAAAGCTCTTTCTGGACCCAAGCCGTCATTCTGCAGGTTGTTGGCCGTGTAATGGGTGACGAGGGTCTTTCTCTTTTCTGCGTCGGCAGCGACATCACGTCGGATTGATGGAGGGGCGATCCCTATGATAGGATAGAGATTGTATCCTATGAACATGCAGGTCACCAATGGCCGTGAAAAATATAAGAAAAAGGTGAAAATTTGGTGAAAAAATAGTGAATTTTAGGTAAAAATATCGAAAATGTGAAAATAAGGTGACTAAAAAATGTTTAATTCGATATACCATAACCACTGGGGCATAGTGAGGTGTTCATAATCCTTGGTTTAGACATACACCTCGAAATCATCGGATTGGGCGAATCTTTTAGCTAAGTGGTTGGTAGTGTATCCTATGAACATGCAGGTCACCAATGGCCGTTTTGCTATTTTTTTAAAATAACCTTCCTCTCTATATCCCTTAGGGTTTTTTTTTAAACAACGATATATCGTTTCATAAATGTGAATTCCACGTGAAAAATATAAGAAAAAGGTGAAAATTTGGTAAAAAAAATAGTGAATTTCAGGTAAAAATATCGAAAATGTGAAAATAAGGTGACAAAAAAATGTTAGTCAACGTGGCCTCCCACCTTGCCACCCGATTGATTGAGAGTGGTTCATCCAGGACTCATGTCCGTGATAAAAAGCTCTTTCTGGACCCAAGCCGTCACTCTGCAGGTTGGTGGCCGTGTAATGGGTGACGAGGGTCTTTCTCTTTTCTGCGTCGGCAGCGACATCACGTCGGATTGATGGAGGGGCGATCCCTATGATAGGATAGAGATTGTATCCTATGAACATGCAGGTCACCAATGGCCGTGAAAAATATAAGAAAAAGGTGAAAATTTGGTGAAAAAATAGTGAATTTTAGGTAAAAATATCGAAAATGTGAAAATAAGGTGACTAAAAAATGTTTAATTCGATATACCATAACCACTGGGGCATAGTGAGGTGTTCATAATCCTTGGTTTAGACATACACCTCGAAATCATCGGATTGGGCGAATCTTTTAGCTAAGTGGTTGGTAGTGTATCCTATGAACATGCAGGTCACCAATGGCCGTTTTGCTATTTTTTTAAAATAACCTTCCTCTCTATATCCCTTAGGGTTTTTTTTTAAACAACGATATATCGTTTCATAAATGTGAATTCCACGTGAAAAATATAAGAAAAAGGTGAAAATTTGGTAAAAAAAATAGTGAATTTCAGGTAAAAATATCGAAAATGTGAAAATAAGGTGACAAAAAAATGTTAGTCAACGTGGCCTCCCACCTTGCCACCCGATTGATTGAGAGTGGTTCATCCAGGACTCATGTCCGTGATAAAAAGCTCTTTCTGGACCCAAGCCGTCACTCTGCAGGTTGGTGGCCGTGTAATGGGTGACGAGGGTCTTTCTCTTTTCTGCGTCGGCAGCGACATCACGTCGGATTGATGGAGGGGCGATCCCTATGATAGGATAGAGATTGTATCCTATGAACATGCAGGTCACCAATGGCCGTGAAAAATATAAGAAAAAGGTGAAAATTTGGTAAAAAAAATAGTGAATTTTAGGTAAAAATATCGAAAATGTGAAAATAAGGTGACTAAAAAATGTTTAATTCGATATATTATAACCACTGGGGCATAGTGAGGTGTTCATAATCCTTGGTTTAGACATACACCTCGAAATCATCGGATTGGGCGAATCTTTTAGCTAAGTGGTTGGTAGTGTATCCTATGAACATGCAGGTCACCAATGGCCGTTTTGCTATTTTTTTTAAATAACCTTCCGCTCTATATCCCTTAGGGGTTTTTTTTAAACAACGATATATCGTGTCATAAATGTGAATTCCACGTGAAAAAAATAAGAAAAAGGTGAAAATTTGGTAAAAAAATAGTGAATTTCAGGTAAAAATATCGAAAATGTGAAAATAAGGTGACAAAAAAATGTTAGTCAACGTGGCCTCCCACCTTGCCACCCAAATGATTGAGAGTGGTCCATCCAGGACTCATGTCCGTGATAAAAAGCTCTTTCTGGACCCAAGCCGTCACTCTGCAGGTTGGTGGCCGTGTAATGGGTGACGAGGGTCTTTCTCTTTTCTGCGTCGGCAGCGACATCACGTCGGATTGATGGAGGGGCGATCCCTATGATAGGATAGAGATCGTATCCTATGAACATGCAGGTCACCAATGGCCGTGAAAAATATAAGAAAAAGGTGAAAATTTGGTAAAAAAAATAGTTAATTTTAGGTAAAAAATATCGGAAATGTGAAAATAAGGTGACAAAAAAATGTTGAATTCGATATACTATAACCACTGGGGCATAGTGAGGTGTTCATAATCCTTGGTTTAGACATACACCTCGAAATCATCGGATTGGGCGAATCTTTTAGCTAAGTGGTTGGTAGTGTATCCTATGAACATGCAGGTCACCAATGGCCGTTTTGCAATTTTTTAAAATAACCTTCCTCTCTATATCCCTTAGGGTTTTTTTTTTTAAACAACGATATATCGTTTCATAAATGTGAATTCCACGTGAAAAATATAAGAAAAAGGTGAAAATTTGGTAAAAAAAATAGTGAATTTCAGGTAAAAATATCGAAAATGTGAAAATAAGGTGACAAAAAAATGTAAGTCAACGTGGCCTCCCACCTTGCCACCCGATTGATTGAGAGTGGTCCATCCAGGACTCATGTCCGTGATAAAAAGCTCTTTCTGGACCCAAGCCGTCATTCTGCAGGTTGGTGGCCGTGTAATGGGTGACGAGGGTCTTTCTCTTTTCTGCGTCGGCAGCGACATCACGTCGGATTGATGGAGGGGCGACCCCTATGATAGGATAGAGATTGTATCCTATGAACATGCAGGTCACCAATGGCCGTGAAAAATATAAGAAAAAGGTGAAAATTTGGTAAAAAAATAGTGAATTTTAGGTAAAAATATCGAAAATGTGAAAATAAGGTGACTAAAAAATGTTTAATTCGATATACCATAACCACTGGGGCATAGTGAGGTGTTCATAATCCTTGGTTTAGACATACACCTCGAAATCATCGGATTGGGCGAATCTTTTAGCTAAGTGGTTGGTAGTGTATCCTATGAACATGCAGGTCACCAATGGCCGTTTTGCTATTTTTTTAAAATAACCTTCCTCTCTATATCCCTTAGGGTTTTTTTTTAAACAACGATATATCGTTTCATAAATGTGAATTCCATGTGAAAAATATAAGAAAAAGGTGAAAATTTGGTAAAAAAAATAGTGAATTTCAGGTAAAAATATCGAAAATGTGAAAATAAGGTGACAAAAAAATGTTAGTCAACGTGGCCTCCCACCTTGCCACCCGATTGATTGAGAGTGGTCCATCCAGGACTCATGTCCGTGATAAAAAGCTCTTTCTGGACCCAAGCCGTCATTCTGCAGGTTGGTGGCCGTGTAAATAGATACGTTTGAAGATAAGGGCTCTGCTGCTTTGGTCCTTGCAGATCTCAGCAAAGCCTTTGACACCGTCAACCATAAGATGCTACTACAAAAATTAGAAAATGTTGGGATCCGTGGCAGTGTATTTGATGCCTTCAGGTCGTATCTCAGTGACCGCAGACAAGTGCTGTCGATATCTGGAGCCAACTCTTCACCTGGATTAATTGAGCATGGTGTCCCACAGGGCTCAGTATTGGGCCCTGTCCTCTTTTCAATCATGATAAATGACCTTAGTGCCATTGGAAGCGTCCTAATGTTTGCTGACGACACAACAATTGTTGCCAGAGGATCTACTCCAGTTTTGGCCCGGGAAAAGGCCACAGAAGTTTTTGAGTTGGCAAAGACTTGGTTTCAACAAAACGGATTGAGCCTCAACCGAGAAAAAACCCAAGAGATTGTGTGCAGTCTCAGTCGTACAAACGCTGACATTTTAACGGAGGTGAAGCTGCTGGGATTCGTAATAGACACAAAGATTAGCTGGAGTGGCCATGTGGACAGTATCTGTACTAAGCTCTCTCGAGTCGTCCATCTACTCCGCAGACTTAAACCCCTGTTGACGAGGCAATACCTGACCACCGTCTATCACGGCTTGTTTCATTCCCACCTCTCCTATGGGCTCCTGCTTTGGGGACACGCTGCAAGGTGTGAAGATATTCTTCTCCTTCAAAAGAGGGCGGTTCGGATTATTGCATCGAAGAGTGACAGTGAGCACTGTAGGCCTATCTTCAGAAGCCTAAAAATCCTTACTATCTTCAGCCAGTATGTACTGTTTAGCCTCTGTTATGTGAGGGATAACTTAGATCAGCTCACAACAAGGGAATTCCACCACTCCCACAACCTTCGTAACAGAGACCAGCTCCACATACCTTACTGCAGGCTGTCCAAAACACAAAGCTTTTTCCGCATCAGGGCTCTGAAGATGTACAACAGTCTCCCCCAAAGATTTAAGTCTTGTGAACCGTCCACTTTTAAAAAGAAAGTTAAAGCCTGGCTAGTCGACCGACCACTGTACTCAGTTGACGAGTATTTTGATGCGTTCCATCGAGTATAGGCTCAACGCCATCTTGCCAAAGTATTGTAAATAGTGTAAATATTATTTTTAGTTTATGACACAGTCTATCCAGAAATTCTGGTCAACGACGTCGCAGCAGGTATTCAGAGGTATTCAGGTAATGGGTGACGAGGGTCTTTCTCTTTTCTGCGTCGGCAGCGACATCACGTCGGATTGATGGAGGGGCGATCCCTATGATAGGATAGAGATTGTATCCTATGAACATGCTGGTCACCTATGGCCGTGAAAAATATAAGAAAAAGGTGAAAATTTGGTAAAAAAATAGTGAATTTTAGGTAAAAATATCGAAAATGTGAAAATAAGGTGACTAAAAAATGTTTAATTCGATATACCATAACCACAGGGGCATAGTGAGGTGTTCATAATCCTTGGTTTAGACATACACCTCGAAATCATCGGATTGGGCGAATCTTTTAGCTAAGTGGTTGGTAGTGTATCCTATGAACATGCAGGTCACCAATGGCCGTTTTGCTATTTTTTAAAAATAACCTTCCTCTCTATATCCCTTAGGGTTTTTTTTTAAACAACGATATATCGTTTCATAAATGTGAATTCCACGTGAAAAATATAAGAAAAAGGTGAAAATTTGGTAAAAAAAATAGTGAATTTCAGGTAAAAATATCGAAAATGTGAAAATAAGGTGATAAAAAAATGTAAGTCAACGTGGCCTCCCACCTTGCCACAAGATTGATTGAGAGTGGTCCATCCAGGACTCATGTCCGTGATAAAAAGCTCTTTCTGGACCCAAGCCGTCACTCTGCAGGTTGGTGGCCGTGTAATGGGTGACGGGGGTCTTTCTCTTTTCTGCGTCGGCAGCGACATCACGTTGGATTGATGGAGGGGCGATCCCTATGATAGGATAGAGATTGTAAACCTATGAACATGCAGGTCACCAATGGCCGTGAAAAATATAAGAAAAAGGTGAAAATTTGGTAAAAAAATAGTGAATTTTAGGTAAAAAATATCGAAAATGTGAAAATAAGGTCACAAAAAATGTTTAATTCGATATACTATAACCACTGGGGCATAGTGAGGTGTTCATAATCCTTGGTTTAAACATACACCTCGAAATTATCGGATTGGGCGAATCTTTTAGCTCAGTGGTTGGTAGTGTATCCTATGAACATGTAGGTCACCAATGGCCGTTTTGCTATTTTTTTAAAATAACCTTTCTCTCTATATCCCTTAGGGTTTTTTTTTAAACAACGATATATCGTTTCATAAATGTGAATTCCACGTGAAAAATATAAGAAAAAGGTGAAAATTTGGTAAAAAAATAGTGAATTTCAGGTAAAAATATCGAAAATGTGAAAATAAGGTGACAAAAAAATGTTAGTCAACGTGGCCTCCCACCTTGCCACCCAAATGATTGAGAGTGGTCCATCCAGGACTCATGTCCGTGATAAAAAGCTCTTTCTGGACCCAAGCCGTCATTCTGCAGGTTGGTAGCCGTGTAATGGGTGACGAGGGTCTTTCTCTTTTCTGCGTCGGCAGCGACATCACGTCGGATTGATGGAGGGGCGATCCCTATGATAGGATAGAGATTGTATCCTATGAACATGCAGGTCACCTATGGCCGTGAAAAATATAAGAAAAAGGTGAAAATTTGGTAAAAAAATAGTGAATTTTAGGTAAAAATATCGAAAATGTGAAAATAAGGTGACAAAAAAATGTTGAATTCGATATACTATAACCACTGGGGCATAGTGAGGTGTTCATAATCCTTGGTTTAGACATACACCTCGAAATCATCGGATTGGGCGAATCTTTTAGCTAAGTGGTTGGTAGTGTATCCTATGAACATGCAGGTCACCAATGGCCGTTTTGCAATTTTTTAAAATAACCTTCCTCTTTATATCCCTTAGGGTTTTTTTTTTAAACAACGATATATCGTTTCATAAATGTGAATTCCACGTGAAAAATATAAGAAAAAGGTGAAAATTTGGTAAAAAAATAGTGAATTTCAGGTAAAAATATCGAAAATGTGAAAATAAGGTGACAAAAAAATGTTAGTCAACGTGGCCTCCCACCTTGCCACCCGATTGATTGAGAGTGGTCCATCCAGGACTCATGTCCGTGATAAAAAGCTCTTTCTGGACCCAAGCCGTCATTCTGCAGGTTGGTGGCCGTGTAATGGGTGACGAGGGTCTTTCTCTTTTCTGCGTCGGCAGCGACATCACGTCGGATTGATGGAGGGGCGATCCCTATGATAGGATAGAGATTGTATCCTATGAACATGCAGGTCACCAATGGCCGTGAAAAATATAAGAAAAAGGTGAAAATTTGGTAAAAAAATAGTGAATTTTAGGTAAAAATATCGAAAATGTGAAAATAAGGTGACTAAAAAATGTTTAATTCGATATAACATAACCACTGGGGCATAGTGAGGTGTTCATAATCCTTGGTTTAAACATACACCTCGAAATTATCGGATTGGGCGAATCTTTTAGCTCAGTGGTTGGTAGTGTATCCTATGAACATGTAGGTCACCAATGGCCGTTTTGCTATTTTTTTAAAATAACCTTTCTCTCTATATCCCTTAGGGTTTTTTTTTAAACAACGATATATCGTTTCATAAATGTGAATTCCACGTGAAAAATATAAGAAAAAGGTGAAAATTTGGTAAAAAAATAGTGAATTTCAGGTAAAAATATCGAAAATGTGAAAATAAGGTGACAAAAAAATGTTAGTCAACGTGGCCTCCCACCTTGCCACCCAAATGATTGAGAGTGGTCCATCCAGGACTCATGTCCGTGATAAAAATTTCTTTCTGGACCCAAGCCGTCACTCTGCAGGTTGGTGGCCGTGTAATGGGTGACGAGGGTCTTTCTCTTTTCTGCGTCGGCAGCGACATCACGTCGGATTGATGGAGGGGCGATCCCTATGATAGGATAGAGATTGTATCCTATGAACATGCAGGTCACCTATGGCCGTGAAAAATATAAGAAAAAGGTGAAAATTTGGTAAAAAAATAGTGAATTTTAGGTAAAAATATCGAAAATGTGAAAATAAGGTGACAAAAAAATGTTGAATTCGATATACTATAACCACTGGGGCATAGTGAGGTGTTCATAATCCTTGGTTTAGACATACACCTCGAAATCATCGGATTGGGCGAATCTTTTAGCTAAGTGGTTGGTAGTGTATCCTATGAACATGCAGGTCACCAATGGCCGTTTTGCAATTTTTTAAAATAACCTTCCTCTTTATATCCCTTAGGGTTTTTTTTTTAAACAACGATATATCGTTTCATAAATGTGAATTCCACGTGAAAAATATAAGAAAAAGGTGAAAATTTGGTAAAAAAATAGTGAATTTCAGGTAAAAATATCGAAAATGTGAAAATAAGGTGACAAAAAAATGTTAGTCAACGTGGCCTCCCACCTTGCCACCCGATTGATTGAGAGTGGTCCATCCAGGACTCATGTCCGTGATAAAAAGCTCTTTCTGGACCCAAGCCGTCATTCTGCAGGTTGGTGGCCGTGTAATGGGTGACGAGGGTCTTTCTCTTTTCTGCGTCGGCAGCGACATCACGTCGGATTGATGGAGGGGCGATCCCTATGATAAGATAGAGATTGTATCCTATGAACATGCAGGTCACCAATGGCCGTGAAAAATATAAGAAAAAGGTGAAAATTTGGTAAAAAAATAGTGAATTTTAGGTAAAAATATCGAAAATGTGAAAATAAGGTGACTAAAAAATGTTTAATTCGATATACCATAACCACTGGGGCATAGTGAGGTGTTCATAATCCTTGGTTTAGACATACACCTCGAAATCATCGGATTGGGCGAATCTTTTAGCTCAGTGGTTGGTAGTGTATCCTATGAACATGCAGGTCACCAATGGCCGTTTTGCTATTTTTTTAAAATAACCTTCCTCTCTATATCCCTTAGGGTTTTTTTTTAAACAACGATATATCGTTTCATAAATGTGAATTCCACGTGAAAAATATAAGAAAAAGGTGAAAATTTGGTAAAAAAATAGTGAATTTCAGGTAAAAATATCGAAAATGTGAAAATAAGGTGACAAAAAAATGTTAGTCAACGTGGCCTCCCACCTTGCCACCCAAATGATTGAGAGTGGTCCATCCAGGACTCATGTCCGTTATAAAAAGCTCTTTCTGGACCCAAGCCGTCACTCTGCAGGTTGGTGGCCGTGTAATGGGTGACGAGGGTCTTTCTCTTTTCTGCGTCGGCAGCGACATCACGTTGGATTGATGGAGAAGCGATCCCTATGATAGGATAGAGATTGTAAACCTATGAACATGCAGGTCACCAATAGCCGTGAAAAATATAAGAAAAAGGTGAAAATTTGGTAAAAAAATAGTGAATTTTAGGTAAAAATATCGAAAATGTGAAAATAAGGTGACAAAAAAATGTCTAATTCGATATACTATAACCACTGGGGCATAGTGAGGTGTTCATAATCCTTGGTTTAGACATACACCTCGAAATCATCGGATTGGGCGAATCTTTTAGCTAAGTGGTTGGTAGTGTATCCTATGAACATGCAGGTCACCAATGGCCGTTTTGCAATTTTTTTAAATAACCTTCCTCTCTATATCCCTTAGGGTTTTTTTTTAAACAACGATATATCGTTTCATAAATGTGAATTCCACGTGAAAAATATAAGAAAAAGGTGAAAATTTGGTAAAAAAATAGTGAATTTCAGGTAAAAATATCGAAAATGTGAAAATAAGGTGACAAAAAAATGTTAGTCAACGTGGCCTCCCACCTTGCCACCCGATTGATTGAGAGTGGTCCATCCAGGACTCATGTCCGTGATAAAAAGCTCTTTCTGGACCCAAGCCGTCATTCTGCAGGTTGGTAGCCGTGTAATGGGTGACGAGGGTCTTTCTCTTTTCTGCGTCGGCAGCGACATCACGTCGGATTGATGGAGGGGCGATCCCTATGATAGGATAGAGATTGTATCCTATGAACATGCAGGTCACCAATGGCCGTGAAAAATATAAGAAAAAGGTGAAAATTTGGTAAAAAAATAGTGAATTTTAGGTAAAAATATCGAAAATGTGAAAATAAGGTGACAAAAAAATGTTGAATTCGATATACCATAACCACTGGGGCATAGTGAGGTGTTCATAATCCTTGGTTTAGACATACGCCTCGAAATCATCGGATTGGGCGAATCTTTTAGCTAAGTGGTTGGTAGTGTATCCTATGAACATGCAGGTCACCAATGGCCGTTTTGCAATTTTTTAAAATAACCTTCCTCTTTATATCCCTTAGGGTTTTTTTTTAAACAACGATATATCGTTTCATAAATGTGAATTCCACGTGAAAAATATAAGAAAAAGGTGAAAATTTGGTAAAAAAATAGTGAATTTCAGGTAAAAATATCGAAAATGTGAAAATAAGGTGACAAAAAAATGTTAGTCAACGTGGCCTCCCACCTTGCCACCCGATTGATTGAGAGTGGTCCATCCAGGACTCATGTCCGTGATAAAAAGCTCTTTCTGGACCCAAGCCGTCATTCTGCAGGTTGGTGGCCGTGTAATGGGTGACGAGGGTCTTTCTCTTTTCTGCGTCGGCAGCGACATCACGTCGGATTGATGGAGGGGCGATCCCTATGATAAGATAGAGATTGTATCCTATGAACATGCAGGTCACCAATGGCCGTGAAAAATATAAGAAAAAGGTGAAAATTTGGTAAAAAAATAGTGAATTTTAGGTAAAAATATCGAAAATGTGAAAATAAGGTGACTAAAAAATGTTTAATTCGATATACCATAACCACTGGGGCATAGTGAGGTGTTCATAATCCTTGGTTTAGACATACACCTCGAAATCATCGGATTGGGCGAATCTTTTAGCTCAGTGGTTGGTAGTGTATCCTATGAACATGCAGGTCACCAATGGCCGTTTTGCTATTTTTTAAAATAACCTTCCTCTTTATATCCCTTAGGGTTTTTTTTTTAAACAACGATATATCGTTTCATAAATGTGAATTCCACGTGAAAAATATAAGAAAAAGGTGAAAATTTGGTAAAAAAATAGTGAATTTCAGGTAAAAATATCGAAAATGTGAAAATAAGGTGACAAAAAAATGTTAGTCAACGTGGCCTCCCACCTTGCCACCCGATTGATTGAGAGTGGTCCATCCAGGACTCATGTCCGTGATAAAAAGCTCTTTCTGGACCCAAGCCGTCATTCTGCAGGTTGGTGGCCGTGTAATGGGTGACGAGGGTCTTTCTCTTTTCTGCGTCGGCAGCGACATCACGTCGGATTGATGGAGGGGCGATCCCTATGATAAGATAGAGATTGTATCCTATGAACATGCAGGTCACCAATGGCCGTGAAAAATATAAGAAAAAGGTGAAAATTTGGTAAAAAAATAGTGAATTTTAGGTAAAAATATCGAAAATGTGAAAATAAGGTGACTAAAAAATGTTTAATTCGATATACCATAACCACTGGGGCATAGTGAGGTGTTCATAATCCTTGGTTTAGACATACACCTCGAAATCATCGGATTGGGCGAATCTTTTAGCTCAGTGGTTGGTAGTGTATCCTATGAACATGCAGGTCACCAATGGCCGTTTTGCTATTTTTTTAAAATAACCTTCCTCTCTATATCCCTTAGGGTTTTTTTTTAAACAACGATATATCGTTTCATAAATGTGAATTCCACGTGAAAAATATAAGAAAAAGGTGAAAATTTGGTAAAAAATAGTGAATTTCAGGTAAAAATATCGAAAATGTGAAAATAAGGTGACAAAAAAATGTTAGTCAACGTGGCCTCCCACCTTGCCACCCAAATGATTGAGAGTGGTCCATCCAGGACTCATGTCCGTTATAAAAAGCTCTTTCTGGACCCAAGCCGTCACTCTGCAGGTTGGTGGCCGTGTAATGGGTGACGAGGGTCTTTCTCTTTTCTGCGTCGGCAGCGACATCACGTTGGATTGATGGAGAAGCGATCCCTATGATAGGATAGAGATTGTAAACCTATGAACATGCAGGTCACCAATGGCCGTGAAAAATATAAGAAAAAGGTGAAAATTTGGTAAAAAAATAGTGAATTTTAGGTAAAAATATCGAAAATGTGAAAATAAGGTGACAAAAAAATGTCTAATTCGATATACTATAACCACTGGGGCATAGTGAGGTGTTCATAATCCTTGGTTTAGACATACACCTCGAAATCATCGGATTGGGCGAATCTTTTAGCTAAGTGGTTGGTAGTGTATCCTATGAACATGCAGGTCACCAATGGCCGTTTTGCTATTTTTTTTAAATAACCTTCCTCTCTATATCCCTTAGGGTTTTTTTTTAAACAACGATATATCGTTTCATAAATGTGAATTCCACGTGAAAAATATAAGAAAAAGGTGAAAATTTGGTAAAAAAAATAGTGAATTTCAGGTAAAAATATCGAAAATGTGAAAATAAGGTGACAAAAAAATGTTAGTCAACGTGGCCTCCCACCTTGCCACCCGATTGATTGAGAGTGGTCCATCCAGTACTCATGTCCGTGATAAAAACCTCTTTCTGGACCCAAGCCGTCACTCTGCAGGTTGGTGGCCGTGTAATGGGTGACGAGGGTCTTTCTCTTTTCTGCGTCGGCAGCGACATCACGTCGGATTGATGGAGGGGCGATCCCTATGATAAGATAGAGATTGTATCCTATGAACATGCAGGTCACCAATGGCCGTGAAAAATATAAGAAAAAGGTGAAAATTTGGTAAAAAAAATAGTGAATTTTAGGTAAAAATATCGAAAATGTGAAAATAAGGTGACTAAAAAATGTTTAATTCGATATACCATAACCACTTGGGCATAGTGAGGTGTTCATAATCCTTGGTTTAGACATACACCTCGAAATCATCGGATTGGGCGAATCTTTTAGCTCAGTGGTTGGTAGTGTATCCTATGAACATGCAGGTCACCAATGGCCGTTTTGCTATTTTTTTAAAATAACCTTCCTCTCTATATCCCTTAGGGTTTTTTTTTAAACAACGATATATCGTTTCATAAATGTGAATTCCACGTGAAAAATATAAGAAAAAGGTGAAAATTTGGTAATAAAATAGTGAATTTCAGGTAAAAATATCGAAAATGTGAAAATAAGGTGACAAAAAAATGTTAGTCAACGTGGCCTCCCACCTTGCCACCCAAATGATTGAGAGTGGTCCATCCAGGACTCATGTCCGTTATAAAAAGCTCTTTCTGGACCCAAGCCGTCACTCTGCAGGTTGGTGGCCGTGTAATGGGTGACGAGGGTCTTTCTCTTTTCTGCGTCGGCAGCGACATCACGTTGGATTGATGGAGAAGCGATCCCTATGATAGGATAGAGATTGTAAACCTATGAACATGCAGGTCACCAATGGCCGTGAAAAATATAAGAAAAAGGTGAAAATTTGGTAAAAAAATAGTGAATTTTAGGTAAAAATATCGAAAATGTGAAAATAAGGTGACAAAAAAATGTCTAATTCGATATACTATAACCACTGGGGCATAGTGAGGTGTTCATAATCCTTGGTTTAGACATACACCTCGAAATCATCGGATTGGGCGAATCTTTTAGCTAAGTGGTTGGTAGTGTATCCTATGAACATGCAGGTCACCAATGGCCGTTTTGCTATTTTTTTTAAATAACCTTCCTCTCTATATCCCTTAGGGTTTTTTTTTAAACAACGATATATCGTTTCATAAATGTGAATTCCACGTGAAAAATATAAGAAAAAGGTGAAAATTTGGTAAAAAAAATAGTGAATTTCAGGTAAAAATATCGAAAATGTGAAAATAAGGTGACAAAAAAATGTTAGTCAACGTGGCCTCCCACCTTGCCACCCGATCGATTGAGAGTGGTCCATCCAGTACTCATGTCCGTGATAAAAACCTCTTTCTGGACCCAAGCCGTCACTCTGCAGGTTGGTGGCCGTGTAATGGGTGACGAGGGTCTTTCTCTTTTCTGCGTCGGCAGCGACATCACGTCGGATTGATGGAGGGGCGATCCCTATGATAGGATAGAGATTGTATCCTATGAACATGCAGGTCACCAATGGCCGTGAAAAATATAAGAAAAAGGTGAAAATTTGGTAAAAAAATAGTGAATTTTAGGTAAAAATATCGAAAATGTGAAAATAAGGTGACTAAAAAATGTTTAATTCGATATAACATAACCACTGGGGCATAGTGAGGTGTTCATAATCCTTGGTTTAAACATACACCTCGAAATTATCGGATTGGGCGAATCTTTTAGCTCAGTGGTTGGTAGTGTATCCTATGAACATGTAGGTCACCAATGGCCGTTTTGCTATTTTTTTAAAATAACCTTCCTCTCTATATCCCTTAGGGTTTTTTTTTAAACAACGATATATCGTTTCATAAATGTGAATTCCACGTGAAAAATATAAGAAAAAGGTGAAAATTTGGTAAAAAAATAGTGAATTTTAGGTAAAAATATCGAAAATGTGAAAATAAGGTGACTAAAAAATGTTTAATTCGATATAACATAACCACTGGGGCATAGTGAGGTGTTCATAATCCTTGGTTTAAACATACACCTCGAAATTATCGGATTGGGCGAATCTTTTAGCTCAGTGGTTGGTAGTGTATCCTATGAACATGTAGGTCACCAATGGCCGTTTTGCTATTTTTTTAAAATAACCTTTCTCTCTATATCCCTTAGGGTTTTTTTTTAAACAACGATATATCGTTTCATAAATGTGAATTCCACGTGAAAAATATAAGAAAAAGGTGAAAATTTGGTAAAAAAATAGTGAATTTCAGGTAAAAATATCGAAAATGTGAAAATAAGGTGACAAAAAAATGTTAGTCAACGTGGCCTCCCACCTTGCCACCCAAATGATTGAGAGTGGTCCATCCAGGACTCATGTCCGTGATAAAAATTTCTTTCTGGACCCAAGCCGTCACTCTGCAGGTTGGTGGCCGTGTAATGGGTGACGAGGGTCTTTCTCTTTTCTGCGTCGGCAGCGACATCACGTCGGATTGATGGAGGGGCGATCCCTATGATAGGATAGAGATTGTATCCTATGAACATGCAGGTCACCTATGGCCGTGAAAAATATAAGAAAAAGGTGAAAATTTGGTAAAAAAATAGTGAATTTTAGGTAAAAATATCGAAAATGTGAAAATAAGGTGACAAAAAAATGTTGAATTCGATATACTATAACCACTGGGGCATAGTGAGGTGTTCATAATCCTTGGTTTAGACATACACCTCGAAATCATCGGATTGGGCGAATCTTTTAGCTAAGTGGTTGGTAGTGTATCCTATGAACATGCAGGTCACCAATGGCCGTTTTGCAATTTTTTAAAATAACCTTCCTCTTTATATCCCTTAGGGGTTTTTTTTTAAACAACGATATATCGTTTCATAAATGTGAATTCCACGTGAAAAATATAAGAAAAAAGTGAAAATTTGGTAAAAAAATAGTGAATTTCAGGTAAAAATATCGAAAATGTGAAAATAAGGTGACAAAAAAATGTTAGTCAACGTGGCCTCCCACCTTGCCACCCGATTGATTGAGAGTGGTCCATCCAGGACTCATGTCCGTGATAAAAAGCTCTTTCTGGACCCAAGCCGTCATTCTGCAGGTTGGTGGCCGTGTAATGGGTGACGAGGGTCTTTCTCTTTTCTGCGTCGGCAGCGACATCACGTCGGATTGATGGAGGGGCGATCCCTATGATAAGATAGAGATTGTATCCTATGAACATGCAGGTCACCAATGGCCGTGAAAAATATAAGAAAAAGGTGAAAATTTGGTAAAAAAATAGTGAATTTTAGGTAAAAATATCGAAAATGTGAAAATAAGGTGACTAAAAAATGTTTAATTCGATATACCATAACCACTGGGGCATAGTGAGGTGTTCATAATCCTTGGTTTAGACATACACCTCGAAATCATCGGATTGGGCGAATCTTTTAGCTCAGTGGTTGGTAGTGTATCCTATGAACATGCAGGTCACCAATGGCCGTTTTGCTATTTTTTAAAATAACCTTCCTCTTTATATCCCTTAGGGTTTTTTTTTTAAACAACGATATATCGTTTCATAAATGTGAATTCCACGTGAAAAATATAAGAAAAAGGTGAAAATTTGGTAAAAAAATAGTGAATTTCAGGTAAAAATATCGAAAATGTGAAAATAAGGTGACAAAAAAATGTTAGTCAACGTGGCCTCCCACCTTGCCACCCGATTGATTGAGAGTGGTCCATCCAGGACTCATGTCCGTGATAAAAAGCTCTTTCTGGACCCAAGCCGTCATTCTGCAGGTTGGTGGCCGTGTAATGGGTGACGAGGGTCTTTCTCTTTTCTGCGTCGGCAGCGACATCACGTCGGATTGATGGAGGGGCGATCCCTATGATAAGATAGAGATTGTATCCTATGAACATGCAGGTCACCAATGGCCGTGAAAAATATAAGAAAAAGGTGAAAATTTGGTAAAAAAATAGTGAATTTTAGGTAAAAATATCGAAAATGTGAAAATAAGGTGACTAAAAAATGTTTAATTCGATATACCATAACCACTGGGGCATAGTGAGGTGTTCATAATCCTTGGTTTAGACATACACCTCGAAATCATCGGATTGGGCGAATCTTTTAGCTCAGTGGTTGGTAGTGTATCCTATGAACATGCAGGTCACCAATGGCCGTTTTGCTATTTTTTTAAAATAACCTTCCTCTCTATATCCCTTAGGGTTTTTTTTTAAACAACGATATATCGTTTCATAAATGTGAATTCCACGTGAAAAATATAAGAAAAAGGTGAAAATTTGGTAAAAAAATAGTGAATTTCAGGTAAAAATATCGAAAATGTGAAAATAAGGTGACAAAAAAATGTTAGTCAACGTGGCCTCCCACCTTGCCACCCAAATGATTGAGAGTGGTCCATCCAGGACTCATGTCCGTTATAAAAAGCTCTTTCTGGACCCAAGCCGTCACTCTGCAGGTTGGTGGCCGTGTAATGGGTGACGAGGGTCTTTCTCTTTTCTGCGTCGGCAGCGACATCACGTTGGATTGATGGAGAAGCGATCCCTATGATAGGATAGAGATTGTAAACCTATGAACATGCAGGTCACCAATGGCCGTGAAAAATATAAGAAAAAGGTGAAAATTTGGTAAAAAAATAGTGAATTTTAGGTAAAAATATCGAAAATGTGAAAATAAGGTGACAAAAAAATGTCTAATTCGATATACTATAACCACTGGGGCATAGTGAGGTGTTCATAATCCTTGGTTTAGACATACACCTCGAAATCATCGGATTGGGCGAATCTTTTAGCTAAGTGGTTGGTAGTGTATCCTATGAACATGCAGGTCACCAATGGCCGTTTTGCTATTTTTTTTAAATAACCTTCCTCTCTATATCCCTTAGGGTTTTTTTTTAAACAACGATATATCGTTTCATAAATGTGAATTCCACGTGAAAAATATAAGAAAAAGGTGAAAATTTGGTAAAAAAAATAGTGAATTTCAGGTAAAAATATCGAAAATGTGAAAATAAGGTGACAAAAAAATGTTAGTCAACGTGGCCTCCCACCTTGCCACCCGATTGATTGAGAGTGGTCCATCCAGTACTCATGTCCGTGATAAAAACCTCTTTCTGGACCCAAGCCGTCACTCTGCAGGTTGGTGGCCGTGTAATGGGTGACGAGGGTCTTTCTCTTTTCTGCGTCGGCAGCGACATCACGTCGGATTGATGGAGGGGCGATCCCTATGATAAGATAGAGATTGTATCCTATGAACATGCAGGTCACCAATGGCCGTGAAAAATATAAGAAAAAGGTGAAAATTTGGTAAAAAAATAGTGAATTTTAGGTAAAAATATCGAAAATGTGAAAATAAGGTGACTAAAAAATGTTTAATTCGATATACCATAACCACTGGGGCATAGTGAGGTGTTCATAATCCTTGGTTTAGACATACACCTCGAAATCATCGGATTGGGCGAATCTTTTAGCTCAGTGGTTGGTAGTGTATCCTATGAACATGCAGGTCACCAATGGCCGTTTTGCTATTTTTTTAAAATAACCTTCCTCTCTATATCCCTTAGGGTTTTTTTTTAAACAACGATATATCGTTTCATAAATGTGAATTCCACGTGAAAAATATAAGAAAAAGGTGAAAATTTGGTAAAAAAATAGTGAATTTCAGGTAAAAATATCGAAAATGTGAAAATAAGGTGACAAAAAAATGTTAGTCAACGTGGCCTCCCACCTTGCCACCCAAATGATTGAGAGTGGTCCATCCAGGACTCATGTCCGTTATAAAAAGCTCTTTCTGGACCCAAGCCGTCACTCTGCAGGTTGGTGGCCGTGTAATGGGTGACGAGGGTCTTTCTCTTTTCTGCGTCGGCAGCGACATCACGTTGGATTGATGGAGAAGCGATCCCTATGATAGGATAGAGATTGTAAACCTATGAACATGCAGGTCACCAATGGCCGTGAAAAATATAAGAAAAAGGTGAAAATTTGGTAAAAAAATAGTGAATTTTAGGTAAAAATATCGAAAATGTGAAAATAAGGTGACAAAAAAATGTCTAATTCGATATACTATAACCACTGGGGCATAGTGAGGTGTTCATAATCCTTGGTTTAGACATACACCTCGAAATCATCGGATTGGGCGAATCTTTTAGCTAAGTGGTTGGTAGTGTATCCTATGAACATGCAGGTCACCAATGGCCGTTTTGCTATTTTTTTTAAATAACCTTCCTCTCTATATCCCTTAGGGTTTTTTTTTAAACAACGATATATCGTTTCATAAATGTGAATTCCACGTGAAAAATATAAGAAAAAGGTGAAAATTTGGTAAAAAAAATAGTGAATTTCAGGTAAAAATATCGAAAATGTGAAAATAAGGTGACAAAAAAATGTTAGTCAACGTGGCCTCCCACCTTGCCACCCGATTGATTGAGAGTGGTCCATCCAGTACTCATGTCCGTGATAAAAACCTCTTTCTGGACCCAAGCCGTCACTCTGCAGGTTGGTGGCCGTGTAATGGGTGACGAGGGTCTTTCTCTTTTCTGCGTCGGCAGCGACATCACGTCGGATTGATGGAGGGGCGATCCCTATGATAGGATAGAGATTGTATCCTATGAACATGCAGGTCACCAATGGCCGTGAAAAATATAAGAAAAAGGTGAAAATTTGGTAAAAAAATAGTGAATTTTAGGTAAAAATATCGAAAATGTGAAAATAAGGTGACTAAAAAATGTTTAATTCGATATAACATAACCACTGGGGCATAGTGAGGTGTTCATAATCCTTGGTTTAAACATACACCTCGAAATTATCGGATTGGGCGAATCTTTTAGCTCAGTGGTTGGTAGTGTATCCTATGAACATGTAGGTCACCAATGGCCGTTTTGCTATTTTTTTAAAATAACCTTTCTCTCTATATCCCTTAGGGTTTTTTTTTAAACAACGATATATCGTTTCATAAATGTGAATTCCACGTGAAAAATATAAGAAAAAGGTGAAAATTTGGTAAAAAAAATAGTGAATTTCAGGTAAAAATATCGAAAATGTGAAAATAAGGTGATAAAAAAATGTAAGTCAACGTGGCCTCCCACCTTGCCACAAGATTGATTGAGAGTGGTCCATCCAGGACTCATGTCCGTGATAAAAAGCTCTTTCTGGACCCAAGCCGTCACTCTGCAGGTTGGTGGCCGTGTAATGGGTGACGAGGGTCTTTCTCTTTTCTGCGTCGGCAGCGACATCACGTTGGATTGATGGAGGGGCGATCCCTATGATAGGATAGAGATTGTAAACCTATGAACATGCAGGTCACCAATGGCCGTGAAAAATATAAGAAAAAGGTGAAAATTTGGTAAAAAAATAGTGAATTTCAGGTAAAAATATCGAAAATGTGAAAATAAGGTGACAAAAAAATGTTAGTCAACGTGGCCTCCCACCTTGCCACCCAAATGATTGAGAGTGGTCCATCCAGGACTCATGTCCGTGATAAAAATTTCTTTCTGGACCCAAGCCGTCACTCTGCAGGTTGGTGGCCGTGTAATGGGTGACGAGGGTCTTTCTCTTTTCTGCGTCGGCAGCGACATCACGTCGGATTGATGGAGGGGCGATCCCTATGATAGGATAGAGATTGTATCCTATGAACATGCAGGTCACCTATGGCCGTGAAAAATATAAGAAAAAGGTGAAAATTTGGTAAAAAAATAGTGAATTTTAGGTAAAAATATCGAAAATGTGAAAATAAGGTGACAAAAAAATGTTGAATTCGATATACTATAACCACTGGGGCATAGTGAGGTGTTCATAATCCTTGGTTTAGACATACACCTCGAAATCATCGGATTGGGCGAATCTTTTAGCTAAGTGGTTGGTAGTGTATCCTATGAACATGCAGGTCACCAATGGCCGTTTTGCAATTTTTTAAAATAACCTTCCTCTTTATATCCCTTAGGGTTTTTTTTTTAAACAACGATATATCGTTTCATAAATGTGAATTCCACGTGAAAAATATAAGAAAAAGGTGAAAATTTGGTAAAAAAATAGTGAATTTCAGGTAAAAATATCGAAAATGTGAAAATAAGGTGACAAAAAAATGTTAGTCAACGTGGCCTCCCACCTTGCCACCCGATTGATTGAGAGTGGTCCATCCAGGACTCATGTCCGTGATAAAAAGCTCTTTCTGGACCCAAGCCGTCATTCTGCAGGTTGGTAGCCGTGTAATGGGTGACGAGGGTCTTTCTCTTTTCTGCGTCGGCAGCGACATCACGTCGGATTGATGGAGGGGCGATCCCTATGATAGGATAGAGATTGTATCCTATGAACATGCAGGTCACCAATGGCCGTGAAAAATATAAGAAAAAGGTGAAAATTTGGTAAAAAAATAGTGAATTTTAGGTAAAAATATCGAAAATGTGAAAATAAGGTGACAAAAAAATGTTTAATTCGATATACTATAACCACTGGGGCATAGTGAGGTGTTCATAATCCTTGGTTTAGACATACACCTCGAAATCATCGGATTGGGCGAATCTTTTAGCTAAGTGGTTGGTAGTGTATCCTATGAACATGCAGGTCACCAATGGCCGTTTTGCTATTTTTTTTAAATAACCTTCCTCTCTATATCCCTTAGGGTTTTTTTTTAAACAACGATATATCGTTTCATAAATGTGAATTCCACGTGAAAAATATAAGAAAAAGGTGAAAATTTGGTAAAAAAAATAGTGAATTTCAGGTAAAAATATCGAAAATGTGAAAATAAGGTGACAAAAAAATGTTAGTCAACGTGGCCTCCCACCTTGCCACCCGATTGATTGAGAGTGGTCCATCCAGTACTCATGTCCGTGATAAAAACCTCTTTCTGGACCCAAGCCGTCACTCTGCAGGTTGGTGGCCGTGTAATGGGTGACGAGGGTCTTTCTCTTTTCTGCGTCGGCAGCGACATCACGTCGGATTGATGGAGGGGCGATCCCTATGATAGGATAGAGATTGTATCCTATGAACATGCAGGTCACCAATGGCCGTGAAAAATATAAGAAAAAGGTGAAAATTTAGTAAAAAAATAGTGAATTTTAGGTAAAAATATCGAAAATGTGAAAATAAGGTGACTAAAAAATGTTTAATTCGATATAACATAACCACTGGGGCATAGTGAGGTGTTCATAATCCTTGGTTTAAACATACACCTCGAAATTATCGGATTGGGCGAATCTTTTAGCTCAGTGGTTGGTAGTGTATCCTATGAACATGTAGGTCACCAATGGCCGTTTTGCTATTTTTTTAAAATAACCTTTCTCTCTATATCCCTTAGGGTTTTTTTTTAAACAACGATATATCGTTTCATAAATGTGAATTCCACGTGAAAAATATAAGAAAAAGGTGAAAATTTGGTAAAAAAATAGTGAATTTCAGGTAAAAATATCGAAAATGTGAAAATAAGGTGACAAAAAAATGTTAGTCAACGTGGCCTCCCACCTTGCCACCCAAATGATTGAGAGTGGTCCATCCAGGACTCATGTCCGTGATAAAAATTTCTTTCTGGACCCAAGCCGTCACTCTGCAGGTTGGTGGCCGTGTAATGGGTGACGAGGGTCTTTCTCTTTTCTGCGTCGGCAGCGACATCACGTCGGATTGATGGAGGGGCGATCCCTATGATAGGATAGAGATTGTATCCTATGAACATGCAGGTCACCTATGGCCGTGAAAAATATAAGAAAAAGGTGAAAATTTGGTAAAAAAATAGTGAATTTTAGGTAAAAATATCGAAAATGTGAAAATAAGGTGACAAAAAAATGTTGAATTCGATATACTATAACCACTGGGGCATAGTGAGGTGTTCATAATCCTTGGTTTAGACATACACCTCGAAATCATCGGATTGGGCGAATCTTTTAGCTAAGTGGTTGGTAGTGTATCCTATGAACATGCAGGTCACCAATGGCCGTTTTGCAATTTTTTAAAATAACCTTCCTCTTTATATCCCTTAGGGTTTTTTTTTAAACAACGATATATCGTTTCATAAATGTGAATTCCACGTGAAAAATATAAGAAAAAGGTGAAAATTTGGTAAAAAAATAGTGAATTTCAGGTAAAAATATCGAAAATGTGAAAATAAGGTGACAAAAAAATGTTAGTCAACGTGGCCTCCCACCTTGCCACCCGATTGATTGAGAGTGGTCCATCCAGGACTCATGTCCGTGATAAAAAGCTCTTTCTGGACCCAAGCCGTCATTCTGCAGGTTGGTGGCCGTGTAATGGGTGACGAGGGTCTTTCTCTTTTCTGCGTCGGCAGCGACATCACGTCGGATTGATGGAGGGGCGATCCCTATGATAAGATAGAGATTGTATCCTATGAACATGCAGGTCACCAATGGCCGTGAAAAATATAAGAAAAAGGTGAAAATTTGGTAAAAAAATAGTGAATTTTAGGTAAAAATATCGAAAATGTGAAAATAAGGTGACTAAAAAATGTTTAATTCGATATACCATAACCACTGGGGCATAGTGAGGGGTTCATAATCCTTGGTTTAGACATACACCTCGAAATCATCGGATTGGGCGAATCTTTTAGCTCAGTAGTTGGTAGTGTATCCTATGAACATGCAGGTCACCAATGGCCGTTTTGCTATTTTTTTAAAATAACCTTCCTCTCTATATCCCTTAGGGTTTTTTTTTAAACAACGATATATCGTTTCATAAATGTGAATTCCACGTGAAAAATATAAGAAAAAGGTGAAAATTTGGTAAAAAAATAGTGAATTTCAGGTAAAAATATCGAAAATGTGAAAATAAGGTGACAAAAAAATGTTAGTCAACGTGGCCTCCCACCTTGCCACCCAAATGATTGAGAGTGGTCCATCCAGGACTCATGTCCGTTATAAAAAGCTCTTTCTGGACCCAAGCCGTCACTCTGCAGGTTGGTGGCCGTGTAATGGGTGACGAGGGTCTTTCTCTTTTCTGCGTCGGCAGCGACATCACGTTGGATTGATGGAGAAGCGATCCCTATGATAGGATAGAGATTGTAAACCTATGAACATGCAGGTCACCAATGGCCGTGAAAAATATAAGAAAAAGGTGAAAATTTGGTAAAAAAATAGTAAATTTTAGGTAAAAATATCGAAAATGTGAAAATAAGGTGACAAAAAAATGTCTAATTCGATATACTATAACCACTGGGGCATAGTGAGGTGTTCATAATCCTTGGTTTAGACATACACCTCGAAATCATCGGATTGGGCGAATCTTTTAGCTAAGTGGTTGGTAGTGTATCCTATGAACATGCAGGTCACCAATGGCCGTTTTGCAATTTTTTTAAATAACCTTCCTCTCTATATCCCTTAGGGTTTTTTTTTAAACAACGATATATCGTTTCATAAATGTGAATTCCACGTGAAAAATATAAGAAAAAGGTGAAAATTTGGTAAAAAAATAGTGAATTTCAGGTAAAAATATCGAAAATGTGAAAATAAGGTGACAAAAAAATGTTAGTCAACGTGGCCTCCCACCTTGCCACCCGATTGATTGAGAGTGGTCCATCCAGGACTCATGTCCGTGATAAAAAGCTCTTTCTGGACCCAAGCCGTCATTCTGCAGGTTGGTAGCCGTGTAATGGGTGACGAGGGTCTTTCTCTTTTCTGCGTCGGCAGCGACATCACGTCGGATTGATGGAGGGGCGATCCCTATGATAGGATAGAGATTGTATCCTATGAACATGCAGGTCACCAATGGCCGTGAAAAATATAAGAAAAAGGTGAAAATTTAGTAAAAAAATAGTGAATTTTAGGTAAAAATATCGAAAATGTGAAAATAAGGTGACTAAAAAATGTTTAATTCGATATAACATAACCACTGGGGCATAGTGAGGTGTTCATAATCCTTGGTTTAAACATACACCTCGAAATTATCGGATTGGGCGAATCTTTTAGCTCAGTGGTTGGTAGTGTATCCTATGAACATGTAGGTCACCAATGGCCGTTTTGCTATTTTTTTAAAATAACCTTTCTCTCTATATCCCTTAGGGTTTTTTTTTAAACAACGATATATCGTTTCATAAATGTGAATTCCACGTGAAAAATATAAGAAAAAGGTGAAAATTTGGTAAAAAAAATAGTGAATTTCAGGTAAAAATATCGAAAATGTGAAAATAAGGTGATAAAAAAATGTAAGTCAACGTGGCCTCCCACCTTGCCACAAGATTGATTGAGAGTGGTCCATCCAGGACTCATGTCCGTGATAAAAAGCTCTTTCTGGACCCAAGCCGTCACTCTGCAGGTTGGTGGCCGTGTAATGGGTGACGAGGGTCTTTCTCTTTTCTGCGTCGGCAGCGACATCACGTTGGATTGATGGAGGGGCGATCCCTATGATAGGATAGAGATTGTAAACCTATGAACATGCAGGTCACCAATGGCCGTGAAAAATATAAGAAAAAGGTGAAAATTTGGTAAAA
The DNA here is from genome assembly GCF_028750875.1 of Macrosteles quadrilineatus. NCBI lineage: Eukaryota > Metazoa > Arthropoda > Insecta > Hemiptera > Cicadellidae > Macrosteles > Macrosteles quadrilineatus. Next base: position 98,453,645 of record NW_026542596.1, read on the forward strand.
AAATAGTGAATTTCAGGTAAAAATATCGAAAATGTGAAAATAAGGTGACAAAAAAATGTTAGTCAACGTGGCCTCCCACCTTGCCACCCAAATGATTGAGAGTGGTCCATCCAGGACTCATGTCCGTGATAAAAATTTCTTTCTGGACCCAAGCCGTCACTCTGCAGGTTGGTGGCCGTGTAATGGGTGACGAGGGTCTTTCTCTTTTCTGCGTCGGCAGCGACATCACGTCGGATTGATGGAGGGGCGATCCCTATGATAGGATAGAGATTGTATCCTATGAACATGCAGGTCACCTATGGCCGTGAAAAATATAAGAAAAAGGTGAAAATTTGGTAAAAAAATAGTGAATTTTAGGTAAAAATATCGAAAATGTGAAAATAAGGTGACAAAAAAATGTTGAATTCGATATACTATAACCACTGGGGCATAGTGAGGTGTTCATAATCCTTGGTTTAGACATACACCTCGAAATCATCGGATTGGGCGAATCTTTTAGCTAAGTGGTTGGTAGTGTATCCTATGAACATGCAGGTCACCAATGGCCGTTTTGCAATTTTTTAAAATAACCTTCCTCTTTATATCCCTTAGGGTTTTTTTTTTAAACAACGATATATCGTTTCATAAATGTGAATTCCACGTGAAAAATATAAGAAAAAGGTGAAAATTTGGTAAAAAAATAGTGAATTTCAGGTAAAAATATCGAAAATGTGAAAATAAGGTGACAAAAAAATGTTAGTCAACGTGGCCTCCCACCTTGCCACCCGATTGATTGAGAGTGGTCCATCCAGGACTCATGTCCGTGATAAAAAGCTCTTTCTGGACCCAAGCCGTCATTCTGCAGGTTGGTAGCCGTGTAATGGGTGACGAGGGTCTTTCTCTTTTCTGCGTCGGCAGCGACATCACGTCGGATTGATGGAGGGGCGATCCCTATGATAGGATAGAGATTGTATCCTATGAACATGCAGGTCACCAATGGCCGTGAAAAATATAAGAAAAAGGTGAAAATTTGGTAAAAAAATAGTGAATTTTAGGTAAAAATATCGAAAATGTGAAAATAAGGTGACAAAAAAATGTTTAATTCGATATACTATAACCACTGGGGCATAGTGAGGTGTTCATAATCCTTGGTTTAGACATACACCTCGAAATCATCGGATTGGGCGAATCTTTTAGCTAAGTGGTTGGTAGTGTATCCTATGAACATGCAGGTCACCAATGGCCGTTTTGCTATTTTTTTTAAATAACCTTCCTCTCTATATCCCTTAGGGTTTTTTTTTAAACAACGATATATCGTTTCATAAATGTGAATTCCACGTGAAAAATATAAGAAAAAGGTGAAAATTTGGTAAAAAAAATAGTGAATTTCAGGTAAAAATATCGAAAATGTGAAAATAAGGTGACAAAAAAATGTTAGTCAACGTGGCCTCCCACCTTGCCACCCGATTGATTGAGAGTGGTCCATCCAGTACTCATGTCCGTGATAAAAACCTCTTTCTGGACCCAAGCCGTCACTCTGCAGGTTGGTGGCCGTGTAATGGGTGACGAGGGTCTTTCTCTTTTCTGCGTCGGCAGCGACATCACGTCGGATTGATGGAGGGGCGATCCCTATGATAGGATAGAGATTGTATCCTATGAACATGCAGGTCACCAATGGCCGTGAAAAATATAAGAAAAAGGTGAAAATTTAGTAAAAAAATAGTGAATTTTAGGTAAAAATATCGAAAATGTGAAAATAAGGTGACTAAAAAATGTTTAATTCGATATAACATAACCACTGGGGCATAGTGAGGTGTTCATAATCCTTGGTTTAAACATACACCTCGAAATTATCGGATTGGGCGAATCTTTTAGCTCAGTGGTTGGTAGTGTATCCTATGAACATGTAGGTCACCAATGGCCGTTTTGCTATTTTTTTAAAATAACCTTTCTCTCTATATCCCTTAGGGTTTTTTTTTAAACAACGATATATCGTTTCATAAATGTGAATTCCACGTGAAAAATATAAGAAAAAGGTGAAAATTTGGTAAAAAAATAGTGAATTTCAGGTAAAAATATCGAAAATGTGAAAATAAGGTGACAAAAAAATGTTAGTCAACGTGGCCTCCCACCTTGCCACCCAAATGATTGAGAGTGGTCCATCCAGGACTCATGTCCGTGATAAAAATTTCTTTCTGGACCCAAGCCGTCACTCTGCAGGTTGGTGGCCGTGTAATGGGTGACGAGGGTCTTTCTCTTTTCTGCGTCGGCAGCGACATCACGTCGGATTGATGGAGGGGCGATCCCTATGATAGGATAGAGATTGTATCCTATGAACATGCAGGTCACCTATGGCCGTGAAAAATATAAGAAAAAGGTGAAAATTTGGTAAAAAAATAGTGAATTTTAGGTAAAAATATCGAAAATGTGAAAATAAGGTGACAAAAAAATGTTGAATTCGATATACTATAACCACTGGGGCATAGTGAGGTGTTCATAATCCTTGGTTTAGACATACACCTCGAAATCATCGGATTGGGCGAATCTTTTAGCTAAGTGGTTGGTAGTGTATCCTATGAACATGCAGGTCACCAATGGCCGTTTTGCAATTTTTTAAAATAACCTTCCTCTTTATATCCCTTAGGGTTTTTTTTTAAACAACGATATATCGTTTCATAAATGTGAATTCCACGTGAAAAATATAAGAAAAAGGTGAAAATTTGGTAAAAAAATAGTGAATTTCAGGTAAAAATATCGAAAATGTGAAAATAAGGTGACAAAAAAATGTTAGTCAACGTGGCCTCCCACCTTGCCACCCGATTGATTGAGAGTGGTCCATCCAGGACTCATGTCCGTGATAAAAAGCTCTTTCTGGACCCAAGCCGTCATTCTGCAGGTTGGTGGCCGTGTAATGGGTGACGAGGGTCTTTCTCTTTTCTGCGTCGGCAGCGACATCACGTCGGATTGATGGAGGGGCGATCCCTATGATAAGATAGAGATTGTATCCTATGAACATGCAGGTCACCAATGGCCGTGAAAAATATAAGAAAAAGGTGAAAATTTGGTAAAAAAATAGTGAATTTTAGGTAAAAATATCGAAAATGTGAAAATAAGGTGACTAAAAAATGTTTAATTCGATATACCATAACCACTGGGGCATAGTGAGGGGTTCATAATCCTTGGTTTAGACATACACCTCGAAATCATCGGATTGGGCGAATCTTTTAGCTCAGTAGTTGGTAGTGTATCCTATGAACATGCAGGTCACCAATGGCCGTTTTGCTATTTTTTTAAAATAACCTTCCTCTCTATATCCCTTAGGGTTTTTTTTTAAACAACGATATATCGTTTCATAAATGTGAATTCCACGTGAAAAATATAAGAAAAAGGTGAAAATTTGGTAAAAAAATAGTGAATTTCAGGTAAAAATATCGAAAATGTGAAAATAAGGTGACAAAAAAATGTTAGTCAACGTGGCCTCCCACCTTGCCACCCAAATGATTGAGAGTGGTCCATCCAGGACTCATGTCCGTTATAAAAAGCTCTTTCTGGACCCAAGCCGTCACTCTGCAGGTTGGTGGCCGTGTAATGGGTGACGAGGGTCTTTCTCTTTTCTGCGTCGGCAGCGACATCACGTTGGATTGATGGAGAAGCGATCCCTATGATAGGATAGAGATTGTAAACCTATGAACATGCAGGTCACCAATGGCCGTGAAAAATATAAGAAAAAGGTGAAAATTTGGTAAAAAAATAGTAAATTTTAGGTAAAAATATCGAAAATGTGAAAATAAGGTGACAAAAAAATGTCTAATTCGATATACTATAACCACTGGGGCATAGTGAGGTGTTCATAATCCTTGGTTTAGACATACACCTCGAAATCATCGGATTGGGCGAATCTTTTAGCTAAGTGGTTGGTAGTGTATCCTATGAACATGCAGGTCACCAATGGCCGTTTTGCAATTTTTTTAAATAACCTTCCTCTCTATATCCCTTAGGGTTTTTTTTTAAACAACGATATATCGTTTCATAAATGTGAATTCCACGTGAAAAATATAAGAAAAAGGTGAAAATTTGGTAAAAAAATAGTGAATTTCAGGTAAAAATATCGAAAATGTGAAAATAAGGTGACAAAAAAATGTTAGTCAACGTGGCCTCCCACCTTGCCACCCGATTGATTGAGAGTGGTCCATCCAGGACTCATGTCCGTGATAAAAAGCTCTTTCTGGACCCAAGCCGTCATTCTGCAGGTTGGTAGCCGTGTAATGGGTGACGAGGGTCTTTCTCTTTTCTGCGTCGGCAGCGACATCACGTCGGATTGATGGAGGGGCGATCCCTATGATAGGATAGAGATTGTATCCTATGAACATGCAGGTCACCAATGGCCGTGAAAAATATAAGAAAAAGGTGAAAATTTGGTAAAAAAATAGTGAATTTTAGGTAAAAATATCGAAAATGTGAAAATAAGGTGACTAAAAAATGTTAGTCAACGTGGCCTCCCACCTTGCCACCCAAATGATTGAGAGTGGTCCATCCAGGACTCATGTCCGTGATAAAAAGCTCTTTCTGGACCCAAGCCGTCACTCTGCAGGTTGGTGGCCGTGTAATGGGTGACGAGGGTCTTTCTCTTTTCTGCGTCGGCAGCGACATCACGTTGGATTGATGGAGGGGCGATCCCTATGATAGGATAGAGATTGTAAACCTATGAACATGCAGGTCACCAATGGCCGTGAAAAATATAAGAAAAAGGTGAAAATTTGGTAAAAAAATAGTGAATTTTAGGTAAAAATATCGAAAATGTGAAAATAAGGTGACAAAAAAATGTTTAATTCGATATACTATAACCACTGGGGCATAGTGAGGTGTTCATAATCCTTGGTTTAGACATACACCTCGAAATCATCGGATTGGGCGAATCTTTTAGCTAAGTGGTTGGTAGTGTATCCTATGAACATGCAGGTCACCAATGGCCGTTTTGCTATTTTTTTTAAATAACCTTCCTCTCTATATCCCTTAGGGTTTTTTTTTAAACAACGATATATCGTTTCATAAATGTGAATTCCACGTGAAAAATATAAGAAAAAGGTGAAAATTTGGTAAAAAAAATAGTGAATTTCAGGTAAAAATATCTAAAATGTGAAAATAAGGTGACAAAAAAATGTTAGTCAACGTGGCCTCCCACCTTGCCACCCGATTGATTGAGAGTGGTCCATCCAGGACTCATGTCCGTGATAAAAAGCTCTTTCTGGACCCAAGCCGTCACTCTGCAGGTTGGTGGCCGTGTAATGGGTGACGAGGGTCTTTCTCTTTTCTGCGTCGGCAGCGACATCACGTCGGATTGATGGAGGGGCGATCCCTATGATAGGATAGAGATTGTATCCTATGAATATGCAGGTCACCTATGGCCGTGAAAAATATAAGAAAAAGGTGAAAATTTGGTAAAAAAATAGTGAATTTTAGGTAAAAATATCGAAAATGTGAAAATAAGGTGACAAAAAAATGTTGAATTCGATATACTATAACCACTGGGGCATAGTGAGGTGTTCATAATCCTTGGTTTAGACATACACCTCGAAATCATCGGATTGGGCGAATCTTTTAGCTAAGTGGTTGGTAGTGTATCCTATGAACATGCAGGTCACCAATGGCCGTTTTGCAATTTTTTAAAATAACCTTCCTCTTTATATCCCTTAGGGTTTTTTTTTTAAACAACGATATATCGTTTCATAAATGTGAATTCCACGTGAAAAATATAAGAAAAAGGTGAAAATTTGGTAAAAAAATAGTGAATTTCAGGTAAAAATATCGAAAATGTGAAAATAAGGTGACAAAAAAATGTTAGTCAACGTGGCCTCCCACCTTGCCACCCGATTGATTGAGAGTGGTCCATCCAGGACTTATGTCCGTGATAAAAAGCTCTTTCTGGACCCAAGCCGTCATTCTGCAGGTTGGTGGCCGTGTAATGGGTGACGAGGGTCTTTCTCTTTTCTGCGTCGGCAGCGACATCACGTCGGATTGATGGAGGGGCGATCCCTATGATAAGATAGAGATTGTATCCTATGAACATGCAGGTCACCAATGGCCGTGAAAAATATAAGAAAAAGGTGAAAATTTGGTAAAAAAATAGTGAATTTTAGGTAAAAATATCGAAAATGTGAAAATAAGGTGACTAAAAAATGTTTAATTCGATATACCATAACCACTGGGGCATAGTGAGGTGTTCATAATCCTTGGTTTAGACATACACCTCGAAATCATCGGATTGGGCGAATCTTTTAGCTCAGTGGTTGGTAGTGTATCCTATGAACATGCAGGTCACCAATGGCCGTTTTGCTATTTTTTTAAAATAACCTTCCTCTCTATATCCCTTAGGGTTTTTTTTAAACAACGATATATCGTTTCATAAATGTGAATTCCACGTGAAAAATATAAGAAAAAGGTGAAAATTTGGTAAAAAAATAGTGAATTTCAGGTAAAAATATCGAAAATGTGAAAATAAGGTGACAAAAAAATGTTAGTCAACGTGGCCTCCCACCTTGCCACCCAAATGATTGAGAGTGGTCCATCCAGGACTCATGTCCGTTATAAAAAGCTCTTTCTGGACCCAAGCCGTCACTCTGCAGGTTGGTGGCCGTGTAATGGGTGACGAGGGTCTTTCTCTTTTCTGCGTCGGCAGCGACATCACGTTGGATTGATGGAGAAGCGATCCCTATGATAGGATAGAGATTGTAAACCTATGAACATGCAGGTCACCAATGGCCGTGAAAAATATAAGAAAAAGGCGAAAATTTGGTAAAAAAATAGTGAATTTTAGGTAAAAATATCGAAAATGTGAAAATAAGGTGACAAAAAAATGTCTAATTCGATATACTATAACCACTGGGGCATAGTGAGGTGTTCATAATCCTTGGTTTAGACATACACCTCGAAATCATCGGATTGGGCGAATCTTTTAGCTAAGTGGTTGGTAGTGTATCCTATGAACATGCAGGTCACCAATGGCCGTTTTGCTATTTTTTTAAATAACCTTCCTCTCTATATCCCTTAGGGTTTTTTTTTAAACAACGATATATCGTTTCATAAATGTGAATTCCACGTGAAAAATATAAGAAAAAGGTGAAAATTTGGTAAAAAAATAGTGAATTTCAGGTAAAAATATCGAAAATGTGAAAATAAGGTGACAAAAAAATGTTAGTCAACGTGGCCTCCCACCTTGCCACCCGATTGATTGAGAGTGGTCCATCCAGGACTCATGTCCGTGATAAAAAGCTCTTTCTGGACCCAAGCCGTCATTCTGCAGGTTGGTAGCCGTGTAATGGGTGACGAGGGTCTTTCTCTTTTCTGCGTCGGCAGCGACATCACGTCGGATTGATGGAGGGGCGATCCCTATGATAGGATAGAGATTGTATCCTATGAACATGCAGGTCACCAATGGCCGTGAAAAATATAAGAAAAAGGTGAAAATTTGGTAAAAAAATAGTGAATTTTAGGTAAAAATATCGAAAATGTGAAAATAAGGTGACTAAAAAATGTTTAATTCGATATACCATAACCACTGGGGCATAGTGAGGTGTTCATAATCCTTGGTTTAGACATACACCTCGAAATCATCGGATTGGGCGAATCTTTTAGCTCAGTGGTTGGTAGTGTATCCTATGAACATGCAGGTCACCAATGGCCGTTTTGCTATTTTTTTAAAATAACCTTCCTCTCTATATCCCTTAGGGTTTTTTTTTAAACAACGATATATCGTTTCATAAATGTGAATTCCACGTGAAAAATATAAGAAAAAGGTGAAAATTTGGTAAAAAAATAGTGAATTTCAGGTAAAAATATCGAAAATGTGAAAATAAGGTGACAAAAAAATGTTAGTCAACGTGGCCTCCCACCTTGCCACCCAAATGATTGAGAGTGGTCCATCCAGGACTCATGTCCGTGATAAAAAGCTCTTTCTGGACCCAAGCCGTCACTCTGCAGGTTGGTGGCCGTGTAATGGGTGACGAGGGTCTTTCTCTTTTCTGCGTCGGCAGCGACATCACGTTGGATTGATGGAGGGGCGATCCCTATGATAGGATAGAGATTGTAAACCTATGAACATGCAGGTCACCAATGGCCGTGAAAAATATAAGAAAAAGGTGAAAATTTGGTAAAAAAAATAGTGAATTTTAGGTAAAAATATCGAAAATGTGAAAATAAGGTGACAAAAAAATGTTTAATTCGATATACTATAACCACTGGGGCATAGTGAGGTGTTCATAATCCTTGGTTTAGACATACACCTCGAAATCATCGGATTGGGCGAATCTTTTAGCTAAGTGGTTGGTAGTGTATCCTATGAACATGCAGGTCACCAATGGCCGTTTTGCTATTTTTTTTAAATAACCTTCCTCTCTATATCCCTTAGGGTTTTTTTTTAAACAACGATATATCGTTTCATAAATGTGAATTCCACGTGAAAAATATAAGAAAAAGGTGAAAATTTGGTAAAAAAAATAGTGAATTTCAGGTAAAAATATCTAAAATGTGAAAATAAGGTGACAAAAAAATGTTAGTCAACGTGGCCTCCCACCTTGCCACCCGATTGATTGAGAGTGGTCCATCCAGGACTCATGTCCGTGATAAAAAGCTCTTTCTGGACCCAAGCCGTCACTCTGCAGGTTGGTGGCCGTGTAATGGGTGACGAGGGTCTTTCTCTTTTCTGCGTCGGCAGCGACATCACGTCGGATTGATGGAGGGGCGATCCCTATGATAGGATAGAGATTGTATCCTATGAACATGCAGGTCACCAATGGCCGTGAAAAATATAAGAAAAAGGTGAAAATTTGGTAAAAAAATAGTGAATTTTAGGTAAAAATATCGAAAATGCGAAAATAAGGTGACTAAAAAATGTTTAATTCGATATACCATAACCACTGGGGCATAGTGAGGTGTTCATAATCCTTGGTTTAGACATACACCTCGAAATCATCGGATTGGGCGAATCTTTTAGCTAAGTGGTTGGTAGTGTATCCTATGAACATGCAGGTCACCAATGGCCGTTTTGCTATTTTTTTAAAATAACCTTCCTCTCTATATCCCTTAGGGTTTTTTTTAAACAACGATATATCGTTTCATAAATGTGAATTCCACGTGAAAAATATAAGAAAAAGGTGAAAATTTGGTAAAAAAAATGTTAGTCAACGTGGCCTCCCACCTTGCCACCCAAATGATTGAGAGTGGTCCATCCAGGACTCATGTCCGTGATAAAAAGCTCTTTCTGGACCCAAGCTGTCACTCTGCAGGTTGGTGGCCGTGTAATGGGTGACGAGGGTCTTTCTCTTTTCTGCGTCGGCAGCGACATCACGTTGGATTGATGGAGGGGCGATCCCTATGATAGGATAGAGATTGTAAACCTATGAACATGCAGGTCACCAATGGCCGTGAAAAATATAAGAAAAAGGTGAAAATTTGGTAAAAAAATAGTGAATTTTAGGTAAAAATATCGAAAATGTGAAAATAAGGTGACAAAAAAATGTTTAATTCGATATACTATAATCACTGGGGCATAGTGAGGTGTTCATAATCCTTGGTTTAGACATACACCTCGAAATCATCGGATTGGGCGAATCTTTTAGCTAAGTGGTTGGTAGTGTATCCTATGAACATGCAGGTCACCAATGGCCGTTTTGCTATTTTTTTTAAATAACCTTCCTCTCTATATCCCTTAGGGTTTTTTTTTAAACAACGATATATCGTTTCATAAATGTGAATTCCACGTGAAAAATATAAGAAAAAGGTGAAAATTTGGTAAAAAAAATAGTGAATTTCAGGTAAAAATATCTAAAATGTGAAAATAAGGTGACAAAAAAATGTTAGTCAACGTGGCCTCCCACCTTGCCACCCGATTGATTGAGAGTGGTCCATCCAGGACTCATGTCCGTGATAAAAAGCTCTTTCTGGACCCAAGCCGTCACTCTGCAGGTTGGTGGCCGTGTAATGGGTGACGAGGGTCTTTCTCTTTTCTGCGTCGGCAGCGACATCACGTCTTATTGATGGAGGGGCGATCCCTATGATAGGATAGAGATTGTATCCTATGAACATGCAGGTCACCAATGGCCGTGAAAAATATAAGAAAAAGGTGAAAATTTGGTAAAAAATAGTGAATTTTAGGTAAAAATATCGAAAATGTGAAAATAAGGTGACTAAAAAATGTTTAATTCGATATACCATAACCACTGGGGCATAGTGAGGTGTTCATAATCTTTGGTTTAGACATACACCTCGAAATCATCGGATTGGGCGAATCTTTTAGCTAAGTGGTTGGTAGTGTATCCTATGAACATGCAGGTCACCAATGGCCGTTTTGCTATTTTTTTAAAAAAACCTTCCTCTCTATATCCCTTAGGGTTTTTTTTTAAAACAACGATATATCGTTTCATAAATGTGAATTCCACGTGAAAAATATAAGAAAAAGGTGAAAATTTGGTAAAAAAAATAGTGAATTTCAGGTAAAAATATCGAAAATGTGAAAATAAGGTGACAAAAAAATGTTAGTCAACGTGGCCTCCCACCTTGCCACCCAATTGATTGAGAGTGGTCCATCCAGGACTCATGTCCGTGATAAAAAGCTCTTTCTGGACCCAAGCCGTCACTCTGCAGGTTGGTGGCCGTGTAATGGGTGACGAGGGTCTTTCTCTTTTCTGCGTCGGCAGCGACATCACGTCGGATTGATAAAGGGGCGATCCCTATGATAGGATAGAGATTGTATCCTATGAACATGCAGGTCACCAATGGCCGTGAAAAATATAAGAAAAAGGTGAAAATTTGGTAAAAAAATTGTGAATTTTAGGTAAAAATATCGAAAATGTGAAAATAAGGTGACAAAAAAATGTTGAATTCATTTCAAAAACTTGTTTTAAAACTTGTATTAAAACAATTGAAAAACCATGCTTAAAAACGATTAGGGAATGATGTAAACAGGTCCACGACGTAGAGGAAGTGGAGGGAAGTTACAAAGGCAAAGGGTCTGGAGTGTGGGAAATGTCAAGTGACGATGGAATTATACTACGCCATGCTTAAAAAGTCTTAGGGAATGATGGAAACAGGTCCACGACGTAGAGGAAGTGGAGGGAAGTTGCAAAGGCAAAATAACCTAATTAATAAAGAGTTAAACCTGTTAAGGCAAAGCGTTGTATAATTCCATAGTCACTTGACATTTACCACACTCCACACCTTTTGCCTTTGCAACTTCTCTCCATTTCCTATACGTCGTAGACCTGTTTCCATCATTCTCCAAGCCTTATTAAGCATAAAAGAGTTGTAAACTTGTTTTAAAACAGTTGTAAACTTGTTTTGAAACGGTTAAAAAACTTGTTTTAAAACAGTTAAAAATCTTGTTTTAAAACATTTGAAAAACGTGTTTAAAAACTTGTATTAAAACAATTGAAAAACTTGTTTTAAAACTTGTATTATAACAACTGAAAAACTTGTATTAAAACAATTGAAAAACTTGTTTTAAAACTTGTATTAAAACAATTGAAAAACTTGTTTTAAAACTTGTATTAAAACAATTGAAAAACTTGTTTTAAAACTTGTATTAAAACAATTGAAAAACTTGTTTTGAAACAAGCTTACAACTGTTATAAAAAAAGGCTTAAAAGGTTATAAAAAAAGGCTGTTAAAAAAGGCTTAGGGAATGATGGAAACCCAAATTATTTAAAGGGAGGTTATTAAAAAAAATAGCAAAACGGCCATTGGTGACCCGTATGTTCATAGGATACACTAACAACCACTTAGCTAAAAGATTCGCCCAATTCGATGATTTCGAGGTGTATGTCTAAACCAAGGATTATGAACACCTCACTATGCCCCAGTGGTTGTAGTATATCGCTACAAACACACAGGTCACCAATTATTTGCCACACAGGACGGGATTTGAACCCGAGCAGACGAATGCCACTGGCCAAGTGACACACGCCCTAGCCTTCTAGGCTATCTGTGCTTGAAGACTGAGAAGTCAAAAACCGGTATTTAAGCTGAGGCCACCGATTGCGAACAAATAGCGCTGCTGATGGTTGTTCAATGCGTTAGCAGGTAGCAGCACCAGTTAGTTACGGACTATTTAGATGAAATCTTTTAGTTTAAACACAACAGTGATCATAAATGTGTTCCCGAGACTTTACTGCAAGACATTAGTTTCCCTAAAATGGCTATATTACGATAACCTTGTCTAACTTAATCAAGGTTAAATTCAATATTACATAAAAAACTATATGTCTTTTGATTTTATGAGATTTCGGTTTCAAATAATGCTATCAGAACATAAAAATTTATAGGAAAACCAGAAAAATTAAAACAAAAACTAAGTTTTATTTAATGTTTACAAAAAATACCGGGATTCATCTTTCTTATATATTTTCTTATTGTGTTATTAATCAAAATAACCTAATGAATAAAGAGTTAAACCTGTTAAGGCAAAGCGTTGTATAATTCCATAGTATAATTCCATAGGGAATGATGAAAACAGGTCCACGACGTAGAGGAAGTGAAGGGAAGTTGCAAAGGCAAAGGGTCTGGAGTGTGGGAAATGTCAAGTGACTATGGAATAATACAACGCCATGCTTAAAAACGATTAGGGAATGATGGAAACAGGTCCATGACGTAGTGGAAGTGGAGGCAAGCTGCAAAGGCAAACGGTCTGGAGAATGGGAAATGTCAATTAACTGTAGAATAATACAAAGTCATGCTTAAAGAGGCTTGGGGAATGATGGAAACAGGTCCACGACGTTGAGAAAGTGAAGGGAAGTTGCAAAGGCAAAGGGTCTGGAGTGTGCGAAATGTCAAGTGACTATGGAATAATACAACGCCATGCTTAAAAACGATTAGGGAATGATGGAAACAGGTCCACGACGTAGAGGAAGTGGAGGGAAGTTACAAAGGCAAAGGGTCTGGAGTGTGGGAAATGTCAAGTGACGATGGAATTATACTACGCCATGCTTAAAAAGTCTTAGGGAATGATGGAAACAGGTCCACGACGTAGAGGAAGTGGAGGGAAGTTGCAAAGGCAAAATAACCTAATTAATAAAGAGTTAAACCGGTTAAGGCAAAGCGTTGTATAATTCCATAGTCACTTGACATTACCACACTCCACACCTTTTGCCTTTGCAACTTTCCTCCATTTCCTATACATCGTAGACCTATTTCCATCATTCCCTAAGCCATAAAAGCCATATCATTTCATTAAGCATAAAAGAGTTGTAAAAAAACTCGTTTTAAAACTTGTATTAAAACAATTGAAAAACTTGTTTTAAAACAAGTTTTTTAACCGTTTTAAAACAAGTTTACAACTGTTTTGAAACATGTTTACAACTGTTTTATTCTAAAAAAAAGGCTTAAGGAATGATGGAAACAGGTTCACGACGTTGAGGAAGTGAAGGAAAGTTGCAAAGGCAAAGGGTCTGGAGTGTGGGAAATGTCATGTGACTATGGAATAATACAACGCCATGCTTAAAAACGATTAGGGAATGATGGAAACAGGTCCACGACGTAGAGGAAGTGGAGGGAAATTGCAAAGGCAAACGGTCTGGAAAGTTTTTCAACTGTTTTAAAACAAGTTTTTCAACTGTTTTAAAACAAGTTTTTCAACTGTTTTAAAACAAGTTTTCAACTGTTTTAAAACAAGTTTTTAAACTGTTTAAAACAAGTTTTTCAACTGTTTTAAAACAAGTTTTTCAACTGTTTTAAAACAAGTTTTTCAACTGTTTAAAAAAAAAGTTTTTCAACTATTTTAAAACAAATTTACAACTGTTCTGAAACAAGTTTACAACTGTTTTGAAACAACTGAAAATGTGTTACGTGAAATATGAAATGTGAAATGTGGAATGTGAAATGTGAAATGTGAAATGTGAAATAGTGAAATAGTGAAATGTGAAATGTGAAATTTAAAATGTGAAATGTGAAATGTGAAATGAAAATGAAAATGAAAAAGAAAATGAAAATGAAAATGAAAATGAAAATGAAAATGAAAATGAAAATGAAAATGAAAATGAAAATGAAAATGAAAATGAAAATGAAAATGAAAATGAAAATGAAAATGAAAATGAAAATGAAAATGAAAATGAAAATGAAAATGAAAATGAAAATGAAAATGAAAATGAAAATGAAAATGAAAATGAAAATGAAAATGAAAATGAAAATGAAAATGAAAATGAAAATGAAAATGAAAATGAAAATGAAAATGAAAATGAAAATGAAAATGAAAATGAAAATGAAAATGAAAATGAAAATGAAAATGAATATGAAAATGAAAATGAAAATGAAAATGAAAATGAAAATGAAAATGAAAATGAAAATGAAAATGAAAATGAAAATGAAAATGAAAATGAAAATGAAAATGAAAATGAAAATGAAAATGAAAATGAAAATGAAAATGAAAATGAAAATGAAAATGAAAATGAAAATGAAAATGAAAATGAAAATGAAAATGAAAATGTTCTATTTTAATACAAGTTTACAACCGTTGTAAAATAAGTTTACAACTTTTTGAAACAATTTTACAACTGTTTTTATATAAGTTTACAACTGTTTTAAAAAAAGTTTACAACTGTTCTGAAACAAGTTTACAACTGTTTTGAAACTACTGGAAATGTGTAATGTGAAATATGAAATGTGAAATGTGGAATGTGAAATGTGGAATGTGAAATGTGAAATGTAAAATGTAAAATTAATGTGAAATGTGAAATGTGAAATGAAAATGGAAATGAAAAAAAATGAAAATGAAAATGGAAATTAAAATGAAAATGAAAATGCAAATGGAAATGAAAATGAAAATGAAATTGAAAATGAAAATGGAAATGAAAATGAAAATGAAAATGAAAATGAAAATAAAAATGAAAATGAAAATGAAAATGAAAATAAAAATGAAAATGAAAATGAAAAAGAAAATGAAAATGGAAATGAAAATGAAAATAAAAATGAAAATAAAAGTTTTTTAACAGTTTTAAAACAAGTTTTTCAACTGTTTTAAAACAAGTTTTTCAACGGTTTTAAAACAAGTTTTTCAACGGTTTTAAAACAAGTTTTTCAACTGTTTTAAAACAAGTTTTTCAACTGTTTTAAAACAAGTTTTTCAACTGTTTTAAAACAAGTTTACAACTGTTTTGAAACAACTGGAAATGTGTAATGTGAAATATGAAATGTGAAATGTGGAATGTGAAATGTGAAATGTGAAATAGTGAAATAGTGAAATGTGAAATGTGAAATTTAAAATGTGAAATGTGAAATGTGAAATGAAAATGAAAATGAATATGAAAAAGAAAATGAAAATGAAAATGAAAATGAAAATGAAAATGAAAATGAAAATGAAAATGAAAATGAAAATGAAAATGAAAATGAAAATGAAAATGAAAATGAAAATGAAAATGAAAATGAAAATGAAAATGAAAATGAAAATGAAAATGAAAATGAAAATGAAAATGAAAATGAAAATGAAAATGAAAATGAAAATGAAAATGAAAATGAAAATGAAAATGAAAATGAAAATGAAAATGAAAATGAAAATGAAAAAGAAAATGAAAATGAAAATGAAAATGAAAATGAAAATGAAAATGAAAATGAAAATGAAAATGAAAATGAAAATGAAAATGAAAATGAAAATGAAAATGAAAATGAAAATGAAAATGAAAATGAAAATGAAAATGAAAATGAAAATGAAAATGAAAATGAAAATGAAAATGAAAATGAAAATGAAAATGAAAATGAAAATGAAAATGAAAATGAAAATGAAAATGAATATGAAAATGAAAATGAAAATGAAAATGAAAATGAAAATGAAAATGAAAATGAAAATGAAAATGAAAATGAAAATGAAAATGAAAATTAAAATGAAAATGAAAATGAAAATGAAAATTAAAATGAAAATGAAAATGAAAATGAAAATGAAAATGAAAATGAAAATGAAAATGAAAATGAAAATGTTCTATTTTAATACAAGTTTACAACCGTTGTAAAATAAGTTTACAACTTTTTGAAACAATTTTACAACTGTTTTTATATAAGTTTACAACTGTTTTAAAAAAAGTTTACAACTGTTCTGAAACAAGTTTACAACTGTTTTGAAACTACTGGAAATGTGTAATGTGAAATATGAAATGTGAAATGTGGAATGTGAAATGTGGAATGTGAAATGTAAAATGTAAAATTAATGTGAAATGTGAAATGTGAAATGAAAATGGAAATGAAAAAAAATGAAAATGAAAATGGAAATTAAAATGAAAATGAAAATGCAAATGGAAATGAAAATGAAAATGAAATTGAAAATGAAAATGGAAATGAAAATGAAAATGAAAATGAAAATGAAAATGAAAATGAAAATTAAAATGAAAATGAAAATGAAAAAGAAAATGAAAATGGAAATGAAAATGAAAATAAAAATTAAAATAAAAGTTTTTTAACAGTTTTAAAACAAGTTTTTCAACTGTTTTAAAACAAGTTTTTCAACGGTTTTAAAACAAGTTTTTCAACTGTTTTAAAACAAGTTTTTCAACTGTTTTAAAACAAGTTTTTCAACTGTTTTAAAACAAGTTTACAACTGTTTTGAAACAACTGGAAATGTGTAATGTGAAATATGAAATGTGAAATGTGAAATGTGAAAATTGAAAACTGCTAGATAAATTGAAAATTTATACAAACAGTATTTAATGTATACAATTTAATGATGTAACACATATTGATATCTTATGTCAAGGATTGGCTGACAAGGTAAGTTTAGCCATTTGTCACGAAAACGTAATCACGGGGCTATAAAATTAACTAAAACTGTAATTGTAAGACTATATTACTTACGTCAATAGCTCATTGAATTTCACTTTATGTTTCAGTACATGTTTCGACACATTGTCATCATCTGTCTCATCTGACTCAGTCTGTCCCCGACCCGCGGCGTGATCGTGTGTTTTGTTCGAACAGGCCTGCATGTCTTAAAGCTTTACGTGTTGTAAATGTATATGTTCCGTGTCGTGTCGTATTTGTGTTACGTGTTACGTGTTTATTTAATTGAACATTGACGAAACCATATGGTGAATAAAAACTTCACTAGTACTCAGCTGATGATGACAATGTGTCGAAACATGTACTGAAACATGAAGTGAAATTCAATGAGCTATTGACGTAAGTAATATAGTTAGTCCGGCAGCCAAATGAGGATTTTGTCCCTAACCTGGTTTTGTTCTATTAAGTTTTTTTTACTGTTGTTTTGAGTTATATAGGGTATGTAGACCATAAAACCACCGGGTACTTTTTTGGTACCCTTGGGCAATAGCCGCCATCTTGGAAAATGGCGGAAAACGTAATTTACAGTGTAAGCTGTTACTTAAAACTCTGTTATCAAAATAACATGCTATTTACAGCAGTGCAAACGCTTTTACAATACTCACACTAAAATTCCATTCAGGAAAATATCATATTTTAATTATATATTGTGTGTTTTAAGGCCAGTATTTCTTTTTAAATTTAATAATTTAGATAAAAAATATGTTCTATCCCTACTTTTTCATCTTTGTGCTAAAATCTTTGAAAAAAGGCCATGATACATGTAACAAAAGTTGTAGATCTTAAAATTGTGCATCCAATGCACCTATAGGGATCTTTGTTGGATCAATGATAACTTCACAACAATGTGTAAAAAATAACTTTTATTTCAATTTTTTCTATGACAAATAGGGGTATCTAATAAATGAACATAATTTATATAATCCTTCCTAAGAATATTCTGTAGTTCTTTTCTACTGTTTTTGGTATCAATATGCTCAATAAACCAACGGCTTTCATTTACGCTAATTAAAATTCAAATCATAGGATGTAGCTAGTTATGGACCCCCCCCCCCCCCCAAAAAAAGAGTAATTTTAATTATAAAAAAGTCTCATCAAAGCCCTATATCTTTGGCGATTATTATGTTATGTTTTATGTATTTATATGAACACAGTCGGTAACGTACTAGCTTTCATGGATAATATTAATTATTGGGTTTCAAAAAATTTTAGGTATAGATCATCAACCAATAAATCAATAATTTTTCTTGTAATTTGTTGATTTGTAAATTGGGAATAGTCCGGCAACCAAACAGGGAATTTCCCTTGAACCCTGTTTTGTTCTATTACGTTTTTTTACTGATGATATTTTATTTTGGTAGTATATAGATGCAGAAAATAGCGGGTACTTACAAAGTACCCGCGGGTAACTTCTAGAATTTGAGATAATAATTGTCCATATTAATAAATAAATCGATTAATTTAAAACATGGTAATTAAGCTATAAACTATGCGTTTTTAGTTCGAATATCATGAAATTTAGTATGAAACCTCGTTATAATGTTACTCATAAATTTACCAGATATTAGCCATATCAAAGCTGTTTCAAACTGGAGGAGGAAAACGTGGTTTTTATCTTTAAGAATTGAATTTTTTCCCCAATTGAAAAAAAAAACTTGTTATACGACCTTGTTTTAGTGTTACCGGTACCTATAAGCGAACAAAATATAAGTTTTGCCAATTTAAACCTAAACTTCTATAAGTTACTAGCAAGACACATTCTTTACATCATTATTATGGCATGTAATAATAATACTCGATTATGAAGTTAACTGAATTCCCGTAGCACTTGTGGCTATGCTTGTTAGTATTTGCGTTACATTGAAAAAAGACAATAAGTTAACAAAATTAATAAAATCGATTTCAACATAGTTGAGTTTTATTATTTTGTATTGTAATATAAATATTTTATTCATGTAAAATTGTAACTTACATAATAGACCTACATGTAGAAATAACTTGTAAATAACGTTTCAGTAACCTTAGTGACTATTAGCGATTTCTCTATAGGGAAGTAGCTATTACCGTAGGTCTCATGGTAAGACCTAAGCCCGGGACCGATTTACATCATTTTGATGTCCCCAGAGGCCAAACACACTCTTTCGCACAAATTTATATATATATATATATATATGTATTTAGAAAATTAAAAAAATAGTTCATTTAAAATCCTATGTTATTTTAATTATAAAAAATTATTAATGCATATTAATAATTATAGAGAATATTGTAAAATGTTTTAGTTGGCTTGTTTTTGGATATATTTTTAATCAAACTTGGCAGATTTTTTTTATTCTATACTAAGCTATAAAAAATAATAAAAATAAAGAAATATTTTAATAAAAAATACACTTTATTAGTTTCCCTTTAGCAGCAAACCAGGTACTCGTTAAACATAAATGTGAATTTAATAGATTAATTGAAAATCAATTCAGGCAAATGGAAATTTGCTCATTCGTCAGGTTTGCTGCATCGGGGGTATTAACTCATTATTCTACACTGTCATAGTCTTCACTGACGTCTTGAGTTTGTATTTTTCTATTTCAACAGGTATTATATCCACAATGACAAAATACTGTGCAAGGTAAGCCTGAGTTCACTGGTGCATATCAAACGCAACAAAAAAACTTGATAGGAATAAACCAGGTTAGGTTCATATCTGAGTGTACCCATAGCTTACTGAGGTTTTCTTCACCAAAATGAATAACACAGCTCATTTAGATCTTGAGATATAGATCTTTAATAAAAGACAGTCCTTAAAATTGAAAACCTAGTGTTAGTTAGAGGTCTACAACTCACCTTAAGCTCTACATATTTAAATTAAAATTGTCTCAAATGAAAGTTCTAAGTTGACTTAGTGTTTTTAGATCAGAACGAATAACATAGTACACATAGCAGCTGAGAAATATGGCTTTAAGTACAGAAGAAAGTTAAGAAACAACAACTTTTATTCTACGTTTAAGCTTATAACTCGCCCCAAACACGTCAGATTGTAATAAATAATAGCTGAAAAGAACCATTAAAGCCAGTAACTCACTGAGTATTCATAGTAAATACCGCTATTACATCTTCCCACCACGTTGTGTACGTGTGTAATTTCATATAACGTAATAATTATAACCTGGGATAATATCTTTAATTAAAGACAAATCTTGGAAAAACTAAAATGTTATTTGGTTAAAGTTCTATAAATCCCCTCAAACCCGATAGATTTGAATGACCAATGCCTCAAATGAAAGCCAGTAGTTTGCTGAGTATTTTATTATAAAAAAAAACATAACATCGCATAATCAGTACTCGAGTAACAATCTTTTTTTCAAAGAAAATTATACAACCATTAAAATCTTTGTTGGTTGAAGTCTTGTAATTCACCTCCGACTCGTTCGTTTTCAGTGATCTACATGTCAAATGGATGCCAATTGTTTACTGAGTGTTTTTATTGCAATACATACAACATCTTATAATAATAACTCAATGGGTTAGTCAAAACTTAAACTTTTTATGAAAAAAAAATGTTGTTTCTTTGCAGTGAAGATGAATAGATCGACCTTAAAGTCCTTAAATACAACAGTTAATAGTTCAAATTAAATTTGATAATTTTACAAATATTTTAATACCAAAAACAGCCAGAGAGAAGTGGCGGATAGTCTCAGGAAAGATGTTACAATTTTATTGAACATATAAAATATCCTTATTTTACATTGAAAATCAATAAAAACATTATTTTCTAACGCTTTGTTCTGGCGTTACCCTTGATCCAACAAATATCCAATAGATTTATTAGATGCCAAATTTAAAGCTCTACAAACTTTATAATGTATATTATAGTCATATTTTGAGTAATTAAGGCGCAAAATTGAAATAAAAATAAATATGACATTATTTTTTTATAAATTATAATCTTTGAAAAGTAATACTGACCTTAAAACAAATTATATATATTTAATATATGGTATTTCTGAGTAGGGAATTTAACCATAAACATTTTAAAATAACATACATTGTTCCATCTTTAATCGTTTTTAAATAACATTGGTTTAAGTAAAAGCTTACACTGAAATTTACGTTTCCCGCCATTTTCCAAGATGGCGGCTGTTGCCCAAGGGTACCAAAAAAGTACCCGGTGGTTTTAGGGTCTACTTACCCTAGATATCACATATCAACAATAAAAAAACTTAATAGGACAAAACCAGGTTCGGGTCAATTCTGCCGGACTAAGTCTTACAATAATATCTACAGCTCAGGGGCTTAACAATGAATTTAAATAAAACTATAAACAAAACAGAACGGTTCTATTTATAAAACGATCTATCAAATTTTCATCGTCAACTGCATCGTCATATGGAATTTAATATTTACATCTGGTCTTTGCTTTATTATATCAATTATAATCAATGGACGATCGGTCTTAAGCCCTCTCCCTGACTAGTGACTAGGAGCCAGCATCGCAGGTTGGGCTTGTAGATGTCGCCTTGGTCAATTCATGAGTAAAACATCCATCTGTGGAAGAGCTTATTGGCAGAGGCCCAATTAAAATAAACTGAGGACGACTTGGGTGGACGTTTTTTGAGTTTCACATATAATTTACTTTATGATAATTTTTTAGACTTTCAAAAATCTTGATAAAAATATTCATGATGAAATCTGTAATTAAATAAATAGTTTGAAAGGTTAATCCAGTTCAATGAACAAATAAGATCGAAATCATTTCTTTTACTTACCACATCAGTTTTAAAAGATCACACTTTTACAAGTAGTATTCTATTGTAAGCTTTATGTCTCGATAACGAATCACCATGGTTTCCTTTTTAGTAGATAAATTCATCAGCTTTATTTGTATAAATAAAACCATTAATTATTGTAACTCGTCCTCTGGTCACAGTACTAAATGTCTAAGAAGAGATCCATCAGAACTTCCATCAGAAGCTGCGTTGTTTGGAAACACGTAATTTAAACTTCTACAGAAGCTTCGGTAAGTTCTTGCGAAAGCCGAATCAATAGTTGAAGCTTAAAGCCATGGAAACCCATCTAGGATTCAGAGTCATGTCAAACGATCAATGGAAACACGTATTTGATAAACCACACTCCTTTTTGTTTCTCTTTTACACATAGAGGAGTATTTTGTTGAAAAGTATATGTAAACATGAGTATTTTTTTAAACAAGTTCCTCTCTGAATGCCAATGGACGCTGAACTTAATCAAGTCTGTTTAACTTTGTTCCTGGCCAAGGTCAGTTGTTACATCAGCCAGAATAATTTATTAGAATCCCTATAATCAAGGATGGCTGGGTCTAGTATCAAAATCGCAAACAGCTACTGACTCATGATCATATCGGTGATCTCATTTTAAAAGGCAAACAATTTAAAAGGCTAAGTGCAAGAAAATGGTTACTAGATTTACGATTAATACCTACTAAAACCTATTGACATTTTAGTATATCGTTCAGCCAGCAACTTTGAGCCTTGAATTTTATTGTTGATCCGGACTGTGAGGTTTTCGAAAGACCATTTGATGGAAGAAAATAATGTTTTTCGTCGGGTGTAATAGTTTATTTCGTACCTAGGGCCGAGAACGAGGTTTTACCGGCTCGAGATAGTTTTTGTTCGAGAAGAAGTCAAGAGCTGCAAAACCATTTCGATTCGTGGTACGAACGCTATTTTTCACCACACTATACCCTATTACCATTATCCACCTTAATAATAACGCACACTGTCAAAACAAGTACAACTTTAAGGTTATGTGAAGAAATTATTCGAGGAATCAGCAAAAATAATAATAAATAGTTGCTAGGCAGCGGTGACAATAAATTCTATTGCAATGCTATGGATACTGATTGTGTATTTAAATATGCATTCATGTTTTAAGAAAGTAAGTGGGCAGCTGATTTTGCGGCCCTAGGGGTGTAAAAACCTGTTCGGTCTCCAAATGACGATGACAGCTGGAATTGCCAGCAAAACGTAACTTTCAGCCGTATATTACCGTATGTAAGACAGCTAACTAACCAAACGTATAAGTGGCATTGGATGTATGACTTATTGATCATAAATCATAACCTTGAATTTTTAACATCTTACTGTTTCGTTTATATAGTTCAATTCAATTATTTAAAATTACCCCACCGCAGCCAACCTTCAGACAAAGCAAATTTAAATTTGTCTGATTGCATTATTGCTAAACTATTTCCAAAAACAATTCATATTTATTTCCTATTTAAATATCATTAGATTTAATGAGTACTTAGGTTTGCTGCTGTATGATAGAGAAAAGGAGAGTTGCGGTCGTGCTGATGAAATGTAAGTGACTGATCTTAAATCATCTTGTCTGGTTTATCAGCACAAATTGATAACACCAAGCTACAGTTTCAGTCAGATAAGTTATCATATAGTTATGCTATCGTATGCATTGTAATTGATTTTGCTGAAGATCCTTTACTGAATATATTCTATATCCGAAACTGCTAAAAATATTTCGTGATTTTTATTTTACGATTTCAAAAGTGTTAAGGCTGTTACACAATACTGAGTTGGTTAAGAATCGTTGAGATTACAAAGTCACCATAATGGTACACTTCCCCTAAATTTATTCTTGCCCGTTCGAAAACTCATGTCGACAAAAGTTAACTTATATATAAATGGCTGTAAGATGTCACAGATGCAATAGCATCTCATCGTATCCACATAAGTGGGACGGTCCTTTGATTAAACCCCAATCTGTCTTGTGGTTATATGGTAATAGTTAAGTGGTTGCATACGCTTCATAGAGTAAACTAGTTATACGCTTCTTAGCTTAATGTAATTAATGTTCTTGACTAAGCCATACTCCTACACTTGATCCCATTATTTTATTGGCTATAAACCTGATTTTCAATTACGGGATTCTATTCCTATTATGAAGGAAATGACGGATACAATTTACATTTCCTTTAGACAATATCAAAATGTTTTTTTTACCGATCAAAATTAAAAGTATATTTTTGTGTTGGAATGAAAGGGAAAATAAATTTACCATCTAAAACGTACTCTATAAACGTTTAAGTAAGTTAGGGATATTTTTACCATTTAAGTTTAAAAACAATACTCCAAACAACATATATTTACAATTTCAATTAATGATTTGTCAGAATTCAAAGTAGAGACCGCAATAACAAATGGTAAACTTCAGGTCGAAACCATCCTCAGTTCAGTTAGATAACGTTCTTTATGTTGATACAGAAATTGCGACATGCAAAATATAATACTATACTAAGCAGTTTACGATTATAAGCACATAAACACATGGTAATGCAACAATTAATTTTGAAGTACTCAATTTCCATCCCTTCCTCTTAAAAAACCTTTTACTATTTATAATTTACGCGAAAAAAACAAATTTTATTTTTACAATTAATATTTAAGTTTGAAGCATAATATTCAACAGATCCTTGTTTTACCAAAGTAGATCTTCATTACAGTAGGAAGTGAGTCTAAACCACCGGTAATGTTCCGTGTTCAATGTCTTGGTTTGCCCTTCATTAATTAAATTTTTTTAAATGAAACAATTCCTTGTGTCTTTACCATTAATATTCTTTTATCACGATAAAGTAAAACATTGATAATATAGCTTCGAAGGAGGAAACTCTAAAATCTTTCATGTTCAAGCTATATTATACGAAACATAAATATAGAAGCTCATACGTATATTAAATCAGGAAAATATACGTATCAAATTTAAATTGGTATTGATATTGTTGCTTCCAGCTAATCTCTAATGTATTGTAAGCTTGCTACGAGAAATTGAATTGATAAGTAATTTGATTCCTATGCTTGTCGTATTGGATGGATATTTCCCTCGTAGCCTACATATTGGATTAATACCTCAAAAGTATAACAAGTTGAGAGATTCGTGATTGAAGGAAGAAAGAAGTTTATTTTTATTTTGAATTAATATAAAAAATAAAATATGGATTTTTGATCATTCCAATTCAATATCTTGTAAGTGTAGTTGTCGTTGATTAACTTGGGTCGATTTTCATTCGTTTAGTAATACCATTGACTATAAGTCAATGGTAATACCATTGACTAATGGATTAAAGTTTAACGACAATTCTCCAGGACAAAACAGTTTTAAAGTACCTTGTTCAAGATGTAAAAGCTATACAAAGTATTGTATACACATTTTACCAAGATTGGAAATTACATTCATTAAGAACAAGTTCGTACGTACGAGGGCGGTTTTTAAGCAAGGGCCGGTTTTGCGTATAAATCTGTAGTTTGCTTGTACACCACAACGGGGCTCTTCTCTTTTAGAACGACCTCGATATAATTGGTATTATAGTAGAATTAGTAAAAATAAATTTATTCAACTAAATAAACCGTAAAATGTCTAGAATAGACAATGAATACCAATCTTATTTTGTATTCATTGGTGTGAACAATTTGGAGGGTTGAACAATCAATAGTCATCCGTATAAGTAAAAGCTGTCATCGTCATTTGGGGACCGAGCATATTTTTTACATCCCTAGGGCCGCAAAATCAGCTGCCTGCTTACTTTCTTAATACACGAATACATATTAAATACAATCAGTATCCATAGCATTGCAATATAATTGTTTTATTAACATTGCTGCCTAGCAACTATTTATTGTTATTTTTTGTCGATTCCTCAAATTATTTCTACAAATAACATTAAAGTTGTAGATATGTTGACTATCAGTGTGCATTATTAATAGTGGTAATAGGGTGCAGTGTGGTGAAAAATAGCGTTCGTACCACGGATCGAAATGGTTTTGCAGCTCTCGATGATTTTAAGTTCACGACTTCGTTTCGAACTTGAAAACGATCTTGAGCCGGCAAAACCTCGTTTTCGGTCCAAGGTACGAAAAATAGTATTAAATGGTTAAGTGCCAATGAATCTGAACACAACAAAGTTGTTAAAGAATTATATACCGTTGCTTTACGAAAGGTCTGGTCATATTTCTAGAAATTCTTTTGGAAATGATAATGGTCTTAAAATTTTTTACAGTCGGTAAAATCATTATTAATAATAAATGCTACTGTCACTTATAGCAACAAAATATATAGGAAACATAAAGTTTGAATTGATTTGCTATTGAATTAAAATAATTTTTGAATTTAGTTATTCGTTGTATACAACATAGGCTGTTACAAAATTATACAAAACGGAATTAACCTAAATGTTAAGATACGTAATAATATAAATTGGATTGTAATGAATTACCATTTACAATCCAAAAGTAACCTTTTTATGATAATATTCTACGTCAATGTTGATATCCACCCATCAAAGGTTTTATTGACGTTTATACTTATTGATTTTGAAACTAATCACGAAATTAAATTTAAAATTATCAAAGCCCCAAGTACTATAAGAGTTTGTACATTCCCATTTAGTTCGTTTACATAAGAAACATCCCAATTTAATTGAATTAAAACTATTAAAAAATAATACTTGTTTGTATACCAGTTTGACATAAAGATTTGCATGTTGCAATCGGCAATCTCAGATACCTTTTGCCTCCTTTAAAGGAAGTAAACTGGTTAACGTCAAAGAAGAGCTCTTCAAAGGACACCTTTACTTTATGTGACACCGCCTTATGTGGAAAGTATTACACCTTTGTGGCACTACTGGTAGTGATTGAGATTCTGTTTAGTGATTTTTTGTTCTAGGACGCTAGGCCCGAAATTGTTTTTCCCATTACTTCAGATGGATAAAATCCATTGGTGATTTTTCGGGATTCGAACCTGGGACCTATGGAACCGAAGTCCCGCGCTCTAACCACTAGACCAGCTCGCTCCCTTCTCTGTTTAATGATGAGTGTGCTCTTTGTGTTTCTGCTACATAGCTACATATACATATGGTAAACCGTCCTTACACAATGTCATTTTAAAGTCGAAGGTAAGGGAAATACATGAGCTCGATAAAAGTACATAACTGTATATGTGGAGCTGTTTCTTTGAAAAATTATTTATTGTTTACTGCCCAACAACCAAGGTCAGCCATATACGTACCAAATTTGCTATGTATTAATATTTTGAATTGTCTGTTTTTTCGATCCACAGAATACATAAAGCATGTGTAAGGTCATTCTACCAAGTTCTTATAAGTGTTTTGGTATCAGCAATGTTACGTTCTTTAACCTTATCAAAATGACATAACCCTGTTATCGTCGCAAAAGAGCTCTTCAAAGGACATCTTTACTTTATTTGCAGAAACCACCATGTAGAAAATTTGATACTCCTTTGTCACGCTATTGATAGTAATTAAGTGATTTGGTTTGAACAACAATCGAACTCTGGGCTAGCCGTTTGTGATTCCCATATTAATATATGGGATGCTACCTGGTGTGGATTAACGTCCGTACTAGTGAGTACTACGACTATCCGCAGTACTATCCTAATAATTAGACCAATTCGTTAATTACGAGGAAAAAAATTGGTTCGGATTCCACAATAAACTGTAGTTCCTTTAGTTGCCATTAGCTGTATGGGCTATTAATTAACAGCTGTGTCTAAGGAACATGTCGGCCTTAGTCACTAACAAGACTACAAGATCGTGCCACTCATCCTACACTCATCCTTCACTCATATTTGGGTTAAAATACGCACATAGTGGCGTCCCCATCTTAAATAATTGATAATTGAATTGATAATTGATATTAGTTCAGATCCACTTAATATGATACACTATGGAATATTGTCCTATTTTTATGTGAACGTGAGTAAAGTATTGGTGTTGAATAGATAAAACTGAGTAACTGTTCAATTATCTTTTTCTTTAGAAAAAAAAATTAGAGTCCAGTGCTCAGACACTGGGATATACTTGTTTCCCATCATTGTCATTAGCATTAATTGTTAACACAGCATTGCAAAATATGTGCGTATTTAAACCTTATTATGAATGGAAGATGAATTTAAGATCATTTAACGTGTACTGTGTGGCGTTTGGTATGTGGGTAACAAACTATAGTATCTCCAGGCGTTTTATTATTTTTATTTTTAATAATTAAAATTTGCGACAAAATCTGATTTTCACAAAAATGGCCCTGGCATGGCATCCATTGCTGTAAAAAGTATGGTTCAAAAGTAAATTACTAAAAAAACTAATTAAATAACTATGAAGTAATTTATATTATTTCCCCATGAAAACCCCACAAAATAACAAAAAACTAATTTAAGAAAATGCAAAACCAGTTTTAACTCAAATGTAGTATTTTATGGTCCTTATGATTCAAAATAGTATAGTAAAATCCCCATTACTGAATAAGTTATTGCATAAGCTATTGCAACTTTTGTGATTTCCCCTATCCTTACTCCTACTGCTTACCCATGAGAAAAAATGGTTGACAAGCTACTGGGAGCAAGTATGTGTTAGACTGCTGATACTGTTAATTTAATATTGCAGTAAATGGATAAATATAATAGCACAAACAATAACACTAGTGTTCACAAATAACAACAAACAACAGTAGAGGCTATGACATTTTTGCTTTATACAAGTCTAATACATGTAATAGCTCAATACATACGACAAGGTAGACGTACATAAAGCACAGGTTAAGAAACAAATCATATTCTTGTTAAATTAATTAATTGCCAATCGTCCAAAATTATAAGAAAACTAACCTACGAAAACTTACCACTGTAAACCAACATTAGAAATTGCACATCCTAAAAAAGTCCTTTTATTAAATGTAACTTATTTTATGATTATTAGGTCCTATTATTTAATCGCCTAAAAGAGAAGTCAAAAGTTTCGATTCAATACTAACCACTGAAGAAATGTTCCAGTAATCTAATTCCAAAGGATTCCCAAAAATAATAGAGTTGCAATTTTTCTTAGCAGTCCAGAGGAGGAAAACAATAAAACCTTTCAAGTGTCAATTGGGGAGGTTGAAAGTTTATTCAGGTACAAATTAAACATCTGCGAAAGAAGTCTTTAAAAACCTGAAATGGAAAAGTGTGTGCGTGGAAAAGTAAATCAAACCGACAATCAATATTGTTCAGAGTATAGTTTTTACCTAACCCGCCATGTTAAACATCCCTATCCCAAGCGTATGTATACAACTTCTTTACTTCTCGAGTGATGTAAAGTTGAAAAAAACTCACTCGGTGATATAATGAAACCCATTTAAATAACATTGAGTGCTTAACTTAAAAAATATACCTCTATGGAGCCAACGACGTTCAACGCTAGAAATCAGCTGTGCGCTTGAATTGTATTGTTATGTTTTGAAGAATTTCCTAACCTAGCTTTTGTTTGTAAAATAGTTACTGTTACAGTTAGAAGATGAATGAAATGGATAATGAAAAATATTGTTCGTAACCTCCTGTATATTGTCAGGTCAGGTAAAATGTTGTACGCTACACGTTACGCAAGAGCGTGTTTACATCACTTAGGTAGATTTATTATGCCACTCGCTACCGCTCGTTGCACAAAATTCACCTGCGTGATGTAAAGACGCTCTTAGTACACTTGTAAGGTAAATAGCTATAAATTAAGTGTTTTACTTAATCGTACTACTATGAAAATTGAATGTGTAACATTCAGCAACGGTTATTGGTATTTGGCTTTTAGTATATAATCATCTGGAATCATAGACTTTATATGATATTAAGAGTTAACTTTCCATTTAAAGCTGAGGTATTTATGACCTGTACATACCCCAAGGATGGATTGAAGTTCAATTTATGACTCAAACATAAAGTAATGGCTTGACGTGTAGGATTGTTTTTAGTAAATGAAGTGTATATTATCCTGGTGTAAAAGTGAGGAGGATATTTAAATCATAAAACAAAATGGAAATCTCTCTATTGAAGTAAAACATTTGGATTTTAAAATGTATAATAAACATTTTTTATATTTTTAAATTCAGTTTCATTATGGAAAATAAAGCCTAAAACTGTAAAATTTCTTAAAAAAAGACAAGTGCTACGTGATTGGTTGACACATCATTTAAAATACAAATAAAATTTTAAATGTAAATAACTGGCTTCAACAATATTATTTGCCAAAATTAATGACTTATGGATTTCAATTACTAGGCACATTTATTTACAATTAAAAATAAATATACAACTGATACAACAAAATGTAATATCTAACTGTTATTATATATAATACCAAACTGTTGATGAATGATGGCAAAATATAAAGGTGGAGAAAGTTTCGATTAGGTTTTCACGTGCAACTCTCAGAAGGGAAAAGTTTACCTCAAGTTATAAAATTGAGGAGGCTTATCTTGGCCATTGTTTCCTCACCCTTAAAGATTAAATAAACACGGCTTAAAATAAAGAAGAAGAATTTTTGGAAATGAGGATAATTGAAATCAAGCCATATGGTCCAATGGTACAACAAAGTGGTACATGTGTAACATAAAAGATAACAGATTTTATGTTACACATTTACCATTTTGTCTAAAATCACAGTATTAGAAAAATATATTCAAATGTGAATCGTTATTGTAGACTAGTAAACTTTTACAATACCACGACAACGACACATACCTTAAGAGTATTAACAACTACTACTGTAATGTATCCTGGTCAAGCGTTTAAGTTGGTTGAGAAACTAATCAAATATAAGTCGGGATATTTATCACGAAAATATTTTGTAATTGTAACTACAGCTTAAAATTTAATATAGCCAAACATTTGCCACATAAAAATATATGTCAGATAATTTTATAAAATGTTGAGGGTGCAATAACAAGTTTAGATAGATTGTTAGATGTTACTAGCTAGACTTAAGTTTTAATAATAGAAACCAGCATTTTCCTTCCCACGTGTGTGGTATTATTACCATTGATGTTAAAGTAACAAACTGTAAAAGATGGTGTGGACCACGTGTGTATCCCTGTTCATAAGGAAAACTTGTTTAGGAACTTGATGATGAAATACCATTTTACGATACAACACTGTAATTTTCGTGATTGAATTATTGAACTGTTAAGAAAATTAGATAACAAATAAGTTAAATTTTGGTTATGAATTTGATCAATTATAGTTTAAAATTTGATCAATTGTGGTTTAAATGTATTTTTTCCAGGATTGGTATAATATCTATAAATATTGGTAACTTTCCTTAAGCTGTCGTCTAGCTATTTTAAAGTAATACGTTTTGGTATATTGTTTCCCCATTTAAAAATCAAATTTGTACTTTAAAGATAATCAAAAAGATATGACGTCACAGAAATCTTAACAATAAGTAGGCCATTCAAACAAAATTGATCGAAAATAAAAATGATAATCACTAACAAATTCGTGTGGTCAGCCGAACAAAAAATAAGAGTCAAGTAGAAACCGTACGTGAAATTCTGAACTTTTCTGATTTGTCGACCACAATAGCTGTGTAAACATAAACTAACTCTAAACTTAAACGCAGCTCCAAACCACATACCAAAACAGCATGGAAAGTTATAAATTACGGTTTATGCTCAGTTGGAAATTTGTTTGACTATCACTTTTGACTGCAAAACAAATAGAAGTTCGATTATAAAAATCTTCATTGAGGCAAACATTAAATAAACGGTATCAGCAATCCATAATTGCTCCTATAAGCTTCTCAACAACCTTTATGGGTTAAGCGGTGAGAATAACAATGATATTTTATTTATGAAAAATCACGAAAGATGCAATCAACTTTGAACCGTAGTTGTTACAGCAGTGGAGGGGTTGAACTGTTTTGCTTGGAACAAAAAGGACCATAACATATTAATTTGAATCAAAACAAGCTTTTTCCCTAAAGTCCGATTTTTGTTGTTTTATGGGGTTTTTATTGGGAAATATCATAAGTTACAATAACATTGGAACCGTAATTTTTACGGAAATGAGATTTGTACCATTTTGTTTAAAGTTTAAAGTGTTTAAGGACCATAACATACTAATTTTAATCGAAACCAGATTTTAAAAAATCCGGTTTTTGGCTATTTTATGGGGTTTTAAAGGAAAATAACCTAGATTACAACAACTTTGGTAACGTCAATTCTTTATGAAATGAGATTTGTACCATTTTGTTCTGAATGTGAAGGACTATAACATACGATGTTTATCATAATCGTTCGGGCCATTTTCGAGAAAATAAGATTTTTCCGATATTTTGTGGGTTTTATGGGAAAATTACCATGAAAAATAAAAATTATTTCTAAAAAAAGATGTGTCATATAACCCTCACTGCTCTCTGTAGTATGTACAGATGTACATCTTTCTTGTTACTCTCTGAGTGTAGAAGTTATTTTAATGATATATGCGACCAAAATACAACACAACTTATATGTATAACGTTGTTTAAAGCTGCTAGTTGAGGACAACTCTGAAGGTGAACTACAGACATTTCAGTCAATGGGCTCACCTCAAGCCTCAAGCTGCGGTTCATTTCCATTGTTCAGTCACTTCCAGATTGTTGAAGAGACATTGTGGCCCAAAACAATAGTTTTCAACAATTGTGGTTGTATTGGACACAGATGCTACCTACAGGCGATGTCACAATGTCCATAGTGTTAACCAATTTGCTAACAACTTCAGACCTTTTAAATCCAGGTATTACCAGAAAGGACAATATGATCACCAAATGTAAAACAGGCCAATGGCACTTCACTTTTATGTATTTTAAACAATCCTAGTCATTTTGTGATCGTCTTAACTAAATTAATTGTATATTTATACTTACCCAATAAGGTTCGTTCTTTTCTTTAATTGATGGTTAATATTGGAAGATAAAATAAAAGCCTACTTCTCATTTAATTCCTAACTACTACAGTTTTTAATGTTCCGCCTTAAAATTTTAGGACTTGAGCCCCGAACGATACATTATTTCAGGATAGGTTACGGCACTACCGTTAGCTAAAAACTAATGCAATTCGATGGGATTTGCACTTCAAGAAACAAACTCCACACCATCTGGCTCATCGAGAACAAACTGCTAAAAAACTCGTTGTGATATTGAACCCGAATTTGATGATTCATTTACATAAATTGTATTCAGTTTAAAAAAATCTTAAATTCATTTTAAATGGTTACTTTGTAAACTGTTTGGGTGTAAATAAGGTTTTTCCGACGATTACATGCCATTTTTGGTATGCAAAATGGATTAAACATAGAGGAAGAAATGTCAATATCATTAATATGATAATGGAGTCAGTGCTATTATGTTGTAGTGCATCATTATTACTATTCCGATTACGTTTAACTAAACCGGCGTATGATGGCTGTGTTTAACGGCCTCTTGTTCGCTATCCAATATATCACCCAACATCGAGTTCATGAACTACTGTAAGGTTGAAAATCATTACTTGGAATATAGTCAGACCCATAATAATCTATAAATTGGCACGATACCAACACTGTGGAAGTGTCTAGTTATATGTATGTTTAATGTACGTTAATGTTTCATTTTCATATAATTTGTCGCCTTGTACATTTTATTCACAGTATTTAGAGGTTTTATAAACTTTAAACAAATAAGTGTAGTTAACATGTTAATGCTCAATTTTTCAATTTTTTTATGAAATACTGACGCAAAAAATTGTTCACAATTTGTTTTTTATATTTTTATAAGTATACTAAGGACCTTATTTGGTTATTTGATTTTTAAAGGATTGTTTTTTTTAATTAGTAGTTTTAATAAAGTGTGTCTATTATTAGGTCATCCAGATAATCGAGCACATAGTTTTCATACTTTCAATTCAAACAAAAGTTGAAACGTAATTGTATTACAGGATCCACTATCTTGGTTAAACAATAGTAATTACTGTGTGAAAATTGTTTATAGACTGATGTAAACTAGAAAATCCACTCTATATTGCAGAGCATTTGTAGGAATGTAGTACATGCAGTTTTGTGTTCTTCCTATTCAGTTTAAGTTGACAAGATGGATGATTCCATCCGTTAGCGTAAAAAACGAAGCTTCTTGACTGTTGAAAGTTTGATGGTTTGGGTTTTACCAAGGTATTTCTTTTGCTGTGACATGTAAGGTCGCACACCATCAGGCGCATAACAACACTTCAATGTACTAAATTTATTTTTTAGCTCTACAAAATGTTTTTGGATAGAAATTGCCAAATTTATTTTGTTTATGATCAGGACCCCATTTTTACCAACTTCCTATAACGTATAGTCCGATCATGATGGTTACCTTTACAGTATAAGAGCACTGTGGTTGCAGCAATAAGACTGTGAGTTCTACGGTTTGCATTAAAAACTAAATTTCTTAGGAACATTTATGCTCATGACAATAAGCTGTAATATACATTGTCAATATATTAAATATTAACTAACTGCAGTATTTTACTATCTCTACAGTAAAGGTACCTAACTATCTATAAATCACGTCATAAATGAGATCAGATATATACTGTATAAAAAGGATGAGCATAAGGATGAGCAATAATACCTTAGATTGTAACTATGGTGGTGAATGTGTCATAATATTTTTTTGCCTTTTGATAACCTTAAATATTGAAAACCTGCTATATTACGGAATTTAATGTTGTAGGGGAGAGTTGGACAAAGCGGGATACCATTCTTAATTATTTATGTTTTTTCATGTCATTTGTTAGCATAAAAGTCGTAGGCCTACAACTGGTTTCAATAAATAGAGGGGAGAACACTTATGTGCGAGTAGCACTTAAACCACTTAATCACGACTATAAATATGTAACTTATTTTTGTTTACTTGCTTACTTTTACATTACAGAGTTGTTGTTATTTCAGTCATCAAATAATTTATGGTTTGTAATAAAAATGTTTTTCATAAATGGTAATACGATATTCTTTTTACTATTAAACCCAATTAACCACAACCGAGCAAGGCTCGGCCCCCGGTACATATTTCAAATGACACCAATGAGTTTTATCGATAACAACTTTAGCTGCAGTTTATCCACTCAGGCATATATGTGACAAGGATAAGTGTATCTGTATTGGGGGGATCAAATAATAGAAAACCATAGGAAACATTCTCTCATATACTTATTCACCATCACTAAGTTACACTTTACAGCTATGTAAGCTAAATATAGAATGTTATATGGTCATATACCTCAACGTAACATATTCAGGATCATTAGTGGTTTTTGAAATGTTGCACGGAACACGCTCACCACGGAACTGCGGTATTGCTGTTTCAGAATTCGTGATCAGTTGCTTTCGATAAACAGATAACATCGAGGATAACCCATTCTTCTTGGGAATAACACGACTAGTAAGCAAAATGATGATACATTTTCTTTGTAAAATATGTATCTGAAAATTCGTCGTCCAAGTAAATCTATGTAATCTATGAATCGGCACATGGCTTTTAGGCTAGGGAAAATATGTGAATAAAAAAATCATAAGAGTAAAAATTCTGCTTCCCACTCATCCCAAATTTATAACGTTCACTCTGCATTACTAGAAATATTGTTGATATATTATTACTTTCTCTTGCAATTAAAATACATGCTGCATTGGACGGACAGTTTTCACCACTCAATGTAAAAACACATTCTTTTTAGTTTTTATTGAGTTTTTTAATTTTTTTTTTAGTTATTGATTTTTTACTGTGTTTAAAATTTTTAATAAATTAAATAAAAAAACTGGAAAGTCATGGGAAAAGGGTGTTTTCCTACGTGCTTTGGTTGTACTGTAATAAAATGCTAATACTGGCTTTGGTTTAAGTTATGTGTAACGGTAGACTTAAATTATTTCAGAGATTATATATTTTTGATTACGATTGGTAAAGATACCATATTGGTAAAATATATTAAGACAACGTTATGAGAAAGGAACGTTATGTCAGATCCCAAAATAACCAAGTGAACCCTTTTTTACTAACCATGAACGAAAACTCCCACAATAATCTCTTTATTATTAATTTTACAATCTGTTCGATCCTGAGAAAAGTCAGGATCCTTATAATGGTTTTATATTACCCAGTAGCTACCCTGATCTTTTTACATTAAATAAATGGTACTAACAGTATTCTTTTAAGCTCAGTTATTTTAATCGTTGTATAATGTTTAAAGCAATATTCTTCGCCAAACAATGTAAGTAGGAGTATCATTTTTTAAGTCATAAACGTTATTATCTAGTGCTTAAGTGCCTATAAAGCTGAACACAACAAAGTCATTACTGCATTCTTTACCGTCGTTGTAAGAAAGGCCAGGTCTTATTTCTAGTGTTCGTAACAATAGTTTCAACATTACATAATAGATCTACCATTTATGACATACGGATTAGTAACATTTATTTATAGCTAGACTAAAAAAATAGGTCAATTATCCCAACCTGCGAGATAAGATTAAAATATCCTCTAAAACTGTAATTATTACTATACAAAAAGGGTTTTCAATACTCCAAAATAAATTTTCATCCTATTTAAGTGTTTTTTTTATTGTTTTTCCAAACTTAGTTAGTCAAAGTTGGATTCCATTTTATTAAAACCAAACACCATTTATCAGCTAACTTAGTAATTTTGTTGATCTCAGTAATTTTAGAGTGAATATATTTGTAAACATAAACAGCAAATGTAATGAAATGTAATGAAATATAATGAATGAAATATAATGTAATGTAATGAAATATAATGAATGTAATGTAATGAAGTTGAAGCATTCGTCTTGTATTCATTATGAAAACTCTATGTAAATAATGTTCTAATAAACAGGAAACCTCTCAAAACTTAAATAAATAAACCAGAATAAATCAACTAAAATAAAAAATAAATAAATCAATCAACTATGTAGCACATACTTTCTCATATTAGATTGTAAACAACCCTTATCATGGTCAAGTGGTTGGGATAGCTATGATATTTTATGGAGAAAATCATAAAAAGAGCAACAACTTTTGAACCGTAATTTCTAATCCTTTGCTTTTTTATAGAAGCAAAAGGACCATAACACTTGATTTTCAACAAACTCCTTTGAGAAGGTTTTGTAAAAATTCATTTTCCGGTATTTTATGGAAAAATCAATGATTCATCTATTTGGGTCTGATGATGGTTTGGGTTTCCAAATAAAAATCAATCACCATTACCATCTTTATATATCAATATATATATAAGCTGTAAAAATGTAAATACTGGGTGTCCATTTTTAAACGTCTGCATGTATTCAAACGAGCTTAGATGAATGTTACAAGGTTAATGTGAAGTACTTTGTGGTGGTATTTCAAAATTAGGCGTTGCTGGGGGTAACATAATTTTTTTTAAATGAAAGCCCCTATCACGTAGCACACCACTTTAAAACTCAAATAAAAAATACCCCCGCCGCAGCAAACCTGCAGACTTAGCGAATTTCCATTTGTCTGATTGGATTTTAACTAAAACGTCTCCTTAAAAATATCACATTTATTCCCTATTTAAACAGAATTAGTTTAATGAGTATTTAGGTTTGCTGCAACAGGGAGGGTAAAAAGTTTTTTTCATGTAAAATGTTACAAGGTACTATGGTTTAGTAAGAAATTAATGTATTTTCCAAATTTGATCAAAACAAGTTCATAAACAAGCAAACTACAACAGTTGACTTATTCTCCATAAGAATAACATGGGAATTTTAAAATTACAATTTTTTTGAATTTTCTCCGTAACAATTAGGCGCATAATAACACTTCAATATACTAAATTATTTGTTTTTTTAAGCTCTACAAAATGGTTCTAAAAGAAATTGTGAAATTTTGTGTTTTTAGGGTCAAAAATTGGAAAAACCTATTTTTACCCCATAAAACCCCCCATAAACTCAAATTTCCCCCCATTAAACCCCGTTCCCGTAGTCCGATCATGCTGGTTCGCGAACTCATTCAAGTTTATCCCGCCTTACACCTTCAAACCAAATTTGATCAAAATCGGACAAAAATTACTCAAGTTATCGTGCGGATGGACACACATATATATATATATATATATATATATATATATAGATATATAAAAATTTGAACGAATGGTGTTTTTGGCCTCTGGGGACATCAAAATGAAAAAGTAAATCGGTCCCGGGCTTAGGTCTTACCATGAGACCTACGGTAATAGCTACTTCCCTATAGGGAAATTCGCTAAAAGGAAATTAATACCGCAAATTGACTTTGAAACAACGAATTTTCAAAAAGCTATGACAAGAGATGTTACACATTAATTTAACTGGAACCTTACATTCCATCACTTTTAGTTTTTTCATGACTAAAAATTTTCAGATATCCTTCAGATCAGATCAGGGTGATGTCACGCACTTTTTAACTTGATTTTAAATTTCATCACCCACCCCCAAATAGGGGTTGCTGGTGGGGTTTTTATTTCTTTAAATACCAACCCCCCATTTACCCCATTTTACCCCAACCCCCCATTTTTATTCGTGGTTGGGTGATGAAATTCAAGATCATGTTAAAAAGGCGAGACATCACTCTGTTCACGTGATTTAAGGTTATTTGAAAATTTACAGCCATGAAAATAATAAAACTTACGGAATGTAAAGTAACAGTTAAATTAATGTATAAAATTTCCACGTACGCACGAACAAAAATAAATTGAAATGAAATGTAATGCAGTACAACCAAAATGTAAACAATAGTCATCAAGTTATGATACTCAGTTATGATAGAAGCATAATAAATTGAGTTTTACCATGTACAGCTTGTTTTTAAAGTGTTTATATTTTACAGAAATACACTTAATCATTTATGCCATGGTTAGAAAAAGTTGGGTTGGATTAAAATTAGACTAAGCTCCATATATTCTGAGATTTTTAAAAGCATTTCACCTTTTGACCATACTCATATAGCTCTTATAGCTTACATAATTCGTTTATAACACAAGTGCGTCTCTTTTACATAAATAGAATACCAAGAAGTGGTACTTTAATATTAGGTGGAGTGCACCAAGTTTCTATTAAGGGTTTCATTTTAGCATCAGTAATTTCAGATGCTTTTGCTTTGTCAAAACGATGTAAACCTGTTATCTTCAAGGAAAAGCTCCTCAAAGGACGCTTTTACCTTATTTCGGAAAAACTGCCTTTCTTGGAAAACATATTACAACTTTGTCGCCCTACTGATAATGATTAAGTGATTCTGTTAAATCGGTACGTGTGCTCTTTGAGTTGATATTTTTGTTGTTTCCAGTTAAATTGTTTCCTATTTATAAGCATCTTACATATCTGGGGCATTTTCTCAGTAGAGAATAAAGGCTGAACAGGGAATTTGATAACATCACTTTATTACTCACAAATATCAGCAGTTATTTTTAGCCAGTACCATTTAGTAAAAGCTAAGAGATCAATAACACAACAGAACATACATCATACAGTTTAGAACCATCATTATTTATTGAGTTTTGAAGGACACATCAGTTAGCTTTCCAAGTGTATAAAGGAGTGGGGTATTTTTTGTTTGTTTTCTTCATTAGATTTTGTTTAGTAAACCATTTTAAAAGACAAAAATCAGCAATAGGTGGCAGCAAGACTGATTATAAGACTGCAATAATTAGCTTGCATTATATGAACCTGAATGTACAAAAAATTCGTCAAATAGCACTTGCATTATTACTTTTGGCGCTGACAAATCTTGTATGGTTTTTGCACCTTTTGTAAATATGTATGTATTCATTTTTTGGTTCAATAAATAAATTGATTTATAGATAGATTGATTGCAACCATACCGTATCCATGGTGGACGACTTAAATGTCTAGACATACTCACATAAAGACCACGGAACTAGACCAAAACAGTAAAGTAATGAATAATGATTTCCAAACGTTGACCAAGGAGATGTTGAAAACTAAGATTTAGGTAACACTGGTTCGCCAATTCCTTTAGTCCTTGTCATAATTCCAGGTCCTCCTCCTTAAAACTTGTGCATTCACTAATACAAATTAACCAACAAAACGGATTAAAATTACAGACGTAAAATTGTTCAGCAACAAAATTACATTTGAGTGATATCTTAATAACAAATATGTTAAACATTTATGCAATTTGCATCTAATTTAACATTTAATAATTTCCAATTTAACATTGTTGAGTTAATGAGAAAATGTTTCCGGTCAAGTAATTCCAACGAAAAATTATATATAATTCCCTGTTCAAGTTCAAATGCAAAAGATAAACCTTTCGAGTGTAGATTGGGAACGTTGAATGTTTATTCAAGGCGAAATGAAAGTGTTACAAAGGCAGTGATGGGTTTTCATGGGTTTGCATGAAGAAGAGAGCTTGATCTCAGCATCTTTATTTTAGAGTAACTTGACTAGGAAACGGAGAAAAATATTATATTATATAAATAATATTACAAAAATATATAGTTTTGCTCAATTTTGTTTCTATAGAAGTCTCTTTGTTCATACAGCAATAATTAGTTTAAATATGCGTAAATATTTATCTCAAATTATATTATACGTCTATTGAGTAAATCTCCTGCCAATTAGTAGACCCATTGTTACCATGACCTTAACCCCACTTTGGGCACAGAATTGTGTTCCGATTTAAATATATTATAGGAATGGCAACTATTATATGACATTAAATGGAAGAAATTTTCATGAGAAGAGATTTTAAGTTTTCTACACTTGTTTTGAATTGTAGATATGGGCCTATCTACAATTAAATGTGGACTCCAAATCCCCAAGTTGCTATTACGGAGAACCCCCAAAGAAAGAAAAGAGTCTACGGAAAGCTTCTAACAACGAAGGCATCCTAGCAAACCTCTGTGGACTTCGAATTACTGCAGCTCGTTGTAGTCATTCCGAATTTGCTGGTGTAAAAAGAATTCTTCAGCTTACAACTATTATTTTTACGGTTGACAATGTTATTCAAATTAATTTTCCCCAGTTCCGTATCGTTTTCCGATCTGGTACAGCACCATGTTGAGCATCGACGAATGGTGGACTTGGTGGTACAAAACATTTTCATAGCGACAGATATGACTCAATAGCTCCATTTATACTAAAATGGCAAAATTGAATTGACGTAATAAGCACAGACGTTCATTTCTTTTCGCATTACGGATTACAAACAGAAAACACACATCTCTGGCTCATAGCATTATACTTTTATACTTTTCTTTGAAATGGCGACCATACAAATGTAGGTATTTTAAGCCAAGTATGAATGGAGATGAGTGTAGGATGAGTGGCGCGATCTTGTAGTCTTGTTAGTGACTAAGGCCAACATAATCCTTAGACACAGCTGTCAATTAATAGCCCGCCCATACAGCGAATGGCAACTAAGTGACCTACAGTTTATAGTGGAATCCGAACCACTTTTTTGCCTTGGTATTTTTTTTTTTTTTTTTTTTTTGTCCTAGGACGCTAGGCACGAGCCTGGGATTGTTTTTCACATTACTTCAGGCTAGACCTAGGGGTTGCGGCATTATCACTTAGATATAATCCATTGGTGACTTGGCGGGGATCGAACCCGGGACCTCACGGACCGAAGTCCCGCGCTCTAGCCACTACGCCAGCTCGCTCCCCCTGCCTTGGTATATACGAATTGGTCTAATTATCAGGATAGTACTGCGGATAGTCGTGTTACTCACTCGTGCGGACGTTAATCCACACCAGGGAGTATCGCATCCACAGTGCATGCCTATAAATATCCACAATTCGTGACCTCCTAGTAGCTGGATTACAGGACAACGCCACCCGTCCCAGTCTTCATCCTGTCTAAAGATAACTAACTAGGAAATCAAAAAAGTGCTACGTGAACATTTAATTGCAAGACTTGTTGGCTACAGCTTAAGCAAATATTAGTCACCCGCGTAGCGTTCTGATTACCAAAAACTGTTTAGAAGTTTTTATTTATCAAAATACTCATTTTTGGAGTAAGGCCCAAAGGATTTTTGAACACTCGCACTAAGTTTGAATACCGTATTGGTATTATATGTTATACCCAGCTTCCCATGTATCATGGAAAATCCAAAGTTATAGGAAAGTTTCGATTAGGTTTTCACGTGCAACTCTCTGAGGGGAAAAGTTTACCTCAAGTTATAAAATTGAGGAGGCTTATATTGGCTATTGTTGCTGTCTTCATGAAGGTTTGAGAAACATACAGCGTACAGATATAAGTAGGACAATTTTCGGAACTCTTTAAGCCAATGTATAGAATGACTAGTATTGGAAATATGTATGGGGTTTCCATCCAAATAGGTTTTGTAATTATTGTAGTGACAAGTGAGAACCAGGCCTAAATTTAATTTGAATTCATGAACTGCTGTCATATGTCTAGGCACAGTATTAATTATATATTATTTACATTTTCTTCATAGCATGAAACCTACGCACGAACGTGTAAAGTATAAAAATTATAAATATGTACAGCTTCTTGTATAGGCATTTTCAGGTAAGAGTTATGCTGATTAAACGGAATGTTATAACAACTTGTCAACAATTTTAAAATTGTCTTCCTTTGGGTTTTAAATGTTCAAAGAGAAATACATTTCTTACTTTAGAACACTTTTAAAATTGTCTTTTTAAAAACTTCAAGAGCAAAAGATCGTATAGAAGTAGTATTATATAGTTTAGTATTGTGTTAATTTTAGGGAAAAACATTAGAGACGCTTTAAGCTTGGCCTTATATTGCATTGCCTACACAACTAAAAACCGTGGTTTCCAGCATTTTATTATTAGCTATTTTTCAACTTCGTGTTATGTGATAACATTTTTTAATGCTAAATAAAAGTGTTCGTAGCATTTTTCCATAAAAAATGGATATTTTTAGTATATAAGTTATGAAAATTGAAATGTTTAACCAATATTTTGAAAAAAAAACAAATATTTTTTAGTAAACATTATTAATATGTTTTCAATGTTGTTTAAATCCACTACTAGACTGGAGTTGACTGTTTTTCTTAACCACAGACTTCTACCCACCGTAGGTCTGCCGCCATATGAGGTTATTCAAGTAACCACCAAACACAATGTTCTAAAGTGGTTTTGGTTAAAAAAAGGTTGTGTTTAACGATTTATCGCAGCTATAAAACACAAATGCCACGTACTATAAAAAGTAATAATAGCAATTTTATGTGTTTACAATTAATTGTTAGCCATTCTAAACCAGGTGTTACCCAATTAAGCCAATATGTTCCTCATGTCTAAAATATTTTAATGCAGCTTTCCTTCTTGTTGTTTATACTTAAAAAAAAAACTACTCACTTAAAAATCTTTGTTCTAATGAATATTTTAATACATCTATATTAAGATTAATTAGAGTTGAAAACCAGGCTTTTGAACCAACAAATAATTACTGATTTAAAATATTAATCCTTGATTTCAATAATTAATTAATTTAAATGCTTATTAATATGATAATGTAAACATGCATTTCATTTTCCCGTAGCACATACAAATTGTACGTTTATTTATTCTGCATGTATTTCAAGTATGCAGAATGTACACCTTTTAACCAAATTAACCAATTCTTCATATAATGGTGAATATTAAAAAACCACCACAGTTCATGGTTATCTTAAATATCAATACCGTAAGAAAATAGCCAGTCGTACAACGTTCCATTAACTCTTCCCCTTTTGATGAAGTATCCATTTATATTATGTCTGTGTTTGAATTCCCCTTATGTATTATTTTACTTTGTAGCCCAACATTAAGCTGATCGGCTACTGTAAGAGTAAAACTGATTGAAACGATGACGTAATGATCGAATACATCATTTCAACTATACCAAAATTGTGGATGTATCCTTTACCGTTTAAAGTATCACTATAATGAATCCAACCATAAGTTCATCAAAGCTTAGCTTTTAAATAATTTCAATGATGGCGTAACCAGTCCCAAAATGCCCCATTACCCATTTGGTAAGTGGCCAGCATTGTGGAAGTATCCGGTTACATGTCTGCGTTTAATATCCCCTCATTACTCATTTTAATTTAATGTGTTCTCTTTCAACTGACATATTCCATTCATAGTTATGTAAAGTGGAATGAACGTCATACAGTTTAGTCTTAGTGTTTTTGTAATATTCTTCTTTGATTTCAATATTGTTCACTCTAAAGAATCCATGTGTTGAATTTATTATTAATCGTATTGTTTTCAATCATTTTGGGGATTTCAGTTCAGTAGTTAGTAACTCTTTTTTGGTTATTTGCTGTGTTAAGCGTTTTAGTACAAAGGTGTTATGTACCCTGTTAATTATTAATTACAACGTGTGTTATTATATGAAGTATTTTTAACCAGGTATTCAAACAACGGGGTTTATTTATGTATCTATTTACACGGCAAGCAGTCATCACAATACGTACATAATTAAACTAAAGCAAGATGGTTTACAGAAGTATGAATAAAAAGGATTGTAACATATAGGCCAAAGATGACATTTACAAAAAAGACTTAAAATAAATATATTTGCAAATTACGTAAAAACAACTTTAAGGGAGCATTTACAGCATTTACAAACTTCCACAATGATTGAAAATGTAGGGAAACATAATCGAAACATCGTTAGAATAAAAGATAACTTAATGTAGAAGGACAATTAATTATATTAAGATTTGGTTAAATTAATTTAGCACAATTTTCTATTACTCCTGCTTTAGTTTTAGGCTCATACTTCTTACGCGGTTCACAATTTGTTACTGAGTATGTGTGAGTATGTAAGACACCCAAGTTTGTGTTCCTTATACTCCGTCTAAGTTGACAAGATGGATGACTCCATCCGTTAGTGTAAAATA
This sequence comes from Macrosteles quadrilineatus, assembly GCF_028750875.1. NCBI lineage: Eukaryota > Metazoa > Arthropoda > Insecta > Hemiptera > Cicadellidae > Macrosteles > Macrosteles quadrilineatus. The sequence goes on from NW_026542596.1 coordinate 98,498,103, forward strand.
CGAAGCTTCTGAAGCTTATTGACTATTGAAAGTTTGGCGGTTTGGGGTTATCGAGGTAATTCTTTTGCTGTCTCACATTGCGTTGTCAGTCTTGTGTTATTGAAAACGAGTAATTTTTCATAGATTTTCTAATGATAAAGTAACAAATACAAATTATTACTATAATTTCTTTAAAAAATTATTTGGCCGTTTAAGTATTGAATGTGAGTGGACAATTATTGTTAAATTAAAGTTCAATCAAGCTCTTCAGAATGAATTCTTCAAAGACGATTAAATAATCATCATGAATTTTGCCTTTTCAGATACTGTAAGATAAACATCCTTACAGTGATAGTGCCACAATGTTTTATAATGGTTTTATTGACTAACCAGATGCTCAGAATGTGGAATCGTCAATTATATAATGTCATTGTTTAATTTTCTTCATCAACCAACCTCGTGTAACTAAATCAATACAAATTAGCTTGAAAGCGTTTATAATAGAATTATCACTACAATGATGACTTATTCAATCCCAAAATGTTACAGAATTTTAATCACACTACCCAAATCGCAAAATTAAAAAGAAAACAGTGTCAGTTATATTTTGCTAAATATTACTTATTACCGAACTTCTACACTTTGTGGAAAGTATTGTTGCTCAACCGAGTCTTGTTTTTCTGTTTATACCAAAAACTGCAACTACGTACCATATGGACCATATACCCAGTCAATTAGTATTATATTCAAATGAAGTTCGGCTATTTCAAAATAAATTATCATTTTCTATTAACCATTACGTAACTGTGCACTTCTAACACGATAAATCTAAAAGTAAGGGCAGTTTGGAAGGGAAAGGTTTTCAAGTCTATAAATAACTGATGATGTCAAGCAAGTAGTAGAATGTTGTTAGGGATAACCGATAACAAACTTATGCAATCAATTATTATAACGGGCCCAACACCAGAATCTGTGTTCCTATAACAAGAATGGACAAGTAAATTAATCTATTCAGCGTCAAAACAATACAGTTGTGTTATAGCGTTTGCGTTGTGTATATAAGTAATTGATATTAATGACTAACCATTATCATTTAGAGATTGTAGCAAATAAACTTGATAAATTAATGCACTATTATTGGTTACCTTTATAAATGTAATACGTATATGCTTCAATTCAAACGAATTACTGACAAACAACCATAGTTAAGGGATTTCATACTTACATCTTTCCAAAACTAATCGATATATAATATAAACAAAAAAGTAAAACAATTGCTAATGTTTTTTACTCAAATCTAATCGTTGTTAAGCCTATTCAGGATACTGTTACTATTAATTCAATATATACATTGATTATTGTTTAAAGGTGTATTTTGTATATTTTTCCATAATTTTGCATTAACGCAAGAAGAAAACCAACAATTTGAATTATTTTGACAGATGAATAAATATGACTATTTAATAGTATCAGATAAAAGATTGTATGCATTTAAATGTATAAAGCGAAGTAGACACGCAGCTTAAGGTTATTAGTCAGTTGTGACTGTAAGACAATATTTTGGTAAGCCAAATAATGGGGAACAAGCTGGTCTAGTGGTAGAGCGCGGGACTTCGGCCCCTGAGGTCTCGGGTTAATTCCCCACCAAATGACCAATGGATTTTATCCAAGTGATAATGCCGTAACCCCTAGGTTTAGCCTGAAGTAATGTGAAAAACAATCCCGTGCTAGTGACTAGCGTCCTAGGACAAGAAAAAAGAAAACCTAACAGTGCATTAATTGCTAGCTTACGCACAAGATGTGTATTTAACTTGAATACAAGATAAATTAATCCTAGAATACAATATTGCAAAATTACGAAGGTAGCAGTTCAATGTACAGATTGTTGGCAATCAATTCATATCCGTTCAACGGACCCAACTCGTCTGGAGAAGTATAAGAGGAAATTATCTTGAAGGTTATCGTCTCGCCCTCGCAACATGACCGTTAAAGCCTCGAAGTGTAAAAACCAATGAGACGGTTTGTACAACAACCTAGCCTAACGTTCCAATCGTTATGAAGGCGAGTCTAGCTCTCGCAGTTTGTATCACATAAACCCTTAGGATGAAATTGGTATCTCACTCTTAATAGTATATTACGTTACTAGTCCTGAAAATAAGTGTTTACCGGACGAGTGTGGTCGTTCCCGTGCGAGACGAAGTCGAGTACGGGATTACCATACGAGTCCGGTACACACATTTTGGACGAGTTACGTACGATAGTTTACGCCATACTACTAAATCCGTACAAATCCTTATATATTTCCACCAACTAAAGGACTAAAAATCACTAGTCATAGAGAGGTTATGTTTTTGTTTATAACCACTCACTGCCACCTAAATACAGTATAATCAGCTGATTGGTGTCCGGCAAAACTCATTGCAGTACAGTAGTACGCAATGAAACCCCATTTAAATAAGCTGGCGGCAAACAGCTGTTTTCTGGACTAAATCCTTGCGTGGGAAGTTCGTCAAAATAATGTAGTGTGGCGTAAAGACTCTTGTATGTAGTTCAAGGGAAGAGGTAATTTAATTCTTTAATGCTACCGAGCAACAATCAAAGAGTCATACAAATCGGACTTAAGTAAATTAAAAAATTACAGTCCTTTTATTTGAATTCTGTAGTATTAATTCAGTATTAATAATGTTTAAAGCAATTATACTAAGTATGATAAAAGGAGAAGGACACTTAACCGAAATTAAATCACCACTAAAATACACAAGAACAAACTACTATGTTACTATGGTTACTATGGTACTATGGTTACTATGGTTACTATGGTTACTATGTTAGGTGTTTATAAACTGGGTCTTTTGTTTCTCAGGGTTCGGGTTCAAATCCCACCAACCATGAATGATTTTGGCCAAACTAGGCGATAATAGTGTGATTCAGAGTTAAATGAATTGTAGATCCATCTGTATCCCTAGTGAGAACCCCCTTTTAAGTTATATTTGTAATTTTTTTAGATGATTATCTATTTATGTACCATTTCAAATTCGTGACTGATTTATATTTTTTACTGTAACATTAAGTTGGTGTACGTAACAGAAAAAGATTAGTTTAAAAAAATATTTATGTGTTAGTTTATGTCTGGAAAAGGTGTAAATATATTGATAAAAGTAAATTGTGCAGAAAGTATGACGGGACAATTGAGCAGAACTCAACCAAACCGCGTCAGAGCAAACCTACGGTTGAACGGTTCAGCGAACACAACTCTCAACTCACCTCAGTATGATGTTGCAATTATATCCAATATAGAGGCATTGTTTTCAAAATGAGAGGCACTAATAAAAAAACTGTTCAAACTATTTTTTTTAATTCTCACTCACTAGTTATTTTCAAATAAGAATTTATGCAACCATCTAACGATGAAAAATATTGCCAAGTTTTATAATTGGTAATATTACTGCAAGTGTGTTAACTAAAATCGTTAGTATTATTATGAGTTGTCAATCGATCTTCAAATTATTTAGTACGTTGAGTAAGAAATAAATTTAAATTATTCTTTATTTAGGCAAATTTAGAACCTCACGGGTCTTTCTTACGTTCAAACCCTGACAGTTCAAAGAATCTTTCACATTTCTTTCACACTTAAACATGTTTTTATTTTTCTGAGACAATAAATTATTTTCTACTAACTATGAATGAATTAAAATATGCTTTGATTTGAATTCGGCTTACTCTTTTACTTTCATTTCTGAAAATGTAGTTGAGATAATCATTATCTGATCACATATAACATGAACACACTGAATCAGTTGAAAGTGTAGGTAGAGTCTCATGAAAATAAATTTAAGTCATTTGTGTACCAAAACTATTTGCGTTATTTTTATCACAAACTCATATTACAAAAATTGAACAATATATTTTTTCTAACTAAATAAGAGTTTCAACAATGTTGTTTACAAATTGAATTATGGAGTAATTATTGAACAAGCAACAGCAGAAAATGGTGATCATTATAATTAATGGCAATAGCATCGCAGTTATTTGCGATGCTATTGCCATAATAACAATCTCACTGAGATTCATTATCTGCAATATAATTGTTTGCTTGAACCTCTTACTGAATTGGGCTGTTTTCGCACCCTAAACCAATTTAATTAATCATTTCACATTGACCTCAGTGTGACTTTTCTACCTATATCAAGTGTATCAGCAAATTATTATAAACATTTAAGTTCTTCGTAAGAGCCTTAACGCTAAAGTCTGCTTCGATCAAGAAAGTAACCGTTACTTTTATCCAGTAAGCATTACTAGAGAGAGACACCGCTACTTGTCACAAGAAAGGTACGATGACAGAATAAATCGTACTTGGGTTGCTGTCCTTAAAATAAATAACATCTCTAGAGTCTGTGCGCCAGAATATTTTATAGGGTAACCCTAAAAAGCTTGTTGGCTTAAGGTGATAGTTTTAGCAAATCATTGTAAAATAATAACTTAAAACTGCATAGCTGTTATTCAAATAACAGGAGATTTTACAGGGTAAAAATAAATACTGTAGAAATTTTATATATTAATCACAATATATTGAATGAAGTAAAAACATTAAATTTTGGAGCATTGTCGTATAAGCTAAAGGATTTGTAACTATGGAAGGAAATTTGTAACTATGGTGTTAAAAAGTGTATGATGGCTATATAAATTACACAGGATTGTATAATGTAACATTTAAGTTGCAGGGGTTTGTACGTACATAAATAATTGTTGTACTTTATAGTGTAGTCTTCAATACAAGTGCATGGCTGTAATTTACATTACACAAGGACTGTATAATGTAGTAAATGAATATTACATGATTGTCACCACACACACATCTTACATAGTCACATCACACATGATGTTGAATGAAATAGCAGCATTGTAATATGTATTTATTCTTTATTTCTTTCTTTATTGTAACAAGATATTTTTTACATCACAGGATTCTTTAAAAGTGATTAAGTCCTTAGGTTTGCTGCTACGGGGAAGTTAAAAGGTGTGTTTTGACAAAATCTTTTATAGTATTGGATGAAAGAAAGAAATTTGCCAAATGTGTTCAACGTATAACCATAAACAGGTAAATTACAAGTTTTTTTTCTCCATAAGAATAAAATGGGATTTAAAATGCACAGTTTGTTTATCATTTCTCTCTTAGCACAACACTTCGGTATAATTTTTTTAAGTTTTACACGATAGATTTAAGAAAAATTTGTGATTTCAACGTTTTAAGCCTCTAGAGACATCGAAAGGAAAAAGTATATCGGTCTTGAGGACAGGTCTTACCGTGCCACCTACGGTAAGAGCTACTTCAATATAGGGAAATTCGCTAAAAAAAATAAAAATAAACTAACAAGTAAATTTCGTCTTCAACCATGTTTAAAGAAATTTCTTGACCGGTGTAAAGATGCAAAAATGCCACTGCTACAAAAAACACTATAATACTACACCAAAGTTGATTTAAAACACCGTGAGCTGGAAGATGTTATGACAAGGCCTAGTCTTTTTTGCTGCATATTCATTATTCTCGTACCGGTATACTTTTTAATATTTAAAGAATTCAATTAATATTATGTGTCGAGTCGAATAGTTACCACGTGATTTAAAAAACAATCAGGTTACCAATTATGTGCCCCCCCCCCCCCCCGGGTACAGACCATAACCCCCACGCTGTTGTGGGGGATAGGGGGGGGGGTTGTATTCACTGATCCGTTCAACCGTGAGTTTGTTGTGACTTGGTTTGTTCGAGTTACGCACAATTAGTTTATGTATTTGGGTTTTGTCGAAAATAGCTCTTTGTGTAATAAGTTGACAAACAATAACAAGAGGTATTGAAGTATCATTTATTATTAATGTTAGATTTCTACATTGTTGGGAAGTTATATTTGATTTCATTAATTTGTTTATTAGGTCACTAAATTAGATTATGATTTACTAAAATATATTTCGTATTACTATCTTCTCCTGTCATTTTGTTGTATGACATATTTTCCAACTACTATATTATCTTCAATTTTAGTTGTTACTTTTACTACTGTATTGATATTAGTGAATTACCGACTCAGGATACATACCATGTTTAAGTCATAAATTTCATGATAACTGACATAAATCCTATACAGAGTGTTCCCAAATTGTCTGGACATGTATTGTTCCTTGGGCTAATACAATCGTATAATGCCATATAAGTTTGGGTCTAAAATCTTCCTGTCTGTTGTGCTGATTGTGATTAAAAAATGTCCTTCAAATATTTTGAGCCGTTTCAATTATGATTGAAAAGATAGATAATTTAAATCCAGATTAAATGAGACCTTGTTTGTTAAAATCGGATTACGAACAACCGAGTTATCTGTTTTCTCCTACATTCAGTTACGCAAATAGGACCTAACTTAAGAGCAGTATGGTAGTGATTTTTCAATTGCGTAACCGAATGCAAAAGAAAACAGATAACTCGGTTGTTTGTAATCCGATTTTAACAAAAAAAGGTCTCATTTAATCTGGACTTAATTCTCTATCTGTTCAATCATAAAAACAATTTTCTTACTATTTTCTATTTTCATAAAGTTTGGCATTAAATATTTTAAATAGCTGCCATATTAAAATGGCTTAAAATATTGGAAGGAATTTTTTTTAAGCTCCTTTTACCTTCTTAACTACACATTTAAACCAATTTTGAAATTTCTATAATTCCTAAGATATAAAATAATCTAAAAAATCACATACAGACCGACAGACTGAAATCTAGGCATTTAGACCCATACTTATGTATGGCATTTTATGATTGTCTTAGCCCCAGGAATAAGTCCACAAAATATGTCCAGACAATTTGGAATCACCCTGTACTATATCGTAATTTAACGACCGTAAAATATTTCTAATGGTTATCTGACTTTAATTTTACTACATATATTCCATTGTAAAATACAAACATTTGACTTAACTTGTATGTAACTAATCAAATTTGTACTGAGGAACTTTATTAACATAATTAAAGAAACTATTATATCCGTACAGAACCAAAGTTATACTGCCTCTGGATTCAATTGCTACTACTGTATTGTTGTTTAACGCATTAACAAATCCAGAAGGCAGTTCGTGAGTTGATGTATAGGCCGTTACATTTCTGGTCTAACATATATGGAGTGATTTTGTCAATACTAAACAACAATAAGCAGTACAGTTACGGGGTTGGCTAGTAGCAGATCTGTTTGATAGTAATTATGACTTTGGATCCTGTACGGATAGTATATCCTTATAATATTGCGATAATAAAGTTCCTCTTAGCTAGAAGCGACCAAAAATACAATTTGATTAGGTTCATAAAATTTAGGAAATTGTACGTTTCAAGGAAAGAGCACCGTAAGACCTTCAGATATAATATAAAACTATAATTTGAAAATATCACACAGTTATACTCAATGGTGCTGCACTCATTTGCATTTACACTTCTGGCATCACTCCAAAGCATGGAGCATTCTAGCTGATGACGTCATAACGCAAATATTTTATATACACAAAAGCATTACAGTACTGATATTACAGTGCAGCCAACCAGCCAACCGATAAACTATACCTACCAATAGCTTTAACTGTAGTTGAGCTTACAAATTATCCTTCATTGAATTATCTGTAAATCTTATCTATAATGTTGTTTAATTCATAAGATTACTAACCGTTACCCGTCGGCTTCGCCCAACATAGCATTGTGTTTTATTCCTACTGCTACTATGAACCCGCTGAAGCCAAAAGCTAATGGACAAATTTATAAATGAATTTTGACAGGTGGTGTTTTTGCTTCTCGGGAGAAACTAGAAAAAATCAACCCCGGGTCTAGGACCTCCATTGGTAATATCATTGACTATTGTAAAATGAATATAAACTGTATCAATGGTCAAAGGTAATAGCTTATTAATGTGACAAAGTTCGCTTAAAGAACAAGGATGTGATTTGCTAAGTATCTTCCACTTAAGGATTAAACTTTTAAAAATAATTATAATAATGATAAAAATTCAACGATTGGTTACTGTATATTCAACGATCCATAGTTGTTATGGACCAGCGTTTTCCCCGAACATCGTTGAACCGAACGTTTCACGAGCTTAATATTCAAATAAGGAGGAAACATATCCATAAATATGTATTGTTAATACTTTGTTGTATTCGTTTTGATAATTTTATATGATTGCATTCAAATTGTACGAATATCTATTTGATATTAAAATTGATTGTTTTGTAGATACTTACATCAACTAGTTTTAAATATCACCAGTACATGGGGTTGTGGTCAAATCCTTTGATACCACCATTATTGTTTAGGTGTTATGGATAAAGGAAACTCCAATCATTTACACACACAAACACAAACAATTGTTTTCAAAGTCAATAGTGCAACTCAATTTGGAATGGCAAACAATAATGATCATTGCCGAACTATATGAGTATTGTTTTCGATCGTATTTGTTAACTCTTTTTATTCGTATTGTTTGTTGGTGGTAAAAGTATCAATTTAGGTTTAGAGAGCTATGCTTATGGCGAGGTTTCATAATTGAGGTTAAGAAGGGGTTAACAAGACAGCTCGTGAATATAAAATATGATACCAAATAGAATACAAATTTTTATCTTATTTTTTTAACTGAAAAGGCTATTGATTATACTGATTTTTAGCTACTGATACTGAACAGCTGACCTTGGTGAGTAAGACAACTTCACAGAAGTTCCACTCCTGCATTTATGATAATCACGCTTGTATAGCTCATAGGTACGTAAAGTGTCCAATTAATTGAAGTTGAGTTGAATATTTGTACTGGTCTAATACCCGATGTTCCATATTGTAGTGAACCAGATACTAGTAGGTTATCTGTACTGATAGGTAAGCGTGCAACAGTTTGGAAAACGAGTAAACATGACATATTGGCATAATCACTGTCTGCTAAGATATCATGTAACGTAACAAGTTATATCCTTCACACTATATTGATGCCACTGATCTGCTTCTTTACATGCAAAGGCCTCATTTTTACATGGATTTTATAATTAAACTTGCTCCTTTATTAGTTTGTTATACTCATTGATAATCGATGGTCAATTTTAAGTTTCTCTCCAGGTTATGTAATAGTATATTAAGTTACTAGTCCTGTAAGTGGGTTTTTACTGCCGAGTGCGGGATCTTCGTGCGAGTACGGTAAAGCTTACCGGACAAGTAACGTACGATATTTTACATCATACTAAACAGAAAGTTAGTACATTTTAAACTCATAACACTATTTAGAACATAACATATATTATGATTTTTTTTTATTTCAGTAAGTAAAATAGGCTGTTGCAATTAGCTGTTTATTTCATCAGCCGACTAAGCACCCGGTACGAAAGTTCTGGAATCTCTTTCTTCCCTTCAATCAATAGAATGCTAGAATGACCTGGTCCCTTTGAATTCTAATAAGGTTAAATCCCTCAAGATGCTTCTAGAAGAAGAACACAATGGTATAAAAACATTGCGGCTGACCGAAGCAGGCAGTCTAATAGACTAACCACTTAAAAAAATTATTAATTGAAAAAAATGGAGGCTATGTGATTAACTAAGGACTTCCGGACAGTTTAAATATGGTTTTTATATATGTTTCTTACTTAGGAAAAATGCCCTAAATTATTGGTAGAGAGTTCCGGCACACCCTGTACAGTTATTTGTGTAGCTAGTGAGCAAAGTAGCACTTTGCTGCATATACGAGAGAAATGTTTATGCTCGATCCGTAGCTAAGTGTGGAAAGTTTTTGAGTGCAGCAAAGGTAGTTTGCACTCGTATTACACATTATATTTTTCTTACAGTTACCATAAACCATATAAATAACAAGAAATTCCTTAAGGATTTAGAATAATATATTAGTCTTTCAAACAATATACAACACGTTTTTAAGGTTGGATTAAATCCAAACATTGAATGAAATGGGAAAAGCTGCACCAGCTGATCGTAGTCGTAACATATTTAAGTGTTGCCAACTTATTTTCAAGCGTACACGCATTACGTGCATAATAAAAGCACGATATTTTGTGTTGTTTGGTTAGAATACTGGTGTGTACCAAAGTAAAAACTGTGCGCCAATGTAAAAACTGTGCGCCAAAGTAAAAACAGAGTGTCAGAGTAAGGCTTTCTGTACTATAATCTGTGTAAGGAAGCCCACTTTGTCGGGCGACTGTAGGAAAATAATTATAGTTTATAGAAGCCTTCCTAGGTTGTACATGAAAATTAGTTTCATGGTAATATCAGAATGGAATACGCCTAATTGTAATTTTGTATTAAATAATTGTATTGGCTGTATGTAAATAGTTTATTTAGTAAATTCAGGTAATTGTTTTATCATTGCGTTGCTTATTTGTAGAACCTACATACTAATAAACCAGCTATGGATTTGACTGAAACTTCACAATATTATATTCTCCGTATTGTTATGTTCAGTTATTAAAGCACAAATTAAAATGTTTGATTTTGATGTTTAATAGCAATGTCCAATAATTGACTGGCCACTCAAACATTTGGCCGTTCCATCAAAGCAAAGTCAGTGACTGCAAAGTACGACTTTCCTCATTCAATGCTATTTCTATGAATAAACTAATTTACCAACTATAGGGACGTTTGGCTTACCCATAGTTAGCTTAATATGTTCTAACTAGTTGCATAAAGCAAAGGAAGGTATTCAAAGGAAGAGGTTATGTATTTAATATATACAGTTTAGAACTATTACATATTACCAATTCTCTGAAAATTCACTCAAAGATGTGAACTATGAACTGTGCTTGGTCAAACAGAGTGTCGATTTAACTTTGATAATGTAGTTAGTTTCATTTAAAAAAGGTTTGTCTGTTTTTATAAATCAAGCCGCTTCAAGTTTAACTTTTGTTCAAAAGTGTCTAATAAATACGAGAACGAGGTTAAATAGATACTCTATTTCTATAAGAGTACAATCAACAAAAATCTAATTGATATGTGTGTGTTGATTTTTTCGTACTTTTTATATACTGTACTATATGTACATATATATACACACCACATTATATAAATTTACAATAATTTCTATAATGTTGTAACACAGTGATATACGTGATAAAAAGAGGTGAGAGGCTTGCCAGCGACTTACAGAAAGAAACAGTACATTTTTTACAAAACTTTCTGTAGGAGAAAGGATACTGTATTGTTTAAATATCCAATAAAAACATATAAATCCAAAGAAGGCATGAGCCACTAATAAGGTGAAGGTACCAAGGAGGTGTGAAGTAAAAAAAGATTTGTATTTTTAAAATAAATAAAAAAGAAAATTACAAATATTAAACACGCAAATTAAAAGTGTGTAGTACGTAAAAAAGCACTGAAGCGAAAATAATTATGTATAATGATCAAAAAACCATCCTGAGTTGTACTGGTTGGATTTTTATGGTTGTAAAATAAAGATGTCCATTTAAAAAAAATAAATAAAGAATAATCTGTAGTGTTAACTAAAAGCAATAAATTACATTGTAGCCATGTGACCAACACACTAGAGATTTGTGGATTTACAAAACAGCCTAACCTAGAATATTTCAATCTTGATTTAAAAATAAAAAAAATTGAGACAAACGTTGTAAGAATGCTATAAATAGTAACGTTATAAGAACACTGACAGTCGCATAGTGTAAACAATCTAGTTAAGAGATGAACTGGATCGATAGTCCACCAATAAGAGAACCTATCGTCCATAACAATATTATGTTGCAGATCAATCCATTTGCGGTTGCAGGGGATTGGGGGGGTGCACAAACAAAGCAGTATTGTTGCAAGTAACAAAACCACATTGTTAACACAGCATCGGTAACTACTATTGTTTATTAGTACTTTCTACGAATAATTATAACACCTACAATAATCTTTGCCTAATAAAAATAGGGACTACTTAAAATTTGGATAATTGTCAAACTACAAATAAAACGAAGGAACTAATTCCTAAAATAAGTGGTGCATTAGGTTTAATCTTAAAAATATATATATATATATAAATAAATACATACAGTAATTTGAAATCCTCTAATTCTGTGTTAAACCAATTATATTAATAGTAATTAAAGTTAATATTATGTCAACTGTATTCCAATTGCGATTCACTTTCACTATATTCATTGATTAATTAATATTAATTTATGGAAATACTTTTGGGTCACAGGGTTAAGTAAATGGGCAGGAAGACAAACAATATCATACTTCAGTACTTTGACGGTTGATTTCTTCAATTTCTGTTTATTAGTTTCTTTTTTGTTATTCAATGTAGTGTACCATATTTTGATATATATAAAAAATTATTAAAAAAAATTAAAATTATGTACTGGCTAATAGTCAGCCGGGGTCGCCGGGAATCCCGATTTCGGGTTTAAACAAACGCGGTGGCCGTCGAGGCTGCTCGATCGCTTTTGCTGGTAGACTCCCGACGAAGACGGACGTGCGACAAATGCAGCCCTCATTTGGAGGTAATACTTAGCATTAGTTATTTGTTTTAAACACTTTAAACAACTTCTCTACATTCTTGACAAAATCTTAAAGCTGATTTATTCTTTATTGTTGAATTAATTTATAAAAAAAAGTATACAAAATGGGTATTTCATTTCTAGGGTTCACGTTCTGGGCAAGTTTTCCCCTCTCCATAACAGATTTCTTTTGTCGTGATTCTTTTGTGCTCTATTAGGTTTAAGTGTTTTATTCAATAGTTTGTGTTAAAAATAAAGCAGTCTTAATAATGTGTATTAATAATTTTCCTGAACTAATCACAGTAGTTACAAAATTAAATAATGTATGTAATGATTTAAAATAAAAGGTAAATGTAAAATTTGGTACATACATATTATGCGCAACTCTGCTAACTTAGGGTTTAATAACTCATTTACATTCCACAAATTGCTCAAACCATGGTTAGATTTCCTTTTGAACATCAGTTCAAATGCAGAACATTTTGTACTGTCATTTCTAGCTGTATTTAAACTCTGTTGCATAAAATACAAATCTCGATCCCATATATTTTGACAGTTATGATAAAATGCCCTAATTTGACTTTTTACATTTCGAATGTATCTTTCACACTTATTGGCACTAGGTCTATACGGTATTATGGTATAATGTTCTATACAATGTTTAAACATAAAGTTTTTAAACTCTACACTTACAAAATATTTAGCATTATCAGTAACTAATTGCTTACAGCTACCAAAGTTTTTGAACACAACTTCCTCTAGGTTAGTTACAATCCCCTTAGTTTTAGCATCCTTTAATGGTAACAACCACACATATTTTGTCATATCATCAACAACAACCAAAATCTGATTATTTCCCAATTTAGATCGGGTAAGAGGCCCTACAAGGTCCACGTATAGCTTGTCCATCGGTGCACTGGAAATTCCAGAGATAAGCTCCCCTTCATATCTTCTCTGTGGTGGTTTAGATAATTTACATATTTCACAATTCTTAACTCTACTGCGTATTTCCTCTGGCAACTTTTCTCTATAAAAATACTCCATAACCTTGGCCACTGTTTTTGACTGACCTAAATCGCCACCAAAATTACTAACATGATAATAATTATATAGCATATCAATTAAAGATTTTGGTACATAGATTTTAGGTTTACTCTTGTCATTCTTTTTGTACATTAAAACATCTTTTTTAATGAAAAAGTTCTCCTTACACGTTTTATTCTTCACACTATTAATTATTTCTAAGCATTCAGGATCAGATTTTTGTTGACTCGAAATTCCTACGTAAGCCAAGGGAAATTCTGTAATAGCATTAGCTTCCGGGCTAACTTTACTGCAAACTGATTTGAATTTTTTACAACTTTTCCATTTAACAGGTGTTACATTAAACTCTTCCTCTAAGACATCTACAACTTGTATAGGTTTATCCTCGTTGGGAAACATACGTGACAAACAATCAGCTACCGGATTTTCCTTTGACTTTACGTGCATTACATAAAATGGCAAACTTAAAATACACTCCACCCATCTGGCTATTTTACCTAGTTTTCTGAAGTGGGTAAGAACCCATGACAAGGCATGATTGTCGGTTATGATTTAAAATGATTTTTTTTGAGTGCCAGGGTGATTCTGTTGGTTACCAAGTCCACGCGTGGCGACTACAAAGCTTGACATGAATGACTTTTTTGGGTATGTGTGAGTGCGTGAATGTGATACGAAAGGCAGCGTGAATGGTGACTTTACTTTTGACTTACAGTAATACTTAACTACGACCGCACTACTGACTAAACCATATGGAGAATCCTGGTAAATCGAGAAAAATAAATAGTATCTCAATAATTGTTTACTGCCTTAACACACATATTGTGCAATCTCAACCGTAAGATTTCATAAAAAAAAAGGGTTAGGATATTTTCCCAAGAAGAGCCCCAGTCCTCGGTTGAAGCTGATGCCTAGCGCCTGCAGTCGACAACGCGGCAACAAGGCGACATCAGGGCTGCGAGTCGACGCTGCGCTGCGCTGCGGTTAAGAAGATAAGACTTCGGTGTGATTGGTTAATTTGTTGTTAATTGAACTAATTATTGTTATTTTAATTGTTAATCAAATTAATGTGGGTGTAAATTAAGTTTAATGTTAATAATCTAAGTTTTAATAATTTTGGAGAGGAGAAAATGTACCATATTTTGATATATATAAAAATTATTAAAAAAAATTAAAATTATGTACTGGCTAATAGTCAGCCGGGGTCGCCGGGAATCCCGATTTCGGGTTTAAACAAACGCGGTGGCCGTCGAGGCTGCTCGATCGCTTTTGCTGGTAGACTCCCGACGAAGACGGACGTGCGACAAATGCAGCCCTCATTTGGAGGTAATTCTTAGCATTAGTTATTTGTTTTAAACACTTTAACCAACTTCTCTACATTCTTGACAAAATCTTAAAGCTGATTTATTCTTTATTGTTGAATTAATTTATAAAAAAAAGTATACAAAATGGGTATTTCATTTCTAGGGTTCACGTTCTGGGCAAGTTTTCCCCTCTCCATAACAGATTTCTTTTGTCGTGATTCTTTTGTGCTCTATTAGGTTTAAGTGTTTTATTCAATAGTTTGTGTTAAAAATAAAGCAGTCTTAATAATGTGTATTAATAATTTTCCTGAACTAATCACAGTAGTTACAAAATTAAATAATGTATGTAATGATTTAAAATAAAAGGTAAATGTAAAATTTGGTACAGTAGGAAACGTTTTTGTTTTTATCAACGAGACTAATGCTAATACTTTTACTGTCTTACAGGAGTATAGATTATTATTCATTTGAGTATAATCAAAATCAATTATTATTTTATTTTATTTCATTGTAAGTGTGGTATGGCTACCACACTAAATTAAGTGCTTTAATTGTTTTACTTACTAACTATAAACAAAAAAATTATTTTTATGGCGAGTGTCATATAGATTGATTAACTTTAAAAACTTTATAAAGAATATAATTGTTACAACAACAAAAAACTTCCATGATGAAGATTAATTAAATCCATACAGACTGGGACGGTGGCCACGTCCTGTAATCCAGCTACTGAGGAAGTCAGCTACTGAGGTCACGAACTGTGGATATTTATAGGCATGCACTGTGGGTGCGATACTCCCTGGTGTGAATTAATGTCCGCACTAGTGAGTACTACGACTGTCCTCAGTACTATTATTAAACCAATTCGTTATTACCAAGGCAAAAATGTGGTTCGGATTCCACTATAAATTATAGGTCCCTTAGTTGCCATTAGTTGTTTGGGATAATTAACAGCTGTGTCTAAGGAATGTCGGCCTTAATCCTTAACAAGACTACAAGATTGGGCCACTCATCCTATACTCATTTCCATTCATACTTGGCTTAAAATACCTACTTTGTATGGCCGCCATTTCAATGAAAAGTATTTAAAGTATTACCTATAACATTTTTTTATGTTTAACTAATACGCGTACAATCATCATGGATATTTATTAGCGAATTTCCCTTTAGGGAAGTAGCTATTACCGTAGGTTGCACGGTAGGATCTAGGCCCGTGACCGATTTCTTTTTTTCATTTTGATGTCCCCAGAGGCCAAAAACACCATTCGTTCAAATTATTATAAATGTATATACATATATATTCGTCCGTAAAGGCGATAGCTTGAGTAAATTTTTTCGGATTTTGATGAAATTTGGTTTAAAGATACATATAATGTAAGATAAACTTGAATGAGTTCGTGAATCAGCATGATCGGACAATGGGAACGGGGTTTTACGAAGGGTTTTATGGGGTAAAAAATGGTTTTTCTCATTTTTGACCCTCAAAACACAAAATTTCTCAATTTATCTGTAGATATTTTTAAAGAGCTTAAAAAAATAATTTAGAATATCAAAGTGTTTTTGTACGGTTATTGGTAACGGAGAAAATTCAAAAAAATTTTAATTTAAAATTCCAATGTTATTCTTATGGAGAATATTGTAAAATGTTGTAGTTTGCTTGTTTAAGGATATATTTTCATAAAACTTGGCAAATTTATTTATTTTATACTAAGCTATTAATATTTTACTAAAAAATAAACCTTATTATATTCCTTGTAGCAGCAAACCTAGGTACTAATCAAACCTAATGTTATTTATATACAATTCAGACAAATGGAATTTTGCTCAGTCAGCAGGTTTGCTACGACGGAGGTATTTACCTTTTTATTTACAATAGGTTTTCAATCTATATTAACAGAATCTTTTACATAACATTGACAATGAGTGTTATACAATGTTTTACTGTAAAAACTCTCGAGTATCTTTAAAAGTTTCCATCTCCGCCTCAATGTGTCTTAAGTGGAGTGGGAGAGTGTTGGTGATTGTGCAGTGTGTGTGTGTGTGTGCGTGTGTGTGTGTATCCATCCACTCAGCACTGTAAACAATGGCGATGAACTAAAACGCATTTTGTCACTGAACAAAATATATACAAAAATATATTATGATACTTTTTAGTCGTTCCTTTCAACCAACCTGATTTACTTTAGTTCAAATTAGTCTTTGGAGTCTCAAGTGTAATAATTGTCTTTGCTATTTAATAAATTTAATAGGAGTTCACCCCCATCTAAAAATAATAAAAGTATTCTTAAGTAACTCACTTATTTGGTGACTATAACGACTCTTATTTATAATTTTTTTATATAAATATTTAGATTTTAGTTTTAGTTTTTAGTGGCCTTTTTAATTCTTCTTATTCAGCATATTTATATTTATTTTACTTTTAATGTAATTATGTAAGAAAATTGTGGCTCTGATTATGAATAAATTAAACCGAAATTTTTAAATAACTAAGCTGTTTTAATTTTAAGAATTTTTCACGGGAAAGGAATCTTCATGACTTGGCGGTTTCAATAGTCATGGCTTAATTATTCAGCAAGTTATGTGATTTTCATCGACAAATTGTCGTTAAATAACCCTCTCTAAATGAGGATTTTTTTAAACAATTGAATAGAAAATTTGAAATTACCTCATTTAAAGTTATTTTGAAATAAGAGGCAACTTTAGTTGTATTTGAATTATTTAAAAATTATACATGCTGATTGATATAAATGTGCTAGCTATTTTATCCTATAGGTATAAGAGATATAACAGAATGTTAAATTGTAACTGTCTTGGATTGTCTTTCTAACAATTTTGGTAAAGTTGAAAACATTATTTCAGCCGCTATTTTTCCAATATGGCCACCAAACTTAGATTTTTCTTATGGAAGATCCTATATTTTATGATTGTTTTAGAAAGTAAATGCAATTTTGTTTATATTCTTGGCATTTTTTTTCTCTAAAGCTACTCGTTTAGGAGTTACAGTTTGTTACAACTAAGAAGAAATTTCTTGCAGTGTACATTCTACATCATGTAGCTCCCAAACGAGAACGTTTAGATTAAAATGCAAAGAGTAAAAAAGTCTTAAACTTGCACTAAACTAGATTCTAAAAAAAACTATAATATACACAGTTTTCCTATTTTTATATTTCCCTGTCATTTTGGAAAATGGTGGCCATTTTGGAAACATTGGAATCAATATTTGTTATGTAGGTATATTATGGTCATTAGAATCTAGATGCAATTTCAAGACATATAGGATATAAGAAAAATAAAATTTGGTGGTTATAATGGAAAAATAGCGGCTAAATTAATTTTATACTTTACCAGAATTATTTAAATAAAAAGTCCAAGGCAGTTACAATTTACCATTTTGTTATATCTCTTATAACTTTCGGATAAAATAGCTGGCACACTTATATCAATCACCCTGTATATTGGACCAAGAACAGATTTTGCTACTGTGAATTACACATGTTCGTAGAGTAACCAACTGTGCAAGCAAACTTTAATTGAATGGAGCTTGTAGTAAATTATATCATTTTTATGTAACGTCAAATAAATCAAAGTAATAAAATCATAGTATCAAAAACTAAGATAGAAACTAAGGTTGAACTTTGACAGAAGAACACTTGTCAGGGAATTCAACCTGGTTCGATTCTCATATTTGGTATATGTAAATCGAACGTACTGGACTTTGATGCATTTTGGAAAGATAAAATAGATGTGTACTATATAATCAATTATCAATTATTTAAGATGGGGACGCCACTATGTGGGAATGCCCCTACCTAAAGGTAAACACCACCATTGACAATTGTGAGTTTAAAAGCAATCCCAAATTATTGAACACTTAAATAATAGATTGGAAAAGTAATAGACTAAAAAAATCTTCTTTTTATGTAAGATGAGTGTTCAGAGGCTGGATTGGTGAACCACTGTACAAGTTTACAGGTTGTATCGTATTATTTGTGACTCGGAGTGTAAATATTTGTAACCACTTCAAAGAAGGCTAGAGTTACCGTTTCCAGAATGTTGAAAGATAAAATTGCGTTTGCCTGTTTAGTAAAAAAAGACAATAAACACGAAGATTCTTGCCTGGAAATGTAATATTTTATCGCTGAGGACTAAAACTATTCTTTCCACGATCTCTCTATTTTTGTATTTTTTGTAGTAATTTCCCAATGAACACCGAATAAACCGTACACAATACTCTACCACCATATATTCTGTCTAATCAGCCATTTATTCTGTGCTATAAATATCTTACACTAAACAGGATAAATATATGATACCTAAAATTAATTACAGATTTTTTCATAACATATTGATTGTCTACATAGTGATAAAGAGGTGTTCATTGTAGTGACCACAAGCAACAGGATAACAAAAGTAAATACCTAGAATTACAAAATTTTCCTCTATAACGCGTGTAGCGTTGTAAACGTGTTGCTTGAAATGAGAACACGTGTGGACTGATTGTATAACATATTGGGACCACATCGGAGTTTGTTAATCATGTATTACTATTGTTGTCAAGTCCAGAATTTACAAAAAATTATTTATATTTTAGTTCAATTATTTTCCTTGTTTCGTAATATCTCATTCCCACCATCAGCTTACAATCCTCGTTGATTTCATTCGTTCTCATATAGGGGGAAAATATTTGTTATTTGCCAGATTTAGTTCGGGTCCAAAGCTGTAATTTACGTAATCAGTTTAACATGCATAACTTCAAATATTAAATTAAAATTTTTTATTTTAAATTCTTATGGGAGGAAAAATATAACATAAATAAACTAGCAGAGCCCGTTTTGCACATGGAGAATCATACTGTCAAGAACATCTACATAGGGATAGGAATAATTTACCTGATGACTATAATAACCAAAAAGATAATTAAACTTGTTATTCATCTACGATTTCAAAAATGTGTTCAAAAGTGTGCCGGCTTTATAGAGTCTAGTTAGCCTAAATATCTTTCATAACACAAGAAAAACATAAATACCAACTATATAAAAAAAAAAACCTCTTTTAGGTCCAAATTGAAATTCTCTTATTCTGCAGGTTTGTTGCATTTCGTATTTTTAAATTGTTAGTATAATATGTTTATTTTTAGGATGAACAACATAGTTCAATGGGCACGGTAAAATAAATTAAATTCATGTATTAAGCCCTAGGAAAACTTAATATAAAACAAATATGATATATAAAATAAATAAACATATGAGATGAGACACAGACTAACCATACGATGGTTCACGTGAGTAACAAGAATTTTATTTTATTTTTATAGTATGTAAGGTAAATAAAAAACTAATGTTATAACTTGTTTACCTACGACCGTTTTTTAAAGTAGCCGTTTCAGTACAGTTCTTAGAATTGAAAAGTATCTCATAGCAGCATTGTTTACGTTCATAACAGCATAGTTTTACTCATAACAACACGGGTAACGGACCAATGAGGTTCAAGGATTGAGTGAGGAGAAGCATAATTGTAATGATTCGAAATTCAACTAATCAGCTGTTCAGGCCAATTTAATTGTTGATTGGTGCAATTAGTGTTTGATACAATGTTTCGTTGAATCACAAGGGTACAATGAGAGGGTCAGTGGCAATGAGAGGTTATAAACAAAAACATAACCTCTCTTAGAAGTTATGAGTAGTGATTTTTTGTAATTAAAACGCCGTCGTAGGTAAAGTAGTGTACGCAACTCGCGTAAATAGTGTTAACGACACTCGTAGAAGTTTTTAAGGCACTCGCCAAGGCTCGTACCTTAAATTTTATACTCGTGTCGTTAACACTATCTTTACACAATCGTTGCGTAAACTACTATTACAACATTTATTTTATGTAATTATATTTAACTGCGAAGTCAAAACCTAATAACTCAAAGAAACCAGTTTTTTGTGTTTTTTGTTTTAGTAGATTTCAGAATTAATTTTTCGAGACAAGGGGTGTAAGGGTAGTGAAATTATATCTTGAAGCAAACCCCGTTGTCTCCCTTATTTGTGTTAACTTGGCCTTGCACTCATCTTGTACCCTCGATTTAGCTGTACGGGATGCAAAAAAAAGTAGAACATCACATTACATTATACAATATTTAACTTAAGGTTTTTGTAGACTTGAACACCACGTGTTTTGGCTCAGATTTAAACCAGTGTTAAAATGGTTTTAGCTATAGATTTCAAAAGAAATAGGGTTAAAGCGCATCATGTCAATTAAAATTAATTTTAGATATAATTTAGTAACTATTCAGAGAGTATATTTTGATTACTTTAAATTTTTGATTAAATTACCCAGTCTATAACGGTCATATTCTAGTGTGTAACTGTGTTGAATATAATTGCAACATCAAACTGAGGCGTGTTAAGAGTTGTGTTCGCTGAACCGTTCAACCGTAGGTTTGCTCTGACGCGGTTTGGTTGAGTTCTGCTCAATTGTCCTATCATACTTTCTGCACAATTTACTTTTATCAATATGTTTACACCTTTTCCAGACATTATTTTCAGCACATAAATATTTGTGGACAACCCAATATACATTTTTTATTTATTTTTTAAGTGATTTGTATTACTTTGTTTATATAAAAAATATATATTATTCTACTGGCGTTAGAAAAGCGCCAACAACAGGTCAGGTCTTTGTCAATTTAATTCACAATTGCATTTTTTATTATTTTAAACGATTTTTTCATTGCGTAACTGAAGGTTTAAGCAAGAAACATAAGTGTAATCATCACATTAATAATGCTTTAAATTATGTTTTTTAGGTGGTCAGTTTATTTAAGTACGGATTTATTTCTGTTATGCTGTGTGTTGATGATTGATTTTTTCTTGTTTATAATAGTGGCTTTTGAAGTTAAGAAAAGCATATTTATGTTTTTAAGAGAAATAATATTAGGTTTATTCCATAATATGTCATCATTTTTATAGGTTATAACATACAACATTGCTTACTTAGCTGCTTTAGTTTATTTCAGTTTTAGCTCAATTCAAAACTGAAAGAAAATGCACAGTGAATCTTGAATGTCAACCCATTTTTCCGTACGAGAAACTGCTAGAATCATTTACCAATCGATGGCGTGCTACTTCACAGTTTCCTTGGTGGTTGTGGCTTTGCTAATGGATGGACACGTTATCTTTGTTTTTCAAAAACCCTCCAAGCTCGACCAATCAAATCGCCGTTTATTTAGAACAATTAAGTGTCAAACAAGTCTAGAAATGTAATAACATAATTACCGTTTCAATTTTATAATTAATCAACACAGAAATGAAATTCAAACCAAAATTGTATTATTGCTGTTATTACTTATCATCGATTGAACTGATTCTAGGTAACATTTAATTTCATTTCAATATCTTTATTCAATAACTGTACATTCTACATGTACATTGAATAGTTTCAAAGTTCCAAACCTAGTATAAATACAATTTTAAGTTAAAATTAATTTTAAAACTACAATGTATTCAATACTTATAAACAACCAATAAAAATCAAGTTAATTAAGGAACCGCCTTTTTGATGGAGTAAGGAGCAATTTCGTTAAGATATTTTTTTTTATTTTACTAAGCCAATGGTTTTTAAATTATTTGGGAGAATACGTAAAATCCTTCTTTCTGCACAGGTGGGCTTTTGATTTGGAAATAAAATATAGTTGAGACTATATTCTCTTAGTTCTTTTCCTTTTGTATTGCAGCATAATTGTCCGTTATCTCGTTTACTTTCTTTAGCAATAAGAGCAGTTTGAAAAATGTATCGGGCAAAGACAGTAAGTATTTTTAAATTTTATAATTTAATAACACTTTCATAATTTTTTTGTTCCATTATTCTTTTTAATGCCCTTTGCTGCAATTTTAGATTTCGTGTACGATTTTTCTTTGTTGTAGCTCCATATAAAATAAACTACTAATGGTGCAAATTTTAATTATATAAAATACAATATTGATTTGTAAATTATGAAAATGAAGAACTATCCGAATGTTACCTATCTTGTTGTATGAGGCACTTAAATTTTTTTGGACTGTTTACACATATACTATTTACACTAAATGCATATTTTAAGACGAATATAAAATGTACGAGATAAATGATCATGTAAGGATTATGAAATAGGATAACCTACGTCTACTGCATTCTCCTTTGATCAAATGTTCTACAATTGCAGCAATCCACTACGGTAAATCATTCACATTGCAATTACAAAAGTGGATAATAACACGGATCCTAGTGACGGATGACTGGACAGCTTTCTATGTTTAGAACGATTCTGACATAATCCATCAGGTCGAGATAAGCGGACAAAAAGAGAAGTCTGTCAGTTGAGAAGAAATGTTGACATTCCATAAAGCTCACACATCGCCCAAACAAACGAATACGTCGTAGTTCTGTATCATATCACATATTATTCTTCATACTATATATAATTTTTCCCTAGGACTTAACTCATGATTTTCATTTATTTGAATGAGCTCATCGAACTATGTTGTTAATATTACAAATTAACATATACTAATAATTAAAAATACCCAATGCAACGGACCTGCATACTAAGAGAATTTCAATTTGACTAGAAGGTTGTTACTTAACTTATAACTTAACTATATCAGTTAATTTCCTATTGAAATAACATTAGGTTTGCTGCTGCAGGGAAGGTAATAGGTTGACATTTTGGTGGGAGGTGTTTATATAATTTCATGAATTATATATTTGCTGTATTTGGTCAGAATATATTCATAAACATTTAAACTACAACAGGTCTATAAATACAACAAGGAATATAATATACAATATAACATAATTATACTATTAATATTACTATAAATGTTACATAAATAATTTTTTTTCTGTGAATTTGAACGGATGGTGTTTTTGGCCTGTGAGGGTGAGGACAACAAAACGACGAAGTAAATCAGCCGCGGGGCCAGAACTTAACTAAGAATCCTACGGGAATAGTTTATCCCCAAATGGGAAATTCACTAACAAACATTTTTCGTGGACCCAAGGAGCAAATTCCAGATAAATCTTTCAAGTATGCTGCAATCAGTTACTCATCCGTTGCATACACTGAATATTAACTAATTAAAGCTAAAAACACACCGTACTGCTACCATGATAAAATTATGTAACGTTTCATGTATTTTACTGTCCAGAAGTACAATGAAAACTCCTAGGTGTATACAGTATATATTCTTCTCTTGTTAACTCTATGATGAATAATCATGTTTTATAAAAAAAAAATTGGAGGTTATAAAGCCTAAATATTAAGCGAAAACTTACTGCCATTAACACGTGAATAGTTACTATTAAAGGCAGGATTTTCTCGAAAATTCACCAAAAAATGTTGATAAAAATTTAGTATGTTGTAGCCCTTTAAATTCTGAAAAAAATGGTATGACTCCTACTTCTGTAAAAATTCTGGTTCAAAAGTTATTGTAAATTGTGTTTTATTCGTTGGCACTACAAACTCTTCATATACATGAGGATTGGTTAGCAACAATGAATAGCTTAATTGAACAACCCTCATAATATATCCTAACTGATGCAACGTTTTCATTGTACTTAAAGGGGCCAGGTGCGCTAAAGGTACTTAAAAACCAGAGATGGGCTAAAAAATGTATGTATACAAAAACTAGTTTATTTAATTTATTATCAAAATATTCTGTACTTATTTTGTTTCCCCCTTCTTTCTTCGTGGTATTTTAATTATTTTTAGTAAAGGAGCGGCTTTAAATATACTGGGTAGCAACATCAATCTTGGTCGTTGTTTGGCCAATACAGTATTCTATGTGTTTTCTAAGCATTCCAGGTGTCCGCACGACTGTCCCTCGCTGAATGCTGATGTGGGCGCTGATGACATTCTGACGACCTCTAAGTGTTTCTTGCACAATCATATTTCAAAAGTTACCTTAAGTAACAGTTACTTAAAACAAGTATATAGATTTTACTAAATCTTAACTTATGAATCTTAATACTTTAAAACTATAGAAAGGTGCATCTAATACAAATGCACTGAATGTTTAAAATCGTACAACATATCGTACTACATAGTTTGAAAAAAATATTTTCTTCAGTGTATGTGTTCTTCAAATATATTTTATTTTATTCGTGTGCAATTTATTAACATTCCTTGTCTTGGCAAAATAGTTGGATATCTTACACCTACCGTCACCCTGAATTAAGTTGCGAGCTTGTTAAAAAAGTAAAATATAGAAGTATGGATGGTAAAAGAAATCTTGTAGTTATTCACAATACCTAACCTTTTTAGAAAATTATAAACTTCTTTTGTATATATAAAATATTTTGTCTCATAACAATTGTAAACGCACTATATCATTAAAGTCCAATTTAACAGTATTCAATAGTTTACACTTATACAAGGTTAAATCAAGGTTTAATGTTTATAACTAATGGAACGATTAAAGGCAAAGTTAATTGCATGGCTAGACAGGTATAATGCTCAACTAGTAGGCTATAAATCTACCTCCGCAACGACCCCTAAACTCTACGATCTATCGTTACATTACAACGTCATTGTTGTCACTATGCAATGTAACCAAAGCGTTTCTCATTATGACTTGTATGTTGTTTTGTTGTATGACTTAATCCCCTTTGAAGACAATTGTTAACGCATGAATATTTAAAAACGTCTCACCATGCCAACGAAAAAGTTTCCATGGTAAAGTATTTGTTTAGAATACGTAAAAGTTATAATACATATTCTGACGTCAGGTTTGAAGCATTTCATTCTTTATAATTTTACCCATTTAGTTTAGGATCAACTTAAACACAAAACTCTGACCAAAAAAGTGTAGCCAATAACATTTTAATCAACAAAAAAGTATACGTAATTCGGTTTTTTACATTTTTGTAAATAGTAATATATGCAACAAAAAATAATAAGGATTATACTTACTCAAATGTGCTCACCAAAACTCATGGCATATAAAACGTATATTCATCGCTAAATGAATTACATGTCTTTACAATATTTTTACCTCACTTCATCAATACGCCATTTTATGATAAGTGTACATGTATTTCCTCCCTCTCGCTATACATCTTTGAACACTAACTCCACTTCTACACTTGCCTCTACCTAGCCCTATATCGCTAAGTCCTGGAGTTGTTATTCAACATTATACTGTAACCACTATGCCTCTTATCTATCTATCTACGAGGCATGTTTTTAAAATAAGTACCGTTTTTAAATTTCTCCGTTCCAGCACTGCGATTGGCATTTTCAACATTTGCGCTGTGTATGGACATCTATTGGTAAGACCTAGCCGGAAATTCGAGAAAAATCGGCCGTGTTTACATCCGGTTTCGAGCATTCAAAATGGTGCTGCCAATTGAGACTGCCGCCAACTGTGAAGTGCGCGCTGTAATTAGATTTTTAAGTGCTTAAGGTGTGAAAGCTATTGAATATCATCGACAGATTAATGAAATGTACGGCGAGAACATTATGAGTGACGGAATAGTACGCAAGTAGGTAAGGACATTTTAAGACGGCCCCACCAGGCACCAACGTTCATTATTAGCAACGCACTGGGTACGGGGACAGTAAGGACGCCGCCCAGTGCGTTACTCATCATGAACGTTGGTGGGGCCGTATTTGGATGCCCTTATCCACTTGCATTATGGCATTCATAATGTTCTCGCCATACACTTCGCTAATCTGTCGATGATTTTCAATGGCTTTCACACCTTCAGCACTTAAAAATCTGATTACAGCGTGCACTTCACAGTCGGCGGCAGTCTCAATTGGCGGCACCATTTTGAATGCTCGAAAGCGGATGTAAACACGGCCGATTTTTCTCGAATTTCCTGCTAGGTCTTACCATTAGATGCCAATACACAGCGCAAATGTCGAAAATGCCAATCGCAGTGCTGGAACGGAGAAATTTAAAAACAGTACTTACTTGAAAAACATGCCTCGATACTACACCGATGAATCTCCAAAGTTAAATCTATTTTGAAAAATAACTAACAAGATGACAGATTATCTCTAAACTCCAAATCGGTTTGACTGATTTCAGGTAATCCAAAACAAAAGCAACTGTAATAAAAAAATAGTTTTATTGATCATAAAATATACATCAATATCAGCAGGATTAATGCATTTATTATTTCGAAAACTAATAATACTTCCTTACAAAATAAGCGTATACAACAGATACAAATTAGTTATCACAATAAAAAAACATTAATTACATTACAAATATTGTAATCAACGAAGGAGGGAGTTTGAAATATTTACATTCTACATTCATTCAAGGCTTACTCATCATTTGGTCACATTTATATACGTATATGTAGAGGTAAACGAAAGTACATTCACTCCTTTAAGTTTGAGCATTGTTTATCTTAAAATTAAACATTTCAACGTTCATATTAACAAATAATTAAAGAAACAACTAACACGTATGATTTGAGTAAAACACTTGTTCATAATAGATAATATCTAGGAAACAGCATTGCATAAATTAAATTTATATGATTTCATACTCATTTTAACTAAAAAATATTGCACTAAATATAATTAAGGAAAACCTTACCAAACAAAATTCAAGATGTACATACTAATCCAGAAAATAAAAAAAATTATACAGAACAAACTTTTTTACTTTTTTTCAGAAAACAATCTAAATAATAAAATACTTATATCGTTTTATCTACAATAGCATCCAAACAGTCGTTAAAAATACTTAACACCATAAACAAATCCAACAACTTAGATATAGTTTTCAAATATTTTCAACTTAAGGATTCTTATCTTATACCATCATCATCATCTTCCACTTCTTTTAAAAACCTATCTTAGACGAAAAGAAAAGAATAATACTGAAAAATTAGTTTGATACTTTTTCAATCAATTTGACATCACTGACAAGCTTTGTAAGCTTGGCGAGGCTAAACCAATCAATGTAATACTACGAATAAATATACTGTATTGGAATTTGAATGGTGTATAATACTGATTGGATATTAATAACTAAAGTAAATAATGAATAATTATCTTTCTATAAATTAATCAGCAAATAATAAGGAAATTCAGTAATGAATAAAATAAACGAAAATCTAAATGAACAGTTTACAAAGAAAGTAACACGATTCGTTAATTTTAGCAAATTTCCCATATAGGGAATAAGCTATTACCGTAGTACTCATGGTAAGACCTGGACGTGGGACCGATTTTTTTTTTCGTTTTGAGGTCCCTAGAGGCCAAAAACACCATCCGTTCAAATTCATATATATATATATATATATATTTATTTATATATATATATATGTGTCCGTTAGCACGATAACTCGAGCAAAAATGGTCCGATTTTGATGAAATTTGGTACAAACGTGTAAACCTACATTTATTCGAACGAGTTCGCGATCCAGCATGATCGGACCATGGGAACGGGGGTTTACGGGGGGTTTTATGGGGTAAAAATAGGGTTTTCCCATTTTTGACCCAAAAAACATAAAATTTAGCAATTTCTTTCCAAACCATTTTGTAGATCTTAAAAAAACAAATAATTTAGTATATTGAAGCGTTGTTATGCGCCTAATGGTTACGGAGAAAATTCCAAAAAATTGTAAATTTAAAATTTCCATGTTATTCTTATGGAGAATAAGTAAACTGTTGTAGTTTGCTTGTTTATGAACATATTTTGATCAAATTTGGAAAATGTTTTTATTTCTTACGAACTATTAACATTTTACAAAAAAAAAAAACAGTTTTACCCTCCCAGATGCGTGTCGTAACACTTCGGCCCAAGTAACACTTCGGCCCAGTAACATTTCGGCCCGAAACCCTCAAATGTGGCCTACGGTCCAACTCTCTACCTGCCCACTAGTAACACTTCGTCCCAACAAAATATTTGACAGGTTAGGTTAGGTTATACAATAAAAGGTTAAATTACCTGTGTCCGCCAGTCGATCCTTGTGCTGTGTCCTATTACAGGAGATGCATTTCGGCAGAATAAACTGCCATCATCAGTCCTAATATAAGTCCTTGTTCTTCCCCATTGGGTGCGTCTTGAAGTTTTGAAACACGTACACGAACGATATTACACTTAGATACATTACGAATAAAACATAAAACACGGTAGGCCTACTTTTATTTGAGCTATTACGGACATGTAATAGCACTACTTCAGCAGGTTTTAGGTTAGGTTAGGTTAGGTTAGGTTAGGTAAGATTCCACCGATTCTCCGTCATGTGAGGTCAGAGGATGCAAGGGGTGACGGTTGGGCGACATTCCACCAGAGGGTGGTTGCAAAGTATACAGGTCATGTACCTCTTACTACCTGAACTGCGTTCCTCAACCCTTGTCAATTTTTCGTCGGGCCGAAATGTTACTCCATTAGCTTATTTAATCATCTGTAAAAGCGAGTGGGACGAAGTGATACTGTTTTTCTAAGAAATTTGAGTTTGGCCGAAATGTTACTGGGCCGAAGTGTTACTACATCCCCAGATGCAGCAAACCTAAGTACTTGCTAAACTAATTCTTTTTAAATCGGGATTAAATGTTATATTTTTAAGTAGACATTTCAGTGTAAATCAAATCAGTCAAATGGAAATTTGCTTAGTCTGCAGGTTTGCTGCGGCGGGGGTATTTTATATTTTAGAACGTATTCAATACATTTAGTACAGTTTCCTTAACTGTTGTGCAACCTTAATACAGCTGCCATTAAGTTTATTTTTAAATTATATAGAATATAGAAGATGTTAAAACTTAGACTATGGTTAGAAGTATGCATCACATTGCGATGTGAAAGTTGTATGTGGCCAGTCTTAAAATATTAATTTACAGAGTTGAGTTGAGATACCGACAGTTTGTGCCGTTGCCAATTACGTAATAGAGACGAACTCAAACATGTTTCACTTATCCGAATAGTAGCTTGTGGTAATGAGTGACATATTTTATTTGTCATCATCTGAAATAGCATAGTCAACTAAGGGAAGACACATAATTAAACCATAGGATAATCTAAAGCCAATTTTACCAGGATCTTTTACAATAAATATTGGGTACAAGTAATAAATGAGTTATAATTTACCACCCAACGTTGAGGGATGAACATATTAACAATCCAGAAACATTTGACAATACAACCACACATATTTGGGGTATTATTTAAAAAGTAATTTAAAATCTAGATGGCCTCGGCTGTATAATAAATGTAACATCCAGTTAAATTGTTCTAACTCAACTTGGTGTTAAAATTAATTGTATATTACGATTAAACACGTCAGTATTAATATTATAAGATGAGGGCAATTCTGAGCTTATGTTTACCAAAGTGTGAACGTGGGATAAGTTTATTATGAGTAGCTTTGTTACTACCTAAGATATTTTTCCATAGCGAAAATAATTAATTACAAGCTCTATAATTGAATAACATAGGTACAATATCAAAAGGGTAGCAGAGACCATCTACGTTTTGATTGTTTCAAAAATGATTTAAGGTGGAGATAGTAAAAAAACGAAAAGGTGTTAGCTGCCAAAAAAACATGTCTGAATCTCCCTCGTATATAGCAATACTTTTCTTTCTTCAGCTGACCAGGAAGTGGGGTCCTCAATGCTACATGGTTTTCACCAGTCCGTACCAACTCTATCTCCCTTCCTTTGAACTTTCACAGTGAACTTAGTGTCAATTGGAGTAATAAATAAGTCATAAGGGTTTTCATGTGAAGGTTGAGGTGGAACATTACAAAGGTGGAAGATCTTCGTCAGAAACCTAAGGGAAGTTCAACATGGCGAAGGTAGAGTACGATTCATCGAGCGCCTCCTGTGACTCTTCCTGTGGCGAATGTGTCCAGCGGCGCCTGTCATGGCGTCACATGTTGTCTGTGACTCCGCCGTTCATGAAGGTGGTGACAGTACACTCTGCGGTGTGGCCTGGACGTCGTACCGTGCTGTGGTGCAGGTGGAGGGTGGTGGAGTCCCACTTCCTAGTCCCGGTGTGTCTACGTTGGCTGGAGCGTCCACGATGGACCGCGGAATGCTTCCAGCAGCAGAATAGGTAGCGGTCGAAGTGTTTCCTAAACGTGCCTGTCACGCAGTACAGAGCTATAGGGTTGATACAAGAGTTGACGAACGTCAGACAGAACCCTACTATTCTCAAGTGGTGCCAGAACGCGTTGTAGTTCTGCTCGGGGTTTTTTGAGAACCAGTAGAACCAGAGGAAGAATACGTGGTTAGGGAAGAAACACACTGCGAAGATGATAACGAAAGCTAATACAGTCTTGGCTACTTTTTTTCTCCCCTTGATTTGTCTTGCTTGGTGTGGCTGCAGCCCACCTGGAATATTCTTGGTGCTGATTATCAAGTGGCGAGCTATCATTATGTAGAAGAATGCGATAATACTGAGTGGTACGGTGTAATGGATGAGGAACCTCGCTAGGATGACTCCCTTTGCGTAACCTATCCCGTACTCTTCGGGAAAAGGATAGCAAATAACGATCGAAGTATCGTTCTCCCTCACTTCTCGGACGTAAGCTCCAAACGCAGCAGGTAGTGAAAAGAAGATGGCGAGACCCCAAATAGCTAAAGCTACTCTGGTAGCTCCTCTCACACCCAGATAGGAGAGCTGTTTACGAATCGGGTCGACAATCGCGAAAAACCTCTCCGCCGAGAGAGCTGTCAATGTGAAGACAGAAACTCCAATTGATATGTCTTTCGAGGTCTCCGATAACTTGCATACAATCTCTCCGAATGGCCAGCTGGGAACTGTGTAGATAATTGAGGTGAAAGGAACGCAGCTGATGATCACTAGAAGATCTCCTATAGCTAGACTGAAGATGTAAGTGTTTGGAACGCTTCTCATTTTCTTGTGTCGGATGAATATTATTACCACTGTTCCGTTTCCCACAACACCGACTAGGAAGATGATTGCAAACAAGACGGGAACGTAGTAGGTCTCCGGTCTCTCCTCGTACGGTGGTATATCCAAGGCTGAATTGTTGACGATCCCAGTGGATGTAGCGTTGAAGAAAGCTTCTTCTTCCGCACTGATGTTTAACATTGTGTTATCCCACTTTAGTTTTACGTTGGTTTAGAACTGCTACTGCATCTTTTTTTGTATTAGCTGTGGTTTTTGGCTTTGAAGATGGTTACGTACTATCACTGGTTTAAATTTCTTCGCTGCAATTTATGTTTCAAATCGAGTTTTCTTCATCTTGGACAATCGAAGGGTATTCTTGCAAGTCATTGAAACCTCGTAAAGGCCACCTGCAACAAAAGAAAAGTGTTATTTAAACTGTTAGTTTTAGATTATAAATACATTTTCTATTTTTTAGCAATATTTACAGTATACCATTTCAGGTCCTTAGTCATCTACGCTTTTCCCTTTCTACCCGTAAACGTTGCCAAAATGTCGTGAAACTCAACAAGGTTGTCAATTGACACCTTCGACCACCAAAAATAAATTTCAAGCGAATTATTTTCAGTAATTTTGAGTTGTATACGATTTTAGTTGAAATTTAATTATACAATAGAACACGTAACCAAAGTTTTTGAAAAATATTTTTCTAACTTTTAAAGTTTAAAATCCATTATTTCAATATTTCAATCATACACTATCCAGAGAGAGGGTTAAGATCTTTAAGAGTCCTTGGAGGCTAGCGGCCATCTTGGATAGTTTCAAACAGCTGTTGAAGAGTTAATTATGATCCAAAAATATTTTTTTAAACACCAATGTGATTATAATTTAAATAAAACATTAATTGTCTGTTGTTTTGAATTGATTTCCAAGGGAGTTAATGAAAGCCAACGGCCATCTTGGATTTTCCCGCCATAAGGGCAATGTTAATTTCGTTATTTTTAAACAGCCGCTAAAGAGTTATTTATTACTCAAAATATCTTTTCAAATACCAAAGTGATTGTAATTTAAATATCTAGTATACTGTGAGATTTAAAATTTGCTTTGTATTTCTTTAATTGTTTTATGACATAGAATGTATGCGCTCCAAGGACTCTTGAGACTAATCGACCTTTTCTGACTACAACACAAATGTTGATCCATTACTTGAGATAACAATGCGCTGCCGGTCTGTCTTTGACATTATAAAGACCTGTAAATATTTGGTTTCCTTGAATAAACGTTGGCTAACGCTGTAGAAGAAACCGGTATCGTCAACAACGATGTTGCATCTATCAATCTATCTTGCAAGGTTTTCTTCTGAGACATTTATTACGATTTTTATTATATCAGAGCACATACTATATAATAGCGTTATTTGTAATTGTAATAGTCAACTTGGATTGTAAGTAATAAAATAGTATGTCTAGGGTTATTATCATTGATAAATTGAATGTAGTTTCTTGTTTGGAGCTAATTTCTTTAAATTCGTGGGATTATTACAAACCCTTTTTACTGTACCCTAAAATATGGCATAAGAGATTCCATTCCATGCTAAAGTTTTCGCCAGTTTGATTATGAAAATATACGTGAATGCGCTGATTTTAATCAAATGACTTATGTTGCGTAAACCAACTTTTTACCAAGCATAACTGAAATCACAACTAATTTTAATTGTAATCTATATCATCATGTATGACCCATCAATCATCAAATCATTGATAGAGTCAATAAGAAAGTATTATAAGAGAGAAATAATAATATTTACCGCAGCGCATGAACTACGTTCTACTTAAATGATATAATTAAATGGTAATTAAAATGATAATTAAATGATGATTAAAATTATAATTAAATGATAAAACTACAGTGGATCCATACTGACAAAATGTCTACTGTAGTATCTAAAATGCAATTGTACCACTGTTCAAACTAACTGTTGTTTTTCTTTGTAATTGTTCTCATACTTTGACCTATATCTTTGACTATCCAATAGTCAATGCTAATATGCAGTTCAATTTATTATTTTGAGCTTTGGATGGATTCGTGAAGGCCTACTAAACTTTTTATAATGTAGGTACACTTAAGTGAGGACAATTAATATCTAATTGCGAATTCTTACGTCTGATACAAACCTTTTTTTATAATCATGATTTTTGTATATCCATAATAACCTCAAAATAACGATCATAGTTCATTATTGAGTTGATGTTAAATTAAGAGGAAAAGAGAATTGCCTGATGATCCTATTAACTATGGATTGGGAAATAATATTTTTTTACAATAGTAGAATCAAATATTTGTATTATTTAAACGAAGCTATTAAGGATTCTGTTTCTTAAATAATTTTAAATTTATGGGTTTCAAACAATTAAAAACTATTTAGAACTTGAAGTCCAATTCATGCAACAAAACCAACTTAGCAACACACGATGATTGTGTATTGGGAACGGTTGACCACTTGGAATATCACAGCTGTCATATACAGCTATTGTTTAACCTATCTCTCGTATTGTATTATAATTGAGTATGCCTGCGCGGTATTGAGTTTAAATTAATTTAATAAACGTATACATAGTATAATATTGATGTCTTAATCTGTCTACCAAAAAATATTGTGTTTCACAACGCAAGAAATTGAAATATTCTTTTTAGTAATATGACAGGAAAACACCACGCCTTATCGTACTCTTTTGGCAATGCTTGTGGATTTTAGTGAGTCGTACGAGTAATAACATTTACAAAAATTACATTCGGCCTACAATATTTCAGTAACTATGTTGGTTTTGAATTCAATCATAAAATCGATTATTTATCAACTTGGTCATTTTGTAAGTGTTGGAAGTTCTCTGAACACTATTGCTGCCTGCCTCTTGTACATAAATCATATGTTTTATTATATTGTAAATACTCTACTTACATTTTGTTTACATTTTATCAGGTAAATCATGTTCATTAAACCATTTCTTGAATTTTATCTTCTTTGTTGTATCAGTTGTTACTATCTTTCATTAACAGTAAGTATCTAACTATAAATGAGAACAAAAAAAAGTTTCAAGACGTAAAGGATGTCTACTTTCAAATTTTCCAAGTGAAATACTTGACATGTTTGAGACAATTTAGAATATCGTTAATTTGTGTTTACTAAGTTGATAAAAACTATAAGTAAAGCTGACTATGCTGCTTTTATGCACTTTTATTTTCATAGGACATTTATGAAAATCATTATTTTTCGAATGGCTTTCAGTATAAGATGTTCTTTAATACATGTAAAATTATGCGTCTTTAATCTCTTTTTGTTTTCTAAGATTATAGCTATCTACAGCGTAAAAGCGCTTCTAACCACGGGACCATGGTTAATACATGCTCCCGATTTTATATTATTGTTGATGTTTGATGTCTATTCTTTTTAATACTCCTTGGGCTACCGATTCTATATTTCAGTTTTTTTACCTGCCATCCATAGCAGACATTTCGGGTAAGTTATTCCAGTGAAGTTGTAGCACATCATTAGAAGTTTTTAATGGAACTGTAGAGAAATGAATCCATGTGTTTCGAAATACCTGGAAGGAGTGTCTACTCCTTTTATTTATGATACTGTATAGTGATCACCTGTTAGTCAGTGGTATTTTCCATTTGTATAAGAATTAACAGCATTATTACGTGCCATATCTTTATTACCATATTCATATTTTCAAGTTATTTTGCATACATTGTGTGTGAGATTTCAAATTAAATGTTTTAAAAACACGGATAAAAACACCATTATGGATCTGCCATTCTTATTGTTCAGCAATGTTTTTCAAAATTATTTACATTGTTCAGTCATTTAAAAAAAAATGTATTTTAATTCGTTTTAGGTCTCAAAATTTCTTGATTATTTAGTAACTCAATAGCTATTTACAAAAACTCAGATGTCTAACGTTTGCTCATCCTCTGGTAGTAAAACATAATAAAACATAACTATAAAATTGAATTTAAAACAAATCAAACACCTTATGTCGATGTCGGTATTTTCTTAGACCTGTAGTATTGAAACAAAAACACCCTACTTATCCTATCAGTCTTCATTTGAGCTTTTTTTGATCGATGTGGTATTACCTCTTGGACATTATTACCGCCTAAATACATATTACTGTTGAAAGACATTTTTAATGTGGCTTGTGTCACTAAATCAGACCATTATAAGGTCGACAGACTGTTGAATACTTTAATGCTTGAAAAAGCATGTAGTTGCTCATGTAATGTATAAAGCTATGGTTATCAAAGTCGCCATGGGTATTAGATGACATGTCAAGATGTGTCCTATGTTCATGTTTCTTTGGCGCGATGGAGCTGACGGGGCAACTACAAGGCTTCCATGCTGTTGTGTCTGGAGACTTTGATCACTTGATTCTACATGGTGTTGTATGTAATCATTAAAGTAAATTAAAACTCATCTTGTATCCTCTGATATTATTATTAGGTACATACCTTTAAGTCAACAGTTCAACAAAGTAAGTCGAATTCAATATGATTATTTTAATGTAATTGCCGAGTCTATAATTGGGTTAAACATTCTTGGAAAGATCACTTTACAATGCCTGAATAGGTGAAACAACGTGAATTTGACTATGTTGAACTGCTGACGTATAGGTATGTACCTATAATAGTTATCCATTAAAGGTAAATGAACAGGTCAAATAGATTCAGGATTCAATTGAACCACTAGATAACACTTAGAGCTAGCCGAGTAGTTGAGTGGTTATATTACTCGGTAGGTAATGATTTGATTAATGGTTTTGACTGAATGAGTTATTTTTAAATAACTGTCAGGCAGTTTCAAAAAGTAACATTTGTGTTACAAGTTTCGGTGAGATGTCATCGTGTAACACTTCAGTCTTAAAAATACATTAGTTCCAATAGATTAGCTTTGCGGACAGAAATAAACCGTTTTTTTCCATCTTATCTTTTGGATACGTTCAATAAGAGGGTTTAAGGAATTTGAATAATTGTTTTTTTTTTAGAAGACCTGCTATTGTTATTTATTTATTTTAGTTTTATTTTCAAACTTGATCTGATTGGTGAGAATTACTAAACATTTAAACGTGACAAATTAAATAGCGAAATGTTCAGGTGTCTTTAGATACGTATGAAAGATGTATGAACATTTCAATTTTAAGTATAATAAACCTTGTATTTCCAAACAAACTATTATTTATGAAACTTTGTTTGTTTATTACTGATATACACTTAAATTATATTTTCAAATTTTGTTATAAGTGTGTATTAATTCTTCGTAGGTATGTATTAATATTACTGATTGTTTTTTTATTTTTTATTTTTTTTTACAAAAACGTGATTTGGAACAAATTTAATAATAACACTCATATCTTTCAATAGAAACCGACATTTATATGGCAAATCCATAAATACGAAAAGGACTATTTCGAACGCACAATAACAAACTCATTATTTAAGCTATTAAGATAATAATTGCGACTTTTAGGTTGGATGAACTTATTTATTGAACAACGACCAAAGCAATTTACGTGTATAATGAGGTAATGAATGTGTTTATCCAACTATTAATAACCCAACTTGTTTTTATTGACTTGTTGAACTGTTTTGAAAGAAAATGCAACAAGTTATCCCAGCTTTGACTAAAATAACTGTCAAGCTTAACCTGGTTTAGGTAATTTCATCATACAATCATTCTCTCCCCGGGTGAGACTTATGGCCAAGAATATCGTACTTTTTTATCCATCGCACGGCTCTTCTTTGAGAAATGTCGTCACGAACAATTTGCATTGCCATATTTGTAAAATATAAAACCATTTAAAACTTTATTTTCATAAACGCCAAATGTAATTTAAAACTTGAGAAATGTTTTTTCACAAATTTTGACTTCAGAAGTAGAATTCGACTTCAAAAATTTTGTTCTGAATTTAATATCAACTTTTGCTGCTGTTTCGTATAGTATAAAAACCTCTAATATATTCTTTGATTTCCAATTTTAGTTAAAAATAAAATTGGGATACAGTAGTTAGAAATGTACAATGAAATATAAACTTTTAGAAGTCTTAAATGTACAATGAAAGATTAACTTTTAGAAGTCTTAAATGTACAATGAAAAATTAACTTTTAGAAGTCTTAAATGTACAATGAAAGATTAACTTTTAGAAGTCTGAAAATTTAGAGTTTCGTCACTTAACAAGCATAGTTTGACGGATAAATAGTTAAAGTAACTATTTTAACATAAACAACTATTATACTAATTTTATCATTGAAGACTACGATCTACATAATGTACCTACATCAGGGAATTAAAGGAAATCAAAATAATACAATATTTGTAATTGGAACTTTGTAATTGGACACAACAAACAGTTCTTAAAACTAAAATATCTACTACTTTAAACAAAGGGTTTTAATTTTCAAAATACAAAACATTATAAACCAACATATTACAAAGACGGTAAAAATGTGCATAACAGATTCTTTGGCATTACCAAATCTTAAAGCCGAAAAGTATTATGACAAAATGCTACCAAATGTTGTAGAGTATAAGGGTTCTCTAGTATTCTAATGATTTATACAGTAAACTTGTAGTTTTGTCCAAACTTATGTACAGGTTTGTTATTTTTAAACAAAAATGCATACTTACATTCCCTACATTGAAACTTGTAGGCAAAATGGAATTGCCTTTAAAAAATCTTGTTAAAACAAACCAATATTTTTTAATATTTTTCATTGTCTGAAGTTAATTTTTTGTTTTTGTTTTTAATTGTCTTAGTTTTTACAGAATTTCAAGCAAAATAGTAATAAAACAGACAAGTATAGTTAAATTAGCAATAGTTAAAGCAATAGTCCTCATAGGTAAATTAGCTATATCATGTTTTCCCGTATTATTTCTGACTTTCTGACTATTGCATGAATTGAATAAAATTTGTTTGCTTTTTTGTAAGAAAAAATACTAATTGGACAATTTTGTGCTACACTTCGAACGAGTTTATGTTTACAATTCTTATCTTTGTCTAACCAAGCGCTGGTTCTCTTTCAACTAAAAGAAAACCTGCGGGTGAAATTACCTCACTCCAATCGCAACAAACAACCAAACACCATTAAACATTCCAAAATAAAAATTATTAAAAATCCAAAAACGAACTATTTTTTGGGTACATTAAAATGCTCACTATTTATCCTGACTGACAAACACTCGTTAATGTTTGGCACTTGAAGAGAAATAGTTCTGTATAATCAAAGCTTTTATCAAAATACTTCCTAAACATTCCCTGAAATCTGTACACGAAATATCACTTTAATATGAACAATCCCATGCAGTAGCCTTACTAGCATAACTACTTAAGCAAGACTTAAAAAAGTATGTAATGTTCTCATGTTAGTTACGGTAATAATTAATTAAACATTAATAGTCGATTATCACAAATCAAACAATTGAAGTACATTTAAAACAGTGCTTCATGCTTAACGCCAGTGCAATTAAACTATTAGCACTTTTTATCTTGACTAACAAAACTGAAATACAATGTGTACAAAAAGATTAAACTTTCAATATCCAATTAAATTATCAATATACATCCTTAATCCACCTTGGTTTCTGTTCTCCGACTGTTTAGGTCTTGCTTGATCAATCTAATTGACTAACAACCTACTTAAAAATAACACAGAGAATCTTAAATCTTATAATTTACTAAATATACAGTATTAGAGTTTACAGCATTGTTCTCAAAAAGTCTCTTTTTCAGAGCACACGTCAGATGACTTTGTCCTTGGCAATGGTGCCTTGACGGAAGCTTCAATAACTTCTTGTTGATGAACTCGTTGTCCTTGAGTTTGTAAGTCTCCGGGTGCTCGAACGTTCTTGACTACTACTTGGGTCTTGTCTACAACGGAGGTATCGGTTGAAGTGCTTTCCGAAAGTCCCTGTATCGTACAAGATAAAAGGGTTGACAAAGGAGTTAGCAAAAGTGAGGCAGAAACCAATTATCCTCAAATAGTGCCAGAATTTGTTGTAGTTTCTCATGGGGTTTTCGGAAAACCAGTAAAACCAAAGTAGAAAAACGTGATGGGGTAGTAAAAAGACAGCAAAAATTAAAACATAGACTAATACTTTCTTCGCTGCTTTTCTCCTCTCCTTGATTAGCCTCGCTTGGTGAGGCTGTAGCCCACCTGGGAATAGGGAAATATTCCTGGTGCTGATTATTAACTGGCGAGCGATCATGATGTATAAGATTGCGATTGTACTGAATGGTACTACGTAATGGATGAGAAACTTGGCAAGAACTACACCCTTCGCGTAAGCCAATCCGTACTCCGCCGGGTATGGGTAGCAGATAACCGCTGAAGGATTTGAATCGATCACTCTGAGGTGGGCACCGATCGCAGAAGGCACAGAGACAAATATAGCGAGTCCCCAGATCGCTAAGACTGTTCTGGTAGACTGAGACGATGTTTCCTCTGAGACTCTTTGTCTGATAGGGTGTTTTATCGGGATATATCTTCTTGCGGAGAGAGCAGCCAAGGTAAATACAGATACACCAATGAATATATCTTTTGTGGTCATCGATAATTTACAAAGGAACGTCCCGAATGGCCAATACTTCACAGTGTACAGTATAGAGGTGAAAGGAACACAGGTGATGATCACAAGTAAATCCGCTAAAGCTAGACTGAAGATGTAAGTGTTAGAGCTAGATCTCATACTCTTATGACGGAGAAAGGTGATCACTATGATTCCGTTTCCAACGACTCCCAAGATGAATATGATGGCAAACAATACAGGGACATAGTAAGTCTCTGGTCTTTCTTCGTAAGGCGGGAATGCCGTGGCAGGTTTTCCTGTGCCCTCGTGTTCACAAATATTGTATTTGGTATGAGTGTACATGTCTGATTTAATTCACCTTAGAATCTCATCATATCGGGCTGTGATTTTCCAAGGTCTTTACTATACAGACGGGGTAGAAGCTTGTGACGTCATCTTCTTCAAATGAGTCAAACGAACGTTAAACCTTTTGGAGATTCGCCTGTTACAAACATATTTTGGTATTAACAACAGATATTTTTATGGGTATGCAATCAAATTTAAATTTCACAAAGAAAGGCAATTTCTTCAAAACATTTTTTTTTATTCTGTCATGTGAATCTTTTCAATTCTAAGAACTGAATTGAAAAGTCTGGTTTTAAAACAGTCAAATGTAAAAATGTTAAGTTAACAAGAAAGCCGATATGTTATTTAGGAAGAGGTATTGTAAAAAATGATTTTACAAGTAAACAACATATTTTTCAGTACTGTTGTATTTATATTAGCTGTACTAAGTTTTGTTTACCTGTATACCACTAAAAATATAAATACCCCCATCGCAGCTAACCTACTTACCAAGAGAATTTCTATTTTCCTGATTGAATTCACTTAAATATATTAAAAATAACATTAGGGTAAACGAGTACCTACATTTGTTGCTACAAGGAAGGTTATAAAGTGGGTTTTTTAGTAAAATATCAGTTGCTTAGTATAAAATAAAAACATTTGTCAAGTTTGTTCAAAATTAATATACATAAACAAGCAAAGGATATACATGATTAAAAAAGTACCAAATTTCATCAAAATTGGATCATTTTTGCTCGAGTTATCGAGCTAACGGATGGTGTATTTGGCCTCTGGGGACATCAAAATGAAAAAGTAAATCGGTCCCGTGTACAGGTCTTACCACGATACTTACAATAATAGCTTCTTCTCTATGTATAAAATTCGCTAAAGGGTCAGAACAATTTGTCATAACTATGGCATAATTATGGTAATAGTAATCGTACATACTATAACCATTGTACTGAAGCAGACGTTCCGCCTGTCGAGTTAGACCAGCATAATTAAATTCTTTTAACCACAAATAACATAGTAAATCCTCCCCAAAACGTAACACTACTAATGTAATCTTTTCCCTTGTACTATTTAATGGATACTATATTACTTGAGTATGGGTTTAAAACAAGCCCTTAGTAGTACCCATTATTACCTAAGCATGAGTAAACAGTTTTCTTTCATAATGGATACTGTCAATTAATATTTCACAGCAAAATACCCTATCTAAAGAAAATTGAACCACATAAGTTTTTTTATATATTATAAAATCGTAATTGTTGTCTGCTTTAAAGTTAGTAGTGTACGACGCTTTAATTTTATAATAGAGACAACGAATACTAGAAGAATACTGGTATGGATCATAAACATAAACAAATAACGTTTTTGGCCAGAGTCCTATACTAAATAGCATATTATGGTTTAGAGAGTTCCATTTAAACAATGTTAAATAATGTTTACAATTGGGCCAAAAACGTCATTTGTTTATGTTTATGATCCATACGAGTATTCTTCTAGTATTCGTGATAGAGACAGTATTGCACTTATCCACTTATAATTTAACAGTGGTGAAGTGGTTGTTTAGCACATCTTCCAAAGAAGGTTGCCTCACCATACACGAAGTTTCGGAATTAATTCCACTGCCGACTGCATATTTTGACCAAACTCTTCCTCCAAAATGCCTTATTATTTCGTATGTTGCCCTTACCCAACCTATAGTCGTTTAATTAAAATTGTACATTAAAAATATGGGTTGAATTAATTCTCGCGTGATCTAGGGCTTTCTAAATGTGGCCTTGTCCGTTATTTATAAACATAGCTCTGACCAAACTCAGACTCAGGCTTTTTATGGACTCTATGCCTTAAATTACAGTAGACCTAATAAACAATCAAAATCAATAAGGGTACATTAATACTCTAAGCTATGTGGACGGCAAAATGCAAGTTAAAAAGAGACCGCCAACCTCTTATTTAGAAAAATAAAATAATGTAAATACTACGTATTTTATAAGCTGTGGTTTCTGTTTATAAGTAGCCGGCAATTTTAACTTAAATTACATGCCTTGAAAGGAGAAAAAAAAGCTAAAGCTTACTTAACTTTGATGTATTGGTAATACAACTTTCCGATTATTATATCAAATCATGGCTTTTCAGAGTAATGCAATAGACTCTCATGTCTATGTCAAAGTTGAAGTCAATTATTTGAATAAAATGGATTATAGTTTAACTAAGCAACCGTCAGAGTGTGCTTCTGTCAGTTGGTGATTTCTGCCGAATAGTCGAACTGTTCAACGAAGCCAAAGTGTACATAGAAACTACCATAGTAAGATAACTTAATAGAATAAAATTAGTTTGAAACGTAGAGTACTATTTCAGTGGTGAAAATATCCTAATTGAATAAATGAAATTAGCTAAAGCTTATCCATATAGTTAGAAGTGTGTTTCATTATTTAAAAACCAATGGTAAGATATGCAAATAAACTTTAATAAATGACAAAACAGTAACACTCGGTTTGACAATCCTTACTCAATTACTGTGAAATAGAATAACGGGGGATCATGCTTGAATTGTCTTAGTAAAGTTAACCCAATTGAGATACTTGAGCTTCCACTATTGGGCACACAGATTCAATTACCAAAAAATGTTAACAGATTCGTTACTCTGAAATACTTTAGACAATTCAATTTTTTATCACTCCGTTAATAGTCAAAGACAGTAGTTATTATCGATGACAGCTGTCAAAAATCACTGTTTCCCAATATCTTAATTTAGAGAAAGGTGAAAACATAAAGCTGGATTCTACCATTGTATATAGATGATTCTACATGCATATTTTATAAGTAACTAATGATTCACATCACTAGTTCAAACCAAAACGTTGGAATCATGTAAAGTATTTAATTTTTTCACATAAATGTGTATAATAGTATTGCACATTCACACTTTTAAACATACATATATGTAGGACTATTGTAACTACATCCCTAAAAGTATTTTATTTGAAGTCTGACCCTTCTCCTATTGCAGAGTAAGGTTTTTACAGCATTCACATAAAATCTGGTAGGTTTGGATCTCTTATTAAACAGGAAGCGTATCCCTTGATAGAATAGTTTTGTATATGTAGTAACCTATTACATATAACATATTTATATTTATCGAGAAGACATACATATTTACAGCTGATAATTTGAAATCCAATTAGTGTCATGGGTATTTGTTATATCGTTGACTATTGGATACTGAAGTAGTAATAGTCAAAGGTCATATTTAACAAGACAGCAAAACGTGTTTAAAGGTTTTGAATAATACGTGCAACAATAGTAAACCCTTTTAAACCCACTTGGTAGGTTTCTTGAATTACTAAATAGATGAGACGTTGTGAATAATTAGAATAAGCCACATTATAATTGATTATTCATCGTCATCGGCGTTTTAATGATTTATTTTAACTATGACGTCAAACTTACAGCTTAAGAGTACGCATTAAATAAAATAGCAGCTCATATGCGTGTTGTATGTGGATTTGCCGATAGAATATTTTTCGTTGAATATAATGTTCGATTTCCTTGTTTAAAGTTCGTTGTTGGTAATATTGAGTTTACCAAAGTGAAAAATTACTGCTCAAAAATAACTGATCACTAATGTCAGAGACAAAGAAATTATGTTTTTTACACGCTTCTTGATTATATAAAACACAAGTACGAAAATGTGGGCAAACTATGCATTAACATAATATACTTGTGCCAACTTCTTAGGCTGCGTAAAACATTCACCTTCTCAGAATGAAGGTTATGACTAAGCAATTGTTACTACTGCGTTTACTATAATACTTTTTAGAACTTCGTTATACAGGGTGAATAAAAAGTCAAGACCCCCCCTCCTCTTATATTTTTTCAAGTAAATATACAGAGATAACCTTTTGGTGGTCGTGCAATCTTAGCAGGAAGTTTCATTTTATGATGTTTAATATTTTGAGTGTCGGATTTGGGGGGCAACTAAACATTTTTCAATGTAAACCCCCATCAAGTGACACTTCGTTTTGAAGTGTTTACAAAA
This sequence comes from Macrosteles quadrilineatus, assembly GCF_028750875.1. Taxonomy (NCBI): domain Eukaryota; kingdom Metazoa; phylum Arthropoda; class Insecta; order Hemiptera; family Cicadellidae; genus Macrosteles; species Macrosteles quadrilineatus. Next base: position 98,542,722 of record NW_026542596.1, read on the forward strand.
CTTAAAGAATAGTGAAAACCAGAGTTCACTATCTCTTCTCTATCCAAAATGGTAGCCAATATTACCATTAAGAACCAATCTTACCATTGATTTTCCACAACATTTGACGGGCTACCATTTTGGATAAAGAAGAGATAGCGAACTCTCGTTTTCACTATCCTCTAAGTTTTTGTAAAAACTTCAAAATGAGTAGTCACTTGAAAGGGTTTACGTTTAAAATATTTGAGTTGCCCCCTAAATCTCCCCTTTTGGGGGGGGACACTCAAAAATTTCAAAATCATAAAATGAAACTTTCTGCTAAGATTGCACGACCACCAAAAGGATATCTCTGTATATCTACTTGGAAAAATATTAGAGGGGGGGTCTTGACTTTTTATTCCCCCTGTATATATTTTTACAGATTTAAAGGATCGTGTATAAAGATTTTTACAAACAATCCATAACTGGTAAATTTAGAATATTCTTTTTACGGTGAAGTAGTTTAACGTTAATAATCACATTTTACGTATTCTATTTACACGCTGGGATCTATTTATACAGATTTGCTACTAATTATCTAACAAATGTTATACTTATTCAAAGATTGGCCACACAAACATTGTTCACAATGTCACACAGATATTGACTAGTCGCAGATTGTATAATTACATAGATAGCTAGGCCTTCATGTACTCTCCACAAATTGATAGCATAGAGCTATTCGCTGGGGACGAGACGACCTCCCATGAAGTATTTAACTTTGTTTACTTCGTTGAAAATAATCAGACGCCAGGATCTGAACTGTTGCAAAATATATTTGTCACAGAGCATTCATTGACAATGGTTATTTGTATGTTTTACTAAGCTTTGCCCTGGGATTGGATGTCCACATTATTTCAGGAGTGGTTTAAAGTTTGGAACATTAAATATTAATATTTAAAATATTTAAACATTAAACATTTCGGTCCGTATTACAAACACTATTTTTCGCCACACTATACCCTATTATTACTATTCACCACAATAATAATAGTCACTGATAGTCAATGCAACTACAACTTTAAGGTTATGTAAAGAAATAATTTTAGGAATCAGCAAAATTAATAATAAATAGTTGCTAGGCAGCGGTATCAATAAAACAATTCTATTTCAATGCTATGGATTCTGATTTTGTAATCTTTAAAGTAAGCGGGCAGCTGATTTTGCGGATGTAAAAACCTGTTTGGTCCCCAAATGACGATGACAGCTGGCATGGCCAGCAAAACGTAACTTTCAGCCACCAATTAACGTATGTAAAACAGCTTAAAACATCATAGTGTGGTGAAAAATATATAAATAGACTCTTAAGACACCATATCCGTTGCTATTCTGATATTTTTAAGATGTTCTGCTATCTCAGTCTAAATGTATCTTAACAGGAATAGAAATTGTTTCGGACCACTCAGTGGGTGATTTGTTTTGCACTCAGTGTTCTAAACACTTTGAACTAAATATAAGATCTTACACACAGTTAAAAGCTACACACATTACATTTACTTGCATCGTTGGTTAGTTAAAACGAGAGTAGTATAACTAACATAAAAAATAACAATTCTTGATCAATTAATAATACTAGTTGTTCCACACAAAGAGGTGTGTGTGAGAGGTAATGTGAATCTATAAATCTAGAGATTAATTGACAAACATGTTTCTTATGTATATTTAAAGTAAATTACAAGGTTTATTAAATACTCTAATTTCACCGCACGCTGTAAATTAAACATGTGATTGGAATTTCTTCCATTTGTTTTGATTTGATGTGTATACTTTATTGTTATTTCGTCACCAGCATGGCAACCCATAAGGACCATGCTTTTTACTATTTTTTTATTCTAAATTATTTTTGTGCCTTTTTTAGCCTATTTCAATTTATAAAGAAACATGTTTTACATCTACAGGAAAATATCTTTCTAACGGTATGCATAGATTTTCAATGCGATGTATACGAGCTGAGAAAAGAAGTTTTTAAGAAAGATGATTGCCTAAAGTATCATTGTGTAAAATGTTAACAGTGTATTAACATCAAATTGATTCAAATAAAGCTCGCAGCTTGAGCGTTACAGATATTATAGTTTACATTAGTTCAATTTAAAGAACATTTACTCTTACGACCTGATTATACAGTATACATATCATTTTAACTACTAGAAAACTAATTCAGCACATTTTAATTTTTGCTGTTTCAATTCAACAGAATCTAACAATTAAAATATAGACATTCGTGGTTTGCGGATTTCTATGTAAGAGGTCAAGGAAATTAAGTCTACACGAGTTTTTAAACAAGTTAGGCAACTTCCCGCACCAGGTTTAAGTGTATTGCAAGTTAAGCAAGTTTCCCCAAGAACGATGGGGAAAGTTACTTGAACGTGACCGATGTTATTTGAGGAAAGGAGTGTAATTTCGGTCCTCGTGAAGTGTGACATCCAGTAGAAAATAACTGTGGTCTTACAAACAGTTCCTAGTACACATTTATACATACAATGTTGAACACCATTATTGTATATACAATTAATGCTTCACTGTAACCAGTCCCTTACTCCCTTAAATTCAAGCTGGGCCTGTGAGTTTTTTTGCTAGGTCATTATTAAGTGCTTGATATGATTGTTTCTTAATTAACTTATTTAATTATCCATATAAAAATCCTAAATTACCCATGAACTTTTGAGAAAACTAAAAGCCACAACCTTATAAACCGTATACTTAAAATGTTCGTCATAACGAGAAACCTTGCGCAAGACTATCCATTATTTCATAAATTGCCCTTTAAGGTCGTAATTCCTTTCTAATTTCCATATACCTAGTGTTAAAAATACGTCAGCTGAATTTGTTTGTATTTTTTTCAATTTTTCACGTTATTAAAATCAGGTGTGATTATTTGTTTGCATTACTGTATTCTGTTTTGTTTATTTCAGCTAAACTTAACGAATCAATAGTTTTATTTAATACTTATAAAGTCAAACTGGGTGAAGCCCATGGCTAACAGCTAGTTGCTTTATACAATCTAAATTCCAACTTTTGTTTTGACTCCTTAGTCAATTTAAAAACTTTTAATGGTTATCTTTTATTTGAAAGTATGTTGTCCTTTTAATTGTTCATAATAAATTACGTAATTTCAATAAACAGACGTACCTGGATGGATCCAACCATTAAATATAAACTAGCTTTGTACTAAGGAACTATCCTTTGAGGACTTGTTTATGCTTATAGATAAAGTACCAGTAATTTAAATTTAGCTTCTCCGATAGTATAAATTATGCGTAGTTAGCAATTCACATTTCCGTTTTTAATGGAGTATATGAACGTTTAGTTTTTTAATGGTTTGGCCTTCCTTAATCATTTTTTATACGTATTTATTTGTGCATGAATTAGAAAAATAGTTGCCTTTATTTAATATAAATAATGGTTAAATGATCAAAGTTATTCTTCAAAACACTGTTAACATTTAATGAGATAGGGTTCTTTAAAATAGAATTTATCAAATAGAGGTAAAAGTGAAATCCCAAACGTCTTGAATAATTAATTGACACCATCATCTTTTACCTTTGACGTTTCAGTTATTCAAGGAACCATTTTAATTGGTTGGAAATCTCTAAGAACGATCCAAACTAAAAATCACGAAATATATAAATTTTAATTAAAATACTACTATTTAAAAACCAGTTCCTTGGATTTATAACACAGGGCACATACATAGTCAAGGTTTTATTTTTAAAGTAATACTTTGTACTGCAATTATTAGTGGTTTAAAAATAACGTAGAATACCAAACAAAGTTGTTTAACCCTCGGTCCCACAAATAGTATGGGTTGTTTCGATGTCAATTAAACTTTCTTATCGTTTTATTTATTAAAAAGCAAAGAAAATTTGGAGTTGAAGTTACAAACTGTAAAACATCTTCACTTATTCCTACACTAGAAAAGTTGAATACTATGTCGTTATCACTTTCAGTCTTCATTAAATGTCATGAACTTTCAACGTGTACGTCTAACACAATCATATGTTTACGAGCATCCAAACAGGTTAGCAGTTTAACAATCAGCGTAAAAAAAAATGTTTGGATAAAAATTGTATGAAGAAGGTACTTTTTGTCAGTTCCTACTATGATCAACCAAGGAGTCTACCAAGAATTATTGTTTTATACTTCTTTTAATGAATAAACTACGTTATACAATATTCGTTGCAGCTAAAGCAACTATAATTATTGCCGAACGAGTGTATGGCAGAACAATAAATTAGGTTGATTGTTGCTCATAGTTTTTTATCCTGGCCATATTTTGTAAGCTTAATATTTTTACTTTATAAACTGAATAAATAATTTTTTTATTAATCATTATGCCATTTCGGAGCAATGAATAATAACGATTACGGGCTTTGTCAGATATAATTTTATTTGATCAGAACTGGAATTCTTCGTTTGCAAAGTGCACTCAATTTTATCAATTTTTTTCAAATTTATATTTTCCAAGTGCTAAAAATAAATAGCTAATGATATTATTTTTGACTTAAATTTTTGTGGATTATGCTTTCCCTCATAATCATGAAAACTATTAGGCAAATTTGTTAATTAATTGATGTTTTTTATTTATCAGAAAACAAATTCAATACAAGTTTTAAATATAAAAAAAATGTGTGCCTGTTTAAAGGTATTGTACCACCAATTGGGGTTTTAACAATTAGGGACTGTAAGCTGATGTAGGAATGAAAGAGTTCAATTTTTCTAATTTAGAGTTTATATCTTCAAAATATTTAATTTGTTTCGGGTTCACACCAATGGCATTTAAAGGACGGTAATACTAACGCTTTGGTGAAAATATGTGATAGCTCTTTAAAAATGTTTATTCGATTGCCGAAAATTGAACTCGTTCCTCTTGGACCAAACGCTGAGACGCTGACAATAGGCTAGCAACACACCTAATGTTAAACTGATACAACACGTCGCCTCTTCCCTATTAATACTTTAAAATAAAATAAATGCCAGGACATATTCACTCAATTCAATTTTATCATAAGGTTCCTCTTCAGTGTACCACTTAGTACAGGCATCAGAGTAACATTGTGTTTGGAAACCTTATCAATAATTTATGTAGTGTAATACGCTCATTTACTATGCAGCTCTTGCACACACAAGGCCTGATCTAAGTAAGACAGTTTCAATTAACAATACGCTTGCTACCTATCTCTACTTGCTCTAATATTAATTTTATGGTAGACAATTTACTAACGTGGAAATAGCTATTTGTGTATTAAGAGGGTATTGACTATTTCTGCTCGTAATACACACAAGATTTTTCCTACCACCATAATAACTTATAATAACAAACATATTAACCTTTTAGATGATAGTACCTGGAAATCGAGCCGTGGTTCAGTAGTAGGCTAGAAATAAATTATTTTCAGCATATGAAGACAATCGTTCAAGCCGTTTTCGAGATATTTGTGCAAGCATACATACATACAAGCAAGCATACATACATACAAGCAAGCATTGCTTATATAATAGTATAGGATGAAATGTCATTAAGGTTATGTTTGCTTTTTAAGGTTGTTTAATGGTTGTTAACGTACCAGATACGGGCTGTGGTCTGTATAAAAACGGCAACTGTGAAATCAGCTGACTAAGCGAGTAGGAATTATACATTCCCGCTCTAGAGCGGCAATGAGCTATTTTGCGTACTGTTTGAAGGCATGACAATTTGTTCCATGAAGTGGTTGGAAAAAACATTAAACGTATTTTCTTTTCATAAACAAAATCAAATTAAAATAAACAAAAGCGATGCCTGGGCTTGTGTTCCATTAGAGTAAAATATAAGATCAAAAAAGGACAAGAATCTTAAAAATTAGATGTTATAAAAATTTTTTACAAGACACAGAAACACGACAGTTTAGATTTACAGTACATATTATATCGATAAACAAAATATAATATTGTAGATGTTAAATAAATAGATATATTTAAATGTATATTATATATCAGAAAGTTACATTGTGATGAAAATTTTTTCAAGGATTCTTGGAAATATAAAGACAGTTGAAGTGGGCTCTTGGTTGAAGTGATAAAGTATAGTTAAATGAGGAAATATATAGCACCTTAAATAATATAATTGATTATCTTATTAATCATCAGTCAACATTTCATATTTTTTTCTTAGTTTTGAAAATAATTGATTGAGTTTGCGCTATCATCAAGATATCAACTGAAAACACAATGTTTAATAAGCTAATAATACCAAAAATAGCATTAATATGATTAATAATTTTTCTTTCGGTACAAAACAACACCCAACCTTTACAACGAATCACAGCTAAATGAATGGAGGTGGCATGTCCGTCGAGCCTCTTTGAACCCTGATATCATACTACTACTTCCGATACTATCTACTTCCTATACTATCTACTTCGAATACTATCTACTTCCGATACTATCTACTTCCAATACTATCTACTTCCAATACTATCTACTTCCAATACTATCTACTTCCGATACTATCTACTTCGAATACTATCTACTTCCGATACTATCTACTTCAATACTATCTACTTCCGATACTATCTACTTCGAATACTATCTACTTCCAATACTATCTACTTCCAATACTATCTACTTCCGATACTATCTACTTCCGATACTATCTACTTCCAATACTATCTGATTCCGATACTATCTACTTCCAATACTATCTACTTCCAATACTATCTACTTCCAATACTATCTACTTCCGATACTATCTACTTCCAATACTATCTACTTCCGATACTATATACTTCCAATACTATCTACTTCCAATACTATCTACTTCCGATACTATCTACTTCCAATACTATCTACTTCCAATACTATCTACTTCCGACAACATCGTTGGAGCTATGCTCCAGGGGGAGGGCTTCTGGAACTGCGTCAAAAAGTTCACCGAGGCTAAGGATATTCTTCGGGCTAAAATGGTCAGTCACGATCGAACGCCGTTGGAAGAAAATAAGAAGGAAAGTCCTTATGTCATAGTTAAAAAGGACTAGCCCGAAGTAATGTGCTAAACAGTTCTAGGATATTGTCCTAGTCCTAGGATATTAGGGGTTTTTTAGACGGTAGTCTGGAGACACCGAACCCGTGAGAGTCCGGTATTACTGAGAGCACATTGAGCCTTTCAGTTTGCGTAAACCTACTCCCCACAAAAAAATCAAAGCTATGAATTGGAAATCTTTGAAAGTTGAATCATTCAATGCTGCCACATAGTAAGAGTAGTTTATAAATTTGTTAAGTTCAAATTATTTACTTCATAAGGGGGCGATATTTTTATTGTTGATAGTAACATCATTATAGTTATGCATAATTTATAACACATTTATCATGTTTATAGATTAACTAGTTGTGTAACTATTGTGCAACTCATGTATATATACTAACTAGCTGTACCCGCGGGCTTTGCCCCGTTTAACTTCATAAGTGAGTTCGTTCGCATGGCTCAATCCCGTCCTGGTTGAATTTCGTTCGCTACGCTCATTCACGTTTAGGTTGGAGCTCGTTCGCTGCGCTCAATTGCCTTCAGGTTAGCTCGTTCGTTACGCTAACTCGCCTCCAAGTTGAAGTTCGTTCACTACGCTCACTCACCTTTTGGTTGCAAATTAGCTGTTGTCATAAAAGTAAAAGAAATAATAGTGCTGCACCCTGTTGGTAATCCTTGTAACTTTAATGCTATTGAACACCATAGAACAGAACCAACATGTTCAATTGAAACAGCTGTTAAGATTCATTAATTCCATTTAAATATGAGAACTCATAAGGTTAACATGGGAAACTCCAGAGCCACTGGCGTGGAGCCCGAGAGTCCGATCAGAATAAACAGCTTAGTTTTCCTATTTAATGCATAAAGAATCGGTGTACCAAATTTCAACCTCCTAGGTAAATGGGAAGTGGGAGAATTAGTTATGAGTGAGTGAGTCAGTGAGGGCTTTACCTTTTATGTATATAGATACGATGAGTTGTGGATGTTTTAGGACCATTATCCTTAGATTACGCTAAACGATATAACCACAAGATCAAATGCTGGGTTTAGAGTAAACAAAAACTTTAAAACTTTATATTAAATCCCTGAAGCAGTATAAACTATGCTTTTGATCAAACTTGTTGCTTTTGATCTCCTCTCAAAAGCTAGCTCTCATCGCGCTGGTTTAATTTGCAGTTTAAATTCATAGTTTTTTCTTCCTTTTTCATAACTTTTTAGATCAGCACTGATATAACTGGTTTTTTTATAACTTGAATAAATAAAAGTATTGATAACTATAAAAAGGTAAAAACTTTCGTTATAATCGTATTGTATACTAACAAAATCAGTTTTCACCAGGGGCGGACTGGCCCGCCGGCCCACCGGCCAGTGGGCCGATGCGCCTTCTCAACATTCCAATATTTGCGCCCTCGTTAAAGGAAAAATTCATAAAAATAAAAAATGAGACGAGATGTATTTTTTAGAAAGCTAGAGGAAAAACTTAGAGTAAAAGTTTCAGCAGTGAATAGCAAAACATAAAGTTGGGTGTGAGACCTGAATAGACACTGTCGACAAGCGAGAGCAAAGCAGCTCTTCTCTCTCGTACGTGTAGGCCTACTCCGAGTGGAAGGCACTTACTTTACTCTGTGGTCTGAGCTACTTAAAAACAGCTGTCCTCTTCCAGCGTCATTTTACGCCGAACCCGAAAAAACTGCACTGCGACCACGAGTACTAGAAAAATACCGGTATGTATCATAAACATAAACAAATGACGTTTTTGGCCCGAAAATAAACATTATTTAACATTGAAATGAAATGATGTTTATTGCCGTTAAACTCAAATACAGGCATTGGCAAGCGTCACAATCAATAGGTAAACAATATAAAATAAACATTGTTGCATTGTTTCACTAACAAACAAAATCCTTAACACTATAAAAACAATTACAAATTAAAAACTCTTTAAGCTGTCTCTTAAATTTACGAACGTCCATTTCATTCCTGAGATCATTTGGGAGGGCATTTAAAAAAATGACAGAATTGTAAAACATTTGCTTTTTAAAAAATGAAGTTTTGTGTCTGGGGATGTTCAAAGTATTAGTAGATCTTGTTTTATATATTGAATTTGGTATAAGATGCTGATAAAGTTCAGAGTTTTTCTTAAGAAAAAGCAGAGTATGAAAAATGTAAATGGAAAGGTGAGAAGACCCGTTTCAGAAAAAAAGCGCTTACATGATTGTCTTGGCTTGAGATGACCTAGGACTCTGATGGCTTTCTTCTGCATCCTAAAGATTTGTTTGGTGTGAACGTTTTCAGAACCCCAAATGCCAACGGCATAGGACAAATGTGGATATACGAGGGCAAAATATACAGTTAGCAAAACATCTCTGCTCATAAATTTTGAAAGTCTGCGAAGAACAAATAGTGAAGATCCTAACTTGGCAGTCACACAATCAGTATGAGAAAAATAGTTCAGATTCCTATCCTACATTGCTTAAATGGAACTGCCAAATCATATGTTCAATGCTCAGTATAGGATTCGGGCCAACAACGTCATTTGTTTATGTGTGTGATCCATACCGGTATTTTTCTAGTATTCGTAACTATGCGACTAAATCCGACATCGGTCGGTGTCACGATGTCGTCTGTGGTAAACAACTAGTGAAGATAATTTAATATTATTCATATTTGTTATAATATTTAATTATTGCTCACACTATAACTATTTCACTTTAAGTCACATTTAATTTTTATCAATATCAACTCAACTCTCTTGTAGAATGGCGTTTGCCGTGCATGTAATAAATAAATAAAGAGTGTGAGCTGCCAATTAAAATGTGTCCCTCTTTAGTGAGTGTCTGATTTGTGTCTCTGTGTCGAAAGCTTCAATTTATTTTTATATTCTTTACCTACACAGGAAACATGAACGAAAGCAGTATTGTAGAATCACTACTTTTCCAAAATTTAAATAGATTTAGTGACAGTGTATTTGTTAACTTAACCATTACACAGTAAAGGTTAAACAGTAAACAGTATTTTAATATGTGGCTACAGCCTATTAATTAATTATTTCAATATGCACTATGGCACTAATTTTGTCAACTTTCCTATTTTACTTACAGATAGCCAGTCTAAAATACCTTCGTAGTTCTCTCTAGGCTATTTCATTTGTAGAAATAGGTTAGGTAGGCCTACTTTAGGGTTACAGTTTTGACTTAATGTAATGCTAAAAAGTTTAAGTCAATAAATTGGTTTTGTTCACAGTGAAAGCATATTGTTTGTGTTAAAATAATTTCATAGAAATCTAAAATATATAACTTCTGTTATTTACAGTGCCAAAAAATACAACAGTTGCAAGTTCAGGCTGTAAACAGGAAGCAAATGATTTATATTGTATGCATGCAGCCAAGCCATGCAAGGGAAAACAAAGAAAATACACAAATATAATACGAAAGAACCTAAGAAAATCATTTGTATTTATATTTTTGTTAGGATAAGTTATATACTGTCAGAATAGCACCAAGTCGTGTGGGTAAATAGTCTAAATTTTGTAAACCAAACATTGATCAATAGTGTCAGTTATCAGATTTTCCACTGTTAATGCCTCTAGATTGCCTAAAAATGCGAGTTTACAGGTATAATTTCTAAAAAATGCCCCGGGGGAGGACCCCGGACCCCCCTCTGTACAGGGGGGTATTCCATACCCCCCAGACCCCCCGGTTGGCGCCTTCGGGCTGGTCAAGGTTTACGCCCTAATAGAGTACCCAGTCCGCCCTTGGTTTTCACCTTGAATTGTATTTTCTCTACCTTCTCCAAGAGTAAGTTAGTGATATTTTTTAGACTGGCGTAGCTGAGAATATGTTTATTTATGTTAAAAATACATTCATGACGTAATCTACACAGATTCTTAATCATGAGAATCTATCCTCTCTATAAAACTAAATTTGATAAATTATATCTCATCATGACATCTAAAAATATCTACAAAGATATGGCAAACATGATTTCAATCAATTTAAATAATCAAGTTATCTCCTGATAGTAACGGTATTTAAAAATGCGTAAAGTACAAATATATTAGTTTTAATCCGTATCAAACTGTAGATTATACGCTTATACGTAATTATACGTAATAATTGTACGTAATTATACTCTTTGTATTGAAAGTTTATCATGGGTAAAACACACTCCATTATAAGTTGGTAATAAATAACCTAATTCATAAAAGTTTTGACTTCCGTCCAATAGTCAATGATAAAAGTAAAAAGATCCAACAATGACTGTGTCTGAAATCTGTTTAATTCCAGGTGGGCAATTCAAAATGTTAAACTGTGTGCCATAATACGAGTGCTATTCAATGGGCATTGCAACTTTGTTTCTGTTTTTATTAAAAACTGTAGATTATTGCTGTTTCAAAATCTCTCAATGTTTCTTGACAAGTTGTTCATAACTGTACTGCTTGTTTCACTGCTTGGTGGGTTAAAAGTAGATGTCATTTTTTATCTCCTCTAGAGGAGAAAACATATTGAATTCTTAGATTAATCAAATTAATTTCCCTTGTATATGACTCATTTTCTGTCAACAATAGTACATCTTTTAACCTTAATCTTTACATTTTTCTAAAAGGGTTTAAAAAATAAATATAAAATCTAAGTGTAATATAATTTATCTTTACAGCAGGTATAACAGTAAAGTAACCATTATCAAGATACCAACTGAAAGCGATCTTAAATTAATCACATGTATTCGTTTGATATATAAATCATCCAAAGGGCCCATCTAAAAAGGTGTCCACTATAAATTTCAGACAAGCCGTTGATGGTCCTTCAATGGTGAAATAAAGATCATTCATTACCACTAAACTTAACTTAAAGTTATCCAAAGATATTTTAAATATTTTTTAACACTTAATGTACCGAAACCAGAATCCACTACTCTGATTAAAATTTTACATTCATCACAATATTATAATAAGAGTGGAGATATTTGTACTTAAAATAAAAATGTAGGGCATTAAAAATAGTACACAATTTTCACAAGACGAGCCACCATTTTGAAAAGGATTGAGATAGTAAAATGCTAATCATCACAATAATTTTGTTTTAATAAGAGCTTTAATATTATGTAAATTATGAGATATTTTTATTTTTACAATTTTGATTTGAACTATTGGATTTCTGGACTTGGTGTATCCTGTTTTCAAAAAAACCTTAAAGTGTGTTCAAGTTATTTCTAAGGGTAAGTCTAGTCAGAAAATGTTTTATTTAATAATTGTCGTACCAAGGGTTGTTTAAAAGTCAATAGTGGGCATCCTAACGAGATTCACCCTACATAATTATTTTCAAGGATTAAGGGTTGGTTTTAAATTTGTATTATACACGATATATATCGTGCCTAACTTTATTAATTTGAATATCACCATATTTTTGTTTTTGTTTAAAGAAGATCTTTATTACACAGAAAATTCTACTTACTAAGTAGACTTAGATAATTCTCTAATAGGTGGACACACTGATTATTGTGGGCTTCAAAGCCACTGAGTTGTATTATCACATAAGTAAAAAGTCATAGATTATTAACAAAGTTTTAATCCTAACGTTTACAAAATACTTCTAACTCCCTAGTCCAGCAGCGTTGCCTTTTAACAAATACGACTCATGCATAACAATTCGGTCGCCAGGGAAATTGATCCAACCACTTAGATACAACCAGTACCAGTAATCAAGCTTTCTAGGGAGAACTTGAGACAACGTTGCATCATAGAATAAATAACCAGCAGTTGTACTGCAATAAAGCAAAATATAAATAACAGGACACATGCTTACCGAAATGTATTTTATTACTGTAGATTTTGCATACTCTAAACTGTATTTTTTTTTACAATGATCTCCTTGAAACTGTTACAAATAAACATAAATTGAATCCCGTTTGGAAATGGACTAACCTAATCCATTTCCGATAGTACCACTTGTTATTTGAAATTTTTATTAGAACAGTAAAAATATGCATTTGAATGAAATAGTAGTTTTCGTTACCAGTCCCTAAAGTAGGCTTTTTTGGTACGATATCGTGTTTAACGGACGAGGCTTTGCCGAGATCGGAAATTCGGTTAAGTCGCAAAAAAGCATTTTAGGACGAGTTACGAACAATATGTTTCATTACATTGTCATATATTATAGCCGAAAATACAAAATATAGCCAAAACAGTTTGATTAAAAAGGAAAGTTTACTGTACCAACAATTTGTTTTTTAGATAAGCTTTGACATAATCATACGATTCCATTGTTACCATTGACTATTGGATACTGAAGTATTAATAGTCAAATATTTTACGGACTAGTCCGCAACAAGCTATCTTGTTTTTGAGACAGTGCAATGAAAAAATATTTTCTTAAGTTGAAAATTTACTTGTTGTAGCCTTTATTTGTATTGTTAACATTTGTCAGAGAATATTGTAAGGAACACACAAATCATAAATACTATTATGAAAAGGTGTTCGTAGAAATACGTTCTTTGAACTGCGCAAGATGTAAAAAGCAATGAATAACAACTTATCAAAGCTCCTTGTAAATTCGCCTGAAAAGCTTATCCTTCATCGGTGAAAGCTCTCAACGTATTGAGACCGAAACCTTTCAGACCGTGAAAAGGAGTTTAAACTTATGAAAGATTCCAGTTATGTTAAATATACAGAAATGCATAGAGTAATACTTAGGCTATAGAGTACCCTCCTGTGTTATTAGTTTTGGCTTTTTCATAGCTTGGAATGAATAACTAGGCGTACAATGCAGTTGCCTTTTGCAATATTGTGCAGCAGGCATGCTAACCAAATAATCTTGAAATATGTAACTACGAAAGCATTATGAATCCGATTATTCTTTCTTTTTGTTCTGTATTTGTAATGTGCTTGTATAAATTGCTAGTAATAAAACATATGGTCATAACTCTTTTGTTAACCTTTTTTTTGTCATCTTGCAAAAACCGTCATGGTGACCAATCAACCCAAAATTAACATGTTAAATTTCTCAACGAAGGGAAAATCTCTGTAGTCCGATTTGTTCCATTTTAGTTTTATACCAGTTAGTTACTGTGACTGCGCTAAATTTCGTCCAGTAAGCTTCAGCCGTTCAGGAGGAGTGTTTGGAAAACCAAAGCAGGATAGTATAATAGCTCAATAAACAAAGAATCTGGGTAGCTGGGTTGGAATAAAGTAGTTAGAAGGTGAAGACCCGATCTTGAGAAATTGCAGTAGTCTTTTGATGGCTCGACTGCACCCAGCTTTCCTACATCGGTATTTAATGAATAGTATTGACTAAAGAACCGCTTCTTGCAATCGTTAAAGGATATACACTGATATTTCACCCCATTTTACAGTCGCCTTGTATTCGGATTAGCTTAAAACACATAAAGTTTTGTTGTCTTGGTGAGGCGATTATGTTTATTTTCTCAGAAACGTTAAAACTTCAATAAAATACTGCTTCAATAGTTCAATAGTTTACTGCTTGGGTAGAATATAGCCGCAAACTTTTCGTATTAAATACGATGTCAGATTTCAATCTACATTAATCTTATTGTGCCAAGTTTACCCCTAGTTTAGGTTATGTTCGCAGTTTTATACTTTAATCGCTAGTGTTTGCTTTACTGCTTTTACTTGAACATTTTACTTCTTTTGAAATTTTCACCGTGTTCAACCGTGTTAGCAATAAATTAAACTGTCCAATAAACAATAAGCATTATAATGGTAGTTTGGTACGTTTAGGATTTGGTACGTTGATAGATTTCGATTGGACACTCCAATCATTATTAGCCCCAATCGGCGAATGAATAGGCCAATCGAAATCAATCACCACTTTCCATCTTTTATATGTTAACCGTCTTGTGAGTAAACAGTATGGGTGTAATTATATTATTACAAGTGTTATTTGTTGTGGGTTTTGTGCTTTAAGGTAATTTAATAACACGTACTATGCTGATTAAGAAGTTATTTGATTATTATGTGTCTGAATTATACCATGGCCCTTTAATCTACTCTTCAAATTCGTTTAAACTGGAGTAATCGGAGTTTGCAATACAAGGATCAAACTGAATGGCCTATGTTTTACTAACATAATGCATTAGATTGTTAGAACCTAAAGTGACTTTTTTTGACCCGAGTTAATTGGGAACAAACAATAAGTGGATACGTTTCTTATTTTATTTTATTTTTATTTAATTTATTCCAACGGCAATATATCACCAATTTACAATGTGGTTTCTTATTGGATTATTGTACTTGCTCTACTTAATATTGCAAGACTATTATTTAGCTAATACTGTACACCAAGTTGGTTTAATAAATCCAATGAAAGTATGGACACTGAGGATAATAACAATTTTAACTAACAAAAATTGAAATAACACCATTCATCGTTTATGAAACAGCAATCAACTGTAGTAAAATTAATGAAGTGTTTAAAAAATAATTAAAATGCCTATATTTTCTGTTTACCATCTCTATAACCAAAACAACATTAATTTCACATTCTCACCGCAACAATACATTTAGTAGAACATTGGTGGACGAACTTTGTGCGTGCTTTACAGCACATGGGCATGATGTAATAAAGTATCGAGAGTTCTGGGAAATTTATTTCAACGTTCCTAATCCATTTGTCGTCTCCATTATTTAAATTGCTCCGGTCAGCACGAAATTGGCAGCCTGGTCATTCGCGTCACATGTAGAAATTCCCGGTATTGACGGAGAGTCGCTATCAAATGTGTGACCCTTTACATTACATTGTTTCACACATTTATTGTAAAAACCTATACATCCACTATTTGGTTGAAAACTAAATGTATTAACTACTCTTTGATTTAGTTTCGAAAAATAAAAAAAATCCGTAGGCTACCTTGTATGTTTCATAAGCGGAGATGATGTTTAAAATTATGTTTGATTTAATTTGAAAATATACGTTTATACTAAAGTGCATTTACTGTACCTAAAAATCCTCCTACATTTGAAATACTGTAAATATATGTAAAAGGGCCACAATATAAAAAAATAATGAAATAACGTTGTTTTCTATTTAAATTAAAATTTTTACCCTAATTGTTCGTTGTAGTCAGTTTCCTTTACCTGTAGCTCTTATACATTTACTGTAGATAAAAAACAACTATTAACAAACCCCTGCCTAAAATTAATCCAATCTAACTCTATCTAACAAGGCACAAATTGTCATCAATATGAACAGAATGTTAACAAATACATATGGTTTTCACTGGTAACAGCTCTAAGTGCCACTTTACATGTTCCATATTGCATTAATTCAGAGTGATTAGTCGCTCTCGCTTCAGGCACAGTTACAATATTGAAACAAAACTGAATAATTGTAAACTGTACAACTTTTTTAATTAGTTTTAAATTTCGTAAAGTGTAATAAAGTTAAAATTACATAAATACATGTAAATGTTACTTTTTTATAGTATCTTTACTCCAGTATCTTCTAGGCGTATCTAGAGGAAACCACTATATCGCTTACGTCATTACAAGTTAGCGGAAAGGGGTCTGATAACTAGTATTATCATAGGAAGTTTGTCAAAGCTGAATCTATATATATAAAATCCACTGTATGTACGTATGTTTGTTTGTTTGTTTGTCCTTTATGGATTCCGAAACCGCTCGACAGATTGTAATGAAACTTTCAGGCCTTATTAAGCATCATTCAAGGATGGTTTGGGTGAAGTTTGGGGCAGATCCGTCAAAAGGGCTCCGCCCCAGTGGCTCTGGAGTTTCCCATGTTAACCTTATGAGTACTCATATTTAAATGGACTTAAAGAATCTTAACAGCTGGTTCAACTAAACAATTTGATTCTGTGATGTTCAATGGCATTAAAAAGTTAATAGGTGTACCAACAGGGTGCAGCACTGTTATTAGCGAATTTCCCTATAATAGGGAAGTAGCTATTACCGTAGGTGGCACGGTAAGACCTAGACCCGGGACCGATTTACTTTTTCATTTTGATGTCCCCAGAGGCCAAAAACACTATTCGTTCAAATTTTTTATATATGTATATATATATATATATATATATCTAATATATAAAATTCTCGTGTCACAGTGTTTGTCTGCAAACTCCTCCGGAACGACTTCACCGATCGTTATGAAATTTGGTGTGTAAATTCTGTAGGTATGCGAATCGGACGTAAACTATTTCCCGTTTCGAAATTCTTAAAAGGGCTCCGCCCCAGTGGCTCTGGAGTTTCCCATGTTAACCTTATGAGAAATGGAATTAATGAACCTTAACAGCTGTTTCAATTAAACAAGTTGGTTCTGTTCTATGATGTTCAATAGCATTAAAGTTACAAGGATTACCAACAGGGTGCAGCACTATTATTTCTTTTACATTTATGACAACAGCTAATTTGCAACCAAAAGGTGAGTGAGCGTAGCGAACGAACTTCAACCTGGAGGCGAGTTAGCGTAGCGAACGAGCTAACCTGAAGGCAAGTGAGCGCAGCGAACGAGCTCCAACCTAAAGGTGAGTGAGCGTAGCGAACGAGCTCCAACCCAAAGGTGAGTGAGCGTAGCGAACGAACTTCAACCAGGACGTGATTGAGCGATGCGAACGAGATCATCTTGAAAATTAAACGTAACGGTACTTTCTTTCCATCGGTCTGTCTTAGGGGAAACCTATAACTTAGGCGATACGAAGTTCGCCGGGTCAGCTAGTATATATATATATATATATATATATAGACTTATATATATATACGTCCGTGAACGCGATAACTTGAGTAATTTTTGTCCGATTTTGATGAAATTTGGTTTAAAGGTGTAAAGCGGGATAAACTTGAATGAGTTCGCGAACCAGCACGATCGGACCATGGGAACGGGGCTTTACCGGGGGTTTTATGGGGTAAAAATTGGTTTTTCTCACTTTTGACCCTCAAAACACAAAATTTCCCAATTTCTCTTTAAACCTTTTTAAAGAGCTTAAAAAAACAAATAATTTAGTATATAAAAGTATTTTTGTTTGATTATTAGTAACGGAGAAAATTAAAAAAATTGTAAATTTAAAATTCCCATGTTATTCTTATGGAGAATATTGTCAAATGTTGTAGTTTGCTTGTTTATGAATATATTTTGATCACACTTGGCAAATGTATTTAGTTTGTACTAAGCTATCAATATTTTACTCCAAAACACACTTTATTAGTTTCCTTGTAGCAGCAAACCTAGGTACTCGTTAAACCTAATGTTATCTTACTAATATTATAAATGTGAAAGTTTGTGTGTTTGTTTGTTTGTTTGTTTGTTTGAAGTTCAATCACGCATAAACCACTGGACGGATTGGGCTGAAAATTGGCATGATGATAGCTTACATTCCCGATTAACATATAGGCATATTCTTATCTCAAAAATCCTTTCGGGCTCCGCCCCAGTGGATCTGTAATTCCCCATGTTAACCTTATGAGTATTCATATTTAAAGGGAATTAAAGAATTTAGTCAGCTGTTTCAACTAAAAAAATTTGGTTCTATGATATGGAAAAGCATTAAAAAGTTATAAGATTTACCAACAGGGTGCAGCACTATATTTTTTTGCATTTATGAAAACAGCTAATTTGAACTAAGTAGCAACAAAAAACTGTGATTCGCAATGAGAACTGTCAAAGAAGGATTGTTTACAGTTATGTTTATGTTTTTCATTTCATGAATAATTTGTGATATTTTGCGAATTGTTGATAATTTATTTTTCTCTATTGTTTAGGTGAAGTGGTAGAACATTATGGCTATGGTAGATGTGTAATACTATAGAATACTGTAAATTTAAAAAAGCAAATTTTATCAAACTGTGTCCTCCCTTATTGCAAACGCAAAGCTTGAGTATAACTGCAATAAGCATTTTATACTTATATTCCAACCCCGTACGAAGGACGGGTACTCTGCTAGTTAAAATATATTTAACTGAAAATCAATTCAGACAAATGGAAATTCGCTTAGTCGGCAGGTTTGCTGCGGCGGGGGTATTTTTTATCTATACTATTATAAAAAAGAGGTGGTTGCTGTATGTGTGTATGTGTGTATGGGAAAAGTAAACTCGAAAAATACTGGTCGGATTGGGCTGAAATTTGGCATGATGATAGCTCACATTCCCGATTAACATATAGGCATATTCTTATTTCAAAAATCCTTTCGGGCTCCGCCCCAGTGGCTCTGGAGTTTCCCATGTTAACCTTATGAGAAATGGAATTATTGAATGTTAACAGCTGTTTCAATTAAACAAGTTGGTTCTGTTCTATGATGTTCAATAGCATTAAAGTTACAAGGATTACCAACAGGGTGCAGCACTATTATTTCTTTTACATTTATGACAACAGCTAATTTGCAACCAAAAGGTGAGTGAGCGTAGCGAACGAACTTTAACCTGGAGGCGAGTTAGCGTAGCGAACGAGCTAACCTGAAGGCAAGTGAGCGCAGCGAACGAGCTCCAACCTAAAGGTGAGTGAGCGTAGCGAACGAGCTCCAACCTAAAGGTGAGTGAGCGTAGCGAACAAACTTCAACCAGGACGTGATTGAGCCATGCGAACGAGATAATCTTGAAAATTAAGAAGTTAAACGGGGCAAAGCCCGCGGGTTACAGCTAGTAAATTTATAACAAAAGCTAATTTGCAACCAAAAGGTGAGTGAGCGTAGCGAATTAACTTGAACCTGGAGGCGAGTTAGCGAAGCGAACGAGCTAACCTGAAGGCAAGTGAGCGCAGCGAACGAGCTCCAACCTAAAGGTGAGTAAGCGTAGCAAACGAACTCCAACCAGGACGTGATTGAGCCATGCGAACGAGCATTGACATAAAACCACATTAGAAAAGGACGAAGTCTGTCGGGCCAGCTAGTTAAACTATAAATTTAGTTTTGTAAATTCTTCTTTTATTCTTTACTAGCTGTGTACCCGTTCTACGCACGGGGATCTTATAATATTCAGTTGAAACCTTCTTATATAAAGAACAGCAGTTGGTTTGCATATTTTAAGATATGCTGGCCAAACTATTATACATAGCTTCATTTTATGTTGTTTTTTGTTGTTCCGGATCGGTATGACAATCAATAAAAGGTTAAATTACCTCTGTGTCTGCCGGTCGATCCTATAACGGTAGGCTTACTTTTATTTTTACTATCTGATCTCGTTTGCATGGCTCAATCACGTCCTGGTTGAAGTTCGTTCGCTACGCTCACTCACCTGTATGTTGGAGCTCGTTCGCTGCGCTCACTTTCCTTCAGGTTAGCTCGTTCGCTACGCTCACTTGCCTTCAGGTTAGCTCGTTCGCTACGCTCACTCGCCTCCAGGTTGCAAATTAGCTGTTGTCATAAATGTAAAAGAAATAATAGTGCTAGTGCTGCACCCTGTTGGTAATCCTTGTAACTTTAATGCTATTGAACATCACAGAACAGAACCAACTTGTTTAATTGAAACAGCTGTTAAGATTCAATAATTTCATTTCTCATAAGGTTAACATGGGCTTCCAGAAATTCCACGTCAAAAATCGACAAAAACCTGATTTTCAAGGGTTTACTGTTAAATATCTAACTGTCTCATATTCGATGAAATACGTCTAAAACCATCTCATATATGTATAGTATTTGGAAAATAAGTTTCAGGCGGGACAGTGCTATAGTTATTGAGGAGTAGTTGTAATAAAGTGCGTATTTTAGCGTTACCAAGAGAATGACAGATAGACAGACAGACAGACAGACAGACAGACAGACAGAAATTGAGATAAGGTTTGATTCGGTTTCTCTGACCTATGAAATGTAAAAATAACCAAAAAGTTCATTATTCTAAGCAATGTACAGACAAAACTCTAATTTTATTTATATAGATTTTAGAAATATTCTTCCCGACCACCTCGGGCTGAGACTACACCGGATATTGATTCGACCGGAACCAACCATCTAGAGAAGGAAATTTAACCCCAGTTAACATTATAATATTTTTTTCCCTGTTAAATTAGGCTAAAATCTAGTTTTTTTACAGAAAATAATGAATGCTATCAAAAATACAATACGCCAAAGTTTCACCTCGTCAAAATCAAAATGGTTTAAGAAAAATGGTTTGCACACCGGGAAAAGTTTTAGATATATTTTTTTCCGTGTGCCAGATACTCCTATTTAGTTGCCTTTCGCAATGAAATTTAAATTGTCAAAGACCAACAAGCTGAGTTTTTGGGGTAGTCAAGTGGATTTTCCTTTGAATCAAAAGTTGCTGGTTTGATCATATATGTCATTGGACTGTTAATTATGATATCAAACAAAAGGTTTGCTTTACAAGCTCAAGGTTTGTAGATAATGACGTAAATAAACACAAATAATTGGACAAATAATTTCGTAGAAACAATATTCTGTTAATCCAGAAACTCAAAGCCTGATCCATCATGATATTGTAGCTAACTAAAAGTTTTAAACTTAAACCATATCATACGTTATCAATACAACACTTTGCTAAATACATAGATGACATAAAAACTGTCTTTTACTTTTTAGAAATAGTTTCTAACATGAATGCTACGTGTGAAAATGCAAATACTTGTAAAACAAGAGCTTACGGGGACAAAGCAGGTAAGTACAGGTGTAATTAGGTTTTCACCAATCACCTGAGCTCAACCAAGCTTTGTCTGAATGGAGATGGTTAAGGCGTTGATTACAGGGCTCTACTTGTAATCAAATAAGCATTAACCTCAACGTAATGAGTGTATGCAGTAGAGGACAATTACACAAACAATTCGTTGACGTAGTATCAAGTTACTAAACTACTTTGATGTAATAGATTTACCTTTTAGTTTTTTTAAGGTTTAATATCTGTTTAAGGTAATCACTAAAATTACACTTAGAAACTAGTTTCGGGTCCTAATTGGTGTCATCTTCAGGCCAGTGATTTTGTTATAGAATTGTTATTTGTACCCAGCGTCTGATGTGTGTATGTGTGTACCTGGAGTGTATTGTATTTACATTAATGTCCTTTTTCGTAAGTGTCGGTCCTTAATAGAAAATGAATTGCCAAGTGTATTTTTAAAATTGCACCGATTTGGTGTCAAATCTTTGATAAATGGATTTGAAGGAATACCGTATACAGGTATTTTTATAATTTTCAAAGCTTATTGGTAGTTCAAGGGGTATATAATAATACGATTTTTTTTTGTTTGGCTAACATTACGTTCAGCACTTGCCTACGTTTTAGAGACTCTATTATAAAATATATTACAGAACTGTTGTACATTAAAATTTCAATATGAATTTTCTAGAATAAGTGATTCAAAATGTTGCCAATATAACATCGTTATGTTACGTAGTAACTGTTTCCACTTTATGATAATGGCCTAACTAATCAAAAGGCAGTAATCAAAATCGAAATGGACCATTTACATATTTAGATTGCAACAATTCTATTTGTTATAATATGGAATATGAGGCAGATTGAATAAGTGTGAAGTGTAATTAAACCAGATTTTCAGCAGTAGCATTCGAACAGATTCTGAGCAAATTGAATTCAATGCAATTACCTAGCCAACGACTAGAGTCGTCCGAAATAGTTTTATCTAGGGTTGACAACTTTTACTCTAGATAATGTTTTTATATAATTTATTTTGAAAAATAACTTATAAGCTAAAAGGTTACCACATTACCTATATATAGTTTGTCCTTTACCTTATTTGTTGGCAATTATTACAGAAAAATCAATGCAAGTAAACTTAGGATAATTTTATTAGAAATTCCTATACATATAAAAAATTGTGCTTATAAATATTTTATCTTTTAAATGAAATCGGTTTTAATTCAATCGGTGGTAATAAAAATATGTTTCATCTATCTAGTTTAATATAAGTGTGTTTTTTTTGTTTTTTTTTTTTTTTACTGCTAGGGGAATAAAACTTAATATTTATACGATTTCTTCAAACTTTAACTAATCCTACTCGTGGTTATAATTATGTGTGTGATAAAAACTAACTAACCCTTCCCACATCCAGCGACTAAAAAAACCATGCAACTATAACAGCAGCTTTTTGCACGCTAAATATTACGTTAAGGAAAGCACAAATTAGTTCATTTGACGTCTAGAGTATGCTGCAATCAAAGTAATGTTTTGAAGAATAAGAAAAGAACTAGAAATCGCCTTTAACTATACAGTTAAGCTCAAACGCCCTTTTCAATTAGTTTGAATAATATCTGACCTAAATAGTTATCATATTCATAGTAATTTCGATAAAATTGTAAAATGTAGCTAAACAATTTTGTTTTCTTGGGCAAGTTTCTTTCCACATAAATCATTAAATTTGGAATTTGAATATCAAATAGGAAACCCTATAAAGGTACATTGGCAATTTGTATATTTATTTGAAAAAACACATATTGTCATTTTTCATAAAAAAGACAAACCCGGTATAAACAAGTTTATGGTTTTTCAAAAAGAGGTTTTAAATTGGCCAACACTCACCCTGAATGTACATTACACAACTCATTACTTATGAAGGTTATTTTTACTAGAGGAGTTTGAGTGCAAGATATTTCCATTGAACGGTAAACTCAAATGTTTATGCAACTCTTAGATAACTTGCGCATAAACTTGGCCTTCAGTTTTATGTTGTTTTCATAAAATCATAAAATTGCAGTGGTTCAGGCTGGAGCTCATTTTGCCCAAAATAAACGGCGCAAACAAAGGCGCTTTGCCAATCTCCGAACAGATCCAATTTTGAAGTTTATCTCGGCGCACTTTAAAACAAAGAGCTTTAGGCTTATTTGGCCCTTACTTTTGGTTTCATTTAACCAGCTATGTAGCTGTAAAGAGAGATTTTGATCTCGTTTGGTACAAAAAATAGAGAGCAATTTAAAATTTTTAAGTAAATATTGTTTAAGTTTTAACAGAAGTTTTTAAGTGTGTATAACATGGCTGATTAATTATGCAAATGTGTAAAAAAATAAATACCATAGTTTTTGTTTTAAAATTATTAATTTCTATCATTAGTACTTTTTATCAACACTTAAATTTCAAGTTGGTCTTAAAACAAATGTTCAAGATTATAATGAAATATTCATTATCCTATATTATCAACACCGTTAGATACTTGAAACCTCGATGGTAAATTTTGTTCAGTGGTTTTTATGAGCAAAAGAAAAAATTTAGTATATAATTAATGTCACTACATGTTAATATTGTTTGTCCTAGGAGGCTAGGTAGCCTTCTATCCCGGGATTGTTTTTCGCATAACTTCATGGTAGGCCTAGGGGTTGCGGCAAAATCACTTAGATAAAATCCATTGGTGGGGTTTGAACCCGGGATCTCAGGGACCGAAGTCCCGCGCTCTAACACATAGACCAGTTCAGTCCCCCACATGTTAATAAAAAAATATACAGTACTTGGTCTACGTACGTAACATATTAGCAAAATAAAGTTTGCGTATACTTAAGTTTGCACCTATTTCCATACAACTATTATCTAAATACGTTAAGGTTCAAAATAAGTAGATTGTTGAAAATAAGTCCATACATAAGTGCTTATTGTCATAAAATCTATTATGTTTACATTCTAATTAGCTTAATATAATTTCATATTCACTGTAAAAGAAAACTTTACTTGAATACAAGATTGACAACTTTTGCCACATCACTATAACGAAATCGGGATTCTTCGCTTGTGCAGTTTCATAACCCATATGGTATCTTTGACCTCAGTCTGAATAGTCAATGGTATCACATAAAAACATCGGTAAAAAACTATACAATTCTTATTATCTGATGATAAGAAATATTTTTACTTAAAAAAAATTGACGTTCAAACAATAGAAATAACTTCTTGAACGTTTTCAAGCTACTATATAGATATAGTAAAATATGTCTTCCTACTTCCAACACTATTCTCATTTTTACTGAAAACTGTAAATAGATATATGCATATTATCAGTGCATTGGCAACCGATATCAATCAGTAACAGGATTGATATTCAGGATAAATAAGCTATTAAGATGATGGCCAATATGATTGTTAAAACTTAATATATCACTCTTAGTGATGTTCAAATGACATAATTTTAGATGCATT
The DNA here is from genome assembly GCF_028750875.1 of Macrosteles quadrilineatus. Classification (NCBI taxonomy): domain Eukaryota; kingdom Metazoa; phylum Arthropoda; class Insecta; order Hemiptera; family Cicadellidae; genus Macrosteles; species Macrosteles quadrilineatus. The sequence continues at coordinate 98,567,780 of NW_026542596.1, forward strand.
GAATAGTGCTGAATAATTAATGAAAAATCTCTGATGTTCTATTTCGCTGTTAAAAATATTAAAACTTAAAAACTATTCCATAAAACATTATGATTACTCATGCCTTCTAAAAGACTTTTTTACTCATTTAAAATAATAAGTTGATAATCCAGATCAAAATTAATCCTTCCATAGTATTTTCATAATGTAAATTTGTATTTTTTTATTTGTTTGCTTATTTTAATATTTGTGCGTATTTATTAACAGCTGAAACTCGAGTTTAATTCTATAATTGTTAAGCAGCTTAAGTAAACCAAAATACTCTTCTTAAAAATCCTTTAAACTGAAAGTATTTTAAAGTAGATATTATTATAAAACTTTAGCTTCCATGTTTAACTTATTACCATCATTATACACTCTCTCGTAATTTGTATGAAGATTAATTATAAAAATATTTCGTATTACAATCGTTGTTTATACGCCCAAAATTACGTAATGCAAAATGTATGCACTCAAGTATGTTATGTATATGTATGAAAAAACTTTGAAATGTTGTATCATATATATGCGAATCAAAAACCAAAATCGAAAGCCAAATCAAAACCACTGTTTTCGGTTAGTTGTCAAACATCTACAATTAACTACTGAAATATTACTTTAATTCAAATCAGATTTTTTAAAGGAAAACCACATTACATTCTAGTGCAGTTTAATCTATATTTTTTTCTTTGTTTTTATAGTCTATTCGCTACTGTTATAGATTATTAACCATTGTCCATAAATTTTGTATGGTAGCATTTTCGGTGTTTCATAAATACATAAAAAGATTACTGGGTGTATTGGTTATTTAATAAATAGTTAAATTTTAATAGATTTCAGTAGCATTAAAACTTGATAGTTAACAGAATAAATTAGTATTTGTACAACATAAACTACTCACTACTCAGTAAATTTTAAAACAGTTTTCTTACGAATTGTTTCCCTATAATCCCCGCACAAACAGCTGTTCTAAGTGTTATTTAATTCTTTGTTAGTACTGTACATTGAAATTAAATTAACCCAAACATTCAATAATAAACTTGTCTTACTTTTATTTTCTCATAAAATCGAAGCAGAGAATTTCCCTCACTAGTAAATACTGCAACTGGAAGTATTCTCAACACTATTGTCACGTTTGAACCTGACAGTTTATATAAATTGCGACATTTTGCGAGCTGAAATACAACCTGTCTCGGCCACAATCACTCGGACCGAATCCGACGCGACTGATCACTGAAGGCACCAACAATATGGCCGAGCGTTTACGAACACTTGCGAGTTTGTCCGAACGCACACGAACCTGTCCGAGCGCGCACGAACCCTCCCGAGCACACGCAGTATTTCACGAACGCGCAAACAATTAATTTGTTAGCAACGCGCGAATGGTTCTTCTCTCTATTGACTGTTTATTTACTTGCGGTTTAACTGTTCCAGTTTTGATTTAAAAATAGCGAACGTGAAATTTATGTTGTTTGATCAACAAATGGGTCTGCCGAATATCGCAGGCCGTAACAACAATACGGTTATTAGTCTTGCTTGACAATGTACTAGCATGTTAAACATACTTCCCCATAGATTTATTATCAGCTGGACAGAATTTCTTTAATGATTTTTGTTTGTTTTGCGTTTTATTGTTCACTACTTGATACATTATTTAATCATTGTTAAAACTATGTCATCGATATAACTTAATTGTTAACTACTACTTGTTCTTTGGTATCAAAACCAAAGATACTGTGAAATCTGTTGCAAATATTGTAAATCTACACTCAAGTAAGATAAAACATTAATCACTATGAGTGCACACCAAAACATTCACGTATATTCAACCAGTATGAAACACACGTCAAAACATTTTAAAAAACATAATGAGAAGTCTACTAGCATTATTTTTTACATGTTTAGAAATCAGACAAAATTAATTGATTTAGTCTTTGATGGAAATTTGAGTTCATCTATGAGAAAATACTTCAATAATGATGCCTTTTTGCCGGATATTTCTAAGTTAACCTTCAGTAGGCCTACCATTACAACTCCTAGTTATATGAATCTTGAATAAATATAGTAGCACCCATTCATTAGCCTTAAATTTCTAAAATGTTATAGATATTTCCATTTTTTCTCCTACTAAAAAAAATATGTTGTAATTATTTGAGTACTACCGGTACCCCTCTTATTAAATTTAAATTAAACAAAATGGAACGACAAAAAAACTACTAAATGTAAGTTTAAAAATTAATCCGAATCTTTTTCTATTCAAGAATAAAACTTAGCCGAAAGCACAGCTTACAAACATGACAAACCCGAACAACTTATTAAGCTCAAAATGTAAACAATTTCATCACCATATTCAAAGTAATTTGTGTCACTTAAAGTTTCAGAATTGTTGCAATGATTGTTCACATTATAGTTTCACGCTGATATCATCGATGTTGCTTGTGCATAACTACATGTGAACAAGTGTTGCAGTAATTATAGTTGGCTGATGAATGAAATGACCTTCATCGTGTGATCCAAGCACGGAAATGGATGGTCAATTGCTGTACACTGCACAAGAGTCATAATGACCAATACTAACCCTGGATTAGATCTTAAATGCCTTTAGCACTAGTAACTGTCGGTTTATCTATTAAAATTATTGGTTGTAAGTCCAGGGTGAAAACTCAAACATTCCATCATTATACTTTAGAAACGATAAAATTCACAGAAAAATCTTAATTATTGAATGGTTATTAACATTGAAATTACATTCAAATCTATTTTAATAAATTATGTAATTTTTAGCGAATTTCCCATATAGGGAATAAGCTATTACCGTAGTACTCATGGTAAGACCTGGACGCGGGACCGATTTTTTTTTCGTTTTGAGATCCCTAGAGGCCAAAAACACCATCCGTTCAAATTCATATATATATATATATATTTATATATTTTTATATATGTGTGTGTGTGTGTCCGTTAGCACAATAACTCGAGCAAAAATGATCCGATTTTGATGAAATTTGGTACAAACGTGTAAACCTACGTTTATTCGAACGAGTTCGCGATCCAGCATGATCGGACCATGGGAACAGGGGTTTACGGGGGGTTTTATGGGGTAAAAATAGGTTTTTCCCATTTTTGACCCAAAAAACATAATATTTAGCAATTTCTTTCCAAACCATTTTGTAGAGCTTAAAAAAACAAATAATTTAGTACACTGAAGCGTTATTATGCGCCTAATGGTTACGGAGAAAATTCCAAAAAATTGTAAATTTAAAATTTCCATGTTATTCTTATGGACAATAAGTAAACTGTTGTAGTTTGCTTGTTTATAAACATATTTTGATCAAATTTGGAAAATGTTTTTATTTCTTACTAACTATTATCATTTTAAAAAAAAAACAGTTTTACCCTCCCTGATGCAGCAAACCTAAGTACTTGTTAAACTAATTCTATATAAATCGGGAATAAATGTTATATTTTTAAGTAGACATACCAGTGTAAATCCAATCAGTCAAATGGAAATTCGCTTAGTCTGCAGGTTTGCTGCGGCGGGGGTATTTTAATTTTTATAGTTTTTTCTGTTTACAAACCAAATGTTTCTGAACAATACGTTGCGTGATTTTAATATTTTGTTCATAGTAAATATATCTGAAAATAATGTGTGTGGCGTTTTGATAGTTACTTTATATGAAAACTTAAAAAATATACATGACCTAGTCATTACATTTAACTCCTTAACAAACATATTTCAAACATATGCATGTAGGCTACACGTTTAACTTATTAAATGCTCAGCTTATGACAGTACCGAACTTATGGGGACCAAGCTTTGACGAGGGAAATTCATTAGGATAATCTGAGAGCAGTCTTTGGTCAGTGTAAATTATCTATTGTGTTTTATCCGTGTTCTGTTAAAATAGTAATGTTGTTGACTTTGTTTGTGTGAGCAACGCTTCTGATTCTTGTCCAAACATGTTAAAAATAGCTAATAATATACATTTGATAATCAAAATAATATTTAACAGGTCATAATACCCTTTTGAAACTTTTTATAAATCAACGATGGATTAAATTATGAGAATTTTATAATGATTTTAATTTTTTCGTTGTTCCACCGTGCCACGTCACATCCGTAAGGTGGTCTGGGTCACGCACGGTCTCACAAAATATTTAATATCCTAGTTGTGTATTAACAGATTTTTACAATAAATGTATGGTTGGATTAGTCAAACATTCTCCCAATCCGAATCCTTTAATGGTTTTTAGTAGAATCGTTCGTTTTAAAAATCACATACAGATAGTCAAAAAACTAGGTATTTAGATCCTGATTTTAAAATAGTATTATAGTATATTTCGTACCTAGGGCCGAAAATGAGGTTTTTTTAAAATGAGGTCTCGAGATAGTTTTTAAGTTCGAGACGAAGTCGATAACTTAAATCGATTGAGAGCTGCAAAACCATTTCGGTCCGTGGTACGAACGCTATTTTTCACCACACTATAGCCTACCCTATTACCACTATTCACCACTATAATAATGCACACTGATAGTCAACACAACTACAAATTTAAGGTTATGTGAAGAAATAATTTGAGGAATCAGCAAAAATAAAAATAAATAGTTGCTAGGCAACGGTGACAATAACACAATTCTATTGCAATGCTGGATTTTGTTTGTGTATTTAAGATGCATTCATGTTTTAAGAAAGTAAGCGGACAGCTGATTTTGCGGCCCCGGCCTGTAAAAACCTGCTCGGTCCCCAAATGACGATGACAGCTGGCATGGCCAGCAAAACGTAATTTTCACCAATTAACGTATGTAATACAGCCAAAAACATCATAGTGTGGTGAAACAATATTTTTTTCTAATACTATTTATCTTACTATTTTATAAATGTGAAAGTTTGTTTGTTTGTTTAAAAATTTGCGTAATTGCAATCGCGATAAAGGTTCTGGACGAAAGATAACACAGTTCTTGGGTAACATACTAAACTGAGGGGTTGCGTTATGTTATTTTAAGCTACATTTACTCATTCTTGGTATCTGAAGCTTTAATTTTCAGGTAATAAAACCTTTGTAGTTTGGTTGTAAATTGACCTAACCCTACGTTTATTTGGTTAATTCGTTTTCAATATCTAAGGTTTAATTTATTTAATTTCTTGGATAAGTAAAATCGTAATAAATTTATAAGTGAAAATTACATTAACTTCGTTTACACTATTCACAGGGCTAATAAAAGATGTTCAGGAAATTTTGGGCTTGTCTGCAAACAAATGTAACACCTCCATTGAATCTTCACAAATATTGATTAAATAACAACAAAAATACTTCCATTCGATTGTGTTAGGTTCCACCTATCCCAAAGATTGATTATAGTAAATCAGCACCGGTAATCAATAGCAAACAACTCCTTCTATTGAAGTTGTTTAAAAAAAAATTATTTTAAACTATTCATCTACTTCAAATAAATGCAAAGCATTAATAGAACTCCTGTCACAGAATGTTTGGGGATTTTATTTCAAAGTGATTTTTTTAATATTTGGTCTACAGAGATGGGTAATTGATAGTTATATTTTGTTTTATAAACCCAGAGAACTTGCCTCAAAGGAAATTTCAGTAAGTTTTTCAAACAAATCTAATCAACCGGAAATACAAAGAGATATCATTTGATATTGCACTCACTGTCTTGGTTTATTTATACATGAAGAATAATTTAAACTTCCATTTGATGAATCTTTTCTTTGATTCTTTCTTTAAAAAGTAAAGTAAGCATCCTAAGGCAAAATTGTTTATTACTTGTTCAAAGCTTTGTGTGAAATTCAAAGTGGAATTTACAGATGTTATGTTGTTTAAACAATAACTTTCATATTAAAGTTCGTGAAACTTGTATTTCAAATAATTATTATTATTTTATCTCTTATCATCGGCTCATTTTAGTTCATTACTTGAACAGTTTTAACACGTTCACTACCATCTGACACACTCCTCTGTATCCAATAAAATTAATACTGAGTTAATTTAAAAAACAGACTCCGTCTCAAGTTTTTAACAGACCATATTGGGAAATCAATCTGTACACGCCATAATAAGTACTAAACCTACACCTGCTATGACAAATTAACTTTGTTTACTGCCTCAAAATATACAACAAACTATTGTCTATAAATAAGTAAGGTTGTATCTATTTAATCTTAAAAGGGCTTGCAGGCCTTCATTAAAAATGTTCCAATTTCGGTAGCTCCCTCCAAATTATTTAAATGTCTAGATTATGTCAGGCTAAAATAATCTTAAGGAGTTTGGGTAAACTAACTAGTTTTAATCGAGAAAATTACAAGATAAAACAATATTTCTATAGAGTTCACAACCAAAAACGTTATTCAACATCATTTAAAAATAAAAACCATAAAACTTTTATTCTAATTTGAAATATTGTTAGTCAAATTAAAAACAAAGATATTAATAAAATTTTTTTATAAAACCTCGGCTTGATTTAAAAGTATTCACGTTAACCTGGACAAATCTATCTTAAGGCTATCTAAGAAAAACTCTATGGTGTAAAATTCAGAACATGAACTTTTGGATACAAAAAAGAGAGTAGTAAAATCCATGGGATTTTTTTAAATCGAGTTATTAAAACTATTGTTCACAAATAGTTACCTGCGTCAGCAGTTAACACTGTCAAGTCAGTCGCCGAACTGAGAGTGACTTCTGACATTGTCGCCTTTAGTTGTTATCAGTGCCCTTGATAAAAATAAAACTAGCGGTCTATAATCTAGTAGTTTGTGATAACAGAATAGTCTAACTATGATTTGCTGCATAGCCACTCTTTGATGGTTTTCAGTTTTTGTTGTACCATCGCCATCGTTAGCCCTTTTTATTACATCTAGAGTAAAATTCTTAATGAACTGTTCTTTTAAGCAAATGTGGCGGTCGTATAGGCATATTTTGCCGGAAAATCTATGATTTAATTGTGCTATGATAATTAACTCAACTTAATGGGAATATACTGTATATTAATACACCTCAAGATTATCGTGACTATCTTTGCAAAAACCTATAAAAAGTTGCTAAATAGAAGGTATAGTCTTGGGAATGATTGCAGGCACATAAAATGCATTAGCATGCCGACGTAAAATGTTAAAAATACATATATATATATACTATTTTGTTTACTTCAAAACTTGGCCTGACAATGAACAATATTGACAATCCAATATTGACTTCCGTAGATTCTATTTGACATAAACATATAAATTATATTTTTACGACAATTGAAAGAGATGTAAAACTGTCACAAATTTAACATTAGAGTCTTTTTGAACGATTCAAGATGGCTAAAACTAATGATGACGTTTTAAGTTGGCTACATCTTCGTGTTTGTGTACTATCAGTGTATGACTTCATGTTGCACTGCACCGACAACATTATACACACCAAGACTGAATTCGACAGCTCGTCCAAGACTGAATACATTACTTCAAAAATGAAACAGTATCTAATTGCCAGACCATTACACTTCAATAGAATTCATTACCGATCACACGTATTCAAGTCTTTGGTTCGTCCAGCTCATGAATACAGGCCTGTCATTGTTGTAGCCACATCAACAAAAATACATTACTGCACTTGAGGATATCCAAAAGCACATTGAGAGAAAGTTGGGACTTGGGTTTCTTATTAAATTCCTATTGTCACTTATATTGAGGAGCAGTTTGACATTCTTCCACTGCATATACGCAGAAATGCTTATCTTATTGCGCTCTACAAGTTTTTTATCTGGACAGTCCTGCTCTCCTAGTTTAGCGGATGTCATCCCTAGGAACTCCCTATGTGATCTTCCTATAAGAAGTGTCATCTTCCTACTTTGCATGCCTACAACAGTGGTCTTTAAGACCCCTCAGATATGGATGTGAGGTTTCAGAGCAAAACAACATTCCGTTGTTTCTGCTAAGTCTTTTCGAATTACAGTGGTCCTGGTGATAGCTCTTTAATGCATTTATACCAGGCTCATCGGGGCTACAAGGCATTATTTTATTGGCGGTTCGATATATTTTCTGCCAACTAATATTTTACCTTATTTATTAGTTTATTATGAATTTTTCGCTTTAATTGTATTTCTACATTTCCATGCATGTTATTAATTGTATCACAAACCAATCACCTCTTGTTTTTCTATTCTTGATATTGTTATGATACATTGGACTAAACTTATTATTTTCATACCGTTGGGAAAATTTTTATTTTTAATTAAATTACTTTTCTTGTATGTCAAAGGTTGCATTTTTTTTAGTACTATAAATTAAGTTATTTACCTCCTTTGAAATCCTTGTTAATTGCCAACTTATTATCTTTATTCCATTTTGATTCATTATCGATGTGGTTATTTATTTGTCATTGATGTTGCTTAATCTCAGTTGCATTTACTATATTAGCATGCTAATTGATTTGAACTACTACACATCTGATTGAAAACGAAGTTACCCGTTGAATGAATATATTTAATGAATGAATATATTAAATATAAAACTGAACATAATGATACAAAACACGAACATAAATTATGCGTACGGCTTGCTACCTAACGGTCTATGTAGTAAATTCTGTCGATTCAGTACCGTGCAATTTTATATTGGTTTCGGTAACGCAAAATCCAGTCCGTGTGATATTCAGTATTAACAACGCTTTGCGAATTAATTAAGTTCCCCGATAGCTTAGTTTACTGCCATGTAGCTATCACCGAAACAGTCAAACAATGTATTAGTGAACTCAGTTTGAATATTACAATTTCAATCTAAATCTAGTTTACTTGTATCATTGGTCACAACTATTCAACCCTGCATTAGAAAAATTCTGAATTGTTCAATTTGTCGGAAATATGCGTTACAACTTATTAGATTGTAACCCAACAAAGCTAAGGAATGATTTGTAAGATCCGACTTTTACATGATGTTGTACAACAAAGATTGATTAACATTATCTACATCTTGTTGGTAGGATTCTCGCACGCCGCGAAGCTATTGTTCAACATCATAACCATTAATCTGTTCCAATTCCAAAGCTTGATTGTGGGATGCTTGCTTCATTACATCTATATCGCACAATTTGAAATTGTCCTTGCCTCTTCTGAATGAACTAATAAAGCTGCAATTTGTTATAATACTGATATGTAATCTCAATAATTATAACTGTTGTAGTTTTGTACTTAGTTATAATAAAAGACTTCTTCAATTACAAGCAAGGTTAAAAATGCTTTTAAACATCTTGTAAGACCCCAAATATATGTAAAAATATAAAATGGAACATAATAGGACAGTTAGCATTCCATTCGTACAATTATTAGATCCTTTATTATGTACAAAAACGCAACAAATGCATGGGAAAATCTTTTCAACAGATTTTAACATGGGGACACAATTTATTATGTTACGACAATGCAAGTACAATCGTTAATTAAAAAATCAATAAGACAATGAAAAATCCTGTATCATTTGTATACAACATCAACAAAAATTAGTCTATACGAAGGTCAAACAGTTCTTATTTCATCAGTATTCCAAGGATTTGTCAGAAATTATCATGTTTATTTTTGTGGTGGACGCATTCTATAATTAGCCATATATAAAGAAGCCCCTTTTATCATTCTGACACGTTATTTGCGAGAGGCAGTCAATAATTATGTCATCGGGTCTCCCACCCGTCCGCGATAACCGTCAATTAACTTCCCTTATTTATGTATCTTCCTAAAATACTCTTAATAAAATACATGCAACCAAAACACACATATAACTTCAACCCCCATAAACACATCATCTTAATGTTTTTAAGGGCTAAATATGTTTTCGAATTATGTATAATAATTTCAAAATGTGTTCAAACTTCCATATTTGCCAGATAATATACAAATTGTCTGGACATATTTTGTGGACTTGCTCCTTGGGCTAAGACAAAGATAAAATGCCTTATAAGTAGTATGGGTCTAAACAGCCTAGATTTCTCATGGTCTGTTTGTGATTTTCAACAATTATTTTATTTATATCTTGGGCATTTTTCAAAATAGAATGTTAAAAACTTGGTTTCAAGCTTACAAAGTTTCGTTCAAATATCTCAAGACGTTTCAATATGGCGGTCATTTAAAATATTTAGTGCCAAATTTCTTGAAACCCGTAAATATTAAGACAATTTTTCTTCCAATTCAAAATATTGATAATTTAAATCTAAATCAAATAAGTCCTTGTTTGTAAAAATCGGATGACAAACAACCAAGTTATCAGTTTTTTTCTAAATTCAGTTACGCAATTTAATAGGATTGCCATTACTGTTCTGTAAAAATAACAAATAATAAACAATATGAAAGCCCTATTAAATTGCGTATCCAAATATAGAAAAAAATGATAACTCGGTTGTTTGTCATTCGATTTTAAGAAACACAGTCCCATTATATTTGGAATTATATCTTTTTACCCTGAAAAATATTTTCTTAAAATTTATGGTTTACATGAAATATGGCAATAACATGTTAAACGGCCGCCATATTAAAATGGCTTGAGATATTGTACCGAAACTTTGTAATCTCTTTTTACCTACTAAAATACACATTTATACTATTTTTGGAATTTATACCTCGAAAAATGCCCAAGATATAAAATAATCACTAACATACCGACAGACATAAGTCTAGCATTTTAAACCCATACTTATATGGCATTTTATGTTTCTCTTAGCCCAAGGAACAAGTCCAGAAAATATGTCCAGACAATTTGGAAACACCCTGTATGATGTTGCAAATCACCCAATTTAATATTGCTGCAAAAAGACTAAAGGTAATTTGTATCTTACTAAATAGCTTAATCATCATGTTTTTCCTTGAATTTACTAAAATATCCCATGAATTAAACTGACATCTTTTGATGAATTGGTTACTTTTATTTGTCCTCATGATCCTAAGAAAGCGCAAATGATGTATTGTGCTTCAACTAAACCTTTTGTATGTCTTATCTGGAAGTAGAACGGAACTGTGACTTAAATTTAATAGTTTCGATAAATGTTTCTATTCAATCTTACAAACTAAACTATAACGTAATAATAAACGTATACATTATGTTTCAATTTGCCGATTTATAAATAAGGTAAGCCTTCTGATAGTCAACAAAAACTGCAATGTTTACATTTTCGAAGCACGGGTTGGCAAGTAGCTACTAACAATAAACAGCAAACTATTATACTAACGTATTTAACCAGATCAATGTCCAGCTTTCATATGCTTTTATGATAATTAGGACTGCTTTATTCATATGAGTGCATTCTAAATGAGAAAATACCGAGTAATTATCTGAAATGTGGCTCCCTGGTTGGGCCCGGGCCAAAGAGCTCGGACCAGAGTTGCTACTTTTGTTTTATTCAAAATTTGTTGCAGATTACATTTTGCATTTTTAACTTGACATTAATTTAGCTTTTCCATTTCACTGGCCTTCTCGTTTCTGTGTTTAAATAAATGTAATTGTGTTAAAAAGTATGATTACTGTATATACTGTAGAATAAAGATAACGTTTACATAAAGATTAGATAAAGACGTTTAGATAAAGATTACAGTTTATTTTAATAACGTCTAAAAATAATGCAATATAATGCAAAAGGAATTATTGATGTATTGAACAAAGTGTTACTGAAATAAACTTTAAAGAATTTAAATATAATTTTTTTATAAATTGTAATTGTTTAGTACGTAAACGAAAAGTTTTAAGTGTGGACTTAATTAGGTAAATAGATGTAAATATCAAAGTTAAATACCCCCGCCGCAGCAAACCTGCCGACTAAGCGAATTTCCATTTGTCTTAATTGATTTTCAATTAAATATATTTTAATAACATTAAGTTTAACGAGTACCTAGGTTTGCTGCTACAAGGAAACTAATAAAGTGTGTTTTTTTGTAAAATATTGATAGCTTAGTACAAAATAAATAAATTTGATCAAAATACAAAATAAAAAAGCAAACTACAATATTTTACAATATTCTCCATAAGAATAACATGGGAATTTTAAATTTACAATTTTTTTAATTTTCTCCGTCACTATTAACCGAACAAAAATACTTTTATATACTAAATTAATTGTTTTTTTAAGCTCTTTAAAAAGGTCTAAAGAGAAATTGGGAAATTTTGTGTTTTGAGGGTCAAAAGTGAGAAAAACCAATTTTTACCCCATAAAACCCCCCGTAAAGCCCCGTTCCCATGGTCCGATCATGCTGGTTCGCGAACTCATTCAAGTTTATCCCGCTTTACACTTTTAAACCAAATTTCATCAAAATTGGACAAAAATTACTCAAGTTATCGCGTTCACGGACGTGTATATATATATATATATATATATATATATATATATATATATAAGTCTATATATATATACATATATAAAAATTTGAACGAATGGTGTTTTTGGCCTCTGGGGACATCAAAATGAAAAAGTAAATCTGTCCCGGGTCTAGGTCTTACCGTGCCACCTACGGTAATAGCTACTTCCCTATAGGGAAATTCGCTAAAACTATAAAGAACAAACTAAATGATCAACATTTAAAAATTAAAACATTAAAAACTTCATAAAATTAACTTGGGATTTTTTAAGGAATCAAATGTTATAACTTTCAGCCATTTATGTTAACCATTGCACAGCTAATTCATTAATTCAAAGTATAGAGTGTGTATTACAAACTTTTCTTGACTCTTGAAACTATATTTAATAAATAGATCTTTTAATTTGGTTAAAATATTTAGGAGTCCTTTTAAAACAACAATTAATAATAAATAAACATCACAATTCACTTTTCATACCCCCCGACAAAACTTGAACCTCTATTCTTAGCTAATCCACACTTTAACTAGGGAATGTGTTAAATGTTTGCTATGAGGTTGTTTTGAAGCACGCAGAAAACCAATTTAATTTGCATTCAGAGATTAACAGGTAATTACATGCTTTCGACTTTCCGTCATTTCCAAACTGAAGTAGGTTTTGATTAAGTCCTCTGACGTGGAGAGCGTCACCGATCATAGAGAGGATGTTTTACTATATCTTCTACACCACCGATTTTTGTTTTATTGTAGAGGAGATTATGTAGACAAAAAATGGAGTAATATTTTCAAACATAACTAGGATGTGTTGGTAGGTATTGTAATAGGTATATTGTATTCAATATATCAGTGAATATTCGGTGAGTCGGTGGCTCAGTTGGTAGCGTCGCGTTTGGGCCCAAGAGTACGTTTTCTGTGGCCCAAGGCAGTAGTGTCGTGGGTTCGGATCCTGGTCACTGCCACAAACTTGTATCAGTACAGTTCACCTTTGTACTGTACCGGCTCACCCCTGTAGTCTATGTGGACGGACAAATGCAAGGTTAAAAGAGGCAGCCAACCTCTTTAAATAATATATATATATATATATATATGTATATATATATATATATATATGTATATATTCAATAAAATTTACAGTAATTAGTCACCAAGGTGCCATAAGAAGTGCGAATTATTGAATCAACTGTATTTTATCAATTAATATCGCACTTGACTTAAGGTTATCAACAAAGCAACACTGTGTTTGTCAGATTGTTTTGCACTTGTGTTCACTGGAAGCCACGATCTAAACTTTCAATTAAAAAACAAAGCAAGTAATTAGTCTCTAAGGTTTCAGGAAGCCACACCACAAACAGTCTAATTAACGCCTTCTTATACGCCTCTGTTTCGCCAAGATTTCTAAGTATTATACTCAGGTTGAGGACATGTATAAATAGTGAAATTTCTATTCAGGCCACGAAATTGTGAAGATTGTAATAACTTGAGTAACATGCAAGGTTGTATTCAATTTTACATAAGTTTCAAAGAACACATAGGAAAACTTCTTCTTTGGCTAGTATAATTTAATCGTCTTTCTATCCAAGTAGTTATGGATCTCCGATGATTACTACTGGTTCGTTCCCAAGCGGGACACATGAGTAATTTCATTGAATTATTTTAATTGGTGTTACAAGTCAGCGTTACAATGCAACAAGACCAGAGTTTTAACCGTTCCTTGAAAAAATCTCAAATACGAACTTGGAGTATAAAAACACTACAGTTATTATGGTTATATACGAAACTTAATTAATTGTAAGAGTAAATGTCAAACCAAGGTGAACAAAAAGTAGTGAAATTACTCATAAGTGATATAATTAGTTGATTGTTATAATTGTGAATAGATTAGTCTAAAAGAGGCTTTGCACAAATACAGTACCAACTGTATACAATTTTCGATAAAAATATTTACGCAATTTCAGTAAATGAGTTGTTAAATACCTGAATGGCTGAGCATGTCATTTTTTGAGAAAGGTTTCTTGTACAGGGTGTCTACTTCGACTGTCTCGTGTCGTGTCGTGTGTTACTAGACACACAGGTGTATTACTTTATTAGATATTACTGAAAACTTGTGACGACCTCCACTAATTTTTATGTGCTTCATTTCCCCCAGTACGAACAACTTTTGTTCATTTCAACTACAGCAGATTGTTTGTAAGGAGTCAAGTAGTTCATACCTTCATTTAATTTGTAATTAGATTTTAAAGAAAATTATTTTCTAATAATACCAATGTAGAAAAACTTGCAAAATAGAATCCCGAAATAGAATAACGAAATAGAATGGGGGAGCGAGCTGGTCTAGTGGTCAGAGCGCGGAGCTTCGGTCCAAGAGGTCCGGGGTTCAAATCCTCCAAATCACCAATGATTTATTTAAATCACCAAGTGATAATGCTGCAACCCCTAGGTCTAGCCTGAAGTAATGTGAAAAACAATCCCAGGCTTGTGCCTAGCGTCCTAGGTCAAAAAACGTAGAAAAACTTGCGAAATGGAATCCCATCAAAATATATCTTTTTATCTAAATCATTAGATCCCTTTTCGATTCAATACATCAAATGTACAGTAATTTATAGTCAAAGTAATATGATACAAGCCCTACTTTATATGATACAAGAAACTTTTACCTAAAAAAACGTCAACGCATTTATTATACTAATTAATTTTCATAAATTTTGTCTGTACACGTGAAAGAGAAGAATGACGTTATTTCTGTTGGCTATATTTTATGTTTGACCGAATTCCATGAAGGGTTTGTTTGTATTTATCGGATGCTAACGGAGGCATGTAGAACAGTTCAAATAATTGACCGCTATCACGGATGATCGGACAGTTTGTCACATCGACAGTTTAACTGATGTTTGTTCATCATGCTGTTATATGTTCGCTGCGACATTTCCAACAATGTATTGAAGTTATGACTCGCCTGTCCACACTAATATGCAATCTAGACAGGTGAATAATTGTTATTAACTTGTATATTTTTTACATTTGAGTCTGTAATTTATTGCATCATCCTTTCTCCTACTTTTTTATGTGCCAATTTTGTATAAAGTGTAGGAATTTCAGTAGGCTACTTCAATGCTCATGTATTGCAATGATGGAAAACTTATCCAAGGTTTCAGTCAACTGCTTACAGTAGTTTTGATAATTTAAAAATTACGTCTTTGATTACCCACCTATTTTCCACACAAATGTTTACGAACAATCATCAATGATTTGCTTTACACTCAGCTCCACATTACAAATCATTACATTGGGACATAGTGTTGGGTATTTTAAACCGAATGTGGTGAAGTAGTGATTTGTTTTGTAATTTATTTTTACCAGGACCAGTTATTAAAACGAATCCTAGACAGCTGGGTCAAGTTTCGAACCACTACAAAGCTACTGTCATTTTTCAGTAATATTTTTTATCCACAATCTATCCAATTATCCCAGCAGTACTTGACACATGTTACACAATTAAGTTTAAACCCAAATTCCAAGAAAATTTACGTCTAATGAAAACCTCTTGCTAGGATTACAATCCAGACATAAGCTCTTGTTAATTAGGTGAAATTGCAAAATAATTGATGATACTTGAGTTCTAAAACTGTTCCAGTTATGAATGTTGAGAGGTAACAAAATTATATGTTAAATGTTCAAAAGCCCAAAACCGAGAAAATTAATTACTAAACGTTATTAATATTACGTAGAGAAGCAACGTATCATACACACGTACTAGAGGTAAGAGCTCTTACTCTGACTAGGGTCGTGGCTTCACAAGAAGGGATGTTTGTATGTTCTCCACCTCACCCCCCCCCCCCAACCACCACACCATCCCCAAACAAAACATTACACACTTGCCTACCTTTAACACGCAACAGCATAGTGATCAGATTGACCAAGCTGTAGCCTCCCTTGTACATCCCCCTTGAAGGTTAGCTTAGGTAGATATCAAATAGAGTTCACCTCCTTAACTTTCAGTAAACAAAACTGTCGATTACACACTCATAATACTTTTAAACATCCAGTACATTTAAAAGCGTAGTTTGTGAGTGTTTTTCCGGAAAAATATTGAAACTACTAACAGGGGTGAAACTTTCCAAAAATGTTAACATGCCAAATCATCAATGTGAGATTATTTATTTTCTTAATATTCTCGGTCTATGTCTTGAGAATGTCCAATGTTACGGGTTTGAACTTATATAAGTAAATTTTGATTGGTCTTCAAGGCAAAAAAAACTAAATAAATACCTCCGCCACAGATCCTTGCCAATTTCTATTTTCCTAGTATTTTTACTAAAATACTTTCTTAAAATATTTGCTCATGTAAAATGTGATCATATTTTTTACAACATTAGGTTTAATTACAACTTAGGTTTGCTACTACAATGAATACTATTTGTTCGGCTAAATGTTAATAGGATAGTATGGAATTAATAAATATACCAAACAACAGTATATTTTAGGTGTAAAGTTATTTAAACTTTCTCTGTTTAGTCTTACAAAAACACAAAAATATTCGTTTTAAAAACAATAAATGATAGCTTTATTTAAATAATAAATTTTCATGTTCACGGGTAAAAAACAAACCCTAACTTTGCAAAAAAAATTATAGTTTTAACAGATAACTTGGGAACGCAGTATAATCTTTATGGATGACATGAGAATCTTGAGGAAATTCATAGCATTTCATTAATTTTTTTAATATTATTTTTTTATTTGACCTCATTTTACTTTTTAATATTAAAGGTCAGTGTTTTTTTAATTACTGACACCCCATTTTAAAACTGCTAGGTTACCAGGTTTTTTGAACGGTTGGCTTGATAGAATGTGTATGAGTTTTTACAGAATCAACCATTAATATTTATAACTTGGACGTACATGTGCTGTGGACCATATGTTACCAGGAAACCTCAAATCGAATAACTTGCGGAAATCCCAGGCGGGAAAAGTTTTGGATCGTAAACATGTAGTAGGATTTAAAAAAAATAACTTTAACAATAATGATTCACTATATCTCTATTTTTGACATTTTGTCCTATAATAACAGTGTTTGGGTTGTTTTGGTTTAATTTGTTGTTGAGTAACGTTAAATTATTTAGGTTTTTCACTTCACACATTTAAGTTCTGCCAGTTAATCCTATCGTATTTAAAATTTCCTACCAATGAAACTAAGTACTTTTGTTATGAAGTTTAGGTTTTTTTATGTTTTATGCATACCTAAAATAATCATTATTTGTATTAATTAGTAGGGTACACCTCTCTATAAGCTCTCTTTCTTAAATAATTTCTGAAACAAGTCCAATATTTCTGCAACATAACCTCAGATAATAATGCCTATGACAACATTAATCTATCCAAGCTCTAAATTTTTGGAATTTTTTCAATTTATATATCAATACCAATCTTGAATGGACATATTCACTTTTATACTTTTAAGGTATACTTGTGGTTTCCATGTTATAGTGTTATTTTTAATGTTTAAAAAATATATATATTTAATTTAAAATATAGGGTGTCCCACGAAGAGGTTTAAATGTTTGATTTCGTATTACTTGCCAATTTATGCACTGAACATTTTAAAACTTTACACAATTTATGAACTATATTCTGAAAATATTCTGGGAAAATTTCAGCTCCCTATGGGAGAAAGTATGTGTCAGAATGCTGATACCGTTTATTGAATTTCTATCTCGAAAAATGCCCAAGATATAAAATAATCACTAACATACCGACAAACATAAATCTAGCATTTTAGACCCATACTTTTATGGCATTTTATGTTTGTCTTAGCCCAAGGAACAAGTCCAGAAAATATGTCCAGCCAAATTTGGAAACACCCTGTATGATGTTGCAAATCACCCAGTTTAATGTCGCTGCAAAACTTATTAATTTATTTATTATCTACGGTTCCACCATTTTTACAATGTTAGTTAATAATAACAGTCAAGACAGCTAGATTTCAAATGACTTAAATAATGAACAATATATACAATCGATTAATAACAAAATTACAACTACAATCTATTTACAAACAAGACTTTGCAGTTTAATAATAATATTATAGGTTACATGCAAGTGCAATAATGCCGAAAGATAATGGAATGCTCTTGATAATCAGTAATACAGACACAACAAATTCATGAAACAATAATGAGTTCCAATCAACAAGTTAACATGCTACTACTTTAATGAGACAATAATGGAAATAAAATCAAATATGCAACTAAAGCTAAACTAAATCAAAAATGACTAAAGGTAATTTGTTTCTTACTAAATAGCTTAATATTGACTTGAATCATTATTTTTCCCTTGAACTTATTAAAACATCCCATGAATGTAAACTGTCATCTTTTGGTGAATTGGTTACTTTCATTTGTCCTCATGATCCTAAGAAAGCGCAAATGATGTATTGTGCTTCAACTAAACCTTTTGTATGTCTTATCTGGAAGTAGAACGAAAGTATGACTTAAATTTAATAGTTTCGATAAATGTTTCTATTAAATTTTACAAACTAAACTATAACGTAATAATAAACGTATACATTATGTTTAAATTTGCCGATTTATAAATAAGGTAAGCCTTCTGATAATCTTAAAACAAACACTACAATGTTTACATTTTCGAAGCACGGGTTGCCAAGTAGCTACTAACAATAAACATCAAACTATTATACTAACGTATTTAACCAGATCAGATGTCCAGCTTTCATATGCTTTTATGATAATTAGGACTGCTTTATTCATATGAGTGCATTCTAAATGAGAAAATACCGAGTAATTATCTGAAATGTGGCTCCCCGGCTGGGCCCGGGCCAAAGCGCTCGGACCAGAGTTACTACTTTTGTTTTATTCAAACAACTTAATTTGTTGCAGATTACATTTTGCATTTTTAACTTGACATTAATTTAACATTTCCATTTCACTGGCCTCCTCGTTTCTGTGTTTAAACAAATGTAATTGTGTTAAAAAGTATGATTGCTGTATATACTGTAGAATAAAGATAACGTTATTGATTACATTTTATTTTAATAACGTCTAAAAATAATTTAATATAATGCCAAAGGAATTTGTATTTGATGTATTGAACAAAGTGTTACTGAAATAAACTTTAAAGGATTTAAATATTATTTATTTAGAAATTTCAATTATTAAATACGTAAACAAAAAAATGTTAAGTGTGGACTTAATTAGGTAAATAGATGTAAATATCAAAGTTAAAAACTATAAAGAACAAACTAAATGAACAACGTGATAAACATAAAAATTTTATAATTAAAAACTTCATAATATTAACTTGGGATTTTTTAAGGAACCAAATGTTATAACTTTTAGCCATTTATGTTAACCATTGCACAACTAATTTTTAATTCAAAGTAAAGGATATGTATTACAAACTTTAAGGTACGTAGGCCTACTGTTTTAAATTATCAGAAACTGAGTAATCGTATTGGACTTCAAGTTATTTATTTAATCTTTTTGATTATTTTATATCAGTTAATTTAATTCTAAAGAATATAGTTGGAAAATAAATATTACGAGGGGACCCCTTCACAGTTTGTGCATTTTAGTAGAGTTCAAAACTTGTTTAGAGGCAAAACACATTATTAATTTAACCTTATTCTTTTCAAAGATTACGTTCCTTTAAATTACATTAAATTTGTTATCTGTAAATCTGTATCATAGAGTGATATACCCAATTAAATATCACTAAAAGGATAGTCAGTTTAAAGACATTTTCATGAACCGTTTAATCTCTTGCTTACTATATGAATGTGATTAACTCTTCCGATTCTAAAATCTGAAGCAAAATTTTAGTTACGAGTCTGTAAATAAGCGTTTAGAACGTTGATAGTTTCAAAATATTTCTTCATTCATTTGCAACAATAACATAGCAGACTCCTAGTTTTCTTGACCCTTGAAACTATACTTAACAAATAGATCTTTTGATTTGGTTAAAATATTTAAAGTCCTATTGAAACAACAATTAATAATAAACAAACGTCAAAATTTACTTTACCCCGGAAAAAACCTCAAACCTCTTAGTCCTGGCTAATCCACACTTTAACAAGGGAATGTGTTTAATGTTTGCTGTGAGGTTGTTTTGAAGCACGCAGAAAACCAATTTAATTTGCATTCAGAGATTAACAGGTAATTACATGCTTTCGACGGACTTTCCATCATTTCCAAACTGAAGTATGTTTTGATTAAGTCCTCTGACGTGGAGAGCGTCACCGATCTAGAGAGGATGTTTACTTTATATCTTCTACACCACCGATTTTTGTTTTATTGTAGAGAAGATTATGTAGACAAAAAATGGAGTTATATTTTCAAACATAACTATGATGTGTTAGTATTTTAATAGGTATATTGTATTCAATATATCAGAAAATATTTGGTGAGTCGGTGGCTCAATTGGTAGCGTCGCGGACTTTGGGCCAAAGGCAGTAGTGTCGTGGGTTCGGATCCTGGTCACTGCCACAAAATTTTATCAGTACAGTTCACCTTTGTACTGTACCGGCTCACCCCTTGCTTTGCTGGATACGTTCCACGCACAGATCTGTAGTCTATGTGGACGGACAAATGCAAGGTTAAAAGAGGCCACCAACCTCTTTAAATAATATATATATATATATATATATATATATATTCAATAAAATTTACAGTAATTAGTCACCAAGATTCCATAGAAGTGCGAATCATTGAGTCAACTGTATTTTATCAATGAATATCGCATACTTGACTTAAGGTTATCAACAAAGCAACACTGTGTTTGTCAGATTGTTTTGCACTTGTGTTCACTGGAAGCCAAGATCTAAACTTTCAATTAAAAAACAAAGCAAGTAATTAGTCTCTAGGGTTTCAGGAAGCCACACCACAAACAGTCTAATTAACGCCTTCTTACGCGCCTCTGCTTCGCCAAGATTTCTAAGTATTTTACTCAGGTTGAGGACATGTATAAATAGTAAAGTTTCTATTCAGGCCACGAAATTGTGAAGATTGTTATAACTTGAGTAACATGCAAGATTGTATTCAATTTTACATAAGTGTCAAAGAACACATAGGAAAACCTCTTGAAGTATAATTTAATTGTCTTTCTATCCAAGTAGTTATAGATCTCCAATGATTACTACAGGTTCGTTCCCAAGTGGGACATATGAGTAATTCCATTGAATTATTTTAATTGGTGTTATAAGTCAGCGTTACATTGCAACAAGACCAGAGTTTAAACCGTTCCTTAAAAAAGCTCAAATACGCCCTTGGAGTATAAAAACACTACAATTATTATGGCTGTATACGAAACGTAATTAATTGTAAGAGTAAATGTCAAACCAAGGTGAACGCAACGTAGTGAAATTACTCATAAGTGCGATAATTAGTTGATTGGTATAATTGTGAATAGTTTAGTCTAAAAGAGGCTTTGCACAAGTACAGTAACCAACTGTATACAATTTCCGTTCGATAAAAATATTTACGCCATTTTAGTAAATTGGTTGTTAAATAACTGAATGGCTGAGCATGTCATTTTTTGTAAAGGTTTCTTGTATAGGGTGTCTACGTCGAGTGTCTCGTCGTGTCGTGTGTTACTAGACACACAGGTGTATTACTTAATTAGATATTATAGAAAACTTCCTACGAACTCTACTAATTTTTATGTGCTTCATTTCCCCCAGTACGAAACAGCGATTTTTGATTTCCACTACAGCAGATTGTTTGTAAGGAGTCAAGTAGTTTATACCTTCATTTAATTTGTAATTAGATTTTCTAATAATACCAATGTAGAAAAACTTACGAAATTGAATCCCATCAAACTGGTTATTATGTTTTTATCTAGACTTTTCGAGTCAGTAGATAAGATTTGCAGTAATTTATAACCAAAGTAATGGGACACAAGCCCTACTATACAAGAAACTTTAACCTGAAAAAAAACTTAAACGTATTTATTATACTAATTAATTTTAATAAATTTTGTCCGTACACGTGAAAGAGAAGAATAACGTTATTTCTCTTTGGCTATATTTTATGGTTGACCGAATTCCATGAAGGGGTTGTTTGTATTTATCGGATGCTAACAGAGGCATGTAGAACAGTTCAAATAATTGACCGCTATCATGGATGATCGGTTTGTCATATCGACAGTTTAACTGATGTTTGTTCATCATGCTGTTATACGTTCGCTGCGACATTTCCAACAATGTATTGAGGTTATGACTCGCCTGTCCACACTAAAATGCAATCTAGACAGGTGAATAATTGTTATTAATTTTGAATATATTTTTACATTTGAGTCTGTAAATTATTGCATCACCATTTCTCATGTTTTCTTTTTTATGTGCCAATTTTGTATAATGTGTAGGAATTTCAGTAGGCCACTTCAATGCTCATGTATTGCAATGATGGAAATCTTATCCAAGGTTTCAGTCAAATGCTTACAGTAGTTTGATAATTTTAAAATTTTGTATTTGGTCACCCACCTATTTTTCCACACAAATGTTTACGAACAATTATCAATGATTTGCTTTACACTCAGCTCCACATTACAAATCATTACCATTACATTGGGACATAGTGTTGGGTATTTTAAACCGAATGTGATGGAGTGATTTGTTGTGTAATTTATTTTTACCAGAACCAGTTATCAAACCGAATCCTAGACAGCTGGGTCAAGTTTCAAACCACTACAAAGCTACTGTCATTTTTCAGTAATATTTTCTAACCAAAATCTATCCAATTATCCCAGCAGTACTTGACACATGTTACACAATTAAGTTTAAACCCAAATTCCAAGAAAATTTACGTCTAATGAAAACCTCTTGCTAGGATTACAATCCAGACATAAGCTCTTGTTAATTAGGTGAAATTGCAAAATAATTGATGATACTTGAGTTCTAAAACTGTTCCAGTTATGAATTTCGAGAGGTAACAAATTAATATATATGTTAAATGTTCAAAAGCCCAAAACCAAGAACATTAATTACTAAACGTTATTAATATTACTTAGAGAAGCATATCATACACACGTATTTGAGGTAAGAGCTCTTACTCAGGGTCGTGGCTTCACAAGAAGGGATGTTTGTATGTTCTCCACCTCACCCCCCCCCCCCCCCCCCAACCACCACACCATCCACCAAACAAAACATTACACACTTGCCTACCTTTAACACGCAGTAGCATAATGATCAGATTGACCAAGCTGTAGCCTCCCTTGTACATCCCCCTTGAAGGTTAGTTTAGGTAGATATCCAATAGAGTTCACCTCCTTAACTTTCAGTAAACAAAAATATCGATCACACACTCATAATACTTTTAAACATCCAGTACATTTTAAAGCAGATGTGGTTTGTGAGTGTTTTCCGGAAAAATATTAAAACTACTAACAGGAGTGAAGCTTTCCAAAAATGTTAACATGCCAAATCATCAATGGGGGATTATTTATTTTTTGATATTGTCGGTCTATGTCTTGAGAATGTCCAATGTTACGGGTTTGAACTTATATGAGTAAATTTTGATTGGTCTTCAAGGCAAAAAAAAACTAAATAAATACCTCCGCCACAGATCCTTGCCAATTTCTATTTTCCTAGTATTTAGGCTAAAATAATTTGTTAAAATATTTGCTCATGTCAAATGTGTTCATATTTTTTACAACATTAGGTTTAATTACAACTTAGGTTTGCTGCTACAATGAATACTATTTGTTCGGCTAAATGTTAGTAGGGTAGTATGGAATTAATAAATATACCAAACAACAACAGTCTATTTTAAGTGTACAGTTTTTTTAAACTTTCTCTGTTTAATCTTACAAAAACACAAAATTATTCGTTTTAAAAACATAAATGATAGCTTTATTTAAATAAGAAATTTCCATGTTCAAGGGTAAAAAACAAACCCTAACTTTGCAAAAAAAAATTATAGTTTTAACAGATAACTATAATTTGGGACACAGTATAATCTTTATGGATGACATGAGGATCTTGAGGAAATTTATAGAATTTCATTTATTTTTTCAATATTAATTTTTTATTTGACCTGATCATACTTCTTAATAAAAGGTCAATGTTTTTTTTTTTCAATATGTTTTATACTGTAGGTCAATGTTTTTTTTTTAATGACTGACACCCCATTTTAAAACTGCTAGGTAAGTAACTAGGTTACCAGGTTTGTTTGAACGGTTGGCTTGATAGAATGTGTATGAGTTTTTACAGAATCAACCATTAATATTTATAACTTGGACGGCCATGTGCTGTGGACCATATGTTACCAGGAAACCCCAAATCGAATAACTTTCGGAAATCCCAGGCGGGAAAAGTTTTGGATCGTAAACACGTAGTAGGATTTAAAAAATAATAACTTTAACACTAATGATTCACTCAATATGATTATCTCAATATTTTTTACATTTTGTCCTATAATAACAGTGTTTGTGTTGCTTAGGTTTAATTTGCTGTTGAGTAACGTTTAATTATTTAGGTTTTTCACTTCACACAATTTAGGTTCTGCCAGTTAATCCTATCGTATTTAAAATTTCCTACCAATGAAACTAAGTATATTTGTTAAGAAGTTTAGTTTTTTTATGTTTTATGCTTACCTAAAATAATCATTATTAGTAGGGCACACCTCTCTATAAGCTCTCTTTCTTATATAATTTCTAAAACGAGTCCAATATTTCTGCAACATAACCTCAGATAATAATGCCTATGACAACTTTAATCTATCCAAGCTCTAAATTTTTGGCAATTTTCAATTTATATATCAATACCAATCTTGAATGGACATATTCACTTTTATACTTTAAGGTATACTTGTGGTTTCCGTGTTATAGTGTAATTTTTGAATGTTAAAAAAATATATTTAATTTAAAATATACCGATGATAAGGTTAGTAGTGTTATTAAACTAAATATCAATAAGCTTTATTAAGCTATGTAGAGCATTTTAATCCCCTAAAGTTGTTCACTGTACGAGCGCTCAACATAGACCACATGTTTTTTTATTTAACCTAACCTATGAATGTGGATTTTCACTCTGACATTGGCACAAGAGTGATTTTGCCCTTCTTAATAACCACGCCACAAATTTAACCAAAATCCATTACATATTTGCTTTTAAATTATACTTACTACCACAGATGATCCAGTAACGGTAATCAAAAAAGTAAAACAGCAACTCTAAGACTGGTTCGTGGAGCTAATCACCTATTTAATCACTAAAGGAGTTCTATGAACAAAACAAAATCAAGCAAAAAAAGGAAAAAAAGAAAAAAAAAGAAAAAACAAAAAAACTTTTGTTTCTTTCTCACACTAATTTACGAGTGTTTCTTTAATAAATTACTATGTCGGACGTTGTCTATTGGCTTGTGTATGTTAGCAATGGTTACTTTGTAGAGCAATCATATAAATGAAGAATCCTATGCGGCAATTTCAATGGGAAATACAATTATTTTTCCCGAGAACTTTCCTCTTCACTCAACAATGAAATACACGTGACTCGATCGTGACCTTGACCTTGACTTGTCACGTGATATATCCATCTGACATTGACGGAATTTCTCTTCTACCATGATTGTCTCCAGACAAGACACTAAATGGCGATGCATCACAATACAATTGGCTTGAAGTTGTTAAAGTAGGCATTTCAAGGTTGATTTGTACTTGACGATCTATATCATATTGTTAAGTCGACCCGAATGTCTTTTCTTCACAAAGTGATGATTTGAGAATAAAAGACAAGGTCTTTCAGTAAGGGCAAATGGTTCGTAGAAGTTAGCTTCATTCTGTTTCGTCTTTAATTTTGGGTAACAAAAATCTCATTCTATTGAAAAACCTAACTCGAGCATATTTAATTCAGTTAATTTGTGTTTTTACCAGGAAAGTTTTGGGGTAGTTTTGATTTTTTCCATTTCTTATGTATTTTGGGGTGCTGAATCCGAATCTGAGGTTTGCCAACAAAAATTCTTGACGCAACATTGACAAAAATGAGAAAAATATGGAAAAAATGATATTTTTTGTAATATTTAGCTTATAACTCACAAACTATCAACTTTTTGTTATTAGTCTACAAAATAAAAATTAAAGTACACAAAATTTGCTACAAAATGTACCCCTAATGTGGTAATCTCCGATGAACCGTTTAGGCTCCAGAGCTATTTGAAAATTGGAACATTTTGTGTTAGTTTTTAAATTTATCCTATTATTCTGTCAATGACATATATTCATTGTATATGCCCAGGCAAAGGTCTTATATAAATAAAAAGTGTTAAAATTGATGAATTTTGTGTTACTGAACCGTTGACAGTTTATTTATTGTACAGAAAAGTTACACGAACTGTTGCCGTTTAAATTATCCTCACTCAGAGGGTTGTAATGAGGCAGGTTCTGGCAAACGTTTCGATGCATTATATGTGAGCATTCTAGCTTGTTCGTCTGGACAATTAAAAAAGGTTAAAAGTAAAAAAAATTACACTAAATATTACAAAAAATATCATTTTTTCCATATTTTTCTCACTTTTGTCAATGTTGCGTCAATAATTTTTGTTAGATTCGGATTCAGCACCCCAAAATACATAAGAAATGGAAAAAATCAAAACTACCCCAAAACTTTCTCGCTATGAGTAAATTTAAATACAAATTTACTGGATTAATTGTAACGTTACACACTGTATACCAACAGATGACTGAATGACAAACATGCCTACATATTGTAATCAACAGTTTATACCGGGCGATGAACTGTGTAAGACCGGAGGGTGAATACCATGTAGATGAATATTCAAACTGAAGACGCATCAATATGTATGAAACTGACATACTGTGCACTGTTGTAGTACAAACATCACACTGTATACCAACAGATAACTGAATGGCAAACATGCCTACATATTGTAATCAACAGTTTATACCGGGAGATGAACTGTGTAAGACCAGAGGGTGAATACAGTGTAGATGAATATTCAAACTGAAGACGCATCAATATGTATGAAACTGACATACTGTGCACTGCTGTAGTACAAACATCACTCTGTATTCCAACAGATAACTGAATGGCAAACATGCCTACATATTATAATCAACAGTTTATACCGGGAGATGAACTGTGTAAGACCAGAGGGTGAATACCATGTAGATGAATATTCAAACTGAAGACGCATCAATATGTATGAAACTGACATACTGTGCACTGTTGTAGTACAAACATCACACTGTATACCAACAGATAACTGAATGGCAAACATGCCTACATATTGTAATCAACAGTTTATACCGGGCGAAGAACTGTGTAAGACCGGAGGGTGAATACGATGTAGATGAATATTCAAACTGAAGACGCATCAATATGTATAAAACTGACATACTGTGAACTGCTGTAGTACAAACATCACACTGTATACCAACAGATGACTGAATGACAAACATGCCTACATATTGTAATCAACAGTTTATACCGGGCGATGAACTGTGTAAGACCGGAGGGTGAATACCATGTAGATGAATATTCAAACTGAAGACGCATCAATATGTATGAAACTGACATACTGTGCACTGTTGTAGTACAAACATCACACTGTATACCAACAGATAACTGAATGGCAAACATGCCTACATATTGTAATCAACAGTTTATACCGGGAGATGAACTGTGTAAGACCAGAGGGTGAATACAGTGTAGATGAATATTTAAACTGAAAACGCATCAATATGTATGAAACTGACATACTGTGCACTGCTGTAGTACAAACATCACTCTGTATTCCAACAGATAACTAAATGGCAAACATGCCTACATATTATAATCAACAGTTTATACCGGGAGATGAACTGTGTAAGACCAGAGGGTGAATACCATGTAGATGAATATTCAAACTGAAGACGCATCAATATGTATGAAACTGACATACTGTGCACTGTTGTAGTACAAACATCACACTGTATACCAAAAGATAACTGAATGGCAAACATGCCTACATATTGTAATCAACCGTTTATACCGGGCGAAGAACTGTGTAAGACCGGAGGGTGAATACCATGTAGATGAATATTCAAACTGAAGACGCATCAATATGTATGAAACTGACATACTGTGCACTGATGTAGTACAAACATCACTCTGTATTCCAACAGATAACTGAATGGCAAACATGCCTACATACTGTATTCGACAGTTTATACCGGGAGATGAACTGTGTAAGACCAGAGGGTGGATACCATGTAGATGAATATTCAAACTGAAGACGCATCAATATGTATGAAACTGACATACTGTGCACTGTTGTAGTACAAACATCACACTGTATACCAACAGATAACTGAATGGCAAACATGCCTACATATTGTAATCAACAGTTTATACCGGGCGAAGAACTGTGTAAGACCGGAGGGTGAATACCATGTAGATGAATATTCAAACTGAAGACGCATCAATATGTATGAAACTGACATACTGTGAACTGCTGTAGTACAAACATCACACTGTAAACCAACAGATGACTGAATGACAAACATGCCTACATATTGTAATCAACAGTTTATACCGGACGATGAACTGTGTAAGACCGGAGGGTGAATACCATGTAGATGAATATTCAAACTGAAGACGCATCAATATTTATGAAACTGACATACTGTGAACTGCTGTAGTACAAACATCACTCTGTATACCAACAGATGACTGAATGACAAACATGCCTACATATTGTAATCAACAGTTTATACCGGGCGATGAACTGTGTAAGACCGGAGGGTGAATACCATGTAGATGAATATTCAAACTGAAGACGCATCAATATGTATGAAACTGACATACTGTGAACTGCTGTAGTACAAACATCACACTGTATACCAACAGATGACTGAATGACAAACATGCCTACATATTGTAATCAACAGTTTATACCGGGCGATGAACTGTGTAACACCGGAGGGTGAATACCATGTAGATGAATATTCAAACTGAAGACGCATCAATATGTATGAAACTGACATACTCTGAACTGCTGTAGTACAAACATCACACTGTAAACCAACAGATGACTGAATGACAAACATGCCTACATATTGTAATCAACAGTTTATACCGGGTGATGAACTGTGTAAGACCGGAGGGTGAATACCATGTAGATGAATATTCAAACTAAAGACGCATCAATATGTATGAAACTGACATACTGTGAACTGCTGTAGTACAAACATCACTCTGTATACCAACAGATAACTGATTGACAAACATAGTAATGCATCAATGTAAAAAATTATCAGTAATAACTCGTATGTTAACTGTTTTATGGTTACTCTGTCCTCAAAGCACAATAATTAACATTGTCAAATAATTATTTTTGATGGATGCACAAGACTCAAGTGATGACGTTTCTACCAGGTGCTGCGCCCAGAGGAATTATTCATCATTTGTGAGTAAGCAGAAAGAAGTAAATGTTGCACAGGAACGCTAGAACCTCAATATCTGCATATAAAATCACCTTTTATTTCACAGTTTTGCATAAAATACAACAAATTTCCGAATATCTAACTAAAAAAAAACAAATCTCTCAATAAACAATTATTGATTAAATCATTGCTAAAAAAACAAATGTGCACAAAAGAAGTACAGTAACGAGCTTTTTAAGAGAAGATGATAATTTATTTTATGAATACTGTAATGTATGTTTATTTTACAGTAGTACTAAGGGGAGAGGCCTTGTTAAATAATGTTCTAATTGTGTATCTAACTAGTGCGCGAAGTGGCACTTTGCTGAACACGAGAGAAATGTTTACGCACGAGCCGTAGGCGTGTGTGGAAAGTTTCTCGAGTGCAGCAAAGGCAGTTTGCACTCGCGTTACACATTATATTTTTTCTACAGATACATACTACAAAGCATATAAATAATTAGTCTTTCAAACACTGTACAACACGTTTTTATGTTAGGTTGAATCCAAACAACGAAATGGGAAACTCCTCACCAGCTGATCGTAATCGTAATATCTTTATACGTGTTGCCAACTTTTTTTCAAGCGTACACACGTGTATTACGTGCATTATAAAAGCACGCTGTTTTGTGTTGTTTGGTTGGAATACTGGTGTGTGGTAAAAGTAAACAGCGTGCGGCAAAAGTAAATAGATGCAGTAATTAGAAATCGTATGTGCTATAATCAGTGCAAGGAAAGGCCACTTTGTCAGGTGATTAAGTAGGAAAAAGTCCTTTGCACTAAAACAGATTACTTTAATTTACTTAAATTTGCGTTCACTTAATAAAAAATATAGGTAAAAAAATAATTATTCTGAGTAACTGCAAACGTCAAAAACAACAATGAAACAGCTGTTTTACAAGACAGTATAACAAAACTATTTAAGCCAAAGAATTCTGTGATACCAACCTCAGTTTTCTTCCTCGCCTTGTAATTTTCGTACAAGCATTTCAAACTGCACCATCAATTTGGAAAATCCCTTGTATAATAATCACAAATAGATTTTTGTATTTGGTCACTATGCTGACAATTAACAGAACATGTTTTGTTTTTCACAATCCAATAAAATTGTACAACTACAATTGTATACTTCCTTGAGCACACTTGTTCATTGTGAATTAATGTAATATTGTAAAATGTTGCCTTAAATAGGATACTAGGGCATAGACTACGTTCTTAATAATAAACTTATTGTATAGTCAGATTTATTTAATTTCTTCAACATTGAGTTCAATTCATAACAGAACATTGCGTCCATAAAACTTCAATATGGTAATCCAGTCAGTAGTCATTCTAAAATTCTTTTGATCTCGATTTCCATATTTACATTGAGTTGATCGAATATGTAAGCTTATCAATATATTTCAATTTATTGTACAGTATTGCAATTGATATTTATATGAATCTAGTCTCTGCTTCTCTTTCAAAGTAAATTCGTTCTAATAATTTACTGAAGAATAATTATGGGCATTTAATTACTAAACTGTTATAATTACTAGTTCTTGGAATTTATTTTTTTAGGAAGTGAAAAATAAAATAGATGATGGGTTGTATCTAGATGTTTACCTATAAACATGATTTTTAAACTACTGTACATTTAATGTTGATAAAGTAACAAAATGTTTTCAAAAATAAACACTTCTGCAGCATATATTCATCTACAGTATTGTTTAAAACGCATATATACTCTGATCCTAAGAATTGCCATTCATATTTTTATTAAATATGAATCTGTTAGTTAAGCATCTGTTAATTTACTGTGAAAATTATGATTACGCTTAGAATCAATTTTAAAATGAAAACAATCAAGTTTGTGATTTATAAAAACATATTTCTAGCTAACTGCATATTCATCCTTCTCTAATCAACACATCAGGTAAAAAAGTCATCTGCTGTTTTTTTTAGCTACAATGAAAATTTTAATGACTATGTTTCTCTGAAAAAATACTAATTTATTTTCCCATCCTGAATCACTCTATATTTTTGTTTTTAATGTATATTAAAAATGTTTCATGGTAAGAATGAAATTTCCATGTACCTAACAAAAGGTAAAGTAGAAAAATTTCAATAATAATGTTTGTGTGATTAATGATTACAAATCACGGTGATTCCGATTACGATAGTAATAAACGGTATTTGCAAGCTTCTTCCATTATAGAATATATTAGAATATCCTACTAATATTATAAATGAGAAAGTTTGGATGTATGGATGTGTTGTTTGTGACAAGTAAACGCAAAAAATACTGGTCGGATTGGGCTAAAATTTGGTGTGATGATAGCTCACATTCCCGATTAACATATAGACGCATTCTTATCTCAAAAGTCCTTTCGGGCTCCGCCCCAGTGGCTCTGGAGTTTCCCATGTTAACCTTATGAGTATTCATATTTAAAAGGAATAAAAGCATTTTGTCAGCTGTTTAAGTTGGTTCTATGATCCTACTAATATTATAAATGAGAAAGTTTGGATGTATGGATGTATGGATGTATGTTTGTGACAAGTAAACGCAAAAAATACTGGTCTGATTGGGCTAAAATGTGGTGTGATGATAGCTCACATTCCCGATTAACATATAGACGCATTCTTATCTCGAAAGTCCTTTCGGGCTCCGCCCCAGTGGCTCTGGAGATTCCCTTGTTAACCTTATGAGTATTGATATTTAAAAGGAATAAAAGCATTTTGTCAGCTGTTTAAGTTGGTACTATTAAATAGAATTAACAAGTTATGAAGTTAACCAACATGCAGTACTATTAAAATTAATATAAAACTTCATTATAGATTTTTTTTATTTATGTCAATGGATACTAAAGTGCAGCCGAATTTTGTTTCTAAAAGCGTTAGTGGATGTGTAACTTTTTTTGTTGTAACTTTTTTTATACAACAAATGTAAAGATCAAATTGTTTCTATTTTGTGTCCTATTCTCGTTGCAAAGCACGGGTACAGCAGCTAGTATAGAATATATATTAGGCTATAGTTTGTCAACAACCCTCATAATGGATAAGCCATGGGAGTAAACTATATGATATTTTAAATAACAAAATCTACAATAACATTTCAACAGTACGATTGGCAGTATATGTGTTCCTCGTAGCATACCTTAGAACTAAGCCGGAACTAACTTTGTAATCAATGAGTTTTCCTTAAAGGTTTAGAAGGAAATTACGAATCATCTGCTGATCTTTTGCTAAATGGGGATGCCCCCCCGCCTTATTTATCATCAGTAAATAGTGATTTAATAAAAGTACATTCTGTAAGTAAACTGTAAGTAATATATTTAAAAGAACACAGTTTGAAGAATAATTAGAAAACACGTTCTTAGTTATGATTTTTAAACCTAGATTACAAAGCGAATGATTGGTTTGCAAAGCACCCGCTTTCTAGATAATCCTTTACATTGATGAAAATCAGACCTTTTTTACATTTAAATTGGATCTGGTTTTTACACGTTATTATGAATCTGTGGGTTGGATCCTGATTCACTCTCTATTTCTGGTAAATATTCGTTTGATTTATTGAAAATGTAGATTTGCAGTTATTTTTAGCATGGATATCATTTATTCAAATGCTTCTACGAATTCATCAAAGGTGTGTAATGCTTTATCGGATTATGATTTAATTAAAGAAATCTTTTTGACACTGTCGGACGCTTTGAATAAGATACCTTTGTGATACCTAATATTACAATGTTACTTTTATTTACAGTTATAGTTTTACAGGTTTAGTCCTGTGTTGGTGAAAAAACTCGTAAAGAAACAAAAACCCTCGTAACTGAAGTAAATTTGAATCGATTACATTCAAGTTGATTTATATTTACTCTAAATTTCCCATTCTCGCTTACAATTTCATACTGTTAATTTTAAATTTTATGTAATATAATAATCAGTATTTCAACCCTCATTCGACCTGCGCGTATCTTCCATTCATATCATATAAGAATGAGACAAATAAGAATAAATAAGACATTTATTAGAGATTCGACAAAATTACGAAATTTTACAATGGACATCGTCATATGATTCACATTGTTAAATAATCAGCAATAAGCATTTTAATGAGCTAACACCAAAGAAAAATCATGTAATGTTTTGAAATACGTTTTAGCTGCTTTCCCATCGCATTAATCGTGATAGCGATAGACTACAAGTTTTTAAAAGGTATACGATATACTTTAAAAGTAACCAACATTAATTTGCCCTTTCTCTTTTGTCTCATATCTCCTTTATGAGAGCAATTTGTGATCATTTGGATGAAACGTAAAATAAAACTTCTTCTCCGTTACCCAGTGACAAATTATGACATTTCTCTTTTTAAGGAGCAAGACAATAGTGCTTTGAGTATGTGAAAAACACTACGTATTGTGTTACGTAAAATGATATTTTTCTTTGTTGACAAGTTCACTAACAATCTACGACAAAAATAGTACGGTACAGGAAAGTATAAAAAATATGTCTTGGTATGAATTATTATGTATGTTTGTGCTCGATTACTTAGATTATGTAAGCCAGGTCAGTTCTCATGGTTGTTTACAATACCCTTAAAAACATGCTTTCAGATGAGGTATTATTCGTTTGGTAAAATGTTTTTGGCTCCACTCACCTATATTATTGTCTGGTGATACGAGAGGACTTGTCATATACAGTGGCACACACACACACATCACACGAAATCGTTTTAGCGAATTTCCCATATAGGGAATAAGCTACTACTTTAGGTCTCATAGTAAAACCTAGACCCAGGACCAATTTACTTTTTTGTGAGGTACCCAGAGGCCAAACACACCATCCGTTCAAAATCATATAAATATTATGGGGTTCATATGGTTTTATGACACAACATTTAAAAAAAAAGTTGTTTTATGGTCAGGAAATTCTATAAAAATTACACCTTAAAAAGATACGAGTATAGGCTGTAAATTATATGTCCTCTATGTTAACACACAATTCAGTGAAACTAAACTACTTCAATTAACTTTGCATAGCAATCCTCCCCTGTTATACTGTCTAAGATTTTACCATAAAATGATTAAGTATTTTGAAATTTTTTAACTGTGTAAAGTTTCATTCTCATTTGAAAGTAAAAAATGGCACTGAATTGAACTGAAAACATAAAAATCAACGACTTCTAAGCCGTTTAGTGAAAGTTTGGACAACAGCCAGAGCGAGAGGGGCGCCATTACTATATTTCTATTCGTTTTGGTTTGGAATTGATTTTTTTATTCCCCCTTTAAGCTCGCCAATCCCTCCGACACATATGAGTTGGTTAGCTTTATATAAATAAGTGGTTTATTTACACACTTGTGTATTTTAACTTTCAACTGTTTGGTTTCCATTGTTACCAATTTAGATTATTAAAAATTTCATAGAATGTTGATTTAGCGTAGTACTAGCTGAACAAATTCGTACCAATATCCAAGATAGTCAATTAAAAATGGTCCACAAGAGGTTTACTTGTAATTTAAGCTAACTCTTATTTTTTAATGTTTGTCTGTAACAGTTTTTTTTTTTTTTTTTTTTTATTGGTACTTTAATGAATGTAAAGATTTCTAGGAAAACATCCATTACATTATCATTTTCTGAGAATCTATATATCTAATTCCGTAAGCCCAAAATTTTACAATGAAATTGTGAGCGAACGGGAGGCCGTAGAAAGCTGGGAGAGGTCTCATTTTAAAGGTCTGTGTATGAAGTTTTGGGGGAAATTGTTCATTTTTCTTAATTATGCACTAAAAGGTTGTTATGGAATAAAATAATTCACATTTAAATGGCATGGGGATCTAATTTTAGGCTATGCCTTTTATTTAGTGTAAACACAGGTGTGATTATATAAATTGAAAAAAAAATTAATACTAGAATATAGGGGCTATTGTCCCTACAAGTCACTAGTTAGTTCAAAGTACACAATTGGAAATTTGTAAAATCAAACTACGTGTATCTAACTGATTATTTATTTTCCAAAACAATTAAAAAGGGATAAAAGTTTATTTTACCATACAAGTTAACTACATCCCTTACATCCCTACGTTTTGTGTAAAAACTGTTTGTGTGAAATTCGTAGCTGTCTACAGGAACGTTTTAACGTTTAAACTGATAAACAAACTGAGATAAGCCAGTTCCTGCTTCCGGATTTGACGGGGATTTCACCCCTACATAACATGTGGGGAGTGTAGTTAAACCCTGACATGCTATCAAGGCTTTTCTGCGCGTTGTAAAACAAATATAAAGAAGCAACTCGCCATGTGTAAAACATGGGGACATTGTACAAATTGTTTGTTAGAACTAAAAACGTAATGAATATACATTTTCCTTGATAAAACTTTGTCATTAATTGTTTGGGTACCATAATTTTTCATTTGATGTTCTCTTTGAGTTTGAATGCTAGCCTTTTGTTGTTCATTCTGTATGCATTATCCTGATGGTAAACAGTGAATCGTTAGCGTTGTTATTTATTCTTCAATTTTCAAAACATCTCTATTACTAGTTGCTCTCTGTCCACGCTACGGGGTGACAATGCAGAAAATAACCATTCGGTTTTTTTATCTACTACTAGCAGAGTACCCGTCCTTCGTACGGGATTGGCATATAAGTATCAAATGCTTATAGCAGTTATGAGTGAGGACATGGTTTAAGAAATTTCGGTTCTTTTTGAAGTTCGTTCGCTACGTTCACTCACCTTTAGGTTGGAGCTCGTTCGCTGCGCTCACTTTCCTTCAGGTTAGCTCGTTCGCTACGCTCACTTGCCTTCAGGTTAGCTCGTTCGCTACGCTCACTCGCCTCCAGGTTGAAGTTCGTTCGCTACGCTCACTCACCTTTTGCTGTTGTCATAAATGTAAAAGAAATAATAGTGCTAGTGCTGCACCCTGTTGGTAATCCTTGTAACTTTTAATGCTATTGAACATCATAGAACAGAACCAACTTGTTTAATTGAAACAGCTGTTAAGATTCATTAATTCCATTTCTCATAAGGTTAACATGGGAAACTCCAGAGCCACTGGGGCGGAGCCCCGAAGGATTTTTGGGATAAAAATATGCCTATATGTTAATCGGGAATGTGAGCTATCATCATGCCAAATTTCAGCCCGATCCGACCAGTAGTTTTTGAGATTAGCTCATACAAACACACACACAGACACCACCTCTTCTTTATAATAGTACTAGCAGAGTACCCGTCCTTCGTACGGGGTTGGCATATAAGTATCAAATGCTTATAGCAGTTATGAGTGAGGACATGGTTTAAGAAATTTCGGTTCTTTTTGAAGTTCGTTCGCTACGCTCACTCACCTTTAGGTTGGAGCTCGTTCGCTGCGCTCACTTGCCTTCAGGTTAGCTCGTTCGCTACGCTCACTTGCCTTCAGGTTAGCTCGTTCGCTACGCTCACTCGCCTCCAGGTTGAAGTTCGTTCGCTACGCTCACTCACCTTTTGCTGTTGTCATAAATGTAAAAGAAATAATAGTGCTAGTGCTGCACCCTGTTGGTAATCCTTGTAACTTTTAATGCTATTGAACATCATAGAACATAACCAACTTGTTTAATTGAAACAGCTGTTAAGATTCATTAATTCCATTTCTCATAAGGTTAACATGGGAAACTCCAGAGCCACTGGGGCGGAGCCCCGAAGGATTTTTTGGGATAAAAATATGCCTATATGTTAATCGGGAATGTGAGCTATCATCATGCCAAATTTCAGCCCGATCCGACCAGTAGTTTTTGAGATTAGCTCATACAAACACACACACAGACACCACCTCTTCTTTATAATAGTATAGATAGATAGATAGATAGATAGATTAGAAACAGTTATAAGTGTGCTGTAACTGTTTCTTATAGTAGATTTTTAAAAACAAACCAGGAAACATATGCAAGGCCAAATCGTACTTATTGATTATTTAATGCAGATTTCTTAATGCGTCACCATCACTTTATTTATTGTATTGCATTTCAAATATATGCAAAAGTCTAATTCATTGATCACATGGCACCAAGAAACAAATCTTTATATATAGTTCTTTATACATGTATGACAACAGCTAATTTGAACCAAGCAGCAACAAAAGCCTGAGTGTGAGAATTTTACTTCTTTCTATTGTTTAGGTGAAGTGGTAGAACATTATGGCTATGGTAGATGTTCTATATACTATAGTATACCGTAGATTATAGTAAACCAAATTTTCTCAAAACGTGTCCTCTCTCATTGCAAATGCAAAGCACGAGTATTTAACTACATAAGAAATGTATACCAACCCCGTACGAAGGACGGGTACTCAGCTAGTGTATAAAATAAATTTGATGCACAACCAATCTTTTTATAATCAGTTGGGTTTTCTAAACTCTTGTCAAAGTCGCGAAAGCAAAACCAACTACGCAGGGCTCGAAATGACGAAAGGTTCACCGTTTCCAGATTTGAGGAAGATTTACCACCCCATCAAAATAAGGGGTGGTGAGGGGGGATTGTTGATAAACCCTCTAAGCCAGACTTGGCCTCACCTTAAGCTCTGCCAGTGGTCAAGGTTGTGGGAGGGAGAATACACTTCAACGTGTCTCTTTTGGCGTTCAATGCCATAGCTTTTTATTCTTGAAGATTGGGCATCTTCAATTACACAAATTTTCAATTAACATACAATGTACTCGTATTCATGATTGTCCAAATTAAACTATTACCCGCAATATGGCAGTCAAGTGGAAACGGAAAGGTCGAATACCCGAGTTCCCATTATACATTTGTTATATAAGTAGGTAAACGTTGAAAGCTTTCACATTGTAGGCTTGATAATTAAATAATACAGTTTGAGTCGTAAATACCACAATGTTTACTAGAATGGTTTTGAAATTAGCCATGCGAATATGTTCTAATTAATATTGAAAACTGTTGTTTTCTCTAATCTCTACGAATTGCAATGTTACACCACTTGATACTTCAACGAGCAAACGTAATATCCAGACAAATGATTTAATATAGCATGGTTAACTTGTTTTAGAGCTATCGTGAGGTTGGAATGTTCCACATGTTTATGTGTACAAATTGAGTGTTTAGTGGATGAATATGAAATATCTATATATATAAAAGGCAAAGCCCTCACTGACTGACTGACTCACTCATCACTAATTCTCCCACTTCCCACTTACCTAGGAGGCTGAAATTTGGTACACTGATTCTTTAGGCATTAAATAGGAAGACTGAGTGGTTTTTATTCTGATCGGACTCTCGGGCTCCGCCCCAGTGGCTCTGGAGTTTCCCATGTTAACCTAATGAGTACTCATATTTAAATGGAATAAATGAATCATAACAGCTGTTTCAATTAAAAAAGTTGGTTCTGTTCTATGATGTTCAATAGCATTAAAGTTACAAGGATTACCAACAGAGCGCAGCACTATTATTTTTTTTTATATATATTTGACAACAGCTAATTTGAAACCAAAAGGTGAGTGAGCGTAGCGAACGAACTTCAACCCGGGGGCGAGGTAGCGTAGCGAACGAGCTATCCTGAAGGCAAGTGAGCGCAGCGAACGAGCTCCAACCGTAAAGGTGAGTGAGCGTAGCGAACAAACTTCAACCAGGACGTGTGAGCGCAGCGAGCGAGCTCCAACCTAAAGGTGAGTGAGCGTAGCGAACGAACTTCAACCAGGACGTGATTGAGCCATGCGAACGAGCTCACATATGAAGTTAAACGGGGCAAAGCCCGCGGGTACAGCTAGTTGTACATAAAAAGGAAAATAATTTAATTTTTTTTCAAACTAATTGAATTTCCATCATCTTCATAAACGGAAGTACAGGTTTCACATATGAATTTGATGCATGATGAACATTAATCTCTTTTTAATTGAGATAGTTTTGTTAGAAATGTTAAATATAATACGCGCTAATTTGTGTGTAAATATCAATAGTTTGATGGATGATCATGATATTTACTGTTAATGAACGCACGAACAATAATAGTTGAGAACTAAATTATGTTGGCAGTTTATACTCTATCATAGTCATCGGTGTATATTTATCACTATATCACTGATATAGTAGTAGCACTAAGGCTTTTTCCTACAGTTACCTAACAATGTACATGTTCTCTCACTGATTTGAGAAAGCAAAGTGGCCAATTCGCTCACCAGTGAGACAATGTTAACATTGTCTCACTCTAATTACTTTGTCTCACTCCAGATTTGCAACGTGAAGGCACGAAATAGTGAGCGCGTAACATGCAGGCAACGTCGTATGCGCGCGAAATACGTTGGCAGCACTGGCTGTAAATCAGCTGGTCAGCTGTTGTACTGTTGTATTTGTCACTTCACATTAAATGTTATATTAAAAGTTCACTTCTGTGTAAAAATAGGTTATGTTTGTTCATGTTTCTTCACAAATGTTTTTGTTTTATGGTAACTGTAGGAAAAGTATAATGTGCAACTCGAGTTCAAAGTACAATTGCCTCACTCGAGAAACCATTCCTCACTCGCCTACAGCTCATGAGTAAGGATTTCTCTCGAGTGAGTCAATTGCTAACTTTTCTCACTAGTTGCACAAATAACTATTTCCTACAGTTACCTAACAATGTACATGTTCTCTCACTGATTTGAGAAAGCAAAGTGGCCAATTCGCTCACCAGTG
Organism: Macrosteles quadrilineatus; assembly: GCF_028750875.1. NCBI lineage: Eukaryota > Metazoa > Arthropoda > Insecta > Hemiptera > Cicadellidae > Macrosteles > Macrosteles quadrilineatus. The sequence goes on from NW_026542596.1 coordinate 98,608,184, forward strand.
AGACAATGTTAACATTGTCTCACTCTAATTACTTTGTCTCACTCCAGATTTGCAACGTGAAGGCACGAAATAGTGAGCGCGTAACATGCAGGCAACGTCGTATGCGCGCGAAATACGTTGGCAGCACTGGCTGTAAATCAGCTGGTCAGCTGTTGTACTGTTGTATTTGTCACTTCACATTAAATGTTATATTAAAAGTTCACTTCTGTGTAAAAATAGGTTATGTTTGTTCATGTTTCTTCACAAATGTTTTTGTTTTATGGTAACTGTAGGAAAAGTATAATGTGCAACTCGAGTTCAAAGTACAATTGCCTCACTCGAGAAACCATTCCTCACTCGCCTACAGCTCATGAGTAAGGATTTCTCTCGAGTGAGTCAATTGCTAACTTTTCTCACTAGTTGCACAAATAACTATTTCCTACAGTTACCTAACAATGTACATGTTCTCTCACTGATTTGAGAAAGCAAAGTGGCCAATTCGCTCATCAGTGAGACAATTTTAACATTGTCTCACTCCAGATTTGCAACGTGAAGGCACGAAATAGTGAGCACGAAACATGCAGGCAACGTCGTATGCGCGCGAAATACGTTGGCAGCACTGGCTGTAAATCAGCTGGTCAGCTGTTGTACTGTTGTATTTGTCACTTCACGTTAAATGTTATATTAAAAGTTCACTTCTGTGTAAAAATAGGTTATGTTTCTTCACCAATTTATTTGTTTTATTGTAACTGTAGGAAAAGTATAATGTGCAACTTGAGTTCAAAGTACAATTGCCTCACTCGAGAAACCATTCCTCACTCGCCTACAGCTCATGAGTAAGGATTTCTCTCGAGTGAGTCAATTGCTAACTTTTCTCACTAGTTGCACAAATAACTATTTCCTACAGTTACCTAACAATGTACATGTTCTCTCACTGATTTGAGAAAGCAAAGTGGCCAATTCGCTCATCAGTGAGACAATGTTAACATTGTCTCACTCTAATTACTTTGTCTCACTCCAGATTTGCAACGTGAAGGCACGAAATAGTGAGCACGAAACATGCAGGCAACGTCGTATGCGCGCGAAATACGTTGGCAGCACTGGCTGTAAATCAGCTGGTCAGCTGTTGTACTGTTGTATTTGTAGTAGATATAATACCAGAATATGACCCCACTTTCGGCGTTTTAGAGGCACTTTTAGGGCACTTTTTATAGGGGAAAAATGAGAAAAAAATGGAAGAGCTTTTTTTGGCCACTTTTTTTAAAGACCCAGCTCTCGACCTATACACCCCTATATAAATTTTCTACTTTTGTTAATACTAAAAATCACGTCTGGAAATGGTGAGCTTTTTTTGGCCACTTTTTTAAAGACCTGGATCTCGTCTAATACAAGCCTATATAAATGTTCAAACTCCATTAAAATTTCAAATCCACATCCATTCCCATGTATATTTTCAAAATCATGTGAGGTTTGTGCGTGAACTCGGGCATGCTCCCGGCTCATGATGTGCTCCCTTGGACATCCTTAGTGGAAATCCATGAGTTCTGGCTACTTGGGAACCCAAGCCATTTGACATACAACGAATCACCCTTTCTCCTAATTACCTTCTCTACCAAATACATGTCCTTATACTTGGTCTTTAACAACTCCTCTGTATAGAAGCCTCCCCTGATTATATTGCCATTTTCATCTTTCAAGATATAAGTCACAGGCTTTGTATTCTTAACTTCTGCTATTGTAAATAGTTCCCCTGTCCAATTTGGAGTATAACCTTTACTAAAAACATGTTTATACTTGGAAATCCTTACGCTATCACCTACCTTATATCTTGGCTTTTTAACTTGCACTACTTTAGAAGTCAACCTCTCATGCACATATTTACTATTCTTAACATTCACTTGGTTAGGCTTCATTCCTATAGATCTATGCACTTTATTATTATATTTTCGAATTAACTTTGGAAGTAAATCCAACCATTTATAACTCCCCTGAGCACTAAATTCTCTATATAACCAATTCTTTAAAGTTCTCTGAAACCTCTCCACAATTGCAGCCTTAGTTGTAGAAAATGTGTGATAGTGATTAATATTTAATTTTTTCATTAGTTTGCTAAAATATTGATTAAAAAATTCTTTTCCATTGTCAGATTGAATGTTTTTAACCCCCTTTGGTAGAATGGTTTTAATGGCTTCTGTAACCACTAACCCTGTCTTATTCTTTAGTGGAGCAGCATAAGCTTTTTTAGAAAATGTATCTATTAAAGTCAAAATATATTTATTGCCAGAATTTTCTCTAGCATAGTTTTGCATATCAACTAAATATATTTGTATGGTTTCGTTTATACCCAATACTTTAAAAGACCTTCTAATGAAATTCTTTCTTGCAGGCTTATGAAGCTCGTATGCAATTTCATTCATTTTTTATAACATCATCCTTTCCTGTAACTCTAAATACATCACCATTAGCCCCAATCAATAGATTATCTTCCATTCTTTTAAATACATAGTTTTCTGGTATATATGGTCTATTATCTATATACTTAAATCCACTCAAAGATGTGGGGTCAGCAACTAATAAATCAGGATTATATTCCATCAAATTAAAATTTTTTTCTCCATATACAAATTTTGATCCATCGTAATGCATAGATTGTGACATTAGACAAATATCATCCAAATGTTCCCCCTCTGGTAGATTTCTTATAAATTGTTTTTTGGCATCCCAACATTTTTCTTTTTTATCAAAAGTTATAGTCTGTTCTTTTATAACACAGTCAGTGTCATCAATGGCAGGTTTAACACGTACTAACCTTTTACTATTAAAACTCCAATAGCCTGCTTCCATTTTTGGAACTTGTGAAACATTCACAGCATCTTTACTATCTGTACCTTCCATCAAATTACTAATTTTCTGTTTCTTTGCATTCCAAACACCATTCTCTGATTCTAAAAATTCATAATTATTATCGTCTTGTACAAATTTACCATCTTCTTTTCGTATTAAAGTCTGTTGTAAAGTGGGCACATCATCTAAACTTTCACCCTTTTCTACATTAGTAATTTTCCGTTTCTTAGCATTCCAAATACCATTCTCTGATTCTAAAAATTCATAATTATTATTGTCTTGTACAAATTTACCATCTGTTCGTATTAAAGTCTGTTGTAAAGTGGGCACATCATCTAAACTTTCACCCTTTTCCACATTAGTAATTTTCTGTTTTTTAGCATTCCAATTTTTATTCTTAGATTCTAAAAACTCATATTTAGTTCTACCTTGTAAGAAGACATCACCTTTTCTAGTTAATGTCTGTCCCAAAGTTGATACATCATCTACAAACTCCCCATCTTTAACGTTACCAATTTTACAGTTTAAACCATTCCAACTATCGTCTTGTAAATTTAAAGTAGGTTCACTACTAGCCCTGGGTTCTGCAGGCTTATTATATGGATTATATAAACGATAAAATTTATCTATAAACATATTTTTATTTAGTAAATAATTCCACTTTCTCTCAATTCCTCAATAATGGAATCTATTTCATTATCCACTCCTGAGTTACCGGCTTGGCGACTTAGCCAAAGAAGTCTTAACCTATCTACAAGCTCATTAGGATCATCCCAATAAATATAGTCTATTTTATTACCAGTCACTTGTCTCAAACCTTCACCAACAGTATTAAATAGAGGTTTAATTATATTAAGATATTTAGTATGTCTATTACTTGAAATTGGTGCACCATCTTTGTAACTCTTTAAATGTCCATTTGTAGCTTCCAAAATTTCTTTATAATTTTGCAAATCAGCCGGAGTATAATCCTCAGGTTCTTTTAAAGTTAACAATTGCCACAAACCTTTTGTCCCCTTGTAGGTTTTATTTGCAATTGTAACATCATCATTGGCAATGTCAACTTCCTTATTTCCAATAAAAAATTTATTTGCTTCTCGTCTAATACCATATGTAGTGTCTGTCATACTACTTTTACTGAGGTAATTTCCTAAATAGTCTGATGCTAAAAGACCAAAATCTAATTTCTGTGGGGTGGATTGCTGTAATGGTTGTAATCTTGGTATTATTGGTATTCTAGATGGAGTCATTGGGAGAATCTCCATTCGAGGCCTCTCTGTTTTGGCGATTTTTTTTAATTCTTGTAATGGCTCTATTAAAGGTTGGAATGTTTGAAACCTCTCTTCAGCCTCTAGAAACTTGCCACGTTTTAAAGCTCTATATTTCTCTCGTATTTGATTTGCAGAGTCAACCAATTCTTGTTGAATGTTTTTCATCTTTTATTTACATTTTATTTATCTCATTTGACAAAGGATTGTACTCAAACACTTTATCATGTATTATTAAACAATATGCAGATGTATTTGCTGGTACATTTTCTGCAGTTTCAATCTCTAATTTAATATCAACAATTCCTTCCTTCACTGTTTCGTTCTGTCTAGAACAGTCTATTACAATTAGTGGATATTTCTTCATAAACTCAGCCCTACTAATCATAGGATCTGGGATAGTATTATAGTAAGTCTCTCTAAACCTCATAAACATCTCATAAGCTTTAGAGACATCTCCATTTTCAAAGTCGAGATTTAAATCACTATAAGGATAATATTCAGAGTTTAGAAATACTTTGAGATTTTTTAACTTACAGTGATCAAATTCATCAGTTCTTTTTCGTGCACTATTATCCCTAGCTGTTTGGAAACCAAATATAATATACCTAGGCTTCTCCAAACTTGAAGATGTCTTTACTGACCATGTATGTCTTGTAGTATTGGGATATGATGGAAGTTCATGCAACTCTAAGCTTCTAAATGCAATTTGCAAATTTTTATTTTGCAATAACATCTTTTGTAATTGTAACTTCTCCCCATCTGATGGTATTACATGTGGCATCACCCATTGAATTGAGTTAAGTATAATTTTGGGAATTGCATCAGCAGTACCACTGGCTGGAGCACTAGTGGTTGTTAATATACAATTCAAATCATTTTTGGATCTTTTCAACACCAATTCTTGTTTGACATTTACTAATACCTTATTAAAATCCTCAAATACACCCATTAACAGTTCTAATGGCAAACAAGTACTAAACTTGCCACTTTTATGGAACTCTTTTAAATTCGTGTCAGAATCAAATGCTACATTTGACAATTTAGTTGTTTTATTGTAAGAGCTCAATATTTTCATAAGACTAGAAATTCCTGGGTTTCTTACAATGTCTATTTCTTTACCTGCGACTTCATATCTAATTTCATCAAATAAGAATGCAAATGCATTATTTATAAAATGACCTTTATCATGATTTTCAATTTCTCCCTTAATATACAGATAACTCCTACATGGGAGAGTTAGCAAATCTTGATTATTAATACATATTCGAATTTCATCAGAATTATTTATTGCTAAAGTGTTATGGGGAACATAGGAGTGATTTGTAATTTTAACCACACTATCGTCGAATTGGGATTTCCCTGTAACGTCTAGAAAATCTTCCATTTTTATTAATAGAAAATTTTAACTTTAGTCCTATTGATCGTAGGAACCTAGCATTTTGTATACTTATAGATAAATTCTTATAAATTCTCATATCTTTTTTATATGACAAGTAATTGTAGTTTCTTCTCCATTAAAGTCAATTGTCTTGTCATGCTGATCGGCAAATGTAATACTGACAACATCTAAACTTCTCTTATTTACAGGAAAATATATAATATTTCTTGGAACTTCAATAATTTTGTAGCCAGGAGGAGCTTCTGGATAAAAGCTATGTATGGTGTGTGATTTGTTTCCATTTAAATAGGACCCGTTTGCAATATTACATTTTACTCTAATCACATTTACATTATTAATGTTTATTTTATTTGTAGATTCAAACTGAACACCAGGAGTAGAAACACCTTTAAATCCCAATAAAACAGAACCTAAACATGGTTTTGTAAAATCAAACACGTGGCTAGAAAGTAATGTCGCTTTCATAGTTTTATTATTAGCTGTAAGGAAAAAGTCTGGGATTTGCTTTTGAATTTCCTTTGCAAGCTCAACCACCTCATATGTTCCTTCAGAAATTTCTATTGTAACTGGAGCTTTGTGGTCATAATAGAAAACATCATCACCTTCTCCAATGGTTAATTTGTTGCCTTTAAGTTTATTTAATTTTGGAATAAGCCCTTTGAATAAAAGTTTGACTTTAGTATTAATTAATGCTTCTCCATTTTTATGTATTATAACTTTAAGTTTACCATCTAATAACTGGTTTAAATCATCAACTAAGATCTCTCCCTTTGGTAATGTTTTTTTCTCTACTTTGTAATATGTTAAAGTATTTAGAGGTTTTTTCACATTAAATATAGAATTATAACTTTGAAAATCAACTAATCCAATTACATAATCATCATTTAATTCTATGGGAGGAAAGAACACTGACTTTAGCTCTGGCTCTGTACCCGAAAATGTTATAGTAAATGAATCCATTTTTATAAACAAAAATTTTTTATGAATGATAAACATAAAATTCCACAAATAGAACTATTTAAATCTTGTATTTGATCGGTTGTATAGAATATTTTATGTCCCTCAAAATATTTAATTACTTCTTTTGGAGGTTGGATTCCAAATGGGTCAAAATAAATTACAATATCTTTATTTTTACGAAATGCTGTCCAATGTGTGCCAGATGAACTGTCTAAATTAACTATTCCGCACTCTTTTACTTTTGGTGTTAGATTTTTTAGCTCGTTTTTTAGGTACACCCCCCGGAAGTGAGGCACGTCTTTTGCGGCCTCTAACAGCTGGTAGTTGTCCATCTTTTTTATTAAATTTTAATCCCATTCCCATTTTTGCTTTTGCCTTCATCAAATTTGTCACCGCATAAGCTGCAGCTCTTTCAGCAAGATTTGCGTCATTCGCCGTTACTCTAGTCCAAGCTAAGTCTGCTAATCTCATGTCTGCTTTGTTCCGAGCAGCGGTATCGGGATTATTCATGTAGAATATGTCATGCTCTTTACAATAAGAGTCTAACTTATTTTTTGGAGGTACATTTTTGGCTAGATTTTGACGTATATTCGTTCCAGGTCCACAGTACCGATATGATGGTATGTGAAGTGGAAATGGAAGATTATTTATAAGAGTATTCAATAGCCCTCGACCCCTGTAAGGCTTTAAGAATAAACCTTTGCCTTTTTTACATGTTTTTTTATTATCATTTTTCACCATTTTTATTATATAAAAAATGTCTTTTATTCAACAAAAACATAAATTTAAAATAGTACATACTAAGGAAAATATACCAAAGAAGTTGGGTCTATTTCCTACCAATATTCGATGTGTTATTTGTGGTCCAAGTGGAAGTGGGAAGACGGTTGTAATTTACAATTTAATTGTAAGAAAGGAAGGATTAAAATTTACAAACTTATATTTAATATCTAAATCTTTAGAACAAGAAAAATATAAAAAAATGATTGAAATATTTAGTTTGTGTGACGAAGTGAAATTACACACGTTTACTGACTGTGAAATCACACCAAATGATGTAAAATCACAGTCAGTTGTTGTATTTGATGACATAAATAGTCAAAATATTACACAATTTTTTTCAATGGGTCGACATAAAAATATTAACTGTTTTTACTTGTGTCAATCTTACAGCAAAGTACACAAACATTAACGTGATAATGTAAATTTCCTAATATTATTTAAACAAGATGATTTAAATTTAAAACATGTATATAACAATCATGTTGGTAATGACTTTTCATTTAACCAATTTAGAAATCTCTGCCACCAATGCTGGGATAAAACTAAATATGGCTTTTTTGTAATAGACAAAGAAAGGTCAAAGAATAATGGCAAATATAGATTTATGTTTGATCAATTTTATAGTGACCAAGCGCAAGCGTATTGATGCCATCTTCTAGAATAAACCTCTTGTCATTGTCAAATGATAGTACTTTCTTGTTCATGGTTAAGGTTTGAAGATGATGATTTGTAGATTTAATTCTTGTCACATTCTCATAGTAATCTTGCCCAGTTGCAAGACAGTTCAAATAATTTTGATGTCTAAGGAGATGTTTAACTGTAGCACCATCAGCTCCTTTAGCTTTCTTCACCTCTAAAGCTTGCTTGTCTTCTTCATATAACCATTTTAGAGGAATATAAGAATATAACTTTGGTCTTAAACCACAATATTCATACATAATATGACCATCTAATTCGTCTTTGAACTCGCCTGTGACTTTTTTATTTTTATCAGAGTATAAGAAATGGTCTTTACTATATCCAGAGGTATCAAAATAGTGCAAGTCACTTTCTATTTCCTTGTAAAAGTCCTCTGTAACTATAGAATACATTAAAGAATCTGTATCAGTCATAAGAAATCTTTTGTTCTTAAATTTTGACATATAATTATAGTGGAAATCATACATTATTACTTTACTAATATCCAAAATGGTCATTCCCAAATATATCGGCTTATTAAACTTTACAACTAATTTATTTAAATGTATAGCATGTAAATTGTTATCGAACTTTTTGCTACAGTCAAACCTTGGATTAGTGACATATTTTGTTAATAGTGACTCATCCTTGAGATATATATCACGAAACTTGCGTTGGTTCATAATTGTTCGACCAAAGAGACTATTATTTAACAATTTGTAAAAGTCTTTTTCAAAATCATTTTTAGCACATTTGCGTTTTTCAATATTAAAATTAATATAGGGTGCAAGCCATTTTGATTGTCTAAATTTTAAAATTCTATAGTATTTTGTAGCAACCAAACCTAATTCCTCATATTTTTGTAATGCTTTATAATGTAAAATATATTTAGTTTTGTCATTTAAATTAGGTATTAATTTGCCATTCATTTTCTCAGGTGCTAATGGATAGTCATTATGTAAATCATGTAAGCTTTTATCGTATTTTAAATCAACTTCTAAGATATATCCAAACTCATCATTTTGATTGTTTTTGTAGTCTATCTCATTCGTCCAACGAAATCCATCCACGGGTAGTGTCTCACACATAGCTGTGGAGTATAGCGAGTTACAATCTAAATATATTAAATACACACTTTCTTGATTGGGATCATAATGTTTGCCCATATATCTATTATTGGCTTTAGCGTAACGTGTAGAAATCATACTGACTCCTCCTCTGATTGCACTTTCTATGAACAAATGCATGTCAATATCTTGAAATAATTGTAATTTTATACCAGTCATTCTAAGACAAGCTTCCCATGTTAGTCCTGGAAGTGAATACATATGTACAGGGTCAAGTTTGTAATCCTTTAAACACAGGTCTCTAAATGTCTCAAACACATCAGCCAGTAGCAATACATCTGTTTTAAGATATAAATCATGATATTCTTGTAAATTATGTATATTAAAATGGGTCCAGACATTTTTAGCATGTTCATATTCGATGGGAGAGATATGTTCTTTAGTTAAAGTACTGTAAAATTTTTCAATTGGAGGTAGAGACTCTGCAAACTTATCTGGTCCTGTCATATATTCATAGGGAAATACGCCTTTGCGTTGTAGTAGTGGATTGTCTATGAATCTAAATGTATTTAAATTGGAAGCTAATTTGTATAATGGAAGGGACAGAAAGTTATAGGAATCTAAAAATACTAAATCATCAACAGAGAATGAAATGTACTTTTCCATATCTTTGGCTATGCAATTTAATTTACGATTAAACTTTCCCAAGTGTTGCATAATTAAATGTCCATCGTAATTTTTTAAGTTATGAAAGAATACTGGTATTTTCTTTGTTACTTTATAGTTTAAATTGCAATCATTGTGGGCAGCTCCACGGTATTGGCCATTTGAATGACAATGTTCCCGTACCCTATCAAAATATAGATGCTTTTCACAAATATGACAATGTGTTGAGTTTTGGAAAGATGCCTCTTGCTCAGGAGTCATTACAAGGGGGATATATATTGCCATTTGATTTTTAATGAAGTCATAAGTCTCAAACAACCTTTCGAAAAACACATCCATAACATTTTCGCCACTATATAACTCTTCAGAAATAATCTTAGAATCTTTTACTACGACAAATGCAAATCCAGATGGAGTATGGTTGTTAGAGTTTATAAAGCACTCAAAATCAGCATAAATTACAAATGGGGCTTTAAGTTGATATTTATAATTTTTAAATTGTAATGTATCTTGTTTAGACATTTCCACTCGTTGGACATCAAAGTTTTTACAATATGTTATATGACACTCCAATTTATCTTTGGTGTAAAAATGTTGTAAACAAAACTTGCAAAAATGCTTTTTACTGTTATCTTTTGTTGACCGTAGCATTAACCTATTAAAATCACGAATTAAACAGTAATGTGATTTACGACCTTGTTGTAATAATAATAGATCTATATGAGTGTTACTATTCAGTTTGGTTCTTCTTAATGGATATATAAATTTTTGGTCTTCAACTCCAAATACATTAACACTTATATTATTCTTTCTTTCAAATTGATCTATGTCAGATATTTTTACGGGATATTTTATATTTGTCATGTTCAACTTACCTACGTAGGGTGCATAGTTAGAGACTCTATTAGCATGTTTAGCATTCCTTGGATGTAAAGCTGCTAAAATTGACCAAAGGAAGCATTTATTATCAACATTCTTTATATTTAAAACTGCTTTTGTCAATTTAATACTTTTTGGTGTGGGAATGTATGACTTTGGAGTTAGGGGCTTATACTTGTAAACATGCAACTGCCAATATTTAGTATGGTCATAAATCCATCCACTGCCTTCGGCTTGATATTTGTGTATGGAAGCGTCAATCTTTAAAAGGGCATTTTCAATTTGAGGCTTTAAATCTCTCTTCTCAATGGTTAAGGTAGTAAGGCTTCTAAAATCTGCAATACATTCTTTCTCATTAACTAATTTTCCATTTTGATCTATTGTATATTTTATAAATTTGATTCTCCTTACTAAAGTCCATTTTATTGGTAGAGGACAAGACTGAAGAGTACTTTTAAGTTCAGTTTTAATCGATTCACCAACAAATTTAATCATTGTATATGGACATTTGTTACAAGAATTTACATGTCTTTTAAAATGACCAACAACATTTCTTTTACAGAAATTACAAGTCTTATGAGTTTGTAATATATGAGATTTTAGAGCCATGTTATTATCACAGATTATATCACAAACTTTGCACAGTTTCACCTTCATTTTATGTATTACCTTGTAGTGGCGAATCAGGTTGCTTTTTTTGGAGAGCGATGCAAAACAATGTTGACATGTAGTCTTCATTTTTATATATGTAATTAAAAAATAGGTTGGAATCTTCTATATAGTAGAAATTACATTTTGACAATTTCAATTAATGAGAAATAATAATTTGAATTAGAATTTTATATTTTAATATTCAAAACAATTTCATACAATAAGATTTAGCAATTGTAATTTTCTAAATCAAAACTAAATCCAAAAACTTAAATAAAAAATACTTTTTAGCAATTCAGATTGCTGAGTCTACATATATACAGAGTGAGTGTTACCTATTTTAAAGGAGACTTGACAAAATTATATAGTGAATATAATTCGGCTAAGTTTTTAAATAATAACTTGTGCACACTTTTGACTCAAAGTCCCCCGGTGCATGAAGTTTGGCTAAGTTTTTAAATAATAACTTGTACACACTTTTAACTCAAAGTCCCCCGGTGCATGAAGTTTGGCTAAGTTTTTAAATAATAACTTGTGCACACTTTTGACTCAAAGTCCCCCCCCCCGTGAGTGAATTTGGCTAAGTTTTTAAATAATAACTTGTACACACTTTTAACTCAAAGCCCCCCCCCCCCCGTGAGTGAATTTGGCTAAGTTTTTAAATAATAACTTGTACACACTTTTAACTCAAAGTCCCCCGGTGCATGAAGTTTGGCTAAGTTTTTAAATAATAACTTGTGCACAATTTTGACTCACTTAAAAATAGTAATAACAAAATAAGTTATTTTTTTTGGATAGAGAAGCAGCACACAGTTGACATGTAACTAAAAAACAAAGTTAGCATCTTCTATATGATGGAAATTACATTTTAGACAATTTCAATTAATGGGAAATAATAATTTAAATCAGAATTTTAAATTTTAATATTCAAAACAATTTCATACAATAAAATTTGGCAATTGCAATTTTTTAAATCAAAACTAAATCCAAAATCTTAAGTAAAAATACTTTTTAGCAATTCAGAATGCTGAGTCTACATATATACAGAGTGAGTGTTAGTTATAGAGAAGACTATGTTACCTATGTTAAAAGGAACTCGACAAAATTATATAGTGAGTATAATTCGGCTAAGTTTTTAAATAATAACTTGTGCAAACTTTTGACTGAAAGTCATGAGTGAATTTGGCTAAGTTTTTTAAAATAGACTTATATACATTTTAAGTTCCTTAGTGACTGTTCAAAATACTCTAAGTGTTTAAAAATAGACTTATATACATTTTTTACAAGTTCCTTAGTGACTCAATTCGGCTAAGTTTTGAAAAATGGACTCGGGAAATTAGCTACACTCCTAAGTTAAAAGAAATACAGAGTAGGCCTATGAGTACAAGCATCAATTACGTCACCAATTGATCCCATGACCCGACACGCGACAACATATTACAATAGTCTAGCTTAGATGTCAAAGACTTACCAAAACAAGAAGATCCAGGTGGAAGAGTTAGTGATGATTCCGTAGAATGCCCCCCTTATATACCACAAAATTGTCTAAATTAATTTAGAACTTAACAATGGAAATTGAACAAACTGAAATTGAACAATTGAATAATTGAGGTCAATCAATCAAACATATTTGGTAATTGTCTAAACCTGCCCCAGACAGACTGGCGCCAGACAGGCAGAGAATGTTGACAATTGGTTTTGATTGGGGTCATTAGGTTACACTCACAGTCATTCATTTGAGTCAGGCATAGTTTACACATAGCCATAAGCGTGCCCAAGTTCGCGCACAAACCTCACATGATTTTGAAAATATACATGGGAATGGATGTGGATTTGAAATTTTAATGGAGTTTGAACATTTATATAGGCTTGTATTGGACGAGATCCAGGTCTTTAAAAAAGTGGCCAAAAAAAGCTCACCATTTCCAGACGTGATTTTTAGTATTAACAAAAGTAGAAAATTTATATAGGGGTGTATAGGTCGAGAGCTGGGTCTTTAAAAAAAGTGGCCAAAAAAAGCTCTTCCATTTTTTTCTCATTTTTCCCCTATAAAAAGTGCCCTAAAAGTGCCTCTAAAACGCCGAAAGTGGGGTCATATTCTGGTATTATATCTACTATTTGTCACTTCACGTTAAATGTTATATTAAAAGTTCACTTCTGTGTAAAAATAGGTTATGTTTCTTCACCAATTTATTTGTTTTATTGTAACTGTAGGAAAAGTATAATGTGCAACTTGAGTTCAAAGTACAATTGCCTCACTCGAGAAACCATTCCTCACTCGCCTACAGCTCATGAGTAAGGATTTCTCTCGAGTGAGTCAATTGCTCACTTTTCTCTCTAGTTGCACAAATAACTATTACCTACGACCAGTTCAGTTCTTAGAATTGAAAAGTTTCACTTAACAGCTGTTTACTTTCATATCAGCATAGTTTTTCTCATATCAACACAGGTAGCGGACCAATGAGGTTCAAGTATTAAGAGAAAAGAATTAAAATTGTAATGCTGTGAACGACTTTCAACTAGTCAGCTGATCAGCTGATCAGTTGACCAATTTAATTGTTGATCTGACTTGTTCCTGTTGATACTCGCGTATTCTTAACCTAAGTTTGTGGAAGTTAAAGGAAGGTAGATTAAATTGATTTAATGATGTCAGTTAGTGAAAATGAAGTTGACGAGATGGAAATGAGAGAACAAACTGTTTATAATATTTTATAATATTCGATGCCGAGATCTAACTGTAAATTAACTGTTTCACTATAATCATTCAGTTGTCAAAAACAAAATGCAAAATTTTCCTAATTGTACCTGATGCAGTATTTATGGTAAGAATGCTGCTAGCAGAACACATTCCCTGAAAAAGGTAACGTATTTTTTAACGAAGTTTTACAAACACGTAATTACAGGAAATCAGCTGATTATCAGCTGATTAGTCGTTGCATCACTTTCCTTTCATTGGCACTGACAATAAAAAACGAAAACATAACCTCTCTAAGAAGTAATGAGTAGTGATTTTTACTAATTAAAAACCAGATTGTTAGTAATTAAAAAACTGTCGTAGGTAAAGTAGTGTACGCAACTCGCGTTAATAGTCTTTACGACACGAGTAGAAAATTTAAGGCACTCGCCAAGGCTCGTGCCTTAAAAACTTCTACGAGTAAAAACTTAACGCAATCGTTGCGTAAACTACTAATTTTGACCCAAATTTTATTGGGGATTATTGTAAAATGAGCCAAATGCTCAACCATAGATAAAACATAGGTTAGTCTATGGCTCAACGTAGCATTGTTAATAACTAGTATAAGACATTTCTTTGTTTGTGGTCCCAATAAACAATTACAGTGGGTGTTATTACGGTTATGACTGATATTGTTATAGTTATACAGGTATTATTCTTATAAGTGTTAGTATTTCCCATGTTTCCATTCATCTGTTGGTATATAGTGTGATGTTTGTACTACAGCAGTTCAGAGTATGTCAGTTTCATACATATTGATGCGTCTTCAGTTTGAATATTCATCTACATGGTATTCACCCTCCGGTCTTACACAGTTCATCACACGGTATAAACTGCCAATCACAGCTCAGCATGGTATAAAAATTACAAACAAATTGTAACCTATATTTGTTATTATATTTCAAATAGGTTGCAAATTCTGTAAATAAATCTGTTGGTATGTTCTTGGTGATCGAAAAAATGACTGAAACGTTTCGGCTGGTATTTGACCTCCTCAAAAAATCTAGGTTGAGAAGAGGAGCTTGATTTTATTGTTACCGTTTGATCTAGGCATTTCAGGCATAGGTTAAGCCAGGCATAGGTTAAATCGTATACTGTTTATACTTATGTAAGTTCGTTTGAGGTACGTGTGGTTTGTTTTTGCTTGTAAACTTACAAACAGTACAAGTATAAGGTACATAGTCTGTATGATAAGGGTATATAATGATCTGGTTAACCAGATAAAGTAGAATATATATTTCCATTTCATATTCTTGCCCAATCTCTCAGGTAAATACCCCTGCCACAGCAAACCTGCAAACTAAGCAAATTTCAACTTGTCTGATTACATTTTTACTAAAATACATCCATAAATAAGACACATATTTATTCTCAATTTAAATAACATTCGATTTAACGAGTGATTACAGGTTTTCTGCTACGGGGAAGGTAAAAATGTGTTTTGACCATACGTCAATAGTATAGGATGAAATAAATACATTTGCCGAATTTTATCAACATATATCCATAAACAAGCAAACTACAACAGTTTTTATTTTCTCCATAAGAATAACATGGGAAATTTAAATTGAATTTTTTACGTAACCATTACGCGCACAATAACGCTTCAATATACTAAATTACTTGTTTTTTAAGCTCTAAAAAATGGTTTAGAAAGAAATTGGTTTTTTTAGGGTCAAAAATGGAAAAAAACATTTTTAGCCCATAAAACCCCCGTTCCCATGGTCGGATCATGCTGGTTCGCAAACTCGTTCGGATAAATGTAGGTTTACACGTTTATACCGAATTTCATCAAAATCTGATCATTTTTGCTTGAGTTTCGTGCTAACGGACTCTACGGTAATAGCTTAGATAAAACATACTCCTTGTGTTTGTTAGTCTATGGAATAGCTTAGGCCTATTATGAGAAATCTGCTAAAATTTAAAAAGTGATTCAATCTTAATTTTTAAATATAAAATCATTCTGTATTTATCTAGATTTAACATTAATGAAAATTAAAATTGACTGATGATTATAAGATATGTAAAGCTTTAGAGAAGAATTTTTGATAAATATTAAATCAAGCGAAAGAGCAAAAGTATTGCTCTTTGAGTGGAGAAGAAGAAACGGCAGGAATATTGTAATATCAAGAAATCAAGATATTATTGTTTGTCTTCTTTTGATTGCTGTATCTTACGATTCAAAATGTCTTCAACAAAGCCAAACTTATTATATTTGTATTTTAATAACATGCCACTCAGAAAATTGCTGATATAAATCCGATACCAATTCTTACTTTTGTAAATTTTTTTTGCCTCGCCAGGGGTTGTTAAGTGATTTTCTTTGTCATTACGTAAGACTACTGCTAAGAAATTGATTTGTTTTATTAAATAAGAGTGTGATAATTGAGTCATCGGCCTTTACATAAAGGTCAAGGTTTATGTTAATCAATTCCCCTGCTGTAACTGAAGATTTGAAGAAGCTTTAAAAATTAGATACTTGACCATTATAGTATAAATAAGTATGACACATGTGTTCACCGTTAACACGAGACGTAAAAAACACATGTAAAAAGCACACGCTCTGTTTATGTGGCATGAATGTGAACCAGTCTACATGACTTTTCTATACAGCGTCATTCTTCAAACTAACTAATTCGCAAAATGAAAACTTTATACGTTTTACCGTTACAGCCTGAGTCACTATCAAAATAAATGTCATCTCTTGCTACAAAACACCGAGCGTTTACCGAGTTATCTGCAGTTTGGAGTTTTTATATGTTATTGTGCAGTGTAACACAAGACGATTTCAATGGAACGATGATCTACAATTAATTGTGATGTGGAAAGCGAATAGGGACCTCTTGTCGGGAATTTTCGATTTTGAGTTATATATATATACTATATTTGAATTCATAGTTTAATTCCTAATCACTTGGTGCAAGTCCCATTTATCTACGATTTTTTTGTTCAAGTTATAGGACTTTGAAATTTTGTTATGGAAAAGGGTAATTTTGAGATGAACCATTAATTTGAAAATTTCAAATACGCATAAAAACAGTTTTTTTTTATTTAAGAAACGATTTTGCTATCAAAAGAAAGCTTATAATGTCCTCTTTGGAGGCAAAACCAATTTTTGTCTTAACTCCCGGTAGTTTTGATTTAAATAATTGTTTCATTTAAGCATGTCGTAAAATTCGCATTTCAGAAAACGGACCTCTCGTCGGTCCTATGTTATTCCTCCTTAAGATAAGAAAAGGTACCTCTTGTTGGGACCGCAAAATTTGTGAGATTGTTCTCCGTAACTTTGTTGTGTTGTGGCTCCCTAAATTTCGTCTAGAATGCAGGACAATTTGTGTTTTGGACTAAAGTCAGTTTATAAAGTGAATATTAGAAATGGGACCACTTGTCGTTATGGCGAAATAACATTGAGCGACAAGAGGTACCTCTTTTCTCAGACCGTGCAGAGGCTAACAAAATGATTTATTTCAACCTTTTACGTCTTCAATTCGATACTGTCTTGTTCTATGATAAATGAGGTACAACAATCGATAAAAACCCGTATTTCGATATTTTCGACCTTAATTACTTATATCGGCCGTACTAGTCAGAATTAGATTTTGCATCACCGACAAGAGGTCCCTTTTCGCTTCCTGTTCTAAAAAGGGTGTATTTTTAAGTTTCTATGAGGTGCAATGGGATGGCTCCGAAATGCTAGTCAACGTATTTAAAAGTCTTAGTTCAAATGTTAACAAAATACATGAACTTTTCATAGGTACTGTATCTACCGTTCAAAATCTGTGATGAAATGTATGCGTCTAAAATTTTGTAAAGTCTTTTCAAACACTATATTTCATAATGAATTAAGTCTAAAATATTATTTAAAAACAATTGGTTAAAAAATACAGTCGGTGAGTAGTATTAAAACATTAAGAGATTACACTGGTTACATTGTTTTATTTAGGTATGCGGTCTGTTCAATTTACAATGGTGAAACATTTCGTAGTTGGTCATTCTGGAGTAAGCACAAGAAGAACAAGCTAGTGACGTATTTACGTTTTGTCAGTTTGTTTTGTTTACATCGGCTGCTTCATAAGATTCAAAATTATTCCGAAGTTATCATAGTCTAAGCAGTCTAAGTTACCAAAATTAATGTTCAAAGAAATTTCAGTGTTGTTTAGCTCACCCGTTTAACACAGGTAAACTATGCATTTTCGCTGTAGCAATCTGGTAACAAAAAAACCTATTCATTCTCAGATTTGTACAACTTTAGTTGGCTAAAATCACCAAGTACATAACTTATGCTTTTACACTTTGTTATGCATGCATTATCTACATTATTCCTGCTAATCTTTTGATTTGGATTTTATAAATTTTTCTTAACTATCGTTTAGAAGCCCCAATAGCCTATATTACCTGAGGCCTTAAAAACCTCGAGCCAATTAATTAGAATGCTGTCCCATGTGTTCACTTTCCAGAGAAGAATCTTTGACAAATAGTTTAAGTTAAAGTCCTTAAGCCTAGACTTAAAATGACCGCCAGTGTTGATACTAGGCCCTAGCATGGATCTCATGAATCAGGAGGAATTATGTTGCATGTAGGCCTAACTTAAGTCAATTACATTGTGAACACTATATTTATTTTAGCTGTGTACCTAACTTAGTATGGTACTAGCAATCATCTTAGTTTACTTAAGTCTTAAAAGTAATTGATTCTGGTTGAGCCTAATTTGATGTAGGTGGCATTTAGGATTGTACAGTTAGTTATCAATTTGATTTGACTTTATTAAAAATCTATATATTTAATACGCGACATGAAACTTTGTGAACAATAAGGCTTTTTTGTTTTAAGATTTAACCCCACATATTACCTACCAAAATGTTCGTCTAGGTGTGTAGATGTGCAAACTGGCTTTAGATTTTCGAAATGTGTCTTTTTAAGGGCGTGGGCTGCCCTCAAAGTTCCTTCCATAAGGATAACATTGTGATTGATTTGAATGTTATTATATTCTGAAACAGATGTCAATACCCTACATTAGTTTAAACAAAAATTAAATCCCAGCTGTTTTGAAATTATAAACAGTTTGCATGTTTTTAAAAATAATTAGAAACCCGGCGAAGAAATGTTACCTATAGGACACGACGGGAGAAAAGTTTTACATTATATTTTCGTTGAAACATGTCAAGGACCCGACAACAAAGAAATATTGCCGGTCGGACACGGTGAGTCAACATAGGGCAAGCAATGCAAAACGTAAGGAGCCCAGACGAGGAGCTGGAACAGTTAGTGGCAACGTGAACTTACAAAATTACACTGACAAAATACAAGAATTCAGCAGCATTCACTTGGCGAGATGACATTAAAATGTCAGAAATGTGGTGCGCTACATTTTAAAGAAGAGGACGAGGTGAAGGATTTTATTCTGCTGCCATAAAAGAAAAGTGAATCTACCACTAACCAAGAAATCTATTATATCCAGAGCCTACTTAATGGAGCAAATCATTTGAGCAGAAACTACAAAGAGAACATTAGATCGTACAACTCTCTGCTCGCAATGGTCAGCACTCGAGCTAAAATTGAAGAACATAACGGTGGAGGGCCTTTCATAAGGTGCACATTTTATCACTCAATTGACACCTTTTAACCGTCAGAAGGGGAGCATCCCACATATGCCCAAATTTATATCTACGGACGTCAAAACCGCTGTTCAAGGAATAATGCTAAACAAAGCTAATGGTTCTTGCAGCACTGAACTCATGCACATTTTGACTCAACATTTGGTTTATTTTAATCCATACACGCAAGTTTTCAGCATGATTGGTTCCGTCCTGCAAAATATTCCTAATGAACAGCAAAAGAACTTAGAATGCATATAGCCAACGATCGAGCTTAAGACCAACGTCAATACAACGACGTAACTTCTATCGACGTTGCTATAATATCCTAATTTATTATTCGTGCGAATTCGCACGGGTTCACCTAGTAATAGCTTAATTCATATTAGTTTTATGTTAAGAGTTAATTGCCTATTGATTTTAATGATGTGGTTAGGACGGTTAGGTTAGGGCTAGGCAGTTCTTGTTTAAATAGCCTAGCCTATAGGCCTAGATCAATTATTACCGACTCTATGAATACTTAAACTTTATAAAGACATGATTATCAAAAGTAGGGAAGTCATAGGGCCTAGGAAGTTTTAACTACAATTTAAAGTTTTGATAGTTTTTGGTACAAAGTTGTTTTTGATGCGATAGAGTGGAATAAGTTTATCAAAGACTTTTACTCATTATGGGAATCACAGTGACTTCTTAATTAGCCTACTCTAAACTAATAGGTGCCTATTTTATTTGCCATCTTGTTCGAGCATCAGAATTCTCCTGTAGGCTATTCAGAAAATACTGAGACTAAAACAAAAAACTCTGTACGGCTTCATTTAAACTTGCGGCTCACAAACAAATTGCTATATTTTTGGTAAAATGGCCAAACTGACATTATTGAATACAAAAGTCACATCTTGTGAATTTCATACCTACACAGGCTCAGAATGAATCGCTGGTTTAAATGTATGCTGTTTGGTTGTATGCTGTTTGTATGGTTGTTGTGGTAAGGTTGAGTGTTGTGAGTTTATTTATTAATCATGAGTGGGGGAAGGTGGGTAACTGGATTTATTAACTTTCTATTCGTACCATTCTAAACTTACAAAATACAGAGTGGCAAAATACATGTAGACTGTACACATTACATTTGACTTCTTACCAAAATATACACTCTTTTAATGCACAAAAACTATTTGAACATTTTGGGTTGGGTATAAGCAGTGGTCTACGACGGAACTATACCTGTCCCAGTTGTCGGTGAGGCTAGATGTGGGAGGTTGTGGGTAGTTGGATATAGGCTATGGAGGGTTTATGGCAGTTGACATGGTTGGGCGGGTTGTTGTGGTGGATTGGGTGGTTGGTTGTTAGGTAGATTGGTGAGACTTGCTCCATCGGTGAAGTAGGGTTGGAAGAACTGCTGAACCATCTCGAAAGAGTGGGCACGGTTGAGGTGAAAATCTCTGAAGGGTGGAATGGAGTGGGTGCTGTAGAAGTCCTGGTTTCTGGTTCATGGGGGAGGTGGGAAACTGTCCTTAAAAGACACCTCTCAGTATCTTCCAGACATTAAGTTAGGCGTTTGCTGTCAATAGGAGGGGATGTGCAACAACGATAACAAATACGACAAACAATAACGACAAACAAATACCTAAAACTAGAGCAAACAAAGACTGGTTCACAACTGACCTGGCCAACCTAAGAAATAGAGTTTTACTCCTTAATCTATAAGTATAAAAGAGGATGTTTGTATATATATATATTTTTGTTTGGCAGTGATAAACTCAGACACCGCTGAACCGATTGCCACGAAACTTGGTACATACGTGTAGAATTTCATGGAATAGGTTTATACACCATCAATTTCGTGATCCGTCCAATCGGCTCCGCCCCAGTGGCTCTGGAGTTTCCCATGTTAACCTTATGAGAAATGGAATTAATAAATCTTAACAGCTGTTTCAATAAAACAAGTTGGTTCTGTTCTATGATGTTCAATAGCATTAAAGTTACAAGGATTACCAACAGGGTGCAGCACTATTATTTCTTTTACATTTATGACAACAGCTGAATTTGCAACCAAAAGGTGAGTGAGCGTAGTGAACGAACTTCAACCTGGAGGCGAGTCAGCGTAGCGAACGAACTAACCTGAAGGCAAGTGAGCGCAGCGAACGAGCTCCAACCTAAAGGTGAGTGAGCGTAGCGAACGAGCTCCAACCTAAAGGTGAGTGAGCGTAGCGAACGAACTTCAACCAGGACGTGATTGAGCCATGCGAACGAGATCATCTTGAAAATTAAGAAGTTAAACGGGGCAAAGCCCGCGGGTTACAGCTAGTGATATCTACAAATCTACTACTGATCTTACTGATAACATTATTATCATATGTATCTCAGCACAAAAAAAAACCTACAGAAATAGTGTAAACTAGGCTAAAAAGGTACATCAAATTCAAACTACATTACTCAATCCCATAACCCAAACAAAGCTGCATGGGACCTAATAAACTCTAGCAGGAAAACAAGAACAAGTTTCAAATATGACAATAGCCCTGATAACTTCAATACCTTTTTTATTGATAGCGTCACTGACATTGCTTCAAATTTCACCGATTCCAACACAGATCCAGCTGACAATGTCCCTTTCAACCCGCTGAATACTTTAGAAAACTGGAAACTTGTAACACCTACTCAAATCGAATCCATTGTCAAGAACTTTTCAAACTCCAACAGCCCTGACATATATACGGGATAAATGTGAATGTTTTGAAGAACACCATTCATTGTATGTCAAAACCTCTAGCTGCTGTAATAAATCTATGTCTTGGAGACGGATCTTTTCCGAACTCTCTAAAGATAAGCCGCACAGTCCCGGTATTTAAGAAGGGTGACCCAAAAGAACTTTCGAACTATAGACCTATCTCTTTGATACCAATGCACGCAAAGATCATGGAGTGTATCATCAAGGAACAACTTGTTGACTTTTTTGAGCGCTCAAATCTTTTGACCGATGACCAGCATGGGTTCCGAAAGGGTAGGTCTACGACCACCGCTTTGTTAAATCTAATAACAAAGATAAATGATGCCTTCGACAACAAACTCATGACAAACTTAACCCTATGCGACCTCAGCAAGGCGTTTGACTGTATAGCACATGACGTCTTGTTGAGAAAAATGGAAAGATATGGAATAAAAAACGTCGAGACCTTTCAAAACTACCTAAGGGGCAGAAAGCAGGTGGTATCCATAAGGGGAGCTCTTTCCAGTGACCTGAACGTCAGCCTAGGGGTCCCACAGGGATCTATTCTTGGACCTGTGCTCTTCCTCATTTATATTAATGACCTGGGGACTGAGGGAAGAACTTTGTTCTTCGCCGATGACACTACCCTCATCACAAGTAGTAGTGACTTGGACCAACTGAAAGTGGAACCCTTGAAATCCTTGACGGAGCTAAAGCTTGGTTCTCTAATAACAAGCTAAAAATAAACAATGACAAGGCCCAGGAACTGATATGCAGTCTTAAATATCAGAATCCACAACAACAACCTGTGAAACTGCTTGGTTTTTGGCTGGATGGCAAGTTGACTTGGGATAAACACATAGGCGAGTTAGATGCCAGACTTTCCAGAACAGTTTTCCTTCTAAGGAAGCTAAAAAACTTGGTCACTGATACCTACTTAAAATTAGCCTATTATGGCCTCTTCCACAGCCTAATGAGCTACGGTGTCATTGTCTGGGGGCACGCTTCGGAAACAAGAACCATTCTGAAAACTCAAAAGGCTGCTATAAGAGCCATAACATCCAGCGCAAGGCATGAACATTGCAAACCACTGTTCCGTGACTTAGGAGTGATGACTGTTTACAGTCAATTTATTTACAACTGTCTGGTGCATGTTAAGGAAAACATAGGCAACCTCAGCTGCAGAAACCAACTTCATGATTACAACACGAGAAGAGGAGAAATTTTAAACATTCCTTTCTGCAGGCTGAGCAAGCAAAAAGACTGCTATCCTGTCCTTGGCATTAGGCTCTACAACCATCTGGACAAGAACATAAAGTCACTCCCTCTCAGGAATTTTAAAAAGAAAGTCGAAGAACTACTAAAGTCACGGCCTCTCTATTCCATTAGTGAATATTTTGTTGAGGAAAGTGATGAATGGATCTCATGACCTACTGCCATGTTAACCAGTTCTAAAGTATTAACACTTTAAACTTTTTTTGACGAAATCTATCCAGTCATTACTGGTCAGCGATGGATGTATGGTATAAAGGTATAAAGATGGGCGTATGACGGAGGAGTATAGGCGTGCGAGAATCAAGGTGGAGCAAGGACTGCAACAGTTGTTCAGAACATGGAGTCGGGTGGTGGCTCGTTTTGTAACATTTCGGAGGTGGGGACCAAAGGAAAGTTTTGAATCGAGCTTGACTCCAAGGTAGATACAGGACTTCTTGAGGGTGAGTCGGACGTTGTTGAAATGGATGGGTTCGGATATTGTTCTGCGGAATCAGCTTGAGTTGAAATCAAAGAAACAAAGTTGGGTTTTTACAGCGTTGAGAGAGATATGCCATTGTAGACAGTAGGAAAGATAGTTCTGGAGGACCGTGGTAGTGTTCAGACGGGTGGTGATTAACTAACTGTAACATTTCAACTGTATCATATTTGCTTATTGTTCTATTTTGTTGAAAAGATTGTAAATGAAATCAAATATAGGCCTAAGACTAATATAGGTCATTATTACAGTTTCGGGGCTACTACAATGAATTCTAAAATATAAGGAAACCATTATTTATCCATTAAACACAAAACACAACTACCGGTACATAATTACATTAATCACCATTTTTACAATAATACTTTTAAAGTGCAAACATTACAGTTATTAGAATAGCCTATATTTAACAAAAAGGAGAACTACTGGGTGGCGCAAAAAGGATGGTCGGATTTGAACTGCGTAGTATTAGTAGTTGGGGGAGGTTCGGGTCCACTACTGGCCTTCTGTAAGTCGACCATGGTACCCAATTTACAGTGATATGGTGCAGTGGACGGTCGAACACTGCATTATAGCTGTGGAACAGTTTTTTTATTTTTTTCCAGAATCAGTGAATCTTTTATTTCTTCGTAACGGCTGTTTCGACAACATTTTGGCGTAGCCCGTATGGAACTGGTCCCTGTTCGCAGATCATATCACGTTGGGTGACTGCATCTCGGACAACAGGGTCCGTCGTGGTAAATCTACTGGACGGCAGTTACCCCACAAAACATGGAGACCGTATGAACGTCAGTACTTCAAAGTCCGCTACGTTCTATTTATATATTTTTTTAAATTTTCTTATGGTTTTATCGACATAGCCTACTAGCAAATTTGTAAGTTACAAGGTTATTTTTTGTAATAGGGAGTTTGAAAGTGTCCAAAAACGTATGTCAGTAAATTTTATGCGTAAAATCATTTGTGTTATTATTTTAAAACCGACCATCCTTTTTGCGCCACCCTGTACAATATCACCTAGCTGACATGTTAAAGTACCGGTAAAAAGAATACTAAAATAGATGCATCTTGCTTGGCAATGTCAATCATACTGAAATTCTTTGGGAAATATATCATGTAAGTTAAGTTTAGTTGAAAATATTTTTAACAACAAATAGAAAATACCCCCGCCGCAGCAAACCTGCCGTCTAAGCGAATTTCCATTTGGCTGAATTGATTTTCAATTGATCTATTTAAATAACATTAGGTTTAACGAGTACCTAGGTTTGCTGCTACAAGAAAACTAATAAAGTGTGTTTTTAGTAAAATATTGATAGCTTACTATAAAATAAATAAATTTGCCAAGTTTGATCAAAATATATCCATAAACAAGCAAACTACAACATTTTACAATATTCTCCATAAGAATAACATGGGAATTTTAAATTTACAATTTTTTTAGTTTTCTCCGTAACCAATAACCGTACAAAAACACTTTGATATACTGAATTGTTTGTTTTTTTAAGCTCTTTAAGAAGGTTTAGAGAAAAATTGGGACATTTTGTGTTTTGAGGGTCAAAAATGAGAAAAACCAATTTTTACCCCATAAAACTCCCCATAAAACCCTGTTCCCGTGGTCCGATCATGCTGGATCGCGAACTCATTCAAGTTTATCCCACCTTACACCTTCAAACCAAATTTCATCAAAATCGGATAAAAATTACTCAAGTTATCGTGTTCACGGACACATATATATATATATATATATAAATCTATATATATATATATACATATATAAAAATTTGAACGAATGGTGTTTTTTGCCTCTGGGGACACCAAAATGAAAAAGTAAATCGGTCCCGGGCCTAAGTCTTACCATGAGACCTACGTTAATACTGTAGCTACTTCCCTATAGGGAAATTCGCTAAAAACACTTTCTCATGACGTTTTTTGCTAGTCTTAACTGTATTGCATTGATGCGAGATTAACAAAATTAATTATTGATGCTCTTTTAGCAAATTATTTTACAACTAACTATTAATAATCAAATACTAACAAAAAATTATTTCTCTCCATAATATTATTCCATGAAAGCGTTCAATTTGTTCGATGTAATGTGTTTTCACACATCTTCACTTTGCATGGACAAAGGATGCTTTTACACCCCTTATCAGCTACATGGTATGATGAATGTTGGTGTCTTGTCATACAAAGGAGCAAGGCGGTGGCAGCGCTACCCGTATTGTACCAGGCTTTGCTTGCTTCGTTTAACATTTCCGCGGCTCCATTCATTCTCGCAGTTTGCAGACAAATTTTCGCATTTGCTAAAATGGCTAACCCAGGAATATCTGTAAGAATTTTACTTTTCCATGTTATTAAATCAATGATAGTAAGAGAGTTTTATAGAACCGGTTAGAAATTTTTTTCTAAAATGTAAATTTACAACTATTTTGTCCTAAAATGGCGTTACTATCATTAAAATATATCATCCTACATTATATATATATTTTTACATGGGTTATAATAAAAGCAGATAGCATGATACAGTTGATTACCAGCACACAAAGTTTGCAAACACGTTATTTTAATTTAATCATTGAATTGTCTCCTTGTTTCTTAAGCTTTAGGATAACTGTTGTCTGTTGTCCAAGTTATCAAATAATCAATCTGTAGGCCTATTACAAAATATTGTAAATTGAAATGTTTATTTGAGTCTAATTTGTATTTTTTTCTTCAAATTGTATCTTATAGACCCTATTCCTATCCATATTTGTGTTTTAAAAACTAGACACAAATCATTTTATTCATTTTTAAAGTAACTTAAGGTTAACATTTTACCACTTTGATAAAAACCCAAAAGATAACTTTAATGTTTTTTTCAGGGGTTTTTTGCTGGGATTTTTATGAAAAACAACCACTCTAATATGTCAACAATAAAAGAACTTTTAGGACAAGGTAAGCTCATTTTACTAATGGTATTAGTCGTGTAATTATTTCAATCTTAATATTTCAGATTGATTTAATATAAGGTTGACTGTTTTTTTAAATGACCAGGCAATAACCTGGTCATTTAAAAAAACTTTGGTATAGTTGTTGGTCAGTATAGTTTTAAAAATATTTGTTTAATTTGTCATCAACATCTTTCTATTCAACCTTTACCTATTGTAGCTAACAATTTGAAAACAACAAAATTAACGTGTATATTTATTTTCTTGAAGTGGCTACAGATAATTATTGTTTAATAAAAATTAATACAAATTGATTCAAGATTTTCACTTTTTGCAAAAAAATTTAAAACAGTGAAGTTGAAAACAAACAACACGGTAATGAACCAGTAAATTTGTGATTGTTGTAATTCTATTATTTGGCAGGTGATATCCCGAAACCGAGAAAGAACTTTATACAGGAAAATGTTAAGAGGCTGAAAGAATTGAAATTGGAGAAAACAAACAAGCTGAGCTCCCAGAGGAGCAGTACTCTTCAGGTAGGCAGAATACAATGTCTGATAAGTGTAGAAGATTCCTCCGCATTTAACTCAAGACTCAGACTCGTTACAACTTTACAGCAAATAACTCAACGCGATATGTGCTTATCAGAGTGTCAAACTTTTCCAATTTTATGCTCCGCGTTTCACCCAGTGTGCTAGACATTTCCGTTTGTGGGTTTTCAATCGTCTGATTCTCATTTCAAAGACTAAGTTTTGCATCGTATGTGTATTTTTTGGAAATTGAAAAACTTGCTGGAATAGTATTTTTGTCAGTGTTAGTTTTTTTCTAATACTTTTATCAAATATACCAGTTTTTCAGTTTTTCAAATTATGTTAGTGGGGATTCTATTGCAATATATTATTACTTTTTAAAGAAACCAAGTAGTAAAACCGTCCTTCTGCTTTGGTAAAATTTCCCCACGAGAAATTAACTTACCGTTGTTAGTAAGGTAGGCTACAAATCAATCCTATCGTTGTTTTTGAATTTTCAAGTGTGTGATATTTAAACTGATTTATAGGACCAAAGGTGAACCTTTTTGGTAATGTCTTGTAGACTCTTTTTATCTTAGAATTAATTGTATTAGCCTATTAAGATAATAAATTTAGGTGACTCTGTGGCTCAGTTGGTAGCGTTGCGGACTTCGGGCCCAAGACAGCGATGTCGTGGGTTCAGATCCTGTCACTGCATCTTGTCTAATTTGTGTTGTAGAAAAGAACCAAAACTAAAGGCAAAAAAAATTATTAAACAAGTCATGCCCTTTTCAAAATTTATAAGCAGAATCCGTTGTATTTGTCAACACAATCTGCATTTATTATATACCTTAATTAGCGAGAAACATTTAATCACATTCTGTGAATTACACTCTGGGGTTTTCATTACCAAACCAAATGTTGCTTTATGTTCCTCATGAGGATAACTAAACATGACAAATGTGTGATTATTACAACTAAAATAATAGGATTGATTTTGTTTTATATTTAAATAGACCTAACATTTTTATATTTATTCATAATTAGACATTAAAGCCGATTCTGATAAGAACTTTTAGAATGTTTACAGGACTGGGCGCGATGTTTTGGAAGGTCAACTTCCATCATTAGGTTATAATTCAAGTTAGGTTATTAAACCCCATATAAAAATCCATGCACACATTGCAAAACACAAAACTGATAGGAATGTAAACACCCTTTAGTTGAACTTGTTTGTAATGTGCATGAATGTATGTACTGTATGTGTTTTTAAATATATACGATAGATGTGCTCTATTCGCTTTAAGGAGATCAAACTGATTCCCACACTTGCTGTGTTGTACACACTAATACACTATACACACACACACAATACACCCGGGAGATTGTGCTGTCAACAGCTGATCCACAAGCTTACCACAAGATTGTGTTCTCTATCATTTTCACTCTCCCAGCCACTATTTCTTGTTTGCTGTAAAACTTGGTTCTTCAAATTGTTAGCATGCCAAAAGTGTATTTTCTCCTTGAACATATGACTATTTCATG
Source organism: Macrosteles quadrilineatus (assembly GCF_028750875.1). Classification (NCBI taxonomy): domain Eukaryota; kingdom Metazoa; phylum Arthropoda; class Insecta; order Hemiptera; family Cicadellidae; genus Macrosteles; species Macrosteles quadrilineatus. The sequence goes on from NW_026542596.1 coordinate 98,637,124, forward strand.
TGTTAAAAAAAAAATTGAATATATTTCAAAATATTGTAGAAACCCCTTGATAGCAAATATCTCAAAGGGATCAAATAAGATTTGTTATCAAGGTAGACTTATTTTGGATATTTGCAATAAGTACCTAATAAATTAGTCTATGTACAAAATTTTAAAGCTAAATTTTAATTTGATAAATCCTTCAAATTTAGTCTTTTCGTTTCATAGCAGATGATTTCTACAGTACTTTCAGTAAATTAGTCTATGAATGCAATTTTAAAGCTAATTTTTTTAATTTGATAAACCCTATAATTTTAGTCTTTTTGTAACATAGCAGAATAAACTGAAAAAAAAAACAGAAAGATATACGTCTAATTTAACACTTGTAATATTTATTTACACTTATACTGTTGGTTCACAAGACGGTAAATATGATATATAAAAGGTGGTAAGTGGTGATCAATTTGGATTGGACACTCCAATCATCATCAGGCCCAATAGGCGAATCTTATAGAATAATAAACTAGGTATGCATTACTCATTGGGATTGAAAATAAAATTGTTGTCTAAAAATATATCATAAGTGATGATAAGTCATATTTAATAAATCCAGATTTTTTTTAAATTTTATACTGTTAAGGTCTTAGTACCGTACCTACGGTATTTATTTTGCCATTTGTTTTTTTTTTTTTTTTTAGAAGCAGTTCAAGCCGTTATTGCTATAAAGTTTAGAAATTTCAGATTTGCAAATTGCCCGCTGACTTTAAAATTAATAATTGATTATGATTACTCATTCTTTTCTTTGCCATTGTTCTTCTTTAATTGTTTCAAGGAGTTATTGTGGCATGAAAATCCCAATTCTAATTGGGTTAAACCTTTTTCTTTAGGCCTAATTCAAATTGTCTGTAGTGTTTTATTTAATTCATTTTATTATTTATTTTTGTTTTAAAAAATTACTAACTTTATTTGTAGGAATTATTATTTTGTTCACAATGAGAAACAAATTTAATGAATTACTGTATATTTTTTAAAAGCAGTAATTAAATATGATGACTATATTGGCATTATTCAATGTGTTTAGGATTTTTAACAAATTTGTAAATATCTTAAAGGTATTAAGAAAAAGGGCTAAGAAAATATGGAAACATATTTTATTAATTTCTCTATGAAAAATATCTAATCTTGATTTTATTTTGGTTTCTTAGGCTAAGTTTTTTTCCAAACCATGGTCTTGAAACTTTTTTATAGTTCTGAAGAGGTTCTTTAATAACACGAGGAAAAAATTAGGCTTTCATCTAAACCAAATTAAAACAGCATACCGTATTGCATACAAAGGTCTTAAAAATTGTATCCAATATTGCAATATTAATCATATTATTTTACTGAAATATTTTCTTAAAACTTTTGGCTGAAAAATATATGTGTAGGTTAGGGTTTGTAATCATCCAAGTGACACAAGCAATACTTGTCATGTAAACTCGAAACCAATCCTAAAGTATCAAGTGTCAGTAGTAGTATCCAATATGACATTTGAAACTATTTTTCAAAACTTGTGTCAGAAAGAACTGCTACTCTATTAATGGATATTTATCGTCAACTACTTTTTAAATCAGAGTCACTATCTAATTTTAAATATCAGAACCTAATATTTACCAACAATGTAGTTTTTTACAATTCTTTAATAATGTCACCTGTTTTTAGCGATATCCCATAGTAAGCTATTACTGTAGGTCTCGTGGTAAGACCTAGACCTGAGAACGATATTTTTTCTGCTTTGATGTGCCCAGAGGCGCAAAAACACCATCCAATAATATTTTCTGTAGACTGTATATAATATGTTTATTTATTTATATGTGTGTAAATTGGCACAATAACTTGAGTAAAAATTATTTAATAATTAATTTTGAAAAAAAAAAGTAAAATGTGTAAACCTGCGTTTATTCCAACAAATTCACAAACCAATCATCAAACTATGAGAACTGAGTTTTATGGGGGGTTTTATAGGTTAAAGTAGATTTTTCACACAAAATGTATAAATTTTTGACCCTCAAAATATAAAATTTAGCAATTTCTTTTGGAACCATTTTGTTTAGCTTAAAAAACATATAACTTTGTTTATCAACTTCATGTTTATGGAGAAAATTAAAAAAAAAAACTGTGAATCTATTTCTTTTATATTTATATGGAGATTTACTGTAAGTTGTAGTTTGCTTACTTATGGATATATTTTGAACAAATTTGGCAATACTTAACTAATAAAATTTCACTAAAAACACACTTTCCTGTGAGCAAGCCTAAGTACTTGTTAAACCTAAGGTTGTCTAAACAGGATGTAAATGCACATTTTAGAGGCAATCCTATAACTCAAATGGATATTTGCTTATTATGTAGGATTTGCTGAGCCATTACAGGGGTCTATACAGACATTTTTGTGGCAAGTAAAGTTTGATTTAATTTTATGCTATTTACAGTAACAGTTCTCTCCCGCTGAGAGAAGTGATATCAACTCAGCGAGATTGTATTTTGTGTTCAATATTGCGTTTTAACAATGTTGCACAGATATTGTGTTTCTTTGCGGCCAATATCTTCAAGCTCTAGGCTTTGGTACTCATCTGATTTATTGGATTTTTTCATTTTGGTGTTTTTGATTCATTTGGCTTTTTTATTACTGTTTATAAATTGATTAACTATATTTTTAATGTATTCTAGTTAATTAATTTTTTTGGTTAACATTTCTGAAAATAATTTCATTTTTGTCATTTCCAAATATTTGATTTACTAAGAATAACTACTCAATAAATTTATATAATTGAACATGGTCATAATTTCTGTCCCTTTAGTGTCAACAGATTCTTTTGTTTTAAATGTTTATGTTAAGTCTAAGTAAGCCTTCTGTATTATTTAAATTGTTAATGTTAAACAACTGGCATATAATTTTAAATAATTGATAAATTTATATACCGACCGCTGTTATAGTGTATAGACATTTTATTTCAACTTTCTAGGCCTAATTTTATTGATTTTCTGTAAATAAGTTCTAAATATTTATGATGCTCATGTGTTTATAGACTTCATATCAATCTTTTCCTTTCTCCCTTAAATCATCAATCTTGCCACTCTTTTACATCTATCTTCCCTATCAGAATGTCTTCCCCAAGACTCAACAGGAATAATAAATTCCAAATATTGATTTTCCCTTTTTTAAGTGTCACAATACTAGTTACAAGTAGTATATTAGGGGTAGAATGTTATGTGAAACCAAAGGAAACAAAGTGACTGTATTTTTCACACAAAACATATGGTGTACAGGGACATCTATCCTGACACAGATCATTTAGTTCTTAGTTTGTTTAAATATTACAATAATGTGTTATAAATTTGAGCTTTTTATGGACTTCTGTCCCTACAAGCCACTAATAACTAATTATGGTTTTAAAGTATTTAGCTCTGGAAATATGATAGTAAAACATCAAAATTTAGTGTCTCTCTAATCTCTAATACAACTGAATAGAAAATGTTTTTTACAAAATACTGAATTTGGACAAGTAAAGAAAATAAGGGGGTTTTCTAATGATATTGTAAGTCTACAGTTGTTCATAAAAAAACATGTTTTCTTAAAATTGAACTAAGTTTGGATTTAATCTCACTCATGCAAAATCCACATTGTACACAAAACACAAAAGGAAAATCATTAAGAAATATATCAAATCAGTGGATCCATTGTAACAAAGAACTGAAACCCCTTGAAGAAACAATGTTTTTAAGAATGAAGAAAAAACCCTATAAAGGATCTGCCTGCATATTTTAACCTCCTTCCAGAATTTGTAATTAAGAAAACAGGTCCATTCGCAGCAAGAACAAACTGCCAATTGCCTACTGATACCTTTGTAGAGTTTACCAAAACATGGCTTGTGGTAGAAAACTGTGTTAACGTTCATATTTGTTTGCAAAAAGTACCAAGATAAACCTGTGGGTTTTCTTTGGCGCTTGTATCTCCATATATATACAGAACAATAGCTGAGTGTACATAGTTCTCACCTAGTGATCAGAAAGTCAGTTTGACCCTTAGAAAAGTCAGACACGTTTTGGTTTTTTTGAACTGAGCCCTGTTGTCCTTGATCATTGGGCGTTTAATAATGTCCTGACTAAAGAATCAGCTGATCTTACCCAGGATAAAGCTATCATCTTGTTTATTCCACACTCATGCTTCGCTAACATGCGTCTTAAAATTTGCAATCTGTTTCTTCGTAGAAATCTTTTCTAAAAATGATCATCCAAGCAAATAACAATGTGTATGTTTTGTAAAATCAATATATGGCATTTTGGCATGTTAATGGCTGGGGTATGAGATAACCGAACCTCTGCATTCTTGCTATTCTGATAATTATTCTGTCTCAAATAGTTTGGAATAGCATGACTATACTTTATTTTCTTTAAGTTATCATGTTAGAAATGTAATATTTTTCTTAACTGGCAGATTTTTGTAAAATGTAACTGTCCTTCAGCCGTTGACAGAGAGGAGGAACGCCCAGACGATGGTGAGCAGTTCTCGTCTATCACAGAGACATTCTGTCAGTCAGTCGCCACCTCGGGGCAGTCGTCGTAACAGACATGTCACTCTAGACACACGGCCAGCAATCCAGGAGGAGCCACAGAGCACCAAGGGATACCGGAGTCAAGGTCAGTTACCTGTGTAGGGTTTGTGATTCTTAAGTGATCTATAAATCAAAAACAATACTGAAGAGAGTTGATGAATCTTGTGTTCTACGAGGTGGATGAGTTCACTAAATACCGTTGGAGTTGAATTGATTACAAAATTTTCTTCCCCAGGGGTTTAGTTTGTTTTCAGTCATTGCTTATTAAATTATTACTGTTATTACTTTTTAGATAGGAGTTAATTTATTTACTGTTTTTACATAGTATGTATATCGATTTTATAAATAAAATATGCAATTTCCAACCTTAGTTTCTACAGCGCTTTTATAGTATCTTATTTATTGTATTTTTTTATTAATTATATTGATTGACGTTTGCACAGAAAGAGAAAGTTAACGTTATGTAATTTTGCCGTGCAGTAGCGGGAATAACCTATTTTCTTAGCTCATTTTATGTTTAGAAAGTGTACTTTCGTTTGTAGAGTAATGAAAAACATTAATTAGCTTCAAAGTGAAATATAGCAGACTATGGGGAAATAAGCCTAAAACCATTTTTTACAAAAGTTGCCTGATACATCCAGGAGTATCCTCCCTCATATTAGGGGTTTTGGGTTATTATTTATTCAGAAGTATAATCTAATCACATCATTTAGGATAAAGTAAAATGACCTCAAATATTGTCACCTGAAAAATTCATTGTCATGCATATCTACATATTGGGAAACAGAGAATGTTAGTTTGTGGAGATTCTACTCTATTCTGAGATTTGGAATTCCAATTGTGCTTCACAGGATGTCAGACGCTGAACAGCAAGCAGCTGGAGAACTTGTATGAGGAAGGAGTTGTCTGCTACCCCAGTGTGAGGGGGGAGGAGGAGGAGGGGAGTGATACAGAGAGGGTAGAGTCAGTAGAGGTGCTTCACCCTCCCCCACCTCTGGAGGACGGCCTGCACTGGGACGAGGAGAAGAAGGTATGACAGTAGATAAAACATTTAGTCCTACTTATGGATCAGATGAAGACTATGTTAAGGTACAAACCCTCATCAATCCATACTAATTTGGGTTCAAAGTCTTTCAGAAGTTCGGAATCAATATAATAAATTTAATATGAAGAAAGGCGGGGCCGTTCCGGGACCTGGAAACCTGTGAGATGAATTTTAAATTGTACTTAAATTGTTTATCCTAGATGTTTAAATGCAGGCATTAGTTGTGTGCTAAAATATATGTACAGTTGATGTGTGTAATGTTTGCCATAGATTGTGCATTTTTAATGAATATTTTTGAAACGGAATGGAAGCCTAGCTTTCTGCCTGCCAGCATCGCTGCACTCGATGAACAATGATGAATGTTCGCAAGAAGACAGTTTAGTTATAGAGTCACTTTTTTAGTTAAGCTTTATGAAATTTTTGCGAACTGCTGTCAAATGGCTGTCTAGATTAAGCAAAGCTCTGTTTTTTTGGAATCTGGATCATTTTTTACCGTGTTTCTAGACATTATAAAATTTATTTATCTTCATTATTAATTTTCTTCTAAAACTGAACTGTTTTACCCAAAAGAAAAAAAAAACAAAAATGATTGTCTGTCTTCTAATGTATTAACTAAACAGTAAAGAACACGCTGAACATTTTCTTAAATTGAAGGTCAATATCAATTTACTCGACTGGACATGATCATAGGATTCAGATTTGACAAAGGATGGATAGAAAGTTTTCTACCTTTAGTTGTCAAGGTTAATGAGAAAGGGTAAAACTTACTTCAAGTTAACCACTGAAAACACTGTTCTCACGAGTGATTTAGAAATGTTCTCTGTACAGTAAGACTATTTTAAGTAATACGAAACTGAGGGGATGGGAAAGTGGTAAGTTTAGAAGTTTAGCCGAATGTTGGATTGTAAAATGTACCTTATTAGACATAGCTATACATACACATGTAATAGTTGTTACTACAGTAGACTCCCTCTTATCCGGTCTCCTCGGGACCGAGGCCAGTCCGGATAACGGTTTTTCCGGTTAAACCAATGTCCCCAAAATCTCGTTAAAACGGACCGTTTAAATGCATACATACTCTATACAGTATTTGACTTAAAATTAGGAGAGCATTGTAATTTAGACAGTCGATTCAATACCGCCCACTTCCTGCCAATCTAGTCCGGTTAAAAGGTGTCCGGATAAGAGGGAGTCTACTGTACTGCATAAATTACCCGATAAAATGTCAGTTTAAACATGGATATGTGTTTATCTCCTGATTTCTAGAATGGAGATAAAGATTTTGTCAAGATAAACGCCACAGTTCTAGACCCACGTAGACACAAACTCTTGGACTCCTCATCATCGAATACCGACCCAACAAGGGCCCCTGCCACCTACCAGCGCGGTGTCGTGCCCAAGTAGGTGCAATTAGCAAATAATAAAAGTAATATTAGTGAATACTCGGTTAGAAAAATCAGTTTGTTTTCTAAAAAATCTTCAAATGATTACTAACAAAAAAACTTCTCCTACAACCAAGTTTTTGATAAAATAAGAGTCTTTCTGAGGGCTAAATTTATTTATGTCAAGCGGCAAAAATCTTAACTAGTTCCTTTGCAATAGATTAAGCACACAGAAGAGAAACGCCCCTCTTAGGGCTCTGCCTTCATTGGTACATTGGGAAGTGACCTGGTGTAGAGTTAACGTGTGGGACTTCGGTCCCTGAGGTCCCGGTTTATTCCGCCTAAACCCAATGAACTTTATTTAATGATGCAATCTCTAGGCCTAGCCTGAAGTCATGAAAAACAATCCTGATTTTGGGTCTGGTTATAAAAAACGATAGGATATTCTGACAAACACAACAAAACTCTTTATAACAATTAAACAAGTTTTCCCCTTTAACATTTGTTTTGGAAAGCTAGTTCTTTGTACACTTTATAGTAGCACATGAAACTACTGAGTATTCGTATTCATTACCTTTATTATTATTTACCAGTAAAACACAACTTTCCAATGTTATCTGAATGAATCTTCTTGTAACATTGTTCTATTACCAAATTATAATGCCTTTGAAGATTTGCCTCCCCGAGTTCTAGTGACAGGTTAAAGCCAAGTTGAATAAAGTTGCTAAGTCTAATCAATTCAGCAACGTGAGAGTTAATTAAGTGTGCCTCGACCAACTTTGCTTGTTACTGGCTTCTGTAGCCCTTTTAATTAATCTGGTTTACAATTAACACAAGTCATTATGTTCTCAGTCTCAAGGCATAATTTATTCAACTGAGCTAATTTGAGAGTTCTTTTTTTAACATGATGTTCTTTGTCTTAGAATTTGCACAATCAATTTATGATGTTAACTAACAATAGGTCGGTTATAGATAGTTACGAGACCAAAGTTTAGACAGGTCCCTTTTCAAACAGTATAAAATGATTGAGCACAGTACTTCTGTCTTGGTGGTCTGGGTTCGAATCCTGCAAATCACCAGTTTGGCCTTAGCTATGCTATTATGCTTTGACAGAGTGGTTGAGAGTCAACCTTAATACTACCAGTACACTATCGCCGAACATTCGCCTGGTCAGATTGCGACCGCAAATATTGACAAATGTGCAACCCGAACTAACCAAATACACTATCGGCTTACTTCGGTCGAACTATGCAACACCCAATACTGCGTATTCGTGGCAAAACATTTGCGCCAAACTTTGTGCAACATGAACACTGACGTCACAGACAATTCTAGAGGAAATTCTAGTACTTCTAATGGTGCTAGTTACCACATGAATGTATCCTTTTGTTTCTCATTTCTCTGTGGCTTAATAATTTAAAATATATCTTACTTATTATTTTATTCAAGTTTTTGTTTTTTTAAGCGATCTTAAATTGTATATACAATTAAATTATACCACGGCTCCATACTTTATTTATCTATAAGATCTAGTAGCAAATAGTTAAATACCACTAATTAAAAGTCACTTTTGCTACACACACAACCTCTGCAGTAAATACTTTAGAAAGAGAGTGTCAGTGACTACGAATGACAGCGAGTGTGTACTGGCTATATTCGTGCCCGTCTGCGCTGGGCATTCGTCCTAGTTTGTCTCCTTTAATTCATGACGGGAGTTCGCCAAAAAAGCGAGCCAACCCGAACACAAATGTTGGCGATGCGAATTACCCCAAATAATGTACACGAGCATACTGAGTACACAATCACGCTCGTCTTAGTTCGCCTACATTCGGCGATAGTGCACTACAGTCATAAACTATAGGTCCAGCTATCCAGAAATAACAAAACATAGGTCTTGAGTGAGAACTGTCATTTAGAGAACTCTCCAGAAACTTGCAATAAATAAAGGATGTAACAATGCAAAGAAAACTGATAACTTCATTTGTTACGTAAAGAACTTTTTACTGATAACAAACATTGTTATTGATAACATAAACTGATGACACAGATTTTCTTCCCTTTAAACTGGAAATGTCAAGGTTTGTAATATTCATGATGGGTCAACAGTTAAGTGGTTGACCGTCAGTGTTTGTTGCCAACAAAGTTTTAATAAATTCTTTTGAATTTTAAAGTACAGCTTGTAAAGAAACTTTGTATACTCTGTGTTGTGTTGAAAATTAATTATTTACAAAAATAGGTCACTTAATGCCTTAGCCTACATTGTTTAAATACTATCTAATGTGGGTAATTTTATAACTGATTTATATGTTCACGGTTACGTATAATCAACTAAGGCCAGTTTTAGTTCAAATGTTAACTGGGAAAAAATTTAACTCTTGTTGCTAAGTTGATTTATAATTGAGTTAGAGTGATAAGTTCTAGATAGAATAAATAAAAAATTATAAATAGAATTATAAAATTATGATTATGAAATATTTGTATAACAATGTTCATTATTATTTATGGAATAAAATTATTGATGTAACTTTTAATTGTAAAACTTTGATTTTGTTTATTATCGATTTTGATTTGTCATAATACAAGGCTTACCTGATTGGGGAAAAGTGTTTACTGTATCTCTCAGACTTTTGAACCCAAAACTAGAATGAAACATTATAATTATTGTGTAAAGTGATTTTTGTGACAAGGTGAGCTCTTTCCCAGTACCCCAAAAATTAATATACACCTTTATTTTTAAGTTTTAGCAATTGCCAATCAGCAATCAACATTTGCACTTGCAGGTATATACGAGAACACAAGAAGGAGATGGAGAAAGAAAGGATAAACAAGGCTAAGGAGGACGAATGTCCGGAGGGTCACATACAACTGCCAGACGACATCAAGCAGAAACATCTCTCTACTCTGCGACAGAGTGAGTGTAGAACGTAGAAGCTTCTAACACTGTACAACTTTGATTATGAAACTTAAGAGCTAAAATTTTGCATCACTCTTTATTAGGAAAAAGTGTGTCAACTTTAGAGCTAAGATTGCAGATTTTCCTTTGCTGACTTTGACAAAAATTATACGCTGACTTTGCCTGTACCAAACAATACTTTTCCTGTCTTAAGCATTAACTGTAGAACTTCTTATATCTGATCGGGACATGGTCGGATTGGTCAAAAGGTCGGATATCAAGATGACCAGAAAAATACTTTTTACAGTAAGAGAAAGGTTTACTTAACAGTGAATTTTTCGGTTGCGTGATCTTTACAAACGAGTACTGCATTGCTACAGTACATCATACAGTATTGCAATAGTAAAAGCTCAATTTTCTGAATAGCGTTTGATCTCGCGAGCATGTAGACTTGGCTCGGCTCAAAAATCTAGCTGCTCTCATACCTCTATGGATATATGTATCACTTTTAATGGAACCTAAGGTTATACGATATGAGGCTACCGTAATACTTTTCTGTTCCTAATAAGAGAAGTTCTCAATTCGTTCAATTGCAGCACTAATGTGTTAATCTTTTTTACTCTATCAACGAAGTTTAGAAATATAAATAGTTTTACATGTTGAGCACAACAGAAATAGGTGTCCTAAAAGATCTAAAACTATTTTGCTGTATCTTTTTCTGGCAGAGCTTGTATTAAACATACGTAACCCAGTGCGGTTTTTGTTCATTTTGACAGTTCTCTGTTTGTCAAACGGAAAACAAAGAGAAAATATCAACCTCAAATTTTTCCCGTATACAATATTAAAACACTTAACAGTTAACTTGCCATGACAAAAAGAGATTTCTACCAAAAGCTACCTTGTTTAAACATAAAATAAATCCATACAAGATCTAACTTGTGTTCACAGAGGCTTGAGTTGAGTTTGAATATTCACCAGTTTAATTGGATCAGAACACTCAATATTCATGAGTTGTCACCTGGCCGATGACAAAATTCACTTTAGATTGTCGTGTTCACCTGAAATTTTTCTGCATAATTAGCTTGACTATTTTATTTAAAAATAGTTAATATAATGTGGACTTTTTAGTTTTTTATTTTTGTAAATATATGTTTTTTTTAGCAATGTATACCCTAGTTTTGAATATTTTCTCCAAAAATATATTCTTTTTGGAGCCAACAATTTTTGTATTTTATTATAAAAAGAACTTAATTAATCTATACAATCTAATGAAAAAAGCAGATTTGGCTGTAGCATGACAAAATTATTTCAACACTACTAGGTCTTGTAGTTATTGTAATGTAAATAGAAGAACATATAATAAAGATTAAAATAAGAACTTCTGCAATAACAAAGGCTTAAAAATAACTTTATTTTTATTCCGTTTTGTCTACGCAAGTGGCATTTTGAAATGAAGTAAACCAAACTTTTTGCAAAAGCGGTTCAGCCCATTAAAGTTTTGTGGATGTGCGGGGAATTGAACCCGTCCCTCCCACGAAACGCTAACAGCTAGGCTAGCACAACACTTTTTTGTAGTGTTTGTGTTGGCACCCGTGCAAGCGTCTCATGAAAAGTATTTTTCAGATTACGCAGACCTGGTGTCTCAGCTGAACCAGTTGCCAGTCAGTACAGACACTCTGCGTACGCGGACACGCAAGAAGCAGATAGAGACAGACCTCGACCGTATTGAGGCTGCCATTGCTCTGTTCTCTCGGGAGAAGGTGTTTGTCAAAGCAGACTCCTGACCCTTGCACAACTTGGTGTTCGATCCTGTCTAGTGCCTTAGTGTTTAGTATTTGTCTTGTAAATTACCACTTATTTTATCACATCGTTTACAATTAATTGTTGACTTGAACAACTTAGTTGTTTTACACCACTGTTAATAGTGCAATAAATGTGACACTCATATTGTTTTTTATTTTCAACTTCAACCTGGCTTAGCAACTAAGGTAAATATTATTCGTTGTGTAGACTTTTCGACCAAATTATGCAATCAACATTAATTTTAATCCTAAGTTTTTAATGCAGTGCCCAGAAGAGTTGGAAACACATAAAATAAAATACAAGAGTTATCAAACTTTGAAAAAAAGAATGGTGTGGTTTATAACTTAATAAAGAACCCATGTTTTAACAGGAAAAAACCTTGTGAACACTTCAAGTTAGTTTAAAAGAGAGAGAATACTAATCAAATTAAAGAAATTATGTATCTACAATATTTGGTTGATATGATGTGTCGTTAAATAAAAAAAAGAAATCTATTTGATTCTTTGATTGTAATTTCTTCATGACTAGTGAGAATTAGGCCTAAAGTACAAGAACCTAAATTAACTAGGGTCAACTTATTAAATGGAACTGGTAAAACAAACTTGTTTGCTCAAAACACATTTATTGAATCACAATTTGTTCATAAACTATTGAAACATTTTAAATAACTTATGACAATAACAATTTAAACATAACATTCTAAGTCTAATAGTGTTAATAAACAAACTTTACAGGTAATAACGGTAACTGACTAACTACATTCTATCACAGTTGGAGGAACGTTAAATCTCCATACATGAACTTCTGGTAAAAGCCTGTACATTTTATAGGTTGTAAACCGTAATGGAATAAATAATTTAGTGAACATTCTCTCAAAGTCTTAACTGCCCCTATTCATTACACAGCAGCAAATTAAATTTTTATTGATCATATTTATTGGTATACTAAAATTTATGGTAGTCAAAAAACTGTCATGAGATGTATGTAATTTTGATCTCAGAGAATCAAATACTAGTTTCATGCAAACTGGTACAAGAATTTTATGATCTTACTAACATTGCAAAAATACTTTTTTAACATTTTACAAAATGTTTGTAGATATATTAAACCCTTAATTCTTTTAAATAGTGGAACACAATTAAAAGAAATTGTAGAGTTATAGGTTATAGCGTTTACAATCAATCAGTCTGCCAGATATTATCGACAAATCTAGTAAAAAATTAAAATTGAACTCACAAAAAAATGTAAAACAAAATGTACCTTCACTGGTTGGCTATTTTGATAATTTTAAGAACCAGAATCCTTGATTATCGATTAATATCATAAATATTTTGTCTATATAGTATCTAAACTACTTTTACCAACTAGTGCTGTTTCCAATCTGATTTTGGCTTGTTATTTGGTGATGTGATGTAGATTTTACCCCTTCAATATTGACTAGGCCACCATTTTCAATAAGCCACCTTCGTATGTTGAAATCCGGGAAGAAGACAGAAATTTCCCTCGCAGCCGAATCCATAGAATCTGGAAAAGGTAGACAATGCCGTAGAAGAAGAACATAAGAACAGCAATTTGTTACCGTAGAGAAAGAGGGGCGGGATTGTACGTAAATTAAGGTCTCAATTGAAAGTCGTGAAAGAAAATTGACGCTCCTGCCAAAAAATTATTTGTGTTCAGTGTTTCTAGGATTCTGTAGGAAGGGGATCAATCCCTGTTGATTACTGTTGCCAGATGACAGATGTGTAGGCAGAAAAGTGTTTTTACATAGAAAATGTGATTAAGTTGCTTAGGTAGTTTGTAGAATGCCCAAGGCCGTACACATTTTCTTATGGTACCAGCAGCAGGTGTTCAAGAGTTTCTATCAAGACAGAGACTAAATTTTACGTAACTGTTGCTTGCTGATCCGCTGACCTTGATAGTTATGGAGACGTGCCCTATTAGTTCAACAATTTTTCTTGTTCAATCACACCGAGATTTGAATTAAAAATTCTCAAACTTTTAGCCACTACTCCAACAACAGCAGTCAGACTACACCATGGAAAATATCACGAAAATGCTCAAGACCACCTCCAAAATCCACCACTCGGCAAATTTACCACTTCCAAACTCTAAACTCCATTCCCGTCCATTGTTTGGAGATGTACTTAAAAAAGCGGTCGACTACTGAGACAGAAATATGATCACAGAATACGATTCATAGTTGGCGAGGGTGTGAATTTTCTTTCACAAAGTTTCCTAATACTAGTCCCTAATAAATCTGACTAATCGTCCTATAGCAGTGGGAACATCTCTAAAAAAAATTTTATAGTGGATAAAGTAAGGAACCTGAAGTTGATCTCAGATTTGAACTAGCTAACCTGGCTGTGACAGAGGCACAATAGAGACTTTAATTTACATGTAGGTCATTCCTCATAAATTAATTTGGTGATAAAATAAAATTTCCTACGGAAAACTCCTTCTGGTTGGTTGGACCGTTTAAGACTAAAAAATGGCCGAATGATCTGACGGTATTGTTAATAATTATGTAAATGTCTACAATACTTTTACAGAAACAAATTTTGGACCGATTCATTTATATCTGGATGCTCAAAAATGTGTAGTATGCTTCTACTTCCTAACTCAATACCACAACATTTTTAAATACAGTTGACTATCTCATTTGATAGTCTACTTCTAGACACTTAACTAACAAAAGTCTGACCTATTAGAAGTTTCTAGAAACAATTATGCACACATCTTTTATTAACTCATTGATAAGGATATTAGAACTGTAAAATCCAAACAGGGCTGCACAATCCGTACATTTGATTTGTTTACTTGGCTATAGACTAAGTGGTACACATAATAATGTGCAAGAGCGTGAGTCATGATGTTGGTCGTCCAAACCAAACAAAATGGAGTCTAGTTTACGTTGACTGGGTAGTTTACCTGATCCGTGAGTGGCGTTTCTTGTGTCAGTCAGGCCGTATAAGCCTCTGATGCTGTCTGGATGAGTGAATATTGCCTGGTAAACTTTGGTCGGTCCCATCAGTTGGCGCCAATCAGAGATTGCGTTCTCTTTAGCTAATATGTACACCTCAGATTCTCCACTGTAAACAAATGTAACCATATATAAATCTGATGAATAGTGGCACTGATAAACAGTTAATTATTTTAATTAGTAGCTCTACCCTAGCCTCAAAAGGGCAGAATTACTATCTTCTAAGCTAATGTAGTGTGGAATAGTAGACAGCTACACTATTAATACCATTGGGTAGAAACTCTAAAATTAATTGAGTAGCCTACTGTGTCCCACTTAGTTTCATAAAACTCTAATTTGTTCAATCAGCTATTTATGGCTTAAAAAAATACTTTCTTGAAACTTAAAAAGCAAGGTTAAACAATATATAAGTACCATTCTTTGCAATCTTGGGGTAACATCATACACTTCCCAGTTATTGTTACAAGAGACAAATGTCTCCAAATAGTTATTAGGCCTACTTATTGTAATGAGTATCATTTACTTTTATTTAGTGCATTCATATTAATAATGTGATCAAGAGGTAACAAAATAACAGATTTCTGATACAACCAATTTAATAAGCCAGACAACTTATTTTAAGAAACATAACTTATAGGACCGATTTATTTTAAAATAGGATTGAGTATTTAAAACATGTGTGATTAACTTATATTATGAAATACAACCTAACTTGACTAACCTCATCATAGATGTAACCAAACGATTGTAGAAAAATTTATTTTTGTGTTCCCCATAAAAACTTTCAACTTGTTGGGGTGATATTTTTAAAACGCATGACTTCACAATTTTAAACTTGTTATCTTTGATAATCCTCCGAATACCCTGTAAAGAAAACATTTATTATTTTATCATAAACTTGTTTTGTGTTAATCTTTCCATGCAAGATAAATTGAAAAGTCACAGAAAATTCAAAGAAAGGGTGACTGTAGTTTCATTTCCCCACCTTAAGCCGTGTTTCACCGGAGTTTACTGTTTACAACAAATGTTCCTAAAAAAACCAAGAAACACTACATTATGAAAAGAAACATTTTTTTATGTTCGGAACAGTTTTTAGTGTTTACAACAGAAATTTTGTTTCCCGTCAGAGGTCGGTAAAGATCACAGGGTGTTCTAAACATTTGTTTGGAACACGTGTTTCAGTGCTTCTAGGCATTTTAAAATACTTCCCCACTACCCCTCACACCAACCCTTTATGTAGATCTATTACAGCTTCACACACTTCAGGTAAAAATAAAAAGACAAAAAAATAAAAAATTATTTCGAACAAAATCAAAGAAAAGTGCACTATCTGTTGTACACTTTTCTTACAGACGAATTAGAAACAAGTAGGCCTAGCAACAAAAAGTTAGGCCTCAAACATTTTGTTCTAAACTCCAGTGCAAACACAGCGGAAAACCCTACAAAACAGCATGGTGTGGGAAAGCGAGCCCAGCAAAATCTTTGAGTGGCTGCTGCTCTGAAAATTTGTAAATAAAACAACCTTATTTTAACCCACCACGCTAATAGTCTATATGTTAAGCAAAATATGGCTTTAGACTTGGAGCCTATATTTTAGATAGGCTAGTACCGTAGCATTTTTCATACAAATTTTAAACTTAAACTTACATGACTTCCTATAAGAATGATCACATTAAATTGAAGAATATAAGGAACTAAGTTACGTGTGGATTAGGAGTTAGTTCCGTCTATATTTTAGATATGCTTTACTGAATGTTGCAATGCAAAAGTTGGACTATGGTTTAAGGAGTTATGAAGTAGACCTATGCAATACCTTGTGAAAAATATTACAACTTCAAGATAATTTTGTTTTTAAACCGAGTTTTTTTATCAGAATTTATATCGGTAGGCCTAGGTAGGCTACCTTAAGTGATTGATAATCAATGAAATGGGTGTGTTCTTAGCCTATTGGTTAAGTTTAACATCTCAGACTTTGGTATGGGAGAGACGGGCAGCGCCGTCCTTAGGGTCGAACGAGTGGAGCAGCCGCTCCAGGCCTCGCGCCGGGGAAGGCCTCGTGCAGCGAGGCCTTACTATCGCTGATAATAACTTAAGTTAAAGATTTTGAATATAAATAATAAAATAAAGAACAGATATGTGCCTAAAATATGTCTGATTTATTATGGATTATTTCAATTGTTGTATTGATTTAATAAAAACCTACGAACGACATTTAAAACACAAAAGAATATAAAACATCGTTTGACAGCGTCAGTGGCGGGATTACGGAACCCGAGCCTCGCGGCAGCCACTGAGGAGCCACCCCGGTGAGTAGTGAGTGTGAGTGAGTCATACTTATACGCTTACGCTTAACTTACGCCTGGCACCGCGCCAACACCACGCAGCCACAGCGCCACCTGTCATATGGTGGAGGATGGTAAGGGGGATCATGTCACGTGATCGCATTCCAACAGATTTAAATATTTACTGGATGGATAATTAGTGTGAATAATCGGAAGGAGACTGACTGTAACTAGTCGAAAAAAACATGAGCCTTGAGCCTAAATAACTTAACTTATGGGAAATCGCTAAAAGGGTAGCCTA
The DNA here is from genome assembly GCF_028750875.1 of Macrosteles quadrilineatus. Taxonomy (NCBI): domain Eukaryota; kingdom Metazoa; phylum Arthropoda; class Insecta; order Hemiptera; family Cicadellidae; genus Macrosteles; species Macrosteles quadrilineatus. The sequence continues at coordinate 98,654,384 of NW_026542596.1, forward strand.
CAGCTCTGCAGAGAACTTGTAAGCTAATATAGGACCGTATTGGTTGAATTATTGATATAAGTTAATCTATAGCAGTTATAGTTTGGTTCCATATATCGCTTCCAAAATTTGTTTCCCAATGTAAACATCGCATTGAGTTAAGTTATGATCTGTTTACATTTTTATTAGTGATTAATAAACGTAAACCAACATCAAATAGAGTAAGTTAATGATCTGTTGACGTTTTAACTTAATTGACGTTTAATAAATGAATCTAACTTATCAATCGGATAGGCCTATTCAATCAAAAACAAAATATACTTAGCCAATGAACGTTATTAAAGCAGGCCTAGCCAAAACTTTTTGATATGATTGGCCGTAGAATTTGGAAATGTCTTAAGTAGTTTCTTCCAATTTCAGTCGTAGAAATTTAGAATAAAACCAAGGATAAAAATAATCCACATTATTAATGTTTTTCTTAAGCTACTGTTTTTATTTAGCCTAAGCCTAGGCCTATAACAAAATTTGTGGTAACTTCAAACTAAATTCGATGCAACATTAATATTAAACCAAATTATAACCGATATGTAGGTAATATAATAATATTAAATACGATCTTATCAAATTAAACAATCACTACAGAACTGTGCCCGAAAAAAAATACTTTGATGGGCCTACATTAGGCTACAAAGATGTTGCTTCTCTGTGGACACATAAAATTTAATTAAAACTAACCTCTAAAGCATGAGATGCCTTTACGACATGGGGTTTCAGAATTGCGAGAGTCAGTTGTAAAGATGCTCTATTTGTTGATAACAAACCTAACATTTTATTACTAAAAATCGTTAGTTGCTAATTGCTATAAACATATTAAACTCTAAATGCCGGGCAAACTTAGACGAAATAAAAATATTATCTAGCATCTAGCCTACATTGACATTTAACAACAAAATGTAAACAAAACATAGAAATAGAAAACACATGAAAAAAATTAAATGAAATAGTTCTTTTTTTCGCTTGCTGTCTTTACCGCACTTCAGACTCATGGTGAAACTAAAATACATAGGTGTGTTATTATTCCCGTCATATACTGACGTCACTCAGATTGCAAACACCATTTTACCATATTTAGAAAAAGTATAAAAACAATAACAATCCTATCAAAACCATCGATGTATAATAACTCTACTGGATAGCGCGCTAGGTGGTGGAAAAACGGTCCGTGCCCACCAGTCGAATTGGTGGGATACCGAGGCGGACGGGCCGAATGAACCTCTCTGATTTACACAAACATACATTCACTCAACCTGCTCTGCTACACTTATTTGTTAACATAAAAAATTCAAATTGATATATTATTTTTCTGGAAAACCCAGTGCTCATTACTATGTAGCTAGTTTTAACATTAACATATTTTTTCTAATTTATTTAGGCAAATTAAAACGGATGATTGTTTTTTAACACCATTCAAAACATGAAAAATGTAGTAAGCGAGGAACTTTTTTATTTTTTGGTCAGGAAAAAAATTCCTGTGGCAAAGTTTTAGATCAAAGTATGAATTTTATTTTTTATTTGAAGCTTTCTTTGATACGGAGCCTGCTTGTATCATTTTTAAGCGATTAAAAATAGGCATAAAATCGCTTGGCGCGGCATTGGCGCTAGGAGCTCGGCCGGCTCAGCATCAGTTTACGGGATATAGAAACCGAGTTTTTAGCATTTAATTATCATTATATTACATCAAATATGGCATTACATTACGAAGAATGGTAACTAAATTTACAGGCGTATGTTTATGCATTTTTATGCTTACCGGTAGTCTATAGTTAAGAAAATTCTTTGAATCAAAGAATAAATGTTGGATTTTACAGCAGTATTTAATACCTAAGAAAATATTTTGTTATTACTTTACTTCAGTGAGAATAATGAATACATTTAAGATATTGACATTCAATATTATACACTCATTTTACTTAGCAACATAATATGTTTTCCAAACACGTTAATCACAGTATGACAAAGAAACATACTATAATATAAACAAAATATATATTCTTAAATGATGCAAAGTCTCTCAATAATAATTGGGCCTCACCGAAGCAAATGATGACATGCATTTTTGATGAAATAATTATTGTGATATACTTTGCTCTGGTTAATGTTCAAATAAAAATAAATCTAACTCTTTTATATCACCACTACATTTCTTATGAGATTTGCCTTTGACACATAGTCTATAAAGTATGAGCAAGTACGTAGATTAATTATATCTGCTTATAAAACCTCCTTAAGTTCGTTACAATCAATTATTCTCGGAATATTTCCACAAAACTAACATAGCAATACACGGCGAGAGCGGGCGCGACGCTCGCCACTAGGGTGAGTCATGCCTTTATCCCCACTCCTCGCGGACAGAGCGAGGTAGCGACGGACCGTTTTTCGAGCCCTACTTCAACCTGAGCGCGCAATCCAGGGAGTTATTATACATCGATGATCAAAACAAATATATACTTATATGGCAATACAATCAGCTTATTTTTTTTTAATCTGCGTGACGTCAGCATATGACGGGAAAAGCACACATATGTATTTTCCATCCACCATGCTTTAGACTTAATAATAATGTAATGTAGCGTTACATACAAGTTGTATTGGTACTGCTTCTTTTAGTGAATTTCCCATATAGGGAATAAGATATTACCGCAGGGGCCCATTTCATAATAAAGTACAAACTAATATTATTAGTAAATCAGCTGATCGCCCAATGCAAATCTAATGGAAATTACAAGTTACAAGTTGTAACTTGTAACTTGTAGTTTATTATGAAATGGGCCCCAGGTCTCATGGTAAGACCTAGACCCAGGACCGATTTACTTTTTCGTTTTATAAGGTTTTTGCTTGAGTTATCGTACTAACGTACACACGCACATTTAAATATTAATTTGAACCGATAGTGTTTTTAGCCTCTAGGGACCTCAAAACTAAAAAGTAAGTCGGTCCCGGGTCCAGGTCTTACCATGAGTACTACGGCAATAGCATAGATGAAACATACTCCTCGAGGCTTAAGGCCTTGAGGAGTATGTTTTGAAAAACAAAAAGTTATTCTGTAAAATTAAAAAAATACACTAATATCAAAGAGAGTTTATTTTCTTGCATTTTTAGGGCTGCTAATATAATAAAATTAAAACATATATAACAAAGTACCCTTTTAGTAATTATTTTATTTTAAAAGAGAGTTTGTTTAATCTATGCTAATACTATAACGTTGTAATATAGTATAGCCTCATATTCACACAATTCATAGATTTAATCGTTGGTTCAACGGCATGTTATAAATGCCTAATGCCTATTGCCGTCACACTGTGCCGAAAGCGAAAGGCCTTTTTCTTAGTTTTTCTTTCGGAAAATGTTGCCTTGCCACTTGCCACTTGTCAGTGTCGTCTGTATTGTTATGTTTGTGTTAACGTGTTTGGCAAAATAAAATTGTCTAATCACAAATCATTAAATCAAATTCAAATCAGTCAAAATCAGAGAAGAATAGACCTTCTTCATCACTGAGCTAAAATTTCCCACTTCACTCACACTTTTTGTCTTGGAGAGTTGAGTGGTCGAGTCTCAAGTCGGGGAGGTGTTGGACTGTTATTCTAGGCTAACATTTTTGCTTTCAGTATTTTTACAACATGTTCAATATTTCTATACTGTACTAATAAATAATACTATATGGCGCGACAATACTAAATTATAGACATTGGTATTATTTTCGGGATTGAATTTTTTTTTATTTGAGCTATCAGGCTACTATTTGTAATACGGTAAGTTAAGGCTCCAAGTAAAAAGTGCAAGTGTAAATATAGGTAAGATAGCCCTGACAATGATGGTACATCAAAAATTATTTCAAAGAATTTTTTTCTGTAATTTGAGGACATTTTCTACCACCACAAACAACTCACCAGGTAAATTACAGTACCTAGTTATTATTAGGTAGGTAGGCTAAGTTTATTTGATACTTTGGTATCATCCAAATAATATACTAAGGCCACCCTTATACACAGCGCTGCGGCAGTTATATCAGGTTGGGTTGTATCATGAATGGGTTGTGTTATCACTCATTCTCCACTTACATTACTGTTGAGAATGAATAAATAAATTAACAAGTGTAGCATTTTTTAAATCATGCTGCATCATCTTCTCAGCATATTAAAAAAGGGCTCACATTAGCTGAGGTCTAACATAGAGTGTGGGCGGTGCTAATGTTGAGACCAGGTAAAGCTAAATAAAAAACATAGGCTACTTTGCTATAGAATTTATGTCTAACCTATTTCTTACCATGTTCCCAACATTTTCTGAATAGAAACTGTAGGCCTAACCTACTATTAAACTTTACAAATGGTTTTAACCAAGTTACAGTATCATAAAAAATGGAGGTTGAAAATGCACTAACAACTAAGTTTATTGTTACAGGAAATGTGATTATTGTTAATAAAATGAATACTGTGATGACCATCGGGATAAATCGTCCTGAGACTTGCAATGCTCTGAATTACGAAGCAGCAAGCCGGTTATCAGATGCCATCTCCCAGTTCGAGGAAGACACCAGTGTTGCAGTCGGAGTCATACATGGTGTCGCTGGAAACTTCTGTTCAGGTTTTGACTTGAAGGAGATGAGCAACGACCCTAATCTGGCAGAAAAACTCACTGGACTTGTAAGCATTTTATGCCGATTTCTGAATTGAAGTGAAGTGACAGTTTGATTATTTTTTCAAAAATCGCATAGCTTTAAAAACTGTGATTCTAAAATCATGTAGGCCTAGATCTATTTGCCTAATTCTAGCAAGGGATGAGAAAAGGCAATGGGCCCCTATGAAAAGATTAACAAAAAACAAATCACAGAAACCAACATTCTTTGGTGAAGCTAAATAAAAACACCAAACAACTGTAAATTTAGACTACACTTTCTAGCCTACACTCATTAACATGACAAGGCATATATTGTTGTAACGTGTTGTACCATATTGTTGGCTATCCACAGTATGTTTTTATTATAGAGACTGACAGACCGCTATGTATCTAAGCCGCTAGTGGCAGCAGTGTCTGGTTACGCCGTGGGGGTCGGTATGGACCTGGCGCTATGGTGCGATCTGCGAGTGATGGAGGACAAGGCCATCATGGGCTGCTTCCAGAGAAGACTTGGTAAAGTTAGTACAGCTTGACTAACCTTAATAGCGAGTTGCTGATTGCTAGAAAAACAGGTTGATTTAAAATCAGTCTGTTTAATCCGTTCTGAATCTTGGTTTTGTATTTTTAAATTTTGTATTGATGGTACCAAGGAATAGTAAATTCTTGATAATTCACTCCTTTTACAGAATAAATGTAAACGTGTTACTACGGCATTTTAAAATTATTCGTGCCCGTGATCACAGCAATATTATAGTAATTTCCTCTGATGTGTTGTAGCTGTGAATTTTATAAGGTGCATACTTCCCAGGCCTTTTCTACAATCGAGTGGGATTTCATCCCCACTAGAAACACAGACATAGATATCTTGAATTTTTAGTCTTGAATATCCCAGAACTTTTTTAGTCAAATAAATGTTGAATGGTTGCATAATTATTATTTCTATAAACTGTAATTTTAATAACAGATTAAACTTTTCTAAACTGTTTTATGATTTTTTTAAATAAATATTTCCAGTTAATTTCAAATAATTATTTTTACAGTTTCCATGCCAGGGGTGTTTTTAATGAAGGGATTGTAAATTTTTTGAAATAAATTGGTCCAAACCTATAAGATTTTTGTGGTTGTATGACAAGGATAGAACCCATTCCTCTTGCAACACTGTCCACTAGGTTTGTAACACACATATTGTTAGTAGGGTGTCCTAATTTGATATAGGCTCTCTGGTATCTCTGGTATTTTTACACCTGTTTTCTTCGTAGGTATTCCTCAAAGCCAGAGTATGTTGGACAGACTGAAGCATATGGTTGGGCTGTCCCGCAGTCTAGACTGGGTGTTGACCGGTCGACCAATCACAGCGGAGGAGGCCTTCTCATGTGGCCTAGTATCTCGCTTGGTGGCTTGTGGCACCGGTGGGTGACATTGGTTACTTTTCAATGCTGTGTGAATGAACTTTGCATTTAACTTAAAGTAAAGTTAGCCTTGGGTTTGGGTAGTAATTTTAATATAAAGCCTCTTAATTTTTAAACTTACCTAAAGAGATAAGTAGGTCTAGTTAGACATGTTTTCCTGAATAGCCTCTGCTTAGCCGAATGAGAGTTGTGATACAAATTGAAAACTAAGAGAAAAATCATATTTTTTTAGTGTGAATAACTCATTCAACAAAGTTCCATTTATATGAAATACTGTCTATAGCTAGGCCACTTAAATAATATTTTTAGTCCAGTACCGTATTCAAAAGCTAATGTTTATTGATATACCTAGGCCTAAAGCAGAACAAGGAGTGTGCTGGTACAGTACAAAAATAAACTGTACTGGTTACTTTGAGTATTATCCGGAGGCCACCCTTATACAGCGTGCGTGGTTATGTTAGGTTGGGTTATCATAAATAGAAAGTATGACTTATCTGGTATCGTTCGATTCATAAAGAAACAAGGAAAGTCCTACAAACATGATTGATAACAAAACCTAACATAACTGCTGCAGCACGCTGTAAAATAAGTGGTCTCTGTTTAATACCAAAGTACCTTGTACTGATACCGGTAGATATCGGTTACCATTGACTATTGGACACCGTACTGAAGTTGACATCATCTATATGGAACAGCTGTCACCATTTTTTTGCTAGGGTCTAAAATTCTATTTTTTACCTTATTTTTGTTGTTGTTGACAAATTTGATAGGTAATTACAGTTTCTATAGCTCACACTAAGACGTTTCTATTAGTTTGACTTTGTCCAATAATCCGTGTATTCGACAGATATTAGGGATTTAAATCAGCGCAATCATTCCCACACATCAACTACAACGATTTTGATTAAAAACCTGGCAAAAACTTTAACATGGAGATGGAATATCTAGTTGTATTAATAGTTAATTGTACCTGACGCATAAATGTTCTCTAGGAATATTTTAATAAAGAATTTGTCTGTAGTCAAAGATTTTACTTTAGGTGGCATTTATTTGGTGATTTGAAAAGTTAATTTTATCATGTAATAGAAATGAAAGTAATTACCTTAATAGAACAAGGCTTTAATTTACTAAAGATTGACACTACTTTAAACATGTTATGAATTGTGTACAAACAGTCATTTAACAAAAACATAAATAACATATGATTTAACAATTTAAACATAAAGTAAAGAAGGAAAGGCACAGTATTAAATATTACAACATTCTTCCCTCCTTAGGAATGAAAGTAGTCCTTCAAATAGACAGGAAGCTTCCGAGGTCTATTGCTTCTTCTAATGGGCTCGTTGTTATTTTTTAAACTATTGTCTCTACTATTGGATTCGGGTAGTTGGACAGTAGGGCCAGAATCTTGTGAAATAGGAGCATCAGTAGTAGTTTCGCCAATCTTGTCCACATCTAGTAGATCTTCATTTTCAATGTCTTTCTCATGAGCTTCACTCACCTCGCCGAAAGAAGCTAAATGGCGTGCTGAAACAGTAGTTTCTCTTCCATCTGGATATCTGATATGGGCGTATTCGGGATTTCCTTCTAAGAGTGTCACTTCTTCTACTAAAGGGTCAAATTTTGAAGACCGGTTGAATTTACGTAGAAGAACGGTGCCTGGTATTAAAAGCCAAGATGGAGTTGATAGGCCATTAGCAGAACGTCTTGAAAAACCAAACATTCTTTCGTGAGGGGTGGTATTTGTAGCCGTACACAACAGTGAACGAATAGAGTGTAGAGCATTCGTTAAGACTTCTTCCCATCGAGTAATAGGTAAACCAAGATCTTTGAGAGCTAGTTGAACAGTTTTCCAAATAGTACCATTATAGCGTTCAACTTGTCCATTTCCTCTAGGATTGTATGGGGTCGTCCTGCTGGTTGCAATGCCCAGGGTCATGAGCCACGTTTTAAATTCTTGTGACATGAATCCTGAGCCTCTATCAGAATGAATGAACGATGGAGCACCGAAAACACCAAACAGTTGTTGAAGACATGAAATAACTGAAGATGATGAAGTATCACGACAAGGAAAAACAAACGGGAAACGTGAATACTCATCTATCACAGTCAGCATATACTTATTTTGAAAACGAGATGGAAGTGGTCCCTTAAAATCAATATTAAGCCGCTCAAAAGGGGCTGAGGCTTTGATGAGAGTGCCATGGTGTTTATGGAAGTTTGGCTTTACTTCAGCACAGGTACGACATGCAGATGTTATTCGACGCACGCCTTCTGCGGAGTAAGGAAGATTCTTGGTGCGTATCCAGTGGCTAAGTCTTAAAACTCCAGGGTGACATAGTAACTTATGGAGAGAGATAAGTTTTGCATCAGTGGAAGTTACAGTAGAAGATACAGAACTGACTCTAGATAGAGCATCAGCTGCATGATTGTCTTTTCCCGGACGATACACTATGTCATATGAATAGCACGATAGATCTAGTCTCCACCTTGTAATCTTCTCATTCTTGATCTTGCTCCCATGTTTTAAATCAAACATGAATGCAACAGATCGTTGATCAGTGATGAGTCGAAAGTGTCTGCCTAACAAGAAGTGTTTCCAATGTCTCACAGCCTCAACTATGGCATAAGCCTCCTTTATGACAGAGGAATGGCGTTTCTCTGAGTCTGACAGAGTTCGGGAGAAGAATGCTACCGGTCGATTTTGTTGACTAAGAGTGGCGGCTATTGTAGTATCTGAGGCATCTGTCTCCACGCAAAATGGAACTTCATTATCAATACAGTCCAGAGACGCTTTCTCTATATCATGTTTGAGATTCTGGAACGATGAAAGTGCTTCTTCAGATAACGGAAAAGAACCGTTACCATAATAATAATGGTTTTAGGAGCTTAATCTTTTCGGAAAAGCAGGGTATGAACTTGGAGTAGTGAGAGAACATGCCTAAGGCTCTCTTTAAAGAAGCAGTATCAGTGGGTGGGGGAAACTCTAAAAGTGACTGAAATCTCTTCGGATCAGGTCTAATAACACCATCACTGATGGAGTGACCTAGTAGAGTGATATTGCGTAGAGAAAATGAGCTTTTCTCATGGTTCATAGTTAAGTTGTATTTAGAAGCTGTTTGCATAAATTTTTTAGGTTTTCATCATGTTCAGTTTGAGTGCGACCACAAATTGTTATGTCGTCTAGGTAAGCAAATGTATCTTTCAATTTTTCTTTTCTTATAATGTGATCCAAGGTTCTTTGAAAAGCAGCAACACCGTTAGTTGTACCAAAAGGGATTCTGGTAAACTGGTAGAGTTCCCCAGCAGCCTCAAAAGCAGTGTATAGTCGGTCTTTTGCAGGAATAGGGACTTGATGATAGGCACTTCTCAAATCTATCGTACTAAAGACTTTGTAACGAGCAACTTTAGAGATTATTTCATTAATGGAAGGGATTGGGTAGGCATCCAATTCTGTGAAGCGGTTTATTGTTCTAGAATAATCTATGACCATCCTTTTCTTGTGATTTTGTGAAGAAGTAACAAGCACTTGGGCACGCCATGGTGAATTGCTCTTTTCAATTATTCCATCATTTAACAGCTTATTCACTTCTGCTTCAATGAACTGAGAATCGTTGAGTGAATGGCGAATGGATTTGATAGCTATAGGTTTACAATCAGAAGTCAGGTTGGTAAATAGATTAGCAGGTTCAACATTTGCAGCAGTAAGAGCGCTTACAACTAGAGGATCCTTATCCCCTCCAAACTCAAAGTGAACTGATGAATGAAGTTGCAGTAAATCTCGTCCTACAATTATATCTGAACAGAGGTTAGACATGACAGAAAGTTTGGTATGGGGGTATTTATGACCAAGCATCTCAAGAGTTACGTTGCAATTGCCAGTGATTTTTACTTTATGATTATTGGATGCTAATCCCACCTCTTCATTCATCTTGTGAATTTTCAAATTTAGCTGACGAACTACATTGTGATCAATCAAGCTTAAGTCACTTCCAGAATCAAGCATACCGTTAACCTTGAAACCGTTAATAGTGACAATGGTTTTAACTTTGGACTGGTGTGAGATAGAACAAGAAATTTCACACACAGAATTTTGAATAGCAGAAGTAGTTTTCTTTGATTGTGACCGGCAAACTTTCTGAAAATGGCCTGTCTTTCCACAACTATTACAAGTTTGGTCCTTTGCTGGACAGTTTATGCGAGGATGTCTAAATCCACCACAAAAGTAGCATTTGGAACGCACAGCTCCTACAGCAGGGTCTTGACTAACACTAGTGGTTTTATCAGTAGCAGAGTCCTTAGTCAATAAGTCATTTGAAACAGCATTTATTGTTGCACAAGGAGTGTCATACTGCAAGGAATGTAGTTGAGCCATCTCCAAAGCACGAGCTTGAGCATGAGCATCCGTCAAAGTCAAATTTTCATTTTTGAGTAGGCGTTGTCGTATAACAGGACCTCTAACCCTCCGAGTGTCACGCGTCGAGTTTAAGACGCACAACACACTTTGTGTAGGGTCACGCGTCGAGTTTAAGACGCACAAACATCGTTTACGGCGAAGGCTCTATGACTGACTGAATCGGATTGAACTGGATCGAGTTAGGTATCGTTCTTTCCGTAATATTCTAAGCTTTCTCCAGAGGTCTGTCTCTAAGCGCTATTCATTTTAGTTCCGAAAATATTGTAGCAGACAGCTGACGTGCGTGTATTTGTAAACAGCTAGGTTCCCCCGGACCGATGACTGATGTGTTTTATTACGTTTATCATTGTTTTAGTGTTAAAAATCAAAAGTAGTGATATATGTGGTGCATTATAAGAAGATTTAAGTGGTTTTGAAGTGCTGGTTGATGATCCTGAAGAAGTAGGTAGTGATATTGATGTAAATTATCAGCCAGATTCCTAGCTATGGTTAGGCTATGCATTCTTAGCTAAACGCTATGTACTGAAATCCGTTTTTCGCTCATAACTTATTTATTTGATAACTTACCTCGCTATATGATTATATATTTGTAATCCTCATTAAATTTAGAACAAAGTGGCTATTTTCAAATATTTATAGGCCTATAATTTATACAATTTCATTGAGCGCGAACTTATTTTTTTTTTGAAAATTTTTGAAATTATATTTTTTTTTACCTAAAAATTTTTTTTTGAAAAAATGTTCCTTATGTTTTATATATAATATTGAAGCCCATGATTTTCCAAACAAAATGGTATATAGAACATTAGAATTAACATTGTTTTAAGCTTCTCAGATCCGTTTTAATAAAACCTTGCAAAGGGGCCAAAAATAGGTGGACATTAAGGCCTAAACTATGGACACTCGGAGGGCTAATAGATGAATCACGAATACAGTCATCACGATTGCTTTCCGCTGTAACTGCTTTGAATTGGCAGTCGCGATTAAGTAGTCTTAATGATTCTAAATACCGGTCAACAGTCTCATTTGTTTCTTGACGGCGAGTAAAGAGTTTATGTCTAGCAAAAACCTCGTTTACAGGTTTAACAAATACATTTTTGAGGACAGTTCATCTAACTAGGATACCGGTAGTTCATCGTTTGAGGATCTTCATTGTAAGAATGGCATTGACTTACGTATTCATATATGGTAGGTGATATGTAATTGATTAGAAGACGAAATTTCTCTTCCTCATTAGCATTTGTACTTATAATAAAATTTTGGAATCTGTGTTGCCAGTGATTCCAAACTGTAGATGAATTGTTTGATTCTGGTTCCAACTCTAGTACATTTGGACATAGAAGACGATCCATTCTTCTCAGTTATAGTAAATTAAATTGTAATAGAAATGAAAGTAATTACCTTAATAGAACAAGGCTTTAATTTACTAAAGATTGACACTACTTTAAACATGTTATGAATTGTATACAAACAGTCATTTAACAAAAACATAAATAACATATGATTTAACAATTTAAACATAAAGTAAAGAGGAAAGGCACAGTATTAAATATTACAACATATCAGCTGTGTGGTTTTGTGTTTCCCCGCAGGTTTTGGACAAGCCTACAGTGCTGCCAATGCTATAGCCAAGTTCCCTCAGGCCGCACTCAACACCGACAGAGCCGCTTTGTATCTGACCTGTCTTTCTGACCAACATATACAGGCTGGGTTGGTCTCCCAGTACAGAGAACACCACCTGAAGAACTCCATCCAGGTAATCATACATATCTGTCCGAGCAGATAAATAACATATGTTCCTAGTGAAAAATATGTCTCTCAATAGCTGAGTGGTTGGTAACCAGATGGTCGCTGGTTCGATCCTGAGGAAAGTCAGAAGCTTTTTGATGGTTTGAAACAGTACCTTTTCTTGATCATTGGGCTTTTCAATAAAATGGTCCTTACAAGAGCAATAATGATCTGATTTCAATGAAATTTGGCACAAACGTGTGAAATGATGAACGGACCATGGGAATGGGGGTATTGGAGTAAAAATTGGTTTTTCCCATTTTTGACTCTAAAAACATAACATTTGGCAATTGATTTCAAAACCATTTTGTAGAGCTCAAAAAACAAACAATTTCTAAGTATATTGAAGCGTTGATATGCGCCTAATAGTTACGGAGAAAATTCCAAAAATTTTTAAATTTAAAATGCCTATGTCATTTGTATGGTGAATAAGTAAACTTGTTGTAGTTTGCTTGTTTATGAACATAATTTGATCAAATTTGGAAAATGCATTTATTTAATACGGTACTAAACTATTTTACATTTGACTAAAAACACTTTTTTACACTCCCTGTTACAGCAAACCTAAGTACTCGTCAAACTCATGCTATTTAAATAGGGAATAAATGTGATATTTTTAATGAGATATTTTAGTGTAAATCCAAGCTGCGGCGGGGGTATTTTAGTATTTTTCACAGTTCCTAAATGAACTATAATTAAAACATGCTTTATCAGCTCTGATTTTGCATTTTGTAATGTGATCGTATTAATCTCCAATGCTCTTTCAGTGACCATATCCAATCTTTATTTTACAATAAAGTTTGCTTAGGTTTTCCTATCACTATCAATTGCTGAATGTGTTATGTAATTGAACAGTTTTTTCTCCTCTTAACTTGATTGTGTTTATTGTAAAATCTATTAGGCAAAGTATTACATTATTATTGATTTTATTTTTAAAATATAATAATTTTAGCAAATTTTCCATAGGGAATAATAATATATGTAATATAAGGAATTTACCATAGGTATCATAGTAAGACCTGGACCCGGACCGATTTACTTTTTCGTTTTGATGTCCCCAGAGGCCAAAAACACCATCCGTTCAAATTCATAAATAATGTATATTTATTTATATTGTACACATTTATACATGTGTGTGTAATCGTTTAGGCCTAACACAAAAATTTAAGAATTAATTATCAGATTTTGAGGAAATTTGGCACGTGTAAACATACATTTATTAGAACGAGTTTGTGAACCAGAATGGTCGGACTATGGGAACTTGTATTTATGGGGTAATGATTGGGTTTCCCATTGTTGACACAAAAAAACATAAAATTTTGAAAATTCTTCTCAAATAATTTAGTAAATTGTTTTTGTACATTTATTGGTTATTGTAAGGAGAAAATAAAAATATTGTATTGTAAATTAAAAATGTGATGTTATTCTTATGGAGAATAAGTTAACTCTTATAGTTTGTTTATTTATGGATATATTTTGATCAAACTTGGTAAATCTATTTATTTTATACTAAGCTATTAAATATCTTAACACTCTCCCTGTAGCAGCGAATCTAGGTACTTGATAAACCTAATTAATTTGATTTATTTAATTAGATTTAAGTCAAGTAAAATCAAATCGGGCAAATGAAAATTTGCTTAGTCTACAGGTTTGCTGCAGCGGGGGTATTATTTGTTATAATTTTTTTCAAGCCGATATCTCTAACTAAACCATCTCAACAACTGGTAGATCAAGTATAGAATTTAAAGTTAAAAAGAGATTATGCTTTGATTAATGAAGTTGTATAGTTAGCATATAATAAGAGGCTTTTAATATCAGCGTAAAAGCTGATATTGATTGTTTATAACCTACAAATATAGTACTCTGATAAGGAAAGGTGTTTTCTCATTTTTCAAATTGTGATTAAAAACAATTTTTCAGGAAGCAGAAGAAGGAGCCAAGAAATTTGTCGAAGGATGTGGACGACACGGCAAAACAACGGGTCTCTTCACCGTAGAAAACAGCTTAGAAATTACTGAAGAAAGTGGAAGAAAATCAGTGTTGTAGCCTTAAATTAAGATTATTTGCGACCCCGTTAACTCAGGTAATTGTAGCAATGATTTTTTTATTTATTTATTTTCCAATAAACTAGATTATTAAGTAAGAAGTATGAATTATTTCATCTTGTTTCAACTTGACTATAGAAAGAACTTTTGTAGTATGATAGCACAATTAGATCCATAGTAAAATCCTATTACTACGTTTAAGCTGAAAACCAGTTTTAAAACAAAAATGAGTGTTCTGCTGATTACTGTTTTCTGTTCTATACACAAACTTTTAACCGAGCGAAATTAAAATTTCAACATATTATATAAACCATAGCATATAAACTATGACAGTAACAAAAACTAAACTCTGTTTACAAAATTTAGGCAGTTTTAGGAGAAGAAACATATTTCACTCACTTGATCCTACCTTTAAAACAATGCTTAACAGCTGATGTTTACCAAAACATCAATCAGCTGGGCAACATAAACATTAATCAGAAAAAGTTTCCTGGGGGAACTTTCCCTCAAACCGCCTGAATTTTGTGAACAGACAATAAGAGATCAAATAGAATCTTTACAGCCCTTTTCTCTTGAATCAAAATTTGCTACAGCTGGTTTTTTCAGATGGTTTTCTTTGGTATCCAAAACCAATTGTTTTTATTTTATTCTAAAATAGCAGCTGATCCATCTCTTCTGTCCATCTCAATCTTTGCACTGTTACTTGAGTTTATTGATAGAAGACTTGTTATTCTATTCTAACATCAGTATCTGTTTACATGATGCTTGCCAAATTACCATTGAACTTTTGTACTTGGCAGAGTGCAAGTTTTATAAATAACCCCCAGTGGACAACAAGTAAACAATCAGGCTTACATTGAAAACAACTGCAACTTTTTAGGCTTTTATTTAACAAAAAATATATTTAAAATCTCATGATACTAATTAGTGTTTAAACAAATTCATGGTAGCAGTCTAATAAAACTTACTTAGCTCTTACACAATATAAAATCAAAAAGAACATCAAATTATTTACAAATTAATGTATTATGTGGTGTCTTGAGTTACATAAAAAAATTAATGCTATTTAGTTTGTAAATTTATCCCTATGATTGATTATTTAATACGATAACATATTTTGTCGTTTCTTAAATATCATATTACCGTTGAATGAATGTATGATGAACAAATAATAAGAGAAAATGAAAATACGTTAATCAATGAGAACAATGAAAAGTACTGTACATCGCTTCAATCATCAGTTAAGAAGAGAAACCTTATTTTAAAATAATATATGTACATATTAAGACTATCTTACATTCCTACTAAATGAAAAAGTATGTAACCTAACCTATCTAATAATTTAAAATTTACAAACAAATGTTGTCTACTTGAAATATTTTACACATATTTTTGCTTTAGCATTAGCAATTGAGATGGGGACGCCGACTAGGTCTTATCATGCATATGTGACATTTGTGGACTAGCTTTCATGCAAGGTCAAGTAAACATTTAATTTAATAACGTGAAAATTAGTACCAGTAATTCCAAAACAATACCTTAGATATGTGAACAGGCTTGAACTAAAAAATAAAATATTTGGTTGTAAATATTACAAACTTCCAAAATGTCAATAACTATGTGGAATTTCCAACAGGTATTCACTAGAATGCATTTAACACAAAAACTTTCTAATTTTAAAAATACAAAAATCTTCCGACGCTAGTCGCAGAAATGTTGTTGCACAGTTTTGGTGCATTCCTCACAAGAGACTGAGCAACACCAGTGGAAGCTGCACTTGCAGTGGTACGTGACTTTGCGTTGTCTGCGACGGACGACGTGACCACACGCGCGACACAGGTTACGACAACTGCGACGCTCCTTTGGAGACACGTTGGGACCTCGCGCACGTGAACACGTTCTACCAAGGGTACCTGGCCAGCCTGAAAACAATTATGTATATGTATCATATTTGCAATTGTTATAACTATTTTTGTTAAATGTTTCTGTTTAAGCCCCACAGGTTATTCATTAATTTAATTTTGTATATTCGCTTATTGTTTTGCTCATCTTAGAAGCTGAAAAAAATTCATGAAACACGTTTTTGGTAGGCAAAAACAAAGTAATAGTAAAAGGTAGCATTTTCTGGTTTGAAGTGCAATTCAAGAACAATCCATCCATTGTTAAGTTCTACCTGAGCTATCCACTGTTCTTAGGTGCCTCTCTCACCACCAATCTCTGCCACAAACAGACTTCTTATTAGTTGTATTGACTTGCTGAGACAAGTTAGGATTTGAACCCTCATCTTCTCATGGCCAGGGAGCCAATTTCTTAAACCGCCTCGCCATTAGTCAGAGCGTACAGGTGTACCACAATAACAACTCTGGTAGACCAAGGGCCCAAGCTTAGTAATTATAAACTACTCCAAGGCTGTAGCACTGTCAACTACAGCTTTAAGCATTTTGTAAAAGAAAAAATAGTTATAAGTGTTGGTTATGGCCCCAACAGATTAGTAAATCACCAAACACTTTCATATACATATAGAGTAAAATCAAACACTAACTATTTTTTAAACTCAGTAATATTTTAAATACACTTGTTTCCATGATGTGGAAGAACTAACTATTGTCAAATTCTAACCTAACTTTATTAGATTGGGGTTTTTAAAGTGAGGACCAATCATTTTTGTTAGCTATTTTGAATGGAGTTCTATACCTGTAGTGTTGTTAGGTTGGCAATAGTCAGGTGATTGAGCCATGTATAACAGCTGATCCACTGCCAGCAACTCAGGATCTGTGATGACCGAGTTCCAATCAACCCTGTAACAATAGTTAACGTTAGGCATAATAAGATAATAAGATGGAAATTTTCTAATCAAAATTGCCATAGTTGATGTGAGCCACGGACATTGTGGTGACCTAAATTACAAATTTCTGTAGAATACACAAGCTTTTTACCAATTTAAACTGATGAAATTACTTTTTGTGGAACAATAGCAACTGTTACGACACCTATAAACTAAGACAGCAACAAAACATTTGGTAGAAAAAAGAATTTTAGACACTAGCACATTCTGTGACTGTCTTACACAACTATGTTCTTTTTAGTAAACAATTGGTAACAGCTGGTCCATATAGCTAGGATATGGGATGTCTACTTTAGTATCCAATAGTAAATAGCTAAACTTATACCACGTTCACAATATATTATTGCGGTTTGAGGGGAAGTTCCTCCCTCACTTTCTTCTGCTGTATGTAGCAGCTGATTGATGTTTTGACAAAACTCAGCTGTTGAGCAATGGTAGAATCAAGACATGGAGGGGAATGTTTTAGAACTGTACAAACTTTGTCGGCGAAAACAATGGAACAAGTAAAAACCACTAGATGTGTATTAGTTCCACTTGTCCCCATCTCAATGATAGTTGATAATAATTGTTAGCTAAATTAAAATAGGTTGTAGAATACTGAATCTTCTATCAAATTTAGGGAATGCTCTATCTGTGTGGATTGTATACAGAAATTACTGACTAAATTAGTTCTACTACGTAAGCCTTTAATACTAAATTGGCATCGTTTGCTTGATAATCACTCACACTCGAGCCTTCTCGTAGCTTTTGCGTAGACTAGTAGTTATCTCCTGGAATGGACCGACCTTCATGTGACACACTTTACTGCGACACAGGCTGGACAGCCCTTGACATCTGCACTCCTGGTGTAGACTCTCGCGAACTGCCTGCAACAAGTCACAATCATGTGTCATTACCATTACCAAATATTTTATTGAAGCCCAGAAGTAAAGATGATCTTGAATACCTAATCTATATATATATAATCAGTCCTTTAAGCTGCTACAAAATGGTGTAGTATTAGTAACAATGATTTTAAAACTTAACATATTTTCTGTCATCTAAAGAACCGTAGAAAATAAACTTATAGTTGGCCTACCTCAGAGTTTTGCAAAATAACTTTTTTCTGTTTTGTATCAATCAGCTATGTAACAGTGTGAAATAAAGATTCAAACAAACTTAATATTGTGTGGGATGTCCTTTCTCTAGTTCCATGGAAAGCAATTAAAAAATAATTCTCATTAAATGTAACACAGGAACATTGAAAGTCCTAAAATCTCATCCTGGAGTCTACAAAATGTGTTTTGAACAGAAAGTTTACAACAATTCAGAGAACTCTAATTTTTTTTTCAAAGTGACTCTTTCCAACTGAGTTCATGCTTTACGATCGAGGTGAAGCCGAGGTCAGAAAATTCTGTGAGGGTTGAAAAGACACTTTTTGCTTGTGTGATGAACTATATTTTTTGTCATATTGCACGATTGTTTAAGCAAACTAAGCTAAAAACCGACAACTAAACTTCTCAAAACTACTTCAAACTTTTCAATTTCATTTTAGCTAACAAAACAAACAGCTGTTTAGTAAGGGATTCAATAATTTTGATTATTACGGTTGCGTTTGTGTTAGCATACATTATACCATCGGTATGTCAAACTGTTAACAAGAATGCAAGCTACAACCCATTAAAACAAACGATACCTACCTTAGATACATGCAATTGCTTACAATCGAAGTTTCAGCTGATTTTTACTCCCTAGGGAGTAAAAGAACTACTTTAGACCCACAATGCATGTATTAAAAATGTCTGTTTTGCTGCAATATGGCAAAAAAGCAAGTCAGTGTTTCCTGAAGAAGTTGGAATCCTTTGTTTAGAGCACTTTTTCAACCTTTGTTAGACATCAGAGTTTATTTTTGTTGCAAACTAAGTTTTATGGATTTTAAGATAGGAAAATAACAGAAATCTTACCAGTTTCCTAGCCATAGATATTGTTCAGTAATGCATAAAAATAAACATCCAAGCATGCATTTAAAATTTAGATGTAAGAATGTACATTCCACATATTAGGTTTCATGGACTAAGCTAACAAAATCTTCATTTTTTCTTAAAAACAGTCCTTTTTTATGTACCGGTATGTATCAAACAATTTTCTGTACTTTAGCTTAAATCCTCTAAGGATGAGCTGCAATATCCACCAACTATTTTAGGTTGTTAATAATAGATAAAAATTCCAATCCAATCCTACCTCCTTGCCAACAATGAAGTTGTGAAGGTTGATGGTAGCAGTCGCGTCTCTACTTTCCCCCTCCAGCGCCTGCAGGAACTTGGCCGCTACTTTCTCCGCAAACACGATGTTGTCCATGCAGGAGATGATGAAGGAAGCGTTGCCGTAGACAGCGCCTGCGCGAGTAGTGTTGTGACAGCCACAGCCAGCCATCTGTCCTCTGGAGCAGTTACGAGCTATACTGTAGATGATTCCTGCAGCTGTCATTGCGGACACAAACGCAGTCTCTTTGGTTAGCAGACGGCGTCCTTTCCTGTGAAAAAGATTTCAAATTGTCGTTACTTGATGGAACAATATTCAACTGAACATGCTAAAAAGATTTTTATTGGAAGAAAAAATATTTCATTTTAAAATTTGGAACAGAATGGTCTGCTAAAGTCCATTAGTAAATTATTTCCTCGTTTAAGTTAATTTCGACAATGGGTATAGAACTAAATCCACTTCTGTTTTAAAGTTGTAGCCAGTTTTAGAAAAAGATTTAACAAGGCTCTAAAGTAGAGCAGGCAGGTTACTTGCCTCTATTTGTTACCTGAGGCAAGTAACCTGCCTGGTCAGTGGCGGATTTACCATAAGGCACACTAGGCAAGTGCCTATAGGGGCACCTGCCGTTGAGGGGCGCCCGGCCGCTGCATGTGACGGGCGGCGCGACGGCGGGCGCGTGGTGGTTAGGCTGTGGCCACACGGGTGTTTTTTTCACACAAAAATGCAGCTTGAATTGAAAACATGCGAAAAATTAAAATAGTATTGAAACGAATAGGCGCCTGCTATTGCGGAAAAACACACTGCGTGTGGGGTGTGTGGCATTCCCCATTACATTTTAATACTACTCATATTTACGCATGTTTAAAATGCTGCATTTGTGCATGAAAAACGCCCGTGTGGCCGTTGCCTAGGGGTGAAGAGTGAAGACGACTCACGTTCACGTCGCGACGAGCACATGCATACGTACGACTGCGAGCGTCATTTTAATTTCGTAAATATGCATGAAGAAAATAATAATAATGAGTGAAAAGTTAAGTGGTGCAGAATTCCGCAAACTGTAAAAGGAAAAGCGTGAGAGATCGGTGGCCAGCTTAACGGGCCTAGGGGCGGCGCCGTAGGTAAATCCGTCACTGAGCCTCGTTTAAATACAGATTAAAGGTGCCTTTTAATGGCGAGGGCAAAACCAAATACAATAAAGTAATGTAAGATTAGCTCATAAAAAAGTAATGCTAAATTTTTATCAGAGTATAGATATCTGAATTTTAAAGAAAAATATAGGGTATTCAAAATGGTACCAACTTTAATCATGACCCAAAAGGTGGGGTTCCCATCTCAATTGACAATAATAGTAGTAATTAGTAATAATTAAATTAAATTTTTTTAGAAATAAAAATACTGTAGTCAAATTCTGATTCCCAACAATGACCTTTAAAACTATGCATGTGATATGACATAATATGTTTGTGTTTGACCAGTGGACATTTGAACAAGTGAACCCCTTCTTTTGGTACATTATGTATTCAAAAATCATTAAAAACATTTTCTAGTTATACCTTAGTTTGGAAGGAAAAGTGTTTTTTCATCATTGACCAATGGTTTGTCTGTAATCAATAGTGGACGCCTTGCGATATTCATGTTGCATGATCAATGTTATTTTCAATAAATTGTTATACTCGTCTAACATTTATACGGGAGTACAATTTACTCTTATAGATTACCTGGAGAACACAGAGTCCGGGCAATTCCAAGGCTCCCACTGGAACTCATGTTGACAATGCTCCAAGGCTAGCTGTGCTCCTGCTGTAAGGCTATGTAGTATGTTACTGCCGTCCTGCAAAAGTCACAATGTGTTTCAAACCTTTCAATGGTCACTTTTAGATTTGTATTCACTGTAGCTACAGTTATGTAATATATGGGTTTTCCCAATTTGGTATAAGTTATAACTTATAATTAATGTAACAGACTGGGACAGTGGCGTCGTCCTGTAATCCAGCTACTAGGTCACGAATTGTGGATATTTATAGGCATGCACTGTGGATGGGATGCTCCCTGGTGTGGATTAATGTCCACACTACTATCCACTTTGTAGATAGTACTACCACTATCCGCAGTACTATCCCGATAATTAGACCAATTTGTTAATTACAAGGCAAAAATGTGGTTCAGATTCCACTATCCACTGTAGGTCCCTTAGTTACCATTGGCTGTATGGACTATTAATTAACAGCTGTCTCTAAGGAACATGTCGGCCTTAGTCACTATCAAGACTACTGTACAAGATCGCGACACTGATCCTTCATTAATATTTGGGTTAAAATATGCATATAGTGGCTTCCCCATCTAAAATAGTTGATTGATAATTGATGTCGATATGTTAGTGATTTTATCCTTGTGTGCACCCTTACATTTTGAAAGAGTTATGGGATCACCTGAATTTTGAATTGCTTGTTTTCAATCAGGTGTGGCGAGAATGTAGCTTTGCAACTAAGATCAGCTGTTTCTTTAGTTAGTTTAGATCAGCTGGTTCAGGACCATTTGTTGAAAATCTAAAGAGTGAAGAATAGCTGGACACAGTTTTGATTGATCAAATGGTTACATTAAATTTATGTTCAAAATAACACTAAGTCACATCTCCTTGTAGGATATATAAATTAATTACAACTTACAGATTGTTGTTCGAAGTCTGGCAGTAGACTACGGGATGGCAGGATACTGTTTATACTTGATGACCTGAAACAAATGTTCAATAATAATTTCATTAAAGCCAAGTAGTATGGATTGTATAGTATTTAGTTGTGAATCTTACTAATATTATAAATCTGACAGTTTGTGAGTTTGTGTGTATGTTTGTGTGTGTGTGTGTTGCTCAATCACGCATAAACTACTGGACGGATTGGGCTGAAATTTGGCATGATGATAGCTCACATTCCCGATTAACATTGAAGCATATTCTTATCTCAAAAACCCTTTCGGGCTCCGCCCCAGTGGCTCTGTAGTTCCCCATGTTAATCTTATGATTTTTCATATTTAAAAGTAATTAATGAATCTTAACAGCTGTTTCAATTAAACAAGTTGGTTCTGTTCTACGATGTTCAATAGCATAAAAGTTACAAGGATTACCAACAGGGTGCAGCACTATTATTATTTTTTTTATTTATGAAAACAGCTAATTTCCAACCAAAAGGTGAGTGAGCGTAGCGAACGCACTTCAACCTGGAGGCGAGTTAGCGTAGCGAACGAGCTAACCTGAAGGCAAGTGAGCGCAGCGAACGAGCTCCAACCTAAAGGTGAGTGAGCGTAGCGAACGAACTTCAACCAGGACGTGAATGAGCCATGCGAATACTTATGAAGTTAAACGGGGCGAAGCCCGCGGGTTACAGCTAGTAATTAATAGTTTGTACAAAATCACAGATTTGTAACATAGAATATGATTGAATACCCAAAACAAAAAATGGAACAAAACGAGTTTATCACTTATTGGATGGATGTAAAGGCGGGTTTAATAAAAGGTCTTCACTAAAAGACACCATAGTGTAATAAAATATCTATATACCAAATACAATAATGTGTTTCTCTGTAACATCCCTTTTCTGCGAGTCCTACGAGTTATGGAACCAAATTTCCATTTTAAACCTGATCTTTGGGGGGGACGAAGCTGATCCTTCAATAGAATGTTTAATCATAGTCAGATAGTAAACAAGAAATGAAACAGTTTATGCAAATATTGAAAATGCACTTTACAAAACTATAGCCATGGTTTATCGGTGGCCGAGGCTATTTTTAGTGACTATTGTAACCTGATTGAGGTAGGTAAATCAATCTTAATGGTATAGATCTACAATAAACAGATTACATTTATTCTAAATCAGTTGCTTTATTCACCTAAAAACTGTCTTAAGTAAACATAATATTTAAAACATAAAATATTGAGCATTACAGTATTTGTTAAGGTGATATGCATCGGAAAGAGTTCTGAATTCTGTTAAAGTGTTCGATTTGTGCACGGGTCCTCTCGTTTGAAATAAAGACTTACACCTTTAATGCTTTAAAAATATGTTTAATGACATTTTATAAGCTTTCACCAGTTTTTGAAGTAATAATCAGTTTAAACTTATCAACCACATTTTGGCTACTTTCAATGATGGAGGTTAAAACATTATGCATCTTAAAAAAGTTTTATTTTTAGAAACAGCTAATATTTTTAAATTCTTAAAAAATCCTTGGCTGCAACTTTTTCTCGGTAAAATGTTAACATTTCTTTTAAGTTACTGAAATAATGTGAAAGATGATGTCTTGCTTCAAGGACATCTTGCAAGATAAACTCTTCTTCATAGAGGATCGGACAGTCTCCTTCTCCAGATTCAAAGGTTCTACACAAAATTTGTATTTCCTCTGCAGTCACCAAAGCAAGCGGTTTCTCGAGTATTAACATTATTAATTTCAGGTGACTTTCTTTCCTAGATAGATCACAAAAGTTTTCAAAGATTTCATTTATCAGTTCCTTGATATTTGTATTACTATCCTGACTTTCAAGTTCATCTGGAGTGTTAGGTCTTGCTATGACTAAATTTAATATTTCATCAATAATACTGACAACTCTTTCATAACTAGAAGGGACCTTTCGAATTCGGCCAACATTTTCCAGAACTTCTTCTAAAATGCTATGAACCTGTCCAAAGCAACTAAGATGATAAGGAGGGATATTTTTAGTCCTTAACATGTATTTTAACTCTTCAACTTTCTTTTTCTGCCTTGCTTTCCTAGCTTTAATGCATGCTTGGTGTATTAAAGAACATAAAAATGATTGTTTTATATAACTTCTAAACTGATCATTAGAGTTTTCAACTCTTCTTCTTTCCTCTTCGTAAATCTGACATAAAATACTTGGATTATTAATGATTTCAGACATTTTCAACCCTTCCTTCACTGATTCAATAGCTATGATAATTGGATTTACACTTTTAGGACAGTGTTTGAAATCTTCTACAGCTTTTTTTATTTTTGACACAACACTTTTTTTATTGGGTATTTTATGGAGAACTCTACATATCATTATTTCAGATTCGAATAAATTTGATTCAGTTTTATTTTGGATAGCAAAAGGCTTTGTCCAAGACCCCCTCCTGCCAAAAGTTGAAACATTTGTTTTTTCCTCGGGTTTTGTAGTTGGACATTGTCTAATTGGGTTCCACTTTTCGAATTCAGATTGAAAAATAGGTTGACAAGTGAGTAAATTTGACCAGCTGATTTCACTATGTTTTACATTGTTGTCGTTTTCTCTTACCAATCCACTATGTTCATAAATCGATTGCAGATGTTGATCGACTTGAAGAGAATCCAGTATCTTGAATCCACTCAAGTCTCTATTAATTACATAACAGCTATATTCGCTTCCGTTAAGCTTTTGCAACATTTTGGACTCAAGTTGTTCATTAATATTCAAATCAAAGTCAACCAAAAATTGGTTTCCTGAAGCATCTAAACTATAAATAAGATTCGACCTCATACTGTGAAAATCAAACAACTTTTTCTGTGTTTCAGAGATGAGTGACTTGATGTCAAATTCATCAAAATTTTCAGGGACTTTTTCTTCACTTTGGAAATTAGATTTATCACTTTGCCTCTTTGTGTTAACACATATTGTTCTTTTTACCTGTCCATTTTCACTCAGACTATTTAAATAAACACCACAATTTTCAACCATTAATTTCACTCCTTTAAAAAAAGCTCTATAACTTCCATCACTTTTCAAACTCACTGAGGTTGAAAACGGAAGATTAAGTTCAATCTCACATTTGTCATGGTAATAATGAACTGAGGTGTAATCAGGATGTTCCATTAAATAGTTTAACGTGTAAACAACAAAACCATCTTCTGAATATACTATTTTATTACTCTTTCTTGATTTGTTAATGACATCTTCTGCTGAGACATTAATACTATTAACTTTATCTTTTGAAGATTTCACCGAAAGCGAATGAACTGCGCTCGATAACGATTTATTCTCAATAAAAGTACTTATATTTTGATGGACTGTAGATCTGTCTTTGAAATCTGAGGATTGGTGTTCATTTGCTGCAAAATCGTTGCTTTGATTTTTACTTGACTGAAGAGATTTTGTTTTTGACAAAATTGTTAAAGACGAGCTTTCTGTTTTAGAATTACAAAACCAGGTATCAAATTCTGAGGAGCTCCAAGGACAAAACACCTCACCAGCCTCTAGTGGTACAGATGTTATACAAGAGCCGTCAGGATAGTTCACCTTCAACGATCCGTCAGCATTATGGACACTGGTCAACCCATCTGATCTTTCACTGTTTAAACAATTTTTATCTATTTCAATAGAGCTGATCATCAAAATATCATCTACTCTCTCACTGACTGATCCCTTAACAATGTATTTTCTCCCATCCGAAGAAATATAATCGTATCTAGATAAATTCAAACTAAATTCGTTTAACTCTTGTTCCAGCTTCTTCGATAGCCGTTCTGAATTAACAGATAACGTTTTCTTAGCAGTTTCTTGTGTTTTATTTTTCTTTTTTCCTTTATTTTTCTTTTGAGATTTTGTCAGTACCTCAACTGAGGGAAATTTATCTGTTTCTAAGTCATAATTTGTATCGGGTTGTATGTCTACTACGACTGCTGCATTTTCTTTAATTTCTTGAAATATATAAATGCTGCCGTTTCCTCCGATAATTTGAATTCCACCGTCAACCATGAATTTGATAATATAGCCAGAACTTAAATAGCAACGTGATTTTTCACCATGTACGGTTTCGTTTTTACATTTTTTAGAAAGCAGTTCTTGCCTTATATACATTAAGTCTTTATCTTCAACTCTTACCATCTCAACATGCAATCCTGTTGGAGTAGATATTTTCAAATCAAAAATTAATGGTATTTTATGAAAATATGCTGATTTAACTTCAAGAGGAAATATATTTGAAGTGTTACATCTTCCTAGACTCCCATCAAAACCTGGAACTTCAGTAGAATCTTTTGAATGTAAGGTGTCTGTATTTGGTTGACCGACCTCATCATTTATCTTGGACAAAGTTTCTAATGCTAGCTCCTCCTTTGCACTACTCGGTTTATAAAGATCCTCAACATCAATGTTTGCATTTCTAAAATGCAAAGTTATACCTGAAGATGACATTAAATGAAATTGTGAGTTTGTCAATAAATTTGGCTGATAGCTGTAATAAAAACTATGTTCATTAAGTTTAACCGTCACCACATGTGATGAATCACCATATAACTTTTGTAATTTTTGTATTGTGATTTTAGAGTTGTCTTCAAACAACTTTTCTTTCACATAACCTGTAAAATGAATCCTCTGTGGTTCCCCGAGTTGGTATCCGATGATTTTCTTATGTATCCTTGGTTCTAAAAACACTTCTTCATCACTCCCTGCCTCTCCTTGGATACTCTCATCATCTTTTTTGTGAAAATCCTCTGTTCTATCTGTTAGCAGAGAACCATTGCCTTTAGACTTAGTACTCTTTATCGATCTTTTTGTGTCTTGTGCCTTCTTTAACTTTTGATACTTTAATGACCGATGTGAAAAGAATTCTGAATCAGGTAACAAATATATTGATGGAATTTCCAGGTTGTGTACTGTTAGACTGGTGATCTTCGTGTCAACAGTTTGTACTGGTAAAGTTTTAATGTGGTTTTCAAACCAAGGATATTCCTCTTCAATAATATATTCCACAAAATCTCTGGGAGGGACTTTGGTTGTCAACTTGCCGATCCAAGAGTCTTCTGACGGAACTTCACATAAAAAGTCATGGAATACTATTACAAGTTGATCAGTAAAAGGAGAATATCTTGTCTCAAATTTGCTGAATGTGGTAAAATCCTTCTGTATGTTCTGAAGCATAATATCAGAAGGCATTTCTTCAACGTAGAAATTATTTTTTCCTATTATTTCACCAGTCAAACTGTAAGAGGACACATTGTTTGAAGGGTTAAAATATTCACTTGACCGTACAGAATCTTGGGAAGGTTCTGGTACAATATTATGTATGCTATCGTTACTTGAATTAGATCTTGTATTCTCTTTAGAAAAAACCCTTTTTTCATAGTAGCTTGAATGTTTATGACAACAATCTTTTCCCATCAAAAGAGAATCAAGGATAGAATTCAATATTATGACATATATGTAGTAATGCAAACTTTCATCATCATTTTCCTTCTCCAACTGAACAATTGCATTACACAACCTGATAAAATTACAGTCACTGTCTCGCTGAACAAAATACCTCGTCCAGAAGTCTTTCCAAGCACTTTGAAGAACTCTTCTAGTCTGGTTTTTCACCAAACATGCAATATCTTTATCCAAGTGGATTGTTTTAATACTAACATAATCAGAGTAAGTCAAAATCTCTTTTATAGGAGAATTATTCTGGAGTTGATTGTCATCATTGTTACTAGATTTTGTATTTTGCTCCTGAAATAAATCGTACTCTCTGTTTAATCTCTGAAGATGTTTTGATAAATCCAAATCATTAGATTCATCTGGAAGATTCTCCACTTGTACTCCACTCTCATTGGATGCACAAACCTCTACGCTGCAAACTTGAGTCAACAAAGCGTCCAATATACAAGGGATTGTGAGAATCTCATGAGGTATGTTGTCTAAGATAGAGTTGTAAACTTCCATTCTGGGTGGCTCAAGTATACAGTCATCAGAAACATCTACACAGTCCAGCACATTCATGTAAGACTTGTAGAGCTCATAGTTCTCAAAAATGTCATACAAGAAATGTGAAACTTCTTTGTATATTTCTTCTTCAACTTTATTATAAGACTGAGACTGATTGGGCACCAAACGAAGAAACATTATATTTTTGAACAATAGTGCTGTTGGAAGATTGTCTTTTAAAGAATCCATTTCTTTCCAGAATTCTAAGATTTTGATCGTTTGCTTTTCCCGAAGAGTCTGATTCCTTAATGAAATGTGCATTTTCCTACCCAAATCCAACAGAGAACTGTTCATTGAAGATGTCAAATTGTCTGTAGCTTTTGTAAAACCCATGTCAAGTTCAACTATGGCGTCCAACAGCACATTTAATTTAAGAAGCTCTATTGGTAAGAAGTGATCATAAAATGTAGTTATTGCAACATATAGTTGCGGTCCGTTGACTGGGGCGTCGTCTATCCACAACATATCCATCCATTCTTCTCCTCTTTTCCTCAGGTTGGTGAATGTTTTGAGTTTAGGTTTGCTCATCCCACTCTTTCCTGAAACTGCACTATTTTTCCCGGTTTTAGCAGATTTTCCTGATGCACTTTTCATGTTTGTAGCAGGCCATAAACTTCTATGATAATCTTCCAGTGACTTGGTTTTGTTAACTATATTGTTCCTAATGTTTTTATTTAGTGATTTGTACTTTAGAATTATATATTTAAGCAAGTGTGCTAGCAAAGAAGTTGGTATGGCGTTCTCAAAGTCTGGACCAACTTCAGAGTATATTTCTTTACACAGATGATCATATGGGTTCGCTGGGTTACTTTGCTGTTTTAAAATACTTTTCATTACAAATTCTTTTACGTCTAACAGAGAGATTGTCTTCACAGCCAGTCTGTCGCCCCCAGCTGCTATTTCATTGAACAGATTAATGTAAGCCGAAGTGTCTGCACAGGTTTCTGCAATCATTACAACGCTGCATGTCCAGTCATCATCATTAACTTCTTGATTGGCAAGTTCATCCATCCATGGATTTGGACCCGAGAAAAGTTGTGTTTCACTTTTATTTTTCCTTTTGCTTTTTGCAGTTGCTTTGGAAGTTTTTGTGTTTTTTGTTTTAGTTGATGCCATGGTTTTTATTACGTTCTTTTATTATGTTTTGTACATTATTCAAAAAGATTAAATTTATTTATAACCTAGGTGGTAATCTGTTTACTTTAAGTTTGTTTGATGTTTACTACAACATAATTAAAACTATCATATGATCAACTATGTTTAGTACTTCATAGTATAAACACAGGTTTTGGGAAATATTTTTACCTAACCTTTCTATTAAGGTTGTGGGATGGTATACAGTATAAACAGTTAAGATTATATGGAACGTCATTGGGAGATAACGAATTGCCATGTTTCTAATGGCTAAGAAAATAAGGAGACCTGAAGTAGCGTTCTCCATATAATAAAATTAATTGGATATATTACATCTCTAATTGTTAAATAATTATATAGGGTGAATATTCATAAACGTTTTGTATTTAACTATAGAGAGGATAACCAATATTCAATAATGATCTATCTATATGCAATATAGTAAATATGTTTATCAATAAAGTAAAATGCTACATAAACTAATTTTTAACATTATTATTAAAAAAATAGTACCTGGGGACCGAGCCATGGCTCATTATAGTTTATTTCCATTTTAAAAGCAATATAAAGGAAACTCACGTTTTATTTACAACTAATTTTGGCTTTTATATTATTTAACTTCCATTTTGATTTCAATTTATTACTATGGGAATTAAACCTGGAAATATAATACCCCCGCCGCAGCAAACCTGCAGACTAAGCGAATTTCCATTTGCCTGATTGGATTTACACTAAAATGTCTACTTAAAAATATAAAATTTATTTCCTATTTAAATAGAATTAGTTTAACAAGTACTTAGGTTTGCTGCATCAGGGAGGGCAAAACTGTTTTTTTTTTTTGTAAAATGTTAACAGTTAGTAAGAAATAAAAAGATTTTCCAAATTTGATCAAATTATGTTCATAAACAAGGAAACTACAACAGTTTACATGTTCTCCATAAGAATAACATGGGAATTTTAAATTTAAATTTTTTTTGGAATTTTCTCCGTAACGATTAGGCGCGTAATAACAATTCAATATACTAAATAATTTGTTTTTTTAAGCTCTACAAAATGGTTTGGAAAGAAATTACTAAATTTTATGTTTTTTTTGGTCAAAAATGGGAAAAACCTATTTTTACCCCATAAAAACCCCCGTAAACCCCCATTCCCATAGTCCGATCATGCTGGTTCGCGAACTCGTTCAAGTTTATCCCGCCTTACACCTTCAAACCAAATTTTATAAAAATCGGACAAAAATTACTCAAGTTATCGTGCGGATGGACACATATATCTATATATATAATTCTGTAAGACCAAATTTTTACCAGAAAATTGTGGACGTCTGGTAAGTCGCAGAAAAGTGGGAGGGGTCTTAAATTAAAGGTCTTGACCCCAGGGACTCGGGAAAAATATCAGAATTCCCATAAAATTACCAGAAAACGAGATATAACGTAAAATATCCACCATAAGAAATGCATGGGGACTGAAAAACGTCTGCATTCTATCAGCTGTTACTTATTTATTTGCAATGTTTACAATTATTCCTAAAGTCAATGTTGGTAAATAATGTTTTGAAATGAATTGTGTTTAATTTTTTTGTTTTCCGTTTTATAATGAGTGAAGTAGCTAGACAGGGTAGGGGAATGAATGAATGAATGAATGAATGAATGAATGAATGAATGAATGAATGAATGAATGAATGAATGAATGAAATAATATTTTATTTCCCATAAATTATATACATATAATTACATTGTATTTTTTTTTTACTTAAATATAATACAGCAAACATTACTAACTAGATAACAAAAGAAAAATTATATTCTGTAGAAATAAAACGAAAAATGTGCAAAAAAAAAACCTTCTATCAGGGAAGACCTGCAAGACGTGGAAGAGTGTCCAGGAATTCAACAGACTTAAGAAATGCAAAAGAGAATGTCATGTAGGGCCTAACTGTGAAAGGAATCCAGAAACTGTTTTACAACCTGTCTTTATAAGAACGCTGGAAAATGAGTTGAGTGTTGTTTCTCACAATCTAGGTCCTCTTAAAGCACTTGCATGCGTTGTGGCGCATTTCACTTCGAAGAGGAGGCCATAAATGGACATTAGGACATTTCAACGCATGTTGCCACAATGGACATGTCACAGCCACAAGTAAATGACAAACTAAAAGAACTTTTTTTACATGATTCGAACTTCATAAAAAACATAAAGCAATACAACAGTACAATGGCTTTTGCGTCGCTTTCCGCTACACAAAAAGAGATTCCTGGAAATGGCCTTACTGCCTTAAATTTCAGGGACAAATTCATAGATATATATACATTGTAATATGTACATTGTATTTCTGACTTGCCACCGCCAAATGGGGAGTTGCCTTCATAATAATTAATAATAATTTTAACCTTTACATTTGGTTCTCAAAGTGGAAACTATAACAGAATTCGTAAGATTACAAAACAAATCTTCAATTTTAAACTAGAAAAGATGTGCAATGTTTGGCTGTATGATTTCAGCTCTGATTCGTCGCTCTCCGGGCTCAGGCCAACTGTGTGCACGTTTCCATTTGTAATATGTTGTGTTATTGATTTAATCATTATTTTACAATTGTAGGCTATTTCATTGACACATTAGAAGCAACTAATATACGACTCCAACGGAAAGATACCCAAGATATAAAACAAGAAACACTGTTAATTTTAAGTAACATAAAATTGATAATTTTAGAAACATATTTAGAATATTCGTATTTTTATATATGGTTTTTTTATTGTAGTCTAAACTAGGGGCTATGGCCCCTACAGGCCACTAGTATATATATATATATCTATGTATAGATATATAAAAATTTGAACGAATGGTGTTTTTGGCCTCTGGGGACATCAAAATGAAAAAGTAAATCGGTCCCGGGCCTAGGTCTTACCTTGAGACCTACGGTAATAGCTACTTCCCTATAGTGAAATTCGCTAAAACACATTAATTTATTTATTTTTCAGTCGATGGTTAAAATCACTCGTTAATGATAGTATTATTAAGAGCATATACTTGCATAAACATTGTCTTGACAATTTGTTTGAATTAAGAAAGCTGATTGAAAGTTTTTGTTAAAATTCTAATTTACTTAAGATAAATATAGCCCAATACAAATTTATTTCATTGTTAAAACCAAAGTTTGCTAAAATATCCTTCAGTACTTCAGGGAGAGTTTTGGTAGAAGAGAGCCAAGTAAAATAAACAGTATTTGATGGGAACTATTTTCACGTAAGTAATAAATTATCAATCTTCAGTGGAATATTTTCTGAATAGTAACAACTGATGTTTTCACTTTGTACTGTATTTTGTAATTTTCTACTAGACTATGGCTGGCTTTTTATAAAAACATGTTACATTATTTTGTTTACTTTTAGGGAATTTCCATATAGGGAAGTATCTATTATTACCGTAGGTGGCACGGTAAGACCTGGGGCCGGGACCGATATACTTTTTCATTTTGATGTCCGTAGAGGCCAAAACGCTATTTTTTTAGTCTGTTATATGTATATACAAAATTTTATATTTATGTATATATATACGTCCGTGAACGTGATAACCTGAGTAATTTTTGCCCAATTTTGATGAAATTTGGTTTGAAGGTGTGAGGTGGAATAAACTAGAATGAGTTCGGGAACCAGCATGATCGGACCATGGGAACAGAATTTTACAGGGGGTTTTATGAGGTTTAAAATTGGGTTTTCTCAATTTTGACCCTCAAAACACAAAATTTCCCAACTTTTCACTACTATATTTTTGTACGGTTATTAGTTACGGAGGAAATTTAAAAAAATGTAAATTTCAAATTTCCATAGTATTTTTCTGGAGAATATTATAAAATGTTGTAGTTGGCTTGTTTATGGATATATTTTTATCAAACTTGGCGGATTTATTTAATTCATTCTAAGCTATTGATATTTTTATAAAAAACACACTTTATTAGTTTCCCTGTAGCAGCTAACCTAGGCACTCGTTAAACGTACATGTTAATTTAATGGATTAATTGAAAATCGATCCAGGCAAATGGAAATTCACTTAGTCTGCAGGTTTGCTGTGGCAAGGGTATTTCCTTGTTACTTTGTTCAACCAACATGGTAACTTGGCAACCCATAAGGCCAATTTTAAGGATTTTTCATTTAATTTTTTTACGTAATTAGATTATTGTTGGCAGTTTTATCTGCAGTAAACATGTTTTTAGGCCAGAAATAAATTATTTACAACATTTGAAGGAAATCATTGAAGCCGTTTATGCGATCTTTATGCAAGCATACAAACAAACTTTGCTCATACAGTACAAGATTAAGGCATAAGACATGTTTATTTCCAGTTGACATATTACAAATGTATTGGAAGAGTCAAACATTTTCATGCATAACAGTTGTCAAATTGAGAAGTACGTTACAAAGTATACTTTTAAGTGTACGAAGAAAAAAAGTTTAAGTTATTTAGGTCTAAAACTAATATCACAGAGTTTATCACTATCGAGAAGTAAAAACAACCATTTAAAAGTTAGCAAAACATTACAAAATTAGACAGGTTGTACTAGAAGGCATTAGGTGAAGGCATAATGGACAATGACAACTAAAAACATAACTTTAACGAAGGAATATCTAAAAAGTCTTTATGTTGGTAAATAATTATAGGATAGAACACGTTTAATTTGTTACAAAACTATTTTTTAAACACGTAGGTGACACTTTGTGGAAGTACTGTAGGTGGTCCGTCTACAAATAAAATCGTTTTCTGCAGAGTGATATCCAAAAAAATTTGCATCCCAATCGTATATACGTTACACCGAAATCAAAGGATGAAAGGCTAAAACGGCGCAGATATGCAAAACGAATACAGCGTTTGTTTTGCCTGTGAGTTACGGCAGGAGCTTTCTCATAAAACCAGTACTGTAATATAAAAATATCGGTGACTTAAAATGACGTTATGTCAAATATCAGCTCCTCTACATTATAGTTAGTAAATACCCCCACCGCAGCAAACCTGCCGACTAAGCGAATTTCCATTTGTCGGAAGTGATATTCTATTAAATCTATTTAAATTACATTAGGTTTAACGAGTACCTAGGTTTGCTGCTACAAGGAAACTAATGAAGTGTGTTTTTTAGCAAAATATTATTAGCTTAGTGTGAAATAAATAAAGTTGCCAAGTTTAATCAAAATATATCCATAAACAAGCAAACTACAACATTTTACAATATTCTCCATAAGAATAACATGGGAAATTTAAATTTACAATTTTTTTTAATTTTCTCCGTTACCAATTACCGTACAAAAACACTTTTGTATACTAAATTATTTGTTTTTTTATGTTTTTTTTAAAAGGTCCAGAGAGAAATTGGGAAATTTTGTGTTTTGAGGGTCAAAAATGAGAAAACCCAATTTTTACCCCATAAAAACCCCCGTAAAACCCCGTTCCCATGGTCCGATCATGCTGGTCCACGATCTCATTCAAATTTATCCCGCCTTACACCTTTAAACTGAATTTTATCAAAATCGGACAAAAATTACTCAAGTTATCGTGTTCACGGACACACATATATATATATATAAATCTATATATATACATATATACAAATTTTAACAAATGGTGTTTTTGGCCTGTGTGGGCATCAAAATGAAAAAGTAAATCGGTCCCGGGCCTAGGTCTTACCATGCCACCTACGGTAATAGCTACTTCCCTATAGGGAAATTCGCTAAAACAGAGCCTTTGTATAAATATTAGTAAATATTAGTAATTAGCTAGTCAGTTGAAACCTTCTTATAATCAAAACAGCAGTTGGCATATTTAGTGTGCATTTTTCAAGATATGCAGGCAAAACTCCGTATACAGCACTGATTCAGGGTCTGTTTCCCGGTTATCAAAACTCAAGTACAATTTGACACACACACACACAGAATCTCCGGTTAGTGACCCGAATGATGCATAGAAATTCAATTTCTGGTATTCATCCAAACAGCTGATCGTTACCTACTGTCACAGATGATTCTCCAAACAGATGAGTATTTTATTAATGACGTATGTGGTAAACATTAAGAGAAATCTTGACAAAAATCGCCCAAAATTAGGTTTTTGAACATACATTATTATATTTCAAAAGTAGTAATGTCATATTTTATTGGCTAAAGATACTTTTGCCAATCCAGTGAGTACAAAAGAACTATTTGTATCCCGATTGATGCTCTTGCTCTTGTTTTTCAGGGGAAGGCCGCACCGAATTTTTGTAAAATGCCTCTGGGCCGTGGCAGACAGACAGGCAGAAATTGAAATAAGACTTTGAAGTTGGAATTTTAATTTATAATTAAAAAAAAAACAATATTTTATTAGAAAAATATAAAAAATAAAATAAATCAATGAAAAATATACACTACAATTGAACTCTACAAAAAAAAAAAACAACTAATGATGGACCCCTTCATTCGACTGTCCATCCCGTCTCCCTTGGACCATAGCAGAATAGGCTTACAGTATACCCCGAAATGCCCGAAAGGGTTTTGAGATAAGAATAAGTTTATATGTTAATCGGGAATGTGAGCCATCATCATAGCAAATTACAACCCTGTCGGTTTATTATTTTTCGTGTTTACTTGTCACATCCATCCATATACATCCATCCAGCTATACATCCAATTTTTCTCAATTATATTATTAGGAATAGGATCCAATTTGGACCAAATAGCAACAAAAAGCTGTGTAAAATGAGAGTTTCAAACTCAGTTTATAGAAACACTGTAGCAGTACTTCCATTAGAAAATGACTGGATCTTTGACGGCCTGTGGGGCAGAGCAGGGGTAATTTTTGACACTTCTGATATTTTCCCCACCATCCTTGAACCTTTAACCTAAAAATGAATCCTTAAAAGCCTTTTTAGCTATGAAGCCTACCTTTTTCCTACAAAATTTATGTTTTTTCTGTTCCCTATTTGAAGTTACCCGAATACGATGATTTTGCTGACAGAGAACTAAAAACGGCTGCTTTCCAGACATTATGATGAAAAAGCATATCTAAACCTCCATAACATATGGTTATAGGTGAAGCAGATGGTTGGAAACCTTATAAATGCCGCAGTTTTTAACATATTTTTCTATCTTCTTGTATACAGAGTGTAGAAAATGCAATAGATTGAATGTTTTTCAAAATTTTTGTAAAATACCTTCATTTTAATCTTTTGAACTATTTACAAAAGAGTTTTTACTATTAATCCTTCATCATTTTCAAAAATTCTCATTCAAAATTTAATGTAGAACACAAAAATGGCATCATCTACTCAAAGCCGTTTGTAGATATTTGAGAAATTTGCTGTATTGTATTTAAAACATCGTTATTTCAGAACAAATTAAAAATAATTCTTTGGGAAGTCCATTTTTAGACTTGGAACCTCTTAAATGCATCATCACACTTTGTACTTAAAAAAAATTTTATCACTGATGAACCGCCACCCTGAATAGTAATAATTTATAAATAAAAATACTTTTTAAAAATGCCACGTTTTTAAACGCACTAAAAAGTAGGGGAGACTGGGGTAATGGGAGTCACCTAAGGGAGAATCGCTGTATGACTGATGAAGGATTTTCATCCATTGGCTTTCACTGTTATATATATACGTTCCAAATATTGTTTTCTACAACATAAACCTAAGAATTGTGCCCTAGATTAATAATGTTTGAAGTTAAATAACATAAACAAAAAAAATGTATTTGACCGCCATTTCCCCACTCATGGGGTAATGAGAGTCAGTATTTGATTCAATGTATTTTGCATTACATAACAGGAAAAATGGAAAATAATGAATAAAAATGCAGTTTATAAGTATTTAATTCATAATAACAGTTAGAACACAAAAATCAAACGTCAAAGTTTTCAAAATTAACATAATTTAACATTAACATAATTTAACATAATAATTTAATGACCCCCATTCCCCCAAAGCTACTGACTCTCATTACCCCGAACGCATGATTTTCTTTAACATAACCTCAAATACTAACATAAAGCTAATCCTAAGCGTACAACTACAGAAATGGATAGTGGAACATACCTTTGTTCGAAAATGATCACTCCCAAGCGAAGAAAGTTCTAGTTTATAGTTATTAACTTGATTTAAAACAGCTTAAAAGTTATAAGAAACAGAGCAAAATCTCTTTTTAATTCACAATGGCCGAGTCTCTACTGGTATGTTGACAGGAATCGGGGCAGTAGTTACCTAAACCGCCACCAAGGAGCAGCACCTGCTGGAAGCAATCTACGTTACCTAAATTTTCAAATATTTGAGTGACCCTTATTACCCCATGACCTCCATTACCCCAGTCTCCCCTATAAAATAATTTATAAAATGTTGAGAGAATAAATACTTGTAAGATTTAAAACGAAAAACGTGGGGCGCATGCTGATTTACAATTAACTTCACCTATTGAACTATTATGATCTATTGCATGCGCCCCACGTTTTTCGTTTTAAATCTTACAAGTATT
Source organism: Macrosteles quadrilineatus (assembly GCF_028750875.1). NCBI lineage: Eukaryota > Metazoa > Arthropoda > Insecta > Hemiptera > Cicadellidae > Macrosteles > Macrosteles quadrilineatus. The sequence goes on from NW_026542596.1 coordinate 98,692,118, forward strand.
TATCCTCTCAACATTTTATAAATTATTTTATACTTTTTAGTGCGTTTAAAAACGTGGCATTTTTAAAAAGTATTTTTATTTATAAATTGTTATATAGTTTTTAGTCTTTAATGTGTAAATATGTTAAATCTATTTTATATAGCCTCTTAATACATAACCAAACCCAAAAACTTATGATCTGTAATCAGATTTTTTATCTTTACTTTGAAATGATTGTTTATTTTTAGAATATCTCGGGAGCAGAACCCGTACCTCTTAACCTCTGCTCTTCTAACTGTCAAATTTAAGTGTTTAAAGCTGACTTAAATTAATTTATATGTTTACATTCTTTGCAATGTAAACATGGAAAATTTGGAAGCCAAAAGGGCGTAGCCCAAGGGAAATATGAAAACTAAATTATATAATATTGCATTGTCATCCATTTGTGAGCTATGTTTCAAGTTTCAAGTCTCTAGCTCATCGGGAACTTCGTTTAAAATTGATAAAAAAATTGTAGGAAAGCGAGCTAATAAAAACAAGCCCAGGGGGCGTTGTCCAAGGGAAATATGAAAATTAAATGATATAATATTGCATTGTCATTCATTTATGAGCTATGTTTCAAATTTCAAGTCTCTAGCTCATCGGGAAGTATCAAAATTTGCAAGAAAGCGATTTAATAAAAACAAGCCCATGGGGCGTAGCCCAAGGGAAATATGAAATTTAAATGATATAATATTGCATTGTCTTCCATCCGTGAGCTATGTTTCAAGTTTCAAGTCTCTAGCTCATCAGGAAGTTAGTATAATATTGATTTCAAAATTTGTACCGGACAAGAAAGTGAGCTAATAAAAACGTTTTAAAATATGTTTCTCTCAATTTCGTTTGATTGTTTAGTTTAGCAATGTAATGGTATTTATATTGATAAATTGGTTCATAAAGAAATGAGATATTTAAGTTTTTGTGATCCATGTCAATGAGTTTTATGACTTTTCTATGTTTTCCCATTTTTGCACTGGTGACATTTTAGATCCGTTCGACACAATTGAAAACAATGCTTTTCATATGTACAAAATTAAAGAAAACATACCTTATAAGGTATGGTGAAAACTATTCGTTAAATTCTCTCAAAGCAGGCAAGTTTTAATTCTCAAAATTATATCTATGCTAAACATATCGATCCATGTAGGATTATTTTTGCCTGAACTGCCAAATCTGTCAATTGGTCATTTTCAACCAAAGCTTGCTGATAATATTTTGCTTGATGATATTACCAAGCAAAAATAAATCAATACAAAAGATATGTAATGTCCACATCTTTACTATGAAACTTGTTATAGATGTTGATGCTCTGAGACAAACTGATAAGTTTAATTGGTGAAATAGTTGTATTAGCCTATATCTATAAACATTGTTTTAATTTATTGCTTTATTAAAATCCATGAAACCTGATCGCTCCGCTCAACTGGCTTTCACTGCTATGAAAGCAGTCCTGGTCACCTTAAGTGCATTTATTATTACAATAAATCAAAATAAAATCAAACTTTATTAAACAAGTTTATGAACCACCTGGCGCACTAGAGATTAAATAAGGGAACGGAAGGCCCAGGACCGATTTACTTGTTCATTTATCTGTTCGTGATATGTTCTAATATCCGTGTGTTAAGGTTATGGTACATGATATATTAGATCAGAAGACATTCAATGATATGGGAATGCTTTAAACTTTTTTTTACGCAATGAACTAAAATAACGCATCAAATAAACTTATACTTCGTGCTACTACAGTACCCAAAAACATCCTACGATTTCTTTCGGTTAATTTCATTAATTGTAATAATAATATTAAAACAGATACAGATATTTACGTGAGTCAGTTTCAAAGTAGGCCTATTTTAGTATCCAACAAAATCACAGTTAAATCCTAGTGGCTATGAGCATTAATTCAAATTACCACAGTTTTATAATGAATCGTGATTCTAAGACATCGGTAATTTAAGAAACTTTAACCCTGTGTATCGTTAACTTGTCGTTTCTTTAAATTTCTTTAGAAAACTTTAAACATCTAAATATTTATGTATTGTGTCTTCAGCCTTAAGTAAAGCATGGCTAAACCAACTATTACACAATTAAAACTTCATAAAATATTTAGTTTTCAGCTCTGCAATGAAGATTTTCACAAATCTTACTAATATTATAAATGTGAAAGTTTGTGTGTTTGTTTGTTTGTGTGTTTGAAGTTCAATCATGCATAAACCACTGGACGGATTGGGCTGAAATTTGGCATGATGATAGCTTACATTCCCGATTAACAGATAGACATATTCTTATCTCAAAAATCCTTACGGGCTCCGCCCCAGTGGCTCTGTAATCCCCATGTTAACCTTATGAGTATTCATATTTAAAGGGAATTAAAGAATTTAGTCAGCTGTTTCAACTAAAAAAGTTGGTTCTATGATATGTAAAAGCATTAAAAAGTTATAAGTTTACCAACAGGGTGCAGCACTATATTTTTTTGCATTTATGAAAACAGCTAATTTGAACTAAGCAGCAACCAAAAACTGTGATTCGCAATGAGAACTGTCAAAGCAGGATTGTTTACAGTTATATTTATATTTTTCATTTCATGAATAATTTGTGATATTTTGCGAATTGTTCATAATTTATTTGTCTCTATTGTTCAGCTAGTGAAGTGGTAGAACATTATGGCTATGGTAGATGTGTAATACTATAGAATACTGTAAATTTAAAAAAGCAAATTTTAATTAACTGTGTCCTCCCTTATTGCAAACGCAAAGCTTGAGTATAACTGCAATAAGCATTTTATACTTATATTCCAGCCCCGTACGAAGGACGGGTACTCTGCTAGTTCAACATAAATCAAAAGCACAGGAAGGTAAATAAAATAAATAGCTTGTAAAGACTCACCATGTAAGGCCGGACTTGGCGTTGGCCATGAAACTCGCGTAAAGCGCACACATCACTATCGGTCTGTACATTTTCATTCACAACTCACTACTACGATACTACGAGAGACGGATGAATGAACTGATGAATGGACCATCGTACTACGGGGTTGTCATCCCTCCCCCCTTCACCGACACTTAGCGCCAGCCAATCAGAGGCCTCAGAACATGGTGATTCACAAGGGATGAAAACGTAGGGGTGGAACAACAAGTTTGTTGATAATCATTTAACCAAGCAAAAAATTAAATTTTTTTTAAGGTGAACATAATTTTAACAAACTTTAGGAGGGATGGAGATAATTGTTAGAAATATATAGGATATAAGTAGGAATGCTATCATCGAAAGTTATCATCGAACAAAAGTAACCTAATGAGAAGAAATCTCCTTACTGATTTACCAAATTTCAAAATTATTTTCGTTATCCTCCTGCTAAACGATTGTTGGAAACACATGCGTTGCAGTACTATTGAAGGTTCTCTTTATCCCTAGGATAAACTAGAATCAGAATCAAGGGCATCGACTGCTCATTTCTGTACTTGTAAAGTTTTTCCACTTTTTTGTACAAAAATATTAGGCCTACGCAATCAAATTATAATTTTGGTTTAGGTGAATTGTGTAATTCACAAAATTTAATAATGATAATATTGGAATTCATTCTAATCTGTTATTTTAAATATCTTATTGCTTCCTCCTAAGTAATAAGGACCTTACTTTTTTCCAAATATCATATTCGTTTAACTAGCCTACGTCAGTAATTGAAAACGTTTTAATAGTCTGAAAAATGTTTTTGTTATTTGTTGGAGATTGTTCGTTTGTTGAAGACGATTCCACTTAATTTTGCTTAAAGGTTTTTCTGGACAAAATATATACAGTATATATTTATCTATAAACTTTAAACAAGATATATTTCCTCTGTAACATCCCTTTCACCCGTCCTACTTCACTGATTTTTACGATTTTGATGCAATTTTATAGCTTATGATCTAGCGGAGGGACAAGCGGTAGCTAAATACCCCCGCCGCAGCAAACCTGCCGTCTAAGTGAATTTCGATTTGCCTGAAATGATTTTCAATTAATCTATTTAAATAAATTAGGTTTAACGAGTACCTAGTTTTGCTGCAACAAGGAAACTAATAAAGTGTGTTTTTAAGTAAAATAATTATAACTAAGTAAAAAATCTATAAATTTGCCAAGTTTTATTAAAATATATATATATAAGCAAGCAAACTACAACGTTTTGCAATATTCTCCATAAGAATAACATGGGAATTTTATATTAACAATTTTTGGATCTTTCTCCGTAACCAATAACCGTACAAAACACTTTGATGTACTGAATTATTTTTTAAGCTCTTTAAGAAGGTATAGAGAGAAGTTGGGGAATTTTATGTTTTGAGGGTCAAAATGAGAAATCATATTTTATCTCATAAAACCCCGTTCCCATGGTCCGATCATGCTGGATCGCGAACTCATTCAAGTTTATCCCGCCTTATACACCTTCAAAACCAAATTTCATAAAAATCGGACAACATTTACTCAAGTTATCTTGTTCACGGACATCTATATATATGTGTGTATATGTACAACATATATACAAATTTAAACGAATCGTGTTTTTGGCCTCTGGGGACAACCAAATAAAATAAACGGTATCAGCATTCTGACACATACTTTCTCCCATAAGTTTGTCAACAACCTTTATCATGTGTAAGCGGTGAGAGTAAATATACGGAAATGGGATTTGTAAGATTTTCTTCAGAATTTAAAGGACTATAACATACTACATTTTTATCAAAATCGTTCGAGCCAATTTTGGGAAAATGTGATTTTCCGTTATTTTGTGGGGTTTTAATGGGAAAATAACATAATTTACAATAACTTTTGAACCGTAGTTTTTACAGAGATGGGATTTGTACCATTTTGTTCAGAATATAAAGGACTATAACATACTAAATTTTTATCAAAATCGTTCGGGCCATTTTTGGGAAAATCTGATTTTTCCGGTTTTTATGGGAAAATCCCCATTAAAAATCAAAATTTCAAAAAAATGAAAAAAACGCCTGGAGATACCATGAATTAGAACCTACATACCAAATTTAATCGAAATCGGACCACAGGTGTAGTCTCTAGCTCTGTACACATCCAGACACACAGACACACAGACACACGGACACACAGACACACACACACACACACACACAGACATCACTTTGAAAACCACTTTTTTGGGTCCAGGGGGACCCAAAACGAATATATCCACTCAAAACTCAAACTCGAATTTTTGACGAAAACAATACTTTCTCCATATACTATGGTATAGGGGGAGAAAGTAAAAAGTAAATCTGTCCCGCGCGTAGGTCTTACCGTGCCACCTACGGTAATAGCTACTTCCGTATATGGAAATTTGCTAAGTCATTTAGTTTAGGGCTTCGCCCCCCCCCCCCATAGCCTTTGGTTGATTTCTATAGTTCACATTCAAAGATCCATTGATGCTGGCCGACTTTCTTTATAACGGGGTCAGCTGTGAAATGTAATCAGCTGATCGTTCGGTTGAATGTTTAACCACAGATAGGTTGTAAACAAGAGACAAAACAGTTTGAAACAGGCTTCTTTTATTGATGACCGTGTCCTTGTTGAGGTAGGTATATCACTGTTTAAGCTGTAGATTTACAGTATAATCAAGTTTGCAAATTAGTACCCTGATTTTATTCACCCAATACTGTTCAACAAAACATTATCTTTGAAAAGAAAGAATGGCTGCACTTTACTTTAGGTCCTACACTCATTCGAATGAAAATATTGATTATTCGTATTCGATTGTTTCATTCGATATATCGTTTGGTTAATTAGGTTAGATTAACCTTACCTAACTAACCAAACGATATATCGAATAATAGATATATTGATCGACATTTTCATTCGAACGAGCGTAGGACCTAAAAAGTGCAGCCAAGATAACATTGGTTTTAGACGTTTGTCACTAACAAAATAGTGTCATTCCTCAGTAAACAGCTTTTTGTTTATAGTTATGCAGTATATAAAAAAATATCCTCCTATTTTTAGAGTTAAAAATTATAAAGGGACACGATTGAAAATATTAGCTTAGTAAATTGTTAAATTAGCTTAATGAGTGGTGCAGTTTCAAAAGAAATATACAGTGTTCCATATCACAGGCCAAAAGTGTATTTTTGATTCTAAATAAGTTTGTCCTTGATTCGAAAAGAGACATTGCGCCCTAGTGATGAGGGACACTTCAAATTTGTTCATATTTTATAAAATTGTTAGTTAAAATTTGTCATTATGTTAGGAAATTGTGCTTCAAATTTACAAACGTTTACAAATTTACAAACGGTCCTACGTTTGTAAAACAAAACTTTGCAATACATATTTAACCATATCTTAATCCAAGATAGTTATTAATTTGCAATCGGTTCCAGCTATTTCGCAACGTTAGGCCTACATTTCTTGGAAGCTGCTACAATAGTACGAAGTAGAAACTTGCGTACGAGGTTATAATGAGCCACATCCTCTGACGGATTTATTTCCAAGAAAGGCTCATAAAGCCACTGATTAGACGTTTGCACATCTAAATTCACTTGGAGTATAACCTTGATAATATTGTCCACCGAAAGATTTGGTCTCTTATATAATCTCTTTCTACTTCTGTAATATGAATTTTATTGTAATAATTGTGTTTATTATTGCGAAATCATGTATAATCTATGATTTCCAATAAATTTTAAAGGGAGTCGAGAATCTTTAGCACTTTTGAATAGCTTTTACTGGTATTGAACACAATTAACCCAAAGGATTTTATTTAAGTAGTTTTCATAGAAAGATAATTACATGTTGATGGATCCTGAATTTCTTTAATGGTTACTAGTAGGGTTTTTACTGTTTAGGAACCTAATTGAATTAATTGTAAAATTATATCAGCAGACCCCAGTTGACTCTCTTGGTATGTAGATATTTATAAATTAACAATTTTACTCGAATTCGGTGTGTAGCTATTACTGTAGGTAAGTCCTGGACCCGTGACCGATTAATTTTTTTTCATTTTGAAGTCTCCAGAGGCCAAAAACACAATTCGTTCAAATTCATATATAACTCGTTAGCACGATAACTCGAGCAAAAATGGTCCGATTTTGATGAAATGTGGTATAAACGTGTAAACCTACTTTTATTCGATCGAGTTTGCGAACCAGCATGATCGAACTATGGAATCAGGGGTTCATAGGGGGTTTATGGGGTTTTCTCATTTTTCACCCTGAAAACTAAAAAGTTTGCAATTTCTTTCCAAACCATTTTGTACAATTAAAAAAACAAATAATCTAGTATATTGAAGCATTGTTGTATGTCTAACGGCTACGGAAAAATCTCAAAAAAGTGTAAATTTAAAAATACCATGTTATTCTTATGGAGAATAAATAAACTGTTGTAGCTTGCTTGTCTATGGACATGTTTTAATGAAATTTGGAAATTTTGTTTACTTCATACTAAGCTATCAATATTTCAATAAAACCCCCTATCTTCTTCCCTGTAGCAGCAAACGTAAGTACTCATCAAAATGAATGATATGTAAATAGAAAATAATCTGTAATGAGTCTGCAGTTTTGCTGCGGCGGGGGTTTTATATTTTTGTTATGACAGCTCACCACACAATACCAAACTCCTGTATCATTCTTTTCTAGATACCCTCTTACAGTTGTGGTTTTAATAAGCTAGTGTATCATTGTCTTTAACAGACGCTGGTTTTGATAGAAAAAATTCTTCGACTATTGATACAACTTCAGTATGCCAAAGTCAAAGGTATAATTTAGCAACACATTTTGTTACTTCATATTTTTCTAAAGCGTAGCTTATGAATATTTGGTATCTTAGTATATTGATGTCTCTCTATTTTCCACTAGACTTTTTAATCAATCTTCTCGATTGTCAATATAAGCATCCCGTTCCTGTTTCCATATTAAATTGCGAAACCTACCATGATTTTTTTGTTTCTTGCGTGAGAAAGGAAACGTAAAAAGTGAGATTCAACCAGCCAAACAAAACAGCAACCCGCATACGAGCTTCCGTTGTGCTGTCTTCAGACAACAATCACCTACAGTCAGTAAAGTGGAGAGCGAATAAAGCAATGATTTGAAAATAATTTTGAATACAACTGTTCAATGAATCTAACAAAAGTCACATTACGATAAAAGTTAAATGGCTTACATTAGATGGCCTTAGTCAGTAACAATTAAAAAAGCCCTTTTTCATATTCAGCTTAAAATACTGTATCCCACAACAATGGATCTTACACAATGTACACAGCTGTCTTAACAAAGTCATTATACATATACTTGCTTTTGTACCCGTGCTTTGCAACGGGAAGAGGACCTGAAATATAAACATTTTGATTTTAAAATCTGTTGTATAAAATATACACATCCGCCAATGCTTTTACAACAAAATTCAACCCTAATGGCCTTTGTGCTCAATGTGGAAAGGGACCAGGTTTCTGCACTGTACATAACAACAGACCTAATTAGAGTTTTGAATACCTTCATCTTTGTCTTGGGGGTCATCAGATTGGATTTGAGGCTCTGTTACCAGCCATGATTCAGTTTGTGATTTTTTGTGCAACAGTGTTTTTGCTATTCAGCTCTGCCCCAAAGTAAACAAACCCATCCACATTCTTAACACATTTGTTTTATATCTTTAGTACATATTATTTAATTTCAGCATCAAGCTGGAAACTGTTTTTCGCTCATTTTCAAATGGCTCTGTCGTTGGTATGTATGTATAATGCACAATGTATAATGTAATCTTGTTAAACCCACTTGTAAAATGGTGTTTGCCGTTTAATAAAAATGAAAATGAAAATGAAAATTTACAAATGAAATTGAGCGTTTAAGATGGCAGACAAAACTAATTATTATCAAAACATCAGAGGACAAAAACATTAATAGTAATAGGCATTAGGTATATGTTTCATTGCATCTATTATTTTTCTCTAAAAACAATTCAACGAACAACATAATATAGAAGCCAGTTCTTTTATTTAGTTCCATAGTCTACTGCCTTTACATTTTCACACTTACCATTAAGTAAACATAATAACAAATATTTTATTGATTTTAGAAACAAAAGAACACTGTGTACAGCTAAGTTTTATGATATTTTCCTTAGTTTGATTTAATCAGTGGTGTAGTGAAACACAACTACTAAATTTACCTAAATATAAAAAAATCTATGTGAAGTTCAAGTTGTTTATCCAACACATTTTAAGCAGCTCGAATTCATAAAAAAAATCCTCCAAATTCATACAAACCATCTATACACTGTAATTTTCATACTGTTTCCATGAAAACATACCAATTACATTATTTTCATAACTTAAGACGCTTTAAAAAATCCAAAGCAGAGCCGGAGTTGATACAGCAACGGTTATAGAATCTTTTTTGTAATCATTGACATAGTTTTAGAATAAATAATCCATGATAAAACTTAAGATTAAAATATACATCATATATAGTTATGGAAAATATTATAATTAATTTCTTTGTATCAGCTGTCTGAAATTGTGAAATATGCAATTTAGCAGTTCTTCTTGTTTAAATTGAAATGTCAAAGCAAATGTAAACAAACATTATTAGTGTTCTCATCGCAGCCATGGAGACAAATCAATATTTACTTTTAAAATCCTCACCTCAGAAGTTTTAAAGCCAAAGGGGCAAAGCCCATGGTCAGTATCAAAGTGTGAATAGTCCTATAATGGTCCTTGGTATGGTAGCTATATTATTGTAAAATTTAAGCCCAGTCGGTTCAGTAGTTTTTGAGCCTATTAGTAATACACATACAGACAGACACCATTAGATTATTATATAATAGTATAGATTGGAGTCATTATACATGACTAGGTAAAACCCGTCGAAATCGACGGTTACTTTCAAGGCTTACGCTAATTCATCTAACTGCGATAAATTGAGAGAAATTATACATATTTTGAGCATTTAGCATTGTTTAAAGAGTAATAAGTGTAAAAACAATAATAATATTAATTGCGTTGTTTACCAAATATGGTAGATCATTCAACAAATAAGATATTTCCTATACTTTGGAAGAACCTTTAAATAGTATTAAAACCGTATTGGTGGATCTTTTTTAGTAGTTAAAAACTTCCCCGATTTCATCAGTGTAATAAAGATTAATCTATAATTTTATTTGAGAGAAAATATCTTCTTGTTGAGGAAACACGTTCTAACTTGAAAGGGAGGTCCATCCGTCACAGTGTAAGTTTGATTTTTCCTTCGTCACGTCGCATCAGTTCATATCGTTCTTCTGTGCCATTGTATTACCCTCTAGTATAGTTTCGAGAAATCGGTTGTGGGGTTATGTTAAAGCTAAAAGACACTTCTGCACTTGTATTATTTTGTATTGTATTACACAATCGAAGATTTTTCCAATGATTGAAAACATGTATGTCAATAATCTAACGAACCTATGATGATCTGTCTAGAATAATATGATAAAATATAGCCAAAAGTGGTGAAAAAGGCAGACACCAACCCGTACAATAGATATAAGATAGTTCAATAAGAAATAATTATTTTTAAATAAGAGTTACTGTTATAAAAGGATTTTCCATTGATTTCGTAATGGAACGTTATATTGCAAAATATGACATGATACAGAAGAAAATCAATTTTAAAATCAGAAAATAACATTGCAAATACTTCTTTTGGACAATTCAGTAACTCCCAATAAATGTGTGTTGTTTAAAATACAATTCAAAAATTAACAGCTGTTTCATTAAAAAGTATTATCCACATGGACAAAATGTAAACAAATCTGTGGAGGGATCTTTAAGGGCTTCTGGGGCAGAGCCCTAACGGGATTCACTTAGTTTTTCTTTAGGTAACTCATCTAGAGACCAAGACCTTTCTTTGGACACCTCTACCAAGTTTCTACGCCCAGTCGTTCTCTCAAATTAATGGAGACAAAGTTTCCAATTAAATATTTAGATTCCCCCATGTTAATCTTATGGGAGAAAATCCAACTTTGATGGAAGATCCTGCCCAAACTAATATAGATTTCAAAAAACGAAAAAAAACTTTGCAAAACTACAGATCAGGGCCATTCATTTGACACTTTAATCATCAAAATCGGTCCAAAAATGAGGGAGGAGTTCTGTTTACAAAAATCGGCTTAGCGTATTATATATATAGATAGATGTACATCTTTCGATAAAGTATAAAGTCATTATACATATATATATATTGGATATTGTTGTTTTAATTTAATAGTCAAAGGCTTTATTAACATTCTATTTTTAATTTATGGTTGGAATAAAAGATAAAATAAAATCAATGTGGTCAATTAATGAAATCAAACTTTGACTTTTGTTGATCTTCAATATATAAATAAAAAAAAAACTTTATGCAGCTAATAAAATGTTATTTGATATAGGAAACTCAGGTAAATAAATAATATAATATTTTATTTTTCTCCTAAAAACAATGATTGATATTTAAAAACAAGTGTATTGCTTGCAAGGATAATAATAATACTTAAAACACCACAGCATTTAAAACGAAAAAGTTTATTTAAATAACAGTTGAAACAGACTACAACTACAACATTAAAAATAATTCACACTTATTACATCAGCTCGCATATTTAAGGCTGAAAATAAAATACCAATAATGACAAGAAATAAACTTAAAGCAATAAATAACAGCTGGCAATTAATTATGAATGCCCGAAAGAAGAAAATAATAAGACAAAAGTGAAAACATCACTATGGAGTGATTCTTCCTAAAACAATAAGTAACCATTTATTTTCCGATATCATTGGAGATATTATACAACTAGTTTAAACAAGATTAACTCATCAACAAAAATAAATAATTAATCAATAAACATTTCAGAAATATTAAGAAAGTGATTGTGACAGTGTAATTTAAATATTTACAAAATTCAAACAAGTTGAGAAAAGTATTACGATATAGTAGATTTTAATAGATAAATTTTAATATCTTGCCCATAGTCTCAAAATATGTACACGTTCTAAAACTAATCTAACAGTTAAGCAATACTGAAACATAACACACAATTTGAGAGCCAGTTGAAAAACTTTGGAAAACCGAACTTCTCGAAATGAATTCTCCAAGTTTGACTTAGATTTGGTGTCGACCTGCCAAGGTGACGTATTTACACGTTGTGTTGTTTATTCTTATTCTTCTTTTGCCGGGTTTACCACGTCGACGAGGTTTTTCTCACTTTCGTCCATGTCTTTGTCTCCCCATCCCCAAACCTGTAAAAAACACCGAATAAAAATATTGCATTCAGGAAGAAATTATTACAAAAACATACTAAACTAGGCTTGGTTAAGTATGCTTATCCAAATGATGTTTAATAAACGGTATCAGCATTCTGACACATACTTTCTCCCATAAGTTTGTCAACAACCTTTATCATGTGTCAGTAGTGAGAGTAAATATACGCAAATGGGATTTGTACAATTTTGTTCAGAATTTAAAGGACTATAACATGCTAAATTTTATCAAAATCGTTCGGGCCATTTTTGGGAAATCCGATTGTTCTGTTATTTTATGGGGGGTTTTATGGGAAAATGACATAATTTACAATAACTTTTGAACCATAATTTTTACAGAAATTGGATTTGTACCATTTTGTTCAGAATATAAAGGACTATAACATACTAAATTTTTATCAAAATCGTTCGGACCATTTTTGGGAAAATCATATTTTTCCGTTATTTTATGGGGTTTTATGGGAAAATCCCCATTAAAAATAAAAATTTCTAAAAAATTAAAAAAGACTATTAAAACTGTAAGGACTATAACATACAATGTTAAATCAAAGCTGGATTTTTTTTCTGTAATCCTATTTTTAATTTTTTATGGGGTTTTTATGGGAAAATAACATATTTGACCATAACTTTTGAACCATAATTTTTACAGATATGGGATTTGTACCATTTAGTTCAGATTTAAAAGGGCTACAACATACTAAATTTTTATCAAAATCGTTCGGGCCGTTTTTGAGAAAATTCGATTTTTCCAGTTTTTTATGGGAAAATCCCCATTAAAAATAAAAATTTCAAAAAAATGAAAAAACGCCTGGAGATACCATGGATTAGAACCTACTTATCAAATTTCATCAAAATCGGACCACAGGTGTGGTCTCTAGCTCTATACACATCCAGACACACAGACACACACACGCACACACACACACACACACACACACAGACATCACTTCGAAAACCACTTTTTTGGGTCCAGGGGGACCCAAAACGAATATATCCACTCAGCATAATGAGTTTTTAAAGACGATTTTCATTTCATTTCATGAGTTTTAATAAAACATTGGAAAAAATTGTAGTTGAACTTTTAACTAAGAATTTTACTCACAAAAAATTGTTAAAAGCAATTTTTTAAAATCATGATACTAGATCGCTATACTCCAAACAATGACATATTCCAGCAAAATTATATTTAAGACATGTACGTTGAGTGTTTTTATCTTACAAAGAAACTCTATACAGTATAAAGATGTCTTTAATTATTTTTTTTTTTAAGATTTTGTTTGTTGAAGATCGATTCGCTAACAGCTTTAGCCAGGGGCCGAACCCGGGACTATAGAATACTATGTACTCTACTAAACAGTAGAGCCTACTTTGCAAAGTAAACAATTTTATTTTGACCACCCTTAGCCAATTTTTTATGTCCCACTAGGGGTGTAAGGGCATCCTAGGACGCTAGGTTCTAACCCGGATCTATTTTACAAATTACTTCAGGCTATTCGTAGAGGGGTTGTGGCATTATCACTTAGATAAAATCCATTGGTGATTTGCGATATTTGAACCCGCGACCTCAGAAACTGAAGTCCCAGCTTTAATACTAGACAAGCTTGTCCCCTTACTTCGACCACTATTCCCTATTAAGTCTTTCGTAATACTTGGATCCAAAATGTGATTTTTTAATTACTTTTCTTTTTACTTAGTCAATTTTCTACTTATTTACCAAATACCCCAAATCCACAACACCCAGCACTACCCAATCCTCACCTCGCCCTCATGACTGTGCTCATGACTGATCTTATGACTGCCGTCTCCTGTCCGCAGGATCCTCTTCCTCACCAGCTCGTCAGAGGCCTTTTTCAGGTCGTAGGCCAGGCCCAGCCTCGCACAGACGTCCAGAAACATGGTGGTGAAGTTGAGGGTGTAGTTGCCCAGTTCGGCAGCCTTGTAGTCCCAGGGGAACGCGTGATGGTAGTTGTGCCATCCTTCACCCAGAGCGAGCAGAGCCACGGACGCGTTCTCTGTCGGACTGATAGTTCTGGAGGGAAAAGTCACATCGGTTATTGAAGAGTTACTGTGTGATGTAGTCTTACAATTTTAGTATGGTTAAAAGTCCTAACTACCTGAACAGCTTGAAAGTTTCTCAATTTGATAGGGATCTGACAAAGGTTTTTGATACCATAGGATTCATTAGATCTATTTATTTTTGCTTAAGTCAGCTCTAAGTGTACAGTGAGGTGTTTTGAGTATCCCTACCTTTTAACATCAATCTGAATATTTATCCCAATTCTAAATCACAAAGATCATAGTCAAAGAGGCCACGTTCAACACCAACTTAAATTATTTGAGCAAATGCAATAATGCTAAATTCAAGCTGCTTCAAACATAAATACCTATTCAAAATACAAAAAAAAAATTGTTTCCTATTGTAACCCTTTATTTTAAATTTATGTTCATCAATATTTTTTGCTATGTACACATTTTCCACGTGTATAGCTCAATAAACCCAAGTACAATAAATTTTGAAATAAATCCCAATACATCCACATTAAACCACGCCAACTATTGAACATCCTAAACTTTCTGGCGACTTTACTTTACTTTTTTTTTACTTTCTTTAACGACTGACCTGTCGTAAGGTTTCATGCCCCAGATGTGAGCAGCGCTGTTGACAAGCCATGTTCCGTTAAGACTCAGGGTGTACCGCAAGATGTTGAGGTTCCATGCCGTCCAGAACGATTCGCCCCAGAAATGCATGGGTATCCAGGTGGGCAGCGCGAAACAGCAAATAGGCAGCAGGAGCAGATATAATCTGCAACATGAATAAAGTTACTCGTGGTAATCTGCAAAGGGTATTGCATTAAATGATTCATAATGGCTTATATAAGGGGTTGCATAAAAGAATTGTAATAATCTGCAGTAATGAAGTGAATAGGAAGAATGAAGCAATCCTACAATGAATGTACATAAAAACGTAATGAAATTTAATATTTCAATAAGGAAATTTAATAAGGAGAGGAAGTGAAACTATAAACAAAGCTAGTAAATGAGAAAGCAAGGACAAGTAAGTAAGGAGAGCAAGGATGGATTGGAACTAAGCTGTAAATAAATTAGAAGGAATGTAGAAAAGGAAAGCAAGGGTGTTAAATATTGGAAAGATAGTGTCAATAAAGTGTATAAAAACGAGAAAATTATACATAAGGATGGAAAGAATAGTCTGAAAAAAGTGTTAAAGATTATGAATGCTATTAGGGGTTAAGTGCTCAAAAGTGAGTAAGTTCTCAATATTTATTACTGAGATAATTTGGATCGCCGGCCAAGATTCAACTACTTTTTATAATGATTATTTGTGTTAAAGCGAGTCACTGTGTTCGGAGGAAAGGTAAAGTTTTAAGATATCCCCACAAAAGTAAACCAAGCGACCAAGTAAACCAAGTAGACTAAGCGAATTCCCAACAGCTTTATAAAATCGTTATTCATAAAAAGTCATCTTAGACTGAATTTTACACACACTTTTAGACCTAATCTCAGCAGATTTGTTCGGTGATGGATCCAAAGGAAAAAAATTAGAAACCTCAATATTAATGGGTTCACCTTAGTAACGAACAGCCAACGTGGCAGCAAAAACAGTTTGTACTCGTGTTACACATTATATTTTTCTTACAGTTATTATGAATCATATGAATAGTTAGTCTTTCAAACACTGTACGACAAGTTTTTAGGTTAGGTTAAATCCAAACATTGGACGAAATGGGAAACGATGCACCAGCTGATCATAGTCGTAGTATTGGAGTTGCAAACCTATTTCCAAGCGTACATGGATTACATGCATAATAAAAGCTCGCTGTTTTTGTTGTTTGGTTGTAATACTGGTGTGCTACAAAGTAAAAGGTATGCGGCAAGTAAGTAAATGCAGCAATTAGCAGCTTTCTGTACTATAAACAGTACAAGGAAGCCAACTTTGTCGGGTGACTGTAAGAAAAATTTAATTTATTCCACCAATATTTAAAAACCTCAATCGTCAATCTTTTAAAATGTTTATCGCCAACAGATTGATAGTGGTTGAATAGCATTAGATCAAGGTAAATCTATGTTTATTCGTAATACTCATTAAAAGTTAAACTCGTAGCGATTATTCCTCAGCATATGTTTGTTAAGTATTTACAGCTCCCGGTCGAGTTATTCTCGCGGATGGCTCTAGTTATAAATAATGAGGCCTTGGAAGTCAGTAAACAGTTTGACCCTTGGCTACGGAGCCCTTTCACCAAAGTGCGAGATATTGGAGTACTTTCGTTTAAGTAATGGGTCAACAATCTGAAGGATGTTTCTTTAGCGAGTCGGGTTTATGTAATCGCTGCAGGTCCTGAAGTTAAAATACAACAAAGGATGTTCAAGGATCTATGGTACAACTTTAAAGAGTTTGCGTCGAAAAAGTTTTTGAATAAAGGAGACCAAGCTGATTCTGTAAAGGTTGATTTCTCTACTCGGTTTAAATATCATTGGGGTATCAATTATCGACGATTTAAACAACAGAGTTGGAGGAAATAAACCTTACATTAATTTATAAACATGTTCAAGACTTTGGCGTTGACAAACACAATGTAAAAATATGTCCAATGTATACAGTAATGCTTACGTAGTACGGTTTGTTAATTTACAATGTGTTTTGACAAGAGTTTACTGTATTATAGTAATCTCCAAAATTGTGATGTACCACAAAAGACTTAAAGAAACCGCTAAATTACTTTATTTTAATGGCGTATATTTTATTTATATGCACTGGAGTTTTTATATTTCAACCTTTTTTATAGTTGTAGTCGTAATTTTTAGATTTTTTTACGTTATTGGTGTTTTTACATAGTTTTGAAACTAGATCGCTCCAAATCTTGTTACCATCTAATTTGATATTTTGTTTGACACACCATAATTCGATAGCCCAATGGTAAATAGGTCCAGAATCTTATCCATTTGGGGAACCAGCTGTCATCATATATTTCGAAGACAGCACTATAGCCGGTTGACTGTAGAATAATTTAATTTTATTTAATCAGTATTTTCTGTACAGCAAGGTGTATAGCACTCACCGCCTCTGCCACACCACCACCCAGTCCTTCTCCAGGTCGGTCATGTCGACCGTCTTGCCCCTGACAATTACATCCTTGTGCTTGCGGACCATCAGCCAGCCCATGTGTGAGAAGAAGAACCCCCTCCTGGAGTTGTGCGGGTCGGCGTTGGTGTCGGTGAACTTGTGGTGAACACGGTGGTCGCGAACCCACTCGTAAATGTGGTTCTGGAAGGCCACTGTCTGGAAGAAGGCCAACAGCAGACGTAGAGGCCATTTGGCCTTGTAGGCCTTGTGTGCCCAGAGTCGATGAGCGCCTGCTGTGATGCCTAGGCCGCAGACGAAGCCGACGGACATGCCTGCAACAGAGATCAGGATTTGTAACTCTACTTTGTACAATAACAGCGTTGAGGCTACTTGTAAGTCTCGTTTGCCCAGAAATGATAGGTTCTGGTTGCTAGTACAATATTTACATTTTCAATTGCCCTTTGTATGAAGGCAAAGGTCCATTGCATCTTCATGTTAAATCTGTTTCCAGTTTTAGGATCAACATTAGCGTAGCAGAGCCTGAGGCCGCCAGCTGACGAAAACCTCATTTTTTGACAAACCGGACTGGGGGAAATACCTATTGTAAAATACAACATATTTTATATAGCACCTAGATCATAGCATCAAATAATGAGGGGGACAATAGAATTTTGACAGCACCACATTCAACTGTGATTTTTTTCAACAAAAATGATTCACAGCTAAATAAATTAAATGTCGCTTTAGTGTAAACAATAAATCAAATAACAATAGATGTTTCCTTTTACCTGGAAAAAAGATTGATGCTTACATTTTTAGCTATTTAATACTTCTAAAAAGTAGACAGGAAGACATTCAAATGTTTACTCCTTTACAAATGCACGTTTCCACCTGACATGTTATTCCAGGCTCATTCCTGAATCAGTGGCAATTCCATGAATCATTCCCATTAGAATATAGAAAGAGGTTAGGGAGGCTGGCGCGTCATTCTCTCGTACTGGTATTTAGTCACTTCCGGTAGAGGACATTTTTTCAATTAGCACAACCGAAATTTGCCTGTTTCCAAGCCATTATATTTTTTGAAAGCGATGTCTTCACTTTTAACGGGTCGCCGGAATGGTCGCCCCCGGAAACATCACCCCCCAGGCTAAACGTGACGTCACGAAACCAGACAACCAGCTGGTATAAAATCTATGTCCGCGACCGGAATCGTTCCCCCCCAAGGGCTTGACAAGTAATTTATCAAAATCTAGTTGATATGAACTAATTATGTTATTAATTTTAATTCAAACAAGTAGAAACGGAAAGGTCTTCCCCGGCAAGGCATCACCTATGTACACCCCGGAATCGTCCCCCCCTGAAACGCTACCCCTAGTAGGGCTGGGCTGCTCAGCAGCCTACCTGCTGCCCGTCCTCCTCAGTCCATTGTTCTGAGGGTCGGCCGCTCGTTCATTATTATTTTCGCTTGGACAACAGCTTTTCCACAGAAGAAAATTGCAGACGCTGTGGTGGAATATCAATCAGTAGATTTAGATGTGTATGAACTTCTAAGACAACTAAATAATGCGAGCAAAGATTGACTTTAAAAAATGATTCTTTTATACTTAATTCATAACCAACGATAATGCGTAAAGTATGCATTTTTTCTGTTGCATTAAATGGTAGTTATACTTATCAACATCAGTAAACTTACCTTACACCCTATGGTAATTGTTAAGCAACACATTTGTTAAAAATAGAATAATTTCTAAATGTATTAAAAATGAATCGCATTGCTTTAGGTTTGGCCCCGATTTAATTAATAATTTGAAAATTAGAAACAGATTATTAAATAAGAATAAACATAATAATATCTTTTAGGGGATTAATCCCTTAAACTTATCGAAATAATTAATTGTTAGTAATTACAAATATGTAAATTTATTCTAAAGGTTATGCCAAAAAGTGCCTTAATTCAGAAACAGCCTAGGCTAGTTTCATATTACTGGAATAGAGTCAAAATATAATGAAAGTGTAATCAAAATATCAGAATCACTTTAAATCGAGAAGAGGACATGCAATCAGTGTTGATATACCAATAAATTAGTTTTGTTATAAGATGTATATGTTTAGAAAACCTTTTTGCTACTGAAGTTTGCAAAATTATGTTTCAAAATTACTAAGGAAAAAATAGACGTGAGTTCAAATTTTTAATATGTAATCAAAATTTGAAATGTTGAGCTGTAAACTTGCATTACATCGCTTAAACGATACAGTAACATTCGTATATACTCCAATTAATGTATCACAAAGTGCCAATTATAATTAAAAATACCCCCGACACAGCAAACCTGCAGACTAAGCGAATTTCCACTTGCCTGATTGGATTTACGCTAAAATGTCTCTGTAAAAATATCACATTTATTCCCTATTTAAATCACATTAGTTCAATATATATCAATATCTATATCAATTGATATGGGGACGCCACCTAGGTGCGTATTTTAACCCAATATGAGTATAGAATGGTGTGAGATGATCTGTGTAGCTTTGTTACAGACTAGTAAGATCAGCTGTTTCATTAGCCAGGACCATTTATTTAAAGCCCAATGATCAGGAACAGCTGGGTCCAGTTTTGAACCATCAAAGTTTAACGAGTACTTAGGTTCAATGCAACAGGGAGGGTAAAAAGGTGTTTTTTTTTTTTTTTTTGTAAAATGATAATAGTTTAGTATGAAATGAATGCATTTTCCAAATTTGATTAAAATATGTATATAAATAAGCAAACTACAACAGTTTACTTATTCTAAGTATAACATGGAAATTTTAAATTTACAGATTTTTGGAATTTTCTCCGTAACCATTAGGCGCATAATTAACGCTTCAATATACTAAATTATTTGTTTTTAAGCTCTACAAAATGGTTTATAAAGAAATTGCTAAATTTTAAGTTTTTAGTGTCAAAAATGGGAAAACCCAGTTTTTACCCCATAAAACCCCCCATAAACCCCCGTTCCCTTGGTTCGATCATGCTGGTTCGCGAACTCGTTCGAATAAACGTAGGTTTACACGCTTGTACCAAATTTCATCAAATTTATGAATTTGAACGGATGGTGTTTTTGGCATCTAGGGACCTCAAAATGAAAAAAGTAAATCGGTCCCGGGTCCAGGTCTTACCATGAGTACTACGGTAATAGCTTATTCCCTATAGGGAAAATTTGCTAACACAAATTTAGGATTTTGTAACAAAGTTTGGAAGACAGGTAATTAAATTGAGAAATAAATACACACAATGAGTACTAAATCGTCTATTAGGGTAAAAACACAGTGGAGCAGGGCAGGTAGCTGGTAGCCTGGCTGGTCGCTTACTCGCTTAACTGCTGGTTACCTGGAGGGTAGCTGGGACATACACACAGTGGCGCTCAGTACAGTCGCTTGTCAGCCGCCGATACTAAGTGGTATAGGATAAACTTTTGTTTGAATCCTAGTTCATTCGCTATTTCATTCTACAGATCGTTGAGTACGTGACGTTTGTGGTGGTCCGAATGGGCTTGTTTCCGCAATGGCAAACGGGTAATAATCTCTGATATTAATTGGTCTACATCCATTATTTTATTTCATGTAAACAAAAAAACTTCCAAATAAATCAACTAAAACAAACAACACAACGTATACAAAGAATGCGCAGTGAAAGGTCCCGCGTGGAACTTGCGAACTGGAGAACACGTGGCTGTCAAGTTCTGCTATTTGCGCATGCCCCAGTCGAGCCTTCCCCGCTTGAAGCTCCCAAACAATCGACTTGGCAATTCTTCTATTATAGCTTGCCGCCTAGCTTACTGCTACCCTCTCGGCTACCTGCTAAGCGACTGTGTGCGTACCCATAACAACGCGTGCTTTAATTGGGAGCGTTTCATAAACTCCAAATTTCACAAACTCCAACGCTTAAAATATTAAATAAACAGAGCGGTTCATAACCTCCAATTTTCATAAGCTCCAAATCTATAACATTCAAATAATCACTGTTTCACAATGTCCAAATTTCACAAACTCCAACGTTAAGATACCAAATAAACAGTGCGGTTCATAATGTCCAAATTTCATAACCTCCAACGGTACAGTCTGAGCCAGAAGTCTCTACAGTGGTTGCCACTAGCAGGCACCGTTCGCCAGCGCTCAACTACTGATTATACGTGCATTTTATGATTGAAGAACACTCAGCTGTGTGACTCAAATATGTGTTAGCACACAATGTGCAAATCAAATTTACATTTTTACATTTTTAATACCTTTAATTCAAGCTTTCAGCTGAGTTTCTTAACTGTTCCGTCTCTCAATTAAAAAGCCAATTATTACATTACAAATATCGTAAGAGATTTTTTTACCGATGAAAAATTTTAAAACATATAAATATGTTTTATAAGTATATTTTCTAATAGCTGTTAAAATTTCATAATGATTACATCAGTTGTTTTTTTGTTATGTGTAAAAATAGCCCTTTGTTAGAAAAGTGCCGAAAACCTTGTACTTTATTCATTCTACCCACTAAAAGGATGAGTTTAAACTACATAAAAAGGTAGAAACTAGCATACATAAACGCAGATATACATTTTTATAAGTAGGATTTAACTTATACATCATATTGTAGGTATACTGGTCACGTTTCAATAAAAGCTCATACTCGAGTATTTACACTTTTTTACTCGACAGCAGTCTCGTTTCTCTTTGCAACTCAATGTGGCTAGTTCAATAATGTTAAAGTTTTGACAAGGTGATAATTTATATTTTGATTTGCCTTTTCAGTGGAGAGCTAAGCATTGTATACCTTTTATTTACCAATAAAAATGCGTAATCACAAACAGTGGAGTCTTTGACTGTCGTATAAAATATTAAGGTATGAAGTTGTTGTTGTAACGATTATTGCATTATTCTATTTAAAAATAGTGTTCAATGTATAATTCAACAAGTTATTAGATAGGTACCTTTTATAGTTTTTAGATTCTATTTAGCAAATTTCCCTATAAGAAAGTACAGTAGCTATTACCGTAGGTGGCATGGTAAGACCTAGGCCCGGGACCGATTTACTTTTTGATTTTGATGTCCCCAGAGGCCAAAAACACCATTCGTTAAAATTTTTATATATGTATATATTCAATTCAATTCAAACAATTTTAATTAATGCAATTTTTTTATTAAATACATAATCCCTTGTGACATGCAAAGCACGCGCGGGATGAAAAACATATTTTTACTAATACATTTCATTGTCTTGTTTGTGGCAGAAAAAAACTCATTTTTCCTTCTTTGTCACTTTAACAGAACAGTGAGTAGACATTTCCTATTGCAACAGTTTTAATCATATAAATAACACTTAGACAAATTAGAATAATTTAATAAGAACACGGTTTTTAGAAAGACAATAAATTCAACATGCAAATATAAATAGTTATTTATCTAAAACAAAGCTAAAAATAAGTTACAGATTAGTTATGCTATATATTATGATTGATAGAAAAAAACAAAGCTTTTGACTTTATCACAGACCTTTTATCATTATAAACTTCATTACCGAACATTTTTACAAACGCATTAAACAATTTTGGACCAAGACAACAAAACTGATGCCTACTAGTTTCCTTTTTAAAAAAGCTTTCTGCTAACAAGTAATATTGTGCTGATCGAGATATTCTATTGACAGGTTTCATTTTAAACATGTACGGATATTAAAAAACAAACATAATCAAACAGTATACAAGCAATTGATTGAAGGTTAAAAGCTCTTCATGTTCAAAAAGATAACTTACTCTATCATATTTTTTAAATCCAAAAACAGCCCTCTGTGCATGTCTTTGGTTCGTGATGACAAGTTGTAATATGGTAGGATAAGTACCCCCATAATGTACTATTCCATATCTCATCACACTTTCAAACCAGGAGATGTATACCTTTTTTAAATGCTCACTCCTAATGTTGTCTCTTAAGTGATATAAAGCATAATTTATTTTCCTTAATTTAATTGAAAGTTGTTTTACATGCTGCTCCCACTTTAAATGATGATCAACAAACAATCCTAGATATTTAACATATTCTACTACTTCAATACAACTGCAAAAACAATTATACAAACAAGGGTGTTTACGGTACAATAAATTAAATTCATTTTGTAAATTTTCTCGTGATTGATTATAATGTTTTGAGTGAAGTGCTTGATTTGCAATTTGACAACCCTCAAGGAGTGGTTTTGGACCCAATTATTTTTTGATATATATAAACGACTTGCTGGAGCTTGATTTATGTTCAAAAATATTTGCCTATGCTGATGACACAGCTCTTGTGTGCTCAGCTTTCAATAAAAGGTCGCTGAAACTAAAAAATAAGAAAAGATTTAGACAAGATATCAAATTGGCTAATTGAAAACAGATTGTTAATAAACTCCTTAAAATCGAATTGATTTAGATTCAGTGATATCACTACCGACCGTCCCCCCTCCGCGCCACTTCCGGCGTTCGAGGCCGGGTAGCACTGGTAGCAGTTCCTCACTCCGTATTTACTCGAGCCGTGCGTCGATTTTAGGATAATTAAAAACAGTCTATGATGCGTAGAACCATTGCAATAATTAAATGCTGCTAAGTTTCATCGTAGGTGAACGCATTGCTTAGAATCTGTTTTAAATTACACAAGAAATGACAATATGTATACATGTACATTTTTAATGGTTACGTAACACTAATTATTACGTCAAGATATTTATAGGCCTACTGTGAATTTATATTTATTCTGTGATTTGCCTTTCGGGTTTTGGACGACTTTTAACTCGATGTATAAAAAGTATATGTAACATAGTTACTACTCGGTGTAACATATTATGTTTTTCCGAGGGAAATATATTCTTCAATAACCACTAACGATTACAAATGATAAAATTGTAAGTAGAACCTTTGTTTTAGTAGGGTGATCCTTAATCCGAGTAGTTTTTGCGTGGACTAAATAAGGATCGATATACGGTTTACTGTTAGTTTTTTATATGTCAAAGAGTCGTTTTCACCAAAACTGTTACTGTTAACACGCATAGATTTTTTACTAAACTCTGTACTACATTAACATTTCACTTCATGACGGTTACCCCTATTGTAATAAAAATACTAAACGGCCCAATCCATCCCATGTATTCCATCCCATGTATTACATGTATTATCGGTATTATACAACATACGAAAGGTGACAGTGGATTGGGCCGTTTAGTATTTTTATTACAATAGGGGTAACCGTCATGAAGTGAAATGTTAATGTAGTACAGAGTTTAGTAAAAAATCTATGCGTGTTAACAGTAACAGTTTTGGTGTACTACAGATCAGGGCCATTCTTTTGACACTTTAATCATCGAAATCGGTCCAAAAATGAGGGAGGAGGTCTGTTTACAAAAAATCGGCTTAGCGTATTATATATATAGATTTCCGTGGTGGTTAATTATTCATGAGATTTACTTTCTGGAGAGAATTTGTAGAATAGTGTTTTATTAACTGTAAGGGTTTCTGTAATATTATTTATAATATATTACCTTAAATTATCACTTACATTTCATTACACAGTTTAACTTTAACTAGTCTGAATCTCAATTTTTCAGTGAATATAAATTAAAATGTATGCAGCACTTAGCTCGAATTGATTAGGGGTTGGATAAGGTAATAGGTTGGATAAGAAAAAGTACAGTCCAGCAAAAACTTCGCACCACGGCCTTGCTGGCGTTGCAGTCAAGAGGGAAGCTATCGTCAAGAGGAAACACCATACTTTGCAAAAAAATATATAGGCCTATTTTTTGTTTTGGTCAGAGAGGTTCTGCCTGTGGCTAAGTTGTAGCCAATAGTTTAATGCATAAAATAGCCTGTATTTTTTAATTTTTTACAAACAATGTTTCTGTAGATTGCTTAAACAGGTAGGGCAATTCAGCATTTTGCAACGTGTAGAAAGAAACTATATCGTACGCGTGCCGTATGGACTAATGTTTAATTACCTAAGGACAAAATAAAAATTAATTTATCTTTTACTGACTTAAAAAAAACTGCAAAATCGGCATGTAAACTACGAACTTAATTAGGCCTTTTACCATCACTAACTTTAACAACAAAACCAAGATACCAGAAAACGCCAAATAAAATTTTAACACAAATCACTAATTTCACTAATTAATTATGGATTCAATATCAAATGGAAAACTCCTGCTTTGTTTTTATTTCAAAAACATTATAATGAGATGATATATTCTAAACGTTTCTGTAAACATTTGACGCTTACTTTAGTGTTTAATCAATATTTTGTTTAAAGTGGAACGACCTCAACGGCTACTCTGGAACTAACCTGAGAATTAAACTAAAAAAGTTCGTAGAGACAATATAAAGGGTGTCCCAATAAGAACGCCGGATTTGAAATATTAACAAACCATATATTTTCTCGCTAAATTTACAATATGAAACATGAATCTTAAAGCATAATATCTCCGATTAGTAATTGAGTATTATGTCTTGTAAGTGCCAACCTGCTGAATACTGACAAGCTCGACATCTCTTGACAAAGTTTTCCATCACTTTTTCACACACTTCCTGTTGAATTCCATTAATGGCACGAATCATTTCCTCCTTCAAGTCTTGGATTGTTTGAGGGTTATTGGCGGAAACAAGCGACTTTAAATATCCCCAGTATAGAACTGAGCCAATTTATTCGAACTTATAAACCAATCTTCGGACAGATGGCTCATTTGGTGCATTGTCCCGGCCGTAAATAGTGCGCAGCTTCCGTGCTTGCAGTGCACTTTATCTATGACCACGCGTTGATCCGTCATGTAGCGATTCATGACTACAAATGGGGCCTCATACTGATAACATCGCTGATAATTTGGGAATTCCTATTGAAATACAGATAAGGATAAGACGCTCCTCAAATCCGGCGTTCTTACTGGGACGAGTGTAGGGGCGCTGGCGACCCGGCTTATCGAACTTGTAAATTAATGGGTCATTAGAGTGTCGAGGCGAGTGGAGAAGACTACCTGACATAAGCCTATTCTCCCCAACAGTACTATACCGGGTATTTCGCTGGGAGAAAGGGGTGGTCGAGTAAAGAGGGGCGGGAGAAGGAGAGAGAGGGTGAGGAGAGTGAAGTGAATGTGATCTGTGGCGAGAGGAGAACAATACGAGAGCGTGGCCGTGTGTTGTATGCACTACAAGTAGGTGCAAAGTAGTTTCTAAACAGGAAACAGAGCTTCCAATAAAGTATCTATTGATTGGCGTTTGACAGTCAATACTAATGCTAAAATTATAGAACATTTTTTTGTTATATAATTTTAAAAATACATGTGTAGCCTATTACGCGTATATATACAAAAATATTCTTACCTACAGTTGGATTTTTTAACTAGAAGCAGTTAAGGTGTGGTGGAATATCTTTGAAGATGAACCTATCTAGCTGTAGTGCGATCTTCAACCGGGACGTGATTTAGCCATGCGAACGAGCTCACTTATGAAGTAAAACGGGGCAAAGCTCGCGGGTACAGCTAGTGTGTTTATATGTGTCAAATTTTGAGGTTAAATCAAAACAAACAAACAGGCATGTTTGCAATCAATAATTAAGCGTTTAGAGGCCGGGTTGTATTACTTACGAAAGAATTGCCATTTAAGATCAAATGAAATGATTTAGTATATTTCATTGTTTAATTTATAAGAAAAAATCTGTTTTTAGGCTACTGCATTTTATAAACCAAACTCGAATCTTGCTTCCTTGGCCTATTGTATAATGTTATCCTGTTTGTATGAGGTGAACTTATTTGATTAGTGATTGCATTAATGAATTATCAGCAATACAATTAGCTGTTAATTATAATTTATATGGGTCAAAACGTGAGTCTATAAAGGTTCATCTCGTCATCTCAAGAGTATTAAATTCTGATCTCTAACATGAAACCCAAAAGGCGAGTCTATATTTAGATGTTAAGATATTTCAAAACTAAACGTAAATAATCATTACTGTATGTCCCAACAGTTATTTTATGTGTATCCCAGTCACAGCAACCATATTCTATTAATATAATGATCGAAATTAATTAACTTATGCAAGAAGATTCAGTATTTTAATACTAACTCATATAATTAACTATTATCAAAGCAACCATCACCTATAATTTGGAGAAAATAATTAAGTATCAACTTATTCATTAGCTGATTTGGAATTAGGAATCACGTCTCTATTTCACAGTAAATATTCTATATATTGCCAAGTAGTTATATAAAAGTAGGCTAGAGTAAGTTTAAAGTATATTTAACTATTGTCAATTCCAAGAATTATTGTGTCAGTTTGTTTGTTTTTATTTAACCTCAAAATTTGACAGGTCTGAACACATGATCACACTACTGCCAAATAGGTTCATCTTCAAAGATATTCCACCACACCTTAACTGCTTCTAGCTAAAAAATCCAACTGTACTTGTTATAGGACTTTATTAAAGAACCTGGGCAGCATTAGTCCATTGGCAATCGAAACATCATTATAAACCGTACTAATATTATAAAGCTGTAAGTGTGTGTGTTCGTTATTTGTTTGGGACTCAATCAAGATATGACTCGAATTGGGTTTGAAATTTCGCATGATGATAGATCATTTTATAGGCTTATTATTATTCCTATTTGTGTAACTAGTGGGCGAAGTGGCGCATTGCTGCACACGAGAGAAATGTTTACGCATGTTCCGTGGGCGAGTGTTGAAAGTTTATCGAGTGCGGCAGAGGTAGTTTGCACTCGTGTTACACATTATATTTTGGGTCTGACTTAGGGGAGGTACGAATGAGGCATTAGTTCAAAATTCCTCCGTGAACAGCGCTGTAGTAGAGAGAGTACTTTGGCAAAGAAGGTTTACTAATCGCAAAAATAGTTCTGTTCATAAAATAAAATTATAAATGCCTCAAATTCAATTTTATTATTTTTTAATTATAAAATTAAACTATCATAACCTAACCGAACTAACCAAACTTGCTGATAATGAAATAATATAACAAAAGTTTATTAATAGGAAAAATAATTCTGTTTATTAAATAAAACTAGAAATTGCTCTACTAAAATTTTATAATGACTTAATAATAAAATTAAACTGTCATAACCGAACCAAACCAACCAAACTTGCTGATAATAAAAAAATCTTGGACAAAAAGTTAATGCCACGAGCGGGATTTGAACCCGGGACCTTCAGCATATCAGCCCGGCACGCTAACCTTTAGACCACCGAGGCCGATGACTACTGATTGTTTTGTTACGGTAATGGCGTTCCCTCAGCTAATAAGAAGCCCACAGCTGTCATCGTAGCCTCTTCTATACCTCCCCTGAGTAAATACCTTATATTTTCCCTACAAATCATATAAATAGTTAGTCTTTCAAACATTTTTTTAGGTTAAGTTAAATCCAAACATCGAACGAAATGGGAAACGCTGCACCTTCTGATCGTAGTCGTAAGCTGTGGTTTCCTAGACGCGTAAGATGCGCTGCGGCTTTTGTCCAGGTCCCAAAACGCAGCTGCCGTGAGTGGTTTCCTAGACTGCGTACAATATACATGGTTGGTGCGTAAAATAAGTTCACGGGAGAGAGTACTAGTGGCTACTATGATGTTATACGATGATTTAGATAATGAAATGTATACTTTGGTCAGTTTCGAAGGCAGTGAAAAGTACATGATTAGGAAATGTACGTGGCCCTCGCGGAATTTTAAACCGTAATATTAAAGCAAACATGTCAATTTAAAATGTAAAAAATAAATTATAATTTAACCTCTCCAACTTTGCTTTAACTGTTATTATATTTAGGCCTACCTATTCGGAATTTACCGAATTGACGAAATACTGTAGTATATTATTTACGAGTATAACTGCAATAAGCATTTCATACTTATACGCCAGCCCCGTAAGAAGGACAGGTACTCTGCTAGTAATTAATATACTGTAGGATTATTACTAAGATGTTCAGTGGTTCTTAAAATAATTATATTTGGGAGTTGGTATTGTCCTGGCTTGAAAAGAATATTTGTCAACATTAGGTTTATTTACAAATTACAAATATGTGAGGACAAATTAAGTGTAGGGAACATTTAATAAGGGAATTAAATATTAAAATTACACATAATGGGGAAATTAACACTACCTTACGAATGGTATGAAATGTAATACTATAAAAATTCCAATTGTATGAACAACGTACTTCCATAATATGTCATTTCAACAGACAAATTCAATCTCATAATAAAATAACCTACTCCCGCCGCAGTAAACCTGCAGACTAAGCTAATTTTCGCTTACCTAGCAAGATTTACACAAAAATATTCCCTTAAAACTGTCTAATGATAGTGATTTAATGATTACCTAAGTTTGCTGCTAAAGTGATAGTAAAGAGGTGTGTTTGCTGGTTAAAATGTCGATAGCTTGGTATGAAATAAACAAATTTCCCCGATTAGTATCCGTCAATAAACAAGCAAACTACAACAGTTTATTAAAAAAATAAAAATAACAAAGAGTAATATTTACTTTACCATTTTTATTGAATTTTATCTCCCCGTTAGGCGTACAACCAACGCTTTGTGGTACTAAATGATTTTTTTTATAAGCCCTACAAAATGGTTTAGAAAGAAATAGAAAAACTGTATGTTTTAGGGTCAAAAATGGGAAATCCCTATTTTATTATTTAACGAAAGTTTACACGTTTATACCACATTTCATCGACATCAGATTATATTTTCTTGAGTTTTCTTGAGTTATCGTGCTGACGGACATATATTTAAAAATGTGGACGGGTGGTGTTTTTGGCTGTTATGACCCTTCAAAACTAAAAAGTAAATCGGTCTTGGGAGTCTTACAACGAGATCTCCAGTAATAGCTAGTAGCCTATACCTTTGAATAGAAAATTCGTTTAACAAACTGATCAATTTGTACTGAACACAAATCACAAATCAAACAATCTGTACAATAGAAACAAATCAATAGGCATCATTAAACTATTCATCCAAACCCGCGTGATCTTCCAGAGACCGCTCATATATAACTAATTTTTGTTTCAAGGCAAAGCACAAGACAATTCACAGTATAGTTACTAGGCCTACGTTATTGTTTTAAATTTAATCATCATTATTTAAATACGGTCAAAATTAAAGATACTTTTATTGTGAACTCAACAAGGTATATAAAACTATTTATTGTTCTTATGAATTTGATTGACTAATTAGATGATAGATTATATGAAACAATATTCACAATAACAAATATACAACAATAAAGAAGTGATAATAAAATTCCCCAAAAAACACAGCTAAGTTTTTGGTTTTTATTGTAAAATAAAACAGTGCACTAAGGGAGCAGAAAATATAAAGGCTAGAAACAACTATGTATTAGAAACTATTTGGCAATTTCCTGAGCCGTCCATATATTACTCATGCTTAAGTTTAATTTAAGACGGAAATAGCTAGCTCATTTCCTGAATCGTCTTTATGATATTACTCTCCGATTCAAAGAATTGGCTGCAATACATTTTGTTTAACTTAATATCTCAACAATAAGAATTCAATTCAAGGAAGGTCACTATCCCATCAGTTGCCCTCTCAGTAACGGAAGTGTTTCCTCCCCAGAGCCATTGCCCTTTGCACCCCTCCCCCCACCGGGGCACCAAAGTCATCCTCTCCTCTTACCCACGGGTCAGGTACTTTTTGGGGAGAGAGGTATTCTTGGGGGGAAAGCTAGTTGGTGTGCGAACTGAAGCCTAATGAAGCGTAAAAGGGTTCGACCCCGGATTAGGGCCAGAGCTCGCCAGGCTTCCGTTTCCCTACTGGGACACCCTTTATTTTTTCACTAAAGCAATTACTATGACAAGTTCCAGTGAGCGGGATTTATTAATTTTGTTTGGAGAAGGTTTTAACTAGGTACATTCTGTTTCTCAAAGGAAAAGGGGTTAAAATCATATAGACTAGGATGCATAGTATGAATAAAGTACAGGGAAAACCTATAACAGTAATATTTTGAGGTAGATTCCTTTTCTTTATATGCTTGTCAGCTTGTCAATGCTGGAGAAACGTAATTTCGTGATTGGTTTCGACAAATGGGTAATCAAACCCTAACCATGCACTGCAGTGGCAAAAATGTTAGACGTGAGTCGTTCATTAGCTTTTTCAAATATAGATGAATATAAACTCGTTAAATGTTTTAAAATAAAATCATAATATATCCATTGAATATAACATGTAATACTATCTAACAACTAAATGGCTAAAGAGGATGAAGAAGCAAATAAATAGGTATTGTAATGTGGTCTCAACCATGGTCTCAACTATGAACCCGCTGAACGTTTTAAATAGGCCTATTTCGATAGAATGTAAAGTCAATCGCACTTTTAGCAGGAATTCCACGACATAAACTTAGAATAAGAGTAGTTTCTATTTTTGTTTATATTATTTTGACCAGAACCAAATCTAGGGTAAAGTTTAGTCAAAGGGATGCATTTACACTAATTTAGTTTACCTTAACGAAAGGAGAATAAAAGTAGAAATAATAACTGGGCCAGGTAGCTAATTCAGTGGGTTTTACCAAGAACTTAAATTATCTCCATATCTTTATATGCCTTTTCATATTTCACGAAGACAATTTCCGAAATTACAATCGGGGAAGCATTTATATCAAAGAATTTTGTAAAATATAGACTACCGGTAAGCATTCATTAAAATGCACAAACATACGCCTGTAAATTAAGTTACCATTCTTCGTAATGTAATGACATATTTGATGTAATATAATGATAATTAAATGCTAGAAACTCAGTTTCTATATCCCGTAAACTGATGCTGAGCCGGCCAAACTCCTAGCGCCAATGCCGCGCCAAACGATTTTATGCCTATTCTTAATCGCTTAAAAATGATACAAGCAGGCTCCGTATAAAAAAAAGCTTCAAATAAAAAATAAAATTCATACTTTGATCTAAAACTTTGCCGCAGGAATTTTTTTCCTGACCAAAAAATAAAAAAGTTCCTCGCTTACTACATTTTTCACGTTTTTTATGGTGTTAAAAAACAATCATCTGTTTTAATTTGCCTAAATAAATTACAAAAATTATGTTAAGGTAAAAACTAGCTACATAGTAATGAGCACTGGTTTTTCCAGAAAAATAATATATCAATTTGAAATTTGTATGTTAACAAATAAGTGTAGCAGAGCAGGTTGAGTGAATGTATGTTTGTGTAAAACAGAGAGGTTCATTCGGCCCGTCCGCCTCGGTATCTCGCCAATTCGATTGACTTATGGCAGAGACTGTACCGTTGGAGCTTGTGAAACTTGGAGGTTATGAACCGCTCTGTTTATTTGATATTTAAAAGTTGGAGTTTGTGAAATTTGGACATTGTGAAACTGTGCTTATTTGAAAGTTATAGTTTTGGAGTTTATGAAGTTTGGAGGTTATGAAACACACTGTTTATTTAATATTTTAGACGTTGGAGTTTGTGAAATTTGGACATTATGAACCTCACCCCTTTAATTCTACATCGCAGTAAGCGAGTAAGCGACCCGCCAGGCTACCAGCTACCTGCCCTGCTCCACTGTGTTTTTACCCTTAGGCCTATACATTTTAATTATGGAAAGAAAATACAAAAATATAACTGAATAACAATTTAATATTCTACAAAGTGTCAAGGAATTTATACAGTACCGGTACAAACTTCATTTACAATATAATTAAAAACAATAAAATATAGGAAAATCAAAATCAAGAGCACAAAAAGAAGAAAAAAGCATAAAGATAAGTTTTTGTGTTACGCACTTTAAATTTGTGTGTTTCGTTTCTTATTCTTATTTTTATTTCTTTTTATAAATACACATTTTGCTACTGTAGTACCTTTACCTATTTGGTAGTGTTTGGACACCTTCTTATATGGGAAAAGGTTGAAAAATATGTTGATAATATTTCAAATTATCAAATCAAATACTTAGTCATTTTAACTACGTAAAAAATAATGTAAGTAAATAATTAAATATATTTTCTTAAATTGTTTTTGGCAACAAATAAATCATTAAAAACCTGGTAAAAATTAAAGACCAAGAGCACAACAAATAAAGAAAGCAGAAAGAAAAATCATTTGTGTCCTAAATGAAAAATGGCTTTAATACAAAAAATAACGTTTTACTAAGTTGTAGAATATGCCTACGGTTATCTGTAAATATCAACCTATGCTCTTACTTAAGATTTCCTTCTGACTCCTTGCGGGATGTCCCCATTATATGACAGAAAACTGACAGTCTTTAAAACGTTGTTTTTAGGTGTGGTGTTTATGTACCAAATCTTATTGATTTATCTATTGCCGTTTTGAAAATATTAAGCCCATGCGGGACTTTATAAATACACCCTGTATATGTGACCGTGAGCGCGGTAACTCGGGCAACAACGCTGCGAGTTTGATGAGATTTGTTACAAACGTGTAAGCCTAAGTTTTATTAGAACGAGTTCGTGAACCAGCATAATCGGACTATGGGAACGGGTGTGTCTGAATTGCGAAGACCTCCAAAATGCTGGAGACTGAATATAAGTCGCCAAGATTGCGCACAAATATTCGGAATCGGGGAAAATGGATGAGTCACTGTTTCTTGTAATTTATGGAAGATTTAATACAATTGTTTTAAATGTAATGTTTTAAGACTTGACTTGGCATGTACAAAAACGCAAAGAGTGGGAAAGTAAACGGATAAGCAAGAATTCATATGGGTGGGTTTCATCGATTTCCACTAGAGTGTGCAATTAATTGTGATATATTATATTTTTAAACGTGACATAGTTTTTTTTTTCATTTCAGGATTCTGAATCAACCACTTTCGCGATTTCGTGATTTTTGTGTTGAAATAAATATAATTTTCTAAGGAAGGGAATGTCAATGCCATGATTTCATTTTTTTAAGTTTAATTTTTTTTGACTAGCAGCCGACGCTAATAATTTAAAGTTGTTTCAGTGCAGTTTTAACTAACAGCTGGTTTCAAACTGTCATTGACGTTTTTATGTTACAAGTAGTTTACTTAAATATTGATCGTCGGTGTTTGCCAGCATACTGTTTCAATTTTAAATGTTGTTTTTTCCACCCGTAACGGATCTTCGTATTCAGGAAATCTGTAGATTTGAACTATACATCTCTAATACTTCTACCCTTGGGTAAAATCAAGATTTGTCTAAAATCAAATCTGTGTAAGTAGGCCTATAAGTTTTTGCCATGAAAGTTATGTCATGTTTGTAGAATGTGTGTAGTCTATATCGATATACCAAAATTTCGAGGGTTATAAAAATGTGAACCGGTGTAGCAGGTCTCTATAAAACACTGGGGGAAATCCCCTACCATATTTTGAGCTGATTTTATTGTTAGTGCAACTTCAGAGTATACTTTTTACAAATTACATTAACATTTTCAAAATCTGTTTAAAACTCAATGAGGCGTTCTGTTCACAAATTAGCCCCTTCCAAATTAATTAAGTACATAGGCTAGATAACACTGATAATTATGAATTATGTTAATGTACGAATTATGGTAAAAGATGAAACAGAATTTAGTAAATAACTAACTAAACTTTTCCTTGACTATGTTAAACAAACGTATTTGGGTCAGGTATTCTTGGGAGGGATACCTGAAGTGGGGAAGTCTAAGCTATTTTACAAAAAATACTTCCCGCTATAAATACTGTTGTACTCTACGAATTAATAGTCTGCAAATTACAGACGAATTCCATAAATCAATACTCTGAGAATAGTGGATACTATACTTAGGATTATGTTCTCTTGCAAACTTTTAAGTTATACGTATTAATATTCTGCGAACTACAGGTAGATTTAAATGTGTAACTTTCAAAACAATGGGCGACCGTTCATGGAATAACTGTACTACTTCAATGTCAATTTAGTTATTTAATATCAGCAGTGTGAAATCATGAAATAAAGTGAATGTGACACTGTTGCTTGCTTCTCTTTTATTTATCTAATATATCAAGTATTTATCTTAATATCCACAACATTTGCGTAATAATACCAAATCCTTCCCATTCTTGCGAGTTCAGTCGAGCGGTGGTAATATGGGACAGTTTCTACCCTTGTGAACAATAGCTGGCTCGAGTCACGAGCCCAAGCCCTAAAGCAGGTATACCGGGGGTGATCATGGCAGGGGGGGACCTTTCCGGGGTGTGCATTTTGAAAACGATCGGGGGTAACGTATCCGGTTAACCTAAATTTGTAATTAGAAAATCTGGTAACTGTATATGATAAGTGAATATAATTATCTAATTAATACGCAAACTCAAAAATAACTCGTCATATCGACGAGTGCATGCTGCAACTGAAATTGAGTGTCCGCGGCCGGAAACATCACCCCCCGGTCTCTGACGTCAATATGACGTAGGGGGGTGATGTTTCCGGGGGCGACCTTTCCGCGTCCCCACTTTTAACAAATGAATCTGTGTATTTTTACGGGTATTGGGAGCGAGCTGTTCTAGTGGTAGAGTGCGGGACCTCGGTACCTGTGGCCCCGAGTTCACATCCCGCCAATCACCAATGGATTTTATACCTAAGTGCATCGCGACCCCCCTCAGACCTAGCCTCAAGTAATATTGAAAACGATTCCGGGCAAAAACCTAGAAGAATGAAAAAAATCATTTTTAACGAATAAAAATACATGCATTGGAAATAAGTTCAACACTATCAACAACACGCAAAATTTGTGAAGAAATAATTGTTTATATTTTGTAGACCGTGATACACTTCAGCATATCAGATTATTTTCATCCTCAATGCTTTCTGATATTATCTATGACGGGATTGCTATCAAGTGTTTTTAACTTTGGTTACATAAAGAAACGCTCGCTTTCTCAAGATCGTGTAATGTTATTTACACGAGAGAGTTTTCTGTTTTGTCTCCCAAGTTCAAACACTGAGTAATATTTGTGGAGAGCGTCTCCCTTCTGTACAACAACTGTTTGATCGGGCTGTGTTTGTGATGCAAGTCGCCTAAAAG
The DNA here is from genome assembly GCF_028750875.1 of Macrosteles quadrilineatus. Lineage (NCBI taxonomy): Eukaryota > Metazoa > Arthropoda > Insecta > Hemiptera > Cicadellidae > Macrosteles > Macrosteles quadrilineatus. The sequence goes on from NW_026542596.1 coordinate 98,728,474, forward strand.
CAATAGTGCTTCGCCATACCTATGGTATGGGCCGGACGATACCTGTCCCCACAATAGTGGCGATTGTTTTGGAATTGTGTGTTTGTTTTTTGAACTCTCCATATGTTTCTGTCATTAGTTTTCTTTGCCACTATAATCGAAAACAGACTGTATTGACAAATGTATTTTTATACTTACTGAACAGTAGTGTGAGTGGATGTACTCTCCCAGTTAAGAGGAGCAACAGACCATACACGGCGGCTCCGTGGAGGTAGATAAAGGCAGCCACGTTTCTCCACACTATTTCCCAGTGGTATTCTGACTTGGGGGCGGCGGGGGTGGATGTAGGGGCGGGGGTGGGCACGGACTTGATGCGGAGTTTCTCAGGAACAATCTTCTGTTCAGGGCAGATCTCCGCCCCCGCCAAAAACAGCGAGGTTGGCGATCCTGTTACGTTTGGCGCCATACTGCTCAATGCGCTCACTGTAACAATAATTTGAAAACTTTAAAATTAAATAACCAGAGTTTCCTATATTCGAAATCTCGTATACACAATATATAACCTTTGACTATTAATACAACTTCAGTATCAAATAGTCAATGATAATACGTACAAAACGTTGAGTAGTTATCATACTGAAGGGAAAAATATGCGTTTTACGATTACTAGCTCAGTGTGGATTATTGTGTGGATTAACGCGTTATAACGCGCATTAGCGTTATAAATTAAGATGGGGACTTCAATTAACCCCACCTCTCTCCCGGACCACCATCTGGGTGCGTATCTTAACCAAAATATGAGTAGATGATGAGTGTATAATGATCAATGTTTGATTGATTAATTGATCCTTGTAGCTTTGTTACTGAAGATCAGCTGTTTCATCAGTCAGGATCATTTATTTAAAGCCCAATGATCAGGAACAGCTGCTGGGTTCGATTTCGAACCATCAAAACGCTACACTTTTCTCAGGATCGTGTTTAATGCCTCCGATTTACCGACGAGTATTAAAATTTGTTTAGATAGCTACTTCTGTAAGAAGCTATTTATAGGTACCTGAAACTCTATCAATAGCAATTTGAGTCACACTTAGTAACTAGGTTCAGCGCCGAATCGTTGCCATTTTAGGCCGTACAGGGATATCGGTCGTCACCAAAACCAAAATCATGATCGCACTCAAGGTGTGTGAACCTTTTTTAGTATGACAAATAAATTCACGGAAGGAAACACCACGAAAAAATCCAATTAAATATACTCAACATTTGCGAGATGTATACAATTTCCTCAAAATATTCTTTAATTGAAAACATTATTTAAACCATTATGAATATTATGTCATAACGTAGAGAAACAATTAAATACATAAAGTAAAAAAAATCTCGAACAAAGTTCATGTAAATTATTTAATGTCATTAAATTTTGTGGGGAAAATCAGTCTGATAAAATTTTACGAGGGTTTCATAGATTAGTTAATAAGGAAAACAGTTTACATAATCAAGTACCTAAGTAAACTTTAAGAATTTATTACGGTCTGGAATTATATGTTGTAAAAAAAATCTTCAAGTTGAAGCTTACGTAGATTAAGTTGGCCACATATTTTCAGGGAAATATAAAACAAACTATTTGAATTAACTGACATTTTTTGACTATATAGCAAGATATTTTGTTTAAATTTGTGCCTTAAATTCAGTAGCGTAGTTCTAATTATATAATACATGCCATATGATAAAAATAACTTTGGTACTGTACATCTTTATGACTTTAGAGCATTCATAAATATTTACAATCATTACTTAGCACTATTACTATTACTGTTGAGAATAATGAAAAATACCAGAAAATAATCGACGAAAGAATCCCCGTACCGACCACACCGCAGACCACATTACGGCGATACCGAACAATGGAAGTAAATTTAGGCCCTACTCAACCGCATTTGCTAAAACACATGTTGATGATGTAAAAGGTAATAATTAGAGTCATTAAAACATTCAGCCTATATGCTGTGAAAAGTTAATAAAACGAGCTCTTCTCGAATAACTGCATCGCCAATAGTTAAAAATTTGAAAATTGTGTAAGTTATTATTTTATGTTTGGACAGGATCTGCAAATACATTGTTGTAAAATAGATATTTGCTTCATAATCATTATGGTTCAAACAAAATAACGAAAACTCTCAATAATATTGTTCAAGGACATTATTGTAAAGGTAAACAGTGCTAAGAACATTGTAATTTTAATTCAAAAACTGCTTGTCATTACATGCAAAAATAGTTACCTAGTCATGAAACTTATAGATGAAATCGTTGCAAGGGAAACACACAACATTACACATGTAACCACTACATACAACGAACATGTACTGCAGACAAAGCCTTGTTAACTTTGTATTTAAATCATCCCTTTAACTTGAAACAAATTACTAAAACTTTCCTAGGGTCAAAAGGAAATAACCGGTGATTTTTGCCAACGTTAATTGCCAGTCGGCAATAATTAGTTAGAAATAATAAACAAACAATGTCATATAAAATGTCTAGAGTATTGGGTAATCACGTAATTAAAATATTAATTATTAACCAAAGGATATGTAATATATTATATGAAATAATGGATAGTTTTGCGCAAGGTTTCTCGTCATGACGAACATTTTAAGTATATTGTTTATAAAGGTGTGACTTGTAGTTTTCTCAAAAGTTCATGGGTACTTTGGGCTTAATGGATTAAGAGTGATACCGTAGAAATGCAGGACAACTGGAAAATATTTTTCTCTTGGTATAGAGGAAATATCCACTAATTTGCAGTGCCAATAATTTTGTTTGTGGGGAATTAAAATCTTCTTGTTGAAAGGGGAAACAAGTGACTAAACTAGCCTGAAGAAATATCGGTGGATTTCCAGTACTGTAATAATTCGATTCCCAATAACAATTACACTTAGATTAATCAATTACTCATTAAAGTTAATTGGTAAATTTGTACAAGTAAATTCAACCGTCAACAACTAATCCGACAACCTTGACCGCCTCAATAGAACTTTGAAATAACATCAACAAAATATTATTCTTTACTGTCCAAGAGGCACAACAAGAAGTGTTTATCAGTTACAAGTAAGGAGTTAATGATACTGCAACTATATCAAATAATCTGTTCCACAGGTTGAAATGTTGTACAAAATCTGATTAGAAGTGAAACTTTCCCCTAAATGTACAATGTTATATTCTAGAGTTTGGTAATAACATGTTAAGGTTTGGAAATATCAGAGAAATTCCCTAGTATTGTACAGTTCGTAAAGATTAGCAAATATACACGTAGAAAATTTTGAAAATGATTGCTTCAGCCGTCTAGAAGGACTATTTGTATGACAAAACGCATTAGAGTCTATGTACATAAGAGCTTCACTCGCTCCAGATAGTTCACTTAAATCTATAAACAATATAATTTACATTCATCGCAGAAAATTTTTTTATATATTGCATTTAATTACATACTTGACTTCATTATTTTGTAAACTTAGATGTTTGTGCAATGTTTTCCCCACATTAAAGCTTTTTTATGTCAAAATATATAGCATTTTTATAATTTTTAAGTTTCCTGATACTCATAACTATTTTTGTTTAAGAAATGTTTTTCAATATGAAATTCTCTTCCGCTATGAAATATTTCATTGGCAATAAATATAAAGTTATTTAAACCACCATGAAAAAGTAGTAATCGCACATCCCAGACAATAACGAGGTCACCATTAACGGACTCACGACGATTAGTGATTGTTCTAATGACCTGGTGCCTAGGGGGCGGAAACGACGACTTAGGGTGCAGGATGAATGGGAGGTGGAGGAAGTGAGAGGCCAAAGACTCTAGCTCTAGTTCACTGAACTGGGGAAGAAATGATAAGTCGTTAGGCAAATCACTAGAAGCCTTTGGGCGAAACTCTAAGAATTTGCACTTCCTGTGGAAGAGGGCAGGGATGTTATTCCGTGATTCATTTTTTGAAACTCAAAAGAATCTCTAGTGCAACACCGGAAGCGTTATTTAATTGCACAACTTCGCAGAAAAGGTAATACGGTGACGTAAATGTTAAAACATGCAAGTGCCACAAAGAGCATTTTTCATATAAGTTGAGCCTAATCCTGATCTTAAACGTTTTACTCTAGTGGGATATTTTGCAATACAATAATTTCGTATTTTTTAAATATACCCTTATCCACAAATAGATTAAAGAAAGCTTAACTGGATGGTTAATCGATTATTGTTGTTTTTTTTCACTATATTTCTTACTTCTATAAAACTAATGTAGCATAACCTTATTTAGATGAATTGTTTGTTTTGATAGAAGTGAAAATGTAAACATGTTAACATTTGTTCAGCTGACCAAAAAATACTTTTAACTCTCAAATCATTGGGAGGTGTTTATGTTATTTTTCTATAATCTATGGTAAATTTAAGGGTGTAGGCTAAATTCAGGGGTAAAATCAATTGTCAATTTAAGGGCCTTGAATTTTGGAACGGGCAAAGTGATTCTTGCGACTTGCCAATAACCAGCTCTTTATAAGATATTTGTAAATGAACATTTACATAAACTGACTATTTGCAAGTTAATTGGTAAAGTTGAATTTCCACTCTAAATTAAATTGAGGATGAAACAACCATTTAACGGCTTTTAAAGGGACCAAAATTGTCTCTTCTGCATCTTGATCCCTTTGAAAGGCATGGGAGCGGCTTGTACCTGATAACTACATACAAGATGTTTAGTGAATCGGCGACGGAGTTGGAATCATGATGGTCTATGATTCCAGCTGATTCCAACTGATTCCAGCGATTGTCGTGGATTTTACCGCAACTACCGGCTCACCCCTTGCTTTACTACACTTCCAGACACAAGCTTGAGACTATTGCTGAAAAGCAAATGTACCTAGAACAAAGAGGTTGTCAACCTAATAATTCTACGATTTGGCGTGCAGTGCGGGATTCCACACAGGTTGACTAATTTTCACAATTTCACCCCAAGTCTTAACCCAAATATCCACAGTTTCAAAGTAGTCCACCAGTTGCCACTCATTACAGAGAGGGAATCAGCAGTGTCGATGACTGGCTGCTTTGCGACCGAAGAAAGTAAATCCCGAGATGAAGAATGAGAGATTGAGCGATGAGAGTGAGAAGGAAGATAGGTTAGTAGGTTGCTAGTCATGGTGCCAGTGCCGTTATGATCTATTGTTTGCCATTGCCATTGGAACGGCCGAAACGGAACATACGGTAACACTTTCTTTACTGGTGGAGAAGCGACGGAATGTACCTTCGTACCCTCAAGCAATATGATATACTAGCAGAGTACCCGTCCTTCGTACGGGGTTGGAATATAAGTATAAAATGCTTATTGCAGTTATACTCAAGCTTTGCGTTTGCAATAAGGAAGGACACAGTTTGATAAAATTTGGTTTTTTAAATTTACAGTATTCTATAGTATTATACATCTACCATAGCCATAATGTTCTACCAATTACGAGATTGAGAAAGCTCCAATCAGGGTCCAAATTTCCAAAAAAATTAAAAGGTCCAAATTTCAACCTAAACAATAGAGAAAAATAAATTATCAACAATTCGCAAAATATCACAAATTATTCATGAAATGAAAAAAATAAACATAACTGTAAACAATCCTACTTTGACAGTTCTCATTGCGAATCACAGTTTTTTGTTGCTGCTTAGTTCAAATTAGCTGTTTTCATAAATGCAAAAAATATATAGTGCTGCACCCTGTTGGTAAATCTTATAACTTTTTAATGCTTTTCCATTTCATAGAACAAACTTATAGGCACTCATTAAACCTAATGTTTTTTTTTTTATAGATTTAATTAAAATTAATTCAGACAAATGGAAATTCGCTTAGTCAGCAGGTTTGCTGCGGTGGGGGTATTTATTTGTACAATTGTGTGTACTTTAAAGTTCAAATATCAACCTTACACCGTCAGCTTTTACGAATGCTACGTGAATTTGATTTACGTGATTACAAAGTTTCGCTACAAGTAAAAATGCAGAGGTTCTAGTTTTATTTTTACTGCCCACATAATTTTCATGACGACTGAAATATTTGCACACTTTCTGCAAGCTAAACCCAAGGCTTCGCGACGAAAATGAGACAATTTGCGAACAAAGCTTATATAGTTTTCCTGATGCCACCGCACTCATCACAGTTCCGTCATTTAAGAGCACCGGTGTCACGGTCTTACACGATCAACCCATTAGAGTGACTTCCAAGGATTCTGTAGCATAATACAGTGTTTAGCATAGTGCTCCCATAGTACATAACAGTGTTAAAACTCATGAATTTGTCATAAATTTACCTTTATGCTTTTATAGGATTATTAGTACAAATCTTATTATATAGAGTACTAGCTATTGTACCCGTGCTTTGCAACGGGAAGAGGACACAAAATGCAAAAAAGTTAATAGTACTGCACCCTGTTGGTAAACCTTATTACTTTTTAATGCTATTTAATATCATAGAACCAACTTGTGTAGTTGAAACAGCTGAAAAAATTCTTTTATTCCTTTTAAATATGACGAGAGCACGCCCCGTGGTCGAAAAATCGACCAAAAGTATGTTTTGTACAACCTTCTCTATTTTCACCCCACACTGTAAATAAAACATGTGATTGGAATGTCTTCCATTTGTTTTGATTTTCTGTTTATATTGTGTTGTTATTTCGTCATCACCATAGCAACCCATAATACCCATGTTAATTTTTTTAAATTTCAAATTCATTTTTTGTGCTTATTTTTGAGCCTATTTTAATTTATAAAGGGATTCTGCACACCTACAGGAAAATAGCTTTCTAACGGTATGCGTAGATTTTTCCTACGATACACGCGAGCTGAGAAAAAAGGTTTTAAAGAAACATGCTTGCCTATTAATATATAGATAGATAGATAGATTACTCATAAGGTCAACATGGGAAACTCCAGAGCCACTGGGGTGGAGCCCGAAAGGTCTTTTGAGATAAGAATGCGTCTATATGTTAATCGGGAATGTGAGCTATCATCACACCAAATTTCAGTCCGATCCGACCAGTATTTTTCGCGTTTACTTGTCACAAACATACATCCATACATCCAAACTTTCTCATTTATAATATTAGTAGGATGCAGGCGATTTGTGTGGCGTGAGGTCAAAAGGGAATGAGTTACATAATAGTCAAAATGTTGCTCTTACAATATTAAAGTATACACTTTTTGTAATAGTAAAATGTAAATAGTCCTTTTTATTGTCTAAGAATATTGATACATGTAGGCATGTGAAATATGTAGTTTTTTATCGAATTGTTAGACTGTTCTGCCACAGATTGTCCTGTTGTCAATTTACTGCCGAATACGCAAACTTTCAAAGCCAAACTGACACACGTATTGTGAACTTTAGCGTTTATATGTCTCAATACTATACTACTAAAACTATAAGAGAAGATAGAATCTGGCAGTATGAAGGTGGGGGTAGTTCAAATAGATTTTATTTGAATGAAAAAGTTTCAAAAGCTGATTAATCTATATTGAAATATATTCTTAAAAACATAAAGTTTAAAAGTTTGCTATTATTTTGTTTAACTCCCCTTATCTGTCCCCAACCCATCCTTCCAAGTACTTTGTCATTCCCCTTCTCTCGAGGATCTTTTCAACCATTTCTGGTAGTATAGTATCCTATATTTACTCACGCATAATCTTAGTGATCAGACAAAACCCAACATACCTAATAGATTATTTTCTACCATTCACAAAATGAATGCCTATACCAAATCTATTTCAAGACGCAACCTGTTCAATCTTTTACAATATAGCATCGTTAAACTTATAAAATTTACTAACATGTAACGTAGTAACCCAAAAATAGTATGTTTACTAGTAGGATAAATTAATACCTTTACAGTGGTCTATGGTGTCTTCTATAGGAAACCCCATGCTCTAAGGTGTCCTCGTAGAGGGCATAACACAAACTAACGTACCTCAACTAACCCTTGTACAGTTGGGGTGAAAGTTGCAATCTGCAGTGGTTAAGCCTACGTGCGTTTGTCCATTATGAGGGTCACTCACCCTACCTGAGCAATAAGTAAATGATGTAATTTAAGATAATCCGTTATTTATTTATTCTTTCAAATATATCGAAGAGTCCCGAAATTACAGAACGGCGAGTTGTAAGCGTTTCCAATCAGCAAACCAACTAAACAACTTGTAGAGGTTTGAAACTCAACCAATCCGTTTGAAATTAAATCTACATAAAAAAATTACATAAATTCTCGATAGTTATTGTACGTGATGGTGCCGATATAAGATTTAAGATACGCTTGATTAAAAACTCTTCCCAAACCCCTCACCACTCGATATATTCGCGCTTTGTCCTATAAAGTCTTGCAATGCCGTCATTGTGTTATACTTCCATTTTTAAGATCAATAAATACGTTGCTATCACAGTTAATAATAGTAGTTAACTATGTTTAGGGTTTAATATAGATAACTATATACATGTCTCCAACTTATAAGAGTTAGGAGTTGGTTTGACATATTTTTGAACTGTAAACTTGAAAAAGTTACTGTAATTTGTACTTGTCAAATGTATACATTTTCGATTTGAGATTTTAAAAATAACACAAAAAATTTGTTTACTTAACTTAAGCCTTATATTTAGTTTAAATAATTTTAAAGTTTGTTAAATAACAAGACAAATGGACAAATAAAACTACCTTGACATATCGCATAAATATACGTTAAAATTACGTTCAATTTATCCCTAATCTATGTTAGAAAGTAGCCCGGGAAGCAACAGCTAGGTGATACTTCGAAACTAGACCAAGTCGTCTTTTTGTAATTGAGATTTTATCAAGAGCAGTAAGCAACCAGTCGGGATTGTTCAGCAAGCATCACAACCTTCAATAATATTTCGCTTAAATAGTGTAAAGCAGTCCTAACTAATTGATTGAATTGATAAATTAAAAAATCTTTCCAATCAAAAGTTATCAAACGCAGCTCGAAGAGTTCGACCTCCAAGTATTTTACAAGGTCTTATACCCAGACCTTGAGTTTACCGTGGTATTTATATACTATGAGTTGGACAAAAGCTGAGGTTTATTCATCAAAGAAAGTAGACAAGTATGATACATAGCTCGGGGGTTCGTCAACAAGTCTTTCACCCAGTCCTTGAGTCTGCTGTTGTAATCGTGGACTCACTCAATGGAATTATATAACTATGGTTAGTTATGTGAAACATAACCCGTTTATTCTCTAATAAATTATATTAACAGTTTATAAATATAATGCTTCTTTACTAGGGGAAAATTATCACGATTTATCAACAGACATGTCACAATGACAAAAATAATATACAAGTTGACGCAGGATCACCAAAACGTTTCCTCCACAAAAATCTGTTACATTGACAACAACTAATACATTGACCCAAACATCAATACGTTTTAAAGTAATAGCCCTGACCAATAAGTGATAAGTACGAAAATTATCAACCTAAGTGGTCTTCTATCCAACTTGAAATTTAAATAAATCTAAACATTCGAATACCCACACTATTAATTAAATTTTTTGTGTCGAGATTATTTTTGCAGAAGTTGAGTTGCGGAATGACTATTTGACTGCGAGTTGTAGTATTTTTTAAGACATACAACAAAATTATCTATTATATTATTAAAGTTATACAATCAAATTTTATGTAAACGGTTAAGGTAATTTACCAAATAAAAATATAGGCATATGGCACATCAAAATGAAGCTTGGATTGAGTAGATTTGCCGAAAAGTATTGATATGGACGAATTTCCTAAGGGCTCTGCCCTACAGGCTGATTTCTAAAGGGCTACGCCTGGCACAGGCTGATTTCTAAAGGGCTACGCCTGGCATGCTTCCAATGTTTAAATGATTTAATTTAATTTAGTTAATGAAACAGCTGGTCAGTACAAGGAACTGGTGTTTATTTATTTACTCGAAAAATATGTTTGTGACTCTTTATGTAGATTGAGGAGGGTTATGTTTGGTTTTAAAGTGAGGTTGTATAGCCTACGTTTTGTAAAGTATTGTTTATAGTTTCATTTTTTTAAATTTATGTAGTAAGCTACATGTGAAGAGGCTTGACTAACATTTAAGAATTATGGTAAAACATGTCATTCATGAAGCATCAATATGAAGCATTTGATGCTATTGCTAAACTAAGGTATGTTGTCATATTCTTAAGGATCTATTAACATCAATAGTAGGGGTTTGAAAGTAAGTAGGTTTACGCTTATAAATCAGTTTATATTTTAAGACTAAGTCATAGAGTTGCTGTATTTTAAAACACACATCATCATCACTTTAATAGCTCTCTCGGTCACATTTTCTTCCCGTTGCAAAGCACGGGTATAGCAGCTTGTTATAATTTAATATTACTATCTGAGATTATTGTACCTAATTCTGAAGTAATTGAACTTTAGTTAGCTGTAAACTAGTATTTCCTCCGACAAACTCAACTAATTGCCAATCCATAACACTAATAACACCTACATACCCATTGAGGAACCAAATACTTTTTTATGTTTCGATCACATCAAGTACAGAAAGGTTTATTTCTAATCCCATTACTTTGAGGATAATTAGATTATTTGATTGTTGATAATTATCATCCAATAATTTTCCCATGATAAGTTCGCAAAAAAGGTTCAAAAATCTTAAATGTAAAAAGTTGTATTCAATTTGAAGACTAACCTTCACCGGTTTCCTTACAGAAGACACTTTCCAACTGCTTCTCAGCACTAAACTACTCTAATCTTCAGGAACTAACTTTCAACTGGAGTATTTCAGATCTTGCAACCTACCCTGGGTAGTTCCGGCCAATTGCGAAATATTTACGTGTATGTATCAACCTAGGTATAAACATATGATTGTATCTAGGAGAATGTTCAGAGAAACAATCACATGCAATATTAGGCTGGATTGTTCGTTGATTATGTGAAACAGATTGGAATTGATTTCGATGGTGTGGTGGTTGACATTTATTTGTCTTCGCTAATACAAAATAGGATGTGTATCTATAATGGAGTCTACCTAAATTTTCATTGTATCATTATAATATTCATTATCAAATGAGATGGGAATTTCATCTTAAATATGAGTGAATGGTAAGTGTAGAATATAGTGAGATGACCTGTGTAGCTTTGTTACTGACTAAGATCAGACTGTAAGATCATTTATTTTAAGGTTTAAAATTTTAAGACATATATCTCAGAGATAAATTACTTTATATCGCATCATTTACACTAAGTAAACATTATCATTCGTACGTTTTTCGGGGGTTTTCAGAATTTTACTCTTTTTTGCAGTTTTCCTAATTTTTAACCTGTACACTGCATTGTTTACAATACATCCAGGGTTGCCAACCCTATGTTTTGTTGACATAGGTGAGCCACGCTTGCCGAGTACACCACCCAGCTGACTCATACGTTGGTAGACCTGTCGTGACCACAGCTGACGTAACTAACCGCAACATTAAATGCTCTTTTGACGATAATTGTTTCATTTCATTTTATGGCACTGTCTGTTTCACGAACATGTTATCAGCTAGAGTTGGAATGTTTTCTCTACAAAGTAGTTTCCTCATTTTACGTTCAAATGAATAACTATGTTGCATTGTGAAATCATTAATATTGTAAGATTTGGTTGTTTGTTTTGAGTAATCGCAAATTTACTGTTCCGACTTTGGCTGAAATTTTACTCTGATAAATCGTGTACCCGGACAACTTAGGCCTAATTGTGTTGCCTTAAAATCTCCTCGAGCTATGCTAAGCTGACGTTGAAAGCTTGGAGGTGCACTTACACCTTTGTAACAAGTAAATATTGTTTGGACTCCATGACAACAAAAAGAGAAACCACAATGTTTGCATGTACTACCGGTATGTACATTTACTTTGTTAGCATCTATCATAAAGCTAATAAGGGTCACACATTTTTGAGAAAACCTTAAGCCACACACATATTAATTGCATACTGAAATGAAAGGTCTTGATTTGAAACTTCCCCCCGAAAAATGTTAGATTTTTTTGACAAATCCTCTGCTGTGGGCACGAACCTCAAAGGGTTGTATCACATTTAAAATATTGAAGAAGCACCAGCTGTTAGATTTGTTTTTGTTTTTAGTATGTTTGTTTACTTTTCCCTGTGTTAATCTTTTGATTCTCATTACATTATATGTTTGCATTATTTTAATTAAGCTATTATAATAGTTTTGAGACTGCCACATAGTTCACAAAGTGCCACAAATACACAAAGTTTTTGTTTTACTAAGGATCCGGTTCACTTAAATTTGTACGTGTCAATTTGATTTATTAGGGAGCCTGCTGGAATCACATCAGGAAACTTTTTTCAAACCGTTCTTGGCATAACACCAACTATTTAATTTTGAACCTATTCGTTTAAGGCTTCGAGCTTAAATCACTATATTGAATCTTTCAATAAACTCCCAATAACACTAAAACTAATAGATAACTATGCAACAATGCATATCAGCTGATCGGCAATAAAGTAAAGAAAACGGGAATAGCAACACATGAGCTTGTTTTGTCGTTAAAATGTATCTCGTGGTATTTTTAATTTCGGTCGCGTTTTATAAATCCACCCTATAGTTTCCACTAGCTAACACTTGAAATAAATTTCAGCTAAAATAGCTTTTAAACGTTTTTGATTTTAAATTGAAATGTTAATTCAACGACTTGAAACGAAACGACGAAATTGCATAAAATAATTTAGTATACTGTATTTCTATGGTATTCATAATTCTCAATCGATAGAAATTTACTAAAATAATTTTACTAACTATATTTCACTAATGAAATAGAATTGGCATTGCACATTCTCATAAAAAAAACACAATCCTTAACATTATTCGAATCCACTTCGCCTCGAGTTTAAATAAAATCGTGAACATACATTAGGCAACTCGACTTGTAGAAAAGTTAGGAAATGAACACCGCAGTCGTGGATCAGACACGTAAGAATTCTCGGAGAAATTGGAAAACAGAGAAAGTCGTAAGGGTTGCCACACATACAGACCGAAAATAGCATTCACGTGTATTACTGTTTAGGGGTTGAATGTTGGCACTACTGCATTGTAGGTGGAAATGTACAGGACCACTTAATAATACCTTAGACATTCCAATCTCATTTTATACTTGTTGCTGGTTTTAAATCAAAATCGTTTTGGGGAATTATTACTTGAACCAGGTAGAGGTAGTTTGAAAATGGAAGTGAAGTTATCCTCAACTGTAGACCCCCCCCCCCCCCCCCCCTCTATCCGATTAGGTCTAGTTTTTTTCAGTTTTAGTTAGAAATGGTTCTGCAGCTAAAGGGTGGGTTCCGACCCTCCATGTCACCAGTTTATCGCATAATATGTATTGGCGATTGTTTGAACTTGAATGTGAAACTTCTTGACAGAAAAACACTAGTAACAGCTTATTAGATTAAATGTAAAATTTAATTTGTTTTGAATAGTCTAGCTGGGGGAGATTTCAACCAAAATTAATGACTAAACTATACCTTTGACTATCAATACAACAAATCTATAAGTATAAAAGAGGATGTTTGTATATATATTTGTTTGGCAGTGATAAACTCAGACACCGCTGAACCGATTGCCACGAAACTTGGTATATACGTGTAGAATGTCATGGAATATTCAACCTGGAGGCGAGTTAGCGTAGCGAACGAGCTAACCTGCGTTCGCTAAACTGAAGGCAAGTGAGCGTAGCGAACGAGCTAACCTGAAGGCAAGTGAGCGCAGCGAACGAGCTCCAACCTAAAGGTGAGTGAGCGTAGCGAACGAGCTCCAACCTAAAGGTGAGTGAGCGTAGCGAACGAACTTCAACCAGGACGTGATTGAGCCATGCGAACGAGATCATCTTGAAAATTAAGAAGTTAAACGGGGCAAAGCCCGCGGGTTACAGCTAGTAAGGTATAAAATAGAAGTTTAGACACTAGAGCATTCTGTGACTGGCTCACACAACTACATTCTTTCATAGTAAAAAATTGGTTACAGATGGTCCATATAGATGGGAAATCTTCTTTAGTATCCAATAGTCAATGCTATTACGTGCCTCGTCTTGCATTTCAAATATAGTGTTTAAAGTCCACTACATATGTTTCGCCAAATATGGCATTCTAAAGTGGTTTAAATTGAATTTAAATGTAAATAAAAATACTTAAATATTTTAATCTGAAATGGTGACCATACGAATGTAGGTAAGCCAAAAGTTTAGTTCGGCACGTGGTTTAACCAGTTCAGGTATGTATATAGAAAGATTTTTTTTTAACTACCAAACCTTTGAATTTGATTGTATGATTGGTAAATATCCAAACCGGTTCCTTAACGGCTGTCACACTCTGTACATGATCTCCCTACACTCGGTAGTGAACGAGTTTAAACCATTATCACAATCCGCAGCTTTTTTTACTTTCATAATTTCTAAAAACACTATTTTTATATATAGATATTAAATTAATAAACATCCAACTATGTGATGCAAAAAATAAAATTATACATATTTGCCGCAACCATTCTACCTTAATTTTTATTTATATTCAATAACCTGTGTAATCAAAATTTAGAACCATTATTGTGCCTAAAATAGAACCAAGTAAATTTATAAAACAATTGAAATAATTGCTACGAATAAAAGGCCTTTTTCCTCAGTATAAACTAAAAAAGTTTAAAAATATGGTAAATCTCGAGAAACACCCCAACAAATCAACAATGTAATGCAACATAACTCTTAAACGACCGCACAAGGAAATCTATTAACAAACCAGATCAACCCCTAACGGATTTAATGGTTGAAACTGTAATGAACTACCTGTGTCACATTCCCTAGGATATCCTTCCTGGCACGCGACCCCCATGGGTCAGATATCACAGGACACTTATAAGAACTGAAGATGTCACGCAACAGTCTCTGATGCTGATGACAAAACCGCGGGAAACTGACAGCTGCGGTTAGTATAACCCGGGAAAGACGTGATTCCGTGATATAATAATGACGCAACACCCACCACTACATCGAGGGATAATTGTCGTACAAGAATAAATTGTTGTAATTACGAAATTTGGAGGTTTTCTGACTCATTCTTTCAAGGACCACCAGAGAGAACTTAAGCAGTGGAAACGTTGAAGTACAGTTGATTTATATTAATGTTTGTCTATCGTTGTTAGATCTTATTGTTTATACAAAACTAAAAAGTGAACTTGTTTTTTAAAATCCATCAAAATGGGGTTCTTAGGTCTTAGTATTTTTACAACGTTTTATAAGGTGTATTTTCAACTCAACGGTGTTCAAAATAATATCAAATACCCATGTATTTCTAAAAAAAGTTCCAATTAGAACGATTTGAAGAGAAAAAAACGTATATGCTTGGAGTAAATACCATATGGCAAGAATGATACATCCAATGGTTTTTTAATACGTAGCACCGGTGCTGAAGGTATTCTTCAATAAGAGAAAAAACGCCACTTAAAGAATATTCTTATTTGATTTTCAAGTTCATCATTGAAATGAGTCCCAGTAACATTTTTCTTAAACGCTAAAAAAATTAAACTCACAGTTATTCCAAATACTGGGCTGACTAATCTATTTGCCTACTCATACTGACACAGAAATTGTCAAAACTATAATTTAACTCCTTTATATTGAAAAAGCTTTGTTTGAAATGAAACTGTATTAAGTAAAAATAAAAGATAAAGCGTGCACAGACACAAAAAAGGTGTAGTTTTTAAATTCTGCAGCTGCCTCAAACCTTTTGAATGCAAATTGGGTCAGGTTATGTGAAATTTGAATGGATATGATATTTTATATTGTTTTTGGAGAGGAAATAAAAAGTTAATTTTTGGGAAATTACGGAAGTGAAAATTATCCTAACCTAATTTGACCCTGACCTAACTTGCACTTAAACTAGGGGGAGGGGGGCTAACTGGTTTTGAACATTGTTTGTTTGCTGTTTCTCCGTATGGCAGCGCCTCTTTCTCTTTTGCTTGTCAACAAAAAACTCGAGTAAAATCAACTTTACTTTTCCCTAAACGTTTTACAACATAACATCTCCATTGACCTAGTTAACATACAATCTGTTTTAACGGCCTGTGGTAGTAATTACTGTTATGACGTTGGTAAGATGGTGAAGGGGGAGCCAATGAAAATGACGTGGTGTGAAGATATTGTGGTAAAACTGCATGTGGTGCAAGCGTGTAATCATGACCTAACAGAGAATGCATCGCTGGCTGCAGCACCGTTGACAGCTGGAAAGAGTGTTTGTTTTGTATCATGACCTAACAGAGAATGCATCGCTCGCTGCAGCACCGTTGACAGCTGGAAAGAGTGTTTGTTTTGTATCATGACCTAACAGAGAATGCATCGCTGGCTGCAGCACCGTTGACAGCTGGAAAGAGTGTTTGTTTTGTATCATGACCTAACAGAGAATGCATCGCTGGCTGCAGCACCGTTGACAGGTGGAAAGAGTGTTTGTTTTGTATCATGACCTAACAGAGAATGCATCGCTCGCTGCAGCACCGTTGACAGCTGGAAAGAGTGTTTGTTTTGTATCATGACCTAACAGAGAATGAATCGCTCGCTGCAGCACCGTTGACAGCTGGAAAGAGTGTTTGTTTTGTATCATGACCTAACAGAGAATGCATCGCTGGCTGCAGCACCGTTGACAGCTGGAAAGAGTGTTTGTTTTGTATCATGACCTAACAGAGAATGCATCGCTGGCTGCAGCACCGTTGACAGCTGGAAAGAGTGTTTGTTTTGTATCATGACCTAATAGAGAATGCATCGCTCGCTGCAGCACCGTTGACAGCTGGAAAGAGTGTTTGTTTTGTATCATGACCTAACAGAGAATGAATCGCTCGCTGCAGCACCGTTGACAGCTGGAAAGAGTGTTTGTTTTGTATCATGACCTAACAGAGAATGAATCGCTCGCTGCAGCACCGTTGACAGCTGGCAAGAGTGTTTGTTTTCTATACTTATGTAACTAACAACCACAAACCCATGGGGGGTTTTATGCTCTTAAAACTCGTAGATTGAATTTAATACACAACAGGAAACTTATAAACAATGAGGCTTTTTTGTTTTAAGATTTAACCCCACATATTGTATACCAAAATGTTCGTCTAGGTGTGTAGGAATTCAAACTGACCTAAAGGTTTTTTAAGTCCCTTGGGCTCTGTCCCAGTGGATTTTAAAGTTTCCATGTTATTCTTATGAAAAGTATATTTGTTTACATTATGAGCTAATGGATAATTTAATTGCTGTTAATATTTTAGTTGCAATTAAAGGAATCTTGTGCTACAAACATTTACTGACTTGATTGAAATAAAATATATTCTATTTGAATTTGGGTTGGTGTAAATATTGCAATGGAAAAAAGTGAGAAATCCTGGACAATTTGATATAAAAATACCCCCGTCGCAGTGAACAAAAAGAAAACTGATTAGCACTGTGCTGCATTTCTTAAGCAATCATTGAAAGAGCCTATATAAAAACTTTGGAGACATAGAAAAGTCTTAGAACACCACCAATTAGAAGAAATAGAAATAATGTTGTTTTTTAGAATTTATATTCGTTATTATGGACAACCTATTGTGGCTATGAGTGGGAAAAATTCTTAAAAAACACAAAAAAACAAGATCAGTTTTTGAAAAATAAAATATTTACAAGGAATGATCATAATATCGAACTGTTATGTACATCATGAGTATTTCCACAATATTTGAGTCGACTATTTAAAGTCATCGGAAATTATGACTGTTATTCGTTTTAAAATGACTTCGCAATTGCTCGAATTCGAGCAACAGGTACACTGGTATGGATTATGATAAGAAATTTTGCCATTTTAAAAAGTAGCCATTTTATAAAAAAAGTTTTTAATTAATTTCAAGATATTTTTGCCGTCATTTTAAACTTTTCCAGTTAAGTTAATGCGTGGGAACACGTGTGCAAACTGCGCATTTCAATTAGGGTCAAAACGTATTCCTGAGGCAAAACGAATAATATCCCTTTGCATTTCAAAGTGAAGAAAACTATTAATTCACAATAAATTAAATTTGTTGATTTTAGATCGACACCATAAGAATTGATTCGCCTCAGCTATCAAAAACGTAGCCTAGGCCTAGAATCCATGTTAAAAAAGTTGGTCTCCTGTTTACTATCTGACTGAGGTAAAAAAAAATCAACTGAAGAATCATCTATTAAATAGCAATTTCCATATAAACTGTTATAAAGAAAGAGGATCATCGTCACAGAATCTTTGAATGTGAAATAAATCCAACGCTAAGGGGCTAAGACCTAAAATCCCCCCCCCCTAAGACCCTTTTTAGTTTTAATTCCTCCCTCCTCCACTTCAACGAATTTAACAACCCATCTCCGTCTCACAGAGGAGGTTTATTGAGCTGAATGATTAAGATTTATAATAAAATCGGTTGGATTCACCTAATTAACTTATCACCGGTTAAAGAATACATTACAGTGACTTGAACAATAGGAAGGCATTTCAATGGAGAGATCATTACCATTGATACGATAGTTTGAATGGCCTTTGCCTTTAATTCACGTTCAAGAGCGCTTCCGCCCATCACTATAATGAATGATATTGTCTTCTGCTGAAAAGTGATTATTACTGCATTATGTGATAGAAAGATTTAGCTTTGAATATGTAGCTATGAATAAATGCCTATATTTATATAAAGTAGAATCTCGATAACAAGACTCTCATGGGGATTATTAAATTAGACTTGTTATCAAGGTTGACTTCTTATTGAGGTTTGTACTCGTAATAACATGTGATTAGGGGTAAAAAAATTCAAGGGGATTTGAAAATTGTACTTGTTATCAAGGGTGACTTGTTATTGAGGGTCTTCTTATCAAGGTTCTACTGTATGATGTTTTTTGTTTCACTACAACACCCTCCCCATCCAGTTTACTATTCACCACTAATACTAGGCTATCACTTAAAATGCAATGCATGAGGTAAGTTTGGTTAAGATAGCTATATCGTGATCAAAGATATGAAATGGAACTCAAATTTATATGCCACCATCAGATTAAATTATTGTTAACAAATTAAACTAATCTGACTTTTAATAGTATTTTTGGATTTTTAAGCACTGGTTCTGGCTCAAAATCTAACAACTTTGTTTACACTATTATTTTTTACCTTTACAGGTTGCACTTCTTTTGCGCCCTATTCCAGTCCCTCCAAGAGGGTTTGCAAGGGATACTTAATCCTGCACCTCTTTTGCGCTTTATCCAGAACGGTCAAAGTGGTAGTATTCCCCGCTAGGCAACTAAATGTTCACAAACCCACCCTCCAAACCACTATTTGCATGGACTTTGTGAGGTGGGTGAGATAAAAACGCATAGATAAAAAATAAAATATATAACATTACGAATCAATTGTATTTTTTTCATTGTTAGTAATTTTTATATTACAAGTATGGTTTTTAATTACAGTTCATAAATTAAATTGTGTGAGTGCAAATTTTTACAATATTTGTAATACAAATTCATGTTTCTGACCCATCAATTTTGTTCATCCAAAAATATGTTAAACTTTAAATCCGTCAAATAGTTCAAGGATTGTTTAGTTGGAACAGCTTACATGTTTGTGAAGACAGGATTATCAAAGCTTGCAACTGAAACAAGCACTACACTAACATAAAAGGAACTTAAATTTAAACAGTTCCTAAAGCGCAAAATATTTAACATAAACTACTGTAGGAATACCTTGAGACAGTTCCAGTGAGAAAATCGGCTCCCTACAACGTGGCACTTCACCTAAGCTGATGTACCAAGTTTCGCTCACGACTGTAGCCTGCACGACATTACATTTTGGTAATCTAGTTATGTTAATTACACCACTATTGTCGCAACTAGCAGCCTCGAGAGGGCAATAGACCCACGTCTGCATATTATTTGCATCCCAGAACAGCCACGTACTCCAAAATTGTGAACTAATTAGGTTGTAAACACAATGGGTCAACAATGGGGTAAAAGGTTTGGAAATCACCCAATCAACATATTAATAGATTTTCCTCAAGCAATTTATTTTAATTCGATGTCTGGTAAGGTTGACCAATATAAATATTTGTGTTTTAGAAAGTAAAATAAAAATTTGTGAAAATATGACTGTGTGTACTCATAAAAATGTTGTTTGATGCCAATAACTAAACTTGGTACAGTTTGTGATTAGTTCAACAAAGATTTTCGTTAGGTTCGGTACAGTAGTTTGGTCTAATTCTATATTGAAACTACGAAACGGTCTCGGGACTTTCCAAATACTGTAATATTTATTTTTATTTCAACGAGTCATTGTCCCCATGCTGTAGTTTATCTATGGAAGTATGCTTAGTCTATGGTTCTAACCGACGACGCACTCTCCACCAAGATACATCGATGAATCATGTAAATTGTGATACTAATACGTTTATGTTTATTATTTTAGAATCGTAGTGGTCACTCTGAATTGAATTTAACATATATTGCAATACTAGTTGGATCGAATCAGAAAAAGATCAAATAAACACGCATTCAATACTGTTAAAATGGATAAAAATCAAATCCTTTAATGGTCTACAATCAATCCATTTAACTTTCATCCACACTATTGTTTATAGGTTAGTGTCATTGCCGATTTTGGTAAATTTATTTAAGGTATGTTTATTTACCATTCTAACACATTGGAAAACATCTAATCTTAGCCCACACACGATACAAGTGCATATTTATTATAATTAGGGTGCGTTAGAATTGTTATCTATACTATTATATAAAAATCTAATGGTGTCTGTCTGTATGTGTATTACTAATAGGTGCAAAAACTACTGAACTAACTGGGCTTACATTTTACAAAAATATAGTTACCATACCAAGGACCATTATAGGACTATTCACATTTCGATACTGACCGTAGACTTTTGCCCCTTTGGTTTTAAAAGTTCTTAGGTGAACATTTTAAAAGTAAATATTGATTGGTCTCCATGGCTGTGATGAGAACACTAACAATGTTTGTTTACATTTGCTTTGACATTTAAATATAAACAAGAAGAACTGCTAAACTGCATATTTCACAATTTCAGACAGCTGATACAAAGAAATAATATTTTCCATAAATATGAGGTAGGTTTATTTTGATCTAACATTTTATCATGGATTATTTATTTTAAAACTATGTCAATGATTATAGAAAAAAAAGATTTTTTAACCGTTGCTGTATCAACTCCGGCTCTGCTTTGGATTTTTTAAAGCGTCTTAAGTTAATAATCTTAAGTTAAAATAATGTTATTGATATGTTTTCATGGAAACAGTATGAAAATTACAATGTATAGATGTTTTGTATGAATTTGGAGGCTACTTTAAATAAATTCAATCTGCTTCACATGTGTTAGATTATAACTATAATTTGCACATCACATTGTTTTTTATATGTATATTTAGGTAAATTAAGTTATTGTGTTTTGCTAAACCTATGCTTAAATTAAACTAAAGAATACCATCAATAACTAAATCGTCTTTGATTTTTGTTTTCTAAAATCTGTTGTATATGTGCGGTAATACAAAATACTCTTATTTTATCTTAACATAGCTTTCAGTTCAAATTTTACTTTATTTGATAAATTTATTGTTTGTGTTTTGCCACACCACTGATTAAATTAAACCAAGGAAAATATCATAAAACTAAGCAGTACACAGTGTTCTTTTGTTTCTAAAATCAATGAAATATCTGTTACTATGTTTTCCTAATGGTAAGTGTGAAAATGTAAAGGCAATGGACGATGGAAATGATTAAAAGAACTGGTTTGTATATTAAGTTGTTTGTTGATATTTTTGTATAGTAGAATCAGAGATGCAATGAAACATATTCTGTATTTGCTATTACATTTTTTAGTCCTTGATGCTTTGATAATCATATTAGTTTTGTCTGCTGTCTTTAATGCTAAATTATTTGTTTGAATTTTTTTATAGTACCTATGGATATAGTTTCTTTAATATTTCAAAATACTGTATTGATAAGGCACAGCAATACTTCTAAAGTTTATAACAGCTGACTTAGTTTTGCTAATGATTTATTGTGAGTGAAAAACTGAAGATGAAAGGATTTGCGATTTAATATAAAGAAGAGTTTAACATAAAGATATTTAAATTTAATAATTAGTATTTTCGCAACTTCAAAATTGAAATTTAAAATGTCAATAATAAATTAAAAGATGTGTAATTAAGGGAGATGAAGGTAAATCTGGTAAATCATGTTCAAGTTTTACTCGAAGATTTGGTCAGTTTTTCTCATATCAGCCTCCACAAGATTTAATCAAAACCAAAATGGTGGTATCCACTACTTACCAGATTTAAAAGTCACAACTTAAACGTTTCTATTAAGGCTATAAAAGTTGAATTTTGTTTCTAAAAGCGTTGGCGGATCTGTAACTATTACTATGTAACTACTATGTAACTGTAACTATTACTTCATATTATCTGCAAGAGATAATGATTAAAATGTTTCTATTTTGTGTCCTCTTCCCGTTGCAAAGCACGGGTACAACAGCTAGTATTAGATAAGTAACTATTTTACCCTTCGACCAATGTACAAGTAATAATAATTTGTATTATAATAATTTGTATAATAATTTGTATGTACAAGTAACATATATTCACACCATGTACAAGTAATGTATTAAGTAAGCAACAATTATTTTGATTCCTAAGACATAAATGGTCTAAGATCAAACAGTTCATTTCCCAATAAACCATATGATTATACAATCTCACTACCCTGTTTCTAACCAACAAGAGGGTACTGTGGTACCAAGTTACTAGCCTGTTCCTATAAAATTATTCACACAGTTGATTAATTCAAAGTTTTAAAAATATCTAAGACGAGGACGTAATACCGGCTAAGCAAAAATATCCAAAATACATGTTTTAAACATGAGTGTGTATTCAAGACCCTTTTAAGCAATTTAAGTAAAAACGTATTTCAATGATCTTAAATAAATTTACTCCTCGCCCAATATTTTATAGTATCATATATCTAAGAATATTGTCTAATTAGCGGTAAACCCGTAGAGAATTCTTGAATTCTGTCTGGTTGAAATGAAGTGGTCCAAATTATTTTTTGTAACCTAAGTGTATTACAGAACATAACAATTACAAGCCAATATTCCTTTACCGTACTGGCCTGTATGTAATATAAGAGGGTAGTTACCTGATTATAAGCTACCCTGTTGAATAGGCTAACACTTAACAGCCAAAAATATTCACAATGTTTCAAACTTAAATATTGTTAAACCCTCGGTATAGCAATAAAAAAATTGAAATCTTTTATTTATCTATACTATTCCCTTACCAATATACGTGTGTGTTGGTGGTAGTTACCGTATCTGGTTTTAAATTAATTCATTAATCGGATTCGAAGTTTTTGGAATGCTTATGACAATTTAATAATATGAATGAGTGCCAATGACTTGGCTTGCTTGGATCCAGACTTAACATTTAACTAATATCCAAGGCACAATCTCTTTTCAAAGGGTGGATTGAACTAATACTTTTTGCTGAATTGTTTTAAATCAAATAAAAAACTGGTGGGATATTAGGGACAAGTCCATCAAATCTCAAAATGGAAGTTTATATGCCCACTTATATACTTAACCAATGTATTTAAAAAAGTGTTATTGGTTTGACAATAAATGGGACCAGTAAATCAAATAAAAAACTGGTGGTATATTAGGGATAAGTCCATCAAATCTCAAAATGGAAGTTTATATGCCCAGCTATATACTTAACCAATGTATTTAAAAAAAAGTGTTATTGGTTGGACAATAAATGGGACCAGTTCTGAAAAAATTTCTATTTGGGGAAGAACGAGATCAGCCCATTTTGTTTCAGTAGAAAACTAGTACAAAGATTCCCTTACAATAATTTCTCTTAGTGGGATAAAGGTGATAAGTCCTACGTACCAATTACCTCCATCACACAAAATCTTGCAGTTTATATCCATTTTTGGAAGAAAATACCGAATAGCATTGTTTTACTGTACTTTTGACGACAAATCTTAAAAGTATATTCGTAAAACCACTAAACAAATTAACAAATTTTAAATAAAATACAAAAAAAAATATTTTGTTTAAGAGCATTGTTTTTGCTCTCCTACAAAATTTAAAAAAGTCGACTTATTTTTAATACACCAGCCCTTCAAGAGCAATTTTTTATCCCAACAAAAATGTAAATGTTAATATACAAAATCATTGAATGTCCCATCGCCCAGTACACGTGTAGTTACCTGGTTATCAGCTACAGATCCAGGGTGTTCCGTAACTCCGCGGTGTTCACAAGTGACTGATGCTGTCGGAGCTCCACGCGGGGTCTCTACCTCCACTCTCTTCTGTACTCCACGACCTCGATGTAGCGGGTGCCGTTTGCCGTCCTCTCCCATCTCCGCACTCCAAGGTCGAGGACTTGCACATTCCTTGCCTGGAGCCGACTCATCCTACGGGGTACGATTAGCACCAAAGTGTTGAGTTTACTAATTAGCATTGACTTTTGGGTAGTATACGTCCCATCAATGTGGACTGGCTGTAGTCACGCGCAGTGTTCAATAGACATCTATTTTTCGTCATAGTGCAGCAAAAACATCAGTTTTATATATGCGTTGCGGGTCTAAAGTAGCTCATTGTGCTCCCTAGGGAGTCAAGGGCGTTTTTAGTACTAAGGAGTAAAAGTCAGTTGAAATAATTGCATATATTGATTGATTTAATCTATTGTATCTTATTGTTGGATTCTTCAATAGTTCGAATTTTTGACGCTAACATAATCTTTATAGACGAAATGATTGAATCACTTACTAAACAGCTGATAGTTTGCATTAGCAAATTCTAATAAGTTGAAAGTAGTTTTCAGAAGGTTACCTTTATATGAAAAGTATTTTCGTTTTCTTAGCTTGTTAGATGATGCTGCAACATGGCACAAATATAATAATGAATAAGTGAATCCCATGGTTTAATCTGGCTCTTGATATTCTCATTCTTGTGTATGTAAATATGAATTAATATTAACATAAAATTTCATAAGGAATGTATTTTAATTTTGGGTAGCTGGTTGTAGTTTTTGTAATGTTTTTATAGCTGTATACAAAAATCTAATTCATTTTACTCTATAAGAAAATTTCTCTCTACTTATAGTGCAGTAGAAATAATCGAAAATATAGCTTAAGGTGGAACTAATTGCAACACAAATGATTCTTACTGTGAATGGTAGGTAGTATGCTTCTAATCAACAAACTAAAAATATACATCCGTACTGTGGCGCAAAATACGTTTTTTGGCCGCCATCTTGAAAAAAGTGTCAAAATTTTAATATTCGTAAAAATAACTTTTTGGGTATCAAATTATAGGAAATTTAATGCTGAAAAATGTTATAATAGTGGTTATAAGCACTATTTAGAAATACGATCGTAGTACAAAACACCCCCGCCGCAGCAAACCTGCGGACTAAACGAATTTCCATTTGTCTTAATTGATTTTCAATTAAATCTAGTAATTCAGTTTTAAAAATCTTCATACAACTAAATCTAGAGTTCTACTGGACCGATTTTATAACCTAATGGGTCATTGGAAAGGAATTCGTGTAGATTTTCAAATAATTATTAAAGTTTGATTTTTTAAGATTTGCTTGGTGAAACCCGTCAACGTCGACAATTAGCTTAGGTACTGTTGAGTTTGCAAGTAAGATCTTTTAACTATAAATCGATGATAGATAACTCCATTTTTAAACAATTTGGGTCGTTTATAATAATTTAGCAGTGTGCTTTAGGTACGTCCAATCTCAATAATCAATAATTCCAATGGAATCTGGTATTTCACTGAAGATTTTTAGATAAAAACATATAGGATAATGTAACTGCTGGAATACATTTTTAATTGAAGTATAAATTGAAAACATTCAATTTAATTGTTTTCGTAGGGTTATACATTTGATAGATTAATTATGACAAATATGTGCTTGCAAAGCTTTGAGACCAAAATTATGAAAATCGGTCTGGTAGAAGAGCCAAACGAACTCGAAAAAAACAAATTTAACTCCAGTAAGTAATGTACAGGGAGGCAGTTTGTGCATAGCTCAAAATATACGTCAAAAAGAGTGCTGATGCTTAATAGCAAATCTATGGTGTGTCTATAGCTTTAGTTTAAAGCCGAATTTACACTATGTAGCAAAACCTGCTATATAACTTTTGCTATATAACATTGCTTTATAACTTTTGCTGTATGAAAAATTTACAAACAATTTTTGTGATTCTGGTGCTCGTGCTATATGTTATATGTAGCACAACCTCATTCGCATTCCGTATCGAAATGTGCGCTGAAGAGACATTGTTCGTGGCAGCTATCGTGGTGATCTTGGAAGTCAGAGAGAGAGACAGACAGGAGCGAAGATTTTAGCAAGTTTTAGGTTTGACCGCTTGAAATAAGTACAGTGTAGCAGATTTACTACGGGACCTTAATGATTATGAATAACCTGACAATCCATAATTAAAACGCTAAATAAGGCGACGGTAACTTCAAAAACGTTTTACGTATGATCACAACGCCGGTTGTCCACGGAACAGTTCAATTAAGTTTATAATATCAATCAAATCAAATCAAATCAAAATACTTTTATTCCAAAAATTAAACAGTACAATAATAGAACAATATATTACATGGAATTATTCCTCCGGATAGACTGTTGATCTGTGATCGGGGGAAGAGTTCTTGTAAACCATTGTTAGGCAATATACAAAGTATTTAAAATTTGTTCTATGCTATTACCTACATCTACTAGAAATTAAAAAAAAGACAAACACCTGTATAAATTGAATAAAGGGGAGCAATAGCCCCGATAATATCATCCCGATCTTAGGCACTGCCACTTTCCGTTTCCAGTCCACCCATTGTAAACAAAGATCGCTAAGCTAAACCACAGAAAACGTACTACTATAACCCAGAATGCCAACCGCATGGTATTCTGGGTTATAGTAGTACGTTTTCTGTGGCTAAACCGTTCAGCGCTACATATAGATGCTAGACGAAAAATATATGTATATCATTGCTACATATGGCAATGTTAGATGTAGCACGTATTTCTTTTGATATTTACCGACTCCCGATGGATAGCTCAATTTTAGCTATATATAGCAGGATCTGCTACATATAGCAGTGTTATATAGCACTTTTGTAAAGTTACATTTTCTACTTCTAGCAAATGTTATATAACATTGCTAGATGTTACACAAATCTGCAATATAGCAGGTTTAGCTACATAGTGTAAACCCGGCTTAAGGCCAAAATTATGAAAATCGGTCTTGTAGAAGAGCTAACCCGACTCGGAAAAGAAAACCCAATTATTTTTATAGATGGCAATAATTGATTTACCAGTATGCATAATCTAACTATACGAAAAATGAGTTGATAATTTAACAGCTTATTGTTATATTGTTATTTAATTAAATTTTCTTTGATTAAATATTGTTGTTAACAATTTGCATTTGTGTTTAAAGTGTGTTTCTTATGTTAAGAGTGTGATTCTAATGTTATGAGCTTAATATGTACCAAATATTAGTGAGTAAAGTGGTGTATGGATTTCATAACCACTATTTTACTAGAGACCGTTGCATTAATTTAACCACAATGGGCTCTGTTGCTAGTCTATTAAATAAATATAACATTAGGTTTAACGAAACGAGTACCAAGGTTTGCTGCTACAAGGAAACCAATTAAGTGTGTTTTTAGTAAAATATTAATTGTTTAGTATAAAATAAATAAATCTTCAAAGTTTTATCAAAATATATCCATAAACAAGGAAACTACAACTTTTTAACATATTCTCCATAAGAATAACATGGGGATTTTAAATTTCCAATTTTTTGAATTTTCCCCGTTACCAATAATCGTACAAAACCCCTTTGATATACTTAACTATTTGTTTTTTAAGCTCTTTAAAAAGGTCTAGAGAGAAATTGGGAAATTTTACGTTTTAAGGGTCAAAAATTAAAAAAAAATTTTAAAAGTATAAAATAACTTATAAATAAAAAACTTTTCAAATGCCACGTTTTTAAACGTACCTTTTTCGCCCATAGTGCATCACCATTAACAGTATATTTTAAATTCAACCATTATATTCTTTTCCAGCATGAAATGTTCTATAATTTGATACCAAACCAGATTTTTTAACAATAATTTACAATTTTACACTTTTTTTAAATGGCGACCAAAAAACCGTATTTTGCGTAACAGTACAAATGTATATTTTTAGTATGTTTTTTAAAAGTGTATTGCCTACCATTTCTAACTGGAATAATTTCTGTTGCAATTAGTTCCACCTCAAACCCTATTTCTACTGCACTATTATACAGTGTCTGGTAATCACTAGGCTACTTATTCAATCCAAAGAAAAGTTAAAGGCTTTTTGATGGATCGAAATTGGTCCTAGTTGGCCTTGCTCTTTGGGCTATTTAATGGCTTTGGCTACAGAACCAGCTGATAAGACACAGCTGTCATCTCATCAATTCCACAATCATTCTTTATTATTCTCCATCATTAAATACACACCCTTGTGTGTCAAAGTCGTATGAATACAATAAATAAATATATTAAATTTGTTAAAGTAATTCGGTTCTTTCTCTTTGCAGGGGATAAAAATCATTATGAATATTTGTAAAAATATATGGATCACCGTGTTGTACATTTTTTTTTATCATGCAGAGACTTAGTTCCTGCCCAAAATCATTCAGAGACGTAATTTTAGAGTTGGTGTATTTTTTACACAAATATTAGAACAGAAACGGACAAAACAAACATATGAAATCACCCTTCCCGAAAGTAAACAATATGTTTGATTAATATTTTAACGCAACTGTCAAAAACGCTCAAACCAGCTGGTACGGCTAAGTATACACATTCGGGCCAGTGACGTTAATTTTTACTATACAGTTTCTGTTCTAATAATAGTGGTTGTATTAGTTGTCTTTTTTGATATTATTTCTTTTTAAGGATTCCCGATTTATTTGTGTAAGTGGCGTAAATTTATAAGGCAATGAAAATACTCTCATGTCTAATACGACGAAAGTTATATTTATAGTTCATCTAGTATAACAGCCAAGTCCAAGTCTTGTTGACTGAGGTGTATTTTAGGCGTAGTGTACACCTAAGGTACATTACTCTATGCACATCAAGAATTCTGCCAGCCACTTTCTTCTTAGCATGACCTTGCAGATTCTCCTGTACGTCTTCGGCTGTTCACGGCCACAGTAATTGGCAAGGTGTACCAAACACTTGAATTTTCGGTCAAGTTCGACTAATCACACTAAATACGGCGTGTTTGAAAAAGGACTTAACAAATTTGACGGATTATGAAATAAAAAAGAATTTAACATCCTATAATATGAACTGTATTATTTATGACTGATATAATATATCGTCTTAACTTTTCTTTAGCGTGTTTTTTTTTTTTTTTTTACATAATTACAACAGTAGCTTCAACACTCAATAATAAAATAAAATAGGTTTATAATTTATTGTTAAACGAGCTAATTATTTTTTAATGTGTCATCTCTGATGATTCTACAACAGTAGTGGAAAATGTGACTTATTAGGGAAAGGAATTGTTGAGACGAGGTAAATAGCTTAGTCACAGAATCTAAACATAACAATCACTCACAGAAATACCTAGAATGTTTTTTTGTTTGTTTTTTTTTACTTTATATTATACAGTAGGTTAGAAATTAATTCCATGGATTACAATGTAAACGTACACATCTTAGGACAAAATGTGAAAAAATTAACCTGCAGGATGTGTTACAATAATTTTCTAATCATTCATGTGTGATAATCTCGTATATAAAATGAGTCAATTTGTTATTTTATTTGTGGTATATCACGAAACATATCATGCATTTTTAACCACGCATGTATAAAAGATGCGAAGCAAGGGGTTTCTCGTTTCCAAATCATTAAGTTGAAATGAAAAATAGTCTATAAGCTCTTGGTTTAAATATAATCCACATCACCATCCAAAAGTTTGAAGTTGAAAATGTGGTGCAATCTGTTCAGATGTTCTACCAACAATATAATGACAATATTCTGTGTCAAGTGATCAATCAGCTGTTTGCATTGATTTTAATTAACTTTCAACCCAGTATCATCGACTATTGGAAACTGTTTTATCAATAATTAAAGCTGGTATACTCTGGTCTGGTGAAATGGTCCTTCACTTCCACTTTCTTGGCTTCAAATTTTACTTTGGATCTCGGTGTATAGTCAATTTAGGCTACATCCTTATTGAATAAACAGCTGTTCTTAGCCAGTAACATAGT
Source organism: Macrosteles quadrilineatus (assembly GCF_028750875.1). NCBI lineage: Eukaryota > Metazoa > Arthropoda > Insecta > Hemiptera > Cicadellidae > Macrosteles > Macrosteles quadrilineatus. Next base: position 98,758,849 of record NW_026542596.1, read on the forward strand.
CTCATGGAGTGTAAATAAAAATACTTACATAAGAAATTAAATTGTACTCTCATAGAATTTGTCACAGCCGAAAATAATAACACTCAATCTTCCTGTTGTCTGTTGCTCGGTGAAGTTATTATTTACTCCGGTTTTATTGTGAACAATTCAAGAGGGAACGGTTTAAACCCTAATCATGATTGATCTAAGGTCAATTAGATTTAGAGAGTGTAAACCGATTGTCCATTGGCGTTGATAGATTACTGTTGGGTTTATGAAGCGTCTATTTTTACAGTTAATACGACTCCAGCAATACTGTTTTGTACTCCTGGAAAATTTAATTTGAGGATCTATTTAACTTATCTATTTAAATAAAACAAACTTATGAAATTTTCAAAATAAAAATCAATGTACTCAAACGTCACCAACACGAAACACACATTAAAACAAACTTCATAGCACGAGTCTGCTTTATAGTCAAATCTGCAATTGAATACAATAGTAGTTATGAATAGATGTTGCAAATTCCTCCGGACTATTTTGGGTGGTTAAAGGCAACTTACCATCAACAATAGCAAGTTTTCAATTCAAATTAAATGAATACATCCGGATATTTTTGACAATAACGCATCCATAAGCAAATTTAATATGATCCACTACAACTGATTTTATGACCTAACGCAAACGTATCTATTGCAAAACTGACCGGTAAATTTTACCGTACTCCAGCTGATTTTACCGTAATTAAGCATCATTTTCCGTACCCCAGCTGGCTCTATAGGTCCATTTCCGTAAACAGCTACTATCTGGACTAAAATAGTACAGAATCCAGCTGCTTAATGTGTAGTGTGGAAAAACATGTAAACGTTCTAAGTCGAGTCCATGCAAACATACTATGTGGAAGTGATCATATAAATATGTTCATGTTAACTCGTACAATCAACGCGTTCATAGATACACATAAGTCAAAACTTATACATGTAAACGTGGCAAGTCGAAGTGTTCATGTTGTCATGTTCATGTTGTCATGTTCATGTTGTCATGTTCATTTGTCGTGTTCGTGTTGAACTGTCGGTGCTAGGTGACCTCCCGATGGCTTGGAAGGTTGACAGTCAATATTGCCTCATCTTCATGTTTGTTTATTGCCCGAAGTGACTCTTCTACGTCGGTCACGTGGTCGATGTTCAATGGTAAAAGCGAAGATTCGCCAAACACTTCAGCCACGGCTACCACAGGTGACCAATCATGTGACAACAAACTCAATACGAGGATATTGGCGATGTCTTCGGAAGTATTGAGTGTTTACAAATTCGATCTATTTGTTTAAGTGAATTTCCTGTGGAACTGAAGCCAGGGACTATCGTAAAGACCTTGCAATCTCATGATTTGTATTGAAGCGTATAGTTCTGTTTTACGTACAATAGCGAGATTTGGAAAATTTCATCAAAATCATAAGGTATAGAAGATCAAATTTTCACACATTTATGGAGGTTTTTCAATTCATAGGAGCTTTAGATCAGAGAGAATTGTAGGCTACCAATCTGTACTCTTAATTATTGTAAGATTCTTCAATCAGGACCATTTTTTTAGTTGGTTCACATGCAACCTCTATACGTGAATAACTCAATGATAGTATTCTAAACATATGATGTAGATTTCCTTGTTCAGACTGTTTAAAAGCGCAACCCAAATAATAATTACTGCGAGACACATTTTATTGACAAAACTTCCTTATATTTTGATACTTTCGTTGCTGATTAGCCAACATGGGTGGTTGCATTATTATTATTGAGGTTTAGTGCTATTGGGAATTTATTGTAAATAAGACACAATATGGGGTTCCCCATATGATAAATCATTGGTTTTATGCCAAAAAAGGTTTGAAATTAAGTTCCCCGGTGTGATTCCAGTACATAATAAATAACCTATTGTTGACTTATACAAATTTAACAAATACAAATACAGACACACTCACAGGCAGTTAGACATAACTTCGAAAATTACTTTATTGGGTTCAGGGGGGGGGAGGCAAAACCGGATATAATTATTGAGCTCAAAAATATTTACGAAAAGAATACTTTCTCTATATGCTATGGTGTAGGAGGAAAAGGAAAAACAAAAGCGAAAAATACAACAATGAAACTGCTGATAATTGCCTAGCAACCATGTGGTTTGCATTCACACATAATTGGCACGATCAGTATTTTTGTAATATCCTTTTTAATAGTACATACCCTATAGAGACGGGCCACTCTTTTGATGGTATTTTTAGCTGAATATGAATGATTAAGTCTTTGGGTTGAAATACGTACTTGGTAACACAACTATAAAATTATTGATCTAAAAAATTATGAAAACCTTTAGCACTCCTATCAGGTATACGTTGAAGTTTATAAAAAAGATTTCTTAGATAAAAAATTCTTAAAATTCTGTTCTATCTGAAAACATGATACAATATAGGGTGTTCCATAAGAAATGCCAAAGTTGGCCACCATATTGGACTAAATCCATATTTTTAACTGTCACAAAAAAAATTAAGAATCTAATTCTTGCCGTTTCCGATATCCCAATGGTGGCCTACATGAGTTGACCACCCTGTATATATACTTGTCTTCCCACAACTTATGTCACCATTGAGAGTACACTTAAAATATATTCTTATACATGCACAATGCATCTTACGGGTTTAAATCAAATACTATACTCGATTGTTCAAAAAGCGATTAATACTTAATACTTTGATACTTTTCAATGAAATGTAATTGATTGCTCTCTATATGATTGTTTTGTTAACTTTTACTTATATAACGCCACCTGTCACCTCGTGCTATTCCGGGAGCTGATTCATGCAAACATTGTAATCCTCAATGGGAATGGACCTTTAAAGAGTATTAGAAGTAAGCACAGGACTATTACCATGGGATTAGAGCGTCAAGTTTCAATTTGTCTTATATTTTGACCTTGTTTGTGATCGAACTTTGATGGAAATTGGAATCTAACGTTTCCTCGAGCTAACTTACTTTATATAACCTTTCCTAAAATCAAAATATTTCACTAACGATCCTTGACGTCGTCACGTCGTTGACGTTTTAGTTGCGAGCGTTCTCCCAAAGTACTGAAATTCAAGCCTTATTTAATTTTATATATTCTCAAAAAACATTTGGCGCAATATCCATATCCATATATCCATATATACTAGTGGTCGTCCAGTGGTCGTAAATCGACCAAAAATATGTAATGTACACGCATTGACTATTGGATACTGAAGTAGACATCCCATCTAAATGGACCAGCTGTCGCAATTTTTTATAAAAAAAAAACCTGCAGTTATGTGAGCTTATAACAGAATGCATGTCTAAAATGATATTTTCAACCTTATTTTTTTGTTGCTGACAAAGTTGATGGGTCATAACAGTTGCCATGATCATAATAAGTCATTTCATGTATTGGTAAAAACATCGTTTATTTGACAAAAAATGGTAATTTAGATCAGCGCAATCTGTTGGTGGCTCACATCAACTACGACTAATTCAATTAAACCATAGACTAACCAACACAGTATGTTTTATCTATGATTAAACGAACTGGCGACAACTTTAACATGGGGAAGAATGTCTAGTTGTAATTCAAAGGTACATGCTTCTCTATTGTTATCCCACGCTGTAAATAAAACATGTGATTGTAATTTCTTCCATTTGTTTTCATTTTCTGTTTATATTTCGTTGATATTTTCGTCACCAGCATGGCAACGCGTAAAGCCCATGTTATATTTTTTTAAATTTCAAATTTATTTTTCGTGCTTATATTTAAGCCTATTTTAATTTTTAAAGGGATTCTGCACATCTACAGGAAAATACCTTTTCAACAGTATGCGTAGATTTTCCCTGCAATGCACACGAGCTGAGAAAAAAGGTTTTAAAGAAACATGCTTGCCTATTAATATATAGATAACATCATTATTACGCTGCTTAAGGGGATGTGGTTATACAGTTGTAATGTATACATATAGTTAAACTGCCAGTGTCTGAGCAACTGCCATTGAATATAAACGCATATGTTTTCGTCTAGTTTACGTGAGTCACCCTGCACCTGCCTACGTGTCATTTCAACAGGCACACAGCACACAACACTGAGCACTAGTTCCTCTACTATAACTAGACGTGCTCAAGGTGTTTCACTTTTAGCTGTCGATTCTTATTATATGGTTGTTGTGGTTATTTTGTATTGTTATGAAGGTGATTTGAATTTTCTTTTGCAATTTCTACTACACGCGTTCAGTTCGGTTAATCTGTTTAACGTAGGCCAAACTGTCCGTGTGTATACACAAGTTTGATCAAAAGGTGTGAGATAAAGCCATACATCTGATAGTGTGTGTGGGAGTTCAGTTGCTTAAACCTGCCGTTCTACGTCGAGCCGATTCAAACGTGTAAAGCGGACTTTTAATCTGCGAAATCAGGCTAGTAGCGTTTATCGAATTGACTGTCCAACTTAAGTGAACCAGATTCAGTGAACTCTCTATTGAAATAAAACATGTTAGATTGAACCTTGTATTTCTACCCTAAATTTTATATTTTAGGGAGAGGTGGGAAAATGCATTTACGTACCCAGGTGGCTAGCCTGTAGTGTGGGACTCCAACACTAAGGCCCAGAGACTACCCACTAAAAACCTCCTCTACTTTTCGCACACTAGCCTGGGAACACTTGTCGCACTTCGTCAGAACTAGGCCGAGTTTGCCTAAGCCAAAAGGGCTTACTCCGTGTCTAGCCGTTCAGACTAGCTTTCCTTGCAGCCTTGTAGGCCGGGAATCTTCTGGCTTTCATAGCGGCACGTCTGGCTTTCACACAAGCTATCCGAAGGTTTGAGATCCCTAACATTATACCTATCTAATATGATATAGTTTACTATAAGTAGTTATCCTATAAATTTGGCTTGGTTCAAATGAACGATCGACAGAAAACAACAAGCCTTCTTGTTCTCTAAGTTTCTACATCTTTTACATGTGAATCTAGTTACACAAACGCTGTAGTTAGTAGTGATAAGAGGTAAAAGAAAACAAGTGGATGAAGCGTTTTGGCAACCAACTCCAATGCTATCCTCCCTGATTCCACTGACTGATGACACTTTCCCTGAGTGTTTCCCAGGGAAAGCGAGGCAGTGGGACGTACAAGTGCCAGTCACCCCATGAAACATATCTCGTACTCGTACAATACCACATTACACGCATCTGGAGCTCGCATTGCATTGTGGGGCAGTGGACCACATCACGTGACTAACAATAGGCTTGAAGTTGGCCACATCTTAGAAACCAACTACCTATTGATGAATCGGTTTTGTTCAGGGAACACAGGTTTTCTGTCCCTAAATTGATCATATAAAGTTATTGTTAGGTATGTTAGTGTGTAAGGGTGTGTTGGGATAAAGTAATTCTGTTGATCCATAATTTAAAATAAACTGTATCAGCAAACTGATACATTCTTTATCCCATCAGGATAATTATAATGGGTAAGCCGAGGGTTTCGTGGGGAAAATCACAAAAATGGTAATAACTTTTGAACCATAAAGTTTACAGTGTTAGTGGTCCTACCATTTTGTTCAAGATTAAAGAGACTAACATACAAAATCTTTTATGGAATACTAGCTGTTACCCGCGGGCTTCTCCCGATAAACTGAAAGTCCTATCTTACTAATATTATAAATGTGAATTAATTCATAAATAGATTCCCACAATTTTGATAAAGCATCAACAGGCATCGAAATCATTTTCAAAAACGTGGTTTAAATCAATTTGGCAATTCTAATATTAAGTGTAATTATAAGAATAACATAGAAACCTTGCAAGCTGTCAGGGCAGAACCCTATGAGGGTATTAAAATAAAATGCAACTTGTATTTCCATTAAGTCTGTGGTTATATTGGCTTTATTCATGGGGAAATCAGCAAAAATCACATCATCAACATCTTTCTCAAATACACGCTGATTACTTTATTGGTCGTCGGGACTCTTTTTGTCAATTATTTAGCACTAGCTGGCCCGACAGACGTCGTCCTGTCCTAATGTGGTTTTATGTCAAATGCTCGTTTATTTTCAAGATGAGCTCGTTCGCATGGCTCACATATTCACGTCCGTTGTATTTGCTATGTGGTAACTAAATTAATGTCTTAAAAATACAAAAGTGATTATAAATTATAACACAAGTACCTACTACAACGATTTACAAAAAACCTTATTATAAATTAAAATTTAGTTGTTGATGTTATATTTACATTGAGTCAACTACGATATAAATGGTTGATGATTTAACAGTTTTATTAATTTATTAAAAAGAATGTTAATACAAAAATAGTGTTAGCATTGAAACATGTTAAGCAATATATATTTATACATCACGTTTAATGAATGAAATTTATCATGTTTTCTTCTGTTTGTTAATAGCTTAGTGATGTTTTCATCTCTAGAATCTTGTTTTAGTGTTTTCAAGGTAGGTACAATAAACAGATTGTTTTCTACCCTTATGGCGGTTAACCAGAAGACCTTGACATTCAGCTAGGTGTAACATGTGATCACTGAACACGTGAGTTGCTACTTAACTACCAACGCATACTTCAATGGAAGTACATATAGTAGGCACAAAGTTTGAAATCGAGCAGAAACTTGGCATTAGAAACATTTGTATAGTGGATATACAGCCTAATTTCGTACACATTTATCCAACTATACTACTGGTATGTATAGTGCTAGAATTTTATCAGATGTGTTTATATATCAGCCAGAGCCTCTGTGAGTTAACCATGTTAATCATGTGTATGGGTGTGTAGTGAGAGTGTATCTATGTAGGTTAAAACTATTTTTAACCCTCACTGGTTCCTCTCAGTGAATTATCTCAAGTATAACACAAAGTATAACATTTTGTGTGAAATTGCTAAACATTACTCATTTGATTCTTACAGATTCTTCTGTATTTAATATTTATTTTAATAATTATTTAACTTGTCTGATTTCTTGTATTCATATTTAATTCACCATCAAGCTTATGTTTTTGATGATTAACTCCTTCCGCATGCACAGGAATCACATATGAAGGAAATTTTCCAAGAATTTAACAATTTGTATGTGTGTATCTTTTTTTTCTAATTTTACATATAATGAATAAGGTATTACCGTAGGTCTCATAAAATTGAGTGTTTATTTTTAAACGTTGTATTTATTTTAGTATATTTCAAATACGTATGATAATATTTGTTTGGTCATAAAATACCAAAAAATATTAAATAACATCACTGAATTTTTTTCATTTAACCATTGAATACTTCAGAATCCAATAGCCTTGTGGTGCTCTCCTAAGAATCTGACGGTTACCGGATTTATTCTGAAAAAGGTACCAAAATTTTAGATAGAAAGTTTCACTTTTTGATGATCGAAACATTGGCTTAGCTGTTCTTAATGAACTTTTAGTATATAGCTAAGCTGTTAATTTTAGTAACAAAGCTACGCAAGGCATCTTACTCAAACCACACTCATTTCTACGCCATTGGCATGTTGTATTGCAGAATGGCAAACCCTAAGGGCTATAAGCTGTTCGAACCCCTGAAATGTTTGTGTTGATACCGGGCATCGAACCCGTCACTCTTGCACAGAAATCCGTGACGTTATTACTACTTGGCTTGCAAATACATATTTCATTGCCATTTAGATTGAAATACGCCTTAGCAGTGTCCCATCTCGAATAGGTAGTAATCTATACTACCTATTATATAAAAATCTAATGGTGTCTGTCTGTATGTGTGTTACTTATAGACGCAAAAACTACTGAACCGACTGAGCTTAAATTTTACAAAAATATAGCTTGAATGGTAATAAAAAACACAACAATACTGACCTTGGGCTTTGCTCCTTTGTCTTTAAAAGTCCTGAGGCGAGAATTTTAAAAGTAAGTTGGATTGGTCTCCATGGCTGCAAAGAGAATACTCACAATGTTTAGGTACTTTTGGTTAGACAGTTCAATGTAAACAAGCTTGAACTGCCAAATTGCATATTTCACAATTTCAGACAGCTGATATAAAGAAATTAAATATAATATTTTACACAAATAGTTGTAAAATTTGGTATTTTCTTGTAATGTATAATTTACTGTAATTCTCCTTCGTTCTTGAAGGGTAGTTATTTGATGAACAGCCGTTCCCGCCCGCCGCCGATCATGTATTATTCCCCGATGGAGGACGTCTTCAACTGCCTCGTTCCCTGCACGCGATATTTGATATCGACAATTGTCCCCACGAGGCCTTAAACGTAATTGATTTCCAGAAAACACAATGCTGTGTGAGATCAAACTTACGGGTGTGTTGTATTTTTTACGACAACCCCCAACCAACAAGGTTTATTAGTGACTAGAGAACCCGTGCGGCTCAATGAGCCGCATAGTATGAAACATAATCCCGAGGAAAACGTTAACGTTATGCTTAAATTAGAGTAATTCTAGTTAAATCTTAGAGTTGTTTAAACACTTGTTAGAAACTAATTTTAAATAGGTATCTATATTTTGCGTCGTCAAGGTTCACCTACATTATTTCTGCTCTCAGTTTTAACTGATAAATAACTTCTAATGAATACTAAACGATCTCCTTCAATTCGAGTTAACATGATGCGAAAGTTTTTCCAGCATTGTGAATTGAAGAAAACTGTTGCCTTACTGATAACCTGTGTTAAGTAATTTAAGTTGGGTTATTTTATTTCTTTGATTTGAGACATCCTCCTAATAAAACAAATTTTCTCCTTAGAGAATCCTAACAAGTTGGGTGATACAGAATCAACCATTTCATGTGCTCCATTTTTTACTTACAAACTCTGGGTTACCAACTGGACAGCCATAATCTGCTTTGAATAGGCTAAAAAAGCAACACCATTGAAAGTTGGTTAACTATTTTAACCAAGTGAATGTATATCTGGATAGGTATCTGTTAGACCAGGCCGCCTCTCTATTTCCACTCTCTTCATATGCATAAGATATCTTATTATTAATTGTCTCATTCTCCCGTTTTAAATATTTCTTCTTTGAACTTGAGGTATTTTCTGTTCTTCCAACAAAACTGATTAACTGTTTACTTGGTCTTAACCTCCTGAATATTACAAACATTAATATTTACTCCCAAAAAGCTAATGAGTTTCTTTTTATAAACAGCTGTTTTTTGTTTTAAAATTTGTTCCATGTATTTCTTATGGGGAAAATCCGACCTTTGGGAAGGTCTCACGCCCTTAAGAGTGGGAATTTCAAAATTCTAAAACCTTATTGCAAAACTACATATTGAGACGAATCTTTTGACACCTTAAACATTGAAATTGGTCCACAAATAAGGGAGGAGTTGCGTTAACAAAAAACGGCTTCACGTATTATATATATAGATAGATAGATATAGAGAAATCACCAACACAGTAAAATTCATCCACCGTAACCTGCGATTAAATGGAACCTTCAGCTGTTATAAGACCACGGCCCCCAAAAAACCATCGATAAGGACAGCTGGGTATAGTTTCGAACCTTCAAATAGATATACTCAACGCCTTGAGATATACTGACCTTACTTGGGATCAAATCTGATATATTATCAAACGAGAGAAAAGAATTTATTTGTAAAAATAAATACCTCTGCCTTAAAAAATAAGGTTGCCAAAGACACAGAAAAATAGTAAACATAAAATATCGAAGGATTATACAGCTATAAGACTGATTAATTTTGATGTTTTCCATATAGATGATTTCTCATTATGGCCAATGAACCTCTTAATGTTTCATGAATAATAATTTTCAAAAAGGATCTGTCCAAATTATATTGTTTCCAAAAGTTCACAAAAAATTTTGATAATGTTCCTCTAGAACCAATAAACAATCCAATCACCTCAATTTTCGAAATTTTAAAATTTTGCTTGAAATATTCAAAGGTAGAATCATAAATTTTTTTCTTTTCTTCATTTACTTCGTTAGCTTGATTTATGTTTATTTCAAATCGAATTGTAGGATCGAGAATTATGCCTTTGTTAGTTTCTCTTTCAATCAATAAAATATCAACTCTTCTGGTGCTTCCGTTAGAAGAAAGACAGTGTACTTCTTCTTGCACTTCCCATGTATTATACCTTTTTCGGAAGGCATTTGCTATGATACTTCTTATTTTGTGGTGCCTTGTGTTTCTTAGAAGTTCACCAAACGGACAGAAGCCAAGGGCATGTGCAAGGGTTTCAATCTCACCACAGGCATGCCTGCAGCGGTTATTGCCCTGACTTCTGCCGTGGAGAACACGCACTGACACCACATTTGCAATCATTTTTATACTGTCTTTCCACTCAGATTCTGACAAACCTTCTTTATTATTAATACTTTTATTTCCCGGAGTATAGTCCTTGAAAAGTTCAACACCTTTACCCTTCTGTTTTAAGCTTTTCCAATTTTCAAACTCTTTTTCTCTTAAGTCATTTCTTAATTTTTGGGTATTTATTGTTTGATTACGATCAATTTCTTCTAGGTGTAATTTTTTTAAACAAATTGTTTCTATCCGTTTAAATTTGTCTTCATTTATTGTATAACAATTTTTAACCCGTCTGAGTATTTGTATAGAATTAAGTTGTTGAATATATGCTTCCCATTGAGCCTTGATTAATCCAAGTCCTTTATATTTTTTTGGGCTATATAACATAAAATCTGGGGTGTCAGTTGGTAAAACTGTCTACAGTGTTAGTAGTTTTCTTTATTTCAACGTTTTACTTCTGAACGAGATATATATTTTTTACGAAATACACATAAATAGGGATTTCTACTACGTGTTTAATCATCAACCGGAGGACACACTTAGCAACCTAAATCTTAACCAACAGCAGAGTAGGCCTACAATCTGTCAACATGTCCTTACGTCAAATAGTGTTTGTCTTTATATGTGTCAGTCAAACGGATTATTCTTTACTGTATTACTATACATGTGTCGGGGATGCTGCATCTTGTTTCGTCGTTGACCTTGCATGTACTAAAAGTAAACTTATTGTATTTGTTCTGAAAGTAAACAATGTTATATGCTGTAAAATTTGAGGACTGTTTTTATTATTGATTGGCACCTTGGAGTGCCGAATATCTAGCAGGTACACATTTTTTCCCTTGGGCATATTTTCCATTAGTTCCGTCCTTTACTATTTTCTTTTTAATGTTGCAGGACGAGGAATGATTTGTAAATTGTTTTAGTTTGTAAAAACGTACCTATCTAAAGTCGTTGAAATGAAAATAGATATCGAGCAATAAAGTGCTTCTTACAAATACCGGGCAGAAACATAACTCAATATCATAACATAGACAAACCGACACAATTCTAAAAGAATATGTTATAATGTTATATCTATGATCAAAATTGGTTGAGTAAAAAAATTATTACTAATCTACATGATAGCATTTTGAATCGAAGGTCCAACATGATCCAACGTATACATGATTCAAGTGGACTCCTCGGCCCACTGTAAATTCTGAAACATCTATGATCTATGTCTGAAGCTTATTATGTCTGGTTCAAGTTGGTGACACTGAGCGCTAGTGTCGACAAAATGTTGTTCCTCTCATTACAGGTTTCACTTAACGATTTGTATTTTGTATTTGTGCTCTACCTTTTTGTTACGAAACCAGAGGGCGAGCAATTGTTTATAATTAGGTCGAGTTATTTTGCTAAATTAGTATTAAAATAAAATAAATAACAACGACCAAAATGTAAATAAAACACCCCCCGATAGACACCGGAGACCGGACTGCACTAACATTACAATCGTCTTCAGCTGATCCATAAAGAGGAGGTCTATAAGGGCGGGATCCATAGGGATGACAATCTATAAAGGAGTATATTTAATCTATACGTAGTATGATGATGAAAAGTTGTTTTGAAAAAATCGTGTTTAACAAGATAATGTTACATAGTACTGGTGTCTTACTCATGGACACACTTTTCTAGATCTAAATAGCACTGACGTTTCAAACTCCAGCTGATTGAGTGACGAATGAAGGAAGATTGCCCCATTGCCCGTAGCCCGTGTCTGTCTGTCAGTCAATTCAGAAGTTTATCAACATCAACCGAACCGAACCGTCCAAAACCAAAACACTGAAGACGCTAAACGAATGGTGGATAAGTAGTTGTGTTATGCTATTTTTATTTGGTAAGTCTTGTTTGATCAAGAAACAATTATACTAAAACCTTTCGTCAAACTTTTTGACTTACTTTCGTTAGTTTTATATTTAATAAGTAAGTGTTTAAGATAAGTTAACCATGTTACTTATTTAATCCTAGACAAATTTGACAAATACATTGTGTCTTACCGGGGGGGTGCACGGGTGTTGTCACATTTTCTAGATGTTTTTACAAATTATTTAATCCTGATTGCTCAATAGAATGTATGTGATAAATTTTGTACACCTTATTTAAAGTTAGGTAACTAAATCATGAAGTAAAAATTAATCTTTATTTATTTATTTCATACAGAAACACCATTATTACAGTAAGACATTGGCAGATTGTACTGTTTTGCATGAAAATATCTGCACTGTTTTTATTTTGTCAATGCCTTTTTGCATGCCTTTAGGTTTAGGCTCATGGAATCTTTCCTCACAAAATAGTTAACATATCTACAAAGAGGGATTTTCTATGGAACATTTATGAAATGTTACCTATAGGCTACCTAGTTAATACATTAATTTGAAATGTCTATCTTTGTATACTGTTTCTAGGAGACTATGATGTCTATCCAAATAACAAAAAGAATAACTTAGGCTACAAATATGTTAGGTAGGCCTAGGTACCAATAAGATGGTACCTAAGTTAATATCATTAAAGCATACCGCAGATAAAAATATCAAAAATGCCTTGATTGTAGAAAGTATTATATAAAGTTATCAAACGTTTTCTTTTATACTTAACTAGCCTAACATAAAATTACCTGTGGTAAATTAATGTTTTTTACCCTAGGCATCTTTATCAAAAGAGAACAAACTTTTAGGTTAGGGATAAGTTAATTTTGTGTATGACTATAGATTAAGCATAAAATTTACTCCCTTCGTTTATAATCTTATTGGCATCTGGTTTCACAATGGATCTTTCTTAAAAGGATCGAACCAGCTCCCTTATGATAAGGCGGGTACTATAACCACTAATACGCCTACCCTAACAATTTTTATTACCATTTAAACAATGTAAGTAATAACTTATGACAAATTAGGTAGCTTATTAAGTTTAAGCTACGCCTAAAAGATTGATTCTCTAAGTTACTTTATGAACATTAGGCCTACTTACCAGACTAATGTCAAGATCAATAATTGTTCACCACCATCTTGAAAAAAAAACACAGGTCCCCTGCTGGTATTTAGTATTTTTGGAAAAAGGATAGCCCTAGCTCCACCACAACCCTAAACTTTACCACCTTCATAAATCAGATGTGTTTAAACTTTTGATGCTACATGGCGATACATTTAAAAAAATCATCTAGGCCTAATCATAAATATTAAGCTTTTCCTTGTTTTAGAATTTTTTTTACCTCATTAAGTAATTGGTACGCAAATGACAAATGACATCCTGAGGATAGAACTTACCCGACTTGGGTTCATTCCAAGCCAACCAGTAACCACAGGAAATAGACGAATCAGATTTGCTGCTGCATGCATTATAAAGCTTCTGAATATACAACACACGTGTGTAGGCTATGCTTGATAGGACACAACACCAACACGAGGCATATTTAGAGATTGTTTTGTTTACTTACCTAACAAAAGGCCAATGTAGTAACAAGAGAGGCGCACTCAAATCACGCACCAAAATGGAGGTCGACATATAAACTGTGCACATGGGGTAGAGATAGCCCTCAGGTCGCCTCCTTAAACTACGCACATCTACCCTCCTGAGAAATCTCATGATTGATTTAAATAAAAACTATTGTCATTATACATTTAATACCTTTACGGTAGTGTAGTATTTTTTGTATCCTATGAATTAAAAAAATTTTTACTAACCTATTTTTGTCGTTGTTTAATTAATCAATCTCGTTAGTTTTCCTCCTGCCCTTTGGGACTTTTGTTGTGTTAAGCCGCACTACTTGTCTGACTTAATCGATTATTTTTCAAAAATTACAAATGGAAATACACCTATAAAACTGAAAGTAACGATTTATGTTAACAGTTAGCCTTCTAAGCAGCAACTGAAGGACAGTCCAGTGTAACTGAGGAATAATGTTGACACATAAAAGTCAAATTTCCTGGTTATTGGTGATTAGTCTGGTCGGGTGCAAAGTACGTTATAAAATTCTCACTAGATCAACGGAGTGTGGTATTACCCGGTTACCGAGTGTAGTGTACTGAATCAGCTGATACAATTTAAATGTGTTTTCAATACTTTGTTTACATTGTTGTTTGTTTACGTTTGACATAACAACAGAGTTACTTGGTGTTTCAAATATAACTTTTCTTACGAAAATGTCTTGTTACTTTACATAATTAACTCACAGCACTACAAATGGCGCAGTCTACTAAACGGACCGACGATTTACGTATAGATGCTTTTGATGGTCATTCTGAAGAATGGACTTACTGGCTCGAACGTTTCAAGATTGCATTACGAAACAGAGGAATCAAGAATGAGGATACAAAACGAGACTTGTTGCTAGGGAACCTTGGACCTCAACCCTTCAAGCTAGTATTTGACCACGCACGACCTGATCCCATCAGTAATCTTCACTTTACAGGAGTTATTGATATACTTAAGAAATACTACACACAAAAATCCGCACCACTATCACAGCGGGTTATCTTTAGTCGCCGTTTCAGACAAGAAGGTGAATCTGTTAGTCATTTTGAATTTGCTTTGCGCGAAATTGCAGGTCTCTGTGACTTTAGTGACAACTTAGACGAACGGCTGAGAGATCAGTTTGTTCTGGGCATCAACAATGATCGCTGGCAACTTGAACTTTTGCGCTTACATGCTACGACAGATACTACATTTGAACAAGTCACAAACACTGCTACTTTATTGGAAAATGTTGACAATCAACAGTCACAATTCCGTAATACACGTTCAGTCAACAGAATAAGCAACAGGAACAAGAAGAATGCTTTCGAAACGATACCGTTGAAACAAGAAACAAAAGGAAACACTTCGAAACAAAACATCTTACATCTTAACAAGAGAACTGACTGCATTCGGTGTGGTTACAAGAAACATACACAAGGAACGAGCTGTCCCGCTGTCGATGCCACTTGCAACGCCTGTGGAGGACTGAATCATTTTGCACGCACTTGTCTTAAAGTGGGTAATGCAGTCATTATCAAAGGTAAGCGACTTAACATGTTAGAGGCAAAAAACTCGTCTTGTAACTCTAGTGTTAAATCTTTTTCTGATACAGATCAAATCCAAGCGATTAATAAAGGGTCGAAAGTAATGCTTTCAGTCAAGTTAAACAATCATACAATTTCAATGTTGTATGACCCAGGTGCAGCGTTCAGTATCATTAGCAGAAACATATGGCGAGATCTAGGAACTCCTAAACTATTTCCCACAGAAAATCTTAATGCATATACAGGAGTTCTAATTGAAACTATGGGTAAAACGTATGTTTCAGTTGAAGCTTTTGGTTCCAAACGTAAGTTACCGGTAATTGTTGTTAAGAAAAACGATATACCTTTGTTCGGCCTAGACTGGGTTCTTGATTTTAACTTACCACTGCCACCTGGGGCTCAAATATGTACATTGTCCAAACAGCAAACAGAACAAGTAAGTGAACAGATTGTTAATGACATTGTTAACGGTTTTCCAGAAGTTTTCAGTCCCTCTTTAGGTACGATTAAAAATCACAAGGTATCTTTTCACATGGCTTCAAATGCAGCTCCTGTAGTTTCAAAACCACGGCCAGTTCCTTTTGCTTTACGGGAACCTGTGGAAAATGAAATTCAACGATTAGTAGACAGTGGAGTTTTAGAACCAGTCGATGCCAGGAATGAACCTATCATTTGGGCTTCGCCCATAGTAATAGTGGTAAAACCGTCTTGAGCTATCCGCATATGCGCGGATTTCAAAAATACTATAAACAAACATATGCTCCCCGATAAATATCCTATGCCTACATTCGAAGAGATCACCTCAAAACTTACAGGTGGCCAGGAATTCTCCGTCATAGATCTCAAAGATGCATATCTGCAGATGGAGGTCGAACCATCGGCACAACAGTACCTGATTATTTCTACTTACAAAGGATTTTTCAAGTACAAACGCTTACCCTTCGGAATCAAAATTGCCACCGGGGTTTTTCAATGCAAGATGGATCAAGTACTGGCAGGCTTACATGGAGTCGCTTGTCTCCTTGACGACGTCATAGTCACAGCCCCAACGAGAGAGGAACATATCGAACGTGTCAAAGAAGTGTTAAGACGTTTTCAAGAATCTGGAATTCGTGTCCAGACATCAAAATGTAAATGGTTTCAAGATTCCGTTAACTATTTGGGTCACAGAATTGATAGAGCTGGTATACATCCAACGACAGAACATCTGGAAGCAGTGAAAAACATGCAATCACCGAAAAATGTGAAAGAGTTAAGATCATTTCTTGGGTCGATCAATTACTACAGTAAATTTATTCCCCATTTACAGTCCTTGTGCGTTCCATTACACAAACTGCTAAAGAAAGGCGTGAAATGGCATTGGAACGAAAACCATGAACAGGTAGCAGCAAAATTGAGGCATCTTCTTACTACAACAGACACGTTGGCTCACTATGACGAATCCCTACCTCTCATCCTCGCAACTGATGCGAGTGATATTGGTGTTGGAGCTGCTCTTTTCCAAAAGTATCCTGATGGGACTGAAAAACCTTTAGCTTTTGCGTCAAGGCGCCTTGATCATGCTGAGTGCCGATACAGCGTGATAGAAAAGGAGGCGTTAGGTTTGGTTTTTGGAGTAACTCGTTTTGAACAGTACCTTTATGGTAGACATTTCGAAGTTCGAACGGACCATAAAGCATTGGTTAAAGTCTTCGGTGAACATGATTCAATTCCGAAGGTAGTTTCAAATCGAATCGCTAGATGGGCATTAACACTGAGTGCCTATGACTACTCGATCAACTATCAACAGGGCAAAGATAACAAAACAGCCGATCTATTATCAAGATTTCCCTTGCAAAATACGATAAAATCTACAGAGGAAGACCAGGGTGGCAGTAACAAAGCACACCTTTTCCATTTGCGTTCACAGGATCTACCAATATCGACAAAGTGTTTGCAAGAAGCGACAAAAACTGATCCAATACTTTCAAAAGTAGTAAACTATTTAAAAAGGGGTTGTTGGCCTTTGGAAAATAATGAAGACACTAACCTACAACCGTACTACAGCAAACGTGAAGAACTTTCCTTTGAGAATGGAATTCTACTTTGGTTTGGGAGATTGGTCATACCTGCGAAACTTAGATCAAGAGTGATGGAAATACTACATGAGGGACATCCAGGTATTGTAGCTATGAAAGGGAAGGCACGTTTTCAAGTCTGGTGGCCTAAACTGGACAAGGACTTGGAAGAACACACTAGACATTGCAATGGATGTCAAGAAAACAGAAGCAAAGATCCTGAAATGCCGTTATTCTCATGGCCTGTTCCTGGAGAAGTTTGGTCACGGATCCACATCGATTTTGCCGGACCCTTCATGGGGAAAATGTGGTTGATTGTAGTAGATGCTCGGTCAAAATGGCTTGAAGTATTCCCGATGTCGTCAACTTCAACAAAGTCAACGATCAAAGCTTTAGAAGAGTTATTTTCAAGATTTGGCTATCCAAAGGGTAATTTTAAGCGATAATGGACCACAGCTAACATCCTACGAGTTTCAAACCTTTTGTAAGAGCCTAAACATTAAACATGCTCGAATCACCCCCTATCACCCAAAAAGCAATGGGTTAGCGGAACGATGTGTTCGTACATTCAAAGAACGCATGAATGCTTCAAAAGGAAATGCTGGGACTTTCCAAGAAAAACTCAACAGCTTTTTATTTGCTTACAGAACGTCACTGAGAAGATCTACTGGAAAAACTCCAGCATTTATGATGTTTGGTCGCGAATTACGCTCCAAATTAGACATGTTGTTTCCTGACGTTGAGCAGAAAAACGACGAAGAGTTGGTTCAACAGCGGCTACAAAAACCTGGATCAAAAGAAAAAGTTTTTAAAGAGGACGACAATGTATGGGTACTAGACAAATCTGGAGCTGGGTTCAAGAAAGGAACGATTGTGAAAGTGAATGGTCCTTACTCATATGTAGTAAATACAAATGGACTAAATAGACGATGCCACGCAGATCAACTTCGTCTGGCTTAACTCTTAGAAGAAGGGGGGACGATGTAGTGTACTGAATCAGCTGATACAATTTAAATGTGTTTTCAATACTTTGTTTACATTGTTGTTTGTTTACGTTTGACATAACAACAGAGTTACTTGGTGTTTCAAATATAACTTTTCTTACGAAAATGTCTTGTTACTTTACATAATTAACTCACAGCACTACACCGAGAAATAATTACGTTACATTGTTCACCTACTGGTGATTTTCATGATTCCTTTATTGAACGAGAGATGATGCTTAGAGGATGAGAATCTCCAAACCATAATTTCAACTTAAGGTTCCATATAGTACAACTATAATCATTGGTAAGAAATGTAGGGTCCTTGAAACTGTGGAACGGGTTAAGTGCCAATAATGTTATCCTGATAATATAGTATTTTGCACGTGCATTAATGGCACTTGTATATCGTACTAGATATCCTAGTAATATACTTAGTGGGTATAGCGGCTAGTATTTTATAATAAGTTAGTGGTTGAGTATTGCTTTCCATTAAAGCATTCTATTATTGCCAATGTATTGTTATGTAGGGAATGAGACATTAGAGAGTCATTGAGGCAGACGCTGAGGACATTCTGAGGCACCTGCGGGTCATGTGCGGGGTTCAGCTTAGTTGATAGGGGTACCCTTTCGGGGATTAGGACATTGTGCGTCGTTTGTATACACCCAACAAGACCAGGGTTTGGACCCTTCCCTTCAAAACATTTAAGGCCAGGCACACACAGGCGATTTTGAGTCTAGCAACAGTTGCGCGACTAAAATGTTCACCATTGTTTTAAATTGGAGTGCGCACACCAAGGAAACAGTCTAGGGACAGTCGCGCATCTGTTGCAACTGATGTTCCCGGACCCAATTTGCCAGAGACAGCTCTGCGACTCAATTGTCGTGGGACTGTCGCTCCAGGTTTGGTATCCATTGAAACAAAGGTAGACGCGCACATATGCGACTAAATTGTCGCTGTGTCGCTCAGTCTCACCCCAGGAATTCAGCTACTCGTGGCCTAAACTGTCACTAGTGTTTGCTCTCTTTTTGTTGTCTGAAGTTTTTAGAAAATTACTTAAATATGAGTGTCCGTGATGGAACAATTAATTGATGAAGTCGAGAAGAGGCTGCCTTTG
Organism: Macrosteles quadrilineatus; assembly: GCF_028750875.1. NCBI lineage: Eukaryota > Metazoa > Arthropoda > Insecta > Hemiptera > Cicadellidae > Macrosteles > Macrosteles quadrilineatus. Next base: position 98,778,318 of record NW_026542596.1, read on the forward strand.
TATTTTAAGTCATTGAAAGACTATTCACAGGCTGCTGACTACATTTGGGATGAACCCCAGTATCTTCTCTTCTTCTTTCACGCGCGAAACTTCAACAACAAAGCACCTACTACGGCTGCATCATTGAAATCCATTCGGTACTATAACGCTGTTAACGAATGTAATGTCCAACTTACGTCTTACGATTCACGACTAAAAAGTTGCCTGTATGCGCATTCCAGCTCGACTGTCGCTAGAAGACTTCAGAGTCTCCGAGTGGGTTGCGCAACAGTCCCCCAATTAGTCAGGCATCTGTTGCTAGACTCAAAATCTTCTGTGTGCGCCTGGCCTAAGAAATGTGAATGGCATGAATATACTCTCACAAAAAAAAATTATGACCATCTGGGATGGAAGGATATGGCTTTGGAATGTTCTGGGTTTTTATCTTCCTTGGTGTCCGGCCGGAGAAACATTTTCCTGAAAATTTGCATTTTACTCACCGTACCTCACACTTAATATAGCCTACATTTGTTCCCTAAATGGATCATTTTTATCGATTCGCAACTGTGAGAGCCATAAATGGACATACAAGATAATTAATACAAATACAAAATAAAACAAAGCAGAACCAGCCCTTGAGACATGGCTCGAAACTACTGTCGGTGGACATTGCTGTCTACATAGACACACATTAGATGTGTATCTATGAAAGTGGTTGGTGTTAGCATCTACTTTAATCATCAAATAAATAAAGAACAATCAATAACTTTATCAACTCTATAGATCTTAATCAATAATTGTTGTTTTTTTGAATATAATTTGTTTCAATTCGAGTTAACTCATCCCATTTATTATCTATTATTTATTATCTATTTGTTCAAAAATATTGGTTTCTATTTTCTGAGTCGGTTTAGCTCTTCTACTTGACCTATTTTTAATCATTTTGGTCTTAAATTAAAGGTATGCCTACACAGATTTGCCATCAAGCATCATCATTCATTTATATACTGTATTAATCGATCAAAAACTGTAAATTTAATTTACACCACACTACACTGTTTTAACAAATTTTCCATGCAAGGATTTAGTCCAGAAAACAGCCGATTGTCGCTAGCTTAATCAAATGGGGTTTCATTACGTACTAACTGTATTGTAATGAGTTTTTACGGGACACCAATCAGCTGATTAAATTTTTGTAATGAGTGGTTTATATGCAAAAACATAAAGAGGGGTTATGATTAGTGAAAAATAATCATATAGTCGGTAGGGGATTTGTACAGATTTTTTTATTGTTATGCCAGCTTAAAGTGGTATGGCGTAAAATATCGTATGTCACTCGTCCAAAATATGTTTACAGATCTCGTATGGTAATCCTGCACCCGACTAAGTCTCGCACGGGAACGACCACACTCGTCCGGTAAACACCTATTTTCAGGACTAGTAATTTAATATACTATCTAACAGTATGCATGGATTTTCTCTGCGGTGCACTTGAGCTGAGTAAAAAGGTGTTAAAGAAACATGCTTGCCTATAGGCTATAGATTTTGTTCCTATCAATTAATGATAAATCCTATCAATTTTAGCATTTATTTTTTAATAGATTATTATGCATGATGACAAATAATTAATTAAGCATATCAATTTGTTTTCAAAATAAGATAGATGGGGTTGAAAATATGCTTTAAAACTTACTCATGAGGTCTTCAAATTGAAATGGAAAATCGTGAGTTTGAATCATAGTTTAAAAAGGGGTTTTAAGTCTTGTGAGATTTTGTTGCACTTGAAAGCCAATTAGATCAAGTTATTGTTTGGAATAGCACACACCATCAGATAACAGAACACACAAATCTTAGACAACATCAGTGAATAGGTGGGCCAGCTATAGTGATTAAGCTACATTGATAAAGCCATTTTTTTTTAATCTGCATGGATAGTAATATACATTTATGTAGAAACATTGGTAAAGCTGCAATAATACAGTAAAGATTTAGATAATCATTTATAAGTCAGCATTGATAAGATTAACAACATCTATAAATACAATTGTATTGATATAACAACATTGACATTGCAAATCGAAATCGGTTTAGCAACATTTAATTATATTTCAACATTGATTCTGCATTAGAGTAGGCTACAGTAACAATTTAAAAGATTATATCGCTTAATTGTTTAGCGGCATTGACAAGGTGCATTGATACAGCAACATTTATATTTAAACAAAATCACTACCTAGATATGGGTACATTGATATAGCAGTATTGATAGTAATCATTGATACAGCAACATTGATACTCAAGACTCTGATGTGATATGATATGTGTAAACAGATTATTGATTGTAACCCAGCACCGGCCGGTGGCTTTGTGAAGCAGTTGCGGCACCAGTGTGTTGTGTGTCACTGTCAAGTGTCCGCCTGTCTCATTAACTGATAATAGTTTTGTTTTAGGTCTCCGATGAGTCATTAGTTCCGTCAACGATTGATCTGCGCAATTCAATGTGAGTATTTCGTTGGGAGACAATATCGATTGGCAGTAAGTATAGTGCTTAGCTGCAAAAATATTTTTCATTTTGGGTTTGAAACGTACAATTAAAATTAGGAAGTTATGGTAAAATACTTTATAGATTATCAACAGGTCTATTCTATTTTGACCAAAGTGCTGAAGGAACTTTTTGTATACATCCCAAACGCCAAGTTATTAAATAAAAATTAGTTATACAATATACAGCGTTTGAAAAATTGTTTCCAATCTCTATTTATTATTTTATTATGCTATTAAAGTTTAACTGTTAGATATGGAATATTCTTTTTTTAAGAGGTCTTAAATATTAATTAAAAACTGATTGCCAGTACCGGTAGACAATTTTATAAACTAATTTGATAGTTACAAAAATATTATTGCTAAAAGTTTTTTTAATTAGCCTACAAGTACAAGAAATTTGATAATCATTTTGTATGTGATTAGAAACAAATTTGTTGATGATATTGGTATAAAGTTAGTTACTATTTTTTTAATTGTATTTATCGATTACATCTAGATAGGCTAACTCTAACAATCTACCGTTTGGATTACTTTTAAATACCGTTTGTGTGTCATTAGAATAGAGCTTGCATCTCAGTATTAATTTCATCTTGTCAATAGCTTAGGGACATTCTTAACAATCTTTCCCTTTTAAAAAAGTTGAGAACATGTAAACGAACTTAATAGCCAGGGATCAATACAGGCTAGTTACCGTACAGTACACATAAATCATTTGCCGTTCTTGGTAACCAAGCCTTCGTTTGCCAATGCTATCTTATCGGTACTTCAATATTTAAGCTTGCCAGGTAGTGTTCAAGTCTCAACAATCGCAATACACCAGATAAGACTTGCAAACTAATTGCCAATTTTGTTGTAATAATCTATTTGTATGTTTAGATTTTACTTAATCAAACTTTGATCCTTATAATTTAGTCAAGCTTTATTTTGAGACATAAATAATTTATTTGCTCACAACATTTCATTTTCTATGATAACATAAACAAGTGCGTGGCCAAAAATATTTGATTATTTATATACCAAAAATAGTAATTAGCTGCCTCTGGCAGAGTTAAACCTCTGAAGTGATTCAAATTATTTATTGTCATTGAAAATAATGTCAATAAAAGCAAACAAAGACAAACAAACAAATTTTTATACCCAAAAGATATGGTGTACAGAGATATCTATTCTGACACATAGATAATTTAATTCTGAGTTTGTTTAAATATTACAATAATTTGTTTTACATTTGAGCTTTTTATAGGGACCTATGTCCTTACAAGCCACTAGTTATGTATAAAGTGTTGGATAAGGGCTCTAAATGCATCAAACAGTTGGCCTATTGCATAGAAATGAACAAAACTTACAGTTCTGTTAATATACATAACATATAAACCTTTTAAATTTTGGCAAACATTATTGTTTGTTGTTTAAAATTGACAATTCTTTTGAGATCTTATGCCATCTCTGATAGTTGTGGTACGGTATTAAAGTCGTAAAAAATACATTCCAGTTTTTGTAGTATCACATTAAAATTAGTTTTTAGCCTGGAGCAAATACATTTATTTATGTATTTTGTATCCAAATATTTACTTACAAACAATGTTTTCAAATCTGTTTGAAATTCTTCTGTAAAGAATAAGAATAAGAATCCTTTATTGTCATTAGAGACAGTTTTGTAATAGACATTGTCAAAGCTATAAACTAAAAATGTAGGTAGCAGAGTCTTGGACATTATCAAAGTGGAATGATATGTTACCACACATCCAATAATTAATGAGTCGAGTAGTTTTAGGATCGGTTAAGTCTCTAGTGAAGCCTGCAGTTTTGGAACGTAGTGTCTATAAGTTAAACTGTTTGTACTGTATAGGTTATTCAACATTTTCTGCCAGCCACATGTTTTACTGTTGTTGACTCACTAGATATTATTGAATCAGTTAGTGGGTGAGTCACTTACTGAGTCATTTTCATTTGTTATCTTACTAATGGCATTGTATTGAATAATGGTTTATAGGCTACCATGTAATTTGTTACAGAGTCACACAAAATATATAATTAGTTTAAAACATGTTTGAATTTATTAAAGTTTATTTTGAGGTCCTCTCTAATATCGCATTGTCTATTCCCTTCCACTGACATATTGACACATTCGACTTTGAAAGTTCAAGGTTGAAGCAAATTACAGACCTGACAATAATTTACACACCAAACAGTGTCCTGCCTTTTAAAATGCACATGACATGTATGTACATGGTTGGTTGATAAACGTCGATTATGTTATATTTTTGTTGTATTTTTTAAGGACATTTTGCAGAGAAAAAAATGTAAAGGATTGAAAGAAACTTAATTAAAAATTTTTATCACTTTGTAAATACCGTACTTAAAGAGTTCTTCTTGTTCAGACATTTTGGTTCTAAACCCTTGTTCAAACGTTTGAACAAAAAAGTGTGTGGACTACCACAAACTATCACAACATAAATACATTGCAAAATTACACGTTACGTTTAACAAAATAAGTAAAACGAGCTGTTATACTGAACAATAAAGGGGTTCACAACATGTTTGTACTGAGCTGTGCTAAACAAAATGTCAATACAACATTCATGTATACTCATTGTATATCTTTAAATGAAAAACAATTGCATTGAACAGGTTGTAAATTGATTCTTTACGTGGCTACAGACAAAGACAAGTGAGTCTGTGAGTGTGGGATCCGAACCATTCAAACACTAACCAAACGGTTCCGAACAAGAGAGATTCTACTTTAGTGAAATGTTTTAAAATCTTCTATGGTACAATGTAAGCTGTTTGATATCAATTTTTTAGAACTAATCTGTGCCTGAAGTATAGTAATTTTGTAATAAACTTGATATGTTTTACCTTGTGTTGTACAGATGGAGTCACGGACTGAGACACTGGTGACTCACCGAGTAATCACAGACAATGATACTAGCGCAGAGGTAAGAGAAAGTTAAATTTAAATTGTCTTTATTTTTTCAGGCAGATTTAGGACTTAGGCGGTTGACACAGGAAGACTGAAACCGAACTAAAGTTGAACCAACTGTTTTGTGACGCGATTACGATTGCAGTTGCGTTGGTTAAATCCGCACACGGGCGTGACTGAAATAATTGTAGTTGAGTTGAGACAGTGAATGAGTTCTAATTTTGTTATAATGATACTGTGTACTGTGTGTGGTGTTCGAAATGAGTAGTAGTGATGAAGAAGCCCTGGTGTTTTATAGACAATCAAGAAAGCGTAGAGGATGTAGAAGGTATTGGGTACATCCTTATGTTAAAACAAATATTCAATGTAGGCTCTTTGTAGCTGCATTACAAGAAACAGACACAAAATTTCAGTCTATGTACAGGATGTCAAAAAGTACTTATGAGGAGTTATTGCAGTTGGGATGCCCTATCCTTGAAAAGCGCAATACAAATAAGCGAAAAGTTGTTAAAACCAGGCGACTGAAATCACCTTCCAACCGGCAGGTCCGGATGCTTACGACTGATCGCCGAATGGTCCTCAACTAGTCGCATCGCAGTCGCACTGTGTGTACTGTCCCACCTATCTACATTGGTCGGAACGCCGATTTCAGTTGAAAAACAGTCTTCCCGTGTGTCGACGGCCTTACGGAGGGAACTTGTTCCCTCTTTTACTTAAGCTTGTGAATGACAGTGATACTAGTTGACTAATCACAATGGCTCGGAGGTAGTGTCTGACAAACTGGACATTGCTGCTTTGAGGTGCGGCCATTGGCTCCTGTCATATCACTGCAATCACCACTGGCTAGCCTATGACCACAGTTACCTAACTGTATACCACAAACACAAATAGATAAGATACATCTTTCTTGATAGTTATTCTAAGGTCTTCATATATGACCACTTTGTATGTTGCTTGTATGGAAAATGTTTATATAAAAGAAACTGATTGATGGATGATCGAACAAACTAAAGAATTACACTGCTCCTTGAGATTATTAGTTTTTACTGCACATTTCTTCAACTAGGTGTTTCTTATTCCCTAGTTGTCAAGGCTATTCTAAAAGTTATTCTTCTTTCCTTCTGAAGAAGCTTTCTTGAAGGAGTGGATATCAAATTAATTCTTTCATGACATTGTTATCTACTATCGACTACCTAAAACGCTCCTCCTCTGTCAAATCTTATTTATGTAATCGAACTACTTTTGTTGAACTGAAATACGTAAACAAATATAATCAACTTATATCTTGCCGTTCCAGTAACAGTCCGTTGAAATATGGTGTACCACAAGGATCTATATTGGGACCTTTATTCTTTTTATGTTACATCAATAGTTTAGCTAATTTCAGTGATCAAAGTAAAATCACTTTATATGCAAATGATGTAAATATAAAACTATCCGGATACCATGCAAATGATATAGAAATATCTTCTTTTATAAAACTTAATGCAATCCAACAACATTTAGCTGATTTAAACCTTTTATTAAATAAACAAAAAACTAAATATATTAATTTTTCCGCTTCAAATAGGAAAAGTGGGTCTGTGGTAAAGAATGTTTGTCTTAATGATTCCTTTATTGATGAAGTTAAGGAAACAAAATTCCTTGGTTTAACTGTTGATAGACTTCTTAGCTGGAACACTCATGTATCTCAAGTTTGTAAAAAAATGTCAACAGGTATTTTCATCCTTAGAAAATTATCACCATTTTGTGATATTAAAACCCTTAAAGCAGTTTATTTTGCTTTTGTGCACTCTCATGTCTCTTTTGGTTTGTTGGTTTATGGTAACACCTCTAATGAAAATGTAAACATGATACTTATATTACAAAAAAAAGCAATAAGAATAATAATGAAACTTAAGTGGTTTGAGTCAGCCAGAGAACATTTTTCAAATTTAGGAATAATGACAGTTTACAACCAATTAATCTATTATCTGATTCTGTGGATAAAAAAAAATCAAAATAGTCATTGTATGCTAGGTTTTAATCACAGATATGAAACTAGAAATAAGAATAATTTTTGTTTTAATAGACATAAGCGAACATTTTATGAGAAGAAGCCAACATATTCAGGCATCAAATTTTATAATTCATTACCAGAAAACATAAAATGTATAACTGATTTTGGGTCCTTCAAAAAGAAATTGAAGTCATTTATTATTGTTAAACCTTTGTACAGTTTTAATGAATTTTTTTAAGCATATGTCGTCTGTAACAGTTAATTTAATTTCTTACAGTGATTATAATTTTAATTTATTATTGTATTATATATACTTGTACTTACTAGTTTATAATAGTACTTGTTGACGCCATTCTGTACTCTATGTGTACATAATGAATAAAGAAAATTTTGATTTGATTTGATTTGATTTGAATGTATTCGCAATGCAAGTGCTTTCACCTCAATAAACTAAATTTATAATCCAAACCCATATTTGGGAGAGAACACTTAACTCTTATATAGTAAAACACACAACCTTATCTGGCCCAAGACTAAAGTATATGGTCTTGGGATTTTGACAAGACCATCTTGGGGTCCAGCTCCTCCAGTGGGATAGCTGTCCTCCCCAAACACCCAAACAATGCCATCTTACCAACTGTCCCTCAGATCAACTATACCTTCTACTCAAAGGAACAGCCTTTTTGACAGTCAGATTAACAAGTTATTGGTTAACAACACTTTCAGCCAACTTGAACTTTTTCGGAAACACTACATGTTTACAGTATGAATACCTCTACTAAAACATCAAAATAATTTTCTTGTATATTTTTCTGACATGGATAGCCTGGTAGCTTATCTATAGTGCTGCTTGGTTAGAAGGTTGACTGATCCTGAGTAAGTAAGATGCGTTTTATGGTTATTGGTCCCAATTGTGTGGGGTCATAGGGCTTTCAAATGGTGGCTAAAGAACCAGTCGATCTTAGTCAGTAACAAAGCTATCATTTCATTCGTTTACTCATCTTCTCGGTTGAGAACCCACCATGATGTGTCAGCATTGAATAAATGAAAATAAAAATAAATTTTGCTTTGACAGGTGGGTGGAGACGCCCAGTGTGGACGCAAGCCGGAGTACATTCCTCGTATCCGCTGGCCAGACCTCGCTGCTCAGCTGTTTGTACATGGCGGAGCTCTCTACGGCCTCTACCTCATGATCACCAGGGCCCAGTGGTACACTGTCCCTTGGGGTAGGTACTAGTGCTTTGCAAAGCCTTGTATTTTCCAGTTACTTTACAAAAAAATACAGACATTTCCTCATGGAATAGTTTAAATGTACCTCAGGTTACCTGCTATGTAATTCAATAGGCCTACATGTTTGTTTGTGCACTACTATAGTTTCAGGCTTCTCAAGTCCATATTCAATTATCACAAGAATATCAGGATAGGCTAGTTAAAAAAAAACACACATACAGACATACAATGTCATGCATTATTCATGCTACATTCGTATACAGATTCATGTAAAGTATAAACATGAAATGATTAAAAACTGGTCATTATTCATATAGGCAGTGTTTATTTGAGTACAAAGTAGGTGTTACCTTTTTCACTCAGTTCAAAAGTTGTAACTGTTGTTATGGACATCAATCACATTATGTTCAGTGCAATTGACTGAACAAATGAGCCAATTCCTTTTCAATTGCACCACCTTATATTTTATCCAGAACTTTTGTTTTTGCACCCAGTATATAAGGTTTGATGTAAGAACTGATTTGTTTTCCGCAGCATTCGCAATGGTCTACACGTCAGGGTTTGGTATCACAGCTGGGGCTCACAGGCTGTGGTCTCACAGAGCCTACAAGGCTAAGTGGCCTCTGCGGCTTCTACTCTGCTTCTTGTTCACCATTGCAGGCCAGGTAAACCGCTACGTGATTAAATTTTGTAATTTATAGTGGTAAACTTTGTATCAATATTGTAGTTCTTAGTAATTGCAGAAAATTACTGTACTAAATGATTCTTTAAGTCTCTGAATGATATTTTTAAGGAGTAGTGTTCGCCCCCGTTTTTGACTCAGTTGTCAGAGACAACGTTTGTCAAAAACGAAAGTTTGTATTTGTACTTTGTAGTGTACTATTGATTGATTATTTTATTACAGAGGCACGTGTACGCATGGGCCCTTGACCACAGAGTGCATCACAAGTTCAGTGAGACAGACTCAGACCCACATGACGCTAGGAGAGGGTTCTGGTTCTCGCATGTAGGCTGGCTCGTACTCACACCTCACCCTGATGTGGAGGTGAGACGCAAGGCTGTGGACATGAGTGACCTGGACAACGACCCCATCGTACTGTGGCAGAAGAGGTAGGCCTACTTACCACTAGGCTTGCTATCAAATATAAATAAATAAATATTTTATAGTGTTTTATACAAAATGCTGCTGCACCTTTTTCACGTGGTGATCAAATTGTTTTTTCATTATGACAAAATGTTTCAAAAACGGGTTAAATGTAATGTCCCAAACCTCAAATTTGGTAAATCTATCCATAAGAAACAGTTTACAAACTAAATATGTACAAATTTACAATTAATAAATATCCAAAGTGATAAAAGTCACACCCGCAATATTGGTTGTTGGTAAACAGTCAATAAAGTTCACAAAAACCGGCCTAAAATAGTGTCTCAAGTTTCTAAAAGTAATGTCACATTTCAGTCAAGGGACAATATATAATATCAAAATAAACATTTACAAATTTACAACTTATAATCACGGAGTAAACTGATAAAGTAAAATCACACCAAAACTCGACATGTTAGTTGTTGGTCAGAGATTGAGGTTAGTTAGTCAGACATATTCACAAAAAATAACCGCTGATAACTTCAGCACCAGTGGTGCAATCTAAAGCAGTTAAATACCACAATGCACAGAATTTAATGGGATCCTATCTTGGTAGTGTCAAACATAAATACCCCCGCCGCAGCAAACCTGCAGACTAAGCGAATTTCCATTTGCCTGATTGGATTTACACTAAAATGTCTCCTTAAAAATATCACTTTTATTCCCTATTTAAATAGCATTAGTTTAACGAGTACTTAGGTTTGCTGCAACAGGGAAGGTAAAAAGGTTTTTTTTTTTGTAAAATTTTAATAGTTTAGTATGAAATGAATACATTTTCCAAATTTGATCAAAATATGTTCATAAACAAGCAAACGACAACAGTTTATTTATTCTCCATAAGAATAACACGGGGATTTTAAATTTACAGTTTTTTGGAATTTTCTCCGTAACCATTAGGCGCATAATAACGCTTCAATATACTAAATTATTTGTTTTTTTAAGCTCTACAAAATGGTTTGGAAAGAAATTGCTAAATTTTATGTTTTTTGGTTCAAAAATGGGAAAAACCTATTTTCACCCCATAAAACCCCCCATAAACCCCCGTTCCCATAGTCCGATCATGCTGGTTTGCGAACTCGTTCAAGTTTATCCCGCCTTACACCTTCAAACCAAGTTTTATCAAAATCGGGCAAAAATTACTCAAGTTATCGTGCGGATGGACACACATATATATATATATATATATATATATATATATATATATATATACATATATAAAAATTTGAACGAATGGTGTTTTTGGCCTCTGGGACATCAAAATGAAAAAGTAAATCGGTCCTGGGCCTAGGTCTTACCATGAGACCTACGGTAATAGCTACTTCCCTATAGGGAAATTTGCTAAAAGGGTTTGTTTCAGGAGGAAATAACTTGTGGGGGGGGGAGGAGTCAGGCCTTGTTGACAGTGGAATCTATGAGTCAAGTCAAGTCAAATAAATCTTTATTCAGACATACAACAATGTGTACATGAATGTGTCTTAATCTTAAACTATAACTAATAGGCCTACTAAAACTATTTTCTGGATCCATTTTTTTTACATATTTACATGTTTATTTATATATTTGAACATAGTGCAGTAAATTCTTCAAAATTATAAAACTCTCCACTAATTAGAAAATTCTTAAGGTTTTTTTAACTTATTTCTGTTTTCCTCATTTCTGATGCTACAAGGTGGTGAGAATTATTAAATTTAACCCCAATATGATCAGGGCTTTCTTTAATTTTTTTCTTTTTTATGCTTTTTCATTACAAAATTTTGTTTGTATCTAGTATTGTAAGTATGTACATCTTGCTGTCTTTGCAGTTGCGACTCCCAGCTTTTAACATATAATATAGTCTTATAAATAATGTAGAGGCTATAAACTGTAAGAAATTCTAATTCTTTGAAACAATTTTTTCATGATTCATTTTTAGCGAATTTCCCATATAGGGAATAAGCTATTACCGTAGGTCTCATGGTAAGACCTAGACCCGGGACCGATTTTCTTTTTCGTTTTGAGGTCCCCAGAGGCCAAAAACACCATCCGTTCAAATTCATATATATATATATATTTATATATATATATATTTATATATATATATATTTATATATATATTTATATCTATATATATAATTCTGTAAGGCAAAATTTTTACCAGAAAATTGTGGACGTCTGGTAAGTCGCAGAAAAGTGGGCGAGGTCTTAAATTGAAGGTCTTGACCCCAGGGACTCGGGAAAAATAGCAGAATTCCCATAAAGTTGTCAGAAAACAAGATATAACGTAAAATATCTACCATAAGAAATGCATGGGGACTGAAAAACGTCTGCATTCTATCAGCTGTTACTTATTTATTTGCAATGTTTACATTTATTCCGAAAGTCAATGTTGGTAAATAATGTTTCATAATGAATTGTGTTTATTTTTTTTGTTTTCCGTTTTTATAATGAGTGAAGTAACTAGACAGGGTAGGGGAAGACCTGCAAGACGTGGAAGAGTGTCCAGGAATTCAACAGACTTAAGAAATGCAAAAGAGAACGTCATATAGGGACTAACTGTGAAATCCAGAAGCTGTTTTACAACCTGTCTTTAGAAGAACGCTGGAAATGAGTTGACTGTTGTTTCTCACAATCTAGGTCCTCTTAAAGCACTTGCATGCATTGTGGCGCATTTCACTTCGCAGAGGAGGCCATTTCAACGCATGTTGCCACAATGGACATGCCACAACCACAAGTAAATGATGAACTAAAAAAACCGTTTTTACATGATTCGAACTTCATAAAAAACATAAGGCAATACAACAGTGCAATGGCTTTTGCACCGCTTTCCTTCTCTTTTTGTGTAGCGGAAAGCGACGCAAAAGCCATCGCTTTCCGCTACACAAAAAGAGATTCCGGGAAATGGGCCTTACCGTCTTAAAAATCAGGGACAAATTCATAGATATATTTCTGACTTACTACCGCGAAATGGGGAGTCGCCTTAATAATAATTAATAATAATTTTGACCTTTACATGTGGTTCTCAAAATGGAAACTATAACAGAATTCGTAAGATTATAAAACAAATCTTCAATTTTAAACTAGAAAAGATGTGCAATGTTTGGCTGTATGATTTCACCTCTGATTCGTCGTTCTCCGGGCTCAGGCCAAACCGTGTGCACGTTTCCATTTCTTAATATGTTGTGTTATTGATTTAATCATTATTTTACAATTGTATTTCATTGGCACATCAGGAGCATTTAATATACGACTCCAACGGAAGGAAAACCAATATATAAAACAAAAAACACTGTTAATTTTAAGTAACATAAAATTGATAATTTTAAAAACATAGGCCTATTTCGAATATTTGTCATTTTATATATGGTTTTTTTTATTGTAGTCTAAATTAGGGGCTATGGCCCCTATAGGCCACTAGTATATATATATATATATTTATATATGTGTCCGTTAGCGCGATAACTCGAGCAAAATTGATCCGATTTTGATGAAATTTGGTACAAACGTGTAAACCTACATTTATTCGAACGAGTTCGCGAACCAGCATAATCGGACCATGGGATCAGAGGTTTATGGGGGGTTTTTTGGGGTAAAAATGGGTTTTTCTCATTTTTGACCCTAAAAACTTAAAATTTCTAAATTTCTCTCTAGACCAATTTGAAGAGCTTAAAAAAACAAATAATTTGGTATATTGAAGTGTTTTTAAATGTTCATTGACTACGGAGAAAATTTAAAATTCCCATGTTATTCTTATGGAGAATAAATAAACTGTTCTAGTTTGCTTGTTTATGGATATATTTTAATCAAATTTGGCAATTTGGTTTATTTCATACTAAGCTATCAATATTTCAATTGAAAAAAACACATCTCAACATCTTCCCTGTAGCAGCAAACCTAACTACTCACTAAAATTAATGTTATTTAAATAGGAAATAAATCTGAAAATTTATAGGGAATATTTTAGTAAAAATCAAGCCGGGTAAATGGAAATTCGCTTAGTATGCAGGTTTGCTGCGACGGGGGTATTATTTAAATTCAGGATGCACCTTATGGTCTCTTTTTGTAAATGTAAAATTTCATTTAAGTTAGATTTATTTGTTCCACCATAAATTTCAATGTTATAAGAAATATGGGAGTATATATTTGAATAATAAACCACACACAAAATTTCTTTACTGCAAAGGGGAAATATAGTCGTCTTAAAGTAAAAATACCGTAGCTAATTTTATTACATGTTTTATCGACATTTGAGGTCCAATTTAGTGACTGTCCAAGGTTAGACCTAAAAATTTTGTTTCACATGCAAAATTTTCAAATATCTTTTCCCCATACTTTTTACACTCAAATTTTATGAGTTCTTTTGCTTTGCTGATCCTCGATCATGGAAATCTGATTCAGTAGTCCAGGGCTTCATGGTTTCTTATTTTAAAACCCCCAAATTGTAACGACACTCAAACTGATGTTATAACCTGTTTATAAACTAATAATGGTGAAAATATTTCAAAAATACAATTATTGCTGTTGATTGTATTGTGATAATGATGGCACTATACTGGACTGGAGCAGATATAAGTCTGGGTTGTAATGTTGGTCTCATAAAATTAGAGCTAGCATATGTAAAAAAGTGTGTGTATGATTATTTTCCTAAGAAAAGAATACTCAAATGAATGAGAAAACAAATGTAATTTTTTATATATTTATTTCTAAGAGATACTGTATTATTCTGTGTTTTTTTTAGGCTCTACATTCCTCTCTTCGCTATTTTCTGCATCGGGCTCCCAGTGCTGATCCCATGTTATTACTGGAATGAAGATTTGTGGATTTCATTCTTCATAAACTTCAACTTCCGTTTCTCGCTAACCCTCAACATGGCCTTCGCTGTAAACAGTTTCGCTCACATGTGGGGTTCTCGACCTTACGACAAGTAAGTTGAGAAAACTTCTTTGAAATTGTGCAGTTTGAATTAGTAGCCAACATTAACATAAATTCTATTATTTAGTCTTGACCTGTTGGGTATATTCCCAAGGTTCTTGGTGAGATGTTTACTCTTAATTGAATTTTGTGTCTTGGTAATGGTGTTGCTTGTGGTATTCTGAGTATTTTTAATGAAGATCACTAGTATCTCTTCTTACCAAAATAGAGTGGAGGTAGTTTGGAATAACTAAATTTTCAGTTGAAAAGAAAGGCTGTTTTTTTTTTCAATATTTAAAGTGATGAGAATAAGAAAACAAAGTTAAGCACTAAGATTATATAACATTTTAATAAAAAATAAGGCATAGTATGTGTATACAAATTAGTTGTACATGTAGATCAATTATTAATTTTTCACCACACTATGATGTTTTTAGCTGTTTTACATAACGGTACGTTAATTTGTGGCTGAAAATTACGTTTTGCTGGCCATGCCAGCTGTCATCGTCATTTGGGGACCGAGCAGGTTTTTACATCCCTATGGCCGCAAAATCAGCTGCCCGCTTACTTTCTTAAAACATGAATGCATATTAAATATACAATCAGTATCCATAGCATTGCAATAGAATTGTTTTATTGTCACTGCTGCCTAGCAACTATTTATTATTTTTGCTGATTCCTCAAATTATTTCTTTACATAACCTTAAAGTTGTAATTGCGTTGACTATCAGTGTGCATTATTATTGTGGTGAATAGTGGTAATAGGGTATAGTGTGGTGAAAAATAGCGTTCGTACCACGGACCAAAATGGTTTTGCAGCTCTCGTTCGTTTTAAGTTCTCGACTTAGTCTCGAACTTAAAAACAATCTCGAGCCGACAAAACCTCATTTTCGGCCCTAGGTACGAAATATACTATTTAACTCCGTTTTCTAGCAGCAATATCCCTACACTGCTTCATTGGTAACAAATCAGCTGGAGTATGTTTCTGTCTAGCAGGCAGATGTTGCAAGGAGTTAGTGTGTTTGTAGCTTGTGTAGCTGTCAACAATCTTCCCCAACCCTCTGCCACCCTTTGGTCCGTCACTTCACTTTCTCATTCTTTGTCTAAGATACATTTTGGTATTTTAATTTTCTCTATGGCATTTGGCGGTTAGTCAGTATTAAAAGTGTTTCTGTTGATAAAGGATCTGCTGTACTCTTATTTGTAAAATATATTTGAAGTGTGGCAATATTTTACAAATTTTCTAAATCAATATCTAAACAGTATTTTAACCAAATTGAAGTATGACTAATTTGATTTGAAGTACGACAGTTCCTTTTTCATGCCTATTTCACTATGCATTTGTTTGCATGGTAAACATGCTGGTTTCTCATTTCACGGATAGGAAGTTTTAAAAGATTATCCTCTTTTTTCTTAATAATGGGAATTAAAATGTCACTCTCAACTTAATCCAATGTGAATCTTTTGAGAAAATCACAACATAGATTAAGACACTAATGGATGAGATAGTGACTTGGACTTGATATGGACGTCAACATTTAGATCATCCACTACTGGGATGAGTTAGAGCAGTGATATTATTTTTTCTTTGAAATCACCATTGTAAGCTTTTATTTTGTGGCTAATCACAATGAACAAATAAATGTTGTGTATCACTACACTCAGTCATTGTTTCTGTTGCAGGAGCATCAGTCCCGTAGAGAACGTACTGGTGTCTCTGGGAGCTTTGGGCGAAGGTTGGCACAACTACCATCACGTGTTCCCCTGGGACTACAAGACCTCAGAGTTGGGCAAGTACTGCTTCAACTGGACGACAGCGTTCATAGATGCGTTCGCGCGGCTGGGCTGGGCCTACGACTGCAAGACTGTGAGTGAGTCGATGGTGAGGCGCCGAGCGGCCCGTAGCGGAGACGGCAGTCGTCTGTGGGGCTACGGCGACACTGAGATGGACGAAGCTGACCGCAGGGAACTGGACGCCTCCAGGTAGAGTGGCGACCGCAGTAACTCAGATGTTTCTTGTATAACAACTGTTCGACTCTATTGTCTGTCATTGTCACTTCACCTTGCCATGGATTAAGATTATCAATCACACATTGTATCCAATAGAGCGATAAGTTCAGTCTGCCAGTTACAGAAACCATTGCTAAGTGACTAATTATACTCAAGGGTGCTTCTGAGAAGTCACAGATTTTAGCGATTTTATTTTAAAAGGCTAAATCACAGATTTTACAAGGGCTGAATGTGATTTTTCATTCATGGAAATTGGAAGCTACAATTGAAAAGTGGGATTGTTTTTAAATTATGTTATTTATTTTGTTAAAAAATTGTCCTACATGTATACTCTTTCAAGATTTACTGAATGGTCAAATCATGAGTTTAACATTTGATGTTTTTTTTCTCGTTATAGCAGATAAACAATGACAACAGATAGTTCTGAATTGTAATTCTGTAATTGCCCCTGAAAAGTCATTATCTTGTATTTAAGGGAACTGGTAGACACCCGGCTTATGATTTCCTTAGGTTTAATTTATGAAAATGTAGAGAAGTAAATAACCTCACTTTAATTCAGGGAAGAAAGCATTCCTATTTTATTTATTTCTATAATAAAATACCAGTTAAATATTTATCTCAATTTTTTTAACACATTCTATAGGCTAGGTTTCTCCAGTGTGAGGGACAATTGTTAGGAATTAGCATAAGACATTCTGTTCCAATTTGTTGTGTTTATAACCATGTGCAACTGATTAATATTTATGTTTGTAACTATTGTCTACCAATTAAAGAAAAATTTAATTTATGATGCATTTAAATAAAATAACAAATTAATTAAAATACTTGTATGTTAACAAACCAATAAGTACTAATATACCAAATAAATATATTGAATCAATTTTAAATTAATCTGATGAATTGTTCAAGCATTTAAACTAATGTTAAATCCCTCTATAACTTGTTATAACCTTGTTTGTTTTATAGTTATCGTTAACGTTATGTGATTGATGTTACTTAATCAGTAATTTTACCACTACTATTTAATCATTGTTTATGTTTATCCACATTTTATTCAACAGCCGTACTATACAGGATAACGCTGTGCATTTAAACATATAATATTACCATTAAATGCCTATATATGTGCTTGATGAATTGTTGAAAAGTACTGTTAAAGCTTTCAATATGGAATTGACGCTAATACAGTTTTTCATTTAAATGCTGGCCTTACCTATGAAAAACTGATGTTTGTAAATATTTTAACAAGTATACACACTGTTTGATAAACTTTATAGTTTTATAAGAATTGTTTTGAGACTATATTTTGTAAGTGTTGAGCTACCTGGTAGTCTGTTATGTTAGTCTAGTCCCTTCCCGGAGAAGGCTATGTCTCTAAAGCAACTGCCAACTCTTGACTTGTGTAACTCTTCTATAGCTTTGTTCTGTTGTCGTCGTCTATATATTTCATGTACAAATTTATTTATTACATTTCATCTGTCTCATTGCAGGGAAACTGGAGCCTTAAAACTATCAAATTTTCAGTGCCTTAAACCGTGAAAAACTAATGACTGAAAATGTTTGTCAGTTAAGTTTTATAAACTTCATCACTGTGTAGCCTGTTTAGAATCAGTACACTACTGTAGACAGTTTTTTTCAATAGTATATTTCATACCTAGGGCCAAAAATGAGGTTTTGCCAGCTCAAGATCATCGAGAGCTGCAAACCCCTTTTAAGTAAATAGGCGAACAGCTGATTTTCGGCCCTAGTGCCGCCAAAACCTGCTCGGTCACCAAATGACAATAACGTGGAATGGACAGCAATATGTAGCTTTCAGCCTCCAATTAAAATTTGTAAAACGGCTAAAAACATTGTAGTGTGGTGAAGATATTGTTTACGTTTCCTTGAGGTTGTGTTTTTTACCATCTTGCATCAGAATTGTTGTAGCCTGAAGGTTATTGAGCGGCTGGGTAACTAAGTGGTTATAGTGCTTGTTTAACAATCAATCAGAAGGGTGTCTATTTTATTCTGAAAACATCAAGTTAGATTTTTGATGGTTCCAAACTGGGCCTAGCTGACCTTGAACATCGGGCTTTTAATAAATGTTTTGGATGAAGGAACAGCTGATCTTAGTCAGTTTACACTCATCTCATTCATAATTTTACACTCTTCTTGCATTCATTTGAACTTAAAATACCCACCTAGGTTGCTGTTTCAAAAGTATTGATAATGATAATCATAGTGGAACATTGATTGGCAAATCCTTCAAAACGTGTTGCTAAACAAGTTGTTTCCTTACACTGGCACCTGTAGTTGGTGAAAAGGGTTCACAGTGCCTTGCTATTAACCAAGCATTAAAAGCTCTGCAGTTATTAGCGATGTTTTTCTAACAATAGTAGAAACCTTAACAATCTTCATCTACCTCACTTTGTACAGCTGGAATGTGCAAATTCAAATAAGAAATTTAACCTGTTTTAAATGATGCAAATATTAACTGTTACTTTACTCTTTGAGAAGAAAATAGTACTTAATATTTTCTAAGGTCATAAAAAATGTCCACAATATGGTGAACATGTGGGTTACAGAGGGTTTCTATTACGGGTAAAATAACGTATTGTGTTTATTTTTCAGGCTCCAGTTACCCAGTGTAACTTGTGTAGTAGATAGTATTGGCCAGTTTTACTTGTTACTTGCCTGTCTAAGACTGCAACGTCAACCACAACATGTCAAAGATTATTGAACAGATTTCATTTAACCTTCCTTAGACATGTATTGTAATTCATTCACTTTGGGTAATGGCCGTGGAACAGTTTAGATGATTACTAACCAATTTTTCAGCCTCGATGTAAGGCTGAATGGGATGATCTTAAAGGGAATTGACTTCTGCATAGTGAAGTTTCATGTGGTTTGCAGGCTGAAGTTGTAGGTTATATCTGGTGGGGTGGGTGTCGGGCTTTCCATGAACCTGTTATATCCACTGCACATTTCTGGGGATGAGGGAAATCCTAACTCCCATCTCACCAGATAGAATCTACGACATCTCCCTGCAAACACCACTTTATAGTTTAAGATTTTACTGTGCAGGAGTCAAGTCTGCCTACATGGAATAGTGATGATGAGACATGGCCATTTTCAGAGGACCACGACTAAAATAACGAATATTGTATGATTAAAGACATTTTCCTACAGTTACCTAACAATGTACATGTTCTCTCACTGATTTTAGAAAGCAAAGTGGCCAATTCGCTCATCAGTGAGACAATGTTAACATTGTCTCACTCTAATTACTTTGTCTCACTCCAGATTTGCAACGTGAAGGCACGAAATAGTGAGTGTGTAACATGCAGACAAGGTCGTATGCGCGCGAAATACGTTGGCAGGACTGGCTGTAAATCAGCTGGTCAACTGTTGTACTGTTGTTGATCGTGTTGATCATTAAATGTCATATTAAAAGTTCACTTCTGTGTAAAAATATGTCACGTTTCTTTACTAATTTATTTGTTTTATTGTAACTGTAGGAAAAATATAATGTGCAACTCGAGTGCAAAGTGCAATTGCCTCACTCGAGAAACCATTCCTAAGGATTTCTCTCGAGTGAGTCAATTGCTCACTTTGCTCACTAGTTGCACAAATAACTATTTCTATTTATCTATTTAAAATAGATGTGTCTTTTTTAAGTGGTAAAAAGTTTACTCATGTTAATCTCAAACATTTATAAAAGAAAGTTGTGAAACCAAAGGAGTCGATCAATAAAGTCAGTTTGTGTTATCGTGCTGGTCTAGGACTTTAACTGTGAAATCCTGGTTTCAAATCCTATCAATAACTGATTTTAATTTACTATGTGATAATGCTGAGATTTATTAGCTTAGAACTTGAAAATCTCCCCCCGGCTAAAACATGTTGTGGTAGCGTAAAAGCCTTGTATGTATTGCCTTCTAAATGTGATCACTAAAGTGTAGTTTAGCGTTAATATTTTTATGCAAAACATATATTGTATTCTTGATAGTTATATGTGTACGTACGGGGATACCACTGACTCTGGGAACAATAACTGTACCTTCATGTTTCTAGCTGTAGATGTTAACAATAATTAACGTTATATTTCAAAGTGTGCATTTTGCAATTAAGTCAATAGTTTCACTGGTGTAAATCATATTAGCAGTTTAACAAGTGCTACAACATGAATCTTTATCATTACTATCACAGATTAAGCAATCTCCCTTGCAAGTTTATTATCCTTGTGGAGAAACTATAGATAAATAAATATTATTTTATGTAAGTGTTTATGTAAAGTTGTTTAATATTTGTTTATTGTTGTTTAATACAGTATACTTCTCATCAGGGCACTCCAACGTTCCCAATCTGAATCATCCAAACATTTTCAAAGTTTATAATAAGATGAGAATTTTTCTTTCACTATTTGAAGTCAATGGTATTTTTCCTTTTCATTCTTATATTACATATTACATCACCCTTGTATGAAGATGCCAACCGGTTTTATATTTGTAATATTTAACAATGTATATGAAAATACAGTATTATTATCAAATGAACTGTGGAGAGTGAGAATATTTAGGACCTGTCCACTTGACAAAGATTTATATGAAAGATTTACTTTTGTTCCGTTCGCTATCGTTAGTACTTACTAACCTACCTGTAACTATGTGATATTTAGATTTTTATAGAGATTTACTCGTGGTATCCCTGCTTATGTCTGCTTTGCTTAAAGTACTGCTATGACTGGATAATGTGCTTACTCATGTACTTACGCAGCTTTCACTACAACTAGTTTGTTAATGAAGAAGACTATGATTTTTGTGATTTTACTTAAGTGAATTAATTTTCGTCATGAGTTGCCTATTTATCAATTATGTTCCTAGGGCTTATATTAAATTACCTCTATACGATTGTGGCTAGTACATAAGATATTTCTGTGTTTACCACTTGTTAATTTATAGAACATAAAACTGCAACATCAATAACATGTCTGTAACTAGAACATTGATGCTGGTTATTTACTAATGATTCATAAAACATTTCTGTGTTTAAATTACTGCCAGATTAATAATATGTCAAATATTTCTTGGATACCAACTTTTTACTTTTACTTCCAATTTAATGAGATCACTGCTACCAGTCTCATTTTAATGGGGATTTTCTACTTTGTCAATTATTTTATTATAAAATCAGTTTTGTACTGAAGTATTTATTATGTCAATTATTTATAAGTCTTAGCTTGGATGAAAAGTTAAACTAGTGATGTGTTGAAAAAATTTTTCTTAAGAATTTGAACAGGTTTAAATAGTTTGATAGCTGAGTGGATAGAGTGCTTGCCTGGTAGTTAAAAGGTCCCCGGTTAAATCCTGAGAAAAGTCAGTAGCTTTTTGATTATAGAAATAAAGAAATAGGAAACAGTTGTTTGGTAATTCCATTGCTATTGACAATTTAAGTATAGTCCACTACTGAAAGGTTCACATTTTATTTGAGCACATCATTAGTTTGACTGAAATGGATGTTTTATATTAGCCTTTTATTAAAATGTAATACATCTTATATATTAAAAAACTTTTGCAAAACTTTTAACAGCTGGCCTGACCATACTACTGGACCGAATTACACACGGGTTGTACCAAAAGAAAGATTATCGGCCCTATATGTGCAAGTTTTATTTGTATTTTGAAAATAATTATGTTAACGGGGTCAAAAATGGAAATTAAACTTTTCTTATGGAGATTTAACATGGGGTTAATTCTATATATTAATAGACTAGCTTGTTTATTGAAATTTTTTCTCAGCTCCTGTGCATCGCAGGAAAAATCTACACATACTGCTAGAAAGATATTTGCCTGTAGATGTGCAGAATCCCTTTATAAATTAAAAATAGGCTAAAAAATTAGCACAAAAAATGAATTTAAAATTTAAAAAATAACATGGGTCTTATGGGTTGCCATGTTGGTGACAAAATGACAACAAAATATAAACAGAAAAACTAAGTACCCCCGCCGCAGCAAACCTGCAGACTAAGCGAATTTCCATTACCCTGACTGGATTCACACTAAAATGCCTCCATAAAAATAGCACATTTATTTCCCATTTAAAAAGAATTAGTTTAACGAGTACTTAGGTTTGCTGCAACAGGGAGGGTAAAAAAAGATTTTTTTTATAAAATGATAATAGTTTGGTAAGAAATAAAAGTATTTTCCAAAATCGATCAAAATATGTTCATAAACAAGCAAACTACAACAGTTTACTTATTCTCCATAAGAATAACATGGGAATTTTAAAATTACAATTTTTTTGAATTTTCTCCGTAACAATTAGGCGCATAATAACGCTTCAATATACTAAATTATTTGTTTTTTTAAGCTCTACAAAATGGTTAAAAAAGAAATTGTGAAATTTTGTGTTTTTAGGGTCAAAAATGGGAAAAACCTATTTTTACCCCATAATACCCCCGCCGCAGCAAACCTGCAGACTAAGCGAATTTCCATTACCCTGACTGGATTCACACTAAAATGCCTCCATAAAAATAGCACATTTATTTCCCATTTAAATAGAATTAGTTTAACGAGTACTTAGGTTTGCTGCAACAGGGAGGGTAAAAAAAGATTTTTTTTATAAAATGATAATAGTTTGGTAAGAAATAAAAGTATTTTCCAAAATCGATCAAAATATGTTCATAAACAAGCAAACTACAACAGTTTACTTATTCTCCATAAGAATAACATGGGAATTTTAAAATTACAATTTTTTTGAATTTTCTCCGTAACAATTAGGCGCATAATAACGCTTCAATATACTAAATTATTTGTTTTTTTAAGCTCTACAAAATGGTTAAAAAAGAAATTGTGAAATTTTGTGTTTTTAGGGTCAAAAATGGGAAAAACCTATTTTTACCCCATAAAACCCCCCATAAACCCCCGTTCCCATAGTCCGATCATGCTGGTTCGCGAACTCATTCAAGTTTATCGCGCCTTACACCTTCAAACCAAATTTTATCAAAATCGGACAAAAATTACTCAAGTTATCGTGCGGATGGACACATATATATATATATATATCTCTATATATAGATATATAAAAATTTGAACGAATGGTGTTTTTGGCCTCTGGGGACATCAAAATGAAAAAGTAAATCGGTCCCGGGCTTAGGTCTTACCATGAGACCTACGGTAATAGCTACTTCCCTATAGGGAAATTCGCTAAAACCCCCCATAAACCCCCGTTCCCATAGTCCGATCATGCTGGTTCGCGAACTCATTCAAGTTTATCGCGCCTTACACCTTCAAACCAAATTTTATCAAAATCGGACAAAAATTACTCAAGTTATCGTGCGGATGGACACATATATATATATATCTCTATATATAGATATATAAAAATTTGAACGAATGGTGTTTTTGGCCTCTGGGGACATCAAAATGAAAAAGTAAATCGGTCCCGGGCTTAGGTCTTACCATGAGACCTACGGTAATAGCTACTTCCCTATAGGGAAATTCGCTAAAACAAATGGAAGAAATTCCAATTACATGTTTTATTTACAGCTGGGGTGAAATTAGAGAAGTTTGCACAATACATACTTTTGGTCGTGTTTTCGACCACTGGGCGAGCTCTAGTTTATATTCTAAAACATATTGAACTGTTGAAATTTCTACCATCCATTGTTTATGGTAAAGTTAATTTTCACCCAACATATTATAGTTATTTAATTTCCTCCCTTCTCTCCCCCCCCCTACCAAAATTTAAGGAAGTGGACGCTTAATTAACAAAGGCATTTTCACTTTTAATTTGTGTTTTTGTTTTGTTAGAAACTAACAATTTTCACTTTATTGATGTTAGAACTTTGTTGTTGTTTTTACTTTTATATGCACTACATATTATGTGTTACACTACATTAAAATAGTGGATTTCCTTATTAACATAAAGTATTAACTGTTAGTGTTTTGTAAATATAATACCAACAAGACTTATTTTACAGAGGTTTCATTGCCTTTTTCACCTTGGTAAAGAATTCCTTATTTTGCCTCTTCCACTTTGAGGCTCAGTTTTAATTTTATGCTGTGAGAGATTTTGTAAAGTTTATTTATTTTTGTATAGCTTTATTCTTAATTGAGTTTTACTATTACAAACAGATGTATTCATCATTGTCTGTTGTGAGTAATAAAGTGTGTGTTCTCTAATAAATTGTTTTTATTTTCCTCTCTATTTTATGGGTTTTGTTTTACATTTACATTTTGATACAGAGTTGTTTAGGCCGGGACCACACTTATCTTATCTCGCTGAATTTTTTCCACGGGCATTACCCGTGGGTTTCAGAGAGATACATAGAGTGTGGGCAGGCCACACTAGAGTAAAAACGTCCGTGAACGCGTTTGTCAGTCTCGCTGGTTTTACCTGGTTTTAGCCTGAAAAACCTATCTCGTAAGACGAGTGTGGCCACGGTCAAACTCTTCCACGTGTGTCGCACGTGAAAACGGAAAAACCAATCTCGCTGGTTAAAAATTACAAGTGTGGCCCCGGCCTTATTAGACTCAGATGTGTAACTATTTGCATTGCATTTTAACATATACTAGTGTAAGTGTACCCATTGCTTGAAATTGAACAATTGCTAAGTAATGAGTTGGTACATTAAAACTGAGTAAATTTGACATAAATAACTTTCACAATAATTTTTGATTAATTTATCATGTTAGACTTATTAAAATAAAGTATCTTCTGGAAGTACTCGCTCTGTCAATAAAAGCTCTTTCTAAACAATATTTAGGCTAATGTAAATATTTTGTACCTTTTCGTAAGCTAAACTTGTTCATTAATGTTTCAGAAAATTTGTTTTTAGCTCTCCAAAGGAGTTTTCCTGCCTTGCAGAAACATAAAGTTGTCAATGTAAAAATTCAATAAAGGTAAATATCCAGCTGGTAATATTCAACCCTTGCTATGAACTGACCCTGGGCTTTATTAGTGTCGTCAAGCTCAAATTACCAATTATTGAGTTCTTTGAATATAGAATGGCAACATTTTATCTTATTGATTCAAATTTACTTTGGGTATCAGAGTTTGTTGCGTAAACGGTGTGAACATTGTTCCCTGTGGACATTACTTTTAAACAAAAAGTCCTTGTGAAAACTGTTGCAGAACAATTTTTGTCTATGAAACGAGAAAGAGTGTCAAACAGACTTGGACTTGGACTCTATGTTTGGTTTTTACATGGCTCAACAACATCTTATCGCTCAAAATTCCATTGGATTGTGCTGTTGTAAATTACCGACCACTGTTATTTACACCAAGCAAAACAGAAAAGAACAACTTATTGTAAAAAGAGGCACCTTTTATATCATATAATATTTTGGTATTAAAAAACAAAAGAAAAAAATATTTGTTGACAGCAGCCTATCTTGCCAAAGGCTCATTCTGCTATGTTCCATTTGGGAAAAAAATGGCTACAGCTGATCCTTAACACAACACCTCTTCCTACACAATTTGTTCACAAGTCAATGGTGAGTTCCACATGAACCTTCACAAGTTACCATAGTCAACAGTAAGTTCAACCTAAACTGAACACAAGTCAATAGTAAGTTCAACATGATTTGTTTACAAGTCAATAGTTCAGCATAAACTGTTATCAAGTCAGTGGTAAGTTCAACATAATTTGTTCACAAGTCAATAGTGAGTTCCACATGAACCTTCACATGATACCATAGTCAACAGTAAGTTCAACCTAAACTGAACACAAGTCAATAGAAAGTTCAACATAAACTGTTCACAAGTCTATGGTAAGTTCAACATGAACTGTTCACAAGTCAATGGAAAGTTCTGCATACACTGTTATCAAGTCAATGGTAACTTCAACATGAACCTTCACAATTTACCCTAGTCAATAGTAAGTTCAACATAAACTGTTCACAAGTCAATATGAAGTTCATAAACTGTTCACAAGTCTATGGTAAGTTGAAGTTCAACATGATTTGTTCACAAGTCAATGGTGAGTTCAACATGATTTGTTCACAAGACAACTGTGAGCTCAACATGAACGGTTAACGGTTCACAAGTAACCCTATGTTGGTTCTTAAAGCCAATGGTAAGTTCAACACGAACTGTTCACAAGTTACCCTATGTTGGTTAATATTGAGGACGCAAGCTTGTCTACTACAAGAGACAACAATAGTTGTCAGTCAACGGTATGCGACCCCTGGCTTCATTTGGAAGTCTGATTTTTGTTCTTCCTTTACATTGGCCATTTGGTGTTCATACATCGACACAAACGCAGCTCAGGTGGGTGGCCTTTTGATTATTAATAAAAAAACTTAGAAAACACTTAATTCAAGCATACATAATATATGTAAACTTGGGTCAATAAATACTACAAGCAATAAATATGATTAAAACATTGAAATATAATTTTTACATTTATAGAAATCTATTTAGTCCAATAAGCATTTAGGTATTTTAATTTTTCTAAAATTTAATTGCCTTTATTTAATGATTGAATGTTAGTTTATGTTAGTCTTCTGTAAGCACTCGTTTTTGTTATAAAATTCTTGTGGTTTGCTAATTTCAGATGTTTCTGTGCCTAATGTTAGAAGTGTGCCTGCACCCCACTAAAATTTCATTGGCCATGTTCACTTTCACATACAATATACATTTGTATATATAAATTTTCAAAAGTTACATACCAAGTTTGTTATTTTCTTTCAAATCAATAATAGTGAGGATAGCATACTAAAAATTCTCTATAGATAACACTCACATTAAACAAAATCTTTTGTTAAAAAAACAAATCGTATATTTTTTGAAGAACAAAATTATGAATTAATTGTGTAAAAAATTAGTGCTCAATCAATTTCCTACATGAAAACCCTCGATGTAATAAAAAAAATTCATTAATTCAGTCAGAGTTCAAGCACCTCAAGGAGATCCGAAAATAGATTTTTCAAATATACATTACTGGTGAATCTGAAATTGAGTAATTTATCTTTAAACTCTAGTCAAAGTATTCGGGACCAACTAAGAAATATCTTTTTTTAGGATGATAAATAGGTACTGAAAGTGAAATTAGGAAATGTAATTGGTCAAGAAGTATTTGTTGTGAAAGCATGTTTAATTTGCTACTACAATGTATCATTGACTACAATAGCTGAACATATTGAAAGTCATCTAATGTATATTCAAGAGTTTTGGCTACTTGAAGCTCAGCAACCACATGCATTGCTCTTCAAAATTTAGCCATATTTTAAAATCAAAGTGTAAATGTTTAACATTTTGGAAACTTTTAAATTTAATTCTGTAGATTTGGGCCCCTTTTAGCGAATTTCCCTATAGGGAAGTAGCTATTACCGTAGGTCTCATGGTAAGACCTAAGCCCGGGACCGATTTACTTTTTCATTTTGATGTCCCCAGAGGCCAAAAACACCATTCGTTCAAATTTTTATATATCTATATATAGAGATATATATATATATATATATATGTGTCCATCCGCACGATAACTTGAGTAATTTTTGTCCGATTTTGATAAAATTTGGTTTGAAGGTGTAAGGCGCGATAAACTTGAATGAGTTCGCGAACCAGCATGATCGGACTATGGGAACGGGGGTTTATGGGGGGTTTTATGGGGTAAAAATAGGTTTTTCCCATTTTTGACCCTAAAAACACAAAATTTCACAATTTCTTTTTTAACCATTTTGTAGAGCTTAAAAAAACAAATAATTTAGTATATTGAAGCGTTATTATGCGCCTAATTGTTACGGAGAAAATTCAAAAAAATTGTAATTTTAAAATTCCCATGTTATTCTTATGGAGAATAAGTAAACTGTTGTAGTTTGCTTGTTTATGAACATATTTTGATCGATTTTGGAAAATACTTTTATTTCTTACCAAACTATTATCATTTTATAAAAAAAATCTTTTTTTACCCTCCCTGTTGCAGCAAACCTAAGTACTCGTTAAACTAATTCTATTTAAATGGGAAATAAATGTGCTATTTTTATGGAGGCATTTTAGTGTGAATCCAGTCAGGGTAATGGAAATTCGCTTAGTCTGCAGGTTTGCTGCGGCGGGGGTATTTATTTATGAGCTTAGAATTTTAACTATAAAATTCAAGTATGCATCTCAGTGAAAATGAGCAAGAAATGTATTTCTCAGGGGATTAAAACTGTTTATTACTGAGTGCAATCCTATTTTGGAAAATATCCATTTGGGCTTTAACATTTGTTGACCAAACAGGAATTTACAGGATGAACGTATAGCCACATAGTATAGTTGATAGGTAAAGTTGTGTTTATACCAAAGTCTTCCACTAAGTTTTCCACTAGCTGCGGCAATTAGTTCCTTTTTCTACAAAATACAACAACTTTTTCTCTTGACCTTCACCGACACTCCGCAGGAATCCAAAATTTATTGGAAGAGTAGTGGAGGGACAGAAAAAGTTGCTGTATTTTGTAGGAAAAGCAAC
Organism: Macrosteles quadrilineatus; assembly: GCF_028750875.1. Lineage (NCBI taxonomy): Eukaryota > Metazoa > Arthropoda > Insecta > Hemiptera > Cicadellidae > Macrosteles > Macrosteles quadrilineatus. The sequence continues at coordinate 98,807,461 of NW_026542596.1, forward strand.
TAATTGCCCCTAGTGAAAAACTTAGTAGAAAACTTCGGTGTTCACACGGCTTAAGATCAAAGAAAGATGACAACTAAAAGAGGAAGATTTGTTGCTACATGCATTTTGCAAGCAACTTGTAGAAAACTAGGGGAGAGCTGTTCCCCCTCCATACACCCCAGAAGCGATGTCAGGTGTTTTCCACTTGTTGCTCTAAATTAGAGAAGAACAGCATTAAGTTTTCCACAAAAAATTTTCCACAAGTTACTCTAACTTTTAAAAGCAACTTCTTTTACTTGTAAACTTTTAGTTATAAACTTTGCTGTTAGAGGGATTTAGTTGAAGTTATTGGGCTTTTCTTAAAATTTGTCCAATAGTTGTAATATAAGTGGTTATAGTAAAGGCCCTCTGTCTTGGAGTCCAAGGTTCAAATCCTTTTAATTACCTGAGAATGTAACCTACATTAAGCTGCTTGAACCATGTGCTTTTTAGACCAAGAGACCATCTCAGTCCGGTCTGATGTGCAGTATGTAGTCCGACCATGTCTTTAGCAGAACTAGGTGGGAGAGGCCCAACTGCACTTGACAACTAAGATGGATTAGCTGTGTAAATCTCACCTCAAATGAGACATTTTGTTACTTTTTTTATTATATGACTAATTTGACTAAGTGTCTAGAGCCCCCTCCCCCCAAATACCCTTTTGAAAATAACTTTGATTTTTTATGTTCATGAGATGTTGAAAATAATGATCCTGTGTTTAGCAACACAGGAAAAATGATGAGTTTCAACATATGGAAACTCCTACCCCGTACAACTGGTCATTATCTGGTTAAAATTAGTTATAAGTTTTTCTTACTGGCAGAAAAGTATTCAAGACTACATATTATATTGAAACACTTACAAAGCATAATTTTAAATTTTAGTTTGCAGAACTACATGTGTTAGCAGCTAAGTTCAGTTAAGTCTAAACAAACGTGGTATAGGTACCTCAAGATGAGTGGGGAGGTACTGAGTGAGACTGAACCCTCGTGTTCCAAGGAGACTGTGAAGCCTATACAGAGGGAGACTAACTGGCCAGTTGTGCTGTTCTACATTTACCTACATACCTCCGCCATCTACGCTACCCTGCTCATCTTTACACAGGCTAGCTTCTACACCACTATCTTCTGTAAGTGGCAAACCAGTAAAAACCATATTAACGAGAGTTATGCAATGAACGCTAAACCTTACAAGTAAACTTTTCATCTCATATGTTGGTAAACTAAGGCATTTTTAAATGAGTGATTGGAGGATGTAAACCTTATTTCTAAGCACCCTAGTTTTACACTCTTTATTTTATGCCTCAGAGTGGAATTCTGAATGGGATGGCCCCCGCAGGAATTCTCCTTAAGAAGGGCAATACAGAATCTTTGTTTTGGGTTTGGAAAATTTCCACTTCCACAAATAATTTAATTTTAAATTATTTGACATCATTGCTGGTTCTTTTAAAGCCAAAATCGTCTATAAAAAACTTTGAAACATACATATTTATCACACAATCGCTTTAAAATTTTACAGATCATAGTGAATTATTTAGATTTAGATTTTCTCAAGAGAGGGAATGGCCTCTTCTGCCCCCCTGTGGCCGCCTATGCCACAAAGTTAATCAAACTTGAGAAACTTGATGAACTACAGCACCATCTTTAACTTACCAAGGATCAAAGAGTGCTTTATTCCTCATCAAAATCTGTGTCGTAAAGTAAATGGTATGTAGTCTACTCAGACTACCCATGCTTCCTGCATCCTATGTCCACTTTGTCGGTTCTTTACTTTAGATAACCATTCCCCTATGGTCATTTATGGGATCAGTGTGAGTTGCCTTCTGTCTAAGCCCAGAGTATAGGCAAATATTTGAGACAGAGAGGAGAAAGTGCCGATGCATCACCCACCTCCTTCTAAGCATTTTTCATGTGAGATTCGTGTTGTCATCACTTGTTGCAGCTGCCCTGCTAATGTTCCTCGGCACCCTGAGCATCACTATCGGTTGTCACAGACTCTGGGCACATAACACATACAAAGCTGTCTGGCCACTGAGACTGCTGCTAGTGATAGCACACACACTCTGCTGTCATGTAAGTATTGTGTTGTGTTGTATAATTCATGATAGCAAGTAAGAGATCACAAGAAAAATGTCGGTGCTTCAAACCTATCAAACGAATCAATTCAAATTTATTTGATTGCCCTTAAAATGTAATGCTAGATTGCTGCTATTGTTGAAAAAAGATTGTGAAACAAAATATTAATGTAATTTATGAATCTAACCAATCAAGTTAAATGATACTATAAAATGTTTGTCTTTTGAATTAGTTAGCTTAAAAATGGTAAAATATAACTAAATGGAGACGCAACAATTCATCAAGCTCACCCTTTAAACCCTAGCTTATTTTTTATCCAAGCTCATGGTGGAAAAGCCCTGACTGAATAACTAGCCAATCTTAGTAGATAGTATAACAAAGTTAAACAATGTACGTCAATCCACTCTACAGTCATCCTTTCATTCATATTTTGGTTACAACACGCCCGATTATACGTCATGTTAGTTATTGGTACGGATAATTTGTTGTAATTTGCAATGTTTCCGCAGGGGACAGTGTATGATTGGGTGAAGGAGCACAGAGCACATCACAAGCTGAGGGATACGGAGTTGGACAAGTTTGACTACAAGAAGGGCTTCATGTTTGCACATCTGCTGTCCCATTGTAACAACACTGACTCCAGGATCACAAGAGAGGAGGACAAAATTGACATGAGCGACATTGAACAGGACAACATGGTTATGTACCAGAAGAGGTAAATATTCCTAGTTTACGCTTCACTAACATAATCATCCATTTTGTAGCTCCTGCCTCCAAAGTGTGCTGTGCTAAAAAGCCTCTTCTATACTCTCTGATTAATAATTTATTTTTGTAAAAAAATACAACCGACTTCAAACGCTCTAAAAAGAATGAAATAATTTCAATAAAGTAAACTTTTGTATTAGGCAAGCTCACGTATTTTAAGTCAGCGCGGCTCTATGATGATTTTTGATACAAAATTAAAAGAGGGTGTCCATATTGCAGGTGACTATCAAGGTGTTAATCTGCATGTCTTTTTCATAGTTATACGTTAAGTGTTATTTTATTGCCGTAATCAGAGATCGGAATTATAGTGGTATTAACGAGTATCTTTAAAAAGATTATAACGCATTTAAATGTTTCTAACTTGGAAAAGTAACGTTTTAATACTAAACTAGCTTCTTTTCCCTATCATAATATCAAACTAAATTATTTTCCTCTTTATATAGAACATTTGTGTGTGTTATTTTCATAATGCATTTATTCTGAAGTAAACATAAAATACAAGAAAATATTTCCTTTAATATATAAACAAAACAGTTCAGTATGTTTTTTATATATTTAAGTTATCCAGCTACAATTTATTGATTTTCAAAATACACACACAGTATTTAATTTCAATCATATTTGCAGTTTGAGCCGCGCCAACTTGAAATACGTGAGCTTGCCTAATACAAAAGTTTACTTTATTGTAATTATTTCATTCTTTTTAGAGCGTTTGAAGTCGGTTGTATTTTTTTACAAAAATAAATTATTTCATGATTTTTAGTGACTGAACGTCTCAAGCCTTTTGGAACAATATGAAAGTTATTCCTCAGCTACCAGCACTAAAAAATCTCTCAAAAGTGGAAAATTGGTCGTTAACACGTATAGTACCTTTGGGAAATATTATATGAAAGATTGGTTCAGCTAAAAGTGGTGTAAGTCATGTAGGGGGTTTTGTTTGCTCAAGATATAGCCTAGTCGAAATTGCAAATCATCTTCCTCTAGGACTTTCCGAAGCAGGCATAATAGTATTGATATGATATAGTAACTGGGTAGAGAATATCAATACACATTCCACATCTGCAAATGCATGTTTAGTAATTATTAAAATATTTAACACTTTTAAGACAATTGACGATTATGCACTGTCACACGTCTTAGGTCGTGTAAGGAATAATTGCATTTAATTTATATTTAGACCTGTTTTACGAATGCTTTGGTTTTCACAATACACCTTTATTTGTCAATATCATACAGCTATTCACTGAAACATATATGTTTTTGTAAGTCAGAATATTCAATACTAAAAACAGAATTACTGTATACACAAATCAGGTCAAACGGTAAAATACATTTTTTTATAGTAACCAAAACAAAATGCATTTTTCTCAATGTAATTCATTTAGGCTCGATGGCAAGAAATAGTTTATTGATCAATATGAAGCAACCTTTCATGAAGAATTGTCTGTAGCTTCATTTAAATGGTTTCAACTAACAGCTGTAGGAATGTTATTATTATTTATTGCCTTCTCTGCACAAATGTAAACAATCTGCACAAATGTAAACAAAATAAATGTTGAGTATTTAAGGTTTTCAGAATTTTTCACCGAAACAAATATTATACTTAAACATAATATATAAGGTACCAAATAGAAACTCTCCTGGTGATTTTGGTGGTGGAACCACACTGATCGGTAAAAGAATCACAGAGAAATTGGTGAACATACATAGAAAAAAAAAAAACATCGCCACAAACAAATTGAGAACCTCCTCCTTTTGTTGGTAGTGGGGAAGTCGGTTAATAAAGGAAGCACAGATTAGCGATTAAAAAATGTATTTATTGGCAGGTAACAGTATCCGACCAGGTACCAGGATCAGAATCAGACAGAGCCACCGACTCATTAATAATTAAACTTTTTAATTTATTTTTGGAAAATAAGCAAATAACATAAAAAATGTCTCTAGCCAAATAAAAATATGGCCAATTTAAGGCAGGTACGGTAACTCTTTTCATTTGAGGATCACAGAATAGAACATTATTCTTGAATTTTAATATGTTTAAAATATTTGTACGTTTGTCTTGCCTATCCATAACCTAGGTTGTACTGGATCGTGATGCCCATTGTTGGGCTCCTGCTGCCTATCAACGCTCCAGTAGAGTATTGGGGAGAGAGTATTCTAGTATCAGTGTTTGTGGTGGGGATGTTACGTATAGCAGTACTGTGGCATGCATCGTGGCTAGTCAACTCTGCCAACATACTTTGGGGCTTGGACCCTGTCGACAGGTAAATCACAATACTTTTTGCTGTTGGTTTTATGAGTGATGAACTCTATGAGCTCCAGGGATTCATGCTTAAATTATTAATGTTCCCTTTCATCTGAACACAAAAATCTAATTCCGTTTAAATAAATTCTTAATGGACACATTAAGGATGAGAAAAAATAAGTGGTAAAAGGTCTGGTATGTGCAATTTATAATGAGTCCACTTATGTCAATTTCTACCCGAGTCACCATGTATTTTAGGCGATGTTCTTTCACCAAGCTCTTTCACCACAGGCAGTAACTCCTCATGAGCTGCACACCAGCCATTTTTGCTGAGTTATACCATTGACTATTGGATACCGTAATGAAGTTGAATCAATTATCAAAGGTTATACAGTAGAGTCCCGAAAACTCGGCGTAATGTGGATTGGAAGGGTGCCAAGTTTGTGAAATGCCAGATTATTGGAAACTAGGGTTAAAAATAAGATCAATACAATTTTAAAGCTTTTTAACCGCCTTTTTTATATAACAAGCCAGTATTAAGTGATCAGATATAGTACAACAAATCCTTGGTACAGATTTGTGAATTATATGACTTGACCTGGCTTGAGTCAATGTTTAACTCGGACACAAAAAATCACTAATTATCTTAGCCAGGTGATGGCCGAGTTTTCCAGACTGCCGGGTTATCGAGTGCCGAGTTTGCGGGATTCTACTGTACTAGCATAGGCATTTGTAAGTGTAAGTTTGGCTATGTATTGTTGTGTGTTGTATATATGATTTCAGTCAGAAACTACTATCATTGACTTTATATCTTACTATATAACGTCAGGATTTCATATCCCCTCAGTTGAGACTGCACCTTAAAATTGTGTGTTGCATGTTTTTATCATGATAATGATAATGCCATTAAGGCTATGACATTTCCATTACATACAGCTATAGTGGGTTTGTGAAATCCTATGGACAATAATTTAGTTGTTTACTGGAGTTGGTAAATGTTCGCAATGATCTTTTAAACAAGAAATGTGAACACCAACTATAAACTTATTTACCAACTTCCAAAAATGGACTTTAAACAAATAGTTCTTTATTCTTATTTTGCAGGAAATCCGGTGACACGACACTTGTGTTTTTCGTCAACAAGTCGCTGTGGCCGCAATACCATTACCTGCTGCCATGGGACTACAAATCTGGCGAGTATGGGACGTACGGCTCGGGTGTGTCTACGGCAGTGATACGGGTGGCGGCTGCTCTGGGGGCAGCTTACGACCTCACCACCTGCTCCAGCGACGGCATCAAGAAGGCTCTGACAGCTGCGAGTACCACTGGGCGACCTGTTATAGAATGTCTGGACGAGAATAGAAGCACCTCTACTCTGACCGAAATACTCGACTTTAAACTACACTCAGCGTAGAAGGCAATCTTCAGGTCTGGGATGGAGATGTACTCACTGGATCAGTAATGTCTACTTATATAACTGATGATAAAAGATTGAACGTGTTTTAAAATATTAGCAAATTATTTAGGAAGATTTTATCAGTTTTTGAATAATTTTGTACTTGTCATGGGCAGATCCACGGCGGTAATAAAACACTATAAATTTATAAGACATGGCATGGTTTATATTTTACTCTATGTCATGCCTTCTGATTGCCCAAAAATACAAACATTCCATCCCCCTAGGTCCTAACCCACAGTTGGCTGTAGCACCCTCTTAAACGATTTGAAAGCAGCCCCTCCTTTTTAAAAGGATGGATTCGCCCGTGTCACTCGTAAAAAAAATTTTTTTATTGAAACAAATGAGTGCAATTTAAAAAAATTGACTTATTTTTGCACAAAAGGTGTTATTGCATGATTATTTAAAGATTTTGTTTCTTCCTGTCTTAAGCATTTGATCAACTTTTAAGCTTGTTGAGCTATTTAATCATTGTAAACTGTTTGTGAAAGTTTTGTTTTAGCTTCAAAAAAATTCCAGTAAATATAAAGGCATTTACTTTAATTTGTAAATAATAATGGATCACATGAATTCAGTATTTATCTACTGATAAAAACGAATAAATGTTAACTTGAATTACCTGTAAATCAAAATTGGCTAAAATATGTTTCTGCAAGTTACAAGTAATGGTATAAATCATGTTTTTCTCTTGAACTGATTCTAACAATAGAAAAGTTGTGGAATTTTTTTAACGGGTTTTGAAATAATAACAAGAAGAATGAAAGATAGGACAACACTCGGGTGTATGTTCAAGAATGTGTAAATTTAAATGTAATAAAAATCAGAATTTGTTAAGTAGTTACTGGTTTCAAAAAGAGAATACAAATTATCAAAACTTACTTATTTATTCAAAAACAATTTCAAAGATTGAATCTACACTTAAGCACTTAAGCTTTATAATCATTAATTGTCTAGGTTTAAGGTTGTATTGTTTTGAATTTAAGTAGTTTGACACAACATTAATTTATTTCTAGATTGTGATTATTTCATTTGTAAATATTTCATTTCTCGTAATTGTTTGAGTGTTAGTAGTATCAGTTAGTTATATAACTATGTAAATGGTGTATTTTTGGTAACAATAAAATTAAATACTTTACAGTTTTATTCTTATTCATTAGTAAGTAGTACCAAATGTCACATTTATTGCTAAAATTTCTTGACGTTTGTCATCGTCATGGGTGGGTTTGAACATCTCTAACTCTTTGAATTCCATGAATTTTTCAGTGCTTTAACTATGTATATTTTAATCATGTTTTCCCTCATTGATAAAAAAAAAATACGGTTGAAAAAAAATCATAATGTACAGTAGGTACATAAGGTTAAGGATGAATAAAAACAGGAGATGATTGGTAAATATTTATTTAAAACATCGATTTAACCGCCTGTAAAGAACGATTTGGCTGAGTATATACAAGCCACGAGACGAGGCATAACGATATTGCAATGGCACTTGTAACTGGGTACAAAACTGCTGGGTCTCAGCTTATTACTAAACTAACCTACAAACCAGACTTACGATAAATTCACTTGTACTCGATAAAACTATAAAAAATATATTTGTACGTCTTCAGTTTAAATATGCGCTCTAGGCACTATGTTTAGTTACTCTTTTTCCCTAACCACCTGCTTTACCTCTTTCATAAGCAGCTAAAATAAAAACATCTTAATTTCTTAGAAAACCAAAAACCTTAAATGAACCTTGAAAAAGAAGATACATCTGGACTTTTAACAGGTGTTGATTTAGCTTGAGTTAGAATCACAGAAATTTTCAGCGCAACAAACTAAAAACTTATCTATCTAGGTTAGTTATGAGAAAAATTATGACAGCTTTTTAACAGATAAAAATCAAGTTGGTAAAAACAGGAAAGACAGTCTTGAATGCATTATTAAGAAAAATATGATTATGTAGGTTCTTGATTACTTAAGAAATCAAAGAAAACCAAAGCAGCCTTGGAAAACGTGTAATTTTTGTAACTCTATTAAGGATGAAATCCTGTTCAGAAAAAATCTGTTTATCAAAAATAGGGTTTTCGAAATAGATTCTCAATGGTGTTTTGCATGCAAAAAACAACACGGAGGCTGAGACCCAAGCTAGTAAACGAAAAGAACATATTTTTCTAACCTAACTCAAAACATTTCAATTACAACATCAATATAATGAATATCAAAAAAACTAAATAAACATTACAAATACGAACTAACAAATAAATGTACTAATGTTTAACTAAAACGTAACCTCTAGAATGATAAAATCTCAAGAATAAGTAACAATAGAGAGCAAAGATGATAATGGGGCGCCGGATTCTCTCGCAAGCACCGAAACCCTCATTGCACAATGGCCCCGACGTATCCTTCTAAGCATTGGCAAAACACAAACCGTACAACAGAAAAGGAAACAGTAGGTTTTTACTTTGGCATTATCATTGTTTCATTTTGTTGTTTCATTACTTTTCGTCTGATATAACAATCACCTGAAATTACTTCTACCATATTAGATCCAAGACATCCCAAGGTGGATCAGCTGTAGCCTAGTTTTGATTCAAATGGAACATAACTGTTGAATGAATGACTCACCTAGTGCACTGCTGTCTAAATTATATTTATTCTCCTAGTTTTTCGTACTATGTTAGTTGATACTATAGTTTAGAATAAGTTGTCCTCTCCAGTTCAGATTAGCTACAAGTTTGTGTTCCCATCAGAAATCAATAATTTACAGCAAGTTGAAAAGTGAAAACTCAATTCAATTACATTCACTTTATTCTAAAATTGGCTACAACTATATTATGGGGATGGAATGTCTAGTTATATTCATAGTCAACGTTTCTACTAAATGTACGTTTTAAAAATTTCTCACTGAGCAACTCCTTTTAAGATGTATTAAAAAGAAAATATTTTCATCTGATTAGAGGAATTTAATTTGCCACACTTTAATGTTTTTATCTGTAAGTTTAATGTATTTTTTCTATTTTAACTACCTACTTGTTGTAGAATCGGTTTTGCCAATGTGAAGACGTAATCTAATGTGAAGATTTTTTTAGATTAATTAATTGGCAATGGACACCAAAATAGTCCCATTGATGCAGCACATAGGTAAAATAGTGTACGTTTAAATGTCTACCTCGATGCTTTACTACTGCCTGATGATGTATGATTTATTTATTTATTTCACCCGTTCCAGAACTTAAATCACTAAAGAACAAACTCTAACCACAATCCGTATAAAATCACAAAAACTTTCCTGGCTCAAGAACCATTAATATACACCATCACATTTTGCGTGTAAAACCATCTGCAGATATAGCTAATGCGATGGGTCTATTTTGGTATCCATGGTCAATACGTTTGACTTTGATTAGAAATCTTTAACAATAATATATAACATTTAATAGTTTTAGTTAAACTAATCTCAAGAGTGCTGGCCTTGTGGATAACGTTCTCTAACAACTAAGACTCATGTCAGTGATGAAATCTGTCTTGTTTTAACAAGACTAAGAAACACAAATAGAAATATCAAAATGCTATTTACAGAACAACTATGTTGAGATTTTAAATAATTCCAGATCTTCATGGTTAAAAAGAGAAGTATTGCCACACTTTGAAAGGACGGAATACTTTAGTAATAAGAAAATCCGTATAAAATATATTATGTAAATCAATTTTTTCTCAAAAATAGGAGTTACAAAAATAATATATAACTTTTTACACTCTTTTCTCAGATAGTCAAGTAGAAAAACCTATGTTAACAAAATAATGTTAAACCATAATTAATAATTTTTGTTATAAATTGAACTACTTAATCGTGTTGGTTGCATGATTGCACTCATTAAGTGTGGCGTAGCTGCCTAGAAGCCTAAAGCTAAGTACTTGACACACAATAAACACTATGGCTTACAACAAAAACCTCAACGCTCTAAATGCTGCCATAATTCCTAAGATTTGATTTTAAATTATATAAAGCTAGTATTTTAGATAGTTAATAATATTTACAAATCTGGCATCTTCAGAATCGTCAGCTTAGCTTACCAACAACTAACAAGGTTAACAGAAAACAGAAGATCACCATGTAAGTAGCCTTGTTAATACTGGTCGATGTTAAGTCGCTTAACCCACCGACCTTACACAAAAACAATGATAAACCTGTGTTATATTATAAAATCAGATTATGTAATCAGGGACTTAACTTTCCCCAATAAGATAACAAACGTATCTACTATAATATTACTTCCAATGATCCTAAGGTTTTTAAGCAAAAATTTATAACAGATTCAACTGAAACAACCATAGAGTTATTTGGTGATCGACCTAAATATCATCTAAAGTGTTGATGGCAGCGAGAAATAGATGATTTAAATGAAAACAAACATAAATACTAACAAAAAAGTAAGAGGGGATTTACAGTTTTAGACTCATCAGTCAATTAAGCTCATTTGAAATAGTAAAAATCAAATATACTCCATGAAGTAAAACATTAACTAATCTCATAGAATGTGATCATCGCTTATAGAAATTTGATGGCACATTGCCGAAATAAAATTGTCCTGTTTTGCAGTTGTACCCGTAGATGTCACGAGTACTTATAATTTTTGTTTAACTCAACACAATGTAAGTCCAAAGAGTAACACTTAATCCTAGAGTAGTTTGGAAGCGTGTTAAGCGACTGGTCGAGGTCGTGGATGGAGTGGAGTGACGTCCGCAAGTTATGGGCGTGCGTTGTTAGCATCTATCACGCCAAGCCTACCGTGGTTAAACAAGAAGAAAACTGTTAGTGACCATATACTGTATTATGTACACTAAGATATGTAAGCCTCCCAGACCAGTGTCATGCAGCCTACACCTCAGTTACGAGGACAGAAACTCAAGTGAGAACACTTTGGTTATTTCAGATTAGGGTCGGTAAAAGTTTACAAAAAATATCTGACAAATGCGTTATGAGATTTAAATGTCGGGCTAGTGACTTTGACTCTACAGGCCAAGCATTGACGGTTTAGTGTTGGTTAGGTGGGACATGACACTAGTGTGAGAAGTCCGACAAGCAAGGTGGACAACTTGTATCTGCAGAGAACGCCATGCAAACCTGTGTTTGTAAGCTGAGCGGGTTAATAGCCACAACGACAAACCAGTTTGCATGGCACCGGTTAATAAAAGGTAATGAAATGGGATCGGAAGTTTTTTAATGGGTTGAACTAAAAACTGTGCGGTAAGATATTAGATAGTAGTGATATAAAATACCCAAACACCAGCTAAAATTAGAAAGGGTTAGTGCGGCCGTCTCCTCTCGGGATGGACTGGAAGAGGAGTAAAAAATAAAACAATTTAAAGAGCATTTTCTTTTATTGTTTAAATATTTTGTATATTCTCTCGATGGCTCGGCACCACGATATTTACATAATCCAGATTCTTGCAGATACAATATATCTCCTTACGTGTACAGAATACAAAATCGGATCGACAGGGAGAAGAGAAGGAGGACTCGTTGATGCGCGACTGGATTGTTCGCTCTTAAAATCTACAGACGGCTACTACATAAGCGTTTAAATAATGCCGACTAAACGAAAACAGACTAGCGTTTGATTACCGAGTCCTCCTTCTCTTCCAAGGGCCAAAATGTTTTGTTACACTCATAAAGCCCTCATGAAATAACAAACGGTAAAGAAGAGAATGCCAAACGAAACGAGAAATCGTAAAAGCATCGCACCCGGACGCTCCGCATTCGGAACGACGAATATCACAGATAAAGAACAATAACTTTTAAACAACGTGATGCGCGGGGGAGAATCGATTACCCGAGAAAATAAAGCTATTTGATTCCGAGGACGACTATACGAACGAGAATAAAATCTACTAAACATGTAACAAAACATCTCAGCTAAATAATATAGTATAAATAATTTAAAAATAAACATTTCACCAACATACAAAATATCGAATATAAAAATGTACAGACAGTGAAACTAACCTTCACTGAGAACGAGTATTATTTCACGAGAGAGCCCCAGCCCTTTGGTACGGATGCTCTCTGATCTGACCCAAATGGCGGCGCTGCTTAGCTACAGCAGCCGCGGCAGCTGCACCTGTCGCAACATCTTTACTGGTAACAATCGGTCACTCCATACATATACAACTATACAGCACTGCATCGGAATTGCATTCATTCTAGAGGGAAGGATTTTAAAACTGTATGACGTCATTTCTGAAATTGAGATATAACTTTTAATGCCATAACAAATAGTTATGATGAAACTGGGTTTCATCAAAACATTACAAAGGATAATATTTTTACATTACTAAAGTTATTGCTAAACAAAAATGGTTGTCTCAAAAACTAAAATTGTTAACAAGGCCGTGTTTCTTAACAAACAAAAGAAAAATATAATTAAAACTTATCCCTTAATATCTCATAGGTATTCAATTCCCACAAACAATCATGCCGTTCCGATGCAGCATGAAAAACAACAATATACAACAAAGTCGATAAAATAATACTTAAAATACTAACATATTCAACATGGAAAGTGGCTAAAGTACCTACAAGTACACAATGATACATAGAATATGATAACTCATAAATATAAAAATGCAACTAGACGTACAAAATGGCCTCTCTACACAGTTGGTCCCTGGCTAGGTTAGTGTTTAGTCAGTTACGGAACACGCAAGCCAAGGAATCGTCAGTCTCGTCAATGTAACGTGGAAATGTTCCTTTTCATTAGTAGGCTAAGACTACAGTTTGTTGGTTGTTCAGTTCAAATCAGCCTTAGGAACAGAATAAAATGCCTTCAAGTCATGGTGAGGTTACGTCTAACGTCTTACTGTCAAACTACGCAAACTAGTTTTGATCTGAAAACACAGCTCTGGTACTTATAGAATTATGGTTGAAGTATTAAATGGCACACGTTACGTTTAGTTGTTAATTTTGTTATTGGGGACCTTAAATGGAATACGTAGTACTCAAAGTGGACGGCAAAATAAACGGTATTGAAATTTGAAATTATTGTGTTACATTATTTGAGGAAAAACATCAGTTGAGGTTAAATAAACTGGATTTTAAAAATAATTTGGTGCTTTTTAGTGACTTCACAATCCACACGGGGATGGTTAATTATTTTAATAACAATGACAAAAAATTTACCTCCCTACTAAGGACACTAATTTTGTTACGGTTATTAAAACAAAAAACAAATTTGTATACAAGTTTTCTCTCAAATAATACAAAGAATACTGACAAAAATACTTAAATGAGTCAGAAAATATTTGAGATCTATAAAATGTCAACAGAAGGCTGTGTCAAAAAGCAGTCCTATGACTAAAAAAAGCAACGACATTCACAACCATTCATACCATAAAAAAACCTGACAGCTAAAAATCGAATAATCGATGCAGAACAACAAAAACACTAAAACCATCTAATTACAACATAACTCGATAGGATATAATCATATATAAAAATACTAAAGCTAAATATATAGTAAACCCTCAATACACATTAATACTTAAGCAGGGCAAAACAGATAATTTAAAGATGTTTCAAATTATCAACAAGGGACTTCAACATGACATGACTCAATGATGAGAATGGTGGTGGAAGAACAATAAATAAAAAAGAGTAAGTGTTGAACTAGATAACGGATTACTTAAAATATTAAGCAATGGTAAACTGCTTTTGTCTTATCAAAATTGCAAAATATTAATGGTAATAAAAATCGGAATTTTTTGCCAAAAGTTGAAAGTTAAAGACAGTATTGCGCTGACTCTTAGTCAGAGGTCAAACCTGATTCCAAACTGTTTCGTCTTACGTCTTATGTTGTCTATGATTACACTTTTACAAGCTTGATGTTAAAACTTAAAATGATCATTGCAGTCAACAAAAGCTGAAATGTTAAACATTGAACTGATACGCTGAAGTCCCAATCTTACAGATAAGATATAAATATGGTCGGAGGTCGGGCGCATTATCGCTGATCCATCCAGTATCGGTGCCAGTGACTCGGGGGATATATCAAACCCCAGGTACGTCCCACAGCTGCTCTGCAAGACACGTATGAGATGTACGTACAGGCGTACGTACGGACGTACGTACGATAGCTAGGCTAGTAAGGGGGGCTAGCAGAAACATTGCGGGACCAGTCGCAGCGTGTACGCACAATTCACCAGATCTGATACAGTGAAAAATCAACATTAGCCTACCTTACTAGCCTAAACAAACACTTCTTCATTCCTCTCAGTTTTAGGGCTTATCGACTGTTTAAAATTTTGAAATCACTATAAAAACACAATACCTTCCCTCTTATTTGGACAGGAGATTAGAAAATGATCTGGCCAGATAAACCGATGTGGTCTAAAACTCATTATGTTTCCAAATCACTACAAAAATAAAAATGTTAGAACAACTAAAGGAGAATTTGATACTGAACAGAAAAGTAAAAGCCTATTCTTTGGAAAAGCTTTCAGCTCATATTTTTTACTAATCTATCAGTTAAAGAACGTCTTTAAGAAGTTTTGATAACAAAGACTACAGTTGTTAAACCGACGTCCCATTGAAAAGTAGGTACTGTAGCGGTAAGAGGGAAGGCCACTGTAATGGTAGATTATTTTGAATCTTTTACAACAGAATAAAACTTACTGGCAATTGTTTCAATTATTCATATGTGTTGGTGAACTGTGGCAAAATTAACACAAGATTACCAGTTTATACTTTAACCCTCCAGCAGAGACAGGTCATCAAAGTCAAGTTGAAAAATTCATTTTTTAAATAAAGTAGTATTACTTTAAATAATATATTTATAGTTCCCTATAGGAAAATTTATAAAAAGAACAACTTTAAACAAATTAAATTTCCCAATTGCTCTACAATAAAAAAATGTCAATATCAAAATTTATATTAATGCCGATTTGCTTGAGATAATTAAAAAATATTGCAATTAGTTTCTGGCTGTCAAACTAACTTGTAAATAGCCTATGATTAGATTTTAAAAAATTAATAGCAAAATATTTTTTCTGTCCCCAAATTTGTATTTGGACCTTCATTAAAATCTCCGAGTTTCAGTTCATTCCTCTAAACTGGAGGGTTAAGTTGTAATGTAATGATTGATTATTGTTATTGTGTTTTTAGAAACAAAGTTTTAAAGAATGAAGAAGTGATTAGGAAAAACACTGTGTATATGTTAAGATATGTTAGTAATTTTTATATTTTACATGTTTTAAGAAGTTTATATTATTTTTTGAAACTTTTTATTGCTTGTTATGTTATATATATATTTTTAAAGACAATCATTATAAGCCATAATGGTGAAAGGAAACTACTGTATATAATTTGGAATGGTACCAAAAAAAAGAATTAAAAAAAATTGATAAATTTAACAATTAAGTGTTTGTAAATTAAGACATTTAAAAGAAGAAACAAGAACATACAGATTTAACAAAAAATATCTTCCTTGCACAAATTTAAAAAAATAAAAAAATTACATGTTATAAAATAAATAATTATGGGGGCTTTTTATCACCAAATTTGAAGTAAATGAGTATCGATAACTTGAGTTCTGTTTTTGTTTGGTGATCTATATTTTATAAAGTTTCAATTCTAGTAATTTGTAATAAGCTGTCAAATTCTTTTGAGATCAATTACTAAACAAAAAAAAATTGTTAAAGGAGGAAAATATTTTAAAATATAGTGAGTCCTGAAAAATATTAGTAAAATATGCAATGGTGACTAGAAATAAATAATGAACTAAAACAACAAAGATTAGTTGAGTGAAATACCTTGAATTAGGCCTACAGTAAGTTGTGCTATTCTCATAAATGAGGGCTAAAAAGTAACCAAGACACACTGATGAGGGTTAGACCATGCCGTTAATTTAATTAATGGAAAAGTGCGGTGAAACTTGCAAAAAAAAACTATTGTAAGCAAAATCAGCAACGATTCAACATTTTTAATATTATTGTAATTTTGTATTACTTTTATGAGCTGACAAATTTTAAACATTACGTGTAGTATCGGTGTTCCTGCAATTAATCGTTGTCAAATAATTACAATTAATTTAGTAAGTTTTAAATTTTTTTTGAGAAAAGTTAAATCTAGAATTTAAAAACTAAAGATATAACTTGAAACATTGTTTAAAACTGGTTGCATAAAAATTGGTTCAGGTATCTATATTTTCTTTGATCTAACTTATGTAAATTTAAGGACACTAGATGTAAATTTCACCTATTAGAAGACCATTTATAGGAAATAACAATTACATGGGCATAATTTTATGAATCATTAAACCCCTGGATCAATTTTATACCGAGTTAAAGTTTAAAACGCCTATTTAGTACCAGGTAATCCTGGTTTTAGTTGAACGTTTAGTTTGAATCTAGATTTGTTTTAGGTCACGTACCATGCTCTCAACTTTCTTTCTTTTTCTTTGTTCTTTAAAAGAAAATGATACCCTAATTTCTTCTCATCATCTAAACCAAGATTTCCTGACAGTACGGTACTCCAGATATTTCAAGCTTTTATTTGTTGTTACATTTTGTTTATGTACAAAACTAAAATCAGTTAAGTTTTTTTAATATCTTATTTACAGGTGAACCCCACACAACGGTGCCGCTGAGTGAGTAAAGCTACAATCAGGTACAGAATAGCCTAACTTACTTGTAGGCCTACAAGGAATGTTTGTGTCACCGAACATAGAACCCACCGGTGTGATCGGTTGTGTAGTCAGTGAGAAGGGGCGACCCGGCGAGGGCAGTGTAGTCTGGGTAGCCAGCGTACTGCGTGTATATGAGACTGTGGGCATCGGCGGGGGACAGCAGGGGGCCCTGTGGTGCTGACGTGGGGACTGGCAGGCGGGGGGAGAGTATCAGCGGGGCACCTAGGGGGGTGGCTGTGGGGGTACGCAGGGCTGACGGGGTGAGGCCGGGGATAGACGGGGACATCAGCCTCTGGGCGTCCGCAGCCGCTGTGAGAGCCATCCTCCGCCACTCTTCGTCTGAAATAAGACGTCAACAGGGTGCATTACTTTCGTAGAGAGTTAAAGGTTGAAGAAAAATGTTGGGCATCCTACATTTTGCCCTGGTTTCTAAAAAAAAAAACACACACAAATTTACCTACCAAAATAGAAAAATTCCTTGTTTTCCTAAAATCTTCGTTCGTAACAATATGAAACCTTATCTAAAACCTCAACCATTAAGTTTTTCCTGTTTTTGAGTCATTATTAGCTACTACCATTGACTTTTGCATACTGAAGTTGTATTGATAGTCAAAGCTACTACTTAATTAAAACAAGTTTCTGACTCATGTTAATGTTTGTTGTAGAGAGAAACTTTCTAATATAGCAGTTAATCTTCTTAATTAGGATTACATTTATACAAAGAGACAATGACGTCTCAAATAACATTGTTTATTGTTTTACTCTTAAGAATTCAGTGAAATAAATTGTGCACACCACTACAGGAGCAACATAAAACATACACTTGGTATGAAATCAACCAGAGATAAGAATCACACATAAGCAAAATGTAAGAAAAATGTGGCAAAATTTACAAACAAGATATCAAATTTATTATTAATTTTGACAACTTACACAGTTAGCTATTTTTATTGCAAGCATTTGGTTATTGTCTAGTAGGCATAGCATACACACCTTAAAGAAAAAATTAAATCATGCTAATAATACAAGGGTGATCCTACCTGTGAACATACCTGCAGCCGCCAGAGCCTTGGCGTTGGAATCTCTGTAAGTTCCATTGATGATGGCCAGCTCCATCAGCTGTCTCTTCTTCAGCTCATCTTCTCCGTCGGCCTAGAAACAAAATTATCAGCTGTTAACAAAGATGACTTCCAGCCAAACCACAGCTTACCTCCATCAGCGTCCATTATTACATTTGTCAAATAAATAAAGATTAATTCCATCAAAAAGTTAGCAAAACTGACCAAGGTTGCATGATAATAAAAAAAAGCCATGGAATAAACCATATTTATGGCACCTGTGACAGTTTAATTCTACAGAAAAATGTTTCTTTAACTTCAAAAATTATCAGTTAAATAAAGGTTGAAGTACAATGCCTCACCATATGGATTCGAATTACTGGTAAAAACAGAACATACAATCTGATTCCCACTTAAGTGCTTTTAAGTTTTCCTTTAATATCTCAAATGCTCACATCCACTTTATTCAAGTGGCAAAACAGCTTTCAGGGGAAATCATAAACAGTTCTAGTGTTATTGCTTCCACTTCCACAACAGCTAACTTATATAAGATTTCAGTCATATTTTCTAGTATATATTACATTAGTGGTGTTGAAACAAGCTGGCAGGCAGCAAACTTAGTTGTGACTCATGCAGCCTTGCTGTGCCAAATGACCACCGGTTATAGTTTTGTCCTCCCTTATACTACTCCTATGTCCCCAGCCAATATAGATTCCACAGGTGTCTATAATGGGACAATTGCGCTTGAGATCAAAGTAAATACTGTACAGTGTTCAATGGTTTCAAATCAAAAGTACCACATACTTTTTAGTTTTTAACAATTCAAAATTTGAACTGTGACAGCATTGTTATAAACTAAATTAAAAATACACTTTTTTATTGGGATAGCCAAGCTATGGTGTAAGTTGTTTTACTGACGCTTTAAGTTTTATCGTTTCGGTGCCACTTATTTCAGTTCCTTCCTGAGCTCCTAAAATCACACAACTAAGGACAGGCATAGCTATTTTTATTAATAAATAACACAACTAGTAGGAATAGCCACTCAGAAATGGCGCTACGTTCTAAACAAACATTTATCCCCTCAGTTGTTACTGCCATAGTTGATGTGGCATGAAAGTTACTATGGTCCTATGGTTTACCTTTTTAGTCGATAACTCAATTCAACTACCGGTACGTTCATTTTTATTCTAAAGAACATGGGAAGTACATGGAAATGGAATATTAAGTTTCCCAAATATTCTAATATGGTCAAAGGTTTAAGTCAATAAAAGAACATATCTGACACACAAATCAATATAACTGAATGGGGGCGTTAAGCTTTAGGTTTTACAAACTACTAGACCTAATAGAAGACAATTTACCAATTTCCTTCAAAAACAAAAATACTGTGCTAATATATATATTAAGATTTTACAGTTCAATTTTCACACTAATCTCAACAATGGATGGTACATTTCAGTGCCAGTTTCAGACAGAACAGATGACCTGAGTCTCTGAGAGGTCGGAGGTTATCTACTTTACAACACAAGGTCACCAAAACTGCTCATTAGCCATTTAAATCTCCCATTTGTGCTTACACAATTCTGCTGTAGTTGATCAAATACTGATGATTAAGACTACTTGAAATTATAAAAATCAGTACATCAATGTATAATGGAATATTCCACCACTCTACCTCCTTTAACTCTCTCTTGTAAGTGATTTCAAACGTTTTCTACAACTTATATTTTGAAAGCTACCCAAATATGTTGACATTTGTTGAGTTTTTAGACAAATAACAATCTACACAGTGTAATTTTGAAACTTCAAATATGCTGTAGTCTAAATTATATTGTTATAAAAATATAACAAACCAATACTGCCAGTTTTTGCAGTAAGTTTTCAGAGAAGCAGTGTTACATTTCATCCTATCTCCCTTTCATTTTACATAAGACACCTTGGCTTACATTAAATTTCATGTCCTTGAAGGTTATTTGCTGTTGACGGTAGTCACAATTGTACAGAGGAAAGGAAACACTTAATATGGTACAGTTAAGTTGTGTCCAGCACTACTCCCGGTGTCTAGGACAAAGTCAAATCTGCTCCCCTCGCTTTCATGCATTACAACACCCACTTTGGAGGAAGACCCTGTGCGCTGTGGGATAGGAATTTCCGCACAGTGTTCGCCGCTCTGGTTCTCCCTCGCTCATCACAATACTAGAGCTGAAAGGGCACAGTCAGCCAAGCGAGTTTCCTATGTGTAGTAGTGTATTTCAACTTTTTACAGATGTATTTGAAGGTGTATTGCGTGTTGTAGTGACTCACCGGTACCAGCAGTTTCTTCACCTCCTCCACAGCCCTCTGCAGTTTCAGCTTGGCCCTGTTCTCTGTGTCTTCCACTGTGATCAGTACGTGCAGCTCCTCACTCAGATGCTCCCAGTTAGGCTTCCCTCTGTTCAGCTCCTCCTGCACAAACAGTCAACATGAGCTGTCTTTACATGTAGGGAGATGACTCAGACAATTCAAATACTACTGTATTGGCGTTGAATCTTCATCTTCGGGAGATGATCATGTCTTTGAATTGGCAAAAATATTGACCAAATGATTTGCAGAGTGCCCTGAAGATAGATTGCTTCAAAGCTTCCAAAACATCATCCAGTATTTTTGCCAATTCAATAACACTGTAATCTCCTAAAGATAAGATTTGACAGTATATACTTCATCTCCCGAAGTACTTTGATGAGTACTTTGATTGTAGAAAGCTTTCTTTTAGTATTTTCCAAAGTTTTACAAATTAATTTACAAACCATATAGGCCTACCATAAAAAACAAATGAATACTTTGTTTTAAATTGCTAAACATATTTGACATTTGTATTTTTTTAAGTCAATTACTTCTTATTATTACCATCATTGTGGTTTTCAGTACCAAAAGTATATTTAAGAAACTATTATTATCTTTTGCAGACAAACTTATTGACATTCATTGTTCAGGAGAAGTAACTTGTATAACAATATATCATAACAAATTAATATAAGTTCAATGATAAAATAAATTCTTCTCCGCAATTTATGCCTCTAAACATTTTTACAAAACACAGTGATACCATAGAGGGGTGGTGATACCCAACCCAGCCTATACAAGTGCAAAAGTGGGTAACTTATGTTTTTAAATACAAAACAATACACTGTCACTGTTTACAGAAAATTTTAAACAACTTACCCAAACTTATCTGTGTTAAAACACAAGTGTTTCCAATAGTTACTTTGGCAGCACAAACAAACAACAATAGTTTTTAAAACATCCATAATATCATGTAGCCTACATATGGCACATTTGGTAATGGATACACACTACACACTTCCCATAAAATTTGTATTGCAAGTAGGTAAATTAACAAAAACAAAGTATTTCAGGATTTTAAAGAATTACGAATCTTTAGAGTTGGCGAAAATACAATGGACTCATTCCATGAGAGAAATGAAACTGTATCCAGAAGCTGTGCAGATATTAGTGGCAGGAAACAGCGTCAAGAGATATTTCAACTTTGGTGACAGGAGTCGAGCGCCACATGTTCCTACCTCTAACTCCATCCTCAACTATTCTGGGACTGTAGAATGTCTGCCCCTACGTTCTGATATAGCTGAATAAGAAACAAAAAACCCAAGCCGAGACACAGGCTTTGGTGTTTCATATCATCTTGCTGTAGGCTACCTTCACAGTTGCTGTGTGGACTTAACTAATTGTGGCATTTTGAAAAGTTCCCCAAAATCAAGACGAAGATGTTGACCAATCAAAAGTTTACATCTACAACAATGTACACAACATCGGTAGAGAACAGAGCGTCTGACATACTGAGAGTGAATTAGACACAGTACAAATGAGAAGGGAGGGTGTGTGTCTGGAAATAGAGTGAGACAAAATACGACAAAGGGAAGTGAGCGACAGAACACTGAACACAGTATAGCGTCTACATTACAGTATTGTCAACCCGGATTTACTAAAACCTAGTAAAACAACTGTTTTACAAGCAAATATGCACACTTGATATTGAGCAGTGTTGGGCGAAGAATGTACCAACACTGCTGAAAAGTCTTTGATTTTGATAAAAATAGGATAAAAATATACATGCAAACTTGATTGGTGTTTAAAGCATTGTGGAACATTAACAGCAAGCTGATTCCGACAGGAGGGATTACAACAGCTGCAAACTTGATTTCAATTAGATGATGAAAAATAATTACAGAGCTACATTGTTAACAAAACTGCATCCGAGTGTGGAGTGTGGTAGGACCTCCTGCCATTTGTCTGGAAATAACTCAGCAAAAATGTTCTCTGCACAAACGTTTGCTTCATCGTAATTTCATCACAAATAACGATGAAATCAACATTTATGCAGATGACTTCTCAAACCGAGCATTACGTATAGCTACTACCAGGTGCAGCCTTACAAAGAAGGAGAAATCTGCATGTCTAACGTCTACGTGATTCCAACAATAGAACTCAGTAAGTGCACTAAAACTAGCAATTACTTCTACAAAATAGTCCTCCGAGTATTCACATGACGATTACTCAACTGCAGGCAAACCCACAGACGAATCGGATAGTCATCCGAGGTAACAAAAAGAAACGAAAATAGTCTGGATAAGCCAGAGACGGCTTAGGAGACAGACGCCAAAATCTGGACAAGACCATTAATATTATTCACGGGCCAATTAGTTTCCAGAGACATAATTCTCTACAACAACGTTCCGCTGGTCTAAATCAACCGATTAGCCACCACAGACTACGCCCCCGTAACTGCTGAGTAGCGGAGTTGAGTGGAGTGAGTCATCGTACTGAACTGGCGTGGGTCGAGCCAAAGTGGATAAACAGATGTGTGTAAACCTCGTCGTCGTATGTAGTGTAGTTACGAGGACTGCAGAACAGCAGAACGTGCGCTTATTAATAGCAATGACGAATGCTAGACGTCGACATATTACGGAGTTTGCTAGATAATAAAAAATCAAATACGCAAAAGAGGATGAAAGTAAACTGCCCATGTAACAATATAGTGTTTACAACGTAAAAGCTGGTAAAAGTAGTATTAGCATTGTTTAAATTGAGAAAAGTGGTCATGCATTTGGGAAAGAAGACATTTCTCTGTTATTATTTATCTATTCTTAACAAATAAGGTATCATTGAAAACTACATAAAATGTACTAACTTTTTTGTCTCTTGCAATTTTTTCGTTAAGTTAACGGGTTTCGTGAAATTTGGCATCAAATATTTTCAATGTTTGCCATTTTGAAACGGTTAATGATTTTTAAATATAATTAAAAAAAAAAAGATAGGTCTTCATAAGATAAACATTTTTGCAAAATCTCAACGCTGTATCTCAAACCGTTAAGGAGTTATTAATATTTTTGTAAAAAACACATAAATACAGGGTCGGAAAAC
Source organism: Macrosteles quadrilineatus (assembly GCF_028750875.1). Classification (NCBI taxonomy): domain Eukaryota; kingdom Metazoa; phylum Arthropoda; class Insecta; order Hemiptera; family Cicadellidae; genus Macrosteles; species Macrosteles quadrilineatus. Next base: position 98,831,166 of record NW_026542596.1, read on the forward strand.
TAGGCACCTCAGACCCACGTTTCTAGGTGAAATGTGTTTGTCTTAACCCAAGCAATAACGCTATATAGGTATGTCCAGAGAGTTACGGGACACTGTGTATAGCCTACATGTTTATAATCTGGTAAAGGCCTTTCAAGAGCCGGAAATCTTGACAATTTAGAAATATACTAGATCAATATAAATTGGGATAATCCAAGAATGATTGAAAAGTTATCTACAGAGTGAATCATACTGGAATCATTACTCCATTAGCCGGCAAGTAAATAGTAGACGGATGAACTGACGCTACTTTGGAGTTATTACACAGAGGCAGACCAAAGGGCAAACACTAGTACAATATAATCAATCTTAAACTTAACGAAACCAGAGCAGAGACTGAGACAATCTCGAAGGTAACTTGACTCCGGCAGCGAGACGCGGCTCAGCGTTTTATGAGGTTTGGGTTTCATAACCATTTGGCGCTATAAATACATAAATCAGCTGTGCGGGCCAGCCGGTGTGGCGCGCGAACAGGCCTACCAACCAATTCTGTTAGCATGATTGCCAACTGTCACCCTTTAAGAATAAAACTTCCATTGATTGCGTATTGATAATAGTGTATAACACATAAATTAATTAGTGATTTTTCTATACCATTCTATTCCTGATTATTATATTAAGCATTGCTAAATCCTTAGTCCCGTTCTTTTCTAAACGTTGTAAACTAGTTTTTTTATCATCACATAACAACGTTGTCGTGTCCAAACCAGCTGTAATTGACCTTCTCTCTGTAGAATTTTAAAGGACTAGTTATCCTTCGTAGTACCGTAACATATCCTCATCCTCATACCTGGACCTGAGGGGTTAAAAATAGTTGTTGCTTGCCTCACCAACACAAACTTCATCAAGCGAACTGTTTTAGTAACAGGTTATAGTTCATAAATAAATAGGATTGGCAGCCCCGCGGTCACAACAGCTGATTTATTCGACATGATATCGCCAAGGTGATTACGAACTCCATAAAGGATGCAGTTACCTTACCGTCAGGTTATCCTGTTAACGCTGCTGTATTTTATCTCGACCTCATTATAAAAGGAGAATTGTGATAGTTAGTCATATCATTATAACAATAAATTCGTTTTTATAACAACGATAATGTGGTTTAGGGGAGAAATAAAGTGTTGAGTGCATTAAAAAAATTAAATCGTTGGGATTAAAGATCATATTGGTAAGCTTCCTATGATCAAATAGAGTTTCGCAACTATGACCTGATGGCCCTTGGGTGACTGATCTGCTAATCGTTATATTTGCTGTATGATTAATTGCTAGACTTTAGATCCCAGAGTAGCTTAAGAGCACAGATAACATTTGAAAAAATCGCCAATTAAGGAATAAGAACCTTAATAATGTTTATAACAATTTTCATATGGGATTTTCGTAATAAGCCAAGGCTAATTTCAACGTAAATAAGAATTGCACAAATATAATTAAGGATTTATAAAACGTGCTTAGTTCGCAATTCAGTTTGTTGACTTAACTATTTAAGTATTTCAATTTCGAATCTACTCGGACCTTAAGCGTTGCAAATCTATGCAAATTTTATTTTCAACCATAACATGTACAACTGTTACACACAGCTACATACTTAGTTTTATGGTCTCGGTAAAGAAAGACAGGGGTTATCTTATCACAGTAAACATAAACATATTTCCCAAGCTGCTAATTTCACACTCAAGGCTGCTCATCTTGTTACAAGCAAGAGTCTACTAAGTGAGGTGTCTTTGATTTAAGAAAAGATTTTCTTGGCTAAGCCTCTGAGAGAATTTCCCGACGTCACAATTCAATAGGCGATTAAGTATAAGTATAAACTACTACACTAGGAGGAACAGTACTTACTTTCTTTTTATCCCTCATCGACCCTTTGCCCCGAACCATGATTTTACACCCTGTTTCTTGTTCCAACTGCTTGGCCGTCATCCCTCTGGGGCCTAAGATCCGGCCCACGAAATTAAACTGAAACAAACAGAGATAAAGATAAGAAAACATTGCCAATGTTAAACAAGACTCTGGCACATAGGCTGTACAAGTTATAGTACATCATGCAACATAATTTCTGAGTAGGGTATTATGAAAACTATTATGGTGCGCTTTCACTGGGCAGCTATACGTTTTATAGAACACTTAAAATTTCTATGTACAATTTCATCACACTGAAACCGAAAACCTGAACCTACCGATTACTATGCGAACACAAAAAAGCGTACTACTTATCAATCCGGCTCGAAGGACCAAAAATGGTTTCCTCCACCAATCAAGGTAATTAATACACCCATCATTGTAATCAACTCTCAACTCTATCCTGGGATGATGACAACACACACGGAGACGATGATGTCGAGGGTGTGGCCCAGCTAGTGTCTCACGTCTATTTCCTGAGTCCGGCTCACAGACCTGGGCGGCTCCTGGTATTGTCATGTCGTATAATACGACCATCAGTCAAGTCGGACACGGTAAAACAATGGTTGCCGCCCAAGAGACAACGTGGGCTCATCAGAGGAGGCCTAACGGTTGCGATCAAGACGGTATGGATGTTGCGTACAGACTTGGGATAACCGATGTGGTCCACAGGGGTGATGGATTTTTACTGGATCCGCAGGTGGGACTAAAATAAAAAGTGTACTAACGATGTACAGTAGGAGTTGGTGGTGGATAAATTATGAGGATGCACTAATTGTTCAGTATTCCAAATATGAACGGAAGACGAGTGTAGGATAAGTAAGACGATGTGTGTAGCATTTTAACCGATTTAGATCAGCTGTGTTTTTCGTCAGGACCATTTTTAAAAGCATAATTAATGATCAAGGGTGCTGGAGCATGATGTATAAAAAAGACTACTGAGCTTTCTCAGGGTGGAACCAAACACATTCCGATTTTTTAAGCTACTGTTACTACTCAGCTACCTTGCTCAGTAAAAGTAGTTAACATACTCCAATTTATTGGAGTTTAGTAATTTTCAATTTGCAAAGTACCACCCAACCCAAATGAAGGCTTTCAATATCATTACTTAGACCATGACAAAAGGCAGTTTCGAACGTTTAAAAGTAATCAATGAATTCTCACGATCAGGCCTAAGAGAAACGTTATCTAAAGTAATTGACATTACACAAGTCAGCAGAGCTACATGTCGACTTCACCTGCCATACACCATATGTCCGTGAGATTTATAAGAGTTGCTCAACTTTATTGGCTTGTCGCTCTCTTCTAATGCCATCATTAACTCATATTTCACAGCTGTGCGTTACCTGGGATGCTTCTGGAGTCGTAGAGAATTCATTACATCAACAACACTTGTTTCAGGTCATTATATTGAGCCACTATCTTTTCGTCATCTGCCTCGAGGTCTCAACTAAATGTTTGCTCCTTTTATGGTGGATTTTTGAACAGCGATATGATGATCGCAACATCTGTTGTGTTGCTAGGGAGAAAGTTAAATTCCCACTGATGTAATCACTGGATCTTTTAACCAGGCCACTTTTTGTTGCCGGGTCTGAAACAGCATTACGTGTCGTTTGTGGTTGACATCGGACTACGGCCAATCTTGCATGTATTTTTGTTTTATGAACCTTTTTGAAATAGGTGGGCAGTATTTTTTACATTGAAACCATCCGCTCACATGAGCTTCAGGCGAGTCCGTGGACGTTTCAAGCAAAGCAAGCACAGTACAAGAATATACAAGAATATCGGTACTGATACATTTGGTTGCAACAGGAGGGACCCAAACCCCCGACAACTCTGTCTCTTTCACAGCCCGTCGTGCAACCGAATTACATTTTACAGATCTTCTACATTTGTGATTGCACTTAAAATACTCATTCAACATGACCACGCTTGATGTAAACACCATTTCAGCTCAAAAAGTCTAACAGAAACAACAACAGTCACAAGAAATTGTAAAGACATTTTGACTCTTGGTACGTCCAAGGTTGAAAGCCTTGACTAACAAAGACAATAGAACTTGTATCCGGAGATCGGTCATCCATAACATGCAATTTCCTATAACTCTTAAGCACAGAAAGATTTACTCACTCAAAGAGAAGAGCCACTTAATGTCAATGGCGCAAATGAACTGCAACATTAGTTGATCTCCAAGTATAACCAACATACGTTGCTAAAGAAGAACCTGCTTCTGGCATCCAAAAAAAAGGTTCCATTTACATTTAGAAAAGTATTGAATTCAGTAGTGATCAACCTAACATTTTGGCCCAATGGAGAGTTCAGGGGTCAAAAGAGCTTTCCCCACAACAACCGTGTTTTGTCGTGAACGCTACCGAAGAATGCCATCTGAAGGTGACTGCCGTATTCGTCCACGCTTAGCCTACATCGGATACTAATGGCGGACAGGACTGGCCTTTGCTATTAATTGCCTTTCTTAGAAACGTGGTCACCGATAGTTCTGAGTCGACTCATTGTTCTGCAGTTACGGAGGAGGATTTCAGGATAAGTTAGGAGTTGCGATGTGTGTCACGAGACTTCCTAGTACACAGTGAGGTTAAGTTTTCCATTTCGCCTCTTTGGTCGCGGATTGTAAAATAGGAATATGTAGAAGAGTTTTAATTTAACTACACATCTTTCTATACTGTACATATCCTGACAACAAACCATCATGTTTGGGGCAAAACATCCAAAGTACAGAATATATCACTACATCGGAAGCGAAATGGTTCTTTTAGCGTCTATAGTCCTCGCCACCCTAAGTTGAGACCGCACGGCGTATATCTAGTGGGGCCTTTGGCTGCCTCAACTTAGGGTGGCGAGGACTATACTGATCTAATTCCATCACAGGGATCAAACAAGACACGTCATTACAAGTTCAAGTTATTTGTCAAAAGTCACCGTCCGAGGTTCTAAATTCTTTGGATGTAAACAGTGACATACAATAACAAAATAACGAGCTTCAGCAACTTATCATATCATTAAAACAATCGACTTTTAAGTAATCACAGGCGGCAGATCTTTATCGATCGTTCATCGTGTTTAAGAACGTTTAAAATCTCATCGCTTTCGTTATCAGCCAGCCTCCGGACCTAATGGTCCATGAGATAGTCAGCCACGCGCCACTCTGGGAGCCGTGGCGCCTCTGGTGGAGGACGGCTCAACTAAAGTGCTATAAGCTAAATATATACACTTGCAGTTGATCCACTTGTGTCATCCATTGAAAATATGAAGATAAAAAGCTGCTTTAAAGCGTCATCGGCATCTTTGCATACATGTGTGAAGAAGGGGGCGATGGCGAGTTTTTCGATGGTGAGGAAAAAGGATTTCAATTGGCAACGGGATGATTGTCGAAAGAAATATCGGAGTATCCGGTATCACGTTTGTTGCTAAATATCATCAATGCAGTCCCTATGCTAATTTGGTCATTTTCGTATTAGTGCACATCAATTCTGTCGAAAGTGTGGAAACTATTCTCTTGGTAATCAGAAACGTAGTTGGTAAATTTTGTTTATGTCAAGCATTATGAGATATGAACGCAGCTACTGTTATTTTTATGTAAATTGATGGAGTATGAGTTGAATGCGTTGTGCAGCGTTGGTACAAACTATTTTTTAGTAGTACAAAATAGTATTAACTATTTTTTAACTACGACTATTTAGCCCAATGATCAAAGGAAACTATACTGACTATTCACCAGATCGAAACGGTGACCCTCAGAATGTTGGGCGATTACTGTCTTGCGACAGTGGGACAAAGAATTAAACATTTGTAATGATTTCCACTACAAGCATTACCTGGCGGGTCAGCTCTGCTTCGGAGCACAGATCGAATAGCACTGACTTGTGCAAAGGAGCTGAGGGATGGATTGTCAACAGAACGAGAGATCGCTGTATTATTGGCTAATAACAGCTGGGTTTTAGTCAGGATTATTCTAGGAAAGCTGAGCCCAGTTTAGAGTCATCAAAAAGCTACTCTTGGTTCAGGATAGCTAAAAAGACTTCCTAGCTACACGGCAATGTTTATCAGGAAAGCATTTGGTAGTTGGTATATTTTGAGAGGTTACTTATATGTGTTACACACACGTATACACGAGGTGGTCTAAATAATGATGACTCTTTAACACAACTGTGACATGCACACTAAAGAGCATGAGCAAATGGAAGTTGCTCAACAGACTAATTTTATTCACGCTATTGATTGCAAACGATTGCAAAACCATTTTGCCAGGATATCTGTGTGGCTGAGCTACAGTGATATGCCGTAGCCGGAAACCAGGGACGAGCCTCATCAATATTGATGTCCGCCGTCAACGCACACAACACATACAAATCAGAACTACTACTGTCTACTGGCCGGCAGAAACTGACAACATGTCAAAATGACAAGCAAAGTCTTCCTGACTTGGCCTGTTTGCGGCATTCAAAAGATGCTTTCAGTGCGGTAGAAAAGATCTGACGGTTTTAAATTCGGTCCACCAGCATGTACCGGTACAGGTGGTAAATCCAGAATCTTTCAATTTTCAATTTTACTCGGGTAATCATACAATGATGAGGGAAAGGTAGAGTTGGAGATGGAGAAAGAGACAGAGGTAAAGTGAGATGTAGAGGTTGATGTCGATGTAAATGTAGAGGTATAAAAAATAGATTACGTCCTTTAGATGTGTAAAATGTAATGTGATACTGCATCGCGCTTTTAAATAGAGGTTTAGTGCAAGACCTCTTGGATACAATCTAGTTTTAGTGCGTCGTCCAAATAGAGGTTTCTTGATTCGTCCGTCTAATTCAACACCACTCCACTATGTCGTCCTCCATTTGTCTAAAGCAGTCTTGAAATAACTATATCAGTGTAATCATAGAGCTGAAAAATATGGCATTTTTGCACACATATGTCATGTTTTCGTGTTGTGTGGTCCACCTTTTACACGTTGACAGCTACTGTCACTTCCATGTCAACATCAGTACATAGATCAACATAGGTATTTGCAAGACAGTGGAAACTGACTTCACTATACACTACCGACATGTTTTTGTCCATTTTTGTCCATGTTCACCAAAGCTCTACCTTTCTACCCTGCGAATACACAAGTCTTGTTCATCACATTGGATAATCCGTTTCGTAGATCCCAAAAAAGGAAGACGCTTTCCAATAAGCCATCCGGCCTTTTACGGCTTGTGAGATCCCAGTTGTTGTTTGGTGGCCGAAACTACTTAACGATCTCACGGACGATGTCGCCGCGATTAGAACTGTTAGAACAAGCGGTCACACTGCGTATAAGGAGAAAAATCCACCTTTGCAACACGAAGCAGGACGACCGGAATGCCAGAAATCTGTCGAACTTGTCAGCGTTTGCATGTCTTCCTAATGACCGACCGATCGGAGAGAGCGGCTTTACTGTTAGGCCTACTTAGCATATTGGGAGTCTCCAAGACCACACGGAACATCTGGTGTAAATGTACAGGAAAGCCTAACAGGCTGTCGTAAAATCTTGGTTGTTTTCGTTTCGGCCGATGGATAGTATGTTGACAGCGCTCTCTCAGCCACGTGCTTATTGGATGATACAAATCAATTTGGAAAGTCAATACTTGGTTCTGAAAATTAAAAAATGTTAGAACTGTAGGTAAGTCAAAGACCTCTGAGTGCTTTTGACTTTGAATTACATAGTTATATTATGTCACCTTGATTTTACTGCTAATTTCTAACACAGATTATCCCCTAAGAGAAGAGATGTTAAAGATGTAGAGCAAAAGGAAGACATTTCAGAACTTCAATACAAAATTGATTGGTGGTTATTCAATTTGCAATCAATTTATTTTTATTTATTTATTTTAATTTATTTTTTTTTATTCAATTTGTAAATAGAAGTAGATATTCCATACCCTTATCAAAAATATAAGAAAATAAATACAGTTAAATTGAGACTCCGAAAGAAAACTTTAATTCTGGCTTCTGAATGAAATGAAATGAAATGAATGAAATGAAAAAGTGCTTTATTAACAAAAAAATAAACTGCATAAATACATATGAACTTATAACTAAACATAATCTTCTGCATAACAACAACAAAATTACTAAAAACAGCACATTACAGCAATGGTCATAAGACCGTCTGCCGGGTTGACAACATTTTATTTTATACAACTAAAAATGTGAACTATTTTTAATAAGCTATAATATTTATATTGTTTTGCTGCTAGACATTGAATTCTAAAACCAAATCCCACCTATACTTCCAAGCCTCTTTAAGAAAATTTGCCAGCGAACGCCAATCCTTACCATTAAGAAAATTTATAAACTCTGAGCGAGTTAAAACAGGTTTCAATAGCCATTTAT